>NW_028227257.1:66372410-67754910 GCF_978045245.1 Mus caroli | reverse complement strand
TGGCATACTTACTCAGGTGGGCAGTGACTCTCGTATATGAAAAATTAATATCAGTGCCTTGTTCATGCAGTGTTAAATAAATGTTAGGCACATCTTCAAGCTGAATATACTCTCAAAGAGTGTGATAGTTAATGGCTGAGCTCTTATTCAGTATGATGTGCATGTTCATTGTCAATGGAGAGTATTCAGACTTTCACTACCCTCCATAGAGCTTTGCTATTTAGAAGTCTAATCCACATGTGGCCAAGCAGGAAGAATCTGAAGCATGCTAGACAGCACCTTTCAGCCTCATTATGAAGGTTTCCTTGTGTTAAGGTCTGTGAAGGAACTCCTACTTTGTGTCTAGAGGAGTTTTAGGCTGGTTTGTGTGTGCATGTGTATGTGCATGTGTATTTGTGTGTGTGTGTACATGTGCATGTGTGTGTACATGTGCATGCCTGTGCATCTGGCAGACAGAGGATGATGTCTGGTGTTCAGTCAGTCTCTACCTTATTCCTGTCGACACAGTGTCTCTCACTGAGGAGCTAGGTTGGTAACCAGCAAGCTCTAGTGATTCTCCTGTCTTAGCTCCCTATAACACCTGAGCTGCAGTTACACATGCAGCCACATTCAGCTTTTTATTTAAGTGCAAGTATCCAAACTCCATTACTCATGCTTGAGCAGTGTCTTAGTTAGGGTTTTACTGCTGTGAAGAGACATCTGACCAAGGCAAGTCTTATAAAGGACAACCTTTAATTGGGGCTGGCTTACAGGTTCAGGGGTTCAGTCCATTATCATGACCACATCTAGGCAGGCATGGTACAGGCAGAGCTGAAAGTTTTACATCTTCATCTGAAGGCTGCGAGTGGGAAGGTTAGCTTCCAGGCAGCTAGGATGAGGGTCTTAAAGCCCACACCCACAGAGACATACCCACCCCATCAAGGCCACACCTACTCTAACAGGGCCATACCTTCTACTAGTGCCACTCCCTGGGCTGAGCATGTGCAAGCCATCACAAGCAGCAAATGCCCTTACCCACTGAGCCACCCCTTCAGCTCTGGGGCTGATACTTCTGAACCAACATTTATCCAATCCTGTAGTTCTAGCTTTCAAATTTCAGATTATTCACACTAGGACTTGTAAGATCTGAGCTTTAAAAATTTAATCTTGCAAGCTTGATAAGGAAGTGACTGGAACTAGTATGTGCCTTAGTGTTTCATGTTTAATTTTCAAGTTTCAGAAGGACCTTGGCCCTCTTTCTCAACATTATTTCACGGCAATTAACCTGTGTATATATGTATTTCACAAGCCCCATGAACACTCCAAAGAGCGCAATTCCATTCGTTTCTGAAATCACTAAGATATATACAATTATAAAAATTTTCAAATCAAGATACTAATCAAGGCTCTGAATTACTAATCATCACGTTATGCATCATTTCCACAGAGAACTTGTCATTTAGTCTCCAGGTAGCTGATATCTTAAATATGTGCTAATATCGTTATATTAGCACTGAGAATGGCAGTTTGAACAAGTATCCTTCTAGGGTCCATGTATAAGAAGCTGTCTCTAGGGTACTGCTACTGAGAGGTTAAGGACTCTTGGAGGATGGAGCTGAGTGCGAGGTTTTGGGTCAATGGGGTATGACCTTAAGGAGGTTTTAGGATGCTGTCATTTTTGCCTTCTGGCCATGAGCTGGGCAGTTTGCCTCACAGTGAGCTCCTTATCACTGCTTTCTAGATCCCTCACCATGGGATGAAAGAAAGGTGTCTACTGGATTTAAACTTCAGAACTATGGGCTATGTAAACCTTTTAGCTTTACGTATCTCAGGCATGTTGTTACAGGAACTCAAAGCTGACTACCACAGCGGCCCTCTCTTGATTTCACAGACTTACCTGGCCACCATTTCTTTCTCTTTATGGGAAGCATACCCACTGCTGCTGAGCGGCTTCAGAGGAGACGACAGGAAATACAGGCGGTGGTTGGTGAAGTACTGGTCAACCAGTGGGAGGAGAACCTGGAAGCCATCGAATGTCACTTTTAAAGTAGCTGATCAAAGTCTATCTGACAGTTCCTTTTAAAGAATTCATTCTTGATGAACAAAGGCATCTCAACACTGGCTGTGGATTTCCAGGGAATTCTACTCTTGGTCTCACTTTGCATCATCATCATCATCATTATTATTATTATTATTATTATTATGTGCATTTAACAAGAAGTGTTGGAGTTATGCAAAAGAAAAGACTATTAACAAATACCCTTGTGTAAGGACCCAATTTCAAGGAAATATCTGGGAAAACTCAAACTTCCTTCTTGGCCATCACATCAACACCTGCACTCCAGGTATGGCTGAGCCCTCAACCTAAGCGTCTGTCTCTGCTTCTTATGGCAAAGATACTGAAAGACACTTGGTTCCTCTCAACAGGGTTTTGTGGATAACATTCATTGGTACCCAAATGCATTCTCTCCTTCTTAGCCACAGAACAGCTGGTTTTAGTGAGACAGGGCTGCGGAGCTTGCTTGGCTTCCTTTGTAGCTGGAGTAAATTAAATTGTCTCGCTGGTGGCACTAAGTTAGAATTTCAGAAAAGTAGCAGCTTGCTTGCCCCTCTCTTTGCTTTACACACCAGTTTCCCACAGATGCGGTACAATTGAGCTTGTTTGGAGCACACTAGCAAGAAGCACCCTGTTACAGATGGTACAGAACGAGTCAGGAGGATCCCTAAGCTACAGTATGGAGCTGAGCAGGCTGCATACTTCCTTGGAACTCCTACCGGCTCTGTGTCTGTTTTACAACAAGCAAATTTACCTCTGTCTCCCTGAAAGCTTTTGGACTAGATCCTGAGTGAAGGAGAAATACTTACTTTGGCAAAGAATTTGATCTCCTGGTCATGGGGAGACTTCTCTGTCTTCCCACTGCTGACAATGGCTTCTGCAAAGACAGGAGTAACAAACCTCGGTCAGAGAAAACAAACAAACAGACAAACAGATAAACAACCACAGTATTTTTAGAAGCAGAGCAGCTTTTCAAAAAGTCAAGGAGCAAGCCTAGTTGCTTTCATAAAATAACATCTTTCGAAGCATGTTGAGACGTGCTGGTTGGGTATGTGTCATGTCAACTCTCTCACTACACCCTTTTCTGAAGCAGCTTCAGTGATGTCCATAGTCACAAAGTGTGGGAAAAGTTAATGAGATGAGTTGCTTTGTCAAACAACACAAGAGCTCATCAAATCCAGCAGAGAAGCCAAGGAACTAAACTAGGTGGGGTGGGGGATAAATCTCAGCCACTATTCTCCACCCAAATTAAATGTCTCCGTGGATCACAAACATCGATGACATAAGAAGATCACTCCTGGGACTGGAGAGATGGCCCAGTAATTAAGTGCACCGGCTGCTCTTTCAGAGGTCCCAGGTTCAATTCCCAGCAACCACATGGTGGCTCACAATCATCTGTAACAAGATCCAGTGCCGTCTTCTGGTATGTCTGAAGACAGTTATAGAATACTCATGGAAATAAATAAATCTAGAAGAAGAAGAAGAAGGAGGAGGAGGAGGAGGAGGAGGAGGAGAAAGAAGGAGAAGGAGAAGGAGAAGGAGAAGGAGGAGGAGGAGGAGGAGGAGGAGGAGGAGGAGAAGAAGAAGAAGAAGAAGAAGAAGAAGAAGAAGAAGAAGAAGAAGAAGAAGAAGAAGAAGATCACTCACAATACCAAATTCTTTCCTGCTATTTTGCTGTTCCACTTACCCAAGTGAGCAATAAACTCTTGAGCAGCGTCAACATACTTCAGGATCTTCTTCAAAAACTTGTAGGCAAATCTCTTCTCCATGGAGGAGGCATCCAGCTCCAAGTCCTTCATGCCTCTAGATTGAACAGAGATGGAACCCCCGGGAGTAGCAGGGAAAAATCACGTGACTTTGGTGCACCACCCATCCTCCCCATGCTGCTGAATCTAATTTTCAGTGTGGACAGCTGCTGTTAGTGGCTCATCATCTGACTGACTCGTGCATTTGGACTTGACTGTGCGGGCACACAACACTTCTGCTACAGTAATTTCTCAGCAGAGTCTTCAGAGAGAGCTTTATAATTATTACTAAAAGATACTGAGGTGGAAGTCAGAGACGGTGACAAATACTCATATGTTTGACCTGATGCTGGCCGTAAATGGACGTGAATATAAACTGGGTGGAATGAAGGAAGCAATATGTTATTGTCATGTTTCAAGCCTGGGACAAAGGGCTGAGCTGCCTATTTAACATTATCAAAGCAGATCTGGCCTCCAGGTTCTCCCAGCCTCTCTCAGTCCCTACCTGTTACAGGGTGTGTTTGCCATACCCCACCTTCTACCTGAAACTCTCCAGCCCAGGAGCTGGGCTGTCCCTCCACCAGCGACTCTTGCCTATATAACCCAGCCATTTTGGTTACACTGCCCTGGTCTTTTGTTTTTCCTCCCCCTTGGTCTCTTGCCCTTTTGACTACTGCTTCTGGTTGTCTTCTCTCCCTCTTTGGTTATAGTAAAGGAGAAATTTTCTTTTCTGTGAGTAAGGAATTTTATCAGCAAATTACACCCCACATTCTTCTTAGTGCTAGAAAGAGGATTAAAGCCGGGCAGGGAGTTTTCTCAACAGCTTCTCTGGAGGCTGTCTCCTCCTGCAGCATGACCTTTCCCACCCGACAATGTGACAAATATGTTTCTTTGTCATTTTCTTCCTATGAACTACAATAGAAATATTTGTATAGTTTTTATTTACTTGGCATTAGCTAGCAACAATCTATAGGAAATTAAAAAAGAGAAATATCTTGCTGTCAACTACTTCTTTGAAGGGGAATGGGCAGGGTCTCAGAGCAGGGTCTCTAGCCGGTTTCTCCTCCTATAAAGAAGCTGGCAAGCACAATGCTCTGGAGCTCACCACAGACATCTGATCAAAGACTTAGGTGGTCCAAGCCAACTTGATAGAAAACATCCATCCATGTGTGTGGAGCGCCGCTATCTCGTAAACATCCTGTGCTGAGCCATTTCCTCAGTACTATCTCGTAAACATCCTGTGCTGAGTCATTTCCTCAATAACAACTCGTAAACATCCTGTGCTGGAAATCCCCGCCCCGGGCAGCTCCGCCTCAGGGATGGGGCAATCAGTGTTGAGCCAATCATGGCTTGCCACGTCCGAGGCAGGGAGAATTTCTTATAAAAGGGAGGGGCTCGGATTGCCTGGGGTCTCCGGTTGTGAAGCTTATGCTCTCCCTCTCAAGACGCATAAAGCTTGCTGCAGAAGAACCCTATTGTGTGTGGTGTCCTTATTCGCGGGCGAATTAGAGAACACTCACATCTGGTGCCGAAAACCCGGGAAAACAAAGAACATCGTGAGCACCGTCGGAGATCCCTCGGTGACGGGGAGGGTCCAGAACTGCAGGAACTACGTCTCGGAAAGGTATGCCTGAATTTTACCTGACCCTTTCGCACTCCCTTCAACTAACTGGGCCGTGGGAGGGATTGCCCGAGGCTTTAATTATCGTCTTCGTGGCTTTGGTTGTATGGTTCCTAGCCCGAAAGAAAGGGCAAAAGGTTTTAGAAGCTATGCAGGAAGGTATGTCAGAATCCGAGCGTAGTGAGAGGATGGGTGTGCGCACAAAAACCGTAAAAAAGGCAAAAAAGGGAAGTGAAAAAGGACCTCCCGGGAGAAATAGAAAGGGAGAGAAGGGGAGCAGCAGGCCCGGGTTATATCCAACCCGAGAACTGGCTGCCCTCCACCTAAGAGATACCTCGGATTCTTCTGAAACCGAGGATAGTAAGCTGACCTCGGAGGAAGAGGGCGAGTTAGAAGAAGAAGCAGTTAGATATAAAGGAGAAAGGTATCACCCAGATGAAGGCGGGCGACCTGAGTCAAGTAAGCCCGCGTCCGGTGTCTTCTCTAAGGATAGGAGATTGTTGGCTGCCGCCATTCCCTCCGCTCCCCCACCTTATGAGGCCCGGTCATCCACAACTTCCTTTTTTCCCCAAAGGATCCTCCGCAAGCTACACTTAGCGTTTCCTGTTTATGAACAGGAAGGGGGGAGAATCTACGCTCCTGTAGACTATAGTCAGATAAAAGATCTTGCAGAATCAGTAAGAAAATATGGTCCCAATGCTAATTTTACTATTATGATTCTTGAAAGAATGGCACAAACTGCCATGACACCTAGTGATTGGCAAATGGTGGTTAAGGCCGCCTTGCCTACCATGGGACAATACATAGAATGGAAAGCCTTGTGGCATGAGGCAGCCCAGTCCCAGGCCAGGGCCAACGCAATAGCCCTTACGCAAGAGCAGCGGGATTGGACATTTGACCTTTTAACAGGCCAAGGCCCGTGGGCCGCAGATCAAATTAATTACCATTGGGGGGCGTACGCCCAGATTTCCAGCACAGCCATACGGGCCTGGAAGTCACTTAATCACAAGGGAGAAACCACCAATCAGCTTACAAAAATTGTTCAAGGGCCCCAGGAGCCCTTTGCCGACTTCGTCGCACGCATGGTGGAGGCGGCAGGAAAAATCTTTGGGGACCCAGAGGGGATAGGACCCTTTATTGAGCAACTGATTTTTGAACAAGCCACCCAGGAATGCAGGAATGCCATTGCTCCTAGAAAATCAAAAGGGTTGCAAGAATGGCTAAGAGTGTGTAGAGAGCTTGGAGGTCCACTTAGCAATACTGGCCTCGCGGCCGCCATCATGTTAGCACAAAAGCATCCTCCACAAAAGAAGACCGGTGAATGGACCTGTTTTAATTGTGGTAAGCCTGGACATTTCAAAAGAGATTGCAAAGCCCCAGACAAGAAAGGGGGGGTCTTGACCCTCTGCACGAGGTGTGGTAAAGGGTACCACAGAGCAGATCAATGTCGCTCAGTGCGAGATATACAGGGAAGGCTTTTGCCTCCATTAAATGTTCCTGCTCCCAATGTGTCAAAAAACGGGTCACTGGGCCCACGGTCCCAGGGCCCTCAAAGATATGGGAACCGGTTTGTCAGAACATCCGGGATGGCGGAAGAAGCGACCCAGGAAGACCCACAAGGGTGGACCTGCGCGCCGCCTCCGACCTCCTACTAATGCCCCAAATGAGTATCCAACCAGTACCTATAGAGCCAATGTCACCTTTGCCCCCTGGGACCATGGGCCTTATCCTCGGACGAGGATCACTCACCTTACGGGGCCTAGTGGTCCATCCTGGGGTTGTTGACCATCTACACTCCCCCGAAATACAGGTCTTATGTTCCAGCCCCAGGGGTGTGTTTTCCATCAGTGCAGGAGATAGGATAGCTCAATTGCTGCTCCTCCCCGACACCCTCTGGGAGGACTCCCCAGGCCCCAGTCCCAAAACGATGGGGTCGTCAGGAACTGATTCAGCCTACCTTGTTGTATCCCTGAATGAAAGGCCCAAACTCTGCCTCGAAGTAAATGGAAAAAGGTTTGAAGGTATTCTTGATACCGGGGCAGACAAAAGCATTATATCCACGCACTGGTGGCCAAAAGCTTGGCCCACTACAAAATCGTCCCACTCTCTACAAGGTCTGGGATATCATTCATGCCCTGCCATAAGCTCAATGAGTTTGACCTGGAAGGCTCCTGAGGGACAAAAGGGTAAATTCGAACCTTATGTGCTCCCGCTCCCAGTAAACCTTTGGGGGAGAGACATTATGCAACATTTGGGCCTAACCCTGTCCAATGAAAAAATCGTGTCGGAGGAAGGGTTGAACAAGGCAAAAAACATGATGCTATAATTTCACATATGCCGCTAATCTTTCTAAGAGTTTGTCCCAACAGCTGCTATATAATTGGACGTCTGATTTTGATCAAACCCTCCAGAAACTTAGATTGGCCATCGTCCAAATCAATTCCACCAGACTTGACCTCTCCTTGACCGAAGGCTTTTCGTCATGGATTTCTTCTGCTGTTTCTTATTTTAAGGAATGGGTGGGGGTGGGTTTGTTTGGAATTCTCCTTTGCTTCGGATCGGTATCTAGCTTATGGTTAATTTGCAAATTATATAAGAAAAATAATAGAGACAAAATCATGATATCCCAGGCGCTTGCTGCCTTGGAGCAGGGGCAATCTGCACAGGTATGGTTGGCGGCGCTTAAACAAAATCGATTTGCACCACTGGTCGCTGGCTGCCCGCGCTTTAGCGGGTGAGCTTCAGCAGCCCTAGAGGATTGTAGAGCAATGCATCGCACAGGTGGTCCCCCCGTCCCACCTGGGGAATATGCCGTCTAGTGGGGGTTTCCTGCCCTAGTCTTCCCCTCCTCGAAAAAATGGCAGAGGGACAGGTCGGAGCAACTTCGGGTCCCACTCAAGCCTAGTTGTTGCTTGCGGACATAGTTCTTACATCTCTGAGTAAGAGGATTCGGCCAATGTTCCCGTCCTCTCATACTGGGTGTCCAGTTGGTTTTATTAGACAAAAAAGGGGGAGATGTGGAGCGCCGCTATCTCGTAAACATCCTGTGCTGAGCCATTTCCTCAGTACTATCTCGTAAACATCCTGTGCTGAGTCATTTCCTCAATAACAACTCGTAAACATCCTGTGCTGGAAATCCCCGCCCCGGGCAGCTCCGCCTCAGGGATGGGGCAATCAGTGTTGAGCCAATCATGGCTTGCCACGTCCGAGGCAGGGAGAATTTCTTATAAAAGGGAGGGGCTCGGATTGCCTGGGGTCTCCGGTTGTGAAGCTTATGCTCTCCCTCTCAAGACGCATAAAGCTTGCTGCAGAAGAACCCTATTGTGTGTGGTGTCCTTATTCGCGGGCGAATTAGAGAACACTCACACATGTGTGATAGAGTGTCTTAGGACATCTCGATGTGTTGCCCCTCCCTAGGGGAGCTGCAGCTTCAGAAGAATCAGTTCCTGTGCCTCAGAGGAGGCTTCTGTTGGTTGTGCTTGCTGCTGTTATTATTATGTAGTGTAACAAGGCATAAAACAATCAGATCAAAGTGTGGAAGAACTGTTGGTTCTATGAAAACCAAGCAGCTATTTCACAAAGATCGTCAGCTGCACATTCATAGATATAGTTTTGAATTAAGGATAAGTAAGGGATAGGGGAGAAATCTAAAAAATAATCTAGCATATCAAACCTTGGTTTGCTTATACCTCAAATTCTTATTCCTCTTTAAAGGCAGCTAAATTCTAAAGCTTCCTGGGTGTATTATGAATATGGTTTATCACTCCAATTGCTGGAGAATATATTAAGAAAAAGCTTTGACCTATAACATTATTTTGTGAGTGTATATACATGTGTTCATTATAAGCCCATTCAAAAGTTTCAAGCACTGTCTTGAATCTAATGGTTTTTGTAGCTGGGTGATTAAGTACCCAGTGGGGAGATCAAGCTCACATCATCTCTGCCCCACTAATACCACATGGAAGATGACTTACCTAGAAACTAGAATGCCATTCACCTGGAGGAATTTGAACAGGTCCTGGGCCTTCTCTCGATCCCTGAACTTTTCCTTGGCAGTCAAGGTGTCATATGGTACCAAAAGTGGGTGGCTGCCACCACCTGAAGTAAGATGAGAGATAAACACAGACAGTGTCTTTCTTTGTACTTCTGGGAAAACGGAACTACTACCGCCCCACTCACTCCCTTTCCCCACGGGATGCCCCAGAACAAGCTCACCTTTGCTTTCCAGCTCCAGCTTCTTCTTCTTGGCCCAGATATTGTGATAGTTCTCAGCCACCACCTCCACCATTCCCTGTGCCCCAATCCGGAGACATAGAGAGAAAGCAAGCAAGAAAAATGGCTTCCTATTTTCCTGGTTCTGGAAAAGCTCCACCAGATGCCTTCCACCCGCTGCCGGAGGTCTACCTTTATTGATTAGTCTGTGTGACACAGCTCATTAGTTTTTATCATCCCAAACACAGAAAACCCTTTCAGATTCTGCCCTTCCTTTGCAACTTATTATCCTGGCAGTTGAGGGCATCCATGAGAAACACACATTCCTGCCAAAGCTACTAACACCTCCTTTAGCTTAGTATTATACTTCTTACCCAAGATAGGGAGCTGGCTAGGAGAAGTCAAGCTAAAGCTAAGAATCTATGAAAATCTTTACCTCACAGATTTTTTTTTAAATAAAAATCACACCTTGCTGAAAACTACTGCCATTGGGATTTACCAAATAGAATGAATCTTTCTATGAGGCTTATACAGCTTTGACCTAGAGCAAAGAAAAAATAAAAAACAAAGCAAAACTCCCCTTACGGCCCAAGGAGCTGGTCTATTGGCTTCTTCTTCCCCAGGCTAGAGCAGAGGCCACAGACACCAATATGTGCAGAAAGGAAGGAGTGGAGGGAAGAACCTCAAACCTTTTAGGTACATCTTTTTGGTTTTCATCTTTTCCAGGTCCTATAGTGATGTTTTCTTGCACCATTGTGGAGAAACTGAGCAGGTCCACCATGGCACGTGCAGGGTGTCCTCATGGCTACTGAGATTAACAAGGGCCAGGCAAGCATTTCCATCCAGGTGCTGCAGCACCCTTTATGGTACTCTTGGAAGCACAGCTTCCTCTTCTTAGATGACTGGTTAATTCTCTAGTGTTCCCTCACAGCCTAGGCACACCACAGCCCTCTTTAGATTTAAGATCATAGTTGTGATATGTTCTAGGCACAATCTCTGCTTTTCCACTTTAACTCTTCAGAGGGCAACATGCCCTGTACTAGAAAGGTCTTGAAAGCACAGACATTCTGCATCTAGGTTGGCACTGACCTGAAGCTCCCTGGACAGCACAACATTTGAGAGATCCAGAGGGGCAGGGCTGTAACTATTGCCCTAGGACAAAAGAACCAGAGTTACTAGGTTTGCCATTGTTTTCCTTTTTCCCACCAGCCTCCATAAACACATGGCTGCCCTAAGCCCCACCCCTCACCTTAGGTGGTCCCATCATCAAACCCCAGTGAGAGCTTTCCTAGATTCTTCATGGTTTTTGTTGGCCAAGGGTTGGTTACTGAGTGTGGCAATCATACCTGATTGGTCTGGGACACACATCGAAGCTTCTCATTCTCTCTTTGTTGAACCAAGGCTTCTCCTTCTTTGGTCCTTTCCACCGTCCAGCCCACAGCCAGCATGGTTTTCAGGGACTCTCTGGCAGGCCAGCGATAAATTTCCTTCTCCTAGAAGAAGTGTGTATAGAAGAGCCATGCAGAACACACTCTACCCTTCTCTCCACAGCACACAGAGGTGGTCATTTGTTCTATCCCTTCCTCACAAGGTCAAAATGTCATGTGCAGCATCTTGAATACAACACATAACCTTTTTGATACTTTTGAATATAAAATCCCAGGCCTACAGTCTTTTTTTACTAGGGGAAATAAACCAATATTATCAATGGCATTATCTACAGTTTATAGAGAAGTGAACAACCAAGAAAAATACTCATTTTGTCTTATGTTTAAGATGGGACATTGTCAAAATGCATTTACACTAGGCTCTGAGTTTATCCTGAGAAACAGAACTTTTTTTTTTTTTTTTTTTTGGTTTTTTGAGACAGGGTTTCTCTGTGTAGCCCTGGCTGTCCTGGAACTCACTTTGTAGACCAGGCTGGCCTCGAACTCAGAAATCTGCCTGCCTCTGCCTCCCGAGTGCTGGGATTAAAGGTGTGCACCACCACCGCCCAGCTGAAACAGAACTTTTTATAATTCTTTTGATGGATGCCCAACTTCATGAATGGCCAACACTTAAAGGTATGTATGTCATCCTTTACATATGACACTAAACTTAACCTTACAAAGAATGCTTACTGATTGTAAGACTGGACTTCACAAATGGGATGAACATGTACTTAATTGGGAAGGAGAGAGAGAGAGAGAGAGAGAGAGAGAGAGAGAGAGAGAGAGAGAGAGAGAGAGAGAGAGAGAGAGAGAGAGAGAGAACACAAGAGAATGAGAACAAAGGAGCGACACATTTCTACTTTCACTGGGATTTTCTGTATTCCACATAGCAGAACTCTCTTTGGTCTAAATCTTTTCCTAGCAATTTCTTCATCCTGTATCCATAGCTTAATAGTCTAACAAAGCCTCTTCCTAGGTCAGTTGCAGGAAGAACACATTTTGGGCCACCTGTAAGAACTAAGTTGGTCTTCTTTCACCCATGGTTTCTCAGAGCCAAAGAATAGAAAGTTGGGACTTGAGAAGTGGCACACAGGGCCAGTTTGCCAGTTCATAGAACCTGCTAAGGACTGTAAGAGGCACCAATTTTCTGACCCAATCCCAAAGGAAGGGCATACATAACACAGCTATGTGGTTACAAATCCTGTCTCTTACCTTCTCTGTTAATGTCTTGAAGGGCCGTATTAGCGGGTGGGTCTTCACATTTTCATCCAGAGAAATCCCATATTTCCATCCACTGTGACTCTGTAGAAAGTTCTCAGTTCAAAGAGCCAGCTAGATGACCCAGATCTCTGCCTGTTTTCTCAAGTAGCATAATGGATCATGACAGAGATTAAGTAGTCCCTTAGCAAGTGTCTAACTGATCCTTTCAGGCTGTCAAGTCTGTGCCTCCAGAATCCTGACCTCTGCTCTTGTATCCCTTCTTGTTTCAGCTACTGTCCTCTTCACTTATTTGCTTGTAAATTTTAGAGCCACTTAGAAGGCTGTTTCAGCAAACACTGAGAACACTGTGCCTCAGAACAGGGTATCAAACTCACAGCAAGATCAGTAGGTAGCACTCAGAGGGGACCAGGTCTACCACCTGCTCTGTACAGGTAGCTGCTTGGCAAAATCACAGCAGTGCATACTTTTTAGAGTCATGGAAGCTGAAGACAGTAAAACACCATTGGAGGGCACCTTTTTCAGTAGAGTCCTAGGCACCGTGGATACAGAGCTCAGTAGAAGCCCCTCATTTCCCCGGCCTCAAAACCCTAAAACTCCTAACTGCTCCTTCCATTCTCAATCTCTGCTTGTCAATGTGTATGCTCTCCAAATTTCTATCCCTTTCCAAGAAACACATACTTCCTGGCTACTTTGTCTAGGTTTGTGGTTTCAGTTCTCCCTGATGAAGGATGTTAAATCAGTATTTCTAGAGAGAAGCTAACCCCTGATTTCCAAACACTGTGGGCTGGGCCCTGCCTGATGTGCTCAGTAGTGTGTCTGAGCAGGACCCAGCAGTCATTTCTTTAAATGCCCCCTCCTCTTGGGTTTCTTGACCCCTCTCAAGCTCCTACTTGGTCTTTAATGCTCTAACAGAGGAGTCCTTGTTTACTTCACAGCGTACCTGATATCTCTCTGCCTCCTAGGCTCACCCCTTTGCCCACCTCTCTCCGCTGGCTTCCTTCGTAGTATTGAGCTCACCTAGAGGACTCCAGTAGCTTCCTGAGCACTCTCCCTGCTTCCAATCTGTCACCTATTCGTGGATTAATTTTCTACTATTGTTAGGTGATATTCAACCCAAATCGTTCTGCTAGAGAGTTCTATTTTCTTATGATTTCTGACTGTCACTTTCTACCATGGGAAAAATGTAAACTCTAATATGACTTCTAAATCTGAAAAAACCTCTCCACATGTATCTCCTACCCTCTTCCATGTTCTACTTCATATTCTAGCTCTGTGGTTCCCCAATGCTGATAAATTCTCTCTTGCCGTGCTTGGTCTGCATGTGCTGACTCGGCAATAAATTCATCCCTTCCATGTGATGAATGTCTATCCATCTTTTATAATAGGTTATAATGCTACTACTCTAGATTGCATCTCTGGACACCAGCTGTGGGATTTGATACTCCTATGTGGTCTAACCCTGTGCTCATGCCAATCATAGAACTGTATAATCTGTAGCACTGTGGCTGCATAATTCTGTTTCTCCTGTAGGAAGAGTGGTACTTTAAAAATTTTTAATTATGTATATATGTGTGAGTGCATGTGAGCTCAGTGTCCTCAGAAGTCAGAAGAGGGTGATGTAGCTCCCAAAGCTCGAGTGAGAGGCAGTTGTGAGTTGCCTCGTGTGGGTACTGGAAGTGCATTTAGGTCCTGTGTAAGAGCAGTTTATACTTTTAACTATGGAGCCTTCTCCCCAGCCCCAGGAAGAGGTTCTCGAGGTTAAGGGGAAATACTCTTCTTCTCTTGTTAGATAACCAGCACCACTGCGCAATGCTGAGCAGATATCCTCGCCCTCATGACCCCTCACACTGGCATCAGGGAGCAATACTAATCAACTAATCAAACACTAGTAGATATGATAACTGGGCTAAATGTATGAATGTGGAACTGTTATAGGTATATTAATATATTCATATAGAGATCTCTCTCTCTCTCTCTCTTTTTTTTTTTTTTGGTTTTTCGAGACAGGGTTTCTCTGTATAGCCCTGGCTGTCCTGGAACTCACTTTGTAGACCAGGCTGGCCTCGAACTCAGAAATCTGCCTGCCTCTGCCTCCCAAGTGCTGGGATTAAAGGCATGTGCCACCACGCCCGGCTATAAATATCTTAAAAATACTGTGAAGGAAAAGAATAAGGTACTAAGATGACCGGTATACAAGAAATCTTGGAGAGTGTCAGCTTAGGAATGCATATCTGAATTGTCACCTGCAGGGTGACTTAGGGATGGCAAGTGACAACCTTGCTCAGTCAGGGAAGTTTTTTGTGCACAAGTAGAGTGTGTGGCAGAGGATCTAAAAGCTCAGGGAGTGGCTTATGGGCAGAGACAAAGGGGAGATCTCACTGAGGGTCAGGCAGGGCAGCACTACTAGGCTACTTGGGGATTTTGACCTTTGTTTTAAGAAGAATTAGAGCTTGTTAAGGAATTTTAAGATGGGACAGGGGCTGGACAGAAAAACTACTAATATCATGTGACCAAATATGCATATTGGAACTATTACTTGTTTGTGGTGTGAAGAAAAGACTGGAGAAAATAAGTCTGCATGAGGAAGCCAGCCAGACGATCACAGTTTCTGGGGCCAGAGGTGACACAGCTGGGAGTGAAGTCATGGCAAAGGGACGGTGGGTGCTGTATAAATTCATAAAGAGTCAAAGGGGTAAAATCCACCCAATTTGGAGATGGATGAACTATGGATGTGGATTCATAGAACACTGCTTCTCCTCAATCCATGGTTTGGACAAGTAGCCACAGTGAAACTAGAGATTAGAAAACCATATATTCTAGAGTAAGAAAATCCAGCTGACAGCCCATTTTTTGTTTTATTTTCTTTTGTTTTTTCTTAAATAAAGTTTTATTGTCACACGGGCCCTCTTTTATTGTCAACATTTTGTCTGTGGCTACTTTTGTGGAAATGAGCTGTGGCCATGGAAGCTGTCTGACCCACAGAGCTGCAAATGTTCATTGCCCATTTCATTATAGATTATTTGATTATTTCCATGACCTTTACACAGAAAAGGCTTGCCCATCCTGGTCTAAAATCATGAGGCACAGCTTATTCTACAGTTCAGTGGTTGTTGTCATCAGCGTAAGTAGGAACACTTGAGAGAACTGGAGATGAGTACAGCTCCACATAGAACTGAGATGCTGGCTCATGGTTTCCTTTTATCTATAAGTACACGATAGGGAAATGACTTTCTATGGCCCTGCCTTAAAAATATGTCCACTGTTGCAAGCCGAGCAATGGTCCCATCCTTCAATGGCTGCTCACTCCAATCCAGCATGGTTTGGTACAGCAATTAAACTTATTAAGCAGCCCAACTTCACGTGGGAGGAGTTTTAACAGCAGATGTCCCAAGTGCCTAGATATTCTAGCGGCCTCCACTAAAGGAAGACCCTCAATGGCCTTTCTGGAATACGGTTCAGCTTCCTAAGCAAACAGAAGAGTGAGACATTCAATTTTACTTGTTCTTTTCCAGCAGTGAGTTTAAAAAAAACAAAAAAACAAAAAAACAAAAAACAACAAGCTTCCCGCCCAATGAAGCATGTGTGTTAAGCACACACAAGGATGTGTTAGGGCATAAACTCCAGGCAATGCAATGATCAGAAAGCTATTGACACTTCCAGAATTGTTCGTTTTCTTGAACACAACAAATGAGCACCACCAGCTGCCACTGCCTCTTTTGCTGACCTCTACCAGCCCTAGGAAATTGCTGCCCAGAAATAATGAATGCTCTTGGCATGGAGACTCTGTCACTTTAGACAAATCAGGCAGATTTCCAGGATCACACCCAGTAATGTTCTTGGGCTCCCTCCCCCCTCTTCCTGACAATTGCCAATCGGCTGATAATCCCTACCTTGTCACAAGCCCATTTATCATGAGAATGCTCAGCATACTTGGTGACAATGTATTCCAATTTTTCAGGCAAGGAAAAACTGAATTGAGAGACAAAAAAACAAAACAAACCATTATAGATTCCATAAGTGTTTTAGCTAGACATGGCAGATGGCAGGTTGAAGTAGCACTTTGCTGTCACTCATGGGATTCACTGTCACTCATGGGATTGCCCATCACATAGCTTAAGCTACTTTAGACACAGTGATACTACTGAGCAGGGTGGTGAGGCCAGTGTTGTGTTTCAGGTACCCACCCAGGTCTGACCACAGGGTTTCTCTGCAGAATCATCTGGGCTCTCCTGGCTCCACTGTGGTTACAGAGCCAGCTCTGGTCTCTGTCAGTGAGAATCTTGTCATCCTACAGCTCCAGTCTAGATTGTGTAGCTAGAAGGTCAGATGTTACAAAATACTGATTGTCTCTCAGTTTGAATTAGTGACACATTGTGACTAGTGTTTTGGAGACACAGTAGATGCCTGTCATTTCTGTTTGCCTAACAGCTCTTATCCATTCTTCAATTTCCTGTGTGTCAGATGGTCTTCTGGTATTGCATACAAAGTTAGGTGCATGGCCAGCAAGGTCAGGTCTATGACTAGATGGATCAAATTCACTTGAATCTAGAATTCAATGAGACAGGGGCATCTCAAGGTGATTCATCCAATGGAGACAGCTGACGGTTGTCATTGTCCTTGGGGAGGCTTGGCTCATGAACTTTTTATTAGGTTCTGGTTATGACTCTGTGTCCTGGTAATCAGGGTTGCTTTGTTTTAGAGATAAGACTAGTGTTGTTCTCACATTACTCAATTTACTGATGCCTAAGGTTTGTTTGAAGCAACAAGAGCTGTCAAAGCGCTATGAAGCTTGCTTGTTGTTGGCACTCGATTGTGAGAGGGATGTTGATAATGTGTAACACATCCGCTCCTCACTTCACTTACCCTATCAGCTTTGTGGGCACTAACATTTTTACAAAGGCAAACTTCTCTAAAGCTAGTGTCTGTTTTCTTTTCTTGCCCAATCTTCCATTTTTACCACATTCTTTATTTCTTCCCTGTAGGAGGCCCGATTCTGTTTCTCACCAGCCCCTCAATTAAGGTTTCCTCCAATGGAATGCGCACTTAATTTATCAATTACAAACTTTATACTTTAGCAGAGCTGATACTCCCAGGAAGGGTTTAGGCTCCTATCTGAGAACCTCTGTCACCAAACACAGGTCCCGGCAATCATACGGGATCGGTCATTTCCTGCTCATTTTGAAGAGTTTTGTCCTCTTTGTTAAAATGTACCCAGGGATGAACTCAGTCTGCTCCTGGACACATGCTTTGGAACTGGGGAGGGGTGCCTCAAGATCTAACACAGCAATTATTTTGCCCCAAGGATAAATTGACTTGTATCTGCAGTTGGATGAGAGCACCTGTTGGTCTGTTGAGAAACAGTAAAGGCTCCTGGATACTCATGGGAAGGAATTTTAAGGTACCACTGTAGGGTAGCTGCAAAGATCTGGCATTGTTTAGCATGGCAAAGAGCAGATCCAATTTCTCAAAGGACCACAAGCATTCTACTACCACTGAGGGCTTCCTAAGGTTCTGCTCTTACTATGGAGTTGTTTTGGTATTATTATATCTCTATAGGCCTGATTTGTAAAGAACAAAGTTTTTTTTTGTGTGTGTGAAAAGAACTCATTAATAAATTAATTTTATCACTTATCAGGGTGGGCTTTGTAATGCCTCAGACAACATTTATTTTTGAGAGTGTGTCTCTTTCATGTATTAAACCAACCCCTCTCAAAAGTCTGAGATATAAGTAATATAGTATATAATCAGATATGGATGGATTAAACTTTGTTCCTGATGTGACTTATAATGTCAAAGGAGATGGTGAGCAGGGTTGGCAGGAGGGAAAATGCAAGTTTTACTGTAGTCTGAAAGAAAGTTATTGGCTACTGTATGGAATATAGAAACAGTTTAGAAGTGGTGTTGAACTTACTTCATGGTGTTGATAGGTTTGGGGTCAAAGTTTCCATCTGCATCCACTGAGACCTGCTTCTCCAATGTGGCTGTAATTCTCGTATCTAAATAGTCTGGTGGCAAGGCCCCAGCAATAGCACTGAGACAAGGCAGGGCCATTCGGAAAAGGTCCAGGTCATATTTCTGTGAGGAAAAACAGAGCACTCCAATAGACAGACCAGAACCACAGCTGTCATACAGAATCATTCTCTTACCAATAGAAATAGACACAAAGGATGCATTTGCAGGTTGACTTTCTATACTCTCTACAGAAAACTAAAGAATTCTTGGAGGATGGAATGACAACCTATAAAGCCCCCAAGTTGCCATTCACTTTAAGTTGAAGAATTTTAAAGGTCTAAATCAATGTTATTCCAAATAAATTTAAAAAATATCCAAGGTTAAGATGGCTTTCCCTGGGCTAGAATGGGTTATAAACTTTCCTGCTAAGAATAGTTATGGGAAATGACCCAACCTATGACCAGGGAGGGAACTTTGAAAATCTTAGAAGTGGTAGGTAGAGATTTGTACTAATATTTTACCCACTGGTGTGACATAAATCCCAGACAAAGGTAACTTAAGGAAGGAAGGCAGGCTTTCTTCTGACTTTGAGGGGACACAGGTCAGCAAGGTGGAGGGAGAGTCTGAGCCATCTGGTCACATTCTCCATCAGATAGTACAGGAAATGGGACCGGACTATAACACTCCACAGAGGAAAACAACAAGAGTGTTAAGTTATTGAACTGGAAGCAGAAAGTGCTTTTGGAACTTGCTCTGGTAGCTGCTTTCCCATGTGTAAGCTCAGTAAGCCTGGCACATCATGTAATGACTCTGAGGATTAGGTAGTTCCTGTTCAGGTGTCTTGGGGAGCCGGTGGGGGAGGGGCTTAAAGAATTAACATGATAGGCTTGTGAGGTCCTTAGCAGTCCATAGAAAAGAGTGAAAGCAAACGGATGTTAGTTCCTGCATGCTTAAGTCACCAGGGTCACAGTTTCCTCAAGAAGCAGTCATTACCTTGTGGGAGAGGGAGTCAAAGATCCCCCAGAAGAGCTTCTCAGTGAGGTGGAGCTCCTCCTCCACAGCCAGCCCATAGCTGCCCCATCCCGAAGGCAGGCAGTAATACTTCCAGCACTGCTCATAGTGATTTGTCAGAAGCTGGGAGTGTCAGGACGGGAGGGCACCAGCCACAAGGACATCCGCAGGCACCAGAGACATGCAGGGAGAAGAAAACAGAGTGGGAAATCCTGGGGTGGTGGTGGTGGTGGTGGGGTAAACCAGTATTTGAAGGAGTTGGGTTGTCAACAGAGAGGCTTTTCAGATGCCTGTGTGGAAGGGTCTTCTCTCACACCTAATGAGCCAGGCTGAGCTGCATCTGCCTGATTCATGCTCCTGCCTCTTGATGTGCTCCCAGGTAGTTACTGAAAAATGGAGAGCAGTGAATCCTGCTTGAAGTGAGAAAACGTTACCCTTTGAAAGGAGTCTCAGTGTGCTGTTCTAGTCAGTCAGATGTGCGAATAGTTTCATGTGATTACAGACGATTCTGGAATATCCAGGGCTGTGCTGACATGGGGAGGGGAGAGTGGGTAGAGAATTGTGGGTTTGAGGACTAATGTTGATGGTTGTCTGTGGCTTTCTGGTCTCTCCCTGGCCCTCATCCAACTTAATGGGGGGACATCAGTTCCATAGCTCACCAGGAGAGGGCACACTACACTAGTAACATACATTTCTAGTAGATGCCACATCTAAGGGGGGGGGGGGGGAATGCCTATCATGTGAGACGTTAGTGTGACTTTACTTCGTGGTCCCAGCAATGCCTCTCAGGAGCCAGCATCAGCTGACAGCAGAGGTCTGTAGAGAAACAGTGCCAAGTTTAGGACATCACATGTTTCAGCAACAGGACACTCAGATTAAGATCCAGAGCTACTGACATTAGAAGGAAAACTGAGTCCTGGGAGAACTGAGAACCTCTGTGATTGTGTAAAGCTTCCTGCCTGGTTATGGGACTGAACCAATGGCTTCTGAGAGTTCTAGTAACCCCAATAAATATCCTGTTAAAACCCTGCTTGAATTATTTCTTAAAAGAAAAGAAAAGAAACGGAAGGAAAGTGTCAGTGTGGCTGGTCTGCAATGGCCACCAACTTTGATCCTACCCAGGACTACATAATATGGGGCTATAAGAGACAAGTTATAGGAATAAGAAAATAAATAAATAAAATTCTGTGTTCTTTTCATTAATAGGGAAAAAAAAGAAAAAGAAATTCAAAGCATCTGTAACAAGAGGGAAAAAAAGCACAAAACCGCGATGGAAAGGGACATTTTAGATCCTCTGAACGAAAGACCATAGGGAGAGCTGGAGTTCTGGCTGCTCTCAGAGGACCCTGGTCTGATTCCTGGCATATCTGATTCCTGGCCACAAGTGGAGACTCAGAACCGTGTATAATTCCAGTTCCATGGAAGCTATCACCCTCTTCTGGCCTCTATTGGTACTGTGTGCATATGTTGCCCAGACATACATGTAGGGAAAATTCTGGTACACACAAAATACTAAAAGAAGTAATAATTGAGAGGCAGAGAGAGAGAGAGAGAGAGAGAGAGAGAGAGAGAGAGAGAGAGAGAGAGAGAGAGAGAGAGACAGAGAGAGAGAGAGAGAGAGACAGACAGACAGACAGACAGAGACAGAGAGACAGAGAGACAGAGAGACAGAGAGAGAGAGAGAATCCACAGGGAGTCCTAAGTTTTTAGATGTTAAAAATATTCTTAAAAGCTAGTTAGGGTTAATAAACCATAAAATCCAAGTCTTTTTTTTTTTTTTTTTTTTTTTAGCAATCTTAAAAATCAAGTAGTGGAACAAAACTTAAGAAAATCACAGCAGGTAATGACTACAGTAAACCCATGCTTTTGAGAATGAACATCCAAGCTTTGGATTGGTTTTGTGGATTGCAACTTGTCAAGCTGTCAAAACTGAATACACATTTCGGTTCTCTAATTGTGTGCCCTCTGTGCAGCCCCACCCCCACCTGTGTCATGAACGGCACTTCTTTGGTGAGCATGATGCTTACCTTAAGGGGCATCTTGCAGTACTCGCTGAGCTGTGGTACGTCAAAAACCAGACGGCGCAGGAGTTGCTGTAACATGGAAGGTCTCAAATGACTGCAGTATAGAGTAAGAAAACAGAAAG
Source organism: Mus caroli (assembly GCF_978045245.1). NCBI lineage: Eukaryota > Metazoa > Chordata > Mammalia > Rodentia > Muridae > Mus > Mus caroli. Next base: position 67,733,537 of record NW_028227257.1, on the reverse strand, counting down.
ATGGGACAAAGTAAATACAGAACGGTGAAGAGAGGAAGGGAGGAGAAACAAAGGACAATGGGGGGGGGGAAAAAGCACATATTAGTACCAGCAAGAGGACTCGGTGGGCTAGAATGCTTAGAGTGCAAACCTGTATTTGATCCCTTCCCATTCCAGAGTAGGAGAGACTCAACTAAAGAAAGCTGTTCTCTGATCTCTACATGTTCCCTGGAGCACAGGAATGCTCTCTCTCTCTCTCTCTCTCTCTCACACATACACACACAGGCACACTCATACATGCACACACACATACACACTTACACACACACATGCACACACCCATTCTGTTCACACCCAATAATAAAACATAATATTTAAAAAGCAGCATAAATTAGGGCTAAGCCTCAAACCAGAGTGTCTTAACACAGATCTTGGATAAATCATAGTGGATGGTAAAGCCCCAGTTTGAAAATGGAATATGGTTAAAATATAAGAGGCATGTGGTAATGAATTGGGGTACCTCATGCACGGCTGTGCATGAAGATGATGTGGGGCTGTATGCACCGAAAGTATATTCAGTGATTATGTGCAAAGTACGGAACAGAAAGACGTGGCTGGCTTTATAGCTGTCTCCAGCGACTTCTCAGAACTAAGGATTTTCTTTAAAGACAGTCTCACTATGTAGCTGCACAGGAAGAAGATAAAGCGGGCCAGCTGCAGAGGTGGAATCCGACGCCACCTGCTGGTACGATCTGAAGGCAACCCTAAAATCTCCCTCATTATCATCTGGTCCAGGAATTTCACATTATTAGAACGGACTTCTTTGGGCTTCTTTTTTTTTTTTTTTTCTCTCAGAACAACTCTGTATATGTCAAACACAGAAATTAAAGATTAATTAAAGACTTATCAAATTACTGAGTTCATGACTGTGGTATTTGGTGCAAGTAAATTCTGAGACAGAGAAAGGAGAGAGAAGAGGGGCTAACTTTTACTTTTCAGATGCCAAGCGAAAGTCAAGAGGTTCTTATGGATTCTCTCCAGTGCATTTAAAAAATATTTATTTATTTGTTTATTTAATGCATATAAGTACACTGTCACTGTCTTCAGACACACCAGAACAGGGCATCGGATCCCGTTACAGATGGTTGTGAGCCACCATGTGGTTGTTGAGAATTGAACTTAGGACCTTTGGAGGAGCAGCTAGTGATCTTAACCTCTGAGCCATCTGTCCAGACTAAGTTATGTTTGTATATGTGTGTGTGTGTATGTATATATATATGTGTGTGTGTATATGTATGTATACACACACACATAATTTTAGTTCATGAATCCCCAAATTCCTTTCATAGACACCTGAGGAGATATGGAGGCAAGACCAGGAGGAGATGCACAAGAGAATTCATCAAAGCACCTTCAATAAGGAGGACAAATACAGGTGACAAGGAACAAAACTTGTCTATTTCACAACCCTTCTTTTTTTGTTGTTTTTGTTTTTAATGGCTGAGGATATATATTTTTTAATTTGGGAAAATTATGAATGAGCAAAAAGAAAGAAAGAGGAACCCATGTGTTAAAAACTAAGACTTCTCACTTAAAAGCAGAAGACACAGCCAGTGACTTCAGGCAGTTTCCAAGTTGGCATTCTAAGCTGAGTGGCTGAAATGAGGAGGTCTCTGCATTTTTACTAAGGGTCTCTGCAAAGTTTAAAAGAAGACGGTGTTCTTAATTCCTAAAAACTTGCCTTGTGATAAAAGGCTCTGGGTTAAGAAAGGTGAATCAAAACCCATCCCCAAAGAAACAGTCCTACCTGAATCTAGTAATTATGACTCAAAATTCACTCTGTGTTTCTTATCACTATTTAATAGTAATAAAGGGGGACAACAAATCTCCGACTCTATTGTTGACTGACTGTCCTGGCTAGTTTATGCCATCTTGACACAATATAGAATCACCTGCCAGGAAGGGGCCTCAATTGAGAAAATGCTTCCACAAGATGGGCTGTGGGCTGTGGGCTGTGAGGGAATTTCTTAATTAGCAGTTGATGTGGGAAGGCTCTGCCCATTGTGGGTGGGGCCGCCCCTGAGCTGTGGTCCTAAGTCTATACTTAGGCTGAGCATGAGGGCAAGCCAGTAAGCAGCACTCCTACGTGACCTCTGCTTCAACACCTGCCTCCGGGTTTCTGTCCTGTTCCTGTTCTGACTTTCTTCACTGAACAGTCATATTGGAAGTATAAGCCAAATAAACCCTTTCCTAACCAACTTGCATTCCAGTCATGGCATTTCATTGTAGCCATAGAACCCTAACCAAGACACTGACTTGTTACAGGTATATAATAAAATACCCAGTTATGAATGGTCTGCCTGTCATACCTGGAGCTTAAGTTGGGGAAGAGTAGAGCATTGCCCCCTGAACTACAGAGACAGAATGTGGAGCCTCATTTCAGGTCTACTTGCCCCAAACTCTGGTTTCTTTGAAGATACACCTAGTTCTGACCAGTCACATGAACCTGGCTTTTCTATTTGGAGTTAATTCTGAGACACTCAGTGTCTTTCTTGATGGGGCTCTAACCTGAGGTCAGATTCAGCAAAAGCTAGACCAAAGACAGCAGCAGCTCTTCATATTGGTACAGCATTGACGCTGACAGAGAGGACTTGTTTTGTAGGATCACCTAGTCCCATTGTCTCCAGAGGAGAGATGCGGAGGCCCACACTGGTAAGTAATGAGGCCAGAATTCTTCCTTTCGAGGTGGTGAAGCAGATAACTCCAGTCTCCATAACTCTTAGTGGGTCAGTGTGTCTACAAAGCTTTTTGTCTATCTTGCAAGACTATGTCCTTTCTATTTAACCTAATTTCCCCCCCCCAGTGCTACTAACTTTAGGATAAATGAAGTAGTCAGTGGGGTTGCATACAGTTTTGGAAGGGATTGTCTTAGGGTTTCTATTGCTGCAGCGAGACACTATGACCACAGAGCAATTTGGGGAAGAAAGGGTTTATTTGGCTTACATTTCCACATTGCTGTTTATCATGAAAGGAAGTCAGGACAGGAACTCAAACAAGGCAGAACCTGGAGGCAGAAGCTGGAAGCAAAAGCTGATGCAGAGGCGATGGAGGGGTGCTGCCTACTGGTTTGTTTCCCATGGCTTGCTTAGTCTGCTTTTTTTATAGAACCCAGGACCACCCATCCCAAGGATGGCACCACCCACAGTGCCCTGGGCCCTACCATCAATCACTAATTTTAAAAAAATGCCCTACAGTTGGATCTTCCTGAAGCATTTTCTCAATTGAGCTTCCTTCCTTTCAGACAACTCTAGATTTTGTCAAGTTGATATAAGACCAGCCAGCACAATATATTGGAAAGAAAGCCCATTTTGAGCCCTGAGTCTGTGTGAACTTCTAACCCTATACCTCTCATGTTGGGCAAATAGTACTTTGCAGTGAAGCCTCTGGGCTTTAGAAGGTTACAAAGATAGAGAATGTAGGCTACCTTTACTAAGACATCTTTTATGGCAGCTTTTATATTTGAAATATGTTAGGCTGTTCCTTACACATTTTAAAGTTTACTTGTTATCAGTTTTAGAGTCACAGAAAGATTGAGAGGAAGACAGAGTTCCCATAGGCCCCTTCTATGCCCACTTGTGTGGTCTCATCCACTGTCCACTGCCAATGTTCCCCAGGATGGCACTTCATTGGCTACAACAGGAAAGCCTACAGGGACACATCAGCAGTAGCAAAGTCTAAAATTTAAATGGGGGCTCATTCTCTGTGATGGATAGTGAATAATGAATAATGGCATAGCTGTACCATCACAGATAATACAGCATATTTTCCGTTGTCCCCAAACTTCTCTGAGCCCCAGTGTAGCTCTCCTTTCCCCTAGCTTCTGGAAATTCCTAATCACTTCACTATCTCAAAGGCTTTTGCTTCTCCAAATGTCTTATATCTAGATCTGATAATAGAAGCCTTTTCAAAGGGCTTTCTCCAACTCAGCAATACTCATTTAAGTCTCCATTCATTTTTGTGCCTTAATAGTTCTTTTTAGCACTGAGTAATATTCCGTTGCCTGGACTTACATAGGTTTGTTTGTTTGTTTGTTTGTTTGAATTCACTGAAGGGTATCTTGGTTGTTTTAAGCTTTGTTAATGATGACTAACATGATATAAAAATCAGCTTTTTATATAATATAATTATTTATGTTATATATATATAATTATATAATTATATAAACATACAGATTTTTAAGTGATATAAGCTATCAAATAATTTGAGTAAACACAAGGAATATGATTATTGAAATTACAGTTTTGGGAGAAACGGCCTCATTGTCTGACAAACTGGATGCACCGTTTTGTATTCTCATTAGCAGTGAGTGTCTTGTCTGCCCTGCATCAGCCAGCATTTCTATCATCCTCTTTGCAAAGAGTCTAATAGGTAAGTCACAATATCACCTATCTGAGATTGCCTTCTCGTTGATGTTTGAATGGTGAACAACTCCGATAAATGTTCTTCTGGCTATCATGAGCCTTCTAATACATGTGTTTGGGACATGTGTCATAAACAAGATTCAGGAGTGATGTCTGTCTGGTCCCTAAAATGGGAGCCTGTTGATCATTTCGCTGGGAATTCTCAAGCACAGTTGCATATCACTAATAGGATCAATTACTCAAGGAGCATCCATGCTAGAGCCTGGATTCTATCCCTCAGGATTTTGAATCCTGGGGCTGGGATATGGGAACTGGGATATTTATCTAGGATCTCAGAAAGTGATTCTAATTCACAGCCTGGCAGGGAAACTGCTGGATTAAAGCAGCAGGTTGGGATCCTAGCCCATGGTGTGATACCAGTTACTCAAAAGCATCACACCCTTTGTCCTTGCAGACTCGTTGCAGATCCCCAAGCTTCTTTGCTGCCCTTGATGCCTGTGTACATTGGCAAAAGCTACTGTCTCTGCCCCCTCACCCCCACTGTGACCAGATCCTTTTGCTTAAATCTCGGAAACCCGGAGGTGGATTGTTTTGATTTACATGTAGAGTTTTGTTTCTGTGTAAAAGTTATCTCTTAGCCAGGCGTGGTGGCGCACGCCTTTAATCCCAGCACTCGGGAGGCAGAGGCAGGCGGATTTCTGAGTTCCAGGCCAGCCTGGTCTACAGAGTGAGTTCCAGGACAGCCAAGGCTACACAGAGAAACCCTGTCTCAAAAAAGAAAAAACCAAAAAAAAAAAAAAAAAAAAAAAACCACAAAAACAAAAACAAAAAAAAGTTATCCCTTTTAGATAGTGGAGAAGTCTTTCTGGGTTCCATTTCAGAACTAGAGAATTAGTTCATTATAGAGATGCTTCAGGCACAAAAGACATTGGTTTTCCTAGTTTTTCACCGGAAATGGGTAAACACTGAGCATTACCCTCCCCTTCCTTGCAATGAGGGATGATTACATGGAAGGTTATATGACCGATACAGGTAACAAGCACATTCCAGGAGAAATGCTAGGCGGGGCATATGGCAAAGGCTGAGTAGTGGCCTCAGACTTTATAACCAGTTTCACAATGCATTATTCTATTATACAATTATGTACTGCCTAACTGTGACAGCACAATGAACTTGGCACAGATACTTATGTACAAGTAAAAACCACAGGAGGGCACACTTACTTGCAAATGGCTAGCAAACATTCTTCTATGGTGTCCCTCTGTGCCTTGGTGAGGGAGCGTCCTTTGGAAAGCCTGTATATTGTCTGCAGTGTAGAATCAATCAGAGAAGTACAGTGTTCTGTCCCAGAAAAGAGAGGGGCGCATCTCGTGAGGAGTGGGAGCACAGCCGAACATAAATACCTATTCAGTGCCAGCGCAGCCTCTGTGGTGCTGAGGGACACCTAAGAAAGGGAAGGGAGGCATCGGTTAACCTCTCAGAGAACAGCCAGCTGAGCCTGTGCACTGAGCTCCATGCAAGGCCAGGAAAACTTACACATGGCTATAGTCACAGCCTACCTGGGGAGGGCAAAAGCCACTGTGCATGCAGACATGTACTGCTGAAGCCAGGGAAGGTAGACACACAGGCATCCTTCTAGGGAAGGAGATATTTAACCTGCCCTCCTGAATGCTGGGGATGGATGGAGTTTACAACCTGGTGGTCCTTTCAGGTCTGATGAGCCAGACTTGGCCTGTGTCTCCCAGAAGTTATGTGTTACTTATCCCAGGCCCTTCCCTTTCAATCCTGAGCATTGCTTCTAGGCCATTAACCCCATCCTCGTGAGAGCTGTCATTTCTACTTGACAACATCCTAAGTGACTTCTATGTCATCTTAGGGCCAGGCCAAATCCTGACTCTGGCAAGTACAGCATTTACCCCAGTCACTATCCCCAAGACCCTTATCTTGAGCAATGCTTCTAAGTCAATAAGAACCCATCTTATGGATGAAGCCATATGTACGTTGTAAAGAGCTTCAATGCAAACTTGTCTTAAACTTCACTGTACCCACGGGACTGAGTAATTGCTATATGCTCCCCCCTCATTGTGCAGTGTTTAAATATAACAGATAAATAAGCTGAGGTCAGACTCTTGAAGTCTTAGCCCAGTCTGGGTTATCTAAATTGTACTAAACTGAGTTTCATTCTTCCCTTACCTGGACCCTCCCCTATATACCTACTCATAATGCTCTTTCTCATTTAAATGAAAAAAAAAAAAAGAGATTAGTCCCCACCCCCAGAACAAAGCAAACATATAAAGATGGCTGGATATTGAATGGTCTCAAAGAATTTTAAACTCTTACTAAAATCAATTAATGGGCCTTTTAACCCAGCATCCTTGATATTTGAATTTCCAGGTTCTGAGCTATTGCATAATCATTCTGGATTTAGCTCATACTTGTTACCTTACAGGGGTCTCATATCCTCCTGTGATTTAAGGTTAACAAATGGGTATATGCGGCCACATCCCTCAAATTCACCAGCTTTACAAAGAGAACGTCGATCTCTGACGCCCACTGGCTACTTTGTCAGTACCAAGAGCAGCTCATAACCTGATGAATGATCTGAGAGTTGACCTCACTAAGGGGAACTTGCTGCTGCATGAGGAGTATAGCAAGGAATAGAAATCCAGGCTTTTTCTGAAGCTCTGGTAGAATCTTTGCTAACAATGTTCCTCTTTGTAAACTTAGACTGACAAGCCGAATCAAAGGAAGATCCATTCAGTGGCACTAAATATAGCCAGAGCATGACTCACGTCACTGTTGAAAACCCAAGGACTCAAAAGAAGCCTGGAGACCCACAGAGGAAAATAAATGTCACTATTTCCTGCAATTATCACAGCTATTATAGCTGAATGGACAACCCTAGCAATTTATGATTTCAAAAACTGTTCTCTTTGAACCTTTCACATTTCTGGGTGTTGGTATTAATTATCAGAAGTTTGTCTTCTGGAGGCATTGGTAACCATGCTGGAAAAAGTAGCTCGCCTTTTAGATTTATTGCTTTCAGAGACAGTGTAGTTAAAATGAGGGGGGCAGGGCTTTGATTCTGGTGGCTTGAAGGTTCTCAGATGAGGAACTGAACATAAAACCTCTTTTTTTTTGGGGGGGGCAGATGGTAGTCTGGCAAGTACACGATCTAACAGCAGATGCTAGAATAGAATTTGCTGTTTGAATTACAAAAACAAAAAACAAAAAAACAAAATTAAATACTTTAGTCAGAAAACTTAAGTCTACAAATTTTAAAACTTATTTTTAAAACCTAGAGATTTATAGTAAATCCCCAAGCAGAAGTAGTGGCTAGGTGGAATACAGTGAAGATATAAAAATATCCTATGACTCTGACTCCTTCATTGATAAACTCTTCCTCATTTCCGTGCCGTGTCTTCAAAGCAAAGAATCTGAGTCTGCCAGCAGACTCCTCACCCCAGAGCTTGCAATTCTCACCACTGGACACCAGGTGGCGCCGTTGAGACGTCTAACTGCAAACAAGCCTATAATATGAGTTCTTTGGAATTAAGCTGATCCTCGTGTCCTCACTTCTCACTTCCTCCGAGACACAGATATGACAGCTGGCATTTCTTATCTTATGGTCAGTCACTTCTTGTGACCCTGGTGGTCGGGGCAAAAATAAGTGAGAATAAAGAGTATTTCTGGCCTGAAATACCTCCAGCCAGCCTTTTCCCTAAGTAACAGAACCGTATTCTCACAAATACATATGTTCTTTTGGGGGACCTTTGGTGATCCTCATAACTGGTCTAAGCAGGATTTAGATATTAGGGAAATTGCTATTAGTGCCTGCTGGGTAACAGGAATGCTATGAAAACATTCTATGATGAATATCATAGTGATTCCCTGTCCCCAGTTCCTTAAGAGATAGTGCCCCAAGGCTTGAGATGCTGGGGGTGCTGGACTGTGAGAAACTTCAATCGAAGGGATTGGACAGAAAATCAAGGCCAGATTTACCTGCATATAAGCTTTTGGGCCAATGCATTAAAATCTTCCAGTTTTGAGTATCTCTGTTTTTCTCTTTCTCAAGCAGGATATTAAAATATGATCATCAAGTAGGCAGGAAATATTTGTCCCTACGTCCAGTGTTACTAATCTAACCATGAAGAAATTCCCATTCATCCTCTTTATTTTAGCTACTTACTGTATCTAGAGATGCAGAAGCCCGTAAGTCAGGTAAAAACCCAACTTCCAGCAAGTGGAGCAGGAAAGTTTGATCTTTAATGCCATAAACACGGTCCAAGAACAGCACCATGGGTGCCTTGTGGTCAGGGCAGAAGTTGGCCGCCATGTCTGGCTCACTGACTGACCCATCTGAAAAACAGAACATGCCATTTCCTGTTTCTGCAGTTTGAAACGCAGCATAGAACCTGTCTGTCCATAGCTCACCACGTTAGGGCGACAGGAAGTTTAGAAATAAGAGCTAAGCAAGGAAGCAGCTTAAGCAAGGATGGAAGAAGCAACTGTCAAGTCTCTATGAGCCAGTTATTAAACGAGCTTGTTGTTAAAAGTTTAATTTTACAGTGAGGTAGACTGTTCTAAAAAGATATCTCATGGTCATAGTTCACTAATTTCTAATTTTACTCTAAATCATAATCAGTTATTTGTATCAGCCGAAATTTACCTGTCGGAAATACAACACAATGGTAGGTCTTTACGTCTTTCCAACTCTACGTTCTGTGATACCACATTGGCAGCATAGAGTCGCCCATGGTGAGAACATCTATCGTAAAATGGGGGAGATGGTAGGGGATCAAGCTTGAGCTGCCCTTTGGTGGATGATGCGGGAAAGCGATGGCCAAATGTTGAGAAAGTAGATAAATTTAATAACATGTCACCTCTGTAGTCACCATATCACAGTGTAAAACAGCAAGCACGCCTTCAGTGCCCGCTTCAGGTGGTGCTTAGATCGAGTCACCCCATCATTTTAGTTTCATTTGAATAAAAAGAGGAAGAAAAGAAAGAAAGAGAGAGAGAGAAAGGAAGAAAGAAAGAAAGAAAGGAAAAAGAAAGAAAGAAAGACAGAAAAGTAAAGCTGGCTCAGCGATGAAGGGAGGAATCCACAGAGAAAATTCACTCCATTGGCCTGACAGTAAAAAGAATTTTTAGCTTGGATAAAAACCAGCTTTCTCTCTTCTGTCTCATACCAAAAAACTAGAAAAGAGAACCAAGAAGAGGTGCAGCATGTGAAACGCTGACCTGGAGTAGACTTCTTAAGGCATCCCAGGAGGCACAGGACTCAAGTGCTGTCCGTCGCAGGGCCTCCTTCTGCCAAGAAGTCTGTGTGGGCTGCTAAGATGGAAGGGCACCCGTGCAGCCTCTCATCGATCGCTAAGCACAAGGAAGACTGGGAGCTGAGTGTCTGAGGCTAACTCGGTCTCTTACACAGCCATGGTGCTTTGGTGAACATTATTGCTGTGGGATTGAGCAAGCGTTTTATGCTCGAAGAAAGCACCATGTCATTGGGAAACCTGGCACTCAACATCTGCTTTCTCAGACGCACTATTATTTCACTGTGCTTTGTAAAGTTATAAAAGTGGCACATATTCTAGAACATTTTAAAAAATACACATTGGAGTGGTTTGCATAGAACTTTATAGACTTTTCCAATTGGTAATTCTGCTTTTCTCATTCTCAAGCAGTTCATTAAAATATGACCATCAAGTAGGCAGAAAATTCCTATGTCCAATGTTACTAATTTAACCATGAGGGGAACTCAAAATGTTTGAATGCTTGGTCCATAGGGAATGGAATTATTAGGAGGCGTGGCCTTATTGAGGTAGGTATGACCTTATTGTCATAGAAATATATGAAATGTGTCATTGTAGAGGTAGGCTTTGAGATTTCATATATATGTTCAGGCCATGCTTAGTGGTACGGTCTCTTTCTGCTGCCTGGGGATCAAGTTGTAAAACTCTCAGCTCCTTCTCTGGCACCCTGTCTGCCCGAATGCCTCCGTGTTTCCCACTATGATGATAGTAGACTGAACCTCTGAAACTGTAAGCCAGACCCAACTAAATGTTGTCCTTATAAGAGTTGCCAGGATCATGGTGTCTCTCCATAGCAATAGAAACCCTAACTCAGGCACATATTCTACAGTTTCTATATTTATTGTCTGAGAGCCCCTATTCCATAAGTTTGAAGATGTTTCATGGCATGGCAGTTTGGGAAGCATGCCAATAGCCAGACTCATGCTCTCTTTTCCAATCCATCATGTGCCTGAGGAGAAGGCAGAGTGACTCAGAATTAAAATGCTTTGGGGATGGTTGGTTACTTGTGATCTTGGGCTGTGAGGGTTTTCAGGTCCACCGCAGAAGATAGCCTGCATGCCTCCTCTCTGGCTGCCTCACTCTCCCAGGGTACACTGGCAAGGGAGAAGAGTCAGGCCAAGTTAAGGGATAGCACCTGCTCATTTTATCACCCTTGAGAAAGTTAGAGTGGTCCCTGGTCCCAGCATGGTGATGCGTGCCTGTACCAGAGGACCAAAGATTTAGCCATCTTGACACAGGGAAGCAGATGTTAGAGGAGCTAGGTGAAGTCTACAGAAAATCCATCACTGGGAAAAGAACAAGGCATTTCCCCCAGGCAGCCTGCATGATGATAGGGCAGTGGCTTCTTTGCAGAGGCAGAATCCTGTCATGGAGCAAGCAGGTACTAGAGGGGCAGGCTCAGCCCAAAGCTGCTTTCCTACCTTTGTTTAGGGAGGGCAGTTTGAGGGGGATGCTGATGATCCCAACCAGATCTTCCGTGGGGACCAGGGAGCGCAGGATGGACCGGATCCGGATGGCTTCCCCTTTCCCTGTTTGGATGAGCTGTCACACAGGAAAGAGAGTAGACAGATGAGGCCTTCAAACCTGCTGCACTGCCCCCCCCCAACCTAAGCCAGGAGAATTGTCCTATGGGCAGGGGTGTATTTCTGAGTTCCCCTAACTGCTACGGGTACTTGTGGCCACAGGGAAAGAGAAACTACTTGATTCACTGTAAGTAGGGAGACTGAGAGAGAAAGTCCATCGATGGTAGTCACTTCCTTTCTCCACCCAGGCTAAAAGCCTCTGCAGTTAACTCAGCAGGAGCCTTCACGGGCCTGTCAGAGTCCTAACAAAGTGTTCGCAACCCTGGATTTCAGAGCTGTAGCAGGTGTGAAAACGACTTACAAATTCAGTTTCTTCTGATCTTGAAGAATGTTGGAGGTGGGCAAGAAAGAGTATTCTAAGAGATTCTAAGAGACAATTTGAGTGTTTCGCAGGAGTCGTCCCAAAGAAGATAGGTTCATTCATACATATACTAACTAGCCGAGCTGCATGTACACAGATAGAATGTTCATCTTCCTGCACAGGAAGTTTCCCAAAAGGGCGCAGCGGACCTTCTACAGAAAAGTACCATCTGGGAATGGAGGTCCAGGTCAGCCCAGGTCGGGTGAAGGATTCTGAGACAGGTCTGTAGGGGTGTGAGTGTGTGTGTGTGTGTGTGTGTGTGTGTGTGTGTGTGTGTGTGTGTGATATGTTAGGGCGGGGAGGTTATAGGCAGAAAGGAACATATTTATTTCCTCCTTAGGCAGGCTCAGGTGAGTTCGCTTTCACATGCTGTCTTTTGTGAGAACATTCCACCTAGTAACTTGCTTCCAGAAGTGATCAAGAGAACTAGAGCGGGTACAGGGGCCTGACCCTTCTCCTAAGTTATAGGGCACCCTGCTGTTTCCCTGACTCCCTTCTGAGTTCCTTTCTTTCCTTAAAGTAACTGAAGTGTAAAGAGAGGCTGATGTAGGGAGGCTGGTACAGCCCAGCAGGAACAGGGATCCCAGTCATTCTTATCAGCAGCCAACACCAAGATGTAGATTCCCCGCCCCCCCCCAGAAGATCAACTGTTTTCTCCCAGTTCCAGTGTGTGGCTGTATATGAAAAACACCAAATATCCCATCAGCAGGGTGAGAGAGGAAAGGGAATGAACGCTTTTTAGATCAAAACTGGAGGTCTAAGAAGACACCACAACAGGCAGAACCACCTTTGTGGTCCCAGCTCTTTTCCCAGAGACCGAAGCCATGGTTATGAAGACAGGGTTTCCCACATAGGTACTCATGAGGCCATTTACAATGGTATGGCCAAAAATCAGATTAGCCATGTTTTGGCCAAGCTGAGGTACATGGAAGTCTCTTTTTGGAAGGCTTTTAAAACAAAATATATACAAAGATCTCTCTGTCTCTCTGTCTGTCTCTTTCTCTCCCTGTCTCTGTCTTTCTCTGTTTCTCTTTCTCTCTGTCATTTCCTCACTTAGAAAGTGGTCCACTGAGGAAACTACTTTGGCGTCAGCTAAAGGTAATCTAGAGAGAAGCTTATTAGTAAATACCAGACCCAGATGAAGAAACTAGACTCAGGGCTTCTCTGGAGTCCTCAACTCAGGCTCCTCAAAGCTGCTGTCAGGAAGCTCTGTCACTTACATGCATTTCAGGAGCACAGCGACCCAATAGATCTATAAGCGCTGAATAAAATGACATAATTGCATTGCCCATATGCACAATCTCTTCCTCCTCTTCATCGTCCTGTGTGCTGCAGAGAAAGAACCAACATGGGGAAGGCATGTGAGAGACTGCCTCGCTCAGTGGCAGGCACTGCTTAAACAGAACGCCTCACTCTGGTTCAACAAACTTTCCCTCACACCTCTTCCTTTCAGGAGCTGGTGAAGTGGTTTTATTCACTAAACTCAAAGGGGCCAAATATTTTTTCACAATAGCTCCAGGATCCTATGAACCTTGAAACATGAATTTAGATGTTATCCACTATTCTTCCTCTTTGAATGTACACAGAAAGCCAGCTGGACGAGGAGTCAGGACAGCTGTATTAACATCCTAGCTCTGAGGTTAACGAGCTATATCACTTCAGGTCTTAGTTTTATCTCATGTTATATAAGAATGTTGAGGCAAATATATTTTGAGCTCTCCCTGGTCTACAGTCACCTCTCAGAACTGATGATGTAGGGGAAATGAAAAACCAACTGGCTGGAGAGTCAACCCTGCTGGTGTACACATTCTGTATTCTATGCAGCATAGACTAGATAAAGAAAGGCAAATGACTACTGGACATGGTAGGGGGAAAGTAACAAGGCAATCATAGACTATACCCACTAGACTCTGAACCTCTAAATTCCACAACCAATCTGCAAGGACTCCAAATGCTCAAAACACTTCCCTGAGCAGTCCTCCTGAGGTCTCAGTGGTTTGCCAGCTGTGCCCAGTGGCCTAAAGAAATGGAAGAAACTGCAACTGACCCCCTCAGCTCTCTGGACCAGCCAAAATAATCATGGGCATGACGAAGTGATTTTAAGCATTTGAACCACCGTAAAACATCTGCTCTTTCTACCAGGCAAAGTTACGGATCCCACCCTAGCGGTTCACCAACTGGCAGTATTTGTCAGCCCACCAACTGCACACACGCTGGAGTAAAATTCACTTACACGTCTGTCTTGTAACCCTGGGGAGGGATGTCGAGGGCAGGGTTCTCTGAGATCTTAATAGCACCCTGCATAGCTGCCAGCAGTCCGTTGCCTCCTTCACCCCTCAGAGCTGGGCCGAAGCACTCGGGACGTCTGATGAGCAGCTTGACCACAACGCTGGCATTTTCTTCCACACTTTCGCCTGAGGGAGAGAGAGGCCTGGTGTCCTTCCCTCTGGAAAGGACAACCTGGAAGTTATTTGTAGCTGATGTGCGGGGAGAGCAGTGTTTCATTTGCTTTGCCACCTATTAATGTGATGAGGAAATACTGACGAAGAAAAGGTGACCTCTGATAAATGAGGCCAGATCTATTCATTATAGAATTGACTGTTATGGAATAGAATTTTCCTCTTCAGCTCAGGATTTTTTTTCCCCCCTCAGGGATGACCCTACCATGGCCACATATACCACTCAATCTCCTGCTAACAAGTTCATTTACAAGTGACTTGCAGACAAAAGAGCTTCATATCTTACTAAGCCCCGCGGAGTTAACACTTGGCCTCCTTCCTTGAATGGTAAGAAGATAACTAAGCTATCAGGCCTCAGCTGATCTGGGGAAGTGATAACAAAGTTCTTTACCCAGTGGCTCTCTCGGAGTTAAGTACATATCCCAGGACAATCTGAAGTCATAGGGCTGATTTCATGATATCAGAAGTCATTGATGATGATGAAGAATCTGCTGAATAAAATTTTCTAGTAATAGCTCTGAGAAAAGGGGCAGGGCAGAACTCTCTATGCTGTCATTGCATTTCTCTTTGGAGGAGGCAAGCATGAGCTGCCAGTGACAAAGGAAAAGGCCCAGTTAGGACGGGAGAGCTGTAGAGTCTCAGAACTGTTTACATTCCAAAGCAGTGTTACAGCTTGTCTAAGCAATTTATTAAACATACCCTCTTTCTCAGGTGAAATCTTAATTTATGTTTGAGAATATGATCCCTGAGCCAGACTTGAATGCATGTTTTTTAAAATGCATATTACATAAAGCCTAAAAATAGCTTTTCTTCAAAACCATTAAGTATTTCTTGGGTGGTGAACTGTATTAGAGAGTAAGCATTTGGATAGCTATGGAGTTTTCTCTTTTCTTTTTGGTTTTTCAAGACAGGGTTACTCTTTGTAGCCCTGGTTGTCCTGATGTTGCTTTGTAGACCAGGCTGGCCTCAAACTCACAGAGATCTGCCTGTCTCTGCCTCCCAAGTGCTGGAATTAAAGGTGCACACGACTGGCTAGCTATGGAGTTATTAAGTCCTCTGAAGACAATCTGACATCGTCACAGTCTAACACAATTGTCATCCATCTTACAGTTTCCACGGGTGTGGACTTTGGAGTGACTAGGCTAGATGGTCCTGGCTTGGGATGCACTTGAAGCTATAGTCTCAGTTGGTTTCAGCTGCCGTCTCCTGGTGACTTGTCTATAGCTGGGGGACCAGCTTCTAATTTCACAATGTGGCTGTTCTCATGATGCCTCAATTGCTTGTTGGATGGCAGATTCAGGCCTCCGTTCCTTACCATGTTGGCCTCTTTGGAGCAGTGCTTGGGCATCCTCATGAAATGGCCTCTGGCTTCCCACAGACCAAGAGGACAGGACTGAATCTTCAGTCCCTGTAACAGTCTGGTTACATATGCACATCCTGCAGTATTTTAGTCATTAAAAGTGATTTACTAAACCTAGATCACCCTTACAGAAGAAGATTTAGGCTTCTCATTCTGGAGGGAGGAATACCAGATAATTTATAGACATATTTTAAAAATATCTGGGCAGTTTGAATTTTGCTTCATGAAAATTTTGTTTTATTTGGAATAATTAAGGCTGAGCATATAGCTTGGGGCAGGGCACTTGGTCGGCTTCTTCATAGCCCTGGGATTCTCTAGTACTACAATTAGGGATATAAAAATGGGAGCTCTTGTGGGATTGTAAAAATGTTTTAAAATTATGTTCACTTGATCCAGAATTTCTCACTAAACTGAATTTAAACAGCTCATCACTGTTCACTAGTTGTCATACAGCTCATTTCTTCATGGAGCGTTGAGAGAAGTTGTGAAGATGTTTGCCATCTACGAGCTAGGCACAGAAGCATATGTCTGTAATCCTAGGACCAGGAGGTCAAGTTTATGTCCAGCCTGGAATGCACAGTGAGACTCTTTCTCAAAACAAAGAACTCCTAGTCAAGTCTCACCCAGTATACAATATCCAAGAAGCATAACCCATGCACATACTGGCAGTACTAATTAGGTTCCAAGGGCTAAATAAATAAATAAAAAAAACCAATATCTGTAGGGAAAAGTGGTGGGGGTATGGGTGGAATTTGACAGGAAAATTGATTTGATAAAAATGCATTGTGTACATGTATGAAATTCTCAAATATTAAATGTAAATATATTTAAAAAAGAATAGCATGCCAATTTACCTGATAGTCTCTATATATCCTGATACAGTTTACTCGCAGGAGGGAGATTTCAGGGTAACTACCAGAAGCAACGACATATTCATAAACAAATACTCTTAGACACAGATGTATTGCATGTCATAACTTTCAAATATTTCTAGCCTGTAATTCTTAGCAGGTAATATGCATACATGTCCTTAGAAATAATAAGAGTCAAAATTGGAGGGAATAAAACCCCAACCTTATTAATAAGGCTGACCCAAAGACTGCACGCTGATGTTTTTAGCTCATACTGGAAATGCTTGCAGGCCAGCACAGTTTCTAATCAGCATGCTGTCTTCAGCTCAGCTCATCCCATGGCAATTAGCACTGTAGAGTTTGTGGGATACAGACACACCAGAAGCAGGAGCTGAGAAATCAGAGTTGGATATTGAGATTACATCTAAGTTCATTTGCCCAATTAGCCCCTTTTGATCCAAATCTCTTCTCTTCACAACTTAGCTAATTAGGTTGACTCTGAGAGCTGACCCAGGAAGCTATTCCCTGATTATTTTAATTCGGACATATGCTGGGGATGCAAATGTCCTCTCCGAGAGGAAGAGAACAGGGTCCAACCGCCGGGGCTGGTTAGACAGAGGACTGAAAAGAAGAATTTGCAAAGGCTTTCTGGAATAGTGGGGACAGAAGAGTGTAAGTCTACTCTGGGGAAGCCAAATGCTGACCCTCAGTGTATTTGTCAAGGTAGGAAGAACATTTTTGAGGTAAATGGTTTTTGGTTCAAGAGCATCCCACAATATTTTTTTGCTGGAGTTCCAAAATAAGAAATGCGATTAACAACTGTGTGAATGCCCAAAGTTCCTTTCATCAAAGGCTCTCAACTCAGTATTGATAATGCCATGACTTTCTTTCTAACATGTCTGAGCAGTTGGATGGAAATGGAAATGATTCTCTTCATTTTATGTCAGTAAAGGTGTCAGACTCCAGGGACAATTAATAGAGCCTTGCTGATCTCATCTCCAACCTATTACCCTTTCTCACTCCCTATGTCCTAACTACACTTCTGTTATTAAGTTGGTTTGTCTGCAATGCTTTCTTTCTTCCCATTCTCTTGTCATAAATTCTTGACTTGGGGAACTCTATGAAATTCTTCAGGAGTATCTTAAAACACAAGAGCCCCAGAAATGTGCTCATCTCAAACACTGGACCCCTTTTTATCTGCTTTTCTCACTAACCTGCACATTTTTTTAATTGGCATTTTATTCATTTACATTTCAAATGTTATTCCATTTCCTGGTTTCCCCTCTGGAAACCCCCATCTCATCCTCCCTTCCCCTGCTTCTGTGAGGGTGTTCCACCACCCACCTACCCACTTCCACCTCCTCACCCTGGCATTCCCCTACACTGGGGCTTTGAGCCTGACAAGGCCATCCTCTGCTCCATATGCAGCTGGAGCCGTGAGTCTCTCCATGTGTGTGTGGGGGGGTGCTGGATGGTTGATATTGTTGTTCTTCCTATGGGGTTGCAAACCCCTTCAGCTCCTTCAGTCTTTTCTCTTAACTCCTTCATTTGGGATCCCATGCTCAGTCCAATGGTAGGCTGCCAGCAGCCGAGTCTATATTTGTCAGGCTCTGTCAGAGCTTCTCAGGAGACAGCTATATCAGGCTCCTGTCAGGAGGCACTTGTTGACATCCACAATAGTGTCTGGGTTTGGTGTCTGTATAAGGGATGGATCCCCAGGTGGGGCAGTCTCTGGATGGCCTTTCCTTCAGTCTCTGCTCCACACTTTGTCTCCCTTGAGTATTTTGTTCCCCTTTTAAGAAGTACTGAAGCAAGCTGGGCGTGGTGGCGCACACCTTTAATCCCAGCACTTGGGAGGCAGTGGCAGGCAGATTTCTGAGTTCAAGGCCAGCCTGGTCTACAAAGTGAGTGCCAGGACAGCCAGGGCTACACAGAGAAACCCTGTCTCGAAAAACCAAAAAAAAAAAAAAAAAAAAAAAAAAAAAAAAAAAAAAAGAAGTACTGAAGCATCCACACTTTGGTCTTCCTTATTCTTGAATTTCATGTGGTCTGTGAATTGTATCTTGGGTATTCCAAGCCTTTAGGATAATATTCACTTATCAGTGTGTTCTTTTGTGACTGGGTTACCTCACTCAGGATGCTATTCTCTAGTTTCATCCATTTGCCTAAGAATTTCATGAATTCATTGTTTTTAAGCCGAGTAGTATTCCATTGTGTAAATGTACCTCAATTTTTGTATCTATTCATGTGTTGAAGGACATCTGGGCTCTTTCCAGCTTCTGCCTATTATAAACATGTTGGAGCATCTTTTGGATATATGCTCAGGAATGGTACAGCTGGGTCCTCAGGTAGTACCATGTTCAATATTCTGAGGAACCGCCAGACTGAGTTTCATGGTGGTTGTACCAGCTTGCAATCCCACCAGCAATGGAGGAGTGTTCCTCTTTCTCCACATCCTCACCAGCATCTGCTGTCACCTGAGTTTTTGATCTTAGCCATTCTGACTTGTGTGAGGTGGAATCTCAGGGTTGTTTTGATTTGTGTTTCCCTGATGACTAAGGATGTTGAATATTTCTTCAGGTGCTTCTCAGACCTTCTAACCTGTACATTTTATAAGGACAAAGTAATATGTCTGTATTATCTGATCCTGTGTGCTCACAGTTTTGCTAATGTTTGACACATAATAAGCAATCAAAAATAGTTATTGTTTATTTTTTAAGTGCTTAGAATTTAACCCAGAGTCTGTGCATATTAGGCAAGTATTCTACTCTGAGCTACACCCTCATCTACAAAAGAGTTTTTTTCAAGATAAAGTTTCTTTGTGTAATCCTGGCTGTTCTAGAACTAGTTCTGTAGATCAGGCTGTCCTTGAACTTGCAGTGATCAGCCTGCCTCTGTGGCCCTTGTTCCCCATGTCCCTAGTCTTATAATTAAAGGCATATATCATCACTGCCCAGCTAAGAGTTCTTGAATAAATGAGTAGATTTCACTCAAGGGAGAGGCTTGAAATGATTTCAGGGAAAATCCTGGCTATCACTGTATTATCAGACCATTGTCAGCTTCTGTTTGCAAGAACCTAAGTTGTGCATATTCTTAGATTTCAACTAATGTATTTGAGTGTTTAAAGGTGGGACCTCTGGGAATGGTTAGCTCATCAGTGTGGCCATTATGAATAGGAGCAGCATTTTTATAACTGAGTTCCAGAGAACCTTGCTACTTCATCTATGCTATTTATTATTATAGTGAGTAAACATCACTTTACTGTAGGGGGAGAAGGGTTGAGAACCAAAGAACATTTTATAGCCAATAATCTTTTTTTTTTTTTTAATTTTCATTTGTTTTTTTTTGATTAATCGTTTTATTCATTACATTTCAAATGATATCTCCCTTCACAAACCACCCTTCCCATCCCCTCTCTCCTCCTCCCTTTTGCATCTGTGAGGGTGTTCTTATAACCACCTATCCAATCCCTGTTCCCTGTCCTGGCATCCCTCTACACTGCAGCATGGAGCTTTCTCAGGACCAAGAGCCTCTCTGCTACAAGTCCAACTAGGCCATCCTCTGCTACATATGTATCTGGAGCCACAGCTCTCTCCATGTATATTCTTTGGTTGGTGGTTTAGTCCCTGGAGCTCTGGGTGGTCCATTTTGCTGATATTGTTCTTTTTGTAGGGTTGCAATCTCCTTCAGCTCCTTCAGTCCTTCCCCTAGATCTTCCATTAGGGTCCCCGGGCTCAGTTCGATGCTTGGCTGTGAGTATCTGCATCTGTACTGGTCAGGTGCTGGTAGAACCTCTCAGGGAACAGCCATACCAGGCTGTACTTCCTGTTGGCAGGTACTTCTTGGCATCAGTAATAGTGTGGGGATTTGGTGTCTGCAGATGTGATGGCTCCCTAGGTGGGACAGTCTCTGAATGTCCTTTATTCAGTCTCTGTTCCATTTTTTGTCCCTATCTTTCCTTTGGAAAGGAACATTTCTGGGTTAAAAATTTTGAGATGTGTGGGTAGCCCAATTCCTCAACTGGGGATTGTGCCTATCTACTGGAGGTAGTCTCTATAGGCTGTCTCTCCCCTTTGTTGGGTATTTTGGCTAAAGTCATCACCGTTGGGTCCTAGGAGCCTATTGCTTCCATGGAGTCTGGAACTTTCTAGTGGCTACCCCCAGTATAGCAAATAATCTTACACTGATATAGATCTTTGTGTAGTGATACATATTGAGGTTATATTTCCTTATAATGATATAGATCTTTGCATATTGATACAAAATTTGAGGTTGTTTTTGTTACCACATACGATGCATACATTATTTCAACTCTTATTGAGGCATTGTGCCTAGATGATTCTTAATAATATATAGTTCTCTTTAAAGCTGCTATTACAAACTGTTTAGGATAATTAAGAAATGCAAATTAATAGTCAGACAGTCATGGTCATGTTAGATATTAGTCTAATTTATCACAAAATATGTTGCCTAGTAGTAAATAGCTAAAATCAAACAAAGTTTGTCTAATCAGATATTCTATGAATAGATAAAAGGTCTTCAAAAACCTCAGACATGTACAGAATATGGCATTTAAAGTTATTTTATTATTAAAAGATCTTTTTCAATAATAAGGTATACTCCTGGCAGTACCCCCAGTCTTCTTCAAAGAAGATGATAAGTATTGGAGAACCTCCATATGGAGTTTGCCTCAAATGTGGCAAGCTGCCACTTGGCATAAAACTGCCCTTGTTTCAACTGTAGACAAAATGATGTCCAAAATGGGCAAAAATAATTTAGGAAAGTTGACTTCTGAGCCCTATCAAGACAGAGTAAGGAGTCCTTTATAATTCAAGCTTAAAAAAATACAGGTCTGTCCAATGTACTGGGCCAGAAGGCTGAAGATGCTCCAGTATTTTAGAAAAATTCTGGGGGACTGTTCAGGTACCCAACTTTCTCTGTCATTATTATAGTTTTTGAACCTGCTTGCCTGCACTTCCTATATACTCATGTAATATTTATTCTTTATTAGGTCTCTGATGGAGTTAAAGATTAGATAGTTATAGTCTCACAATTAAACTTAAGTTGTTTAGGATTTAAGAAGATGATTTTAGGTCTACAAAAGTGTTTTAGGTTAGTAATACAAGTTATAACAGAAAATGATTTAGGTACACAACTTTGAACTCACCAAGATAGTATAGAGAATATAATACTTTATCCAAAGTTGCCAAGTAAAGATGGACTGGACTTTGTGAATGTAAATCTTACCTAATAGTTTTCATAATTGTTTCATAATTTTTCTCTGTGGATGTCATTTATTAGTGTAAGAGAAAGAGCATTTTATTTAGACAAAAGGGGGAAATGTTGGGAGCTGGCCTGGTGCTGCTATGTATTCAAATGCTAAACACTGGCTCCAAGATCTGGTTGATGAGCAGAACCTCATGTACACAGAGTGATGATATGGAAACTTTGCTCCCCAATTTAAAGCTATTAGTTAAATAAAAGTGCCTACAGCCAATTATTGGGGAGAATAAAGGTAGATGAGGTTTCAGTTACCGGGCTGGGGATCACAGGTAGGGACTACAAGGAGAAGAAAGAATGAGGGTGAAAGAAGATGGAGAAGACAGGTCTCTATTTGACATGATGGACAAGAGCCTGTGCCTGAGTGAAATGCCCCACTGAAGATTGACAGAGCAGAAATATCCTGGGAAGACTCAAACTGCAAGTATTTGGGTAGTGCAGCTGGGAAGTAGATAGTCTAGCCCTAGAAAAAATAGAATATGGCTAAGCCCCAGTAATTGTGCTAAGCTGATTAAGTAAGTCCATAGGAGTCTGCCTTGATTATTGAGGGGCTGGATGGGTCATATCAATAACCAAAAGAGTTTATTAAATCTGTTTCCACCATATGATTAGTCTGCTGGTATTCTGACCTTGGGCTTCTCACTCTATAATCTTTTAGAAAGAAATATATGTTGTTTTTAACCTAGCCAGTCAATAATATTTTGTCGTAACTGCCTGAATAGACCAAGATATTGTAACACTGGATTACTGTGTAATTTAATAGTGAATGTAGATAAAAGTATATTGAACAGTTTGGAATGTGGTAAATAATATTCAATAATTGCTAGTTTTTATCATCCTCCCCACGTACTACTATCCACACTATTATTAATCACTATCTTTAACTATGTCTATCATCACCAACTTTGATCATTTTCACAACCTATAATGACCACTATGCCATTTAGAATAGTCTAGCATCACTATCCCCTATTCTCACTCAATAGAACCTAATCTAAACATCCCTACTATATGCTACCACGTATATCATCTTCTACTATTAGGACATTTCCCATATGCCTGTCATCAATGCAATTATAATCCTCCAAGATCTATCACTACCATCCCGATAAACAGCATTTATTGTCACTATTCTCAATGTCACCTGCCCTGAACACCTCTATCACCACTTACCATCTTGACTATTACTTAATGCATTATGAACATCCCATCATCCAAAATCATCAACCATCATTATTCGCCATCACTTATCTTAAACCCTTCCATCATTCACCATCATCATTTACCACCACTACCCAACATGAACCTCCTGTATCTTCTACCATTATTTACTGTCAACCACTATGAACACTTCACACTTTCCAAATCCTCCTCCTCCATCATTCATTGTCATCTACAAAGAACTCCTTCACCCATCATTCACTAAGGCTTAGTCGCTTTGAACAGCTTCATCACCGACAATACCATCTATCACCATCCACCATCATTTACTGTGACACACCATGAACATTGATATCATATACCATGGTTCTTTATATCACCTAACTCTTTCACTAATAATCAGAGGATCTTTCTTGTTCAACAGATGCCAGGAAAGTAACCACAGTATTCCTTTAAAATACCTTTATATATTAAGGATTTACATGTTGCCCTGAAATCTCAAAAAAATCTATTATTCATCCAATTTCAAATGCTCCAGATCTTGCAGAGATCATGATAAACAATGGTAAATAACACAGCTGTGTTATTTACTTTATTTTGTAACACTGTGATAATCAAGTTTTCTGTGCCCTGTTTCATCTATACCTTAAAAATAACTCTGAGATGCACACTATTATTTTTGACACTTTATATATTAAAAAGGCTGAGGTTGGAAGGTTTCATTAACTTGCTTACATTTCCATAGCAAGTAAATGATAGAGCTGATGTTGAACTCCAGATATTCTATTTCCCATCTTGAAGTCTTCCACATAAATATGACTGAGAGACTCTTTGTCTTATAGATATTTAAAACTGTTACTTGAAAAAAAAATTCTCCATGTAACAATACCCTGAGATAATCTAAACCATTACAGTTACAAATGGTCTGAAGATAAATGCCCCTTCCATCTGTTGATTGAGATTTTATCTTAATAGTCAAATTAGGGGCATCTATGAGTATTGCACATACAAACATCCTTATTATTTGATCTAAAGTAAGGTAGCTGTGGTTTATGCCAAGCCATTTTCTTTTTTCTTTTCATTAATCCTAACTCCTTCCCTTTTTACCTTTAAATCTCTCAGCTAAAAATCTCAGCTTAGTATGCTGTTTTTAACACACTAATATCCATCCATCCATCCATCCATCCATCCATCCATCCATCATTGTCATCATCATTACCACCATCACTACCATCATCACCACCACCACCACTACCATTAGCAGCAGTACAAGCAATTCTTTGTTTATAATCTCTTTCAAATGTATCTCCTCCCATCTATCTCTATCTTCACCATTATAATTCAATTTAACCTGAGGACAGAATCTGTCAGTAGTACCTGTCACTCTGTCTCCTGCTAAAAAGGTTTCTCAGCTCTCTACACAAAGGGCTGATGCTAAACAGTTCAGCTTGTCATTTATGTTCTCCTTATCATAACCATCAACCTGCCTTTCAAACCTCACCTACCACTGTCCTCCACACAGCCACCTGCTGGAGCGACAGATCCCAGTTCACTGAGAACAGTGTGTGCTTTAGTCTCCAGAGCATGTACACACTGCATTCTTACTGGCTAACCTCTCCTGCCTCTGTTTCTAGAAACTTGACATGTTAGGTTCATCTCTAATGCTGCCTCCTTCACAGTGTCTTCTCTGATCATCTCATAGGGACACATTTACTCTCCTTATGCTCTTGAGTGCCCACTCCCTGCCTTTACGCCATGCCATTTATTTTTTAAAATAGTGATATCTGTGTACATATACTCCTCTTTAAAAGGCCCTGAATTACTTTTAAAGTAGAAACTGCCATACTTTGCCCCAAACAAATATAGTGCGTCTAGAGAATTATTGTTATGTGCATGCGTGTTTGGTCTGCATGTGTGTGTGTATCTGTACTTCACGCATGTCTGGTGCCCACAGAGGTCAGAATAGGAAGTTGGATACTCTAGACTGGAGCTGCCATGTGGAGGCAAATCCCAGTTCTCTGGAAAAGCAGCCAGTGCCCTTAAGCACTGAGCAATCTCTCCAGCCTCAGATCCTGAATTCTTAACACTTTTCCTTTCCCCATTGACTTTTTACTCCTTTCTTTCTCAATCTTTCCTTCTGTCCTGATAAACTAATTCCATGTTAATTCTGGAGTATGATTACTTGGACAAGAAGTGAACAGGTTATTCGAGGATATACTAAAACTGGTCTTGAGAGAAGAAAACAGTCTAGAAAGGCTGAGAAGGGGAGAAGCTTGGGTTTAGTGGCTAGAACCGAGACATCTAGCTGTAGTGCAATTATAAGTGAATTATTGTTGTAACAAAATCTTGGTTGACAATGTACTTTTCAAGAAAGTAGTCTACTTGTCTCATACTATATTGGGCCATCATTCTGGTATGATGAAAGTGTTTTCGTAGAACTGGGGGTTCATTACAAACACAAACTCTTGACTTGTGCCAAGAGTAATAGTATTTAAGGCAGTTATGGCAATTGCCCCTTGGGATGGAGATACCGTTAATAGCGATTCGTTTACTTTTGAACTTTCAATCCACTTCTTCATCCACCCTCCCACCCACTCATAGACTAGTCTAAAGTCCTGGAGGCACATGTTCATTAACCGTGTAAAATGAGATGAGAGGAGAAGGGGTTTATAGAGAAGTCTAAGCCCATGTCGTGAGCTTCTTGCTGGATCTATCACTAGTTTCTCCCGTTGATGCTTGTCTGGCCTGGTGTTTCTTGGGAGTTCTCTTGCCAGTTGCTAATAACATTTAGAATCTATTATACTGAGTATTGACAGAAAGCAATGAAAGTGTGCTCTTTTTGTGTCTATGGCCATAATTACCCTACCCTAGGTCTGAGAGGCATGGAGCGCATGGGACTCACTGTTCACGAAGACGGCAAACCTCAGGAAGGACAGGTAGCGCTCCCCTTCGATGGGGTTCCAGCCAACGTCAGGGTAGCCTCTGGCCAGAAGCATGGGGCAGCTCTGAAGGCCACAGCCTGCCAAGTAGGTTACGACCTGCCAAGAACAGTACAAAAGTCAATGTCTGCGTACACTCAGCAGGATGACAGCTACACCAAAAATTACAAATAAACACAAAATGAGAAGAATATAAATTTCAGTAGAGAAAATTTGATCCTGCTGAGCAAGCCCCAGTAAAAAGAATTGAAGCTTGGCACCATGGAAAGTAGGATAGTTGTTTCTTAAAAAATAATAAAAATATAGAATTCCTATATAATCCATTAATTTCATTCCTGGCTCTATATACAAGAATTACAGGTTACCTTGACAGACAGCT
The DNA here is from genome assembly GCF_978045245.1 of Mus caroli. Taxonomy (NCBI): domain Eukaryota; kingdom Metazoa; phylum Chordata; class Mammalia; order Rodentia; family Muridae; genus Mus; species Mus caroli. The sequence goes on along the minus strand of NW_028227257.1, from coordinate 67,707,449 downwards.
GTACAGTCCAAATTCACAGCACCATTGCTCCTAACTTGTAAAATAGAGAAGCAAGCTAAGTACCACTCAGTGGATAACTGGGTAAGAGAGGAAGGGGCTTCTTGTTGACCAAGTCCATGTAATGGGTGATCCTTGCAAATCCATTAAGTGAGATAAGTGAACCATGCAAAGCAAATACCGTGTAGCTTTAACTCAGATCACAAGGGCAGTAAAAACCATGTAGACAGAAAGAGAAATGGCGGCTGCCAGGGGCTCCAGGGAGGGAGGAACAGGGAGTTACCGTGACATGGGCAGGGCTTAGTTTGGTGAAATGGAAGGAGCTGTGGAGGTGAATCTGGTACTGGTCACATAACATTATAAAAGGCTTCCGGGAGTTTGAACTGTACACTTGAAAAAAGCAGAGTAAATTTTTTTGTATGGATTAATTTTTCTTTCTTTTTTTTTCTTGGTTATTTTATTTATTTACATTTCTAATAGATGTGATTTCTGTCAGGACAGATGAAGAGGTACTGAAGGGACTAATCAGCCCCTCACTGTTCATCCTTCAAACCAAACTGGGGCAATTGTCCAATTGGTCCAAATAAGATCTGTGACACTGTGCTCTGCCAACAAAATGAATGGCAAAGGAAGGTAAGCTTCAGCCTCCTTTACGGAACCTCTCAGCACACATCTGTATCGTTTCCTAGCGTGTTCCATCCCGCTCATGGCTCCTTATACTCTCCATGGGAAGCCCAGTGTCTTCTTCAAACAGTAACCTTTCAAAAGATGGATGGAGCTTAAGATCTAAGTCCAGAGTTCAAAATGCATAGGGACTGCCTTGTTGCAGACTCATGGACCCTGTTTATGAAACATTCCTTTCATTTAAATGTATGAAAAATAAAGTTGCTGAAGTCTGTTTCACTAGGAGCCAAGATCACAAGTAGACATATCAGTGGGAACGGTTCTTATGTAAGCAATCAGTGGGTGGCTTAGTGTTTGTATCTTTTCATGTGTGTGTGTGTGTGTGTGTGTGTGTGTGTAGACAGTAAGTGGTGTTCTTTCGTCACAAGTCTATGGGACCTAGGGGAATGAACTAATTCCCCCCCTCGGTAATTTTATTTATTCTTGCAGTTGTTAGAGCTGATAAAAGTTAACCTCAAGTAACGTCTGATTACTTTTAGCTATCAGTTTATTATACTATCAGTTGTTTGATATTTGAAAAGCTCAGTACAATAAACCCTTCTATTGAATAGATTATTATGTCAAGTTAAAAAATGACAGGCTCAGAAAGACAAATACCACATTTTATTGCATATGTAGGAGGTAGATTTAATTGTAAATTTATGTACATTTGTATGTATGTGTGTGTGTGAAAGGAAGGAAGGCATCTAGAAGAAGAGGGAACAAGAGGAGAAGGTAATAGAATATATGTCTTAAAAGCAGTATGGGGTGGCTATTTGGGAGGGGGAAGGAGACCAGCAAGAGGGGACAGAAAAGAACAAAGTACAATCACACACACACACACACACACACACACACACACACACACACACACACGCACACGCGCGCACCCAAGAGGACTCCACAAAGAAATACATTTCTTTATATGGTAACCCTAAAAATTAATTAAATAAAGATCTGTTTCCTGACTTTGGCTTTACTTTACTAATGTGTTAGGGGTTTAATTAGTCCCAATAGCAATGCTTACTGACTTGACAAAATGATTAAAATGTTTTTACTTATATTTTTGTCCTCTTCTAAAATATTATCACTTAAAATATCTCCTGGGTGTTGCAAAGACCCCAAAGAACAAAATAAAACGAACAACTCAAAGACATCCTCTGCTGAATTGTATCACCCTAAATTTATACACTGAAACTCTAAGCTCCAATAAATCAGAATGTTATCATTGGAGATAAGACCTGTGAAGAAGATGCTAAGTGGAAAGGGGGCTTCCAGGGTGGTGTCCTTATCACAAGGAGAAAGAGCTGTACAAAGCTGCAGCAGGGTGCTTATACAGAAGACAGGCCCCGTAGGACACATCCAGAGGGTAGCCATCTGTAAACCAAGGAAAGAGGCCTCAGAAGAAATTAAATCTGATAACACTTGGTCTTGGCTTTCCAGGCTGGGGAACTGAGAAAATTAACTTCTGGTGTTTAAGTCACACTGTCTGTGGCCATTTATTACAGAGGCCCCAGAAGATGAATATACCCTTACACCACAAAGTAAATGTGCCCAGTTAGATAGAAATAAGTGGCACAGACACAGGCATGCATTCTGCCTGATTCATGGTAGGCTCTTACCCATTATTAGTTAAATTCATCTGAAGCTGTCATAACACAGAACTTCAATAAATTCTTAATTGACATCTCATGGTAACAGACATGGATCTACAAGTTGGCTGACAATTATCTGCCATGGCTATGCCAGGAGGATCTTTATGAGTGCTAACATCATCCACCTGTTTGTGTGGCACTTCAAATAGATGGAGTATGGCTGCCAAGATAGTTTTGTCATAAGATACCAGTCCCCTGCCTTCTCAACCCAAGTTCTTTGAGCCTTCTTATTCTATTGGGTAGGAACAGAAGACAATGTATTTTAAAAATGAACTTTCACCTCAGCTTCTCAGATATATTTCCTAGGGTCTCCTCATCCCCCTTTGGCTTTTCTTCCTATTGCTTAGTTGATGATTTTTTTTTTCTGTGACTCCCTTAGGTGGTTGTAGTGCTCAGGGAGCTGACATATTTCTGCAAGGAACTCACCTACCCAGAGGGCTTGTTCTCCCTCCATGATCTCTGTCTGCATCTCAGAAAACCTTTCTGAGATGTAAGTACTATATAGCCAGATCCCCAGTTAACATTTACATCTGGGAACCCCCAAGCACCTCTGTGCCAGGCCCTGTACTCATGGGGGTGTCTAACCATTTTACATCAGAGTATCATATTGTTATTCACAAAGTATATCCTCAGGAACTATTGTAATTAATGTACAAGCATGCAAAACAAAATGTCCTCAGGTTGAAGTTTACAAAGTGTTGTGTTGGACTGCATTCACACCCCTCTTCAGCTGCATTTGACCTGTAAGCTGTGGGTTGGGCTTATCTGCAAGAGAGCCAACCCAATATTTGATTAATGGTTGCTATTTGTCTTCCCTAGGTCTTCAAGATTCAAACACTTCTCACATCTGCTGTGTCAATATTAGCTGAAGTCAGCACCCCTCATGCTTGGATTATTGAAGGTAATTCTTGGCAAATCTTGCCCCAGGTCTTGTTTCTAGCCAGTTAATTTCCTTATTGAAGCCTTCTAAACCACACAACATACTGTGTTGTTCCCTTGCTGGGGGCCTTTGTGTTTCTATTACTCATGGTTCTCCAGAGATATACCATAATATAATTAGAACAAGCATGGGCTCTTGAGCTTAACTTTAATTAATTTAGTTACCCTGTGGCACTGAGGAATGACATAGTCTCCATACCTCCCTTTCCTTTCCATGACTTCTCATTATCATCATCATCATCATCAACAACAACAACAACAACAAGAACAACAACAGTAATGATAAAACTTGTTCTGAGGGTCACACAAGTGAACTTCTATTATAGTAAAGTCCAATTTCTGGCCATTCCCATCATCCTTCTCACCATACTCCCTTGTATTCTATGCTTCCGCCATGCTTGGTTTTCTGCTATCCTGGACATGGACTTTCCTGGCTAAACCCTAAACACTCCTGGCATGTGTCCCCAACAATATAGCTAGCTGATTAGCTTCTGCTCATCCTGTTGGAGTAATTATTTAATTCTGACCCTGGGTTTCTACCCTACCTTTGGTTATTGAGTTCCTGGATAATTAAAACACACAATCTTTATATTTACAATAAGCCTTAAGGATTATTTATGTTTAAACAGCACAATAGCTAGACAGATGCCCAGTGTCTATGCTATTAGAATCTACTTTCCTATTGATATCCCAGGTTATTACTTATGTTTCATCTGGGCTGCTCTTAACTTCAGTTGGGCAACCCCAGGGCCACGTTCTCTCTCTTTTTTCTTTTTAAATATTTTTATTAGGTATTTTCCTCTTTTACATTTCCAATGCTGTCCCAAAAGTCCCCCATACCCTCCCCCCTACTCCCCTACCCACCCACTCCCACTTTTTGGCCCTGGTATTCCCCTGTATGGAGGCATATAAAGTTTGCACGACCAATGGGCCTCTCTTTCCACTCTTGGCCAACTAGGCCATCTATTGATACATATGCAGCTAGAGACAAGAGCTCTGGGGTACTGGTTAGTTCACTACTAATCCATGGTGGCTTTTCTTTCCTCCTCCTGCACTTCTTATTCCCCTTCTGGTCTTCTTCTGACCACAAGCCCATGAAACTTAAGCCCTTCCTATGTCTCTTCTGCCCACCTATTGGCTGTTGGCATCTTTACTTACCAATCAGAAATAACTTAGTAGCAGGGCCACTTAGTGTCTTAAGTTCAGACTCTCTCTTCTTGGGGGCCCACACTTAGCATTTCAATAGATAGTGAAAGACCAAAACTCAATACATCCTGTCATTGCATTCTCTTAAGTGTCTGCTTTTTTCCCCTTGTGCTCTCAAAGCAGCTGCTCACTGTAGAGTGTGGATGGCCTTTGCCCTCTACCACTCTCTTCCCACCCCATCAGGGTTGCTCTCCACATTTAGGACACAGACGGTTGGTTTTATCAGCCATCCAGTCAAGCAAGTAATTCCATCGTGGAAAGATTTCCAATCAAATACTTACTGAAATCTCACACTATGGTTATTTTCTTTTTTATAGACTTGAACATTCCACTTACTAATTCTTAATGCAGCACCCCTAGTAAAGATATATACAATACTCGGTACCGAAAGCATAGACCTTTCTAGAGTGCGTATTCTAACTCATAGAGCATTGCATCTTTATTAACACTGGACAGACCTGCTTGGTCATCTCCACTATCAGGAACTGTATTCAGAATCTCAGTAGGGGGCAGCGATGTGCCTGTGTGCAGCATACTGACTTCACAGCTTCCTGTCAGGTCTCTTTTATATGTGGACTCATGAGTTAGATCACACGGACACTTTCTTTAAGAACCACAGGCCTCAAGTGATATTCCATGTAGACAGGTGAAACGAGCTTCCACCTCTGAAGAACACAAATGCCCACACTCGTAGGTCTAAGCAGCTGGCTACCTTTGCTCATACATGATCATGCATGACCATAGTGGTGCCATTTTTGCTCATATAGGATCATGTATGACTACAGTAGTGTCAGGCTCTCATAATATATCACATTTTCACCAGTATGAAGTGGGTCTGAACGCAAACTCAGACGTTGGCTTGTTTATCCTGTGAGGCTGCTATTGAGTTGGGAGAGAAATAACATGTTATTTTCCCAACAACTAGTTACCTTCTCAAGATCCGGTTCTTCTAAGCCCAGTGCTAGTTCATTATTGTCCATCACAGAGGAGGCTGCCACATCCAGTGGGGTGGACCCCCTCATCGATGGGGACGCTGAGGGTGGAGCAAAAAGAAACTGGCCATTAAGGCTACCCTGGTCTGATCTGAGATTGCAGTGCACAAGCATGAACATGAGAGGGCAGCAAATACATTGAAACCTGGCCCAAGTGGCTCTTCTCAGAGGGCTGCTGGCTTTAGGAAAGTTATATTTGTTTTCCTTCCTTCTCACACGTACACTCACACGAAATCACTCTGTAGAGTGGGTTGCTACTATGTAGTTTCGAGTACCACTGTAACGCAAAACATCTTGGGGTCTCTACTTGGTAATTACTCAAACGACTCAGGGGTTCCCTCATTGTTTGGGCTGAAATGACTTGGAGTTACCACTTGGAGTTTAAAAATAGTCCCCAACGGCAGGAGTTCATATAATTACATGAGTGTACTAATGTTGTCCGTGATATTTATTTTCGGTTTGTTTAGCTCTTAGACTATAATTATTAAAAACTTCAAATGACAGCTTAGAAGGAGGAGGAAAAGGAGGAGGAAGAGGAAGAGGAAGAAGTAGAGGAACAGGAGACTATTTTAGATAGCCTGAGGTTGCATTTGATAAACGAAACAACAACAACAAAAAATAAAACAAAAGTAAGGTTTCAGATTTCAGGTGCATGCGTTTGTGTATTCCATAATCCATCATTCCATAATTCATTTGGTTTATATCCAACATGGTTGAGTCAGGTAACACAGTGAGTTGCTTTGCTCACAGTAGTGATGAGCTACTATTTATCTACATCCATTATCACGTTGTTTATCCATAGTTGTTCTTGGCCAGTCTGCTACGCTGCTAAGGGCAGAATTTGCTGTTTGGCTGGTGGGCCAGGCCAGGAATGAATCCTGCATCAAGCTTGCCAAGAAAGGATTGGATACATGACCTTGGTCTTAAGAGCTCGGCTCACTGATCAGCTGTGTGGGCTGGGAGAGATGTTGCCCTCAGATTACATTCTCAATTCCAGACAGAATTTTAAAAAGCACAGGCCACTGGGCCTGAGAGGGGAGATTGACTCCGTCACCAATGCAGCTACTAGCAACACCTATACACAGAGTGGAGAGCTCAGACATGTTTGTACACATTTGGTTTTAGAATAGGCTGGCTCTGGTTTTGCACATACATGTATCATAGAGTACATGTGGATTCTTTCCCTTTTTCTCCCAAGTAGTCAGGAGGAAGAGTGGACTGCCTGGGTCCAGAGGTGGGAGTCATAATGCGTGCCACACATACCTAGGCCCACACTACTGTTCTCCAGCAGGTAACTTAGATGCTCAAACATGGCCTTCTGATTTTGCCGGCTGATTCGACAGAAATAGCAAAGGAAGCGACAGCAGCTGGCAACCATCTTTGGGAAGGCAATCTGTGGGCAGAAGCAGAAGTATTAAGAGAGGCAAATATCTCACAAGGCCTTCATGAGCAGTTGAATCTTAAAAAGGAATCTTAGGTTGAAGTCACACAAGCTATGAACTATTTGGAACATGAAGTTTTTCCTTGCACCTCTTCCCCCTCAGACATTTGTAGGAGGAACAGAACACAGAATGCCTAAGAATGAGGCTTCTCAAAATATTGGATATTGGCTATAGTTCCCCAAGATCTTTCCTTCAAAGGAAAACATCCACCAATTATAACCTTATATGTTTCCTTATAAGTCCCATGAAAATGTATGAACCTGCCCCACACTGCCATTGTTTCCAGCTGGAATGAGCAGAACTCTGAAAGGTGATATCAGAAAGAAAGTAGGGAGATTGTAGAAAAGCATGGGCAGTTAGTCCATTAAAGCTTGGATCCTCTGAGTCATGGGTGCCCCATGACCCCAACAGTTAAGAAAGTCTGAAAGGCAACATGCTCTGTTTCTGTGAACATGTCCCCAAGTATGTGCCCCCAACCACTGCTCTTCTATAGGTGCCTAAGGCACTTGTCACCAGATGCACACAGGTTAGCATGGTGATGCCATCTTTCATTCCTTGATTTGTGTGCCTTCCCTGACTAACAATGTGATTCCCGTCTCTTTGCCAAGCTATAGAGAGTTTAGACCTTACAGAACTCAACCAACAATGTCAGAATCCTAGAAAGACCTTAATTTTACCCCTTTAGAACCATGGGGGGGTGCTCTAAGAGACAGTTCTGAAATCTACAGTCAGTGAGACATCCTGATGCACTTAGGGAAGTTCTGTGGAGAGATTTAGCTTTCCTAGAGAAAGAAAGAGAGAGACAGAGAGAGGAAAGAGGGAGAGGGAGAGACAGAGCGAGGAGAAGGAGAAGGAGAAGGAGAAGGAGAAGGAGAAGGAGAAGGAGAAGGAGAAGGAGAAGGAGAAGGAGAAGGAGAAGAAGAAGAAGAAGAAGAAGAAGAAGAAAGAGAGAGAGAGAGAGAGAGAGAGAGAGAGAGAGAGAGAGAGAGAGAGAGAGAGAGAGAGAGAGAGATATTGATTTGAAACCATTCTCCATATATTGCCCTCAGAAGTCATGCAGTCTAGGTCAGTTAGTAGATAAAATACACCCTGCACCAGTGCAAGGACTGAGCAGCATCTGGTCCCTACCACCCACATAAAAGCAACATGGGAATATTGGCCCATCTGTGGTTCCATTCTTCAGGGGCAGAGACATGGGATTCCCAGAACAACAGATAGCAGAGTAAGTCACTTTCTGTACTTGCGCCCCAGCGTCAGTCCCTGGCTGAGCACAGTGTTACCTGCGACTTCTCAGTACCCAGTACATTGACCATCACTTCCATCACAGTCTCATGCATGCCGAGGACTCTCATCAGGTTGGGGTGCTGGTAAAACACCTTGTTGTTCATTATGTCCCTAAGGAAACAAGCAGAGGAAGGGCTCAGCGCTGGCTGCTTTTCTGCTATGAAAATTCAGGAATGAGACACTGTGTAGATGAAGTAACACTTGAAGTGATAGGCTGAAAAAATACGAAGGTACTAGGTCGTGGAATACATATGAAATTGTTGTTGTTTAGCTGACCCAAAAAGGGAGCACAAAATCTTTCTAAGTGTTTGCTCTTTCCCTCTAAAGTGTTTATTTTTTTTAATAATATTTAAACAATTCTCCCTTATCCTCTTTTTTTTTTTTGCTTATAATCGATTCTAAGACCACCCCAATCGCTGGATTTCTCTTTTTCTGTGTCCCCAAGGAACTTCCTGTCTCCCCTTAGAGCTGTGTCTCTTTATACTCCGTTTCTCAATGATAGACCTGTATACCATTCTTAAGGGCATTGTGTATTAGATACCATGAAGTTTGTGGATACCAGACTTCAAAAGTCAATGGCATGAACATGAATCAGCCACCGCACCTTTGGCTACTTAACACAAACTCACATAATGAAGCTTAGGCAAGTAAAAGCCTAGAGATGAAGCACCTGCCTGGACCTAGGCTGGAGGGGGAGAGGCCATTCCTGCAGCCCATTTCCCTACTATTTCTATTCCCTCTTGAATTCTATTAGAATTTTCCTTTCTTGCAAATCAATTTAAGGAATGTATGCACACATCCTTTCTCTCCTGAGAGTCATCCAAGCCACTTTCTTGGTCCTTAGTGATGCTTCTATAGTTTGCCAGCTCAAAGGATGGTGAGAGAAGTGTTGCTTTTGATTTTAATCATGTAACATTGTGGGTTGGCCAGGCAACTTTTCTGGCACGTTTTGTTTTGTTTTGTTTTGTTTTGTTTTGTTTTGTTTTGTTTTGTTTTCCCTGTACGCTCTACAATGAAAAGAAATCCTGGCACCTAAGTGACCATGAATTGTTGACATGGTTTGTGAGGTAGATCCATGGGTAATTGCTGTAAGTTAAGGCATTTCACAGAACTAACAAAATCACTCTATAGTTTAGAATTAGGAAAAAGGGGGCCAGCTGGGACTATCTCAGAAGTCTCAGAGGCCTGCCAAAGGCTCCAAAGCTCAAATTGTTTCTCTCTCAGGTTAAATACATTGCCTTTTCCTTCAGATTTGTTTTCATGACCCAACTTAGGCTATTTTCATTAAGTCACCATGAATTCTCTTCATTTCTTTTGGCAGTGTTCGTTCACTTTGAACAACAGACAGTCTGGTATTTCATGTTATAGAGGCAGTTCATGTGACAAGATGTACCACCACAAGGAAGAAGAGAGAATTCTCTCTGGAGAACTGCACTTGCTGAGAGAGCCTACCCTAGCCCGTTGATCATGAGGAGCTCCTCTTCTCTGCCCATCCTGACACTAAGCAGGGACCGAATCTGGCCCAGGGCAGCCAGCAGGTTGATAGTGTCATTCACAGAGGCCTGGCTGATGGTGTAGGTCTTCCGCAGAGCCTGTAGCAACTCCCCAATGCTGTCATACTGTCTCCGAAGGAGGTTGAACATCATCCTCACCAGTTCCGCATCCTGGATTTGGTTCTCCTGGGCCCAGCGGATCATTGTCTGTGAAACTAGTTCCTTCAGTGTGGCTGGAAGGAGAATAGGAGAGACCACTAACCATCGATGCCTAATGCAGAGAAAGGTAGGATGTGCAGATATCTTTTTTAACTAACAGATGTATCAACAGCTGGTTCAGGTTAAATTTTCTCTTATTGAAGGTTGTATGGTTGTAAGGTTTGCATGGCATATTCAAAACTAGATTATATTACCTAGACATAAACATGCCACCTATACCACAGTAAAAATATCACAATTATATAGTAAAAATGATGTCATTTGATTAATGTTTAGATTCATACTAAAAATCAAATAATGAACAAGACTTAGTCCTTGCCATCAGGAAGCTCCAAGCCAGTTCTTTACATTTTTATTTTGTGATAAAATTTAATTGTTATTGTATAATACAATGCAATAAATGCTACAGTGGAGGTATTTCAAGTGCCAGAAGACAGAGTGCAGAGTGACTATTCTGGGTGGGTGAAGATGTGAAAGCAAAACATTGTCCTGCTTCGTTAGAGTAAAGCAAATGACATACTGATACTTATTGTCATAGCTACTGTCTCTAAGTATATTAGAAGCATCCTTTAGCAGAGATTAACTAGAGCTAACAAGTCAAGAATAAAAGATAATTTACATGCTGTGGATATAACATATATTTGGGGAAGAGTGGAACTGGGCTGAGAGGACATTCTCAGGTTTGAGAATGGCTGGACAGCTGACCACCATACACAGAAATGGCTTCTTTGTACTGAATCTTGCAGGAATCAGTTGGTGCTGTAGCATGAAATTAACTTCATAGTCATGGAGGGCAAACCCACTAGGACATTGAATTCAGAATTTACTGGGGTTCATACCCAGTTCCACAAGCACAGGGCATATTGGCTAAAGTGAGACCAGCTAAGGGCCTTGCAGTGGACAGACCACATGGCCTAGATGAATACTGATTTGCTTTGTTTTGGAAATATATTAAGAAGCAAAAGGCTTATCTGAGAAATGAAAGGAGAGCATGCTGGAACAGCTGGTTAGGGGATTCTCACCCCTTCCATCACATGTGCAGTTCCAGAAGGTTCCACAACATGGGGGAGAGAAACACTGCTTGAAAATCATGTTTAAATCTCACACTACCACCACAGTCCTGGCAGGTGTGGATGGTACCAGATCCTTCATTCAGGCCAGATGATAAAACTCGAGCTAAGGGGACAAGGAAGATTATTGAATCTACCAGAGAAAGGATTAGAGGTGCACTCAGATGGATGCTTTCTGGAGTCTATGTGATTTTCGATAGTTAACTTTTCTACTCCACATCACTATACCTAGCAGATGTCTGCTCCACATACACTCTTGGCTCTACCATATGCTATAAAAATAGAACTTAGTCACCAAAGCTCTAAACGATCTAGATGTAAAGGATTAATTTAGCTTAGTGCTGTGCCTATCAGCCCTGTGAGTGTTTCGGGTTCAGGCAGGAGACATACACTGAAACAACTCAAAGGAAAAAAAAAAGATAACACAGGCTAGAAAGAAGAACAGTTAAAAGATCTTGTTGCCCCTACACCTAAGAATCAGGGAACACCACAGATGAGGCAGTGGAAAGATTGTAGGAGCCAGAAATTCAGGATGCCTGTTGCTAAATAGTGTCTCCTAGGCACAGTTGGGAAAATACAACCATGAAATCTCAACAACACGGTTGCCTGTACCAGACCAGCATAATCACAGCACCAGGCGGTATGCCACTGTGGACCAAGGAAAATCCACATTGTCCCACCTTTAGATGAAAAGCTTTATGTAGTTAATGCTTGCAGAGAGAAACCCCAAGTGGTCATGTACATGAACACATAACCATCAATAAATGGACTTAGTAGTGTGTGTGTGTGTGTGTAAAATAATAATAATAATTAGAGACAAGGAATTTTGGAGAGAGGGCTAGGAAGAGTTTGAGGATGGAGAGAGTGAGTGATGTAGATAAGTATTCATGAATAAAGTTATCAAAAACTTAGAAAGGTCTTGTTTAGTAGGGACTTATGACTAATACCTATTAATATCTGCACCTTCTGTGGGGGACAAGTTGTTAGTGGCCTGCCTTGAGATTTTCTCAACAAACTATTTCCCTGTTGAATCATTGGCAACAGAGGTCCCACAGGACTCTCCTCCCCCAACATCACAGACTATTACCAAGGCTGTTATTTATTCTCCATAATCCAATGGATAGACCCCATTGCTGAAGACACAACATATTTATGTCATCAAAATTGGAGAAATCAAGTTGGACCGTAAGGAGAACTTTTTCTCCTCCTGACTAGCATTCATGGCAGTGGAAGGTACTTTGCACATTATCAGAGGAGAAAAGTAACCATTAATATCACTTAGCTATAAACCCTAAGACTTGTCTGGGGCAATAGTGCAACAAATGTCATATGAGCAGTCAGCCATTTTTTAAGTGGACTTAAGGTACCCTCCATGGGATGAAACTCATACCTGACACGGCTGAAGTGTCCAAGAACCCGAGACTAGACAGGTCACAGGCCTAGGGGAAAACCTATACTCCCATCCCGCTAAAGAAACATAGCAATGAAATGACTCCTAACAACATTTTGCTATACCCATATGTCAGTGCCTTGCTCAACCCTCATCAGAGACCTTCTTACAACAGCTGGTAATTAACATTGAGATCTACAACTGAAAATGAGTGGCATGTGAGGAACTTTGAAAAACTCAGCTTTAAATGGAATGTTTTAGTTTGTTTTGTTTCTATCACCCCCCCCCCCCAAGCTTAGGAATCTATGTGGAAGAGGAGGCAGAAAGGTTTTAAGAGCCAGAGATGATAAGTGACTCAATGAAAACAGCATTGTTCAGCCACGACAGGGCTGATGCACATAACAACACTCATAAGACCACACAGGTTCAAACCAGACAAAACCCCAGCACTGCGAAGGGGAAATAGACACAAAGTCCTTTCCATAACAAGAAATTTTTTACAATTAATACCTGCTGGGAAAGGGAAAACTAGTTTTCTCCAATGGGGTGTCACTGGAAATATCAACCACATTCCAGGGCAGGCCCCATTCTCAGAGTAGTTGGTCAATACAAAATGGACTTCATCCTTTTTGTGTGTGTGTTTTTTGTTATTTTTTTTTTTTTGAGTCCTGTTTACGTGTCCAGTCTGTTAGTCTATGTCTTTTTATTAGAGAACTGAGTGCATTGATGTTAAGAGATATTAAGGAATAGTGATTGTTGCTTCCTGTTATTTTTGAGGTTATTTTTATGTTTGTGTGGTTATCTTCTTTTGGGTTTGTTAAAAGAAGATTACTTTCTTCCTTTTTCGAGGGTGTAGTTTTCCACCTTGTGTTGGCATTTTTCATCAATCATCCTTTGTAGGGCTGGATTTGTGGAAAGATATTGTGTAAATTTGTGTTTGTCATGGAATACTTTGGTTTCTCCATCTATGGTAATTGATAGTTTTGCTGGGTATAGTACCCTGGGCTGGCATTTGTGTTCTCTTAGGGTCTATGTGAGATTTGCCCAGGATCTTCTAGCTTTCATATTCTCTAGTCAGAAGTCTGGTGTAATTCTGATAGGTCTGCCTTTATGTTACTTGACTTTTTTACCTTACTACTTTTAACATTCTTTCTTTGTTTTGTGCCTTTGGTATTCTGATTTTTATGTAATGGGAGGAATTGCTTTTCTTGTCCAATCTATTTGGAGTTCTTCAGGCTTCTTGTGTTTTTTGTTATTGTTGTGGTGCTTTGTTTTTTCTTTGCCTTACTGATTTTCTTTTCTTTCTTTCAGTTGTTTATCTGTTTTGGGTTTCATTTTTTGCCTTTTGTTGTTTTCTTTTTGCTTGAGAGATAGAAAGACCATGAGGTTGGGAAGGAAGGGAGATGAGGAGGATCTAGAAGGAGTTATGGGAGAGGAAAGAATATCATGAAATATAATTTTTGTATCATTTTTTTAGAAATTAAAATAAAAAGGAAGTGTTTTCCCAGGTGCAGCAGTTCCTATTTCTTCTAGTTAAGATAGTAAGAACAAAGGAATATACAAGAATACAGAAACTCTTGTATGTGATACATGTTTTATAGTCCTGTAAATATTACTGCCTTTAAAGCACACATTATGACATAAATGAACTTAGTTCTCACTAGAAGTGGCTAGATCCTCCATTGAAATAACACATAGCATCAAAGTCCTTGGCATACAGGAGAAGCAATGAGCAAGAAGAGTCACTCATCAGCTCAAGGTTACTTCTGCAATAGGAAGGTTGTAGAATCATGAAACCAAATAAATAGTAGAATTCCCTCATCCTGGCTTTATGTCTTTGGTTGTTGGTCAGTGAGTCCAAGAGACTCCCTAAACTACATAGGTTAGTGCAGTTGCCCTTGGTTACCTCTCAGAACTTGAAGACAGATCCTATTGGACATGAAACTTGGGAGAATGAAGCTCGAGCTGACCTGGAAGCCTTTTCCCTGTCGACCAGTTCTTATAGTACTAGAAAGTGCTATGCAAGCTCTCAAGGGATAAAAGCAATCAACTGTCTTGCTCAGCTGTCAAGCCTGTGATGCACAACAATGGCCAGCATGACAAGATGTTCCACAGGGTGCAATAATGGCACTTATATTTTAGGGTTAGCCAACGACTATGTAATTGGACTTAAGACCCACTCAAAAGAAGGTAATTCATAGTTGGTAGAATAAACAAGGCCAATTATTCATGCTAGTGAGGTCATGGACCCTAGAGGAACCCCAGTACATGAACCCTAGAGAAACTGCCCCTTTCCTAAACAGTATAATTTGCAAATACATTCTAAATACTTACCTTTATTTTTATTGGTAAATGTTGCTCTTATCCTTCATTAAAAGAAGATGGGAACTTGTAGCATAGAGACTTTTATAGAAGTCTACCACTGGTCAAAATACATAGAACACTGACTGTGGAGTGCCCAGGCCTAATACACCTACCAAACAAACTCTATACCTAAATCTCAGAAAACAGTACAGAAGAGGGAGCAGAAAGATTGTAAGAGCCAAAGGACAAAGATACTTGCTGTAAATAGTATCATTCTGATATGACAGGAAAGTTGCACTTCTCAATAATGTGGTTGCCTAAACAAGACCTGAATGCTAACAATACCAGCTGACATGCCAACATGGATAGGGGCAGGCTCATGGAGCTCTACCACTAGATGAAGTACTACAGATAATTAATGGTTATGAAGAGAGAGAGAGAGAGAGAGAGAGAGAGAGAGAGTGAGTCAGTTTCCTCTAGGGACAAGCCCCCTGATATAATCTCCAGTCCCAAGTAGTCAGCCCTAAACATATTATATACAAGAAACACTAAATGGACTCAGGAAGTTATAGTCACGTATACATATGTATGTATGTATGTATAAGAAAATAATAATAATAATAATGATAGGGCCATGAATCTGAGAGGGAGGGAGGGGCACAGGAGGAATTAGAGCTAGGAAAGAGAGAGGTAGAAAGAGTGTAAAATAATACATGCAAAATTCTCAAAAAAATTACCAAATTTATAGATGAAGAAATTTATATTTCTATAATGTGTTAGGTCCTCTGTATATCTTTATATATGAAACTTAAAATAATCAGTACAAAATTATACTAGAATATACTTAACAAACATTAACAATTAATACCATAACTAATGGTAGTTGTGAAAGTTTAATCTTCAGATTAGGGGACTCAGAATTCTTTAGGCACTTGGGAAGGACATAATGATTCAAAGATATTATTTGATGTTTAGTTGTATTGATATTGGCACTGATGGTAGAGAAAAAAATGATACATAAAAATTGCTGGGACCTTAGAACACAAAGTCAGCAAGACTTATTGTCACTTTCCTGGGAAAACAGCCAATTTTACATTAGAATGTCTTGAATGAAGAATAATCTTATCAATAAAACTCTCAAGATAATATCATTTAACCCTATAAACAAAATGGCGAGAAGCACAAAGGTGCACGTCAGCACTAAGTGTTTTTTTCTTGAGGAAAAACATTTGTGTGTAATTGAGTTGCCAGCTAAGGTAGCCTCTCTCTGATGGAATGCCATTTTAAATAAGAAGAGAAACAACCTGTGACTAATTGGTCTTGGATAACTAATATTTTTTCCACAAATAAATAAATAAATAAATTTTTCCAATGTAAATGATAGTATTTACTGCCAATAAAGAAATTTGAATTTCAAGTGAAAACCTGAATTCTGGCAAACGTTTATCTGCCACTGTGAGCTTTGACAGCTTCTCAATACTTAAAGATCCCCTGATTAAATCATTCATATTAGCAAATGTGATTTGAAAATATTTATAATGAACTGTGTCAACAGCTGGTAACTCTGCATTATTAAAGAAAATAATGATTTCCACAGAACAATGCAGCTACAAAAATTTTGTACTAGTGACAACCAACAAGCAAGCTATTCCAGTGGACTTCTTTTTCAGTTTAGAATTTTGTATGGTGTGTTTTGATTTTATTTACCCTTTCTTCTAGTTCTTCCTAGATCCATCTCCTATCCTTCCTTACCTACTTTGTATGCTCTCTCTTTAAAAAAGCCCATTAAGTCCAATTTAGGCTGCCAATATAGTCTTGTATGTGTGGGCTTCCACTGGATGGTGATCAGCTATCAGGGGCTATCCTCTTCAAGAAAATTGACTCCTTCTTTGGAAGCTGTCAATTATGTATTAAAGTATAAAGCTAATTTGTTTAAATCTGCATATACCAACTAAATTTT
Organism: Mus caroli; assembly: GCF_978045245.1. Lineage (NCBI taxonomy): Eukaryota > Metazoa > Chordata > Mammalia > Rodentia > Muridae > Mus > Mus caroli. The sequence continues at coordinate 67,690,835 of NW_028227257.1, read as the reverse complement.
GAAAATTATTCATTTATTAGGAAAGACTCCACAACTGCACCAATAAGCTATAGAATTATTAGTCCTCTCCCAAGTACACTTTCATTTTAGGCTATTTCCCCCATTTTTTGTCAAATGCAAGAATTCCGTTATCTTTCAAATAATACATTTAAAAAAGATAAAAGCATATAGTTCTTTTCCAAAGAAAAATTGGGAAATATATTAATAAGTGTGTAGCTATACATTTTAATTATTTTTAGATGAACTAGCATTTAAAATACTGCATTTTTAATTTCTAAGTAAGTAAATACTGATATATAAATAGCCTAGATTAGAACTCTAATATTTGTGAATTTGAAAAATCTCCAAGACCAAAAAACTTTGACCCTCATTGCTGGATGGACCACATCTCTCACAAAGCAAAAGCTGTCATCCCTTGACAACAAAGCTATTTCTCCAGCTTGGGTAACCCCACTCCATCAGGTTGTGTGATTTTGATTAGTGAACCAAGACTTCCATCTAGAAAGCTACAGTTTAAGGATATTTCTTTGCTTGGATTAAAAGTGAGTTCATGAGAGCAAGACTCCTCATATTGAGAAATAGAGTAAGGATTAAAGAATCATTATTTTGAGAATTGAATCCTGGAGGTTAAGGGCTCTGACCATTATTCACAGGGCACTAAAGTGCTCTCTGTTAGCTTGAAGGGCTCTGAAAGTTTCCTCCTTAATTTGAGCTAAATTTGGGCTTAAGACCAGTCATCTTCAGAGAAGGGAGGTGTTGAGTCTGTGTTATTCAGTGGTTATATGGCCTTCTCTGGTTAGTTCTGTAGCACTGGAAGTTCATTGTAGCATCAGTGAGCTTTCAGGAACCAGGATTTATGTCACGGACATCTTTCTGCCTGTCATTGACTGAAAACCAAGTAACATCCTGTAGTGTCACCTCTAAATTAGCTTCTGAATCAAATGCTATTTTATGGGGATTTTTCTAGGTGCCCAAGACCGACCTTGTTAGGTGCCTCTGTAAAATCATTTCAGAACACCATTATTGCCCATAGGTCCCTAGGTGGGGAAACTAAAAAATGTATGTAAGTTATTTGGTCATGTCAAATTGGCTTCTAAATATTTGTATTAATACCCATAAACTGGGCTACTCTGCCTGGGTCAGAGAAGCCTCCTTTTGCAGTGGGCAGAAGCTAATACAGAAATGAATAGCTGTTCAAAGTGATAAAGAATGAAGAGTGAAGAAGAGACTAAGTGCTCAGCCCTAAATGGGATATTTGTATTAACTATCCTGCCCTCTACTGTGGTTCAGGAAATGAAATGGAAGAGAGGGTATAAAGAATGAAGGAACTAGAGGATGAGAAGGGTGTAAGAATGCTGTCTTCCAGACACACCCTGGCTATCAACTTCATGCATTCGCACAGCTGTGGTTATTTTCACTAGATTAAACCACCAAGCCCCAGTTCTTGTATAAATAGGAGAGATGTGCTTCTGGCCTCATCCTTTAATGAGGACCCATTGCCAATTGATTGCTGCTAGAGGAGGGAGAAGCATTCTTTTTCTAGCGGTAATTCTCCTGTGCTCCAGTGGGTGGCCCCATGTCCATGCATATACAGACAGTGCTAACTGGACTTATCAAAATCAATAACACAAACAACAAACACACCTTAAAAGAAATTAAAAAAGAGGAGGGGCGACAGAGAGATGTCTCAATGGTTTAGAGCACTTGCTGCTCTTGTACAGCACCTGGCTGCAGGTCCTATCACCCATGTTGGGTGACTCAGAACCACCTGTAATTCAGCTTTAGGGGTACCTGATATCGCTGGCTTCTGTGAACAGTGTTACTCAGGTGCATATGCCCACCCAAAGACACACACGTACACAAAATACAATAGATCTTTAGAAAAAAGATAGGAAGCAAGTAGGGGGCATGCTGGGGAGATATGTGGGGAGAGTTGGGAGAGGGAGGCAGGGTGGATATGATTATATTTCATTGTATGTGTGCATGAAATTGTCAAGAATTAAAAAAATAATACATAAAATAAAATAAAAATGAGGGTGGTTCAGACTTCAGATTTCTATCCACTTCAGCAGGAGCTGTCAAGTGCCCCCAGGGGTTCAGCTCATGGGACTTTTAGAAAGTGATACTCTTTATGCCAAAAAGAAAGGAATGAAGAAGCAAAGGAAGATATATATCACTAAGAGACCTGTGTTACATGATGAGCAAAATAAACCAAACTGCCAAGAAAAAAAAAATGGAACGAAGTGAATTGTGCACTATGATTTCCCTGATGAGATTATTATTATTAACACGCTAATGCATTTCATTTTTGCAATTAGTGTAATTACACATAGGCAACTTACTCAGATACATGACTGACACATCACATTTAAAATGATTATTCAAGCTATCTCAGAATGGCCGCACAGGCACCGTGTTTCTTAGAAAGACTTAACGCTCCAGGGAACATGGGAGAGGACAATAGTTTCTTCACTCCCTGGCTTTTGCACTAGTCCTATGTTCTGCAAAAGAAACAGAATGTCTTCCCATCGGAGCTTGATTTAGGACGCCCACTTGGGAGTGTCTGATTCAGTTGTTTCCTGTGCACCACCAGTCATTTTAGAACTTGCTTCTTTGATTTCAGAACTCTAAGCTGTCCACATGTGACCCTTACAGGAAAAATCACCAATCATCTACCATTGTCACAAGACCTCTCCTTTAACTACCACAAATAAAAAAGGGTCATTTGCTCTCATGGTGCAGGTTTCCATCTTAAAACTGCAGGGGTCTAGAACTTTCAAATACTTTTCTGAATATATTTCTTCTTTTCTCTCCAAATTTAGATCACAAGGCAAATGGTCATCTCTCGATGAACTACATGCTTCTTATCAAAGGGAATGTGATGGCCCCTGGCAAAGCAAATCCCACACCTGTACTGTTAAATTTCTGAGAATAGTCTTAAATCTGGGGCAGCTTGGAAGAAACAAATTCCAATTACACTGAGGAGATAGAATAAACGAAACTACACTGTACTAAGGTTAATAATGTACTGAGGTTTATAATGTTCACTGTACAATGGAACAGAAAATTCTGTGGATTTAAACAGTGTGTACCTATTTAAAATCCCAGGTGATTGAAAGTCAGCCTGTGGTGTGCTGTAGATGGCCAGAAGCTTGAACAGGTGTGGATAGTTCCCAAGGGAAGGCTACCTGTTTGTATTCTAAGAGGGCAAAGAAGGAGGATGGATCTCATTGGCTGGGGAAATGGAGAGGAATTCAGTGGAGCTGGAGAAGGGGAAACTATAATCAAAATATATTGTAGTAAAAAACTATTTTCAATTAAAAAAAAAGCATATATAGGAGACGATGATTTACTATACCAGCACTTGCCAACAGCCTCTGATAGGCCCCCAGCTTAAGAGGCTGTCATGGCGATGGTGGTAGTAATTGTATTTTTGATCTCTGCTTTCTGTTTTCCTATTATTCTTAGATTGAACAATGGGCCCCCATCCACTAAAAGATCTCCATATCCCAGTCTGCAGAAGTTGTGTTACCTCACCAGGCAAAAGGGACTCTGTAGATAACACTAACTGAGAGATTCTGAGTCAGAGGGATTACTGTGGACGACCTGGGGGCTTATTTCATCCCAAGAGTCTTTGAGAGAAGAGGTGAGAGAGTCAGCAAAGAATGACTGGGGTCTTAGTAGGGATGTTCTCTACCCAAAGAAGGCAGTGGTCCTCTAGAAGATCAAAGGACAAGAACGGGCCCTCTAGGAGTGCAATCAGGCTCAGTCACTTCAGTTTGATAACCTCTGAAACTGTAAGGTTGTAAGTTTGTGCTGTTTGGGGTGTTGGTAGGGTTATGGTTACTTGCTACAGAAGTGATTAGGAAGCTTGTATACTGTGATTCTAGGTCTTGAGTAGAGAATTTTTAAAACTTGTTGAGGCTAAGACTCTATCAGGTTGTTCACAAAGCTGAGGTCTTTATCCAACTGGCCCAGAGCTTCAGGCTCAGCCAGACTTAACATTAAGCACAAAGAACAGCTGTGGACTGATGGACAGCACGTAGAGATCATACAAAGTGCTTGCTATCTTTTTCATGAAGCCAGGTTTGCCTCTACCTCTGAAAATCAAATGCTATTACAACCTACATCCTACTGAGCCCCTCCACTGAGAAAGGGGTGATGCTGCAGGCGATAGACAGCATATACACCACCATGTAGAACTCACCTGGCTCTTCTGTCTTAAGAGTATTTAAGACCCTGCTTGGGTAGGGGCCCTCTCTACTCTGTGGTTAATATTTCTCAAGGATCCAACTTTATTTCAAACATAGGTCCTATCAACTTGAGTCACTCAGAAACTATTTTTTAGATCAAGTTGTCTGGTGCATCATGGATTGGCTTTTGACCAACCTTTCTAGTCAATCAAAGGTGGTCACAGAGCCTGTAGAACAGCAGGAGAAGCTGTCTTGCTCATCATCCTTTTGACACAGTAAGGAATGTATTTGAAGCCCCTTAAGACTGTAGCTGGCATCCTACTGCTCATCTAAAAACAAAGTTGGAACAAGTGGACTGTGGAAAGTGGGCACAGCTACTGGCTCAATCCATCCCAGCAGATGGCTCCATCTCTAACTCTACAGTTATGTCCATCAGCGTGGCCCCTCTCTGCCTCCTCTCCCATAGCTGGGTTTTCTGTTTCTCGTTTGCTAAAAGCACTGACCTGATAAATGTGGAAAGTTCATATGGCCTATGCTTTTTACACTCAATGCAGAAGCTTAGGTGAATGAGGAGTTCTAGCCTCAGAGTATTAAAGTCAGCACTATTTTATCAAACCCTTCTTCGTTACTTTTCTTTTACATATAAAGAAAACAAACACAGAGAGGCTAAGGACTTACCTAACATCACAGTTATTAAACGGTGATGCCCCAGGCTGTTAGAAACTATTCCTTGTACTTTATCATCTCGAGTTATTTACCTTCATAACCCTCCGAAAAATAGATATTTTATTAGTAACTTAAACTTACATTATGCCTACTGTCTAGACACTCTCTTAATAAGTCATGAAATAGATTCAGATGTAAAATCCTGAAACCCATAAAGCTTTAGTTCTTTTTCCTGACATTCTTGGTCAGATTACTTTCTTAGAATCTCATTTTCTTTACCAATAAAATAAAATCACCCTATAAAATTCCTCTTGGAGTAAAGTTGTAAAATCCCTGGGCAGGGCCAGCTGTGTGTCCTCAGACAAGTCAACCACCTCTCTGTGTCTCTGTCTGCATCTGAAAGTATATGCCTATGAGACATGCTGTGTTCTTGAAAGAGTGGTAATAATTTATTCAAGCGGCAAATGAAAGCCTGTAGCTTCACTGGGCTAAATGGGTAAGCAGCAAGATTTTACTACCACTTTTAGTGTTCAATTTCAATGTTATTCAGCTTGCTTTTCCTACGAGTAAAACCTAAGATTGAAGAAATAAAACAAAATCTCAAAATTCCAGCAGTTCCTGATGCCAGTAAGTGGCCATCATCAAAGTCAGTGCACACCATTAATCACCTAGATGGGGGAGTTGAGCTCTGGGAACCACATGGCCTTTGTTGTGATGGTTGTCCTGATTGCTTGTTGAGAGGAAACTGTCTGTCAGAGGTCACATGACATGGTCACACATTCTCCATTCAGCTACCAAGGTTTACAGGGGAAGGGATTCCTATCCTATGTGTTCTCTATCTTGGAGCTTCTTCAGGTCAAACATACCAAATGACCAAGTATCTATTGCTTAGCAATGCAGAAAGCCAGGGGAAAGTTAAATCCATGGACATCAAGGTCTCAACTTTAGGCAAGTTAATCAGGTCAATTTCTCTGTGCTTCTCCAATGTTTCTCTGGCCCAACATCTATAGTTGGGACCCATTTACCTTATTTAACAAGACCACAGGCTGGGAATGACACTTCCAGGTGGTCTGAAAGGAAAGCAAAAGCCTGTAAGACTCTGGCACATTGTTCTTGGGTAACTACTGTGTCTAATGTGTGTTCCTGGATCCCAAAGAACATCCCAAAGAACATCCCAAAGAACAGCAGCTGAGGTTGGCTGAGGGCTCTCAGCATCAGCACATGCCCCAGCTCTCCACGTGCTTTTGGGATGTACATACTTGTTTTTATCTGTTCTGGCTTCCCTAGCCTAGGAATAGGGCAAGACTTTCAGCTCCTTGCCAGTTATCACCGTTCTTGTTGCAATCATTATAGCCACATGTTAGCTAGCATTTCCCGCGTGTCCAGCAATGTGTTAAGTCCTACACTCGAATTAACAGTCAATCCTTATAACCATCACCTAAGAACAGAAAGGACAGATGTCGCAGGGACCACATTTCCCTACCATCGCGGCCCTTACAGCTTAATCCTCCCCTTACATTTTGTTTAAGTAAAGAACATTTCAATTTCTTAAACAGAAGTGGGTTCTTGTAAATAGTATGTCTGCTAAGGCACCCAAGGGAGTGAGAGATAAGCATGGAATGTGGAGGGTTTTGACTGTTTATGACAGACTATGGACTCCACAATTGAGTCACACTAGACTTTCAGGGCAGATTGTGCACAGTCTTCTGGCTGCTGTTCCTTTCTGCTAAATCTGTCTCTATATTTCCCTTCCTCTGTTTTATAGTGCATCTATGTGTGCTTGTGTACACACATGAGTTTGGGTGTGGAGGTACACGTGTATGCACAGGAGTGTGTGCATATGTGTAATCATGTCGGTGGAGGCCCTACGTCAACCCCAGGTATTGTTTACCTTGTTTCTTGAGACAGGGTCTTTCACTGGCCGATAGCTAATCTAGTAGGCTAGGATGTCTGGACAGGTAACCCTGGAGATCAGTCTATTTCTGCCTTACCAGGGATGGGATTATAAGCACACATCACCACACCAACATTTTCCCAAGGGTTCTAGGGATCAAGTTCAGGTCTTTGGCTTCCTATATGGCTTTCCTTTGTTTGTTTGTTTGTTTGTTTGCTTTTTGAAAATTTTATTGGATATTTTCTTTTTTTATTAAATATTTTCTTTATTTACATCCTTTTTCCTGGTTTCCCCTCTGAAAACCCCCTATTCCCTTACTCCTCCCCCTGCTCACCAACCCACCCACTCCTACTTCCTGACCCTGGCATTCCCCTACACTGGGGCATAGAGCCTTCACAGGACCCAGGGCCTCTCCTCCTATTGATGACTGACAAGGCCATTCTCTGCTACATATGCAGCTGGAGCTATAGGTCCCTCCATGTATACTCTTTGGTTGGTGGTTTAGTCCCTGGGAGCTCTGGGGGTACTGGTTGGTTCATATTGTTGTTCCTCCTATGGGGCTGCAAACCCCTTCAGCTCCTTGGGTCCTTTCTTTAGTTCCTCCATCGGGGACCCTGTACATGACTTTCTACCTTGCTCAGAGCCTCATACATATGGGTAGAAACAAGCATGCAAACCCCCACCCTTCTTTCCTCACCACCTGGATACTTTTTAGTGTCAGAAGCAGCAATACTCCACAAGTCACCAGTGAAACTGCACTCGCACGTTCTAGCCGCATTCTGCTCTATGACTCCCTGGGGTCTCATCCATCATAAGGAGATAATTAGCCTGTTGTTTTTGAGATCAGTCATCCAGACTCATAATCACTTTCTCAAACTGTACAGGCAATTGCATGACTGATGGTGATATGACAGAGAAAAGAGCACAGAAGGGACAGAGAGTGCTCACTGATCTGATTGGGGGAAGGGGAAGTGAATGAGAATGCTCCTCCCCCACCCAAGAGGCTCAGGTCTTTGAATGTTTGGTCCTTAGTTGGTGGAACTGTCTTGGGAAGGATTCAGAGTGGGCTTGTTGGAGGAAGTGTGTCACTGGGAGAGAGCTTTGAGGTTTCAAAAGCCCATGCCAGACCTGATTCTTTCTCCATGCAGATGGCTACTGCTCTGGTGCCATGATGGTAGTGGACTCACCTTGTGACCCTAAGCAGCCCCCAGTTAAATGTTTCCTTTTATAAGTTGCCTCGATCATGGTGTCTCATTACAGAAATGGAATAGTGACTAAGATGTGGAGAAACACCTGAGATGAAGATAAAGCTAAGCCAGCACTATGAATGGGCAATGAGAGCCTGGCATCCTTACTCAAGTCTAAATGCCTGATACAACAGGCATGATATAAACAGGAAGCAACAGCTCACTGAGCTTGGTTGCTCACTGGGAGAAAAAAGTCAAGAACGGTGACATATAAAATATCTAGGACAGTGCCAGGTACGAAGGACTCAACTCAGTATATGTAAGAGTTTCTTCTCCAGTTTTAAACATAGATTACCAAAATAGAGGGCCCACATTGCTTACCTGAGCCCCAGAGGATCTGGTGTGTATCTGTGGCTATAAGTCACAGAAAGGGAACAATACAGTCAGTTCTGACCCTGTATCTTTCTCAGAGCTGTGCTTCTCTGCTTCTCTTTTGCCACTCTGGTTCTAATAGTCCCTATTTCCTGACCAACACTTAGCTGGCCAACATCTTTAATCTTATCTGTAACCAGCATTCTCCTTCACATTCAACATCTTATTTGTATATTCCATATTTGTACATGGCCTCTTGCTATCATCTGAGGTATCATACTGTCTGCGTCTGCCACAGTCCTTATTCAAGTTATATCACCCAGAGCATTTCTGTCTCCTTGGCTCCAATGTCTCCCTGAGTGAAATCCTTGATTGAGAGGTTATTTTTCTCAAACATAATTTACTGGTGCCCCAAACAGCACCTGGAATATGGGAGGTAATCATCAAATATTTGAAATTCAACACTGTGTCAGATATGCTTTGCATATACTAAATAATCTAATCCTTATAATGACCAAGCAAGGTAAGTATTCACTCTCTTTTCAGTTTACAGGCAAGAAATACTGAGACACAGAGCCATCATGTATTTAACCTTACAGAAGCGAAGCAGAGCAAGAATGGAAGACTTGGTTGTTTAACTCTCCAGTCCTGTTCATCAGAACCATTTCATTACATTGAGCAAACTAATGATGTACAAGAAACATAAGGCTGGAGAGATGGCTCAGTGGCTAAGAGCATTGGCTGCTCTTCCCGAGAATCTGAGTTTAATTCCCAGCACCCACATAGCAGCTCCCAGACAGTTACAACTGTCTGTAACTCTAGTTCCAAAGAATCCAACACCCTCACATAGGCCAGCAAAATACCAATGCATACGAAATAAAAATCAATTTAAAAATGAAACTTTCACAATTGTGGGATGTAAAACCATGCCAGGAAGTTTGGTAAGGTAGAGCAGGCCAAGACATCTGAGGCTTAGGTGACTTCTAGCTCCCTGCCAGACTCCTGACTTGGAGTATGTGCCATGCTTCTCACATAAAAGAAATGTGTCCTGTGGTCATGTAGGCTCAGGCTAATGAGGTACCTAGAGGCCCAGGGCTTAGCCAATAAAAGTTCCTCTTCCCAGACATTCTTTCCTACAAAAGGTATTTAATCTCAGGCCTCCCCTGAGAAGTGGGGTACAGTTTTAGGCATCCACTTTCCACCATGACAATAAGCTGTTTAGAACCATGGACTCTCTCTTTTCATCAGGATCTTCCATGGGGAGCCATGAAGAAGGCCTTCATCTACAGAGCCAAAGCCTAATCTCCAGTAGAAGGTCTCTCTGCGCTCCTAGCTATAACTGCCACCAAGACTGCCAAGGACAATCATTCCCACTGGGACAAGTCGGAGCTCCTGGTGCCTTGGGGGCTTCCTGAGGCATGGAGTAAGCGCAGTCAAACTCCCCATGTTCTGCCTCCACATGTAGCTGTGCCCTGTGGTGGGGCAGATGCAGGCCTACAATCCTACATACAATCACTGCTTACAGAAGACATGGTACTTTTATATAAACAATACATATAGCGATATCAATGTCTTAGATCAATGCCACCACATAGAGTTTGGGTAAAATATTTGCCTTTAATTATAAAATAGGGATAAGAGTGTTTGCTTATGTGAGAAGCAATAGTATTTATAGAGGGGCTTATGGCACAGGGTAATGTGGGTACCACATATACACCAAATCCTTCATCTATGCAGTTACAGGGCCAAGCCTTATACAGCAAATGAGAACACTGTATTGGTGAACTGGGTTTTACTAGCAATCCTCTGAGGCACAGTGTTTATATCCTCACTGCATCTCATTCGGTTCCCCATAGACTCCAGCCCACCCTAACTTGTCATCCCTGGATTCAGCTTGAACTTTCCAGTCTTTTGTCATTCTTGTGCAGTGTTGTCAACACAATGCTTTTCTTTCCTATTTTATCTGCTTGTTCACATTCTTACAACACGTTTCCAACCCCTCCTCAGGACATAAATTGTAATTTTCTTTGAATTTTATTATTACAACCCAGCCTCATTACTGTAAGAGTACCTATCCAGATCTAAGTTCACTTTTATAGTCAAGGCCCCACTTTCTATGTTTGTGAGTCTTAAAGTGAATAATTTGCAATTATAGGTTAAAAAATTTAGGTCAATGGAATGAATATAGAAAAAAAAATCCTCACATTAAGACTCAGTAAGGAGAGGTAAATAGAAACCCCACATAGGGAGGGAAGTCACTCAAACTTCAGACATTACATGACATGCTGAGGCAAGAGGAAGAGGAGCCAGGTTAGAAGAAAGACTTCGCAGAGGAAGGATCACTCTCTTCATGTTGTGTGTGTCTCTGTGTCTGTCTGTCTGTCTGTTTCTTTTTTCCTCTCTTCTGTATGTGTGTGTGTGTGTGTGTGTGTGTGTGTGTACGTGTGTGTCCATCTGGCTTAAGGAACAGCTATTTGGAAAGAATTTAGAAATTTTAGAAAGGAAGTCTAATGATATTGCCTGAGCCATCATGAGATTTATTTCCTAAAATTTCTAAATTCTAAATCCACAGAGCCCCTTCTATTGGTGTGGTGATCTCATTTGGTATTCATTTGTACGAGAGCCCAGGCCTTACTCTGGTTGTAAAGAACACTTTTCTCTCCTCAGGAGTATTCATAAATAAACTGTAGCATTCAACTGGAGAGAATTTTGGTTTAGAGCTGTTATACTATTCAGTGACAAGGCAAATGCTTCCTCAAGGAGCAGCTTTGGGACTTGATGGATTTGTAGTCACCTCTAGGGACTCCTCTGGTCTGGGCTTTATCAGAGGAGTGGCAGAGGAAAGCAAGCATGTCCCGGGGAAAAGAATGCCAGCTCAGCGCTGTGAGAGGGAGGCAGTGTTTGTGCAAACAGCACAGGCTGAGAACAGAAGGCATCGTACCTCCTTCAGACAGACTCATTCCTAGTTCTTAACACTGCTCTTCATTGCTGTATTACAGTGGGTCAGCACAAGGTCTCTCAGGTCAGCAGGGGGCCCTGTCTCCTTTGCTTGCATTGCTTGAGAGACTATCCTTTGAGGCATTTTACAGAGAAGATGAGGAAAATCATCTCCCACGGAGAAGGCATAGGTACATCACATTTTATCTGTAAAATCCGATAGCTGATTTTCATTTTCTTAACTTTAGAATTCAAGAGAAACAGCTGCTTGATCTCTTCTGGAGAAATAACTCAGTTGCTACAGCTACACATTTATATTTAAAGAAATTCTGTTTTAACGGCAGCTTGCAGTCCAGTCTTAGCATGCAAGGGCTCTCTCTTACGAATGTGCTAGACAGAGACATAAAAATATGACCTGGTATGATGGGCTATTGCTAAATTATTTCATTATCATATAGCTCTTTGATAATAGGGATGGTTTTCATTGGTGCTATGGCTTGTAGTTAATTTCAGCAAATCTCTTTAACACAGAGCTACTTAGCAGCATTCAAATGAATGTCAGAACAGTATTGTTCTCTCTTTCCCGAGACCATTTGATCCACACCAACTGCTCATAAAGGCAAATTTCAGGGAGGGGTTACCACCACCTCACCTGGCAGCCTCTAGTCCAAATCTTTGGCATCACTGACTTTTAAGCACTAAAATTCTGCATGCTTTTGGGCTCTGACTTTCATTGCCAATGATGACTCAGAGCAGTTATTAATCTGCTCAGACATAGGAAACAGCATGGCACTGTAGGAAGAGAAGAAATTTAGACCTGAAGGGAAGTCATAGCTTCACTTGACTCAGTTATCTCAGTTGACCAGTGGCCAGGAAAATTTTCTGGATCCAAGAGGGAAAGAAATCATTGAACTGGTATCTCTTGATTCTTTTGACTCCTATTTCCCTCACTTGAATAACGAAGAAATGCAGATGCTAACAACATTAATAACATTAGTAACTAGTATATGTGGAGGTGTTTGGTAAATTCACTATAATCACCTAAATTCTTTTTATTTTGTCCAGATAAATCACATAAGTAATGACATAGGCAAGTTATCACTAATTAATATGATTTTAACCATTTTTACAATTGGCTATGGTAAAGGAATTTTAATTTAGCAACATGGCTGCTCTGGCAAGGGATTGCATTCAAAGACCTTCTAGGTCTATGTGAGCTGGCTGGAAGCAGCCATGTTTGAAATTAAAGGGCAGACAAAGTGTATGAATTCTATCCAAAAAGATAGAACATGATCTGTCTGCTGTGGTGCTGAGGTACAGTTGTGTAGGAAATAATCCCTGGTGTTTGAACCCCTCCACACAATGAGACTTTTCAGAGGCAGATGATGAATGATTTCATCTGACTGACTCGGTTCACTTAACATGACATGGTCACTTTGTGGGAACCCTATCCATAAGACACTGTCAAAAAAAAGCATCCACTTCCAGAATCAGTTCGCAGCAGGTTATATAGGAGATATGTGGGTTAGTACAAGCTATTAGTACTTATTTGGTGGAAACCACAGAGAGTCTCTAGTCACTTTTTTGTGGGGTGGGGGGCTCTACAATCCAGTCGGCTTGAGTTTATCAAAGCCAAAACATTTGCATGGTTATGGGATAGGACTGACCAGGACTGCCAGAGCCATGTTACTATATATTCTCTCAGAGGATTGAAAGCTTCCACTGATAAATTGGAATAATCTACTCCCCTCAGAGACATTCTAACAGAGATGGGCGTTTAATATAAGGGCAATAAGATGTGTGAACCCCCAAAGTGGTGTTTCCACCTATCATATCTTGACAGTCTGTTTCTCTAGTAGATCATCTGAAAGTGATTTCCAAGATAGATAGGTGTAGGGAATAAGAGAAAAAGTAATGACATTAAACCTGGGACATTTTTTGCTTCTTTAGACAAATGATAAATTTGCCAAATCTGTAGCAAGGAGCAGGCTGGTTTCATATATATTCAGACAACCTGCTTCTTGGAATGATAACTCAGAGATAGTCAAGCAAGATAGTGTTCTTCTTTCAACATGGGTCAGAAATGGTTGAAGTTACCTACTGTGTAAAGGAGAGAAGAGGGAATTGGGACAATACTTGACATCCTTAAAAAACAGGTCAAAGACTGCAGGCTGCTGAAATCTCGATTCCATAGTAAAGAAAAAAGAGTCCCATTCTTTGTTTTACAAGTCCTGCTTTACTATTGTTTAATTTATTTGGTTGCAGTAGTTTTCCTTGCTTGAGTAACTGACATCAGAAGTGAGAGACATTGGCAACACTTATAGGTTGAAAGAAAGATTAAGATCTATGCGGAATGTCTAAGTAGACAATCAGAGCAGACACCAAAACAGCTGATCTTTTCTCAGGAAAATTCCAAAAGTGAGTTCCTTAAATTACAGGAAAGCATAGGAAAATAAAACAAAACAAAACAAAAAAAGATTACACTGACTACCAACTATGACGACCAGATGCCCCTGTGTTTACATTCAGAGTTTAAACACACCCATGTGTCTTACAGAGTGTTGGAGAAAACCAGTATCCGTGATTAGGTCTGAGAGAGCACAGAGTCGTGAGCTGTGTGATTAAAAGGCAGTGCACTTACTAGGATACGGTTTCTCTTCCTCTGTTGGCTGCTCCTTCTCAGGCTTGGGTGGGCCCTTGATTTTATACACCAGAGCACACAGTTTTCCTGTCCAGGAAGTATCCTCTTCCTCCTCTTCCTCTTCCTCCAAGGGAACCCCTAGCAAGCCACAGAACAGAGTGAAAACCCAAACAGTATATTAAGGGTTACCTTATCACGTAGGTAAGAACATAAAAAAGAAAATTCCCACCCTTCCGGAACATTTTCAAGAAATTACAGGCAGCCTCATAGGAGTATTTATCTACATTATACCTTTCTAATAGTTGCTAGAATATATGATTTTCTGTGTTCCCGAACATCAAATAAATTTAATCCCAAGGCTTTACTCTTCCTAACCTATGTTAAAAGGGCTCTAGAGTCTCTAGAAATACATTAACATTTATTATTTTAAATGAGAAGCTTGGCTTTTCTCTACATATTATTCAAGTTACCCATGTACAAGAATCTTAAATGCCACGATCCACTTAAAAATCAGCAGATATGCATCAAATAGGGATCAATGACTTAGAATCCTTCAGGGAAGATATCAATACCCACTTAAAAAATTTACAGTAGCTAAAAAAAATGGATCAAAATCTTGGCTTGACTGGGAGAAGACTGCTGTATGTAAACTGGGTGAGGTGTGGCACCAGTCTTTCTCCCACTTTTTTTTTTTTTTCCTCCAGAGACTTTCCCATTCCCTCTCTGTATCTTGCAAAGATTCTTCTAGGTGAAGGTTTTCAGTCTGCCAGTCTGTCAGACCCAACTTCTCACTGCCATTCTAGGAAAGGAGGATGGCTTGTGGTTCTAGCTCCTCTCAGCAGCTCACCGCAGTGAACCAGAAGGTCCTCATGGAAGTCATACAGCTCCTCTCGGATCTCCTCTGGGCAGGGGCAGTTCTCTCCCAGGTGAAAGTTGAGAAGCATGTTGATCTGTGAGGGCAGAAGAGGATTGGCTAGCTGGTTTCCATGGCAACCACAGGGGCTCAGATCACGCCTTAGACACCACTCTTTAAATTTTTTATTTAAAACTTTTTGAAGGGTAGGGAAAGTAAAAGTAGCTAACAGATAAAAGTAGATTTTTCTTTTCTTTTTCTTATACTAAAGGCTGTTCATTATTCGCACGGAATTTGGAAAATATTTGAAGTAGAAAATTCCCACAGCGCAGAGATGATCTTGTTATTAATATTATTATAAATTTATCTCAGATTTTATGTATATCTACAGAAATTCAAATCACACTCTTAACATAAACTTTCTTAAAATCCAGTTTTTAAAACTTACTTTGTCTTGGACAATTTTTCACACATGAGTTTCA
The DNA here is from genome assembly GCF_978045245.1 of Mus caroli. Classification (NCBI taxonomy): domain Eukaryota; kingdom Metazoa; phylum Chordata; class Mammalia; order Rodentia; family Muridae; genus Mus; species Mus caroli. The sequence continues at coordinate 67,675,610 of NW_028227257.1, read as the reverse complement.
AACGTGTGCAATGTATTTATTTCATTCTATGGCTGGATAAAATTTCACATAAAATTAACTATCTGTTATAATATTTCTTGTTTATATTTTTATTATTTTTGTGAGTACCCGGTGTGTGTGTGTGTGTATGTGTGTGTGTACACGTGTGCGCGTGTGCGTGTGGGCATACATGAGCCATGGCATGCATGCTGCGGTCAGAAGACAACAGCCTCAGAGTTTGGTCCTTGCCTTCCATCTTATTTGAGACGGGGTCTTCGATGATTTGCTTTTCACTTCAGACACTAAGCTAGCTGGTCTGTGAACTTCCTGGAATTCTCCTGCCTCCATTTCCCTTCTCACCACCCGAACATTGGGATTACAGATGCTCGCACTCGGCATTAGCCTCACACAAGAGTTTTAGGGATTCACAACAAGGTCTTCACACTTGTGTAGGAAGTGCTTTTACACACTAGACCCGCTCCCCACTTGCTTCTGTTTTTCTCATAGACAAAGTTGCTTTGAACATTTTATATACTTTTTATTCACATGTCTGATCATCTTCTCATAATAAACTAGAAGCAAAATGAATGGAGCAACAGGTCTGTACATTTTAATGGCTTACAATATGAATTGCAAATTGCTTCCCAGAAATCTCACAACAATTTGCATTATTCCAAATTTATATAAGTGTGTGTTACTTTGCCATCTCTATTACAGTAATGAGAGCTTAACACATTTTCAAATATTTTCCAGTTAGATGGGTGAAGAATGTCATATCCCTGTTGCTTTAATTTGCATTTAATTGCTGAGGTTGAAATTTACTTTCCACACATTAAGTCTAATTTTATTGCATATTTTGTAAATTTTTTTCTGATGCTCTTCATCTATTTTTCTACCAGGTAATTATCCATTTGAAAATTAGTTGGTGGAGTGCTTTTCACATTTGTCAACTTAGGCATTTTATAATATATTTTCAACAGATTTCTGGAGTTTTAGTTATTTATATTATATACTCAATAGATTTCTTGAGCTTTAGTTATTTATAATATATACTGAATATATATTTATGGAGTGTTAGTTAGCTTTTAATTTTTGAACAGTACGGGATCTTCATTTAGGTTTTACTATTGAGATTTAGATTAATGTCCTGCATTCATTCTGCCATTCTTTTTGCTTTTATTATTTTGTCTTAGTGTTCTTGATAAGTTTAGTGAGACTAAACTAATTTACAGATTAATATTTTAAATAAAGAGGACACACAAACTTACAAAGAGAAATGATTATAGTGAAGTCCATTTATTAAAGGAAAAATCTTCTGTTCTAGTAATAAATATGCTTCACCATTAGCTGATAAGAAGAGCCCTAGCAGCTACTCCCAGAGCCCCTGCAATGCTGTAGCAGTGTTGAACGTAAAGATATTTCTAAATGTAACCGCCACAAAGTGTCATGAAAAATGTGCAGTCCTCAGTGGCAACAAAGCAGGGCACTTACTCTGCTGTCTCCATTAATCATAAAAAGTAATGCTAGCGGGGGTCAATTTCCATACATTCTATTTTTCAAGTGATTTTGCATCCTACCCTCTGAAGTTGATCTAAATTGTCTTTCAATGACTTTAAATTCTTCCTTCCATTGAGAACTCTATGGGTAGGTCTCCTCATGACATAAGTTCTCTGGTAGGGGTAAATAGAGCACCTGAATTTGTTAGCTCTTCGTGCTCTTTTCTAGGCCACCAGCATCAACAATGCATGAAAACCTGCTAAAAATGAAAAACCTTGAGCCTTACCCCAGGCCTACTGACTCAGAGATCCCAGAGAAAGGGCCAAGTGATCTGATTTACTAAGTTCTTTTAGTGACCTTGTTTAAGAAGCATTGGTCTATGTCTTAAGCAAGAATTCAAGTTACAGACTACTTAATGGTTTCTCTACTTGGAAGACTAGAGGAGTCTAGGCTCTAGGGAGGGTAGAAGAAAAGCTTTGAAGTTACAATGGAGAGAAGGAAGATGGGAATCAACCCTCTCCTTCCAGAAGCTAAGAGCATGTTGGCTAGTTTGCTGAGCATGGGGATGGCTAGGTGGGGATGGCTAGGTTAGAGATGTCAGGAAATGTGTGATCTCTACTCAGCAGGTCACTCACAGAAGGTCTTAGAAGAAGGTGTGAGGCTGAAGGTTTCTCTAATACTAAAATGATTGGCAGGAGAGGGAACAGTTTACAGAATTCTTACTCAGTGGCAGGCATTTTGCTAAGCAGTCTAAGATACATTATCTCATGGCATCCTAAGAACAACCCTGGGCTGTAGATGTAAACATGGCCCACACATAGCAGAAGAAACTGAGACAAGCCAGTCAGGAATCCAATGCCACATGTGAGTGATGTGGAACCAATCTGTAGTGTTGCTAACTGAAGCCAATATTGGCACTCTATTTCTGCATTATTGTCTTCCAACTACTCACAAAAGTTTGAGAGAGCATCATTTGCTCAGTGTCATGAGGAACACTCACACTCACTGCTAGTCTAAAAGAAGCCAGGAGTGCTTGTAATATTCTCATGATTCTTGGGTGGCAGTTGGTGTAATAGCATACTCACGCATTTGACACAGTGCAATCATCTATTTCCACCAGTCCCAGGGACCTTCAACGACTAGCTTTGCCTTCTCTTTGGGCATTGTCACTCAGGAGTCCTTCAAAAGCTACAATATGTGGTTCATTGGCAAGACAATATAAATATCTATGTCCCATAAAATAGATTGGGAAAGGAATTGAATGAACTTGTAGTTGTGCCATTAATATAAAATGTGGTAATTATATCGACAACAATGAATAGGCTGCTTATTAAATATTTATGAGATTAAAAGATTGTAGTTTCAAAGACAGATCTGGTTTCCACACTGAAGGATTTACATTCCTTTTGAACACTTAGGGAACAGTGGCCAACTAGCCTGATAGCACTATTTTACCATGAGATGCCATTCCTTCATTAAGATGCATCTCAAAGTCACTGTCTCTCTTAGCAGCAACAATCATAAATAAGTCCTATACAACACATTGCAAAAAGTTCTCCCCACTTGCCGCTGCCAAGATAATTGGCAGGTACTCCCCAGCCATTATTTACTTGGGATTCAGTCTATCTCTTGATGTTGTGGCTTCCATGGCTCTTCAGTCTGTTGAAGATACTATGAAGGGTTCAGGTATCCTCTTCTGGGGTTTTGAATTCCACAGGGATTGTAGGGAAACTCAGATGGGACTCACCTGCTCCTGGGGTGGTGAGCGGAACTCTCTTGTCTTTCTGGCAGTTAGGGCTGCAGACATGTTCAGGGCCTGCATGAGCTCATTGTAGCGGAACTTCTGATTTGCCTGCAGCTTGGACACGTAAATGTCACCAAATGCCACAATAGCCTCTACTCGGTGCTGCAGTTCGCAGTCACAGAGGTAGCTGAGGAGTTCACACATCTGTAACAAAAAGCATGTGCATACACTTCCTTAGAGGATGCACTTAATGCTCACAGAAACAGCTGCCAGTTCCCCACTTCACAGACAATAACACTGAGACTTAGGGAAGTGTATTGATTGATTCATCTATTGCAACAGAGTAATCATGAAGCTACTGAATGAGTCTGCCCAAACCCAGAGATGAACTATTCCGTCATTAGGGCCAGGGAATGAGAGACAAAAGAACTTACTGAAAGCAACATCTTGTAGCAAATGCTTTCCTGGGGAGTCAGGTATGAAAACTAGCATCAAAGTGTTCATGTGAGCACAGCTTTCCTTTCTCACACTGTGCAGCAGCAGAAGACTGGAATGCTGGAAAGCTTGCTCCCCATCCCAGCTTCCCAGACGGCTGCACTGCTCATCTGTGGTCAGTTCTTTTGTTATGATAATGATCTTATCATTCTGCAAACTTAAGTTGTTTTAGAAATAAAAGCTAGATGTGAGAAAATTGCAAAGGCTGGGCGAGATCATTCAAGTCTGAAAGCGTTTGCTCTCTAGTGGATAGCCCTGCCTGGGTGAGAAGGATGCACTCCGGTGCATTCACTGTTTTGTGACTTCATGGTGAAAACATTGCACACCAAGTGTTGTGAGTGATTGTCCTCTGAGTCAAGAGACCACCATATTGGGGAGTTCAGTTGTGCCCCTTTGCAAAAGGGTTTTCCAAGCTGGCCTTGTTGACTATTTATGTCCCCTCATAGAGGGGCAGAGAGGGTCAAAAAACCCTCCCCTTACTATCCAGACCCTTTCTACCACATGTTGAATGCACTGCCTTAATTTTACATGGCCTCAGGGAGGGGATAAAGTACAAAGGCCAGAAAAGATGAAGGGAGAGAGGTTCCATCTATATAGTTACACGGAAGACCTCATTCCTGCTAGGTAAAGAGTTTCCAGGTGTGGCCTGTTGGGGGAGGAGCACACAGACCCCTATAAATAGCCCCTCACCTATGCTCTGTAAAGAAACCAAATAAACTTACTGGTTCTCCAGAGTGAATGAGCCTGTGTTTGACATTGAGACCTTAGGGGGAGGAGTAGAAATGTTAAAGGCGTAGAGATGTTACTTACATCTGTCCCTGGGAAGAAATTTTAGCAACAGACGGTTAGTCTCTCATTAGATGGTTATCACCTTATACAATCACTCTCATATATGTGGTCCATTGTCAACTGAAGTGTCATTATGGAGTGCATGACTGGAGATCTGATGTTCACTTTAAAACTCTCTGAACCAGCAATAGATGCCAGTTCCAGAGGTCAAATGTGAAAAGGAAGAACTGCAAGTGCTGGTCAGGGGATTCACACTAAAGAAAAGATCTTGGCTCTGTATCCCAGCACCATACTTATATCATTTAGTAAAACGATAAGGTAGAAGTGTGTGCACGCACACGCATGCACATGTGAGAATGCCCATGTGATTTTATATAGCTACATTTCCCTCTATACTCAATATCTTGATTAACGGACTATATATACATATTAGAAGGGAGAACTTTTATCCTAGATTACTCCACCTTCTATGATAGAAGATACTTCACATCTTTTATGAAAATATATTTGGCATTATCTTTTTGAATCACTTCCATTTTACAGAAGAGAAGTCTAAGGTCCTGCCTGGCTGCTGACTTGTGAGTTTCCGTATCCAGTAAGCAGCAGAGGAAGAACAGAATCCTAGGAATGGCTGACCCAGGGTCCCTGCTCTTCATCTTCTTTTCTCCTTGTCTCAGTGCTCAGAAGACAAAGGTTATCATACTTAGCACACGGCCCATGCTAGTTTACCCAAGGAATCATTGTTTCAGATGCTATTGAAGGCTCCTTAGTTTGGGTAGCAGTGTTGTGAATGCTGGGTCAGCAGGGCCCCATCATGTTAGCGCAAGAACACAGCTCAGTGACAGTGAGTGATGGGTGTGATGGTCCTGGGAATCAGTTCCTTGGGGTTACTTTGGCTACAGAGTCCAATCCTCTTTGCTAAGCAGGTAACTATTAAATAGTTACCTGGGTCTCAAAGGCTTACAAGACATGGGCAAACCCAATACTATGAAAAGACTTCTATATGACATCTAAACATTTAAAAGTTTCTCACTAGTGAAGTTTGGCATTTTCTTGTTGTCTTGGGGAAGCTTAAGGAGTATATCCCACGAAAATAGACATCTCTCAGGGACTCTCTACATATCTGTTATAGTAAGAGACTAGGCTTGTGCCCATAGTCCCCCATACCCAGGCTTTCTCCTCTCCCTTTAGGGTATTTTACCAGCGTATATGTGATGCTCTCAGTTACCTGCAGCTTGACAGACTCAGGCAATCGGGTCTGCAGCAAGCCTTTGACTGGAGCCTCCTTGCAGGCCTTTTCTCCAGCCTCCACTGCCTTTTCCTCTGTGTGGGTCACTTCTTTTTCCACTCCTTCTTCTGTCTCCCCACTGTGCTCCCCAAACACAGAGGGATCAATCAGGAGGAGAATCTGGCGAACATCATCGTCGTCGAAAACCCCCATGACTAACAAGGTTCCAATGAGTTTCAGCACAGGCACGAACTGGAACTCCACAGAACCCCCGACAGGGTCTCGGATGTGGGCCCCACTACAGTGCACGGCCTCGGTTAGCATGCTCAGGGCTTTTGTCTTGAGAATCTGCAAGGGAATCTCAGGGCTCTGCTTCTGATGGTCCTCGCTCGTCACCACAAAGCAAGGGGTGGAGAACCTGAAGCCTGGCTTGAGGCATGTCCTCAGGCCCACCCCAGGCAATCCATGTCTCTTGGACTCATCCGGGTATAGGCGGATATTCCTGGTGGCGTTGGTGATAGGAATGATGTACTCATTCTTCATCATCAGCTTCCTCTCCTTAGCATTGGCCAGGTGGATGCTAATGAGCAGGTCATAGAAGCCAGACCGAAGGAGGCCAGGCAAGTACTTATTGTCAATGGCATAGAAGAGCTGTGAGAGGTCCACGTGGCTGCACAGGGCAGAAGCCACTCGGCTATTTCCTAGAGCGCACACAGCGCTGTAAAGTCTCAGTGTGTGGTAATGGAACTGCATCAGGTCCTCCTGCTCACAGAGCTCGAGGATGTCCACACACCTGAGGATGACAAGAGAACCCACCATTCCACACAGTGAGAAACAAGTGCCAGGACTCAGTGTAGTTGCCCTGTGAAACCCCAGAAAATTCAACCAGCGCAGCGGAGACGGCAGCAATCTCTGCCATGCTTTCTCTCTCTCTCTCTCTCTCTCTTTTTTTTTTTTTTAAGATTTATTTATTTATTATGTGTAAGTACACTGTAGCTGTCTTCAGACACTCCAGAAGAGGGCGCCAGATCTCGTTACAGATGGTTGTGAGCCACCATGTGGTTGCTGGGATTTGAACTCTGGACCTTTGGAAGAGCAGTCGGGTGCTCTTACCCACTGAGCCATCTCACCAGCCCCTCTGCCATGCTTTCTCTAAGAGTGTATTCCCCTTCTCTGAGCTATGGTCCCCACCGGGATTCCTAATGATCCACTATGCCTCATTGCAATGTTCTAAAAAGTTCAGGAAATGGAAGAAATTGGCTCATCAAATATCAAAATATTGAAATGGAAGGGGAAAAAAAAGTCTAAATCCCCCAGGAGAAAAACACTTGGGAATATGACAATGACTTGGCCCTCATACCTAAAGGTTCAAGTGAATCTGTTTCCTAACACAGCCGCTCAGAAGACATAGCTCACACCCACTGCCACATGCACAGCCACATGCACAGCCACATTCATAGCCACACCCATTGCCACACCCACTCTCAATCCACAGCCACACCCACTGCCACACCCACATCCACTTCCAGATTACCATTCACACCATCTGTGTTGTCCAGCTCTGCAGCACCTACAAGGCTTTTTTCATCCTTGGAAAACAAATTCATCTGCGCTTTTGTTCTTGAGAGGAAACACTTTTCCACCTGGTAGTCATTAGCCTAACCGAGTGGGTGATTTCTTCCTGACATCAGAAGCTTATTTGCCTTATTTGTGTGTTGCTTCCTCGTTCATGCAGTCCTAGGGATGAGGTTCTTAGATGCTCATTTTGTTTCTCTCCTCATGGTGTGTTGGGGACCTTGGAAATGGGCTTGCTGGGATGGGTGTGATGCTTTCTTTTCTTCCCCCATACTCTCCTGTCTCCTAGTGGTCCCCTTCATGATCGAAGGGGATCCTATGGGAGTGCAAAACACCTTTTCTTTCTGCATATGCTTTTTCATTTGGACTTTTAGTATTTACTTTGTGTAGACGAGTGTTCTGCTGGAATATATTAATGTGTACTGTGTGTATTTATGGTATTCACAGAGGTCTGGAAGGGACAATGGATCCCCTGGAATTGGAGTTATGTGTGGTTGTGAGCTGCCGTGTGGGTGCTGGGAATTGAACCTAGGTCCTCTGCTAAAACCATAGCCAGTGAGCCATTTCTCCAGCTCCAAGCACAAAGCTTTTCAGTTAAGGAATACTGGGGATAACATTCACAATGATAAGACTTACTCTGCCCTCACTATGGCCAGAAATGGTACTGGATGTCACCCATATGACCTCACTCTCATCCTAGCAACGGTGTGGGTGCGCTTCTCTTTTGTAGTGTGGCTGAGGTAGGTGTGGCTTGGAGTATGTGAGCATCTTACCAAACCATATATCCCCAAAGTGCTGGGATTGAAACCAGTCACAATCCTGTTAACAAAGGGACTCGAGGACCAGGATTCACTAAATCAAACTAGACACGAATCATTCCTTGTCCTTTGGTAAAAATAAATATATTTCAGGATCACTTGTATTTTAATTAAAGGCATGGACATATTTCCTGATTACTAGTCTTCAGAAGGTACCATGGCTGGGGCACTATGGTATATTCTCTGCTGGTTTGGAGTGAATGATGATATTGGAAGAGAGAAAGGACAGAACTGAGGTACTGTGGAATATCAACTGTAGTTATCTTAGAACAGCTTAGGGTCTACTGCAGATGCTCATGGTTCCCCTCTGGAGCTTTCTGGCTTCCCAGTACTGTCCGCTCCTCTGTGGGCCCCTCCAGTACCTGTTCTCCTCAGGGATGTGGAGCGCCATCATCTGCAGGGGTTCTAGGCACTGCACCACCCAGCCATGGCGCTCGCTCACCCGCTCTGTCTCCACTTTGAGGAAGCTGCTGGGCATCCGACTCCAGAGCACAGGCTGGATGGTTTGGACATCCAGCCGAGGTGGACACTGTGGGGTGGGGTTCTTCTCTTCACTCTTAAATATGGCTGCTGACAGAGGCATTGCATTCTGGGGGCAAGGTAGAAAAACATCAGCGATGAAGTGGCGGGTCACAGGGATCATCTCAGATGCTGGATCATGCCCCTGGCCTGGGGTCATCAATATAACTGGTATAAATTAAAAGATCATGTATCCTGAGGATCTCCAAAGGCTTTGCCATCATTAATTACAGTGGTACACAACGGCTTATGTGAGAAGTAATCAATCCTTTCAACAGCCAAAATGGGTGGAAGAAAAGGAAAACAAGAAGGCATATTCTATCATCGGAACTTCCCAGCAAATTATAGAGGCCTGAGAGGCGGGGAGGTGACTGAGAAGCAAGAGCTCTTCCCATTGTTCATCCCAGGGATGGCTGATCAGTCCTGCCTTCCCTTGGAATGGGCAATAGCAGGAGGGGGGTGTGTGCTATATAAATACCTTCAGTTTTCCAAGTTCAAACTGAAACAAGGACGTGCTGGTAGGCTGAAGGAAGACTGCAGGGAACACTTTGGTGTTAGGCTCCACCTGGAAACCAAAACAAATCAAGAGGTTTGCCTAGGGCTATGAGATCACAGTTTGCTAAGCCACTGGCCTTAGTAGTTCGTCATCTCATTTAAGCTCAGCTGAGAGAAGACAACTGGCTGGCTGGCCATTCCCCTCTGATCAGGCATTCTCAGAGCCCTGGTTGTCTTACTGGAGACTGAAGTGGCTCCAGGCCTTAAGTACTTTCTGCTTTGGGATAAAATATCTTACAACTTTTCTGTTTCTGCCTTAGGCAGCCATCAGCTCTCCCTGGAGTTATGATCAGAGTCATAAGGCCAGAGACATCCATTACTCACTAGTCAGGCAATACACTGTTGGCTACTAAATAGCATGTTTGGGTAGTGGCTTGGGATCATGTTTGAAGGCAAATGGCAGGTTCACAAGGCATACTAAGACAAGATTCTTAGCTTGTGGGCACTGGTAACTTATTGGGGGAGTTAATCTGAGCACTGTAGAATAGGAAGTGACATCCCTGTCCTGTGCCCATTATGTATCTGTGAGCACATTATAATCCTAATGACTAACAAGGTCTTCTGACATTGCCAAATGGCCTGGGCATGGGGCAGACACACATAGCAATTGAGAGTTGATGCTGTACAGGCCAAGACTTTAAGGTTCTTCATTGGAATATGGACCTTGCCTTTCTCCCTGGTCTGCTCTGGATGCTTCTGTAGCCTTCCCTCCATTTTGCACTTGTAATACTTATGTTAAAGGGTTTGAGATTCTCTGGTTGGCTTCTAATTACATCTTGCATCTTGCATTATTGCATGAGGCATTTGCACATGACATTAGGGCTCCATTTATTATTTGTTCTCTTTGACGTATACAAACTTAGGTGATATTAGCCCACTACCATTAGCAAGTAAGTGCAGTCACTTTGGAATTGTTGCAACTTTCCCTGCCTAAAAATTCAAGGATGGGAAGCTATGTGGACTATATACCCTGAGAGTACATTATCCCTAGGGCCTTTATTTTATTTCTATCAAGTAGAAATGTACAAAAAATATGGAGGTTGTAATTCTTTTGAATGAGATTCCCATTTAAACAGCCTGTTTTTAAAGTAAGCGGCCATATACGAGATGGTTTCTGGCCCTTCAAGTATGACTTATTGCAAACTTTATAAACTGATCAAACAAAGTCCCAAACTTTCCTCACATCTGACAAAGAGATTGCTTTGAAAGTCTTCAGACAGAATATTTTCTTGTGTTAAGCACCATGACAAACAATGCAGATTTTTGTTTAGGACTAAAACAAGAAGAAAAGAGAAACAGGCTCCTCAGAGGGGAAAATGGTATTAGTGATATGGTAAATATAATTCTAGAAGGCTCTGGAGGACCCTGGATTAATTTCTGTGATTATGTTACTAGAACATGGGATTATGTGTGTGCAAGAAAAGCTGTTAACCAGTTGAACTTGGGCTGGAAAAAGATGTGGCCTTTATCTAATTACATGAGGGTAGCTTAAAAGCAGAATTTTTCTGTTTTTTTTTTCTTTTGTGGAGGTTGAAGGGAAAGTTGGAAAGATCTGAAGTATAAGAAGACTAAGCTTTGAAGATGGACCAACTGTGTGAATAGACCGTAGGCACTCTGCTAGCAGAGAGTGAGCCCAGCTACCAGTCAGTAAGAACACAGGACCTCAGAACAGTAGACCTAGAGTATGAAGAACTGGCTACTGTTAACAACCCAGAAAACCTCAGAGAGGGGTCCTTTCCAGGTCCTCCAGAGAACAGCCTGGCTCTGCCCAGCAGGTGCCTCATGAGAGAGCCTGAGCATCTGGCAAACCCACAGACCTAGGAAGTAATGAACTCAGGTCGTTTTAAGCCACTAATTTTATGACAACTTGTTAGGCAGAAAAGCAAATACAAGTGATTTCCCAGCCAAGCCAGTTAGTCTGACAAGAAATTCCAGTGAGTGCTCATGAGGTGCCAGCTGCTGCATCGAGGGCAAGGAGCACAGAGCCCACCTCCACCCTGGGAAGGCTCACCAACTGAAGGGACTGCCCCTGCTCCTGTGCAATGAACATCTGGACTCTGGCTATCATGGCCTTTCTTCATTCTTGAAGCTACGGTTCTTCTAATCACTGGATGATCTGTTTGTCCTTGTGCTGATAGACATTCCATTTCTAATCAAGCGTGAAGGTCAGGCCCTTGAAACTGGCCTGAATCTACAGCTGGCCTCTCTCATAAATCTGAATCTCACAGCCAGCTCTTCCCTTTACACAGGTGATGTAGGGCAGTTACCCAGGACTAACTTTGAGTATATATTTTGGTTCTCATTTTTCTACTGATCACATTAAGTGGGAGAGAGAAAGGATTTTAGAATGCATAGCATCGTTTAATGGGACGCCTGGAAACATTATTTAAGAGAATCTTTCTCTCATTATTTTGGTCCATTCTGAATTGAAGGCCAGTGTATAAATATTGCTGGTCTGTTTCTCTTGAGATAATTGAAAAATGAAAATGGCTACAGCTGTGGAATGACAATGATCCGGCTGACAGGGATGAGACACACGGCTGGACAGGCTTCTGTCTCACGGGGATCAGAGAGGGCTAATTGAGTAGGAACCTCCTAAGGACCTTCAGCAGAGTGCTACCACTCTGCCACTTAGCAAAGTTCTTTGGGATTGGAGCACTGAGCAGCAGGAGAAGAGTTTGAATGTACTGACGGAGGGAGGTGCCCCGAGAGCACCTTGCTCAATGATGGCAATGGCCCAGCCTGATGATGTGCAGGAATCTCTATGCAGGATGTGATGAAGTAACAGAAGGGTCTTCTTTTGTCTATAGTATCTTAGCCTCATGATCTTTTTTTTTTTTTTTTTTTTTTTTTTTTTTTGAGGCAGGCAAGTCACTGCTGCTACAAATACCACCTTGCTTTGTTGCGTATCCCTTAACGTTTGCAGATCTCCAAAGTCTAACAGGTCATAAAAGTTATTAGATGATCCAGACTTCTCTGCAGCTCAGGAGGGACCCTTCAGTCCAGCCCACTTCAGAAGTTAATGGGAAAACACTAATGGATTCTGAAGGACAGCAGTAATGTGCATAAAAGCATCTCAAGGGATGTGGGCCGAGGGAAGCATCAATAGTCGGAAAATACCAGAGGAATACTTTACTTTCTTCCTCAGAGCCTGGCTTCACAAATGCCTTTCTGGAAGTAGCTGGGCCCTCCAGCTGCCAGGCAAGCTTGCCAAGTGTTGACTATGTTCCTCATAGGAGGAGGTTCTGAGTGTGCCATTCACTGCAGAAACTGCTGGAGAGACAGGTAAACCGACTCTCTGTCAGTGAGCTGCTTCTGACATGTAGACAAAGTTTGGTCCACCTATCATTTTTGGTTAGTAAATCTTCCAGAACCGGAAGGACTGCTATATTTTCTATACACTTTAGCCCATCTTCCCAAGCAGAGACAAGATAGTTGGTTGCCTACAGGCCTTACAATCTAAAGACTGTGACCTGGGCTGACCAGGGCTTTTATTTATGTAACAACAGGGTATTGCATATCTGTTGTGGTTCTCGAAGCTGCTGACCCTAAGAGACTACATTTAGCTCCCTTAATTACTGCACATTACTCATGCTCAGAGACCTTCCATAGCTCCCTATTTTCTAAGTATATCTCCTTCCATCTCCAAATTGAACCCTTGTTACCAATCACAGAGTCCACTGTCATTCTATCTGCATACCCATTGTAACTCCCTAGAATTCCATTCTTCTCATGCTCTCAACCTAAGCTTTTGCCCTAATGAAACTTTCCTGATTACTCTTCATGGAAGAAAGGTCTTCCTGTAACTCTTTCAGCAAATTCTACCTACACATACACATGACTCACTGTCCTGTGCCTAATAGTGTTGGGATTGCTTGGGAATGTAATCCCTCAACATCACACTTCCTACAGTAGACTTTATGGGTGCCTGGGCTCGAGAGTACTACAGGTTAAGGTCAACAAAGCAATTTCCCGTTTCAGTAACTTGAGAAATGCTTGGTTAGGCAGGTTTCTTCTTGAAGTAGTCTCATATTTTAGTGGACTAAATGTTTATCATAGATTTTAAAGAAAAAAGTAGAAGACATGACATTTTGCTAGGTTCACATGGCTTTCAAGAAAAAAAAATACATCTGGGATGGTGGTTGTACTGGCTAGTTTTGTGTCAACTTGACACAGCTGGAGTTATCACAGAGAAAGGAGCTTCAGTTGAGGAAATGCCTTCATGAGATACAACTGTAAGGAATTTTTCTCAATTAGTGATCAAGGGGGAAAGGCCCCTTGTGGGTGGGACCATCTCTGGGCTGGTAGTCTTGGTTCTATAAGAGAGCAGGCTGAGCAAGCCAGTAAAGAACATCCCTCCATGGCCTCTGCACCAGCTCCTACTCCCTGACCTGCTTGAGTTCCAGTCCTGACTTCCTTGGTGATGAACAGCAGTATGGAAGTGAAAGCTGAATAAACCCTTTCCTCCCCAACTTGCTTCTTGGTCATGATGTTTGTGCAGGAATAGAAACCCCGACTAAGACAGTGGTTAATGATAGGTGTGTAATTAAAGGTTTCCTGGAGAATTCTATTGAAGTTTACAGTTTATGAACTAGGAAAACATATGACTTGCAAAACAGATCTGAAGGGATCACATTAGTTATCCACTGGGAGCATTAGTAGCCTCTCAGTGAATGGAACACATTCCTTCCCATGTTTCTATTTTGAGTAAATAAGTGTCTTAACATGACAACTCCTTCTGTTCATCCTTTAAATCTTTAATCTTCCATCTTATCTATCACAGACAACATAAAGACAGCAGAGAAATACTTTTGGAATACATGAATAATCTTTTAGAGCTCAATAAGGAAAAACTGCTGTTTCCTCTTAAAAGATGACCAGTAGATAGAAATCATCCAATCCATAAACATTTTTCTCTGTATAAAATACAACCATGCTGTGCTTATTTGCTAGTCTAATATATCTGCATGGGCTTACCAACTGGGGGAGGATGAGGAGAGTGGAAAAGAATTAGGAACATAACCATAAACCCCAGACCCCAGGCCCAAAGCAACAGCTCAGCCTCGGAAGCCACACCTACCTGGTAGCAGGTGCCAAGTTCCTTCCCATTAGCTGAGAAGGACAACATGCCCATTGCCAGATCTAGAAGGCAGCCAATCTCCAGGTCTACATTGCTCCGACTTGATCTTTGGGAACTGGCTACAATATCCCCACCCCAGACCATGTAGCAGTTGCTGCGTTTCACACTGAAAACCAAAGAGAGAGGAGTTGTAGAATATGGTTTTGGTGGTTTGTAGTCGCAACTCACTTGTAAAATGCCTCAGAACCACCATTAGTCCTACATAATTGTTTCCTTGAATGAAATTGTTCAGCTGCAACTAAATTTACTCAGGCATGAACTATTGTGTGTGGGGATGTGGCAGTACGGCAGGCTGCCTCCTTTCCAAAGACGTTGGTATTTAGATAACTGTTTCTCAACTCATTAGCAATTCGATCTTCTGATATTGAGGAGAGCAATACCCCTATTTTAGGGATAGAAAATCAAAGCACAGAGAGGAGACTACCCTAGGCAAATCTACAGAGGAATTTGGATGAGAAGCAAACTCATTAATCTGGGTTCAGTATCCCTGTCTGGTCTTTGAGATCATAGGCCATAGAGTGCTTGAAAACTTGGATCATATTCTTTGGAATGGCAACTAGAATCCATATAGACTGTTTATCTCTGGTGGCATCCCAGCTCCCTGAAGTATACTACAGTGTACTTCCTGCTCTCTAGAAGTCTGTTGGCCTCACTACAAAATAGCCCAAATAGCTAAATAATCACTTTCTCACTAGCTGCCTACCAATTTCCAGAGTGTAGAACTCCATGTGGTCTTTATATTTAAAGGCAAGATGTGATGACCAAAAGCCTCCAAAAGGTTCCCAAACCAAGTTTCTTGTTCTTTTTACGTTTGTGGTGGTGGGACTGAAACCCAGGATCCTATGCAGAACAAGGAAAGGCTTTACCACTGGGCTGCACCCCGAGCTAGCCTTTTTTAATTGCAGGATTTTATACCCAGAGTGAGCTTTTGAGAAGATAGGCCACATGCATTGTGAGTCTCAGAGCCTCTTTCAATGGGTGATGACAAGCAGTCAGTTCTGTCTCCTTCCCTGCTCACCTATAGTGCAACAGCTGAAGGTCCTGGGCCTTTGGAGTGATGTGATGTGGCCTCTTTTAAGAGCAACCAATTCCTTACTTGATGCAAGAGAAACTCCTTTAACACACAGACCGATCTGATGTAGCTTGGCCTAAGTTCTTGTGGCTTAGCTCTGTCAGCTGTGTGAAGGAACTTGGACCACGCATTCAGCACTGTGTGGTGGACAGTTCCCTGAACCCTGAAGGCCGTTTACCTCTCTGAAAAAAATCTCCAGGCTGAATTAAGATACTATGTTTCCTTCTGATTGTAGAAGTCTGACACTTTCTCCTGTGAGTGGAAATACCCTCTCTGAGTAAACATCCCTCTCCCTCCATTTCTTCTTATTCCGGACAATAATGGGGCTGTTTTCTCAGGATGAGTGCCTCAAGGCAGAGACCTCTGCAAATTGAGTCTTCCATTTATAGCCATGCATAGGTTTCTATAAAGTTTGAACTCAAGCCATACTATCCCTGCTTTATAAATTACAGAATTCAATTACTGATGTATTGAGCTGTGTACTGTGAACTGGCAGGCTTTGTGTATATTTTAAAGACACCAAATTTAAAATGCCCTGAAACATGTAAAACTCAATTTTGTGTTTATTGCTTATTATGTCAGACAAAGGATGAAGAATTATTGAGCACTGCAGTGTGCCAGGCTTTGCTTTAAGTGCTGACAGTAAGAGTTAATATTTATCAAGTACTTAAAATAAGTCACTGTCTTAAGCATTCTTTTACAAATTAACTCATTTACTTCTTATAGCACTCTGGGATTTGAATAATTATTTTCATTTTATATATAAGGAAATCAAAGTTCAAGCTCACATGGCTAGTAAGTGACTAAGAATTAATTTCAAGCTTATTCAGTATCTAAACTAGACTTCAGAGTCTGCATTTATTCATCTGCCTACAGGGGTCTGCCATTGGGTGACATGATTCTTCCATGGCCGACAGGTTTTGATGAGCACTACTGTATAAAAAGCCCTGACAGGAAAGGATTCCTGACTTTGTAGAGTGTAAAGGCTTACCTGAGAAGAAATCTACCACATCTTGGTACAGAAATACACAGGGAGATGATGTTCCAAACCCATAGGAGAGGAAGTAGGCAGGCTTTCCCTGGCAGCAGTGCCAATGGACAGTGGTGACCTAGGTAGGCCTGAAACATGTTTTTCCCAAAGAGCCCTAATCTCTACTCAGTAGTTGTTCATGGTTCGCTCTTTATATGCTTTCTGCTTTGAGATATAATTAACTCTTGAGACGAGGGGTTCTGATTTGTCAGTTGCTGTGTGGTACTGATCATCTGTTCGATTTCCTTGGAACTGGCTTCTCTCAGACAAATGGAGACTCTTCTATCTTGTTCTGATGTTGTAGTAACTGGGGCCTGCCTTAAAATCATGGAACCAAATGTGGAAAGGGCTCCCCGATTCCAAGAATATATAGCTTTCTCTTCTATCCCTGAATTGTGATTTCTATATGTGATAAAATGACCTTCTGTCTCTACAAACATTCCTTTCCACTGTCATGGTGATCCCAGTTTCCTTAAAGCTTTGTAATCAGTTAAGTTCCTATTCACCATTTCAGATGGGCTGGGATATTTTCTTCATTTGGGGTGTAGGGTTGGGTATAAATGTGTGCTATAGGGAGAAAGGCGCTTCTTGGGACCTCCTTACCTTTCATGGACCCGGCCTCTTTCATCTCCCAGGGTGACAGTCACAGTGCAGTTTTTATTCAGGTCAAACTTTTCACTGTATAAATGGTAGTCCGGAGTCACCCATCCAACCCAGACACATGATGGGTCCTGCCCAGCAAAAATGCGGATAGCATAGTAGCATTGCTGTGGAGAGGACAACAGAGTGTGTGAGGGAGTCTGGGAGGAGAGCCGAGAGATAAAAATCACTCAGTAGCTCACTTGGCTCATTTTTGTGAAGAAGCACACACTGAAAGTTTCTTTTTTTTCCTATTGGGTCTCACTTTGTAGCTTGAGCTGGCCTTGAACTTGTAGCAACCTTCCTTCCAAAGCCTGTGTCACCATGCCTGGCTCAAGGCACTGTTGAAGGTATATTGTGCTACACTCAAGATGTAGGACAAGGCTGTGTTTTTTATGCAAAGTCTTGAGAAAGAAGCTGAAAAAGAAAATGCTTATGCCCAGCAGCCAACCCACTCTGTGTGGCCTTTATGCCAACAATAGGCAGTGGTGAGGACAGCAGTTCTCAGTGAGGATACTACAGTCTGTGAAGCTTGTCATAGGGCCAAGGATGATGCTAACTAACTTCATTCCTTTCTTTATGACGCTGAGGATGTTCATTATTTAAACTCTGTCTAATTTTCTGGACTGAGAGAAAACAAAAAGCATCAGTCAGGAAATACTGGGCTTGAATCTTTGGCAAAACTGATTATTATTGTGTGAACTTGGGTAAGTGTTTTGTCTTTTCTGTGCACAATATCACGTATCTCACAGGAGTTGTTATTAAGTCAATTAAAGGGAGATTAAATGAGAACATATATAATAGTCTCATATTATAGTGCCCACACATAGCAGGGGGTCTAATTTGCTGCAGCAAGAATCTTTGTTTTGGTGTTGTTTAGTTTACAAACTCAAGGGTTACTTTATAGACAGGGTAGCATGCGCTTCTTCCATAGATGCCAGGTGCTAAGGAAGAATGAAAGGAGGAAATTAGGAAGTGTTTTTTCTGTCTACTGCCACTGTGGAAAGGAACCTGAAACAGCTTCTATCCTCCGGCTGGCTTCCTGCTCCTTCTTTGATTGCTTTCAAGATTGCTACTGGCACCGAACAGAGACACCAGGGAACAACTCATAGAAGTTGACACAAAAGTGCAAACAAAAGGATTTAATTGGGACTCTTCCAACTCATGTTTCTTTCCATCACAAAGGCAGTGATGGGTCCCTGGTGGCAAATGGGCGACAAGGACACATGATGCCCAATTAGGAGCTCCAGGTTGAGCTCTGTTTTCATTCCCTTATTTGAGAAACACCATACAACTCTTCTGAAAGCATCCAAATGTATATTATGAGACAGAGTAATTGACAATTAAAGAAGATCTCTAGACAAATCTTTGCTGTATGGGGCATATTACCAGGCAGAGCAAATCAAATAATTAAAGCCATAATTGAGCACATTTACTTACTGTTGTTGTGTGAGAGAGTATTTCTTGCATCTGTTTCCTAGGGGGAGATAATCCATGTTTTAGTTATTCAGTTGTATAGAGAATCCCACAGTTCTGACAGGCAATTGATCTACCTTTAACGATCAAGGCAGGTTTAGGAAACTGGCTGTTTTCTATACACAAGTGACTGTAATTGGTCTTGGGAGTTGCTCATTTGTAAGCTGCTGCCATAGGCAGTACTATGAGTTCCAAGATTCCCTTGCTGTAGGTTGTAAGTTAATGTGGAGAAGGAAGGAGGGGTTGTAATAACATAGGTAGAGATGCCTCTGAATGGGTTACAATGCTCCCTCAAGCAGCTGTGCTTATTCAAAATCTTGATGGATAGTAAATTGCTACAACAGATTTGGACAAGACAGCTTAGACAGTAGGCACACAGCAGTGATTAAAAATAGACATCAAAGAGAAAAAAGACAGCAAAGAATTCATTCCTTATCAGGAAGGAAGAAATGACATTACTCAAGAGTCATACAGAGGCAAGGTTGGGAAATGCCCATAACTATGCAAAGATGGCAATTGGCCTCCAGAAATTTTTCCTTTCACAAAGAAACAGTCTGTTTGCTCCTGAACTACAAGAAGGATGAACACAAAGAGGCCCCAGCTCAGAGATTCCAAGGAGAGCAGAAACTTCTGCTTTAGATATTACTCTGTTTAGCTGCATGGGCTTCTTAACCTTGCCGTTCACCTCCATAATACACGCCCTTACATGTACTTGTATGTATATACAAATACTCATTTCTTTGTGTGCTGCATGTGTGCACATATATGGAAGTGCAAATGTGTGCATGCATGCAAGGGTACATGAATGTATGGATGTACCTGTGTAAATAGGAACACATGCACATGTGTGTATAGAAGCATATTTACATGTATGTTCATGAGTATGGAGGCCAGAGATTACCCTACTGGGGAGTTCCTCAGCCTCCATCTATTTGTTTGTGGAGAGACTTTCTGGCAAGTGAGCACCTGAGACCTGTGTCTGACCCTCTAGTGGGAGTACAGGTATACACCACCATAGCTTTCTTAAAACAAACAAAACAATCACACAACAAAACCTCATGATTCTAGGGATTCATGTTTGCACAGCAAATACTTTAGAAACAGAATTATCTTCCCAATCCTCGATATTGCCAGTTCTTTGCCTGACTAAAAGGACTTGGGCCACCATAAACTGACTTCTTGTGGTTAAAAAAAAAAAAAAAAAAAGCAGAAAGGCAACCTAAGAGCAGATATAGTTGGTGCATCCGAGAACTGCAAGATTGCTCCATATCCTCACCTTTTTTGGAAGGCTTCACTGTCTAGACAGGGACTGTGACTGAAAGAGGAATGACATTCAACAGGCATGCTCAGGCGGCAGTAGATCATGTTGGCATTGCTGTTCTGTGTGCCGAAGGTCTTGTGGGTCACCTTGAGGCATGGAGGGCTGTCCATGGTGCCATCAATTCTCACAACCTGGGAACATCACCATGAGTCCTTACCCTGACATAGATTAGGTTGTGACCTTGACCCTGTCTCTGTCTTTCACTGACCTAACATAGAACATGACATTCTTCAGACTATAAGCATGACCAGCAATAAAGAAAAATATGATATTCCTGATGTGGGCTTTGTCTAGGAAACTTCAGCTCTGCTCTTCATTGGAGAAATTAGTTATGTAAGACACCCATAGCTGCACTGCAAGGCCAAGGAAGAAGAACAAATACTGGAGAGAGGTATGGTTGTCTGGGTAATACACTGTGCTGTCCACATAACACTGGCCTTCAAGTTAGGGTGTAAATTCTTGAAAGAAAATCTTTGCAAAAATTTCCCTTGTCAATGAGCATCATAAGACCCTAACAGAAGGGAACCAGAAAGCCTCAAATTCAGGAATAGACACAAACTCTCTCAGAGGGTATTTTGACCCCACAGATTTCCATCTGTGCTAGAGCCCTAGCCCTAAACTGAGGTATCCCAAGCCTTCTCTAAATCCTGGGGCAATTCACAGCTCTAGACTACAGGCACTACAGAAAGGGGTCTTCCTGCAATATTAATAATTATTTTGTTCCCAATTCTTGCAAACTTTATATGCCTCAGTACAGGGGAACGCCAGGGCCAAGAAGTGGGAGTGGGTAGGGGAGGGGAGTGGGGGGGGTATGGGGGGCTTTTGGGACAGCATTGGAAATGTAAATGAAGAAAATACCTAACTAAAATTAAAAAAATAATTACTTTGTCTGTCTGCTAATCCCCCCACCCCCATATGTATGTGTGTGTGGCAGCATTCTGGAGATTGAACTTGGGTCATCATTCTTACATGGTGAGCAATTTATCAACTGAGCTATCTCCCCACCCAAAAATGACTTTTAAAATTAATTATTTTATTTTTTTTTACATCCCAAGTGTTGCCCCCTGTCTCCCTCCTCACCCCATTCCTTCTCCCCTTTGCCTCTGAGAGTGTGCTCCCCTCACTCAAACTTTTCTCTTGAGAGGACAGTTCTGACACTGGGGTCCGTGAGTATTCTCACATTTGTGTCTGTGGCCTGGATATAGAGTCTATTAGTGTGTCAAAGGTGTGTGACACCTCTAAGATATAAGAACCATAATTCTAAAACAATAGTCATTCAGCAACCAGAGAAATAAAATTTACCCAGGAATGTGAGGCTCAATGGAGGAGGAGCAATTAAGAGCTGCTGCTTGCCAAGTTCAGACCTTCTAGAAGGTTAGTTAGGGGGACTTAGAGCCAGGTTGAAACAAACCACTGGCTTGACAAACCACTGGCTTGAACCCAAGTAATGCAATGGAGCTGGTTCATTTGGAAACATTCTTCTCTCCATGTGCAGCATGTGAAGACCATGGTAGGCCTCATCAAAACAGACCCAGGACCCTGCTTTTTACAATCTTTAGTTGTTTTTTTTTTTTTCTTTCCTTAAAGGTGGAAGTGCCATAATAAAACCTCACATTTCAACTTAAAATGCTAGAAACAGTATTAATATAAATAAGACCTCAAAGACAAGTTATGAGCATAGAGGAATGTACATATTTATTATTGTATATAATGTCAAGTAGAAGTATTAAACTTCATGAAGAAAATGTTTCTGGACACTGAAGTACCGTGGCAATGCCACTATAGGAAGGTTGACAAAGACTCTTGAGATCCAGCTTGTGAGTTAGTCTGGAAAAATGTGCATAAGGCTATTGTCTCTCCTGGGATGTTATAAGTACCCAGTTAAGGGTAGCATGAAGACCCAAGGCAGTAGTTGGTAGGCAGCCAAGGTAGGGACTTAGGTAAGTACTGTTTGTTGATGGGAGACTTTGTAGGAACTGTTTGCCTTGACCTGCTTGCCCTGCCATGACTACCCATGGTATGATCTTACCTCTATGTGAGGATGATCCTTGGGCACATTCACAAATGTTGGGAGGCGCTTGCTAAACCACACTGCAACATCTCGGTTCATATTTACCGCAAAAGGCTCAAAGCCCTCCTGGAGTCCACACATGGTATAAAACTTGAAGGTACTGGCATCTGTTCCAAGATTCATGCGGCCAATCTGGGATAGCCCCAGAGAGCAAATGGGCACAAAACCTGCAGAATAAAGATTGTGGCCTCAGTCCATAGGCACCATTGGGGGAAGCTGTGGAGAATCTGGAGTTATGGTTCCTGTTGAAATTGGGAATTCCAGGAATTAAGATAGGAAACAACCATTATCTATCTTTTTGGCACAGCAAATCAACAACAGGAAGCATGGTGCTGGACACAGTTCTGACCTAGGTATATGGGAGAATTAAGTAAATTTTGTTCAAACTGACTTGTGAAAAAATTATCATGCATCTAAGAATATTAAGATGGAATAGTAAAACAAATATGTAAAAGATCTATTACCCATACTGCATATAAAATTATTTAAAATCTTAGGGACTGGGATGATGTTAAACAGTTAAAAGCATTGGATGCTTTTCCAGAAGACCCAGGTTTGATTCCTAGCATCCATGTGGCAGTTAGTTCACAACTACGTAGTCCTGGGTATCTACTTCCAGCCTCTGCTAGCACCAGGCATGCCAGTGATTCACAGACATTCATGCAAATAACATGTGCATACATGCAAAAAATTTGATAAAATACTGACATAAAATTTATCTTAGACCCTTGAAAATTTTAAGTATTACTAAAACAAAGTCAATCCAAAGTCCTATAGAATGACTTGGTGAGCAGATTGTATAACAACAACAATGGCAGAGCCAGCAGAGCATGATCCCCCAATGAATGTTGATGGTTTCTGAGCAAAACGCTTGTTTGCATTAAAAATATATGATTTTACGTTTTTCCTTCAGGAAATATTCTCCCTGCCAAGATTAGTGACTCCATAATAGAAGCAGCATGAGTCCAGGAGGCAAGGGTCTGTCTATGTCTCAGCAAAATGGTAAACATTGAGACCTTCAGGACAGCTCTTAAGGCTGTGGGAAAGAACTATGAAAACATGAGTTCAAAAATATATAATTTCTCAACTATGCAAAATATAAAGATGTAATATGAATCATATGAAGGGTTTCATGAACCTAAAAGAACAGAGACAGCTGCACTATGAGCCAGGAAGATACAAAGGCAGGTAGATTCCCGAGTCCAAGGTCAGTTTGGGCCCAGGCATAGTGGAAATGGTAATTTCAAAAAGGATCCCACCCAGCTAGCTCATTGTCTGTGCTTATAAAGGCAGGCAGATCTCTGAATTAATTTTCAATGTTAAAAAAGTATGCTTGCTATAGGGGTTTGTGTCATGCTATACTGATTCATGGGATAATCAAAAGGGAACCTTGGGTTAATATGGAATTGATATATAAATAAAGGACCTGGGCTTTTGCTCTGAAAGAGCAAAAGAGCATCCAGAGAGTTTTTGGAATTTCAAGAAAACGCTGTCTTGAGAGATTGCAGAACATAGGCCATCAGCTTATAATCCATGATTTGAAATTTAGTTGTTCTTTTGCCATTTCCAGACACTGCTTCCTCTGTACCCTTCTCCAAGCCCAGGCTGGTCCTTGGCATATGCTTATTTCTTGACTATTTTAACTTTTTATATATTCCATGACATTACATTGTATATCTTAAGAGCACACACAGCAATTTGTTTTTTTTTTTAAATGATAGTGTATCATACTACTCTTATAGGGTTAACCAACTGTTTTATGAATGAATTTTAGACCTGCCTCATTGAAGGGAATCCATGCCTGGTACCACAAACCTGGTTAAAAACACACAGCCCACGGTGGAGCAGCTTTTAGGCCTGAATGAATTAAATTGGTGTTATTGTTCAGCCTCACTTATATAGTGTCAAGCTGTCTTTTAAATATTTGTGCTTATACCCTTGGATAAATGTTACACTCATATTTAATCAGAGAAGCCTTTCTTCCCACTGAATGTTGGTGAATGCTCAATGTGTTGAGCCTAAGTGATAGAAGAATGCTCAATCCTACCTAAGCAAGGCATTTATCATTTACATGATTCCCTCTAAAACCATCTAGAAGGGGCAGTGGAAAGAATATATGAGCCAGAAGACAGTGAATATGGTGTGGAATGCCATCCTCTGGACAAGACACAGCCATTGTAATTATAAACTCATGGGTAGTTTGGGATGTCTGCATTGGCTCTGCACAAGAACAGGCTTATCAATAGTCAGGCATGGATAGAGGACTCAAGGGGCTTTGCCTCTTACTAATGAACTATTTGCTATTGAAAAATTCATCAACCATGGTAGTTACATCCCCAGTTATGTCCTTACTGAAATCCCCATGAACTCTAATAAATAGTTCCAATCTAATGGTTACACAGATGGCTCTGGTCATAAAAATCAGTCCAAAAGTCAAGAATTGGGGCAAGGAACTCCGAGGGAATGAGAGGTCACTGACAAGGATGAGAGGGAGAAAAAAGAAGAGTTGTGTATAATCAGAATACATGCACATATATGATATCATAAAAGGACAGAATCTAATAATCAGAAAGAGATGACAATACAAATTGTTCGACTGTTCTGGGCCTCAGGCTGCTAATCAGAAAAAGGAAAGACCAATGGTCCTTTGTGTTTTGAGTGTTGAGTGCTAGGACTACATTTCTGCTAATTTATAATCTCCCATCCTCCTAGTCCACTGTCCTCCTTACCTAAGTAGGAATATGAGTGTCAAGCATGTGCCAGAAAAAAAAATGCTATTCTGCCTTCCTAACTACTGGTATTTCTCTGAGCTCACTTCTATGACCTGATCATATTTAAAAATTCAGAATAGACTAAAGCAGAAGTTCAAATAGTCTGGCTTTCTTGTTTGTGGGTTATTTATAAAATCATAATTGTAGACCAACAAATCAGGAAAGTAGGGAAAGCACTAATTATCTTGGATCTGGGAGGAGGTGGGAGGCAGGCGGCTGGAAGACAGCTGAGGCTGCAGAGAGGACCAGGAAGGGAAGGAACATCCCCGAGGCCAATGGTTCATGCAAGCACTGGGGCTCCTACAAAGAAAACTGGTGCCACTACTAGGAGAAATGGTTTTACTATTAATATTTTTAGCTTATGAAAGAGTGAGTTCCATGATGACATTTTTATCCTTTCTGGGAAACAAAAGGGCAAACCTGAGAGCATTATGTATAACAATAAGAGCTCTTTATATTGTTCTTATGTACCAATGTCAAACAGCATTCTTTGCGGAGTAAGTACACATGTAACAACTCAAGAACACCTAAGCCATGGTATTCTTTAGCCAGCTAAGCCCTGAGGCCCACATGCCATGACGTTTTTATGTAAATCATAAGTCACTTAAGTGGAAACTAAGTCATTTGCATACTATTAAAATTTACATGGTATTAAAAATTTTGAACTTAGGATACAGATATGTTTAATACCATTGTTAAAACTAAAGCACATTAATGTCCTTCTAGCAGAATGACAAAGTCCTCTGATAGTCACCAAGCTTTGGGGCCAGACCTCTGGCTCTGTCACTCCAGAGAAATCATAGATCAGTCAGCCAGAACCTGCTCCAACAATGCTATGTTTGCCACTTATAAATGAGTTACCTGGACATCAGACTACAGAGTCTGATTACCAGAAAATGTTTCTAGTTCTGCAGTGGTCTAGAGAGCTCTGATACAGGTTGTAACAAAACTTCAAGGATGAATTGGAATTATCCCAATCTCAAGGAGTTTATTGACAGGAGGACAAGGGATGGAATTCAAGAGTGAGTGTTTTTGATGTTAACTACTTCTATCCCAAGGTAGCACTTTGGTTGCTCAAGCCAGAAATGCATAACCATGTTGCTTTTATCTTAGAATCTAGATATTAAGCACTTTCAGCTTGATTTGATCAGCAATCAGGAAACCTTAAGAAACTATCTTTTCCTTTCTTTGTGAACTGAGTGGTGAGCTGGGAGGTCAGCAGGGGTAAAATGTAGAGTAGAAAGTAGCAAAAAGATGACAGCCTTGAGACAGACCAATAGATAACTGGAGGTGGGAGAGGTATTACTTGCACTGATCTCCCATTCCTACTAAGGAACTTGGGTTCTTCATCATTATTAAGAGATAGCACTCAACTGAGGATAAAAGTGAGACTTGAGGTACCAACAGGTACCAACAGACTTGACCAAAGTCCTGAGAAGGACGACCGGTGAGAACTGATCCCATGCTCTCTGAGTGACAATCCAGCTGCTAGTCAATATGATAGAGAGTAAATCAGTGGTAGAGGAATGAATGCTCTGGATTTAAAGGGCAGAATATCCCAGGGCAGGAGACATCATGTTACAGAGTGGAGCAGCCATCCCTGTGGGCTGGATCCTTCCCATCCAGGGAGAGCCAAACACAGGGAAGAAATATAAAGGCAATAGAAGTCACAGATGCTAGAGCAAATGGAGACTAGTGTTAGGGACCTCCTGATGGTTAAGTGTGTATAGCTTTAGATGGTCAGTGACACAGTAGAAGAAAAGGTGATGCTAAGGCTTGAATCAAGCACAAACACACCCAGAAAGTCATAGAGGAAAGATGAATTTACACAAGGCACTCTCTTCTGGAGAAGTAGATTTGATAACTGGCCACATTCAATCATCTCTCTCTCCATCCATCCAAGGGACTCTGAGCTAACGAATTTGCCATTTTGGAGCTTTTCAACTTGAGGCATGAATATTTCATGTAAATTTATAATTCTGCATGATAGATAAGGGAGAGGGTCAACAATAATGCAACAGATTACAGCAGCAGATATATGTCAGTTGTTTTCTGAAGGCAAGGCTTCCTGCTGTGCAGATTTATCTCTTTATGCCCCTTTTATAGATGAGGAAAACAGGATTTAGGAAATTACGTAGCTTGATCAGTTTCACCAGGCAAACTGTAGCATCGGTATGTGGCAATGTGGCCTGAATAGAACTCTAGTGCAGATGTCAGAAGTGGAAATCAGGGTAGCTACTTTCCAATTCCATTCTAAACTAATTTGCTTTGTGGCTGGCTAGATCTTCCTTCCCTCTGCAAAGGCTGCTGAGTCCTGTAGTTCACGATTTTGCCTCTAGATGTAGGTCATTGAAGACATATAGTCACAAGAGGAACTGGTCTACCTGTACACAGGATTCCACATGATTCTCTGGAGTTGATCTGGATAATAGGACCCACTTGACAAGGGCATGTGGTATTACCATTAGATTCTCACAAATTAGGACTATCACTGTGCACATAAACCAACCCTATACCCCAAATGAGACTCAAGATAGGGGAAGAGAGATAAGTAAGGGGAGCAGAAACACTATCTCTCTGCTCCCCCCACACAGTATTCAGCACACAGCTGAGACTATGCAGACAGCCTTGAAGGGGGGTGGTGTTTTGTTTATTTTTAATCTCAGGTAGTTGGTGGTTGGAAAGAAACAGTGATCTGGAAAACCCAATTGATGGTCTATTGGTCTATTGGTGTTCATTTCAATCTGCAGATGGACCTAAGAAATACCATTAACAGTAGGGCAGAAACAGATCATGCAGAGAGGTAGTAAGATGACCCTGGACCATTCTTGAGGTATTTCTCCCACATGGCGTATGCCTCTATCCCCTTTTTTTTTTTCCTGCTAAGACTCAAAACAGAATTCAGAGACAAACCCTGTGATTACTGGAGCATTCATAGAATACTTATGAAATAAACAAGTAACAACCAAAAAAGAAACTAAAAGTAAGAAAAAAACCCTAGCAAAATGGCTTTGAAGCCAGTATAAGGGAAGCAAAAGTTGGGGAATCTCTGTGAGCTCAAGGTCAGCCTGGTTTATCTTAGGACAGCCAGAGCTACAAAATGAGACCTGTCTCAAAACAAAACAAACAAACAAAGAAAAATAGCAATCACTTAACCAGGCAATGGTGGTTTATGCCTTTTGTCTCTGTTCTCAGGAGGCAGAGGCAGGCAGATCTTTATGAATTTGAGGCCAACCTGGTCTACAGTGAGTTTCAGGACAGTCAGGACCACACAGAGAAACCCTATCTCAAATCTCTCTCTCTCTCTCTCTCTCTCTCTCTCTCTCTCTCTCTCTCTCTCTCTCTCTCTCTCTCTCACACACACACACACACAGACACACACACACACCCCTAAACCAAACCAAACCAAACCAAACCAAACCAAACCAAACCAAACCAAACCAAACCAAACCAAACCAAAAGAAAACTCAGGAAACAAGAGGCAGCACTTCTATGCCACTTTCAGCTTCTGAACACAGTCCCCATCTAGAAAGAGAATTAACAGAGCCCTTTGGCACAAGGGCACAGATGGCAGAAGCACTTCCCACAAATAAGTTTTATTTCCTACCTCTTAGCTGTTAGCAGAGTCCTGGGGTCTTTTAGGCAGGTCAATGGGCAGAAACAACATGAAAGGATGCCCCCTGTGAGCCCCTGCGGACCTCATAGCTTCAGCAAGAGGCAGGATGGTCCTCAGGGGATTGTATATACCAAATCCTCTGCCAGCTGTCTCATCCCAAGATCTGGCAGGATCTTCAAGTTTTTTTTTTTTTGTCTCTTTCCTTTAAGTAGAAGATATGTGAAGACTAACAGCAAAGCTTTCACTTTGATAGCTTCTGAGCTTTTCAGATACACAAGACTGTGACAATATTAAGAACTATAATGGTCTAAGCCGGGACCAGGGCATGGAACAATAATGAAGAAACAACAGAACAGATAAGCTCACGGGCACAGCATTTGTGATGGAGAAGAGGATAGAGATAGAAGTGAATTAGTAACTCAGAGGGCAGAAGCTACACCCTGAAATGTTTGTTCTTAGCCTTTCTCCTGAAGACCAAAGACTTCTTACTGAGGATCATAGATCCAGGGTTATACACTGGTGACCTGAAAAGTACCAGCACATAGGTTACTAAGGTGATTACAAAACATCAAATGTTTAGTTTCAACAGATGGTTCTCTTTAAAAGGCAAAGCAAGATTTGCTGCCTTCTTCCACATTTTGCAAAGAACAGAGAGATGCTATATGTTTATCCCAGACCTCTGGGCTGTTGTTATTTCAGAACGATACATCAGCTTCCTTTCAACCATCCCCCTGCCAACTCTTGTGCTATCAATAGCTGAAAGAGCCTTCCAATTATCTTGTCTCTGTGTTATTAAAGCAGATACAATACTACATTATAATGCACAAACATATTACAGTACAAGTCTATTATCAGACAGCTTTCTAATAATAGAATTTGTTTTGCTGAAGGTCAAATCCTGTCCCTGCACAGAAAAGGCATCTCTCTCATCATAGCAAGACGATATTTGAAAACTGAGCTACTCTCAAACAGTTCTCTCGTTGATAGCATCTCTCTGCTCAAACACTATATATGCCCATTTCACAAAGTGCAGTGCACGGATGCTGGGCTCAGAGAAAGCACTACTTTCTTGGATGAGAACACTGAGTCTTGATATGCAAGGCCACCTTCCTTGCCAGTTCTATCATTTATCCATCTTACGTATACATTTCCACCATCTTACTGTTCTACCCCTCCTTGAAGGTTCCTGCCACCTCAACACTAGCCCCCTTGCAACCTTAGAGTGACTCTAAGGAGAAATGTAATGAAAGTGTCATACTGGGTACTTTATTCACCATTCAATTCAAATGTCACTCATGTGAGATTTTCTTCACTCTACATTAGTCACTTACCATTTATAACCCACTGTTTTGCATTCTTAGTCACCTTTTCCTATTTTCATCTTACTTACTCCACAATTAGATCAGGGATTGTTCGCACTGCCACCACTCACATTTCCTCCTGCATTAGCCCACTGGATCTCAGGATGTATGTGCAAAATTTCCAGAGTCTCTGGGCAGGAGGTAGGCTTTGATTATGCTGTGGAGCAGAAATTCTGCATTTCTGACAAGCCTTGATACCTTGAATATCTAGGCTTTACACTTAATGTGAAGCTATACAATCTTCACAAAATTCTCAACACTGCAAGGCAGACAAGATTCTCATCTTATAAATGAACTGGAGGCAGGTAGATATATAATCTCCTTCTGGTTCACATAGTAGCAAATCCAGGAAAAAAGTGTTGGACTTGGGGCTCTTCCTACTATCTTTGGTGAAATGCCAAAGTATCTCATTGTCTTCCTGACCTCAGGGATGCAGAAGGTGGGTGGGAGTACCCAGGGATGGCTCACCTACACTGCTCTCATATCACCTGCTGTTTTCCCTCTCATTTGCATCCAAGCCAGCAGAGTTGCCATTCCTTCAGCAATATCTTGTCTCCCCACCCATCTCTCAAAACAGAATCTCCAAAACTGACTTTCAAACCTGTTAGAAGTCATTACAATACTATCCCCATCTTAGATTTAGGGATTCCTTTTCATTAGGAAAATAGATTCCTATTTACCCAAATATTAGACTCTGGAAATCTCTTGAATGGCTCAGCTGAACAAGCACATTTCATGCAACAGGTGGCTGTAAAAAGTCCATCTTCATGAGGCTAAAGCCACTCTAAGTAGTAAACATTTCTGTCACAGGAACATGGCTCTTTATATTTTGGTTCTCTTGCTGATGCAGTTATATTTCTCTGAGGTTTTAGAGACAGACTCCTTGTTTTCATGATCTCCCAGAAAAGTCAGTGCTTCAAGTAGTCCTAATCATTTACAGAGGGTAAAATTAGGCCCAAAGAGGTTAAAGAAGGCCAGCTAAGATGCCACAAGTAGACAGCTGTAGGCTGAGGGCACTTGTCTCCAGACCAGAACAGCATCCTTCCTAGCTGCAACTATAAAGCTGAGTGCAGCATAGCACATAGCACAGAGGTGAGCACACAGCTGTGTTATGTCACTGTTACAATTTCCTGTCTGGGAAGAACAATGGAATGTATTTGATCTATTCTCTTATTTTTAAAAAGATGAAGAATACAAAGCCCAGAACAGTCAAGCAGTCTCTACAGGAGTTGCACCATTTAAAAGGATCAGATCTGCCAGTTTGTAGTTCAGTACTCTTTCTCCATATGCCAACAATCTGTGTACATCTTATATGGACATGTAGATAGAAAAATAATAAGCTCTAAGTACTCCTTTGTGTCACTGGAAGCATTGCACTGATTGTCCTCCATCCACGGCCAATAACAAACACAACTCTGCTTTGGTTTCAGTTGTTTGAATTTCAAAATAAATTCTATTTCATTCACGGGAACAGCTAAGTCTAGCTTTTGTGTTCCAGTGGCTCTCACCAAAGCATCAAGTTCAATTACACAAACATGCCGACTGACAATTCAAATCAGAATAAAAGGATAATTCTTTAATTCACTGATTTTTTTTTCTCTCCTGCCAAGGACATTCCACCATACACAATTAGCATTTCCATTGTACTATAAACAAACCTGGGGATCTTAAAATGCCAAGGTACAGGGCATAGAATTAGCCTCAGTACAGAATTTATATTTATGAGCACATGCTGACTATCACTATTATTTGCCTTGATTCTTCAGAAATTGCAGCATAAGAGGTGGCCATCTCCTTTAAAGTTTCAAATATGCAATGGATAATGTACTCTCAATAGAGAGACACAGAGCTCTGCCAGCTCATCCTGGTTTTCTTCCAACAGCAAAGAGTAAGTAACGGAGGATAGAGTGATGGATTACCATTCTCAATCTCATAGTCTGCGAAGGCAAGTTCAGAACCTTTGTTGGTGATGAGCAGTTCCCCATTCAGTGTGAAGACCATGGAGGCATCATCCAGGTTAATCATGCACCCGACCACATCTCCTGGCTGCCAAGTTCGTCCAAAATACCCACTGCCTTGATGCCAACGCTGACCCTGCAAAACAAGACCATAGGCTTCGAGAAGAAGAGGAAAATACCCAAGAATCCCAGCAAGCTGGAGAAGTGCCCACAGCAACAGGATGCCCTAATTTATAATGGAAAAATCTTTGTAGTTTACCATGCATAGCTCACAGGAGTAGTGTCTATCTTACAGAATGAAATGGAGACATACAGGCCTCATGCAAAAGATGGCCTGAGTCCCTTGGTTCATATTCAGCCTTGACAAGAAACATAACTTTTTCCCTAGAGCATGCAAAATAATCTCAACATATTGGCTGGATTGTGCTAAGTGGGTTACATCTGGAGTGGCACCAACCATTTTGCCCTTTCCCAGAATCAAGAACAAAGAGGCAATCACTATGCAATATCCATTCAATAACTATTATCTAGGGGCAGTGGATATTCTCTCTGAAGCCTATGATGCAGGCAGCCTCCAAGGAAAACTCTGGAAAAATAAACATGTACTGATTGCATGTGGCTATGGATAGACTCACCCTGCTTCCTTCAAACACGAAGGCTTGGTCATCAGCCCCCAGCTCAATGTCAGGACGACAGCCTGGCCTGGCCCAGCCAACACGCATGTCTCCTCCAGTTACCACTTCAAATTCAAAGTACCACTTTCCAGACTTTACAGCATATGACCGTTCTACTCGGAAAAATCGGATCTTGTCTATGCTGACCTTCTCGACAGTAGGATCAGCTACTGTGAGAAGCAGAAGATGGGGAAGAAGGAAAGAGACTTTTAATGATGATGTAGTATACCTTAAAGAACTTGAAATGAACAACTAAGATGGCCATAGAATTCCCACTGCCCAATAAGGCATTTTGTTTGCACCATGACACTCATCAATACTGATATCACAACAACATGAACCATCTTTTATTGGACATTCATAGTGATTTCTACACAATAATTTTATCAAACCAGGATGAAAAATACCAAGGGTTACAAAGATTTAATCACTTGTTTAGCATCATATTAAACAGAATAAAAGATCTGAATTCAAGACTGAAAATCTTAGCTACCCTAAAGAAAAATGTGTTTACCATAGGTCTGGGTCACAGAAATACACATTGTAAAAATATCTGTCAATAAGCAAGGTGGTTCAAGCCACCACTAAGTGGAGGTAAGCTCCCATCCCTAACCAAGAACTTATCTCTAATTGGCAACTACTTGCAAAAGAAAAAGCATTTTTCTCCCAATGGAGTCTCACTGGGTAGAGATTCATGCCCAGCAGTAGATTGCCAACACAAAACAAGACAAATTCAGCAGTGTTTTTGTAGATATTTTTTGCCTCATGTTGCTTCGATTGGACATTTCTAAAAAATTCTTACTGGTATTTTACTTGTATATTTGTAAATGGTTTTCAATGTTATGTTTTTGGGAATTTGGTGTATAAGCATGTATGTGTACCTGTGTGATTCTATGATTTTCATTTTTCCCTTCAATTCTGTTTTTATTTTTGCCTGTTATCTAAAGAGAGAAAATGAAAGTGCTGGTGTGGGGTTGAATGTAGGGGGTAGAGAGGGCTAGGGAGGAGAAAGAGGTGAACTCAGGATCAGAATTTATTATATACATTTTTAATAAAAAAAATTGTCAATGGGATGGAGCTTTACGAAACCAAATTCCCACCTCCTAAAACATACTATTAGGCCGCACAAATTGGACTTGGTAGGTTATAAAGACAAAAAAGGATACAAATTTGGAAGGAGAGGGGAGGTGAGGGCACATCTTATAGAATTTGGGGGTAAGATCCATGCTGAGAATATGAGGAGAGCACATTGCATGCACATATAAAATTCTCCAAGAATAAAACATCACATTTTAGGAACTATACCATTAAAAACATACCATTTCCAATAGTAAAAATTAGACCTTTGTAAAGGTAACATTTCCTAGATGAGGACTTGTTGGTAAAGTGTTATAAGAATGAATGATCACAGCTCATTACCTAGTTCTTGGTCTGATGGCTCAATGTTATATCCATAACCAACAAATGTCCGTACAGCTTCACGTAGGCTGTCCCTGTTTGATTTCTTGGTGCGCTCATCTAGTAATGCATATGGCACCAGGCGGGGATTTCTTTTATTCTTCAAATCCTATGTGAAGCCAAAGGAAAGGTGCCAAGAAGACACATTTCAGTTTTACAGGCAACCCATCCTACTCACACACTCCTGTCTGCTTGGCTGGCTCATCCTAGTCTCTTAGATTCCCCCCATGTGGCTTGATATTTAGCAGTGTGCATATTTGATACTTCTTTTCCAGATTAAATGAGTATAAAAGGGGAAATCTTACTAATGCTCAAAGCTAGCATTAAAAACACACTTTAATAATGCCAGCCTGCAAATAAAGTGTCATCAAGTTGGTTAGGAAACTTCATTCCCAAGGTAAGGCCCATGGGAACAGTGTAACTTTTTCCTTAAGGAAATTCACGCTTCAGTTTAATGTCCACACCCCATCACAGCACTGTCTTAAGTCATCAGAGAGACACTAGAGGGAGTGGCAGAGGCAAATCATGTCCATCAAAGGGTAGACTGTGCAGGGGAGTCATCTTTAGGTTTTGAGAAGAGACTATGAAGAAAGTAACAAAAGGTCAAATGTAAGGAAAGTCACTCAAACCAAGGTACACTTTTCAAACCTCCTGGATCCCAGGTCTCTATGCCTTTTCCCCCTCTGTATTCTCATTGCCTTCCAGATTTTTTGGAGCTAAGTTTGGAAGAGTTCAGTTTGAAACTGTATATCTCTCACAGTCCCATGTATTTGAACATATGGTTTGCAGCTTATATTGTTGTTTTGGGAAGACTGTGGAATCTTTTAAGAGGTAAGGCTGGGCTGGTCCAAGAGAGACACTGAGAGCGGGGAGCAATCATTTATAGGTGATAGCCCCACCTTGTTCTGCTTCCTGATCCAGAAAGATACAAACAACTGTACTACAACTTCTTGCCTCCACAGACTAAACTGTTATAACCACATGCTTTTTCCTATCATGATGAACTATAATCTGAAGTGACACCTCTCCCCCTTTCTTTAAGTTCCTTTGGTGGGTATTTGTCACAGTGATGAGAAAAACATAGAGGCTGATGTATGAGTTAACTCATATGAACTTTCTGAATACTAACCATTAATGATTAAGTAAACGAGGAAAGTATTTTAGGGAAAAAAGTCTGTCAAATGGTTTGCAGTGAATCCCGATTCTAAACTTTGCTTGAGTCCTTGCTATGAACCTAGCTGTTAGGTTACTTCATGGTTAAGCCAGGAGTTCTACCTTTGCCCAGGGATCTTTAGTTCAGTGGCAGAGAGAGAGAGAGAGAGAGAGAGAGAGAGAGAGAGAGAGAGAGAGAGAGAGAGAGGGAGAGAGAGAGAGAAAGTGTGTGTGGATGTATGTATGTATGTGTGGCTTCTGGGCAGGTTGCTTCATTCTCTTTCTAAGCTGTTTCCCCTTGAACTAACTCAGTGGTTTGTTATTTAAGGTCACCTCAGAACTCCTGCTGACCCATGATGTTGATCTGTCCCAAAAAGATTACTGGCTCAGGGTATTGATTTGCTCCTAACCTTGGCCTTTGAGGGTATCATGAAAACTTATCTACAGTGAAAAAAAATAAAAGAGAGACTGAGATAAAGTACGCACAGAGGACATTTTATCAGTGAATCTCTAACTAAAGGAGAGATAATGTTTATCCACTTCTATAAATTGAAATGATGCCTGTATCCAATATCAATGTGACTGTTACAAATTTTACCTAGTCCATGATTCTATAAATAATAAACAGACCACACTGTGAGGGATAGAACACAAGGGCATTGCGCATATTCCAATCTCACATGCTCCACAGCAAAATGACATTTTGATGGATGACCGTACCTACTTCTCTAGCATGCTTGACCCAACACTCCTTACCTGTTGAATGCCATAGGTCCAACCTTGTTTTATTCTGTCCTTTGCCCAAACATTGTGAGCATTTTCTGCAAGCTTATCCACTAAAATCTCTTGAGGTGGTAACAGCTTCACATCGGATAAATCCAAAGGGGCTGGCTTATAGCCATTGGACATCATATAGCTACAAGTAAATGAAAAAGTATACACATTTTGAGTAGATGCATATGATTCTCCTTTTCTAGATTTTTACAGATTTATTTTTTGAAAATCTCATATGCATATAATGTATATCAATATCCTACTATCTCCTTTCAATTATCTCCAAGCTCCTTACAACATACCTCACTTCAAATTGCATGCCTTCTTTGTAAATTATCTATTGAGTCCAGTTAGAATTTCCCATCTGTGCATTGGTGTGGGGTCATCCAGTGGGGCATGGGTAACCTACCAGTAGCCATCTACCAAAAGACATGTAACTCTCCTTCCCTAGCAGACAGCCATCAACCGCCACTAGCTCCTCAGTGGAAGGCAGTGCCCTGAATCAGCTCCTACCGCCTGATGAAAATTTTTTACAGGGTCGATCTAGAATAGGTCTTCTGTTGATAACCATAGCTGTCTCTACCTGGCAGCTGGCAACCACAGGTGCCAGTGAATTCTATGTTAAAAGGACAGTGTTTCACAGTACTTCTTCCCATACTCTAACTTTTCCTGTGCCTTCTTTTGGGGTGATTCCTGAGGTTTTGGTGTGGGAGTTGGTACAGCTAACTCATCTATGGCTGAACACTCATAGTCACACTCAATACTGTAAACAGTAATGAGTTTGTGTATTAGTTTTACTTTATTAAGATTATATGTGTGTGAGTGTGTACATAATCACTAAGCAAATAAAGGCAGAAACAAAATCTTCCCTCTTTGTAGCATCTTACAACTAATATATCTCATATATTTCAAAGGATAACATTGAAGAACGCAGTCAATAATGCAAATCTATCTTTATATATAAGAAAACTGTTTATGTGCTGTGAAAATGAAGGACACACTCAGCATGCTGCAACATCATCTGAAACCTCTCCATTCTACTTAAGAACACAAAATGTTAAAACCAGATTGGCAAGGATAAAACTTTGAAGTAAAGGCTTTCTTATAAGTTAGCATAGAATGGCCACCCATTCTTGCAAAGCCCAACCTTTCCTCTTGGAATTAAAACAAAAAGCCGTGACAGCTGAAAATTTGTGAGCATGAGGTGACTTTTGCAGTTAGTTCTCCATTGCAGGAGTCATGGCCTCAAATGCCTATAATTTGCAACATAGCATGCAAATGTGAAGGAGCTTACTATGAGTCAAGTGGATATATGTATAAGGGCAAAGGTTGAGTACATTGTGAATAGGGTGACTATCCCCAGGGCAGTTAATTATATCCATGTGAGAATATGAGTCTAGAGGTGCCCATGGGCTTTAGGACTACTAACTGCCCAGACTAGAGCAAAAACTTGAACATGGTAATCTAAGGCCAATTCTATATGCAAGGCACGAGATACAGAATCTATGGTAGTCATAGGAGACCATCCAGTCTCAGGACAGCTGCTCCTGACAGCCTCAGTATGTACTGGTTCTAGCAACCTCAGCTAGAAGTATGCCTCTCCAGATATCCTCTCTTAGATACGATTTCTTTGACATCAGGGGCTATGACATCAGGAGACTGACTCATTGGCTTGGGAGTGTAAGCAGGATAGTGATGGTAAGCATGTCATTAAGGATGGCACTGCTTTGGCTCTATTAATGACACTTGTGTTTTATTGTGTGCATACCCAGAGCTGGCACTGAGGAGCAAGAGAACAGAACAGTGAATGAGCCAGCAGACAGTGTGAGAAACTGTCTGGATGTAGAGATAGGAAAGACAGTAGGAAACACTAGAGATATAGAGATATAGAGAGGTAAATGAAATTGTGATACAGATTCCCATGTTCTTAAGGATTTATGTGTCATCCCAGTGCCAGAGCAGTGGAGTGAGTCTCTGCAGTGACTAGGAACCATATCCAAGCTCTTTTGCCAACTGTTCTTCCTATTCACCAGAGTGGATTCATTTGAGGTCTGCATACCTCCCAGCTCAAAATTAAGCACACTGGCACTAGGTCTGGGAAGAATGTGCAAAAGGGGAGGGGACTTTGAAATGCTTCTTTTGCAGTGGGCATCTTCTGAGGGTTCCAGTCATCTAAGTAACTAGAGGAACATTCTAAGATGATACAAAGTCTGTCATCTGCCTTTGTGCATGGCCTCTAACCAATCCCCCCACGCCCCCACCCCCAGCTTCCACGTTCTGCTTGAGCCATTAGAAAGTTCACCTACTTTTTGGGAAGCTTGACTTTCTTTAGATCCTCTTCCGCAGCTGGGTTAACGTGAGCAATGTGGCACCCCAGGGCCAGCAAGGTTCTGTGATGTAACATAGGAAGAGACTTGTGTCAACTGAAAGAGGAAGGGTAATAAGAACCCTAACCCATGTCTGAGCTGGTTAAGTGGACAAAAGCTATTCATTTAGACCAGAGGTTGTCCAACATATTCTGTTAAGAGGCAGACAGCAAGGCTTTGTGTACCATATATCTCGGTCACAGCTACTCAACTCTGCCATTATGGGGTAAAGGTAGCCACCAATAATATGCAAACCAGTGAGCCTGGCTTTGTTGCAATGTAAATGTATTTATTGAAACATGTGGCTGGCTGGTTTGTCCCACAGGCCATAATGTGCCAACTTCTGATTTAGGTGATAGCAAGCATAAGAATGTGAAAGAGAGGCTTGTTAACTGCCCCACGTGGAGACATTTTCTAGTTTCTAAATTCACTTTGAATTATATCAAGGACTTGGGTTCATGGAATAGACAGGATTCTAACATTAGATCTTTAGGTCAGCAAATACTTGCTGCATGATGTCTGTATAGCATCTTGAATTTTACTTGATGTAGCAAGATGTATAAAATGGTTTTCTCAAAAAGCATAGTACAATTAGAGATAGCATGCATGTAAGCCTATGACATCTTTGTTATGTGATCAGACAATGTTAGAGTATTCTGCACTGACAAGGAAAAGGAAAATACAAAGAAATAGCAGTCAAGAGTCACAAAGGGAATTATGGGAGGTCCACATGGACTAGGGAGTCTGGGTCTTTTTTAGGATCATAAATGAGATGGTGGCACAATTGAAAGTTGATTAAAAAACTTAGATTTTAGTAATCAAACCAAATTTTCCTTTGCTTTCAACATTATCCCCCCCCCCTTTTTTTTTACTTGATTTAACACTAACCACAGTAACATTTGGTCCTTTGGTTGTATTTCTCTCCTTCTCTATCCTGCCCCATGCCTCCTGCATTTTTCCTATTTCCAGAAAAACAGCAAATGGTCTCTGGAGAAATACATTCACTAAGTACTAATGTGAGTCAGCTCCTTACTATGTTAAACTCTGTGACATGAAGAATCACTACTGCCCAGGATTTATCAGTGTGTTACGTTTGCAGACAAGAGGGACACGCCTTTGCAGTTTAGTTACAATGCATCAAACCATCCACTCACTGTCTAGTCCGCACTCAATTAAACACTCACTTCAAGGTTTCTGTTGACATCTGCAGGTTATAATTCTTCTCAGTTTCAGGGAGCTTTGAAAACTCTACAAGGCAGGGATGCTGTCTTTTGTTGTCATCCCGTACCTAGGTGACAATATAAGAGGGAAGAGGATTTAAGTCTTGACAGCTGGCACTGTCCTGTGAAAACAAAAATGAACATCCTTCGGGGGTGGGGGGTGGGGGGGGGACCAGGCAATCCCTATCAGACAGGATAAAGACAGCAACTTGCTGATAGGTAAATGCACGTGATTCTCTTGGGAATCTTACATATGGCTCCCAAGGTGACAATGTCTTGAACTCTGAGGATGTATTTCAAGACAGGTGTTTGCACTTCGAGCATAATTTTTCAGACAAGTGTGCTACTGTTTTTATAGGCGGTAGCCATGCTTTTATTAAAAATTCACATCACCATAATGTTACTGGAGGATAGCATACCTTTAACCACAAAGGCCTACAGACAGGGACCACTTGTGCAATCTTGAAAGTTTATTAAAACCATGTTAGAAGAATAAAAGAGTAAGATCAAATTAATTTTAACAAGATATTGTATTTAGCTCCATACATGTAACATATTGTTTTTGTTATGAGAGTAAGAATAAAATAATGTGAAGCTGGGCATGATGGCATATGCCTTTAATCCCAGTACCTGGGAGGTAGAGGCAGGTGCATTTCTGAGTTCAAGACCAGCCTGGTTTATAGAAGTCTCAGGATAGAACTATCCAATGAACGAAAATAAACATTCAGTGTAAGTTTGACAACCACAAATACACCACAGTCCCACTTAGACACTTCTCAACCTCTCAGCAGCCATATGTGACTCTTCCACTGAACATAAAGATCTGAGCATTCACTCACTCCCTCATTCATTTAGTTATTTAGCAAATGCTAGAGTGTACTAATCTAGATTTTATGAGGTTAAAAACGAGGGCAGAGAGTTCTACCCAACTGAAGTCAATGGTCTAATAAAGTAGGAAATTGTGGTAAAATATTTGTAAGAATGATTTCAATTTAAAATTACCATTGCATTGACATCTACGAAGGACAGACTTCAAGAGCATACTGCAGAGAGGTGATCATTCATAAGGACACTGTTTTTGTGGCAACTATGGTCATACATACATGTTAGAGTGCAGGGGCCTTTTCAGTAACTAAGAGGAATATGTATCACAAGAGAGTATCAGGGTCACAGGATGCTGTAAAAACTCACCTATCTTTCTGTTTCCAGAAGTGACCTTCTACAAATCACAGAGCAAAGTCATTTACATTCTCTCTGAAAAAAATGCTTTCTAGTGCAAGAGACTCCCTAACCCCCTCCGGTCCCCATTAATCTTAGTGATACATTTGAAAGCCCTGTTAAACAACTTCTGATTCAAAATGATGAATCAGTCTGCTACTAGCATCAACTCAGAGGCTGCTTTTTCTGAAGAGAAGAAAGAGAAATATGAGAGGTATAGAGGAGTTAGGAGGCAAATGGGACGTGGGTTCCCAGTGTGCCTGTGGAGAGCTGGTCTCTTCAGTGCTGGCTGCAGAGGGACTGAAGCCTGGGATGTAACCGAATAATGCAAAGGTTAGACAGGTTGGAGGAAGAAGAACATTTTACTTCACCATTCCCAC
Organism: Mus caroli; assembly: GCF_978045245.1. Lineage (NCBI taxonomy): Eukaryota > Metazoa > Chordata > Mammalia > Rodentia > Muridae > Mus > Mus caroli. The sequence continues at coordinate 67,634,714 of NW_028227257.1, read as the reverse complement.
TCTCGATCAAGTAGAACTCAGGGAACCCTTCCTCCCAATATCACAATCCACCCAGTGCTGGCCATTGAAGCACATACTTTGCCATAAGTCCAGCCGAGTTCTATTTTGTTCATCCCCCAAAGCTCGTGGATGTTCTCAGCCAGTCTGTCTCGGATCTTCTCTAGGTGAAGTGGCAAAACAACCTGAAGGAAGAGGAGTGAGAGCAAAGCCCGAGCTACAAGAATGAACTGGATTGAAGTCTCCAATGCCCCAGTGGAACTCACTGCCAATGAGGAGGGACTGCACTGGTTAGAACTCAGTGCTTTGTCTGGGTCTGACCCTTCCAAACTTCTGAAATTATTCTAGATGACTACTGAGTTTCTGCTCTCACACAGCCTCCCTGAACCTTACTGGAGCACTCCAACACATATACCTGTATTCAAACCCTTGCCATCCCAGAGTGGAAAGAGAGAAGCAACTCGAGAAAGCTGTTCTCTGGTCTCTACATGTGTCCTGTAGCACTGGAATGTGCACATACACACATATTCACACACAGTCATACACATACATAGACACACACACACACACACCATACACAAACTCCCACTCCCTCTCCCTCTCCCTCTCTCTCTCTCTCTCTCTCTCTCTCTCTCTCTCTCTCTCTCTCACACACACACACACACACACACACACACACACACACACACACACACACACAGAGTCTATGCCACTAAAATACTTATTTAATACACTCACTCCATTGGGGAAGCCTTTCCTGAAAAGCTGGTAACACCAAGGAAGTTTCTCTGCTTTCCTGGTACCTTGTTCCTTTCTCTCCACAGAGGCCTAGTAGACAAACTGAGGGTCCACCTTGCTTTCTCCTATTTTCTTTAATTTGTTGTCATTCTTATTATTTTCATGTCTATTGAAATATTCACTCTAGAGAATGAGATATCCAAATTAAAAAAACAAATTCTAACTTCCTTTGGCTCATGGAAGACGACTAACATTGGAGTCCTACTTGTTTGGTAGCTCTTAACAGGAGCTAGAAGCCAGCTGCCTACCCCAGGACAACCTCTGTGATTGGCTTTCCAACCCCAGCTTCATTACAGTGATTACTAGGGTTTCCATTACTATAACTCCATGTTCAAATTGTGGGGGGTTGATAGAAGGAGCTTGTGGAGAGAATAGTTTACACTATGAAATTCTCAAAGAATTAACAAAAATATAAACACATTTAAAAATCATTGTAATCTAATTATGAAAAAGTCATTTGGGAAAGTGGTATGATGTTTCTTGATGAGGAACACAGTGGGGACGTTATTAGTAGGCAAGTTATCACTGCACGTGGGTTTTGTTGGTTAACTAAAGGCCATCTGTATAAACTAAGTGTTACACAGTTGATTGTAGCCCCAAAGTGGATTTTCAGGCTACAGGAACCAAAAAGCTTCAGCAAAAAGGAGAAAGTAATCTCCCTAAACGAGTCTACATCATAATCTCAGTCGTTTCAAAAGGTAACAAGGGACAAAGCAGCTTGTGCTTGATAACTGTCTCCCAGGAGCCTCAGGCCCCAGGGAGACTGCTGAGAGATGGGCTTCTCTGTCCTAGCACTCAGTGAGAGCCTGGAGCAGTCACCAGGGAGAAATCTGGTTGAGATAAGCATTAAATGCTCTAGTTAATAATTTTTATCCTACAAAGTACTCTTTAGTGTGCCCCAGCGAGGACTCTGAGTACCTTATATTTAAGTTCTCCTATGACAATAATTTCACAGAATGATAGATTCTAAAAAATTACAAGGGATTCACGGTAATGAACCACATCTCTTCAAAGAGTTCACAGTAATAAACTCTATCTCTTCAGAGAGAACTTTCTTATTGGCTAGGAGCACTGCCTTTCTTACACAGCCCTTAAAACTCAGGTTTGGGTCTAGACATCAAAACTATCAGGGCATGATGTTATGATTGATATACAGCTCTTTTATTTCCAAATCTTTGATTCTGCATTACTTTATTTATTTTTCTGGTTGCTCTGATAAAATAGATGGACAAAAAGCAAATTAAATAAGTGTGGGTTTCTTTTAGCTCACAGTTATAGTCCATCACAGCAGGCAAGGGGACCATTCATCATTGCAGCAAAGTCAAGCTGACAAGAGCTTGAGGGGGTGGCTGATCACATGACAGCCACAGTCAAGAAGGAGACGAAAGCTTCCTCCTTTATGCAGCCTAGGGAATGTTGCTACCCTCTTTGGGATGGTTCTTACCACCTTAATCTATTCAAGATAAACCACCACAGGCATGGTCAGAGGCTAACCTAAGATAGATAACCTCATAGGTGTGCCTGGAATCATATCTTCTAGGAGCTTCCTGGTACTGTCAGGCTGACAGTTAACACTCATCATCACATGCATGTTTGGAGAACTCTTCTTACTGTTGGCTCAAGTACTTTCCTCCCCCAGCATTTGTTTGAACTTTGTCACCCATCCTCTTCCTAATTTCATGCTTCTGAGAGGTTAGCAGGAGCAGCCAGCCCAGAGATACTCCTGCTCACTGTCCACTGCTACAAACAGCTCTGTGCTCAGTGAAAGATGCTTCTCTCTCCATCCCTAAAGCTTCCTGTCTGTGAAGAGTCCAGAATCTCGGCATATGTTGCTGTAGAATAAGGATTATTTTAAGATGAAGATTATCTGGGAAACAATTGCTACGGGAAATATTCTGTTCCCCTATCTTCTGAAGTAAAGATCTGACCATTTCTTTGCGACCAAAGACATGTCAGTCCCATACCTAGACATACTTTCAAAAAAGAATCACATCTCCCACATTCTGAGGACCTAATTATTATTTCCCAAAGTTGTATTTTTCTCTTTCCCTTATTTCCTTTCTCACTTCCCAGTAAGAGAGTCTATAATCTCCAAAATCTATCTTCCTCTTTGAGTTGCTGTTCTTTGTCAACTCTTTGCTAATTAAGATATGCTCCCCACCTCTTTCTAACCTGTTATCTCAAGTTTAATGTTTACCCCGAGTTTCAGAACTCAGGAGAGTAGAAGGCAAGTTTTTCTTCTGTAATGTTTAGAACACACAGGAATCAGACTCTCTGATTCCTAGGATCTCCTATAACTCACAAGCTCTTCAGCTTTCTAGCAAAGCCCTCCTCTACATCCCAGAGGTTGAACTACATATTGAAATGGTCAGGGAAACACAGTTTTCCATTTGATAGAAAGTTAAAAACACTGACTATAGGAGGGAAGACTAAGACTCATGATCCCTGTGTAAGTAGAATATGGTGGCATATAGCTACAATTCTGAACTTGGGAAGCTGAGAAAGGAGACTGCTAAGAGTTCAAGGCCAGCCTTAGGTACATAGTGAGTATAAGACCAGCCAGGGCACCTGAATGTAATCAGGTCATATGAATGTGATAGAAATGCATACTAAAGACACTTTATATGTGGAGAGAACTCATTATTCATGTATGCTGTTAACTGTAAGTGCTTTAGAGGCAAGACTATTTTCATTAATTTCTATAGCAGCAGTCCTTAGTCTGTGGGTTGCCACCTCTTTAGGGGTGGAACAACCCTTTCACAGTGTCTCTTGTTGGCCTAAAGCTCACCCATTTGGCTGGATTGGTTGATCAAGGAACCCCGTGAATCCTCTTTGGGAAAGTTCTTCATTTAGGAGGATAAAGGGACAGAACACTTTCTGGTGGCAATGGTCAGTCTCCCCGGGGAAGAAATGTGTGAGCTCTTTTGGAAAATTCTTCATTTAGGAGGATAAGGCCACTTTCTATAGCAGCTTATTTCCAATATCTTCATTTTAAAATAAATTCTATTCCACAGTAACATATGCTGATATTCTGGATTCTTCACAGGCAGGAAGTATATCAAATATCCTGCATGTCAGATATTATAATTCTTAACAGTAGCAAAATTATAGTTATGAGGTAGCAATGAAGATAATTCTATGGTTAGCGGTCAGCACAACACGAGGAACTGTATTAAAGGGTCGCAGCATTAGGAAGGTGGAGAGCCACTGCTCTAGAGCATCTAGATTAGTGATTTAAATGCCACTGGTGGGGTTGAGAAGAGGGATCAGTTGCTAATGCTAACACAATGGACTGAGATTGATCCCCAAATCCATTTAAAAATGCTATGATTCTATTTTCTTATAATCCCAGCACTAGTGAGGATCCATGAGATTTCTTGTTTAGCCAGTCTGCCTCATGGGTAAGCTGCAGGTCAAAGAGAGAATCTATCTCAAAGGTGATGGAAGGCTTTCCTAAGGATGTCACTCTTCTGGCCTACACACATACACACACACGTACACACACAACACAAACACACACAACACACACACATACTCACCACTCCCAAGTATACATGCACAATCATATGCATACAGTTAAAAAAATGGTGCTGGTGTGTAAAAACTGCCGAAAGTTTCTGCAAGTTCCTTATCATCCCACATGAATGTGCCTCTGCCAGAACACAGATACTGGGAGAAAGTACCCACTTGCTAAGCAGTCCCATACAGTCCCCACTATACCCTCTCTTTTTATTTCCACCAACTTGCCACCTCCATATTCTTCCTTCTCCCAACTGTCCATCCATGTGAGATTTGACATTGGCATTTGTCCCTACTTTATGTTTCTACTCCCAGCCCTAACATCCCATTGCTGTTATACCAACCCCTCTACTGCTGTTATATCACTGCCCAGTGCTCCTATTCATTTAAGCTTCATAAAGGTCCAGATTGAATCCCATCTGTTCTCAGGCTCTTAGAAACATCCCACCCTGAAGGACATGCATACTGTTCATTCTGCATTTATTACATTTGACCTTTAAAAAATAACTTATTTGCTTCTTATATATTCAACTTGGCTATGGATTCTCAGAGAATATTGGATATTTCTTTGCATCCTTCAAAAGTTCAGGCTTTATGTTAGACACAACCTCAAGGTGCTTACCAAGACTGCCTGTCATTTGCAATTTGGACTTACCTGACTGGTATCTATGGGACATGGGATGAAAGAGGCTTGGGAGAGAAACTGCGTGGTACCCAATAGATCTCTTACACCATCAGCATCACGCTTATATTCTTTGACAGGCTCCAATCTCATCTTCTCCTTAGGAAGTAAGGCTTCATAGCAAGGGGCATAGCCAGAGGGAGGCAGGAACTTAAATTCTCCATGCCGACCACCCATCAGAAAGCGTACTCTGTCATTTCAAGACAGCAGAAAAAAAGAGATCAACATACAAATTGCAAAACACATGAAACTCAAGAAGAATGAAGACCAAAGTGTGGACACTTTGCCCCTTCTTAGAATTGGGAACAAAACACCCATGGAGGGAGTTACAGAGACAAAGTTTGGAGCTGAGACAAAAGGATAGACCATCTAGAGACTGCCATACCTGGGGATCCATCCCATAATCAGCCTCCAAACACTAAATCCCACTGAGACAGGTTTCTTCACTAGGCCCTAAGAATTCAGGCAGATCCATAGAGCATAAATAAATTTTATGCCCCAGCCCAGCCTTTCTTTTTTATATTAACAACAGGGAGGAGATGTAACCTCCCCGCCTCAGCCTAAAATCTGGCTGATTAGGTTTGACTATTAGCACTAAGAGAGCATCAGGGGTGGAGCCTGCTACCTTATCGCTCTGCCACTCCCACTGCTACTACCTGCCGCCTAGCTGTTCTGGAGCCAACAGGTGGTCACCTGAAACTAGACTCCAAGGATGATTTGGCAGGAATGGGCCCCTCCCCCTTCTTCATAACCCAGTGTCTCAAAATAGTAAAATTGAACCTTGATCAGACTGATGTCTTGGTTCCATCCTTTCTCGTGCCTCCTAGTTCCCTCTTTTCTTCCAGATTCCAAGATGCCTCCCAGACTAGAACCCAGACACGTGGGCCGCTGGCCAGCCTTAACAGACACCATTGCATACACCAGCAAGATTTTGCTGAAAGGACCCTGATATAGCTGTCTCTTGTGAGGCTATGCCAGGGCCTGGCAAACACAGAAGTGGATGCTCACAGTCAGCTATTGGATGGAACACAGGGCCCCCAATGGAGGAGCTAGAGAAAGTACCCAAGAAGCTAAAGGAGTCTTCAACCCTATAGTTGGAACAACAATATGAACTAACCAGTACCCCCCAGAGCTCGTGTCTCTAGCTGCATATGTATCAGAAGATGGCCTAGTCGGCCATCAGTTGGAAGAGAGGCCCCTTGGTCTTGCAAACTTTATATGTCTCAGTACGGGGGAACTCCAGGGTCAAGAAGTGGAAGTGGGTGGGTAGGGGTATGTGTGTGTGGGAGGGTCTGGGGGACTTTTGGGATAGCATTTGAAGTGTAAATGAAGAAATAGCTAATTAAAAAAAGATCAACAAGTATCCTATCTCAAATAAATGAATATATGAAAACTTTACTCAAGTAAAGTTTTGATCCACACTCAAAATCATGCTATTGGGAACTCACTGAACTTAGATTCAGCACAGCAGATATCCACATGTATATAGATAACAGCACAGAGAACTGAGTGTCCAGGCACCATTCTCAAACGAATTTCAATGACATGTTCTTTAAAGTCATATTACACATAAATCACTTGGTGGTCATCCTTACCTCAATAGATCATTACAGTAGACATTACTATAATATTGAGAATATAACAAGATTCTTCTCAATAAAAATCAAATTGAAACTTCACCATGGAAACATATATTTTTACTTGGGATAAATTATCCACATGCTAGTTAAAAATATAATAAAAAATAATAAAATTACATGGATAAATTAGTAAATGCTGCATGTTCAGGCAAAATATGTAATGCTAGAGTTTTCAATACAGCAGAGGCTGTGGTTCTCTGAGCAGCCATAGGAAGGCAGTGGTAGGTGGTAGGAGAAGAATAAAAGGGCAAACAGTTACTCCCTGGGATATCACTGACTCCTTAAGGCGCACCATCTCTCTGTTGGCATGCAGGCCTGACAGTATGGTCCATCCATTTTCTAAATCACAACCTTGATCTACTCACTCCATCCTTTCCACACAGACACTTGATATAACAGCAATTTCTAACAATACCAATTATAAATCAAAAGGTAGCCTCTGGATGCTGGTACTACCTTGGTCCAACATTTGAGGTTCATAGTAATGGTAGGCAGACATTAGTTAGCAAAAGGTAAAACAAAAGGTAGTTTAATATTTTTATCCAGTGTTGTGGATGAATTTCAGTTTCTCTGAAAGGAGCACTGGAAAAGATACTATTAGATAGTGGTGCTTTGTATGATCCTAGTCTGGTGACTACAAATACAGCTTTCGCAGATCAACTTCAATTACATAAAACAAAAGAAATAGAGCACAGTTTTAAGTAATTAAAGCATAGTAAGATATACAGTCCTTGGAGGCTCACTAATATTCTCACACAGGAAAAATCAATATAAACATTGTGTTGGCAATTCAACATTCATACATGACTTCCCTCTTTCCATTGAAAAACAATGGCTAAGCCTACACAACTCACATCTGACTTGTCAGTGGGGTTTCAGGGACAAATAACAAAGCTAGTGTTCCTAGTGTCACAAAGCAGGTTTTCTAGCAGATAAATAGGCTTAATAAACTGCATAATCAGGGATATGTAAACTAACTTAGAGAAGGAAGTGGCTTCTAGGGATGGCATCAAGAAAGGCCTCTTTGTGGAGAAGTCTTCAGTGAGCTGAAGATGTAGAGGAGGAGGGTCTCAATAGAGGGATATGTGCAAAGGCCCTAAGAGAGGAAACTAAGTAGTGCTATGGGGAAGTCATTATCAACCCGAGAAAGGGGAGAAGAAATCCGAGCGATGGGGCTGCATAAAGCAGTCTGTATGCCCTGGCAAGGAGTTTGGCTTTAGTCTAAGTAGCAAACTTACCATGGAGTTTAAGGTGAGGAAATACAATACTCTTCTAGCACTTCTACCCTGAGAGGGCTAGGGATCAAATAGAAAGCTTGTGGAATAGTCATAGGGAAGAGAGGGTAGCTTGGACCAAGGTGATCTAAACAGCCAGATGCCAGTTTTGTTTGGCATTTAGAATGGGTAGGGACCGCTGGTGTGGCAGGTGGATGTATGGAGGGGGGTGGTATAAGTGGAAGAAGGTTATGATTAAGCAAAGCTCTCACGGCAGGATACTTTGCGCCAGGCATCACTTCCTTTAATTGGAGCATTCTGGGAGGGGAGCCATGTAAGAAAGCCTCCGTGTTGGCTGCATAATTGCAATTGTGGAAATATCCCAATTATGAATCTGGAAAGTAAAAATCCCTTCAAGTGAGAAATGTTACTTTTTCTCCCTTCCCAGTAAGAGCACATTATTGAAATGGCCTTTTATAAAATGCTGCTTTAAAATTAATTATAGAAATTACACAAGGCCTCCCACTTCCCCATTTTAAAGCAGTAAACAACAATAGTATAGAATTAGAACCACAATTGTCCCTGGGAGTGTGCCTACATGGAGTGTTATACAACAGGGCATGATTTATGTGTATTAAGGATATGAGCTATGACGTTAAAACAAAATTGACTCATTAGGCTGTAGTGTTACTAATTTAGTGAATCTTCTGGAAATAATGACTAAACCACAAAATTATTTGTTGAGAATTTCCCAGTTCAGTTGAGCCTAAGGATTGTATTTTTGACATGTTGAAAGTACAGGATGGAGGTGGATCTGTCTGAGTGGAGAAATAATAAGGGAAGTTATCCACCCTTCTCCCCTCACCTAGGACCCATCCTCTAGGATGTGCACTGGGCTGAGAGCCCAGGAAGCAAGAGTGTTGGTACTCACTACTCTGTGGACTATAGCAACACACACTCTGTGGATTTCTAGCTAGATTTAATTATTTATAAGCACTCTTTCCAGTTATGTTTAGTTTGAAAATTTCTCTTGTGTTTTAAAATATGCTGGATAGATAACAAATCAAGACTGGTTGGCTTCTGTGTAGCGGTTAAAGAGAACAATGCTTTCTGTTTTTATGCCCCCATTATTAAAATGAGAGTGATAATTTGGCTATAAATCGTATCTCCTGTAATGGCCACAAGAATTGTAAAATGAAAAATTAACATAAGAGTGAGTGCTTATTGCTTACAGGAGCACTTATCTTCAGATATCATATGTGGTGCTGCAGGTGGACAGAGTCAAGGGTGTGTGCTGCTTCTGAACTCTTGCTGGGCCAGAGCCCCTGGGCCCCAGCAGGTAGGGCGGAAAAGGCACAGGCCCCAGACATACCCTCCAGCTGTTGGTCCTTCTCTTACTGCTCAGGAACAGCCGGATAGAGTTTGTGGGAAAGGATCCAATCAATACTGGAGAATGGAACCATATCTGTCCTAGTACATCCAGCCTGAGGTCTAATGACTAGTAATAACATGTTGTTTGAATAAAACAATTAGAAGAAAACAAAATGCTCCAACCTTGCTTTAACTATGGAATCTTTATCGTTTTGGTACTAGAAAACCCATTGAACCTGTAACTTTGTGCATGGTAGGTAAGCCACTGAGTTATACCCCCAGATTGAAGTACAATATTGATGGGGATTCTCTACATTTTAACAGAGGTCCACAAGCAGACCCATGAATCCATAATTCAGATGTCCAGTGTCTCTAGACTCTAGAGAGAAATGCTGGGCTAGTTCCACAGGTTATATATAGCAAAACAACTGTGAAAAAGTTTTATCAGCCTCAGATTACATCTATCTCCACACTGCAGAGGGAAAAGACGCATGCAGAGAAAACTGCAGAGGACCCAGAAGGTTTGTCCACCCATCTGAAGCTGCCTGATGGGAACTTCTCAGAAAACAGATCAACATCTTCTGTGTTCAGCAAGTTAACAGAGCACAGCAGGAAAGAAACATCTGTATAGTAGAGATTTGGCCTTTTGGTCAGAGTTATTCCAGAGCCTATCCACTGAAAGGACAAATGCAGGCTCTGCAGAGGAATATGCCAATACCCTTCACCCAGGGACCTCTGACAATAGAGATGAATGGTTGAACAGAAGTCAGAAGCCTGGGAATGGAAGAGGTAGGGCAGGAGTGGGAGGGCACGAGAGGAAGCATGCAGGTATGGCTATGCCAAAGATCATGGAAGGGGAGTCCACCATGCATGGTGAGACTAACAAATCCACAAAAATGGTGAGAGAGGTAGTGGTTATAATGAATGCCGCTCAGTGGTCCAGTGCCACAAGACCACTCTACCAATTCCATAGTGCATTACATTTCATAGATAGGTGTTTCTGGACTCAGCTCAAGAGAGTTCTGAAACAGGAGCTGGCTTACTGGGTAGGGGGCAGTTTCCTGAGAGTCTAGCCCACACTCTCATTGCAGGGATAAATTGGATGAGCTTTTGAAACTTCACTGGCTACAACTCTGCTGTATAACCAAACAATTTAAATTAGAAGAATTTAAATTGTGGACCCAGGATTTTTATTCCTACCAGGAACAATAAAAGCTATAGTACCCACAAAAGAACTCATTTAGGGTCAGAAGTCCAGAGCATGAGTTTTCACAAATAGAAACTGAAATTACATGTGCCTGCTTGTTTCTCTCAATAAATTCTTTATTGAACATTTAATCTTGACCTTATCTTAAAAAAAAAACTCTGTTTCATTCACAAATGAAAACATAAAATTGAAACATAAATTTCTTTTTTTATAGGTGCTTTCTCTCTCTTCCAGTTTCTATCAAATTTCTCAGCCTCTACCAATGATCCTTTAAGTAGAGAATTCAAGAACTGCATTCATTAAAATGAGTTATCCTTTATTCACAGATTTCCCCTACACTAACCAATCTTTAAAAACATTTTTATGGGAATTTAAACTGTTTTTACATCCCATGTCACTCCAGTGAGAATGGGTAATAAGAAATAAAAATAACAAGGATTTCTGGTAAGGACTTGGAGAAAGATAAACCCTTCTTCTCTGCTGGTGCGAACATAAACTCGTGTAGTCAAAATGGTATGAGTCTGAAGGCTTCTCAAAACACTCAACATATGACCCATATGACCCAGATATTCCACTCTTGGGTACATATAGAAGGGCCTGGAAGTCAACGCGCCACAGAAATACTTGAACTCCTGCATTTATTGCTATACTATTAGAAAAGCAGCCAAGAAAACTTATGGTTGCAAAAAATGTGCTATACATATACACAGTGGGATTTTGTGCATCCATAAAGAAAACAATGAAATCATGACTTTCTAAGAAAATAGATACATCTAAAAATTGTTATGGTAGATGAAATAAGCCAGACCAAGAAGAAAAAATATTGAATGCTTTCTCTTATACATGGAGCCTAGATTTAAAATTGTGTGCATATATATTATATAATATATATTGGATTGGCTAATGAAATTGGAGATATATATGTATATACATACATACATACATACATACATATATATAACTACTAAAGCATTGTGCCATTTCTCTGAGGTTCTTCCTTGAAATCAGATATTAGGAAGATTGTTTTCTTCCTAAAGAGTTTATGAAGATCAAAATTTCTTCCTCTCAGAGATAAGCAAGTGTTTTGCTCCTAGGTTCCTGGAAATAAAAAACAAGGGAGGGGGGTTGGGAGGTTGTAGGAGAAGTTTTATTTGCCTGAGAAATTTTGAAACTGAAGAGAAATGATACTGGAAGAGCGCCACTAGCATATAGGTTCTCATCTTGGAGTTTTTGCTGCTAATTCGCAGAAACAATGAGGATGCTTCTTGTCATGTTTGAATGACTTATCCATGAACAAAAACACAGTGCAAATGAAGACAGACTTTGCCATGCTCATAAATGCCTAGGTTTTTTCTTTCATCGTGCAACACTGTTATCCTCCATAACTATGTAACCAGCATGGAGAGGCACTCTAGTTTTTCCAGATGTCTCAATCTTGCAGCTCCTATTTAACCCTTCAAAAGAGCTGGGGTAGTAGTCCAAAGGGATTGTTAGCAAGCTTTTGCTGACCTGAGTTTAATCTATAAGTCATGATTCATAATTGCATCTTTAGTCTGTAATGCTAAGACTGGAGAACAATCTGAGTTATGGACATTCTCATACTCATAGTCTTACGGGCTTGAGAGTGATGAAGCCCAGGGCAAGCCAGCCAGCATTCATCTTGTTCTCTGCAGCAGTATATTTATCTCAGCAATAATTTCCACAGCACTGACCACAGCAAGCTGGAAATAGCTAAGCTGTCAGTTATCTGAATCTTAGCCAACTCTGGTGGATACCAATGGAAAATAAACAGCAACTACAGACACCAACAGTTTTTGGATTTTTTTTTATTATTAATTAGAAAGGGCTGGTAACAGTTATATAAGATGATTAAATACATCCAAAGGGGAATGTACAGCTATAAAACATATTCTACTAGAGTAAATAACTCAGTATTTTTAGAACAAAAGAACACCCCAAATTCAGTATTAACTATGGCCTTTTGAATTATGCCATCTTGGTGATTCATGCCCTGGAGCTATTTACAGGTGAGGGGCAAGGATGATGTCATCTTTTAACAAAAGCTCCTTGGCATCAGAATAGTTGATGATTTTGGATGGGTTCCACAGTACATATGCTCATCTTCAATTCTGCACTGACCAGGATGGTCCCTATCACATCATTGTACTGTAACACTACCCACAAACAGGCCCCACTGAGAAGAAAGCCAGAGCAGCATCCTAACAGTTAGGCAGGGGAGCATATATTGATTTGTGCATTTTGTCAGTAATTACTCATGCGGCCATTGACTTCACCATGGGTAAATCTAATTGAAAAAGATTTTTGTTCCTTGTGCACTTTGCTCTTCCATGATTGCTGGCAGGGACATCCTAATCAGGTGTAATTAACAACACAGTTTGCAATGATACAAACAATTATTAAAAAAATTCAAGAGTATGACCTCATTAAAGATCACTGAGTAGAAGGTAATGGAATTGTGGAAGAGAAATCTAATTTAGAAACCACACACAAATTAAAATGAGCATGAGACACAATTAGGAAGGATCCTGTGTTGGGAAATAAGAGTCTCTTCTTAGGTGGCCACACCACCTTACTTCTATCTTGGACAAATGCCAAATAACAAGCACATGTTTTATAATATGCTGTGAAATGACAATTTAAACATTAAAATATATGCTAAGCATGCTTATTTTCAGTAAGACATTTTAATTAACCTAGAATTAATATCCTGGCCTCTCTTTGCATTATTGAACTAACATGCTACAAGAAGTGGCAGATTTTAGTACCAAACTATACTTCACAAGTTGATGTAAAAGTAAGTGTTGTTTACTGAAACCATTCACTCATAATTGAAAATAGCCAGTTGACTGCTCTCCAATATGAGGCCAGCACTAGCCTGGAACAATGATACCATATGATGATGTACTGCAGAAACATATATGTGTAGTGATCACCTCTCTGTGATCATACCCTGTCATGAGACCCAGAGACAGAACTTTCCTAGTGTCAATTGTGTTCTCAGGGACAGGTGCAACTCTCATTGAGGCATTAGAATTGCTCTTCATCATGTGATCTGCTCAGTTGCTATGAGTGAAAGCACCTGGATCCAAGCTCTTGACTCTTGGAGCCAGCACATGCACATCTGAACTCTTCAAGTTTGTTAAATCCTCTCAGTGAACGAACGGCTCATTGATTATCCTGTAACTTTATTTCTCAGTTAACAGTGTGCTCTGAAGGCTACACAATCTGCTGACATGGCGATGAGATGCTAGAAATATCTTCTAAATATGGATAGCATCCATTGACCCACTCCTTTACCTTTTCTGAGTTCATCATCAAGAGAAGATTCCAAGGCAAGGCCCACCCAAATCAAATATAAGTCTCTCCCACTGCTTTGAAGGACTCTGATGGATGAGTAGTGACTGAGAATTACCAAATTAGGATATGGCTCAGATGAGTGAAGTGCGCAGTAAGCAAGCCTGATGACCTGAATTCAGATGCCTAGAACCCACAAAAAGATGTTGTAGTTGTAGTAGCACAAGCATCTTTAATCCCAGCATGCCTCAACTGAGAGATAGAATGTAAAGATAGGGGAATCCACGGAAGCTCACAGACTAGCTAATCTAATGCAAGCAGCAACAAAGAACAAGACAGACCCTGTCTCTAACAAGGTGAAAGGTGAGGACTGATACACACCTGACGTTGTCCTCTGACTTTTGTACATTCATTGTGTCAGGCATGCACATTCACACACACATGAGTATGCATGTCACACACACATACACACACACACACACATTACTATCATGTATTTTGCAAAAGCATATGCACTTTTCATTAAGTGAGAACTACCCAGAACAATCAATTAGCTTGCAGCCGATTGGAGGAGACACTCTCTGAAGATTTGCATTTACACATGGAGCATCTATATCATGACCCCTCCTCCAAATGCTCAGGGCTCATGGTGGAAGGGGCTGTGGAAAGATTAGAAGAGCTGGAGGGAATGGTGACTACAATGAGACCGTGCTGTCTGCATAGGATGGGGCTACTGCCTCACAGTGGCTGTGACTGAATGCATGACACCTGAAGCAAGGTAGGGGTGTGTGGCAAAGTCCCATTTCTAGCTGAGGAACTGCTGGTGATTGATCGTTGCTGGAAAAGAGAATGTACGTTTTGTTTAACTTCTTGGGAGGCTGCCCATCTTCTAGTAATGGCCCTAGACTCCTGCATGTACAGGCAAAAGTAAGTGGGTTCAGTGAGTATAAAAACATAATACATACAACTAGGAAAGATAGTAGTGGAGATGGAGAGGAGGGAATGGGGTTAGATTTCATCAAACACATTATAGAAGTGTATGAAAAATTTAAGCAATAAAATACTTTAACAAAAACATCTGTATTAAATGTGTTTTATTTTATTTAAATATCAAACTAATAAATATTAGTTAAAATTATTAAATATTAATAAAATAATGTATAATGATTTAAAAATCTAAATAGTTTTCTTAAATGAGATCTTAGAAGGTAAGTGCTCTCTCTCTCTGTAACAATAATCTAGAGCCAGTGAGTGGCATTGGTCAAAAGAAAGGGGAAGGGTGAGTGGAGGAAACTGAGGACATGAACTCTGCAGAGATGTGCTTCTAGGACTGACCTCTCAGAGTCACCTGTTTCTCCACAGAAGGTAGCAAGCCAAAGGGAGGACACACTGTGTGTTGCCTTAGACTTCTATGTAGTCTCTCTGCTCCTTGGGAATGGAGCTGGGAAGATGTGCACTGTGACTTACACTTGTTTTCTGACTACCATAGGGCCTTTGCTTCAATCCATTATGATCTCTCCTCAGAAAATACACAGACATGTCTGGCTT
This sequence comes from Mus caroli, assembly GCF_978045245.1. Taxonomy (NCBI): domain Eukaryota; kingdom Metazoa; phylum Chordata; class Mammalia; order Rodentia; family Muridae; genus Mus; species Mus caroli. The sequence continues at coordinate 67,619,423 of NW_028227257.1, read as the reverse complement.
TGTTAATCTTCGTGAGTGCTGAAGCCCATGCCAGAGGTTTCATTCTGAAAATCCTACTTGGGGGCTTTGCAGTGGCTGCTTTTCAGTCCACACTAAGCTCCTGTTCTCCTACCCTGCTCCTGTAGCACTATTCTACGGTATCCATGGATACAAGTGTGATTGAAACTGGAACTCCTATGTCTGGCCTTGGATTTGCCAGGTATGTTGGACTGACTGGGTCAGTGGTCCTCAGGGATCTGTTCATCTCCCCATCTCAGCTCTGGTATCACAAGTACACATAATCTCCTGTTTTTTGTTTTTTTTTTTTAATATAGCCTTGGGATTGAATATAAATTGTGTGTGTGTGTGTGTGTGTGTGTGTGTGTGTGTGTATAGCTGAACTTATCTTCCCAGATCATCAAATATACGGCTTTAAATGATATCACAGGCCCAGATATTTTATCTGGAATTTCTAGAGATACATTTTTGACTTTGGGATTCATAAACATTCAAAAAAGAAAGAGGTTGTGTGTAACATGCACACATGTCAAACAGAACCACCAGCCAGAGGAGAAGCAGTATCTAATATCCAGACATACAAATATCTCTGCAGTTAAACATATGAACATTCATAGGAATTATGTTGTCAAAAGTTGAGAAGCAGTTGAATTTCTGTTGATGACAGCTTTGCTACCATTTTTGCTCAGGTTACATTTGCTACAAAACATGCCCTGAACAAATTTGTGGTTTTCAAAAAAATCTTAGACTTTGCAATTATTGACAAGAAACTCCTAAGATTTCATGAGATTTTTCTCAATATCAATTTGGCCACATCATTATAAATTTGCAGCTTAAAAAAATAATATATTTTTTCTTTCTTCTGAGAGGAAAAAAATAGCAATGCAAAACCAGAGTTATATGCAGACGTATCTGTAAGAATGCTATTTGTAACAATAGAAATAGAATTAGCATGGAAACGTAGAACTAAAGTTATAGCTATATTATGCGACAGCAAAATAAAGAAAGGTTATTTGGCCATAAAAATAATTTTGAGGGTACCTAATGAGTCAGGAAAAATCTCATTACTTATTTCTGGGTGAAAAATTATACTTCATATTGCAGTGACTGCAATTTAGAAAGTATACACACATTTGTAACAAAAAGATGATTATAATAACATATTAACAGTGATTATAGCGCTAAGCACTAGAATTAGAAGGTGTGCCAGGCAGTGGTGGCACATGCTTTGAGCTCTTGCATTTGGGATGTAGAGGCAGGCAGATCTCTGAGTTTGAGGCCATTCTGGTCTACACAGTGAGTTCCAGGATAGCCAGAACCACATAGAGAAACCCTATTTTTAAAAAACCCAAAAATAAAATAAAATAAAATAAAATAAAATAAAATGGAAGGTGACTTTTTCTGTAATGTCTGTAATTATTCCTTTCAAGGAACTCATAACAAACATGCACAGTTCATAGGATTTCTCACACATTTTATCTGAGTACATAGTATAACCCCTGTAGGAGGCACCTACTCAGTAAGCAGGTAGAGGGAATGAGTTTGGTTGCCTCTTGCCCATTTGCAATCACTTTCTTGGGAGCAATTTGGCTTTTGAGATGAAACCCTAAAAGAAAGTATTGGTTCCTCGGTTCAAGAGGGTGATGGGAAAGAAAGTTTTGAAGGGAAGCCCGAGCCACTTCCCAGGAAATTGCAGCCATCACTTACTTGACCCCAGCTGAAAAGCTCATCACAGGGAAGAAGAGTCCGTCTGTGTTGAAATTCTCAAACATCCCCTGCACAGGTTGTCCATTGATTCGGAAAGAGATGCTGGGTACTCCAAGGTCAAGGCAGCAGCTCACCACATCGTCGGACCTGAGCAGATGCTGGTTGATGGAAGCCACAGCTCTGGGTATCCGTCCTGGTGAGTAGAGAGCAGGGATAAAACTGTGGGCCCCTGGAGGCATGTGTCAGGTAGAGAGACATACTTAAGAGGCTATAGTTGAGAGATGGAAAAACACAGTGAGTACGCAGTATCAGAAGCGCTCAGGATATGCTACTGTAGAGGAAATGCAATCCCTTGCTGCATGAGATTGAGAGGAAATTATTTCCTAAGCTGATGAGTGGACAGACACCATGCTTGACATGAGCCAAGTCTCAGAGAAAGTCCTAAAGCTACTAAGAATTAGGCCAACGAGAAGCGAGTCTATGAGGTAGGTGCTCAGACTACACTGATACTAGAAGTAAGCACTGGACAGCTTTTACTGAGGGGGAGGTCCTTGAAGGTTGGGGTGTAACTTGCAGTCATAGGTAAGAGAAGGCCTTCTCTCCTTGGCTTTCTCAGAAGGGTGTGGGCACTGCTTACAAGGGTCATCAGAGACCCCCTCTAGTCAGGAAACCATGCAACAAGGTTTCATTGCTTTAAATAGCTTTATTATTTCAGATAAGGAGGCAAACATGCTGTCATTTATAGGTGCACTAATGGTTATAAAATGCTTTTCTAGATCTTCCCCATAAAGTGATTGAACACTTCTGATTCAAAATAGTAAGAAAATACCTTGATCTTCTTTGTTATTATCATGATTCTACGCAGCCTCCTCTCAGACAGGGAGAAGCTGGAATTTAGAGATTCCATAACAATAGAAAGACATTTTGTTTCTTAAGAGTTAATTAATACATATTCATTATAAACAAAACCTCCATACAGAAAAGTAAGAAAAAGGAAAGTTTATCTCTATAATGTAGTGAATTAGTGACTTTGGAATGCTTGACTCTGGACGGGACTTCTAGATCATGACCCCACAAGGCTCAGAGAGCATCACAAATGATGGTCATAAAGGATGTAGGAGACAGACTGGAGAGGTGTGCTGTGCAGCAGAGTCTCCTGGACATAACAAGTCTGGTACATTCATGAATTCACCACAGTTGTGGATAACGTCATGAGACTTACACAGGATGGACCTGTCACCATTTCATGATGTATGGGTGAGGGGTGATAAGCTCCCATCTCTTACTGAGGGATTATGGGCAACTAAGGGTTACCAGAGGCAGGGATATCATTTTTTTAGAGGTTTAGACAGTGATAGGCTTCCACTGTCCCAGTCAATAACCTCTTGCCCATGCTCATGTGAACAACCTGAATAAAGCTCAGTGGTCAAAAAAAGAAAAAAAATCATTCAAGTGGAGGCAGGAGGACTTGTTGAGAAGAACAAAGTTTCCAGGAAAAGAGAGAGGTGTATGAGAGTGGGTAACGGGGGCATGAAGACAACCAAGATTCTATATAAACATCTATGAGATTATCAAAACTAAGAAAAAATGCTTCCGTTAAAACACATTAATTCTCATGTGAGTTCTTGTGCACAATCATACACACACCCACACCCACGCACCCACACCCACACACATTCACACACACTCACGCAAAATATATCCAAACCAGGATGTGTAAGTCTTTTGAATTTTTTGGCAAATCATATTATAAGCTATAACAGAATTCTATACATATTAAAAGCTAGATTTTAATGACTTCTCAACACATCATAAAAGGTAAGCTAAAGTAAATCAATTCTGGATGTATATGTATTTATGTATTATTTACAAATTTTGCACATACATACTTGGTAATATTACTAATCTCAACCTCGAACCATTTAATATTTATAATGCATAATATTACTTTAGTAAAAGGTTAAAAACTAATTTGTTGATTTAAAAAGTAACAAAATTATATTTTTAATTTAAAAGTAAATACTTTCTCTAACGTATGTGACTGAACAAAAGCCATATTCCAGCACCCTCCCCTCCATCACAAACAACAAATGCTCATTATGAATTTCTTGAAAGAAATAATTTCAAATATTACAGTAAAAGTCACCTTCCAATTTATTTTATTTTATTTTATAATTTTTGGATTTTTAAGATAGGGTTCTCTCTGTGCCTGATACTATCTCTGGGGCTGCGAATCAAAAGCAGAAAGGCCCACTTTGTTCCTTTAAGAAGTTTCCTGTCTCTGAGTAGGGAGTGGAGAGTCAAAAATTACAGCAATAGGGTAAATATTAGAAGGAACACCAATGTCTATCGGAGGTAGAGGAAGATGCCACTCCTGTCTGCAAACATGGGAGACACAGGGACTTCAAAAATGAACAGGACACTAGATAAAGGGGAAAGAAAATGCTGAAGCTGAGGAGTGAGGGCTGAAGAGGGGAGGGTTAGGGGAGATAGGGTGGGATTAATGAAGCTAGACGGGACACAGAGCTTGGGTATCCACACTGCAGAGGCCTCAGCACAGGATGTCATCAGTGGGGATCTCCAACGCATGTGCTTTGGACTCTGTTTTTGTAACTTCTGTTACTTTACCAACCGTAGAGAAACACAGTGAGAGACCTACAAGCAAAGTTTTTTAAACGTGAAACCAAACAGAGCACCATGTGGGATGCAGGTGGTGTTGACACCATTCCATTTTTTCCAGTTCAGTATGGAGCTTAGACATCCCAGGTCCTTTTCTCTGTTCCCTTTTCCTCTCAAGCCTGCTTTAAAAGGAATTTATGGAAACTCAGAAAAAAACCTGTCTCACTCTTGAGTTCTGATTTTCCTATTAAAAAGGGTTGATACCAACAATCCATTTCCTTTTTCATTATTTTGGCTTCCAGAAAATAATCCTTCATGAGCAATTCCCAACATATCTGTGATTTTGACAAAACAGCAAACAACTGACATGTGAATTTGTTCAACTAACTTTAAAAGCACCCAGCACCTTGATAGATAAACATAAAATTCATGAGGCTCTTCACCCTCTTGAAGCCTAATATAAGTCAAAATCGAGCTTGCAGAGTTGAGCTGGGATTCTATTGTGTACTTTCCCCTCTCTCCAGAGTCCTTTGAAGAAATAAGGCATAGAGAGATAAGGGTCCACACACCCTAGTGGTTGATAGACCCAATGTCACTCCATTGAAGAAAATCCCCTTCCATTGAAGAAAATCAACTTCAATTTCAAAATGTAGTGCAGCTATATTTTATTCCTGGGCTCAAGTGAGCCTTCTGCCTCAGCATTCTTAATAGCTGAGTTTACAGATATGAACCTTTCAGCCCGTCTTTATGCATTGTTCTAATTAGAAAAGTCTCTATAAAGTAAGCAATTTGCCTAGCACCCCTCCCCCAAACAACAATTGGGACCATGGGAAAGCCACATTATTCTTTTTTCTTGATCTTTTTCACTGATACAATGTTACCATTGCGATTCTTTCCAAAGGCGACTTCAATTGTTCTTTAATAAATATGTTACAGATCAGTTCAAGACAGGAGCTTAATTTATGTACACAGATGACTATAAAGTTAATGAACCTGGAAACTTAAATCTCAAGAAAAAGAAGAAAATTTGTCAGGATCAGTTTTCAATCTCTCTTCCTAATCACCTTCCATCCTCTTCTACATCATCTGAGTGATATTTCCATGCCATTAAGTCATCAGGCAATTACCCTTCCCTCAGATGCCCAAAGTTCCCTGCAGTCCTGGTGGGAGTCATTAATAGGCACCTTATTTCTTCAGCTGAAGCACACACTGATACAGTTACCTGGAATGCCTTCTATAAGAGAGATGTTTCCTGTACGGAGCTTGAGAAATCAGAGTGTAGTCTGGACTTACGGAAGCCTTGGGCTTCAATGCATGAGAATGGAAAGTGTAACTCTCACAGACACAGTTTCTTTACATCTTATCAGATGGACTGAGACCTTGAGCACACCTCCATTGAACTATATCGTAAAGCATGTATAATATTTAGACTCACAATAAGCCTTTGCAAACCTGAGTTTCCAGTCATCTTTCCACCTCTCCAATTAAATAGAGCCACTACTAGTGATGACCAGTGTGACCCCGGATCATCTCCTTTGCTTGTTCATAGGATACAGGATGAAACAATGAAGAGCTGGGCAGGAGCAGCTACCTACTCCTGGAACGATGCACAATTATTGATGTTCAGGTCCTGAAATGCACAGGAGTGTGCTCCCTTTTGATATATCATGGTTAGTGTCCTTGCCTCTGGATTCACTGAAACATTCATTCCCAAGTGTCTACAAATAGACACAAGAGTTTCCTAAGTGCCTAAGTGTACTCCTGCAGCATCAAATAGGATGAAAAATTTTCCATTGAGAATGATTCATTTGCCTTTGAAACAAGAATCAAATATGCTTAATCTATTGAGTGGCTATGCAGAGTCCTCTACAGGAATTGTCTGGGTTCCTTTGAGCAAGCAGACTTGGGATGATGAGATGGGAGCCATTAGTAGGCAGTGTGAAAATGGTTCCACAAGTGGAGCTCCTTCAGTCATTCATTGACTTCCTGCCATCTGGGAGTTGCTGATATGAATGAGCATTATTCCTTTCCCATTCTCAGTCCATCTTCACTTCCCAGAGATAGTGTAAAGCATGTGGTGATACACCTAAACTAAGGGCTCCTACTGTGCACCTCCAGGCTCAGTGATTCCACAATGGGACTTGGATAACTAGGAAGGGAAGATACATTTTCTATGAGAACTAGGGAAGGTGAATGGGGGTAGGGTAGAGAGCAAGATGAATTTCCTTCTGCTGAGCTCATCCTGCCATAGTTTTTGCATGTTCCAAGTTGCCCCTTTGGTCACACAGAACAAAAGTAAATGCTTGTATCCTTTTCATTCCTCTCTATGGTCTAGGATGGATAAATGTACAAATGAGAATATTTATAATAGCCCTAAAAGTTTTTTTTTAATTTTTTTATTATGTATTTTCCTCAATTACATTTCCAATGCTATCCCAAAAGTCCCCCATACCCTCCCCCCCACTTCCCTACCCACCCATTCCCACTTTTTGGCCCTGGCGTTCCCCTGTACTGGGGCATATAAAGTTTGCATGTCCAATGGGCCTCTCTTTCCAGTGATGGCCTACTAGGCCATCTTTTGATACATATACAGCTAGAGTCAAGAGTTCTGGGGTACTGGTTAGTTCATACTGTTGTTGCACCTACAGGGTTGCAGATCTCTATAGCTCCTTGGATACTTTCTCTAGCTCCTCCATTGGGGGCCCTGTGATCCATCCAATAGCTGACTGTGAGCATCCACTTCTGTGTTTGCTAGGCCCCGGCCTAGTCTCACAAGAGACAGCTATATCAGTGTCCTTTCAGCAAAATCTTCCTAGTGTATGCAATGGTGTCATCGTTTGGAGGCTAATTATGGGATGAATCCCTGGATATGGCAGTCTCTAGATGTTCCATCCTTTTGTCTCAGCTCCAAACTTTGTCTCTGTAACTCCTTCCATGGGTGATTGTTTCCAATTCTAAGAAAGGGTAAAGTGTTCACACTTTGGTTTTCGTTCTTCTTTAGTTTCATTTGTTTTACAAATTGTCTCTTATATCTCGGGTATACTAAGTTTCTGGGCTAATATCCACTTATTAGTGAGTACATATCATTTGAGTTCTTTTGTGATTGTGTTACCTCACTCAGGATGATGCCCTCCAGGTCCAACCATTTGCCTAGGAATTTCATAAATTCATTCTTTTTAATAGCTGAATAGTACTCCATTGTGTAAATGTACCACATTTTCTGTATCCATTCCTCTGTTGAGGGGCATCTGGGTTCTTTCCAGCTTCTGGCTATTATAAATAAGGCTGCTATGAACATAGTGGAGCATGTGTCCTTCTTACCGGTTGGGACATCTTCTGGATATATGCCCAGGAGAGGCATTGCTGGATCCTCCAGTAGTATTATGTCCAATTTTCTGAGGAACCGCCAGACTGATTTCCAGAGTGGTTGTACAAGCTTACAATCCCACCAACAATGGAGGAGTGTTCCTCTTTCTCCACATCCTCGCCAGCATCTGCTGTCACCTGAATTTTTGATCTTAGCCATTCTGACTGGTGTGAGGTGGAATCTCAGGGTTGTTTTGATTTGCATTTCCCTGATGATTAAGGATGTTGAACATTTTTTCAGGTGCTTCTCTGCCATTCGGTATTGCTCAGGTGAGAATTCTTTGTTCAGTTCTGAGCCCCATTTTTTAATGGGGTTATTTGATTTTCTGGAGTCCACCTTCTTGAGTTCTTTATATATATTGGGTATTAGTCCCCTATCTGATTTAAGATAGGTAAAGATCCTTTCCCAATCTGTTGGTGGCCTTTTTGTCTTATTGACGGTGTCTTTTGCCTTGCAGAAGCTTTGCAGTTTCATGAGGTCCCATTTGTCAATCCTCGATCTTAGAGCACAAGCCATTGCTGTTTTATTCAAGAATTTTTCCCCTGTGCCCATATCTTTGAGGCTTTTCCCCACTTTATCCTCTATAAGTTTCAGTGTCTCTGGTTTTATGTGAAGTTCCTTGATCCACTTAGATTTGACCTTAGTACAAGGAGATAGGAATGGATCAATTCGTATTCTTCTACATGATAACAACCAGTTGTGCCAGCACCATTTGTTGAAAATGCTGTCTTTCTTCCACTGGATGGTTTTAGCTCCCTTGTCAAAGATCAAGTGACCATAGGTGTGTGGCTTCATTTCTGGGTCTTCAATTCTATTCCATTGGTCTACTTGTCTGTAACTATACCAGTACCATGCAGTTTTTATCACAAATGCTCTGTAGTAGAACTTTAGGTCAGGCATGGTGATTCCACCAGAGGTTCTTTTATCCTTGAGAAGAGTTTTTGCTATCCTAGCTTTTTTGTTATTCCAGATGAATTTGGAGATAGCTCTTTCTAATTTGTTGAAGAATTGAGTTGGAATTTTGATGGGGATTGCATTGAACCTGTAGATTGCTTTTGGCAAGATAGCCATTTTTACAATATTGATCCTGCCAATCCATGAGCATGGGAGATCTTTCCATTTTCTAAGATCTTCTTTAATTTCTTTCTTCAGAGACTTGAAGTTTTTATCATACAGATCTTTCACTTCCTTAGTTAGAGTCACGCCAAGATATTTTATATTATTTGTGACTATTGAGAAGGGTGTTGTTTCCCTAATTTCTTTCTCAGCCTGTTTATTCTTTGTGTAGAGAAAGGCCATTGACTTGTTTGAGTTAATTTTATATCCAGCTACTTCACCAAAGCTGTTTATCAGGTTTAGGAGTTCTCCGGTGGAATTTTAGGGTCACTTATATATACTATCATGTCATCTGCAAAAAGTGATATTTTGACTTCATCTTTTCCAATTTGTATCCCTTTGATCTCCTTTTGTTGTCGAATTGCTCTGGCTAGGACTTCAAGTACTATGTTGAATAGGTAGGGAGAAAGTGGGCAGCCTTGTCTAGTCCCTGATTTTAGTGGGATTGCTTCAAGCTTCTCTCCATTTACTTTGATGTTGGCTACTGGTTTGCTGTAGATTGCTTTTATCATGTTTAGGTATGGGCCTTGTATTCCTGATCTTTCCAAGACTTTTATCATGAATGGGTGTTGGATCTTGTCAAATGCTTTTTCTGCATCTAAGGAGATGATCATGTGGTTTTGGTCTTTGAGTTTGTTTATATAATGGATTACGTTGATGGATTTCTGTGTATTAAACCATCCCTGCATCCATGGAATAAAACCTACTTGGTCAGAATGGATGATTGCTTTAATGTGTTCTTGGATTCGGTTAGCGAGAATTTTATTGAGGATTTTTGCATCTATATTCATAAGGGAAATTGGTCTGAAGTTCTCTATCTTTGTTGGATCTTTCTGTGGTTTAGGTATCAGAGTAATTGTGGCTTCATAGAATGAGTTGGGTAGAGTTCCCTCTACTTCTATTTTGTGGAATAGCTTGTGCAGAATTGGAATTAGATCTTCTTTGAAGGTCTGGTAGAACTCTGCACTAAACCCATCTGGTCCTGGGCTTTTTTTGGCTGGGAGACTATTAATGACTGCTTCTATTTCTTTAGGGGATATGGGACTGTTTAGATTGTTAACTTGATCCTGATTTGGTACCTGATATCTGTCTAGAAATTTGTCCATTTCGTCCAGGTTTTCCAGTTTTGTTGAGTATAACCTTTTGTAGAAGGATCTGATGGTGTTTTGGATTTCTTCAGGATCTGTTGTTATGTCTCCCTTTTCATTTCTGATTTTGTTAATTAGGATGTTGTCCCTGTGCCCTCTAGTGAGTCTAGCTTAGGGTTTATCTTTCTTGTTGATTTTCTCAAAGAACCAACTCCTCGTTTGGTTAATTCTTTGAATAGTTCTTCTTGTTTCTACTTGGTTGATTTCACCCCCGAGTATGATTATTTCCTGCCGTCTGCTCCTCTTGAGTGAATTTTCTTCCTTTTTTTCTAGAGTTTTAGATGTGTTGTCAAGCTGCTAGTGTGTGCTCTCTCCAGTTTCTTTTTGGAGGCACTCAGAGCTATGAGTTTCCCTCTTAAAATGCTTTCATTGTGTCCCATAGGTTTGGGTATATTGTGGCTTCATTTTCATTAAACTCTAAAAAGTCTTTAATTTCTTTCTTTAATCCTTCCTTGACCAAGGTATCATTGAGAAGAGTGTTGTTCAGTTTCCACATGAATGTTGGCTTTCCATTATTTATGTTGTTATTGAAGATCAGCCTTAGTCCATGGTGGTCTGATAGGATGCATGGGACAATTTCAATATTTTTGTATCTGTTGAGGCCTGTTTTGTGACCAATTATATGGTCAGTTTTGGAGAAGGTCCTGTGAGGTGCTGAGAAGAAGGTATATCCTTTTGTTTTAGGATAAAATGTTCTGTAGATATCTGTTAACTCCATTTCTTTCATAACTTTTGTTAGTTTCACTGTGTCCCTGTTTAGTTTCTGTTTCCATGATCTGTCCATTGATGAAAGTAGTGTGTTGAAGTCTCCCACTATTATTGTGTGAGGTTCAATGTGTGCTTTGAGCTTTACTAAAGTTTCTTTAATGAATGTGGCTGCCCTTGCATTTGGAGCATAGATATTCAGAATTGAGAGTTCCTCTTGGAGGATTTTACCTTTGATGAGTATGAAGTGTCCCTCCTTGTCTTTTTTGATAACTTTGGGTTGGAAGTCGATTTTATTTGATATTAGAATGGCTACTCCAGCTTCTTTCTTCAGACCATTTGCTTGGAAAATTGTTTTCTAGCCTTTCACTCTGAGGTAGTGTCTGTCTTTTTCCCTGAGATGGGTTTCCTGTAAGCAGCAGGATGTTGGGTCCTGTTTGTATAGCCAGTCTGTTAGTCTATGTCTTTTTATTGGGGAATTGAGTCCATTGATATTAAGAGATATTAAGGAAAAGTAATTGTTGCTTCCTTTTATTTTTGTTGTTAGAGTTGGCATTTTGTTCTTGTGGCCGTCTTCTTTTTGGTTTGTTGAGGGATTACTTTCTTGCTTTTTCTAGGGTGTGATTTCTGTTCTTGTATTGGTTTTTTTCTGTTATTATCCTTTGAAGGGCTGGCTTCGTGGAAAGATAATGTGTGAATTTGGTTTTGTCGTGGAATACTTTGGTTTCTCCCTCTATGTTAATTGAGAGTTTGGCTGGGTATAGTAGCCTGGGCTGGCATTTGTGTTCTCTTAGTGTCTGTATAACATCTGTCCAGGCTCTTCTGGCTTTCATAGTCTCTGGTGAAAGTCTGGTGTAATTCTGATAGGCCTGCCTTTATATGTTACTTGACCTTTCTCCCTTACTGCTTTTAATATTCTATCTTTATTTAGTGCATTTGTTGTTCTGATTATTATGTGTCGGGAGGAATTTCTTTTCTGGTCCAGTCTATTTGGAGTTCTGTAGGCTTCTTGTATGTTCATGGGCATCTCTTTCTTTAGGTTTGGGACGTTTTCTTCTATAATTTTGTTGAAGATATTCGCTGGCCCTTTAAGTTGAAAATCTTCATTCTCATCAACTCCTATTATCCGTAGGTTTGGTCTTCTCATTGTGTCCTGTATTTCCTGGTGTTTTGAGTTAGGATCCTTTTGCATTTTGTATTTTCTTTGATTGTTGTGCAGATGTTCTCTATGGAATATTCTGCACCTGAATTTATCTCTTCCATCTCTTGTATTCTGTTGCTGATGCTCGCATCTATGGTTCCAGATTTCTTTCCTAGGGTTTCTATCTCCAGCATTGCCTCATTTTGGGTTTTCTTTATTGTGTCTACTTCCCTTTTTAGGTCTAGTATGGTTTTGTTCATTTCCATCACCTGTTTGGATGTGTTTTCCTGTTTTTCTTTAAGGACTTCTAACTCTTTGGTTGTGTTTTCCTGTTTTTCTTTAAGGACTTGTAACTCTTTAGCAGTGTTCTCCTGTATTTCTTTAAGTGAGTTATTAAAGTCCTTCTTGATGTCCTCTACCATCATCATGAGATATGCTTTTAAATCCATGTCTAGCTTTTCGGTTGTGTTGTAGTGCCCAGGACTAGGTGGGGTGGGAGTGCTGAGTTCTGAAAGTGGTGAGTGGTCTTGATTTCTGTTAGTAGGATTCTTATGTTTGCCTTTCGCCATCTGGTAATCTCTGGAGCTAGTTGTTATAGTTGTCTCTGGTTAGAGCTTGTTCCTCAGGTGATTATGTTTGCCTCTATCAGCAGACCTGGGAAACTAGCTCTATCCTTAGTTTTAGTGGTCAGAGTACTCTCTGCAGGCAAGCTCTCCTCTTGCAGGGAAGGTGCCCAGATATCTGGTGTTCGAACCTGCCTCCTGGCAGAAGTTGTGTTCCACTCACCAGAGGCCTTAAGATCCCATGGAGGGTCCTGTGAGAAACTTGGGGGTGTCCAGAAACTCAGCGTACAAGGAACCCCGGTGCTGGATTGGACCCGAAGGGACTTGTGCCCCTAATCAGGCCGGGTTATCTGTTTCCCTAGTTAATGCAGTCTCAGGTCCCGCGTGATTGGATTGGAGCAGATGCTGTGTTCCACTCACCAGAGGTCTTAGGATCACGTGGGGGATCCTGTGTGGGTCCTTGTGGGTGTCTGGAGACTTCCCGGGCCAGGAACCCGGGTGCTGCAGTGGACCGGAAGGTGGTCGGATGTCCGGAGCCCGAAAAGGGCGCTGTCTTAGAAGCTCTGTGGCTCCCACCTGTCCCTGAAGCTATCTGCTTCTGTGTGCACACTCTCACCTGTGCAGACTACTTTTTGGTCGAGTCCCAGAACCAAGATGGCTCCCACCGTTCCTGAGGCAAAAACCTTCCGGGCCAGGTAGACAGCTGTCCTCTGGCCAGGGAGGTGGTCGGATGTCTCGCCCTAAAAGTTTTATACTCCATGTAAAACCACACAAAAATAACAAGAAACATTATTAACAAGACCACTCCAAGAAGCATGCCATCAGAATCTCAGGTAACACAGTTTATTATATCAGGTAGTTAGAGTATGGTCTAAGGCTGGGCAGTGGTGGTACACGCCTTTAATCCCAGCACTTGGGAGGCAGAGGCAGGTGATTTCTGAGTTTGAGGCCAGCCTGGTCTACAGAGTGAGTTCTAGGATAGCCAGGGCTATACAGAGAAACCCTGTCTCGAAAAACCAAAACCAAAACCAAAAAACAGAATATGGTGTAAGGCAATGGTTCTCGACCTTTGGGTTGCAACCCTTTGAGGGTCATACAACCCTTTCACAGGGGTCAGCTAAGGCCATCAAAATGTCAGAGATTTACATTACCATTTATAGCAGTAGTAAATTTATACTTATGAAGTAGCAATGAAAATAATTTTATGGTTTGGGGTTGCCACAACAAGAGGAAGTGTATAAAAGGTCACAGCATTAGGAAGTTTGAGAGCCACTGGTCTAAAGGAAGGAGGAGAATGTGATGGGTATGCACTTCTCAGTTACACAAGACAATTCACTGTGTAGTTTCATTTTTAGAGAAACATTTCTCTCGTACTGAATTTTAGAGGACTGTATCATGGCTCCTCTGTAAGAAATATGCCACACAATATGTCTGTGAGGCATTTGTATCAGGCATACATCATCTCCAACTGCGGTTCTTAAGGAAATATAGACAATATATGCTTTGGACAATAAGCAGGAGAGGTGCGGTACTTATTTACAGTGAAAACTCTAGAGTTGGTCTTGCATTTTTCATCCAGGCAGAAACAACCCATCCCTTCACATTTATGGGCCATGGTTATGTATGGTAAAATCATCAGTATTTATCTTTAAAAAAAAGGCTTGAATTCTTCTTTTTTTTTTTTTTTTTTTTTTTTTTTTTTTTTTAGATTAACATTAACCCACAGATCAACAATCATAATAAGAGAGACCAAGCAGTGTTAATGTCAGTCTTGATGACATAATCAGATGAGGAGCCTTCCCAGGGTGACTGATTACAGTTCTTGGTGTCTTTTTGTATCAGTTTCTGTATCTGTAACGTGAGTTCAGTATTTGCTACCTTAAAGGTCATTGTGACATTAAAGCATGTAACTCATTACCCACTAAATAAATCTGATTAGTGCCGATGTAGATGTACTTATTAAAAAACCCTAACAACCCTATTTGAAATAAGGACTGATAGATACATGCCAAGGGCCAGCCATGGCATCCAGGTAGACTGAGGCAGGCAAGCAATGGGGTGTAGGTGATTGTAGGGGAAATCCTTGGTTTTGTGAGGGCAAAATTTGCTTACTTTTGGTAATATTTACCTTTCTAAACTCTTCACTATTCTGTGGCCCAAAGCTGCTGACTTCTGGTGATTAACACCTGCTGTTAGCAGCTAAGGCTTAAGTAAAGAAGTTGGTTACTCCAGTTCTTTGTTCTTTGACTCACAGGCCCCTGACTGATCTGGCAAGACTCAGAGTTTGTTAACTCTTTGTGAGCCAGAAAGAAAGGGAAAAATAAGAAAAGCACACATGCAGAAAAAAACACTCATTCACTCTGGGTGAAACAGAAATAGAGACCACATTTTCCCTTTATTTTCTGTTTTCAGTATATATACTCTTTCTAAAAATTACCTCATACAGCTATCGTGTAGAATCATTACAGAAGGATAATTATTTATATGATTTTCTAAATGCTTTTACATTCCAATAAGTTCATAGTAAGTTTATGGCACTAATTCATATCATGGATCAATGCGGTTTAAAGAGTAGACAACAGAATTGTTTAATGTCTTTCCACTAAGACTAGTATCTCATTAAGTATTTATCATCTGTTAATAGTCTGTTACTAGTCCCCCATAAGTTTGTCATAAGTCTAAAGCAATAATTTTTATGCCACAAGTTAGCATGGTTTTGTCAAGAGACAAATCATCTGCCCATGTTTTATTATTTTGAAGTTTTGCATAGATAAACCAGTCAATATTTCATTTTTTTTTGTTCTTGCACCTACAATAAATTGTCCATTCCCACTTTATGCCCTTTAATTACCAGATAGTGGTCTTATGCCTAACATAGAAGAAATGTTTTTCTTTAACATAAATTGTTCCAAGCCTGCTTTTTGTTTCTAGTACAATCAGCCCATGACATGTGAAGATTTACAGAACTTTTATTTGCTTTTATACTATAGAGGACTTGGAATTACTTGTATAAATTTAGGAACTCTGTAAAACCATTATTAGGAATTATAAAAATCATTAATTTGTCTACACAACATTACTACATGAGAGTATATCTTCATGTTGGTCTGCATAGAATCTGCGCAATAGGGTGGGCTCAAGCTCAGGAATCATTAGGCTATGTACTAGTGACAGAAAAGGCATATCAGCAGCAATTAGGACCTTGACTCACAGAGCTCACCCATCACAGGCTATGCAAAATGGTGGGCCATCTCCAGAAAATTCACTTGTATGTTTTTAGCCTTCCTAAATGGCTTTTGACAGATACAGACACTTAGTATATCACATACTTTACTTATTGCTGTGATCAATCGAGTATCTACGAGACAGAAGGCAGAACTTAGGTTTGTTTATAGCCATCTTAGCGGGGAGGAATGCTAGTAGATAGACCTGTGGAAGTGGGAATGAATGGCCCATGCTTGCTAATATACCACTTGACCAGAAAGTGGAGAGAGGACAGGAAGTTGAGCTTGACTATAAACTTCAAGGTATGTCCCAAATGACCTATTTCCTCTAGCTTAATGCTACCCCCTAATAGTACCACAATCTCTCAAAAACGTGCTATCAGCTGGCAATCAAGAATTCCAACACAGGAGCCAGTGATGGGCGTTTTACACTTGAATTTTAACAGTAAGCTTAAGTGATCTGTGTTGTGTGGCATAGTTAGGAACTCCCAGAATAAAGCTATAGATGAAACTTATTTCAACTCGATTCCTTTTACACCCAACAATCTCATGAGATTCAAGCATTTCTATCATTTCAACTCAAAGTGAACATTATGTGGCTCAATTACCTTCAACAATAAAATAGAGGGTGAAAGCCTTCTCAAGGTACTCACCTGACCACAGATGAAGCCCATCAAAGCCATAGGAGTACAGGTCATCACCGACACCGTTGCCTCCCCATCCTTCTCCACCACCAGGGTACGGGGCATAGCCTGAAGAGGAGGCCCAGCCCACCCGCAGATGTGTAGGCTCTGCTGTTAGGAAAGGCTCCACCTGGTCGATAATTAACTCAAAGTACCACTTCTTGTACTGTGGTGAACCTTCAGCAACTCCCAGGAAGATGTTTGGCCGGATGCTGAAATTAAACATAGGACAGGCTGCTTCTGCAGAGAGCAAATAACTGAAAAAACCAAGCTGATCCAGACCCAGAAGCAGGCATTGCCCAATTAAACCTAGGTCAGTGCATTTTAATCTTTGTTGTTGCTGTTTCTGTTGTTGAACAGCCCTCAGCAATTGGCCAAGCTTGTAGTGGGCAGTATGAGGGCATCAGTAACTTCTTATAAAAGAGAAAGATGTTTTTAAAAAAAAATTAATTCAAGGCAAGGCATTTATTTAATGCCCACCATGTGCAACAATGCTGTAGATATCATAAGAGTTGGATGATCACCAACCTTTGTGTCTTTCTGTAAGAGACATCATTTATATGACCTCCATCTTCTGGAACACAAGCTTAAGTGTAATCATTTTCAAATTAGAAGTTTTTGTTCCCTAAGCATATTTAATACTTAAAAGCATTAAGAAGTTATTATTAGCCAACCTTGTTAACTATGGGACAGACAACTAAGGTTTTTCAAGGTTTGGATTATGCAAGAGAGACTCTTCCTGGACTTGGGTATTGTTCTACTTGAGATGGACACATAAACGAGGCTGTATTAAGATTTCTGTTAAGAAGGAAGATCTGCAGTGATGGTGCATACTTTTAATCCCAGCACTCAGGAGGCAGAGGTAGGTGGATCTCTGAGTTTGAGGCTATACACAGAATCCTTGTCTTAACTAAACAAAACAGCCAACTAAATAAAAACCAAGAAGAAGAAGAAGAAGAAGAAGAAGAAGAAGAAGAAGAAGAAGAAGAAGAAGAAGAAGAAGAAGAAGAAGAAGAAGAAGAAGAAGAAGAGAAGGAGGAGGAGGAGGAGGAGGAGGAGGAGGGGAGGGGAAAGAGAAGGAAAAGAAGAATGAGAAGCAGAAGAAAGTAGAAGGAGAAGGAGAAAAGGATGATCGGTGTGGTGGTTGACGTATGTATGTTGCTCTGTACTTTGGAAGAAGTTTCTTCTCTCACTACTGTGGGTCAGAATATGGACCTTGATGAAAAATGGAAAAGGCACATAAAGCCTGCCTAATTCAGGCCCATTGAGCTTACAGGAGTCACATGTGGACACATGTAGGGGCCAGTGGACTGGAGGCTTGGTTGGGTCTGTCTTGACCCTCACAGGTAACAGTCAGGTTACCTGTGCTCAGCCCATGTGCTCTTGAATATAAGCAACTATAGTAACAACTTGGGACGCACATTATATAAAATGTTTTAGAATGATGGTAAATAAAAACATTAATATATGATAAGGAATAATAAAGCTAGATTCATTTTAAAAACAAAACTTCTTCAGTCATTTGAATGTATTTATCTTCCTTTCTCAGCTACTTTTAGGGTTATTTTCCAAAACTCCCCAAAAGCTAAAGGCATATCATTGCTTAGTTTGGTCTTATTTGCTTGAACTGCCATAAAGTCCCTTTTCCTACCTAGATTCACTTGGCATATGGAATGACACTAGTGACCTTACCTGGTGACATCATTAATTAGTCGTGTCTGCAGAAGCAGGTTCCTCCGGGGTAGTAGGTTGTCACAGATCAGATTCTGGTTGGCTCTTACTGCAACCCCATTGCAGAGACAGAGGGAGCACAGGACATCGAGAACCTGCAGGAGGACACACCCAACTCTAAACCTCAGCACCAAGAGGATGCAGAAAATGTGCAGATCCTCATCATCGCTGCACAGAAAAGTAAGAGTCATGTAGGGTATGGATGAGCGATGGGCATATGGAAAACTAGCCTAGAGCTATGAGAGTCTTACTCAGTAGGAGATACTGATGGTCAAGAGACTGCTGCTGCTTAGAAAATGAGGCTCAGTGTCCTTCTAGACCCATCACTTCATTCTTACACTCCATCTCTCCAGACTCTGCTTGGCATCTGTGGTCAAATTCTGTTAGAGTCAGAGGCTAGACTATAGAGACGTACTGTCCAGCCAGGGTCAGGACTAGTGTATGGTGAAATTCCTAAGGCACCAAGTCCAATCACTACTCATTTCCCCAGTCATTAAATCAAATCCTTTCCACAGGCCTTCCAATCCAAATTGACACTCATCCAGCCCATGTGCTTTGCACGGAGGGCTAGTAAAGTGCTCAGACACTGGCAGTGACAAACATTCTGGACCCATTTGCTTAGGATCTGGAATGCAGCAGGACTGGGACCCTCAGGCAGCAGTTTAGAACCCTGTTCTTGGATATCTTACTGTGATATCATCAGAGTACATTAAGATGTTCATATATCGGACGTTGGTGGCACGCGCCTTTAATCCCAGCACTCGGGAGGCCAGAGGCAGGCAGATTTTTGTGTTCGAGGCCAGCCTGGTCTACAGAGAGAGTTCCAGGACAGCCAGGGCTACACAGAGAAACCCTGTCTCAGAAAAAAAAAAAAAAAAAAGATGTTCATACATTCCTGGAAACCAGTGTTAAAAGTGTTCCACTTACTCTCTTCCTTCTACCTGGGAGAACAGCAAATCTGCAAGAGTCTAGGTGATTCATAAATCTTAGCGATATGACACCAAGCCACTGTGGCTATTTCTAGCTGCCTAGTAAGTGGAAATGGTCCTCTCTCTCCGATCTTGCTCCACACCGTCATCACCCCTGCCCTATCTCATTCTGTTGCATCCCCTTATTTTCAGATTTTGTGTTTGTACCGTAGCAGAGCAAATAGTGTTGGGGCAGGCACTACTCCTATCTCCTCTACAGGGAGGAATGTTGATAAATAACAGCCACATTGTGGCTGTCTGGCCACAGTGACAGGGAGGTGGGCAAATACATTTCAGTCTTTCCAAGTGGCCACGGAAGACTCAGCACTTGGTGAGATTGGATACCTTAAGATTGTTGATAGCATTTGTGTCCATAATTCTCACAAACCAATTTTCCACCTGACTCCCTGAATGTCAATTTCATTCTAGACAAATACAGAGCACATTTATGGGACAAACAGAAAAAGAAGCCCCGAGGCAGCTTTACAGGGCACTCGTACCATTACCACTTTTTGACAGATATTGGCTGTGGAGCTTTGAAATCCAGAGGGTGATTTCTCATTCTAAGCAAAGAGCCATGGAAGGCCAGAAAATGAAATACTTTCCATCTGGCCTATCATACACTTTCATCTGTTTTCCTTGGAGTGATAGCTGCGGGGACCTTGCTGCTGTAGCCGGAGCAAAAGCTGGGTTTAATTCATATACAATGGGAAAAGCAAAGTGAAATAAAAACCACATGAAACATGCAGCTTGATGGCTCAATGCCTCATCTGTAAACTGTTGACTCCATAAAGATGCACACTTGGCAATGGTTAGACTTTTAGATGACATTTCTTCATGTATTACTGGGGAATAAGGGGCATACTTCTTTCTAAAATTATTTAAATGGGTTCTCTTCAATGACAAGAGGGTGTACCTGGGACTGCACCCCAAGAACTCACAGGCATTTTGCCTAGAGACCATCTGCACTTGCTAATTTCTTAGCAGTCCTGGGAAGCTTGCCTGGCGAGGTAGGCTCTGCTGAGTGTCCCTCCCACTCTGCATCGTTGTTTTCCTGAGCTGACAAGAGGTCTACTTTGCAGGTATATGGGGGTCACATAACTTAGTTCTGCTTAAGAAAAGTTGGGTGGATGAAATGACATTCCCCAAACTCTTCTCATTGACCTCTGTTCTCCTTCTCTCTGTGTACAGATCCAACACAGAATTAACCGCACCAGGAACTCTGTTCTCAGATTCCTGGGCCGGCAGCACTGACATCACTTGGCAGCTTGCTAGAAACAGAGATGCACAGATTCCCCTGTTCTTTTTGTTTTTAATCAGCATCTATTAATTTTTATAAGATAGATGTTTCACTATGTCATAGTATCCCCACCCCAATTCTAAACCAAAGCCTTCGTACTATAAGATGTTCCAGAGATTTGTGGGTACATGATAGCTAGCAAAGCCCCTGAGAATGCTTGTGTCTCTGAACAGACACAGACTGAAGCCCTGCAATTGATGGGCTATATGCTGGAGTTACTAAATACAGGCTTGACTTAGAGTTTGGCTTCTCTAATCACTGGGACACTTTTAGAGTTATAGTCATTTTCATTACTAATACTACATTCTGTCCATCAGTCACCCATCGATTCTTATCTCTTTCACTCTATATGGGAAATACACACTTACATGGGGATCCTACTTTAAAGAAAAAAATCTGCATTACACATCAACACAAATATTAGGATGCTGTATTGTCATTAGTCTAAAAGCAGATTTACTGTAAAATGCAAAATATATCTAGTTTTCGATCTTTGTGTCAAGTTATACATTTGAAAAAGAAAAGTGCTTCCAGCTCCCTGGGATCATATTTTTCTCCCCGAGGAAAAGAGCTGAGTGGTTGAAGTCATTCTCGGCTGTAGAGGCTGCCATGAAACAACTGACTGTAGGAGCTATGGAGCAACCATGTGGGAGTTAATGATTTGTTTACTTACATTCTATCCTTCGCCAACACAAACGGAGCTTTTGGTTCTGATTCATTCTTTCCAGGGACCAATGAGATTACTATTTTACTGTATTTTTTTTTCCTCACAAGTGACTCAAAATTATCATGAAATGAAAATGATAATAAAAATATTTATCCATGACAAGTTTGAGTAGATTTTGGGGCAAGTCATTAGGGAAGCAAGTAGAGAAGTGCATTATCATTATTATTTTACTAATAACAGCTAGCTCTGTGGGAAAATATAGGATAAATGCTATAATTTGCAGCAATTATTCTTTTTGCCAAATAAATCAGTGCTAGTGACAATGTTTCTCTCTGCCAATTTCCCCATTGTTCTGTAACACAAGCCATATTCACGTGGGCAACCTCCCATCAATTCAAGGTGAGACAGAGGTGAATTTTGGGTCTGTTCATTTACTAATTTTGTTTATTAAACATTTGACAAGCATATATGGAAGCCTGTATCATTAAATATATGAGCTTGATTCTGTAGTGGTTATGATGATAGTCTCTTTCATGAGGTAAGTCACAATGGGTAAGAGAAAATAGCTACAGTAGAATGAAAATTTAAACAGTTGTTATAAAAAAGTTGTATAAGAGCAGAGGTGAGGAGACCAATTACAACTGGGATTTTGAAGGAGGGGCATTTAGCTTAAGCTTTGAAGAGTGTGTTAAAAGTTTTAATGTTGCTTTTTAATTGGCAAGAAAAGAATGTTGATAGGTCCTGGAGATGCTGGAAGTGAGGAGGTGCTGATGAGGATCTGTAAGAATGCAGTCCTTGGGAGGTCAACGGGAAGAGTGCATTCAAAAAGGATGGAGTGGATCCTACAACCCACTTCTCTCATCTTCACAAAGATTGTGTTCTTTCCCTACAACTTTTGATTAGAGATGAGGTAAATCTTCATATGAGAAGCAATGCTTTCTCCACAGTGACCCAGCTAACAACTAAAAAAGGATAGAAAGGAAGTGGACCTGAAACTGTGCTCTACTTACATACAGACTAGATTCTAAGCAAATAGGAGGTGGTGTGATGGGACAAGATGAATTCTCATCTTCTACTATATACGGAAACTCTTTAAAGGCCATGTTCATGAATGATGGGTCCCTCAAGCTTCAGTGCTAGCATGTAGTGTCCTTTAATCAAAGAGATTCCACTCTGAAGAGTCTTGTATTTAGGTAATTCTAAAAACAAAAAGTAATATTCTCCTCCAAAAATTTAGGCTATGAAGCCAATGTTCACATTTTTTAGCTTGAGTTACTGGCAAGATATAAAAACATTTAGTTCTAGCATGACATCAGCTAGTTGATAGGCCCCTCAGAAATTACTTAATATCAAGGGCCCATGCTCTGAACTTTCTGCCTCTGCCAAGTGCAAATAATAATAATATCACTTCAGAGGGGCATGGTGAAGAATAAAGAGGGTGTATGTGGACATTGAAAGTGGTCCTGGGACTCCACGAGTGCAAGAGAAATGTTATTTGTCATTGACTTTATCACACCATCCTCAAAAGATGACTGCTAAGGTTTCCTGAGACTCCAGAATTCAATGTATTGTGAGTCACGGTCTTTATGGAAAACTCAGTGAATGAGTCAGACACTTTCAAATGTTGGGGCTACAGAAAGCACAGAAAGGATGGATAGAGGGAGACATCAGTGGCCTTTTCTAAGCAAAAGTGAAGCATAATAATAGTCTGGCCTACATTCAGGTCTTTGCAAAACTACCCTCAAGACAATAGTGATACTTAAAATCTACAGTTTTCTTTAAAAATAAAGTATGCAGTTATACCCATCTATCAAATCTAAAAATAGGGTACCCTTGATGAGGCTTTGTTGCAAAACAGTGTTTTTCTGTCTAGTCCTAGGCTAGCCTTGAATGCATAATGCTCCCGCTACTTTGGCTTACCAGGCCTCTGTTTGCTCAACTGTGGAATGGACAGAATAATTACCAAGTTGTCATTAAATTCCACCCAATCAATGCTTTTTAGATGTAGGAAGTTGTATGGCAGCTGGGTATTTTTTTTTTTTTTTTTTTTTGGTTTTTCGAGACAGGGTTTCTCTTTATAGCTCTGGCTGTCCTGGAGCTCACTTTGTAGACCAGGCTGGCCTCGAACTCAGAAATCCGCCTGCCTCTGCCTCCCGAGTGCTGGGATTAAAGGCGTGCGCCACCACGCCCGGCTGCAGCTGGGTATTTTTAAAGTGCTTTATGTGGAATCACTGTAGCAAGGCTCTAAGGTAACGAAACCAGGGTGACCCTCCTTTGTATGGCTTCTCTGTCTCTAGTGCTAGACTGTGGTGTGGCTCAAGCCATTTGTTACTTCTATGCCTATCAATAATTCTGACTACGTTTTGCAGACAGAAGGAATATGTTAGAATGTACAGAGGCTGGACTAAGGCTCAAACCTCATGCTTGTTTTTGATTTACCATGTTCAAGAAAGCAATTACGGACCCCACATATTTTTTCTTCTGTGCCAAGCAATTTCACAGATGTTAAGGACCATAGCTTTTCTGCTTCCTCAGGCCATTGCATATCATGTAGTCAGTGCTGCATGGGCTCCTTTTCCTGGACTGAGATACATCCCAAAATAGAGTTCCCTTCCTACTAAATAATGGTAGGCAAGAGCTACGGACTAGGCTTTACCCTCTCTAATCTGTGGAGGCCCAGCTGTACCCCACATGAGCAATCAAATCACAGACTGCTAAACTCATAGGTTTTAGAGTGAGAACACCACAGTGAGATGTGTGTTAAGGTCTAATGACGACAGGGTGTGCTTGGCAAACTGGGGAAACCCTGATCATCTAAGATCCATTAAGGCTGTCTGTCTTGGACTGTATCTGTAGATTTTGAGAATCCCAGTTTCCCATAGCTTTTGTAAAAGTAAATCAAGAGACTACACACCACTCTTCCAGTAACACAGAATGGGTATTCGTGTGAGGGAAAGAAAAGGCAGGAAAATAAACCAATGGGAGTGGCCTCTCTTCCATACCCACCTTGTGATTCCGCCCATGCTTATCCAGTAGGGAGATGATAGACTTGATGTGGCCCTCTGCTATTAGGTTTAAGGCTTCTGGGCTTTCAATCAAGATGCAGTGCAAGACCTCCAAGATACCTGCATGAATGGTATGATAATCATTTGCCCATCCAGCAAGTTGCAGAACTGGCCAAATATAGAGATCCAAGAGTAAAGGGAGTGTCCCAAGGGGCCAGAGTGCTACAGTATATTGACTCTACTAAATCTTCCCATAGAGAGGAGAGATGTAGCCATTTCTGGTAGATTTCAGGGACCCCTGCTATTTAGAGGCGAGTTTACTTGAACACTAACTTAATCCTCCCTTTCCTAGACAGTAGCATGATCTTTGTAAATACAGTAAAGTGCTGTAAAGTGGGATTCTTAAATTCACCAAATCAGACAATACTTTATTTAAATACAAATAAGCAGCTGCCTATTTTTTTTTACAGTTTCTAAAGATCATACAAGTTACTTAAAAATATTCTAGCTTTGTCCCCAGAATAAGTGTCCCCCCACCCAAGAACGGAAATTACTTGTTATTTCCAATGTCCTAGTGTAGCTAATAAAGTATGAGCTTGAGAAACAGAGGCTGTTGGACCCCATTGGCCCAGCAGATGGTTTTCAATGTCAAGGCTGGGGGCCTAAGGTAAACTAACATTCCTGTAGCATGGCACATGCAATATTAAAATCATGATGAGAACCCGAGGGAAGTTGTTGGCCAAGAGCCTCGCTGGTTTTATTTTTAAAAGTTCTTTGATTCTGTTTTATTCAATCAAGGTGTTCTTAACTCGTCCTGAAATATAATTTCACTAACAAAAGAAGGTACCAGGGGAAAGAAACACTTAAAATGATGTGAGCAGGGCAGCAGTCCTTGGGGGACTGTCCCTTGGCTGCTTTCCTCAAGCACCTGCCACTTATAGGCTGTAAGAAAAGCATCAAAGCACTGCCCGCTTCCCAGAGGACCCACACACCTGCTGTGTGCACTCATTTTAGAAGAAGCAGACTTCTCAGCCTTGTGGGTCATTACTTACCAATGACCATAATGCTCAGCTTCTCCGAGCGTCATCAGGAGGCTCCATAGATGTGATATGTGGGGAGTGGGTGAGTAAGGATTATTTACTCTTCCATTCTGCTAAGCCCACATGGAATAGAAGGGTTCAGGCTAAGCACCCAGAGAATGGGAGAGCAGGGGAGGCCAGCATTATTGGATGGGAGTGTGCGAAGGGCCATAGAGTGAAGGCAAAGGCGTGGAGTGAAAAGTTAAACAAAGGAGGAAGGATTGACAGAAGTCCAAGTTAGATTCTGTTAAATGAAGGCATAGCCTTGTCAGAAAACTCCCAACTTTATTTCCGTTTTGTTGAATTGAGGATTATTGGCCACCAAATGGAAAAGATTCAATTCTGTTTTTATTTCTACAAAAGGGGAAAAAATGATCTTTTCTAGTTAAAGGTATTTGTTTTGATTTTGTGTTTTTGTCATTGTTGTTAATTCTTACCTGAGGAAGATTCTAGTCTGTCCAACTTACTAATTAACCAATCAAGGTTATTGGAGAATTGAGCACAATTGTTTCTGTTTCCACGTATGAGAGCGGCTGAAAGCGGAAAAAAAAAATCATCATAGGTTAAAGGGCCTATGATGGGATGGGAACTTGGACAGCTGTTGAGTGATTAACAAGCTTAGCTCCTACAAGGTCCTGAATTGGCAGTCTTATCCTGTCTGGTTCTATGATATAGCCTCATTCCTACATTTAGGAGGATTAAAATCTACCACTTACGCCCTCATGCACATGGACTCCTGCTAGACCCATCACTGCCGATGACTTCTTGCTCTAATTTGCAAAGTACAATAAGCTAGTAGATAACAATGATTGGCTAGGCTAGGAGAGAATATTTAACAAATGGTTTCCAAAGAACCCCAAATTTCAAGTCAACATCCCAATCTAGCCTTGCACATCTTACCTGGTGGGAGGCACTGCAGGAATACTCACCTAGTAATTTGTATAGCAGGTTCAGAATTTCTTTCCAGGCCATGCCACTCTCTTCCCTCACGATCCCTGCAAAGTGCGCTACACTATTGTAGATGTTTAATCGATCAATGCAATTCAATACGAGGGCCAGCATCCCCTGAGAAGGAGAGATGAGGAACAACTTAGCTTTCCTGATGGACCCCTCAGCTCTTTCTTCTCTCTTATCTATCACCTCCTGAAACTGACAATTCTCAAATGCTCACAGATTTCTGTGGTGCCAGTGGAGCTTTTTCTTCTTAAAAACAAAATACGCATTTTTTATGCCTCATAGACTTAAATAACATCTATTTGTGGAATGAGTCAGCAGTCTCTTGTGACAGGTTTGTCCCCATGTGCTGCGTTTAACTCAGTCCAAGGACACGGCAAGGAAGATGGAGTGTGAATGAGAGACACACACACACTTTCCTTCCGTCTGATGGGAAGTGATTCTGACTCAGTCAGAAACTGCCCTGGTTACAGCACCTACTTTTTGTCTAAACTTCAAATTTAAGAAATCTCATTCATACTATGATTTTCAATTTTGTATTTTTATGCGATTTCTGTATGTTTCTGCATCTATTTGTGTTTCCTGGGCATTCTCCAACCCCCAGAGGGGTGTGTGTGTGTCTCTGTCTGTCTGTCTGTCTGGTGTATGTGTGCCTTTTTTTTTCCTGTTCGTTTAGTTCATCTTGTTTTATTTTGTTTTTTAAGTTTTAGTTGCCCTTTTGTCTTTTGTTTGAGAGAGAGGGAGAGGGAGAGGGAGAGGGAGAGGGAGAGGGAGAGGGAGAGGGAGAGGGAGAGGGAGAGGGAGAGGGAGAGAGAGAGAGAGAGGATTTAGATAAAAGTGTGTGAGAAGGATGTAGAAGGAGTTGGGGGAGGGGTAACTATGATGAGAATATATTGTATGAAAAAAAACTATTTTTGGTTAAAAAAATTTATTGGCATCAGACAATCATGGTCATTTTCTTTACTCCTAGGTGGGGTTTAGAGACAACAAAACCTAAAGAAAAACTTCAACCCCTTTTCTGACATTTTTACGAGAGGAAGCCATGCCATGAAAACTTCTGTGTCTAGGAGAAAATGGTGAATGTCCTTTAAGTAGTCTGTAGCTCTGCAGAATGCTGCCAGGCCCTGGCTTACTTTGATGTGAAGACTGAACATCTCACAGCAATAACTTAGGATGAACCTTCAGCCATGGAGTGCTGGAGTTTACCACAACCTAATAACACCAGATTATCATGCCCAAGTTCAGAGAAGGCTCTGATTTGTCTAAGGTCATCCGAAGGCAGGAATAGAGTTAGAATGGCGTGAGTCTTAGGACACCACACTACCATTTATTTATGTTTCCCTCACATTCAATCCCTGCCCCAGAGACTCAGATGTTCACTGTCTAATAGCAGGCACACTGTCACGTGTATCCTTCAAACCTGTTCTCTAGACACTTCTGTTGTGGGTGAATATAAGCATTTGCATTTTACAAGCTGGTTTCCTAGGTAATTCTGACGTATCCCAAAATTTGTGGATCACAACCACCAACATGTGATAACAAGCTGATTTATTGTATGTGGATTCTGGACACAAATTGCAATGAAGCATTAAATCCTAAGCAGTTTGAATGTGCCAACCATCACTAATATTCCAGTGGTGGTTGTCAGGAATATCCCACCCCCGCCAGTAAATCCTTTTCTTTCCAGCTTCTGGGAAGCTTCGTATTCTTAAGTCTGTTCATAAATGTGTGTATACCTACAGACAAAGCTAAGCTGCAGCAGTAAATATATTTCAGCTCTGAATGTAAAGGATCTATCAGTCAGTCAGTAAATCTATCAAACAACCAATTAGTCTCTGTCTGTCAGTCTGTCTGTCTGTCTATCTCTCTCTCTGGACTTACCTCCTCCTTGAAAAGATTTTGTCTGTTCTTTAGAGAGCGGAGCTTATTCTGTTTGTCTTCATGTTGCATCTCCTCCTCTGGTGGCTGGAAGTAGGCTATCAAGTCTTGCAGGGTCTGCAGAACCTCTTCTGTTGGCAAGGCGACAGGGGCAGTTGTGCGATTGTTTCCACTAAAAAGCCATGAGATGATACTGCTCAGGGGCCAGGTACTAGCGGGACCATGACTAAGGTCTTCTGGGTCCTCACTCCTTCCAGCCCCATGCTGGCCACAGGGAGCTGCTTGCTGAGGTAGTCATTGCACCAACAACCTCAAGATGAAGTTCGCCCAGCAACACAGCAGCAGGAAACAATATTTGTATTCATTTACAGCTATTTCGTAAACAAGGAGACATGATTCCTCTTGGCACATTTATTTTCAAGCAACTTACAGTTTATCCTTGCATTGCTGTGCTCAGCACTCAGCACCAAGCAGGTTTTACTGAGTGTCTAATGATGATTTCTGTATAATCTAAAGAGGGAATGTCAACTGTGGTTATCAGGATGACGATTTCTATCTGCAGCAGATGGTTCCCTTCACTCACCCCATCTGTCTGTCACACTTCCTCTTTAAATAAGCACACTTGGAAAAATAACAAAGGTATTAACCTACAATACTGTTCTTTCACATTATGTTACCTTCATAGAACACATAAATCACAAGACTGGGGAAGGTGGGGGAAGTCTATCCATTTTCCCTCTCTTCTCTCTTCCTTTACGTACTTCCTCTGTCCAAGTGTCTTCTGATGCATCTGTGCATAGCTTTGTATTTGCATATGTGCACACTCTTGCTTTCTGTCACCTGTTAATGTCACCTTTCCTCAAGGTATCTCTTTCACCCCTTTGGATCTTCCTCCCCCTGGATTCTCTCTGCACATGCCTCCTTTCTTAGGCTTTCAGTATTATCCCTCTCAGTTCCAGTGTCTACCCCTCTTGGCTTCTGTTCCTTCTTCTTAATGCTAAACTCAAAGGGCTACTGTCAACATCTTCACCTTACACATATTTCTGAGAGTCTCTATCTATCACACTGTTTGCCCATCTGTCCTCCTGCTAGTTCATAGCCACTGTACAATGGGAGAAGGAGAAAGCATGATGGAATTCTAACTTTCCTTCTTCACTGCCCTCTCCTGTTGTGTCCCTATTTCATAGTGTAGATTTGCCTTCTGGACCGGCTACTGCTTACTGTTGGCTTCTCAAAAGAAATGGAAGACAAGAGCCTGTATCCAAATTATTTTTCTCTTTCATTTCCTAGGTGTTGCTAAGTTGTCACCTCTGCTGTATGGGTTTATTTGCCATTAGTTCTTCTTTCTCCTAAAAGAGGCTGTGGTGGTTGAGAAAAGTAAGAGCTCTGTTGGGAACAAAGTGTCTGTCTATCTGTCTGTCTGTCTGTCTGTCTGTCTCTCGATCTATCTATCTATCTATCTATCTATCTATCTATCTATAAGATATAGACATCTCAAATTGGGAAATGTTTAATTTTTTAAATACACAAATTTTGGTAAGAACAGTAGGAGGCTATTGTCTTTTAGGTTAGGGATGCTTTTCAGTCAGTTTCAGGGCAAAGACTTGCAACTGGGAAAGGCAGGCCAAGGGCAAGAACTGGCCAGGGTCCATGTTATCTATTTATATCTGGGTGAATGTGGAACCTCAGGAAGATATAAAGTCAGCTCCAGGAATGAACTGTCAACTGCTTAAATATCAAATGTATTTTGCAGCCAAATACAGACCGATTGGTGAATGTTCTTAGACCAGAGATGCTAAATGAAGCACACAGGCTGAAGTTAATGACTCAAAACAGTAGGTAGAGATCACATGAAGAAATAGCAAGAAAGGTGAGAGGGCATTATAATAAAACAAGGATTTAAATGTAATTTTCTGGTTTTGGTCTTCTCATTGGTTCAAGAAACCATTCTGTAAGACAATCATTATAAAACTGTGCTGCTAGGCTTCTAACAGACAGAGATATCACCATGGTAATGTTACCACAAAGGAGGAGGGAGAAAATAGAACAATATTAGAATAATGTTGCTTTACTTAAGTTAGTATGAATTTAAAATAGGTTATTTCAAGTTAAATACACACTGATATTACTGAGAAAAAGCACACAAAAGATGAAAATAAAAGTTCTCCAAAGCTGAACAGTATACTAGAAATATATATTTAACCCCAAAGAAGCAGTAAAAGATAGAACAAAAGGGTGAGTCAAAACCAGAAAAATGAAAATTATAAATATAAAGATCAATGTAATTAAACATAAGTGTATTAAACACATTGATAAAGAGAAAAACCATCAGACTTGATCTGAAGAAAAAACAATACAACATATGCAATGTCCAAGACACATAGCTAAGCATCAAAGCCAGAGATGAGGTGAAAGCCTGGGTGTGGGAGCGAGTAGTCAGAGCCTCACCACAGCTGTGACCCTGAGGGGCTCCACGAAGATGAGTGAAGAACATTTGTAGAGAAGACAATCTCTCATCTCAGTAGAGCCAACTTCTCAAGGCAATGTACCATTATAAAAATGAGCACTTGACAGCAATGATCAGAACTGACAAAGAAAAACATACAGCCTAAGTCAGGAGACAAAATTCTTTAACAGAAATGTCAATACCTTGTTCTTAATCACTTAAAACCTTAAATCTTATTAGTGTAAGACTAGGATGTAAGGCAAAGAAAAGGGATTTGACAAAAATCTAACACCCATTCAAGACAGAAACACATTCAAGACATCTGTTTCTAGAAACAGATGGCTTAGCAAAGAACATTTACGAAGACCCTACAGATAACACTGAACTTAGTGATTAAAAAAACAAAACAAACCAATGATAACAACAACAACCTTGATGTTTTCCTCCTAGGATTTGAAATAAAAGAAGAATATCTGCTCCTTGCATCAGCATTACACACTATACTGGATGTTCTAACCAGAGCAAGTTTCGAGGGGAGGAGGGGAAATAAAGTATATTACTACTGGAAAAGAAGACGCTCTTCATTCATAGATGACCAGATCTTGTATGTAGAAAACTCTTAAAAATCTACATTGTAAGAAAGCCCCTAGAATTAAAAAACAATATCAATGCTGTTCTGGATGTGAGATTAATATTTTAATAATGATATATGTCTATAAAGAGTAATGAATAACCTGAACTGAAATTTAAAATATAAATTTCACCTCCAAAAGTATTAAAAAGACACAAGTCCCTAGGAATAAGTCACACAAAAGAACTGCAAGATGATACACACACAGACAACTTCAGCTGCTTCCCAAAGGCAACTGGAGAGCACATGAATAGAGAGGCATGTGTGTGCACTGCTGTGCATTACCAAAGGAGCAAAGCTTCGAAAGCTAATCCACAGATCAACTGCACTTTCTACACATGTCCCAGAGGGCATTTAAATTTAATTTTTTACAGACATTGACAAATTCATCCTAAAATTCACATAAAAGAGGAGAATGTAAAAATGACTTTAAATGTATTATAAAATGAAGGATCCATGTTACATGATTTCAACACTATAGTATCTTTAATTAGTAATTTTAGAATACTAATATGCATATGGATCAATGAAATAAGTAAGAGATCTATAATAAACTCCTGCATTTGTGGTTATTTGATCTTCCTTTCCTTTTCTCTCAATCGCTCAATCTCTCTCTTTCTTTCTCTATCTGTCTGTTTCTCCCTTTCTATCAATCTCTTTGTCTCTGTCTCTCTCTGACTTTCTGTTTTCTCTCTCTCTCTCTCTCTCTCTCTCTCTCTCTCTCTCTCTCTCTCTCTCTCTCTCTCTCTCTCTCTGATGTACATGTGATTTGCATGTGCAAGTGAATGTAGCAGCCAGGGGCTAACCTTGGTTAGCATACCTCAGGAACTGTCCACCTCATTTAAGATAGGCTCTCTTACTACGATCTGGGGCTTGCTGATTAGATGAGGCTGCCTAGTCACCAAACCTGGAGATCTCATCATCTCTACTTCCCCAGTGATTGGATTACAAGTTCACACCCTTATGGCTAGGCTCTTGTGACTTTTGACAAAGGCACCAAGACCATTTGTTGGGGAAAGGTAGTCTTACTTAAACTTGCCTAAAAAGCAAGTTGCATGGGGGCAATCTGATATTCTAATACTTCACTGTGTAGCCAAGGCTGACTTTAAACTCATGAGTCTTCCTGGTTTAGTCTCCTGAATTCTGGGATCGCAGCATGTAATACCAGGTCCATTTTTTTTCTTTTTCCTTTTATTTCTTCTTTCTTGTGTAGTCTCTTTCTCTCTCTCTCTCTCTCTCTCTCTCTCTCTCTCTCTCTCTCCCTCCCTCCCTCCCTCCCTCCATCCCTCCCTATCTTTCCCTCTCCTCCCTCTCTCCTTCCTCTCTCTCTGTGACAGAGAGACAGAGACAAAGAGACACTTGTGCAGAAATGCATGGTGTCAAGAGGCTGACAGTGGGGTTTTTTTTTCTCAATCACTCTTCACCTCATTTACTAAGACAGGGTCTTTCGTGTAACCTGAAGTTCACTGTTTTGGCTAGACTGGCTTACCAGCAAGACCCTAGGACACACCTGTGGGAGAGATGGCTCAACAGATAAGAACATGGGGGTGGGGTGGGGTTGTAACAGAGTGCCAGGTTTGTTTCTCAGCACCCATATGGCAGTTTACAACTATCTGTAGCTCCAGTCCCAGAGGATTCAATGTCCTCTTTTGGCCTCCACAGGTACCAGGTATGTACATGGTGCACAGATGTACATGCAGACAAAACACCTATATACATAAAAAACATTTTAAAAAATTAAAAAGAAAATGAGAAGAGAAACCACAGATCAGGATACAGTGCTTGTAAATCATAAATTTGTTAAATCACTTGTACTAGCAGGCTCACTGAACTCAGAAATCTCAATTAGAAGACAAATGACTCAATTTTTAAAAGGCAAATGCATTTGATTACACTGCACCAAAGAAGATGTATGAATGGCCAGGAAATACATGAAAACATATTTGATACCATTATTCATTCTGGAAATGCAAATCCACACCATTCCACTTCTTCTATATGATGGCTACAATCAAAATATCAGATAGCTCAAATACAGGGAAGGTTGTAGGAAAAATGGAACTTCATTAACTTATGAGGGAATGATAAATGGTATACATCCCTTGGGAAACAGTTGTTTTCACATGTCCCACATGTCAATGCATGCTTGAAAGTTTAGCACTATGGAGGCTGAGGCAGGAAGATCAAGAGTTCAAGGTCATCATAGTCAATACATAAAGGTGCTACCTCTGTGTAAATAAACAGGTCTGGGGATATACAGATGGCAAAGCCTTTGTTTGACATGTATAAGGCTCTGAGATCAATCACCAGCAGAGAGAGAGAGAGAGAGAGAGACAGAGAGAGAGACAGAGAGAGAGACAGAGACAGAGAGAGAGACAGAGAGAGAGACAGAGAGAGAGACAGAGAGAGACAGAGAGACAGAGACACACAGAGAGACAGTGATAGACAGAGAGCGACAGATAGACAGACACAGATTGAGAGAGAGAGATTAACAAAAAACCAAACAACAACAAAATAGTAGATGTACTCAAATTTCAATCGATAGCTGAATTGACAAACAAAATATGGACTATACATTCAATTGAATGCTCATCATCTTTGAAAAGGAATGAAATTCTGATAAATGAATCAAACATTAAAGTCTTTTGGCTATGTGAAATAAACCATGCACACAATTTCACTCATATGAAGTACTTAGAATAGTGAAATACATAGATATCAAGAATGGAGAATATAGAACAAGGGTGACCATTTAATTGGCAGAAGGTTCCAGTGTTCTATGGTGAAGAATGGTGATGCTTGCCCAAGAGTAGAAATTCACTATAAGGCACTGAGATGATATCTAGAAATGGCTAAAATGGAACTGGGGAGAGGGCTCTGAAAGAAATGTGTTTGCTGTGCTAGAGAGGACTGAGTTTGGATTCCCAAGACCTATTCAAAAACTAGTCATCATGGTGAGTGCTGGCAACTGGCATACTGGGTGGTGGGAGCAGAGATTAGTCTAGCCAAATAGCAAGTTCCACCATGCTCAAGAGAGTCTGTCTCCAGAATTAAAGAGGAACACAATAGAAGAAACTTGACATTGACTTCTGGACTGAACACAAGAATACACAGAAGTGCCTCCTTCCATACACATGACATCACACACACACACACACACACACACAGAGAGAGAGAGAGAGAGAGAGAGAGAGAGAGAGAGAGAGAGAGAGAGAGGAGAGAGAGAGAGAGGAGAGAGAGAGAGAGGAGAGAGAGAGGAGAGAGAGAGAGGAAATGAAAGCATATAACTGAAAACATACACACACATATAAAGGCATCACCTATAAAATGATAAAAATGAATATAATTCATGGTTCAAATGATAAACATAAAATGTGTATCCATTTCTTTATAGATAAGCCTACATATACACACATGCACACTTTATACATACATACAAATATAAGAATGCAGATAATGTTCAGTAATTTAAAAAGACAACATGAATGAACCACAAAAATATAATACTGAGTGAAAAGGGTAGATTCAAAGGATGATCTATCTTATTTAATCAATATAATGTTTTTTAGTTCAGACAAAGACAGGGCTATGAGTGGCAACTAAACTGAGCTTAGGAGCATAAGAAATTGTAGGGAAATGGAAATATTCTAAAACTTAATCATGGTGATCACTGTACACAGCTCTGTAAATCTATTAAATCTCTCTGAATCATATACTTATGAGAGTGAATTCTATGATAAAGTGTACCTCATTAAAGCTGTTTAAAAATAATTTTCTCGATAACCCTCTTCCGGTCAGAAAAGCACCGGGGCAGCTGGGGCGCAGGGTCGGCTGACACTCGCCAGCTACCCACAACACCCGCCACAGGATCTTAAGACTTCTGGTGAGTGGAGCACAGCTTCTGCTCCAATCCAATTGCGCGGGACCTGAGACTGCATTAGTTAGGGAAGCAGAAACCGGCCTGAGTAGGGCCACAGGCCTCATCCGGCCGGATCAGCGCCAGGGTAGCGGGAGCGCAGGGTTGCCTGACACCCGCCAGCTACCCAAGACCCCCGCCGCAGGATTTTGGGACTGCTGGGGAGTGGAACACAGCATCTGCTCCAGTCCAATCACGCGGGACCTGAGACTGCTCTGGTTGGGGAGAGAGAAATCCGGCATACATAGGGCCACAACCCTCTTCCGGTCAGAAAAGCACCGGGGCAGCTGGGGCGCAGGGTCGGCTGACACTCGCCAGCTACCCACAACACCCGCCACAGGATCTTAAGACTTCTGGTGAGTGGAGCACAGCTTCTGCTCCAATCCAATTGCCCGGGACCTGAGACTGCATTAGTTAGGGAAGCAGAAACCGGCCTGAGTAGGGCCACAGGCCTCATCCGGCAGGATCAGCGCTGGGGTAGCAGGAGAGCAGGGTTGCCTGACACCCTCCAGCTACCCACGACCCCCGCCGCAGGATTTTGGGACTGCTGGTGAGTGGAACACAGCTTCTGCTCCAATCTTTAAACAGTGACAACGATAACAACTAACCCCAGAGATTACCAGATGGCAAAAGGTAAACGTAATAATCTTACTAACAGAAACCAAGACCACTCACCATCATCAGAACCCAGCACCCCCACTTCGCCCAGTCCAGGGCACCCCAACACACCGGAAAAGCTAGACACGGATCTAAAAGCATATCTCATGATGATGGTAGAGGACTTCAAGAAGGACTTTAATAACACACTTAAAGAAATACAAACGAACACTGGTAAACAGGTAGAAGACAGTAAAGAGGAAGCACAAAAATCCCTTAAAGAATTGCAGGAGAACACTGCTAAAGAGTTACAAATCCTTAAAGAAAAACAGGATAACATAATCAAACAGGTGGAAGTCCTTACAGAAAAACAGGAAAACACATCCAAACAGATGATGGAATTGAACAAAACCATACTAGACCTAAAAAGGGAAGTAGACACAATAAAGAAAACCCAAAATGAGGCAACACTGGAGATAGAAACCCTATGAAAGAAATCTGGAACCATAGATACGAGCATCAGCAACAGAATACAAGAGATGGAAGAGAGAATCTCAGGTGCAGAAGATTCCATAGAGAACATCGGCACAACAATCAAGGAAAATGTAAAATGCAAAAAGATCCTAACTCAAAACATCCAAGAAATACAGGACACAATGAGAAGACCAAACCTACGGATAATAGGAGTGGATGAGAATGAAGATTTTCAACTCAAAGGACCAGCAAATATCTTCAACAAAATTATAGAAGAAAACTTCCCAAATCTAAAGAAAGAGATGCCCATGAACATACAAGAAGCCTACAGAACTCCAAATAGACTGGACCAGAAAAGAAATACCTCCCGACACATAATAATCAGAGCAACAAATGCTCTAAATAAAGATAGAATACTAAAAGCAGTAAGAGAAAAAGGCCAAGTAACATATAAAGGCAAGCCTATCAGAATTACACCAGATTTTTCACCAGAGACTATGAAAGCCAGAAGATCCTGGACGGATGTTATACAGACACTAAAAGAACACAAATTCCAGCCCAGGCTACTATACCCAGCCAAACTCTCAATTAACATAGATGGAGAAACCAAAGTATTCCACGACAAAACCAAATTCACACATTATCTCTCCACGAATCCAGCCCTTCAAAGGATAATAACAGAAAAAAACCAATACAAGGACAGGAACCACGCCCTAGAAACAACAAGAAGGTAATCCCTCAACAAACCTAAAAGAAGACAGCCACAAGAACAAAATGCCAACTTTAACAACAAAAATAACAGGAAACAACAATTACTTTTCCTTAATATCTCTTAATATCAATGGACTCAACTCCCCGATAAAAAGACATAGACTAACAAACTGGCTACACAAACAAGACCCAACATTTTGCTGCTTACAGGAAACTCATCTCAGAGAGAAGGATAGACACTACCTCAGAATGAAAGGCTGGAAAACAATTCTCCAAGCAAATGGCATGAAGAAACAAGCTGGAGTAGCCATTCTAATATCTGATAAGATTGACTTCCAACCCAAAGTCATTAAAAAAGACAGGGAGGGACACTTCATACTCATCAAAGGTAAAATCCTCCAAGAGGAACTATCAATCCTGAATATCTATGCTCCAAATACAAAGGCAGCCACATTCATTAAAGAAACTTTAGTAAATCTCAAAGCACACATTGCACCTCATACAATAATAGTGGGAGACTTCAACACACCACTTTCACCAATGGACAGATCATGGAAACAGAAACTAACCAGGGACACAGTGAAACTAAGAGAAATTATGAATCAAATGGATCTGGCAGATATCTACAGAACATTCTATCCTAAAACAAAAGGATATACCTTCTTCTCAGCACCTCATGGTACCTTCTCCAAAATTGACCACATAATTGGTCACAAAGCAGGCCTCAACAGATACAAAAATTTTGAAATTGTCCCATGCATCCTATCAGATCACCATGGACTAAGGCTGATCTTCAATAACAAAATAAATAATAGAAAGCCAACCTTCACGTGGAAACTGAACAACACTCTTCTCAATGATACCTTGGTCAAGGAAGGAATAAAGAAAGAAATTAAGGACTTTTTAGAGTTCAATGAAAATGAAGCCACAACATACCCAAACTTATGGGACGCAATGAAAGCATTTCTAAGAGGAAAACTCATAGCTCTGAGTGCCTCCAAAAGGAAACTAGAGAGAGCACACATTAGCAGCTTGACAACACACCTAAAAGCACTAGAACAAAAGGAAGCAAATTCACCCAAGAGGAGTAGACGGCAGGAAATAATCAAACTCAGGGGTGAAATCAACCAAGTGGAAACAAGAAAAACTATTCAAAAAATCAACCAATCAAGGAGCTGGTTCTTTGAGAAAATCAACAAGATAGATAAACCCTTAGCCAGACTCACTAGAGGGCACAGGGAAAGCATCCTAATTAACAAAATCAGAAATGAAAAAGGAGACATAACAACAGATCCTGAAGACATCCAAAACACCATCAGATCCTTCTACCAAAGGCTATACTCAACAAAACTGGAGAACCTGGATGAAATGGAGAAGTTCCTAGACAGATACCAGGTACCAAAGTTGAATCAAGATCAGGTCAATGATCTAAACAGCCCTATATCCCCCAAAGAAATAGAAGCAGTCATTAATAGTCTCCCAACTAAAAAAAGTCCAGGACCAGATGGGTTTAGTGCAGAGTTCTATCAGACCTTCAAAGAAGATCTAATCCCAGTTCTTCACAAACTATTCCACAAAATAGAAACAGAAGGTACTCTACCCAACTCATTCTATGAAGCCACAATTACTCTGATACCTAAACCGCAAAAAGACCCAACAAAGATAGAAAACTTCAGACCAATATCCCTTATGAATATTGATGCAAAAATCCTCAATAAAGTTCTTGCTAACCGAATCCAAGAACACATCAAAACAATCATCCATCCTGACCAAGTAGGTTTCATCCCAGGGATGCAGGGATGGTTCAATATACGGAAATCCATCAACGTAATCCAGTATATAAACAAACTCAAAGACAAAAACCACATGGTCATCTCGTTAGATGCGGAAAAAGCATTTGACAAGATCCAACACCCATTCATGATAAAAGTCTTGGAAAGATCAGGAATTCAAGGCCCATACCTAAACATGATAAAAGCAATCTACAGCAAACCAGTAGCCAACATCAAAGTAAATGGTCAGAAGCTTGAAGCAATCCCTCTAAAATCAGGGACTAGACAAGGCTGTCCACTTTCTCCATACCTATTCAACATTGTACTTGAAGTCCTAGCCAGAGCAATTCGACAACAAAAGGAGATCAAAGGGATACAAATTGGAAAAGATGAAGTCAAAATATCACTTTTTGCAGATGATATGATAGTATATATAAGTGACCCTAAAAATTCCACCAGAGAACTCCTAAGCCTGATAAACAGCTTCGGTGAAGTAGCTGGATATAAAATTAACTCAAACAAATCAATGGCCTTTCTCTACACAAAGAATAAACAGGCTGAGAAAGAAATTAGGGAAACAACACCCTTCTCAATAGTCACAAATAATATAAAATATCTTGGCGTGACTCTAACTAAGGAAGTGAAAGATCTGTATAATAAAAACTTCAAGTCTCTGAAGAAAGAAATTCTAGAAGATCTCAGAAGATGGAAAGATCTCCCATGCTCATGGATTGGCAGGATCAACATTGTAAAAATGGCTATCTTGCCAAAAGCAATCTACAGATTCAATGCATTCCCCATCTAAATTCCAAATCAATTCTTCAACGAATTAGAAAGTGCAATCTGCAAATTCATCTGGAATAACAAAAAACCTAGGATAGCAAAAACTCTTCTCAAGGATAAAAGAACCTCTGGTGGAATCTCCATGCCGGACCTAAAGCTCTACTACAGAGCAATTGTGATAAAAACTGCATGGTACTGGTATAGTGACAGACAAATAGACCAATGGAATAGAATTGAAGACCCAGAAATGAACCCACACACCTATGGTCACTTGATCTTCGACAAGGGAGCTAAAAACATCCAGTGGAAGAAAGACAGCATTTTCAACAAATGGTGCTGGCACAACTGGTTGTTAACATGTAGAAGAATGCGAATCGATCCATTCCTATCTCCTTGTACTAAGGTCAAGTCTAAGTGGATCAAGGAACTTCACATAAAACAAGAGACACTGAAACTTATAGAGGAGAAAGTGGGGAAAAGCCTTGAAGATATGGGCACAGGGGAAAAATTCCTGAATAGAACAGTAATGGCTTGTGCTGTAAGATCGAGAATTGACAAGTGGGACCTCATGAAACTACAAAGCTTCTGCAAGGCTAAAGACACCATCAATAAGACAAAAAAACCACCAACAGATTGGGAAAGGATCTTCACCTATCCTAAATCAGATAAGGGACTAATATCCAATATATATAAAGAACTCAAGAAGGTGGACTCCAGAAAGTCAAATAACCCCATTAAAAAATGGGGCTCAGAACTG
Organism: Mus caroli; assembly: GCF_978045245.1. Classification (NCBI taxonomy): domain Eukaryota; kingdom Metazoa; phylum Chordata; class Mammalia; order Rodentia; family Muridae; genus Mus; species Mus caroli. The sequence continues at coordinate 67,579,484 of NW_028227257.1, read as the reverse complement.
AACAAAGAATTCTCACCGGAGGAATACTGAATGGCAGAGAAACACATGAAAAAATGTTCAACATCCTTAATCATCAGGGAAATGCAAATCAAAACAACCCTGAGATTCCACCTCACACCAGTCAGAATGGCTAAGATCAAAAATTCAGGTGACAGCAGATGCTGGCGAGGATGTGGAGAAAGAGGAACACTCCTCCATTGTTGGTGGGATTGCAAGCTTGTACAACCACTCTGGAAATCAGTCTGGCGGTTCCTCAGAAAATTGGACATAGTACTACCGGAGGATCCAGCAATACCTCTCCTGGGCATATATCCAGAAGATGTCCCAACCGGTAAAAAGGACACATGCTCCACTATGTTCATAGCAGCCCTATTTATAATAGCCAGAAGCTGGAAAGAACCCAGATGTCCCTCAACAGAGGAATGGATACAGAAATTATGGTACATTTACACAATGGAGTACTACTCAGCTATTAAAAAGAATGAATTTATGAAATTCCTAGCCAAATGGATGGACCTGGAGGGCATCATCTTGAGTGAAATAACACAATCACAAAAGAACTCACACAATATGTATTCATTGATAAGTGGATATTAGCCCAAAACTTAGGATACCCAAGATATAAGATACAATTTGCTAAACGCATGAAACTCAAGAAGAATGAAGACCAAAGTGTGGACACTGTGCACCTTCTTAGAATTGGGAACAAAACACCCAGGGAAGGAGTTACAGAGACAAAGTTCGTAGCTGTGATGAAAGGATGGACCATTTAGAGACTGCCGTATCCAGGGATCCATCCCATAATCAGCTTCTAAACGCTGACACCATTGCATACACTAGCAAGATTTTGCTGAAAGGACCCAAATATAGCTGTCTCTTGTGAGACGATGCCGGGGCCTAGCAAACACAGGAGTGGATGTTCACAGTCAGCTATTGGATGTATCACAGGGCTCCCAATGGAGAAGCTAGAGAAAGTACCCAAGGAGCTAAAGGTATCTGCAACCCTATTGTTGGAACAACATGATGTACTAACCAGAACCCCGGAGCTCTTGTCTCTAGCTGCATATGTATCGAAAGATGGCCTAGTCGGCCATCAATGGAAAGAGAGGCCCATTAGACTTGCAAACTTTATATGCCCCAATATAGGGGAATGCCAGGGCCAAAAGAATGGGAATGGGTGGGTAGGGAAGTGGGGGGCGCTATGGGGGACTTTTGGGATAGCATTGGAAATGTAATTGAGGAAAATATGTAATAAAAATATTAAAAATCAAAAAAAAAATCAAACACAGAGCTGAAATCAATAAAACAGAAACAAGCAACAATAAAAACCCATAGAAAGAATCGATGAGAGTTTGTTCTTTGAGAAAATCAGTAAGTAATAAACTCCACAAAACTGGAAAACATGAAAAAAAATAATTTTCTCATTGTCATGCTTGGAACCCTCATTAACTATGTAATAGTTTTATTGAAATATTAATCTATAGCTCATAAAAACACACATTTAAAGGATATAATTCAGTGACTTGATATTTAGCATCTTCATAGTTATACAAAACTAAACAGTTTCTAACTCTTTAGCTGTCTTCCCTACCTCCAGTGGGTCATTCTCTAGCTCTCATTAACCATTTTACCTCCTTTCTGTGTCTACAGACTTGCCCATTCGGTTAATGAAGTGACACCACACAGTAGGTAGTGGTCGTTTCTGTCTGGGTTCTTTCACTTAACATACTTTTGATCTGCCTATGTGAATAAAAGGCAAAAGCAACTTTGTTGGGCTTGAACACACTGTGTTGTGGTATGTGCTCATACCTTATTCTATTTTATACCAATGGTAGATCTTATTTATTTGTGTGTAAACTGATCAACATTTGGGTTGTTTCTACATTGGAGCTATCATGAAGAGCATGTACTGAGTACTTATGGACAGTTTTGTTGGATCATATGTTTTTATTTTGGGTCCTGTAGCAACTCATATTTAACCTACAAAGATACTTCAAGACTATCTTCCAAAGTCACTGTGATATTTTAAATTCCATCTGGCAGTGAAGACTCTGGTTTCTTCACACTTTATCCCACATTTCTTAGTTAACACATATCTTCGTGGGTATAGACACACACTTCACTGGATTCTTTGTTGTCATTTTCCTGATAGTGATTCAAACGGAACATCTTTTAGTGCATTCATTGGGCATTAGTGTACATTCTTCTACGAAATGTCTACCCAGACCCTTTGACTATTTCAATCAGCCACTTTACTTTCTGTATCACCGAAAGTTACTGTTCTTTCTCCTAGATACAACCCCCTTCTTGACTATATGATTTATCAATATTTTTTTCCTTTATATTGAATCATCTCCATTTACTTCATTGCATCCTTTGCAGTGACATCACTTACAAATTTCAACAAAGTCGATTTTATTTATTATTTCTTTGTTGCTTTTGTCTTGGTATCATATTTAAGAAACCATGTCCTAATCCAAAGTATCCAAATTTATGCCTATGTCTTATAAATGTCTTATAATTTTATTTCTCATACTTAAATCTTTGATTCATTCATTCAGAGTTAATTTTTGCATATGAGGTTAGAGCTGTTGACTTTAAAGAAAATTGAATGCCAATCCTTGGGAGATCTGGAGGACCCATAAGAAAACCATACACTTCAAGGGTAAGCGATTGGATGCTAATCAAGATCACATGAACAATGTGTTTTCATGCAGCTTTCTCTCTGATTAAGTTCTAACCAATGGAATGAATGCACAATGAAGGGATAGAAAGTGATTGACCCGATATCATTTTAAGCATGAAATTCCATTCACTCGTCATTCTTCCTTTTGCAGAGCATACCTTAGGCACATTGACATTAATAAGCTATTTTTGACCATGTGGATGAAGAAAAATTGCTGAAATGATTCACAGCTGTGACTGAATGCTAGAATCATCAAAGAGGCTTCAATGAAGTACTGACATTTGGCTTTTTGGTGTTATTGTTGAGATAGCAGCTCATATGTAGCCTAGGCTGGCCTGGAATTCAAAATCCTCCCACTTTCCCTAGTACATGGATTACAGCCTGACCCCTGTTAACCACTGGATCTTGGATCTTCAGACTATTGAGGAAATTAGATTGAGACACAGCCTGGAAAGCATAGTATTAAATGCTGCCCCAAATCAATCTTACACTTAGCTAAGGTTAAGAGCTCTATTCCAGAAGAACAACTTCTTAAACTTTGGAACATGTAGACAGACATCACCTAGGAGAGTGGTCTTCAACCTTCCTAGTGCTGCGATCCTTTAATACAGCTTCTCATGTTGTGGTGACCCCAACCATAAAAGCATTGCTACTTCATATCTGTATTTTTGCTACTTTTATGAATTGTTATGTAAATATCTGATATGTAGGAAATCTGATATGTGACCTCAAATTGGGTTACTGACCTAGGCAAATATAACTTGATAGATCTGACTCCTTGGATGCCTGATTCAGTTCATCTGAGGTCAGAGTTGACAATGTATATGTTCAACAGATTTGTTTGTGGAGCTGCTGAGTCCAGGAACATTTTTCAGGAACTTATAGGAAGGTCTGAGGCAGCAAGAGAGAGGGAACCTCCATCCCAGTCCCCTAAGCTAGCTGGCTACTCTTTACAATTATCAGGGGAAGTAACAGTTTATTCTACTCTATAGCCACAGCTAGTATTCTCTTTAGTTTGCAGAGTTTTAACTACAAGAAAAGTAAAAGTTATCATTTTATGCCAACACAGCTGTACCCTCTTGGCTTTAAAGAGATTTTTCTACAAGGGAAGAATGGCTTGGATCACTGTATTGATTACAGCAAGATCAGTTCCTCACAGTAATTGATTAAAAGAGTCCCAAATTCCATTTTGGCAACGTGTTGAGGCCAAACCGTTTACCATCCAAGCAGGCACTTCAGCTAGTTTTTGAGCTACAGACCCAGCCCCAGTTGGCTAATTCAAGGCTTCCACAACAAATAGAAAAATTCCAAGTGATACAGAAACTCTTTCGAAATAGTTTGGAGGGTGTGGGTCAGTTTCTTTCTATCCCTTTGTCCCTCCGTATTTCCTGAGCACAAAGAGATTGAAAACAAAAACAAAAACACTGATTTTTCTACACCTTGGTTTTTGTTTTGTAAAGACCTTAGATATTCTTTGCACTAATTAGTCATCAATTTTTCATTAATCTAAGCAACTAGTATGGCCTTAGACATGTTGGGTAATGAATAAAACTGGTAGATTACCTATGTGGCAGATAAAATTCTGTCCTAATCTCTCTCTCTCTCTCTCTCTCTCTCTCTCTCTCTCTCTCTGAAACAAAAATTAATGGTGATTACTATTTTCCTCCAAACATTCCTGGTATCAAAAGCAGATGGGTGGATGGGTTTGGAAGAGAAAGAGGATGGGGCAAAGTACCTGACAAACTGGCTGAATAAGGCGGTTGTGTTCCGGATGATTCGAGCAGCCTGGGACTCTTCCTGCTGGCACCTCTGCAGTGTTAATCCGTCATCCATGTGGCCTTCCTGATGGAGTATGACCTACCCACAGGGCACGGGAACAAGTCCAGGTTACATACACATTACTTCACAGTTGGGCCACCCACATTCTCTGTAGTGTTTTCTTATTATTCTTTTCCCTAGCCAAGCTCCCTTGAGTCCATTTTGAAAACGGGACATTAACAAAGTTATTTTGCCCATATGTCCCATTACTGACATGTGAATTATTCCCACAACCTGGTAGTTTGATGAGAATGAAATTTTATGTGCCACCATGGTATGAGCTACAATAAATTTCCCAGGCCTGGATGGCCAACTGAAGGGGGAAAACATACTTGTATAATAGATTTTTTTTTCTCTTTAAAATGAACACAGAGGCTTACCCTTGAAAATGGAGGAAGTCCCTGTGTTAAGGATCTTCTCCATATGTAAACTGGGCAAGAACAATTCAAAGCAAAACTCTCTCCTGGGATCAGGCTTGTCCTGAAGGACAGCTATGTGAGTGCGCTAACTAGCAGATAGACCAGGGAAAGTGGATTAAGGTGGGAGTATGTTTCCGATGGAGGTGACTTCAGAGCATGGACTCTCATTATCAGGTGACTTTTCTTTTAGTCCTGTTTTGCTACTTGCCAGCTCAGTGACTTTTGAGTGAGTTCTTTAACTCTCTGCTCCCAGTTCACTGTTTGCAAATGTGTGTTTATCTTGGAGGGCTGTTTGGGGATTTAGGTGATTTACATATAAATTAAAATGACTCCTAGAAAGGAAAAGGTGGTCAAGAACTGTTTATTATATGGGCAATAATTACTGATCTTTGGCCAGTTGTGTAGAAGCTACGCGAACTTACTATCACTAAGGACACCATGGTACATCTGATGGAAAGCTAGCAGCTTTTAGAGCTTGTTAGCTTTTCCTCTTAACTCGGTCAAGTATGCTCAGATGGTAAGTGGGATAGTTTGAACCTGGCTCAAGTTAAGGTCAAATCCTGATCTAAACTCCTGAACATGGCAACAGCTTGTGGAAGTGAGGAGAGACAGTGCAGAGTTCTATAGTTCAGTCTGCGCGTCAGGATTTTTAGTTTAAAATCAAAGTATATTTTCTTTCAGGTGAAAATCTCTTTCTTATATTTTCCCTCTTTTGGCTATAGCCTAACATAATGAATTCACATAAGAAGTAGGATACAGCCTTGCAAACATTTGAGTTCTCCTTAAAAAGAAACTGTGCATCCTATGTGCATAACGATTAAGCATAACACAGGATGCCTAACCATTGGAAACCCCAGCTTTTAGGCAGCATTAATCGTTCAGACCTTCCTGGCATCTGGTTAACAATATGCAATTTAGCAAAACTCTCCTACTATGTATGCTTTGTGTTGCTCCCAGTTTTCTGGTCCTGAATGATCAGTATTCTTAGAGTTTCTTCAGATAACATGAAAACTGGACAGACAAACAAGAAAGTAATGAAGACTGATGGATATCTCCAGGCCCAGGTCCTTAACTATGATTCTCACAGAGGTACCTGCAATGCAAAAGGTGACCAAGGGACCATTCCTTTTATTTGTTTGTTTGTTTGTTTTAAAGAAATATTGAATATATATTTTAAAGAGTTTATTTGTTTATTTATTTATTTTTAAGAAAAATTGAATATATATTTTAAAGAGTCGTTACTGAACATATATTAACTGTTGTGATTTATGCTGGCTACAGAGTATACAGTGAGAAAAACACAGTGTTCTTAGTCTATTGGAAAGGCCTTTATCTTTTATAGAAATCCCAATGTCTCTAAAATTTTGATACTATACACTTTTAATTGACACTTTATTGATGCACTTTTACTAACAAAATCGTATGGAAGGATGTTTCCATGTATATTTTATCATTATTTACATATGATAAAATATCCTTTTTATTATTTTGTTTATTCACTTAACATCCTGCTCACTACCCACTTCCTGGTCACCCCCTCCCACAATCCCTCTCACCTCCCCACTCTACTTCTTCTCTGAGAGGGTGAGGGTCCCTCTGGTCTCTCCCATACTGGCACATCAAGTCTCTGTGGGGCTAGGTACTTCCTCTCCCACTGATGCCAGACAAGGCAGCCCAGCCAAATGAACATATCCAACAGATAAGCAACAGCTTTTGGGATAGCTCCTGTTCTAGTTGTTCGGCACTCACACGAAAACTAAACTGCACATCTGCTACATATGTGTGGGGAGGCCTAGGTCTAGCCTGTGTATGTTCTTTGCTTGGTGGCTCAGTCCCTGAGAGCTGCAAGAGGACCATTCCTTTTAACATGAGCTACTGTTTGTCAATTTCTTCATGTGGTTGTCCTAGGTTTTATTAACTTCATACAGATCTGGACATTTTCCAGAGAAAATTTAACCTGTTCTTATGAAATATAGCATGTTTTGCCTGTCAATGGCTAAGTATTAGTATATTAGTATTAGAAGAAGATGTCTCTCCCAAAGTTGCATACATGTTCTAGCAGTTAGATGAGTCTTTGGGCAGGAAAAGACACACTAGATCAACAATGTAGTCCAACATTCCATGTAGACAGAATCCCTTCCATCTCGAAGTGCAGCCTCAAACTCAGAAATTCTATTCTTGCGTTATCATGGCTGTGGTAAGTGTGCAAAACCATACAGCCTGCCAAGCAGCCTGGTACACTACAGAGGACTGGGATAGGCTGGCAGAGGATGGGATGGGTACATATGTGCAGTTTTCTCTTATTCTCAGAGTAAAGCTCTCTGTTTTAGACTGTGGCCCCATGAGGACTCAACTGAAAGTCTACAATATTCTCAGGGCCATACCAATATGGGACGCAGCAATTGCCAGGACTTTTTCCTGTGGACTGTCCTACTGTCTGTGTCTTGGCCTTACTCTTTTCCATCACAGCTGTTTTCTGTCTTGCTCACCTAGCCCACACATGAACAGCTCAGGTCCTATTAGAAACTGCATGTAGAATTTCAGGCTGTCTCTATAGCTGACTCTATTTGGGAATCTTGGTGGTAGAAATCCCATAAATACTGGCTGACCCTGTGTCTATACTCCATCTCTCCACCATAGTGGAGCTGACCTAAGACCTCTTTCTCTAGTCTACAGAGCAGCAACTGTATGCAGGCAACAACACAAGGATCCAAGTGTGTTTGCTTTTATGTCCACACATTCTGCTCTGACCAGCAGAACTCACATTCACAGGATCTTGCTTGGTAAAACCTCCCTATTACCACATAGTATGATACCAATATCCTATAATAACTAGCACTCAGAGACACTGTCATTATTGCTTTAGGTCAATATGGCAGGACTATTGTTCACAGTACTCCCTATAACAGTATTCTAGGTCTCTTTGACTATCCAAACCTGCATTTTGAAAGAATTTTCCAAGAAAAATCATCCCTTTGGCATCTACCCTCTGGTTCCTATAAAGAAGAATTACTATTATGGCAATTGACTTTGTAATGAAAAGATGCTACAAGTTTCCAAGCTAGCTTCCTGCTATGGCATGCTATGGTGAACTATTTGCGTCTGGACACATGTCTGTGGATAGAGCGTCAACTCCCAACTCTCCGCACATCAGTGTCGGTAGCCTCATTGTTATGCAAACTGTATTCTCTCCATAGAGACTCTAGTCGGTCTCTATCTTATGAAAATAGCATAATAACTCCATTATCCACTTAAATGAAGCGAGCAATGATGTGGATAATTCCAAAATAGTGGAACTATTAAGAGTCATTGAGACTGAGTTTCAGAGTGAATCCAACAAGCTCTGGCTCTTTCATGCAGAATTGTCATGTAAAGTATAGGTTAAAAAAATTGAAAATAGGGTTACAGTGATCAAATTAGCCTAATTCACTAGGGAAACAATGTATAATCTGTCACAGAGCCACACTTTAAAGGGTAAAACATAACCATGCCCACCTGGTCCCCAGAGTCACTCCTCTCTAACTGTTCCCCCCTCCGTGTAAAAAAAAATTAAAAAGTAAGTAAACCCTTATAACCATTAGATCCTTTACCTTTCTTTTCAGAGGTCCCAGGCGGGAAGTTTTGGCATCTTGTGCTTTGTAGGTGACCCAAAGGCCACTGGCTACATGCTGAACAAAGCAGACAGAATCCCCATACTTGATTTCTGGAACTCCCATGCCTTCCATATCTCTCTTGTGACTGGAATCTAATTTCTCCTTGATTTCCTATTCCACACAAAAATAGAGAAACAACAAACAGACAAATGTAGGCATGCCTGATTACAGAGCTACTCAATGTAGAAAACAAATCACTTGTGCAGAATCTGTAAGACAAAAAGCTATTATCCGAATAATCATGTCTCCAAGCTAGGATTTCAGAACATCTCTGACTTCCCTTATCTGTTGTTAATTGTAAAACCAATGCATTGAAGCTTTGGACACTTCAGGGATCTGTAAAATGATGGAAAATGAAGCAGTTTGTAGGGTCCTCATTCTATTCTGATTTTATATGCTTCTCTCTTATATGTCTACTTCCCTCACCCTAACATAGATAATGCTAACAAGTGACTTTTAAGTGGTCAGTCAACTCATTTTCAGTAATTGATATCTTCCATAATTTAAATGCTTATTGTCCACAAATGCCACAATTTAGGAGCTTAAAACACCATCTGTTAACATAAATTTCATAACAACCAGGAAATGGAAACAATCTAAGTGTCTGTAAACCAATGAGTGAATAATGAAAAAGTGGTAGTTTTACACAGTGGAGTATTATTAAGCTGTTAAAAAATAAAATTACAAAGTTCACAGGTCAATGGGTGGAGCTGGAAACAATCATTCTGCATGAAATCACCTGGATTCAGAAAGACAAATCTCTCAGGTCTGGGTGTGAGTTTTGAAGCTTCTGATATGTTTATTTCATTTTGAATACATATAGAGGTCAAAATATTAGTGAGGGACATGGGGGGACACTTTGAAGGGAGCAGAGATAGAATTCAGTGGTTTTAAGAGTTAAAGGAGAATAGTGGAGGAAGGGTTAAGTTGGAGTTAGGGATGGGAGGGCAATAAAGAATATGAGGAGGAAGAAATAAGACTAAAGACCTTTTGAAAAAGTCATATGGAAATCTGCTATTATGTAAGCAGTTCATACACACATAAACACACATGCACATGCATATACACACCACATACACACACATGGGGATGGGGAAGGAAGAAGAGAAAGACACACACACACACACAGAGAAAGAGAGAGAGAGAGAGAGAGAGAGAGAGAGATGGGGAGACAGAGATAGAGGAGAGAAAGAGAAAGGAGAGAGAGAAAGAGAGAGGAGAGAGAGAAAGAGAGAGGAGAGAGAAAAAGAGAGAGAGAATGAGAATATATAAGTAGGGTGACAAAGTCCTTACTAGACACCAGCTAACAAATAAAAAGCCCAGTGCCAGGAACGAGCTCCCTCTTTTACAGTTGTTGGCCAGTGAGGGTCCATGGATCCCAACTACAAATCTGAAAGCTCTGAAATGGTGAGCCCAAATTAGCCTTTCCTTCCTCTATCCTTCTCAGGTCTGTGCTCAAAGTGAAGGGAAGCTGACACTGGGCCACCTTAGCTGTGGTCACAGTAGGTTCCATTCTTCAGTGTCCTCTGTTTCCCTACCTGTTCTCTGTTATGGAAACAGGTCAGGTCATATGACCTAGGTAGGCATCCTGTGACAACCCCATGTGCCTGCCACATGAATAGATGCACAGTACCTTTGTTCCTTTCCTCATCAGTTAAGGCCTCTCTGGTTTTACTCTATGTGGCCATAGTCTATTTCCACTTCTTTTCGCTGCCTTGCATTGACTTGCTCAGTTGTAAATGCTATTAACTACGTAGCACTTTGAATTTTTTGCAGAATGAAAACATGTGACATGCTTTTCCCTGTGATTACAACAGTAGTCCTCTTCTTCATAATGATGGGCCTCATGTGTAGTGAGTCCTTCCCATGCTCAGCACTGCTTTAAGTACTTTACAGGTTCAGGCAGTCACTCTTATAACAAAGCTCCAGATGGAGCTACAAATATTGTCCTAGTTCTACAGATGAAAAAAATGAAAGATATAATTTGCTCAAGGTCACCCAAGGAGTAATGTCAAAATGCAGCCAAGAGGTCAGGAACTGGGAGGAGTTAGGGAAGGGGAAACCTTAATCATAATATATTTATGGAAAGATATTTTTCCAATAAAATATAATGAAATAAAAACTCTACCTCTATGTAAATAAACAAATAAAAATTGAAAATGAGGACAGGAAGTTAGAAAAGATATGTAAGGGGTGGAGTCATGAACGAAGTAGGAGTTGGGGAGGAAAGGACATGGGGAGGAGGTAGGATATGGTCAGCATACATTGTATATGTTTGAACATTTCAGAGAAAAACCTTAAAAACTAAAACTCTCTATCTCCTGCATCGGTGTTTCTTCCATCAGTCTAATGTGACTCAGACTTCAGTTTCTCCTTCAGATGCCAGTTCCCCTGTGAGGATAGCTAGTGGCGCCACGGCATCTCAGCATTGCCTCATCCCTCTATGAAGCACTTAGCATCTCATAACACGTCTATGAAAGGAATCAGGGCAATCGATTGTGGATTCTTAATAGTGAGCTCAGGACCCAGGTGACTTATGGACCATAGTGTGAGGTACATGTAAAGCTGTGTGGTTTCTCCATTCCCATGTATGTAAGGCTGCATGACTTCTCCATTCACATGTATGTAAGGCTGTGTGGTTTCTCCGTTCACATGTATGTAAGGCTGTGTGACTTCTTCTTTTCTTCATATGTATTTATTTTCCACTTCAGCTCTTACTTCTTTTCCTTCAGACTTTCATAAAATGAAAGTCAGCTACTTTATGCACATGTAATTTATTAATTGTAGTAGCATTAATATTTCATAAGAAAATTCTTTATTTTAAATGTGTGCTGAGACATTGCCTGGATGTTAAAAAATACCTTATTTCTCAAAATGAACACATTCAAAAGAAATAAATTTCTGATTTTGTAACATACACAGATAGGAAAACAGATTTTGATATATCAGGGCTTTCTATATAGGCAAGAATGCATGCATCCTATGAAACAATGCACTTTTGATTTCATCATAGAAATATTCATAGTCCTATAAATGTTCCAGCCAGTAACAGGGCATATAATATATCAAAATTTTTATTTGTTGCCTATTCTCTAACTATAGTCAATACACTAAAACAGAAACAATTCAAAGACAGATGTTAAATACGGAACTCACACTGATGTCTAAAACCTCCTGGTAAAATAATCCATATCATCAGCTAGCAATTTATTTTCTCATTTTTTGTTTAATTAAATATGGCTTTTCCAAAATAAAATAGAAGGATCCATTTTCCTCCAGCATCTGAAACAAACAAGCCACCCTTCTCTGTGGAGTGTCTGTGGCCTTGCTTTTACAAAACAGCATCACCTTCCAAAGTTCTCTGGTAGTCACTGTGGTGGTTGCTTCTCTTTTAGAAGAAGAATAACAACAAGAAAATCCAGATATCACACTATGTCAGCAAACATGAAACCTACTCAACCCACCCAGCAATTTACAGCACTGACAAATTATGGAGGAATGACATGGCTTCAGATGCAATCACCCTCTGCTAGAAATGACAGGGCTACCCTAATTGCCTTCCTCCTATTCCCAAGTTCTAAGAGAATATAATCCATTTCTTATATAACATAGGCCTTAACAAAACTGGTTTATGAGCAATGGCTTGTTCATTTTCAGATCCAACCCAGGGATCCCCACAGCTCTGGGAACTCATCTTGACGTACTGAATGCTCCTTTTTTTGGGGATTTTATTGACATTATCACTTGAATCACCTGGTCACTTTGCAGTTTTTCAATGGTAACATTTGTATCTTAACATTTTCTTCTTACTTTTATATTTGACACCTTGGAAAGTTATCCAAGTAAGGAGAGACCTGGAGTTCTTACACATAACAAAAGGCTCCAGGCATACTTACACACTGAACCATCTAGAAATAGACCTCCTCTATAAGGACCCGTACACCTTAGGAGGCAATCTCTCTTTGCTTTATTATCCCGAAGTCAGCTATCAGGTAGCTAGGGACACCTCTACAGTTTAAAGCATTCAGAAATTACTCCAATTAGCAACTGTCTTTCTTTGCCCAGTAAAAGTAACATGTTACCCTCCAAATCTTCCCTCTCCCCTGCAATTCCCCTCCCCCCCCCCCAGGCCTCCTCATGGGTAGTGGTGGTTTGATGAGTGTCCTGGCTTTCCAATGCTAGGATTAAAGAACTCTTTATCCCAGAAATTCCCTCTAGTCTTTCTTCTGATAGCATGAGACTAACCAGCACAGAAAGAACACAGAACAGCAAACACCCACACCCAGGGCCAGGAGACACCTCCGGATTCTCTAATCTCATGGTCTCATGCTCCCTATAGGGCCTGTCTTACTTAGGACCAGCTGACTCCTACAAACAGCAGAAGGCTGGCCTAGAGGAACTCCTTTCACACACAAGCCAATAATCCAGAGGCAAGAAACCAATCCAACCTTTTATAGAGTCCACATACTCTAGGCTACCATTCCCTTGTCCTAGCCACCAGGGTCAAATGCAATCCTGTTATGAGTCTTGTGTTTTAAAACCTGCTGAAGCTATTCACATTCATCCACTTGAAACCTGTTTATCCTTGCCACCCAATCCCTTTCTGTGGAGACCACAAAAATATTCTTTCTCCCATCTCCCTGTGCTGGCTATTTTTATGTCTAACCGACAAAAAAATACAGTCATCTGGGAAGAGGGAACATCAATTGAGAAAATGTCTCCACCAGATTGGCTTTTGGGGCATTTTTAAAAATTAATGGTTGAAGAAGGGAGGGCCCACCTAACTATGAGTGCTAATGAAAGACCCACAACGTGAGGACTCCCTCACGTTCTGACTCAGGAGAGGCGACACCCCAAAATCACCCACAAGAAACGATCTTGCTGCAACTGCAAGAGGATTTTTTATTCGAGAGCGTTCTCGGGCCCATGGTCATACACCACGCAGGGGTAGAGGACCATGGCGCCCCGAGTAGCTGAGTAAGGGGGTATTTAAAGAAAGAAACCACAATTCATGGAGGTGGGGAGGGTGTTGTTGGAAAATACCAAAAATACCAGTTAAGGAAGTATAAAGTCACAAGTGTCAGGTTATCTCTCAAGACAGTTTCTAAGAGCCCCTAACAATTTAAGAGCCCCTAAAGATAGCACATTTGCATTGCAGGTTCCAGTAATGGTCAGGGTGCCATTCTTTGAATTGAACCCAGGAAGCGGGTAGGTGGAGGAATGTCGCTATCTGTTTTATGACCAGTATCTGGAGCACTAAGCCACAAAGGCTACACTCCCAAGCCTGGGCCCAAAAGCCTCGAATTTTGCTATACTTCTTCACTAACATGGGAAGGTGCTCCTGGTGTGGTAAGAGAGCAGGTTGAGCAAGCCATAAAGAGGAAGCTAATAAGAAGCACTCCTCCAAGTGTTCTGCTTCAGCTATTGTCTCCAGCTTCCTCCCTTGAGTTCCTGCCCTGCCTTCCATGGATGATGGGACTGCAAGGTGAGGCAAACTCTTTTATCCCTAAGTAGCTTTTTGACATGGTATTTCGCAAAGCCAACAGAAACCTTGACTAAGCCATCTCCTTTGCTCTGTTTTCTCATAGGCACTTTCTGACCTAACCATGCATGTATGATTTGTCATATCCCCCAGTTTTCAGAACTGTAACTAACAAAGTGGAGTTTCAAAGCCAATCACTTTCTAGACCACAGCTTTACCTTTTCTGCTAAGGAGAAAATCTACATTTGAATGCATGGGAGAGACCTTTGTTAGCATAGGAGCTACTTCTCCCAGGAAACAAAGGCTTTCTCAAAGAGAACTGGAATTTGCTTTTGCATTCAGTGTGGTGTTCTACTTGAGATAGATTACAAACAATTTGTTTTACTGTTTGTCAGATATTCGATTTGCATATCTGTATATTGATATGGTCTTTGCCTGTCATTGTTGATTTTGAGATGAAATAGGTTACCTGTCCTGATGCGTGTTGAAAGACAATCAACATTATTTTCTACATTGACAACTATGAAGGAAGTGCCAATGAGCACACCCCAACTGACACATTAGCATTTGGCTTAGATGATCAAGTTGCTATTCTCTAGAATAATATCGGCTCAGTGCCTGTTACCACACAGGTATTTTGCTAAGTCCTCTACAATGACAATACCAACACTCAAAGTGCTGTGTCGACAAAGTAACATGAGTAATATAGCTCTACGAATATTTTCTCTAACCCTTCCAAAGGCCATCCTGCTTTTACCAACTTGCTTTATTCAGGGTAAACTGAGGCCTGTATTAATTCAACAGCTTACTCAAAGCTACGTAGCTTGAAAGCAAAACAGAATCTAAACCAGGTATAATCCCCAATATCCATTTTAACAGATTTTATTCAAATGGCTTTTCTATTATTAGCATAGATAAGTAATTAATTGTATGAATGACCTAGCTATTCAAAAGCTATTCAATATAAAGAAATGGTTGAAATAATGCTCTTACTTTATAAGAAAAGCAGCTTTGAGTTTATACTAACTTTAGAAGTTACACACCAGAATCAGTAACAAACAGGTGACATGGTATGCCTTCAAAGGACAACTGGAGCTTGGGCTGGTCTTTGTCACTTTTCATATAAAGCCACTAATATCCACAATATCTATCCTGGTGACATTTTTCAATCTCAACCAACTTCAAACACCTCATTACTAAACAGTCTAGTGAAACTGTTTATTTTTATATTTAAAAATGTCTTTTCATTTTTATTTTATGTATATGAGCATTTTACCTGTACTTATCTAGGTATACTGTATGAGTGTGCAGAACTTTCAGAAGCCTAAAGAGGACATCAGATCCCCCCTCCGCCAAATTGGAGTTAAAGTTGGTTATGAGCTACTTTGAGGGTGTTGGGAATGGAACCTGACTCTTCTGTAGGAGCAGTAAGGGCCCTTCACTGCTGAACTATCTCTCCAAGTTTTTATCCTCTTAATTCTCCAATATAGGGATATAATTCTAATATAAGAACCCTCTAGAGACCGTACTCAAGCTATAGCAGCAGGGCTCTGGAAGGGGATGGCATTCTGGTAAGATGAATAAATGAGGCAAGGAGAGAAGTTGATAAAAAGTAATGACTAAAGATATCACCCTGTAGGCCCATGCTTTTCAAAAATCCAAATGTTAACAGGTTTTCTGCAGGAAAAGATGCCTTTAGACCAATAGTGTTATCTTCTAGGAGTTAAACAGAAGCTTTCAGGATTATAAGTCCCACAGTAAAATCAATCAATCAATCAATCATCATAATCATCATCTGCAAAAGTAATTAATTCAGTTCTGTTTAGTGCAGCACTCCTAGCATCTTCTGGCATCTGTGTTATGGAGAGCTGATACAGCAAATGCAAAGCCTGCGTCTTCGAGTAATCATTTCAGTATTAGTGAGAAAGGTAGTATGACTAGAGAATGACTAGAGATGGGTTCGCTCTAAGTTATGGCAATAATATGTAGGAAGATGTCTGAAAGAGCTTCTAATTCACACATATTAGAGTGATTGTGTTATAATTTAACATAAACTATGTGTGTCCATGAACGTTGTAAAAATATCTTTTGAACATACATTGTAAGCATCTAAAATATTTCACATAAAGAGAGAGGACAATGGAAGTCTTTAACAGGTGTGGAGGGAAACCTGTAGGGAAGTCATGGTTAGCTCACTTCTGTCTGTCTACTTGTCTCTCCAGAAACTATGAGGAATAAGGTTGGGGTTCACTATACCAATACAGTCCTCTCATGAACACCTCATCTAGAATTAGAGGTCTTAATATTGCCTTACAAACAATTATACCCTGTAGGATGCTGCAAAGAGCAGCAGAGCAGTGGGGCTGGTGACAAAGCCTCTGTTGGGTGGGAAGACAAAGCTGTCCTTCTGCTGGTCACACAGCATGTTAGGGAGTGGGTCCATCTGCCTCAGCAGGGAAGCACACTTCCTGAGAAAAAGTCCATATTCCTATTTTCATCTTTGGAACACCACCCTGAGGTCAGCAACCCAACTTCCACTTCATGGATTAAAACATACAGCTTCAGAGGTCACCTTCCTGGTCTCCTTTAATTCTCAAAATAATCCTTCAAACTGTACCTCTTTATCCCTATTTTTATAAAAAGACATATCAAGGTTGAATAGCTAATGGCAGCATCAGAGTTCAAATCCAGATTTCTCCCACTTCACAGCCTGTGGTTTTCCTTGGCTGCCTCTATTTGGTTCACTTTGAACAACAAAGGCTTGGGAAAACATCCATTAGAGAAGTCTAAATCCTTTGTAGTTTTCAGATTTAAAGTGACTGGGCCAGTATGTGGTGGTGCCTCTAGATATTGAGATCATTTGTTTGTTTTCTCCTTTCTCCTTCCTTTGCTCTACCACCTGTGTCCAACTTTCTGACATGGTGACAGAGCGTTGTCATCTACAAAGGCTACCCTTGAGAACCATGCGATTCAGTCATGAAATAAAACAAAGACCCAAACCCTTGTGATGTTTTAAGTAAGTTCACTTTTTCGTGTGTGTTGAGCCACAATCATAGCTATTCGCTGCCACCTGAGCTATGGATTGAAAATGCCTGCATCCTTCTCCTTTCCATCTAATGACTTCATGAAGAAACAGTCAGAGGAAACAGGGTCACTAATAAAACCCAACTTCAGCACCACTACGTCCATCAACCTATGTACTAGGAGCCCAGCTACTCCTTTGTTTGGAGGTGCTTGCAGGCTGATGAATTAGAGAGCACTTGAAAAGCAGGAGGAGCTGTTGAGGTTTGGTCTGCTGGTATGTATTGTCATGCTAAATACTGGCCCCAAGGTCTGGTTGCCTCCAAGGATGAGGAGATCCTCATGTGTACCAAGAGATGCTATGGAACCTTGCCCCCGAAGTTATCCCTGATTGATCAATAAAGATGCCTACAGCCTGTAGCTGGGCAAAGAGACGGCGCTCTTTAGTTTAGATGGGGCTTCTGTTCTCAGGCTTGGGTTCTGAAGCAGAGACCACTAGGAGAGAGAAAGAGAGAAGAGTGAAGAGAGAGGAAGATGCCTTGGGGTGAGGGATCATAAAACCATGGCCATGAGGGCTGCCTAGTTGGAGTAAGAGTGGCCCAAATGGAACTCAGGGTTATTTACAGGGAAGTAGACAAAATAGCCACAGAGGGTTGTTATCTGCCCAGCTCTAATACTGTCTTTGATTTATTACAAATATAAAGGTTTTGTGCCTTTTATCTGGAAACTAAATGATCAAAGGCAGGCTAGAAACCCCCAGTTAATATTAATATTTATCACAACATGGAGCAAGAATGCAATACTTAATACATAACAGTTACTTGATAGTTGTTTCCTAAATTGCTATTGAGCAAAAATTTCCTCCAAGTGGGAACAGTGATAATTCTCTACCCCTATACAAATAGGCAAAATGTGAGAGTCTATCTCCATCATTTCAAGACTGGTTCTTAAAAGAATGTATAGAGAGGCCATAGAATACATGGCTACACATACTAAAGCCTGCATTAATATTATTAATTCAACCTTGCCTGAAAGGAATGCAATGCTGTAAACTGACATTGAAGCATGACATCTAAATAGCATTTGCCATGCCAGAGTAAATATTAAATCACATTATCTGACAATCCTTAGGGAATGGCCTTGCAATGTCAAGCCCGAGGAAAATGATGGGAAATCAAATTCATAGAAATTGGACTTAGATGTTCAAAATAAAATGAATCTCCCTCACTGAGTGCGTGCAGGGACGAGATGATAGCAAAATGATTACACAAGGAAGACAGACGCTGCTACAAAGATGATGGAGGTTAGACTGAAATGGGTTTCACTGTGGACTCTTACGAGCACATTTATATAGTCCTTGGCCATTTCCAACTGTATTTTTCACACAGTATCCACTGAGATGCTGGAATACAGAAACATCACAGTAGGGGCTATGTATGCTCCATCAATGGGACTGCCAGCTGGAAGCATGAACAACCTTTTTTCTCATAAGCTGCACCTG
Source organism: Mus caroli (assembly GCF_978045245.1). Lineage (NCBI taxonomy): Eukaryota > Metazoa > Chordata > Mammalia > Rodentia > Muridae > Mus > Mus caroli. The sequence continues at coordinate 67,560,904 of NW_028227257.1, read as the reverse complement.
ATACTTTTCTAGAAGTATAAGAATGACCTCACTTGTGGTGATGTGTAGAGACCAAAGAATGATGCCGAAAAAGGTTGGCCATGAGAAAAACATGTTCAAAGCCTGATAAACATACAGTATGTTGGATCTAACAGGAATTACAGGAAAGTGGTGGAAAACACAACGTAGGGGTAGGCAGAGATCAAATCTAAAGGAGTCTTCATGACAGACTTCAAATGAGGTCCGAATGGATAATGAATTATTTTCCAGGCCTCTCTAAGAACAGGTGGGAGTCAAGCTCAGAATCAGGCAACAGTAAAGTGCTGTGATATGATGTCATCTATCCCACTCTCAGAGTAATGTTGGAGTGCTACACTTTAGAGGCAGCAACATACACAAGAATCTCTACTTTGATGTGAATAATCTTGTTGAAGGGGTGGTGTGGGTGCCAATTTCAAGATCATATTCTGTTCTTTATTCTACCTATTTTACACAGCTTACTCAAAGACCTGTTAGGCTCACCAGAGCTAGACTTAGGCCTCTAACTACATTTGGTGCTTGGGTGTGGTCATCTTTTAGCAAGACTCGGTCACATCCTAGTTTCTTGTTTGTTTGTTTGCTTATTTGCTTGCTTGTTTAGACAGGGTCTCTATATAGCCCTGCCTGTTCTGGAACTTATTATATAAAGAAGGCTGGTCTCTAACTCCCATATTCTAGATTTAAAGGCATGCATCACCATGTCTATCCCCAGCTGTTTTTTCATTTTTTTTATGTGCTACTATGGATTGAACCCAGTGCCTTACACATGCTAGGCAAGTGCTACTACTGAACTTTGTCCACAGTCCTTTTTAAAATCTTTTATTACATAGTCATGTTAAGTTCATTAGGCTAGTCTTCAACTTACTCTGTAGCCAAGGTAGGCCTTTAATGTATTATCCTCCTGCCCCGACCTTCTGAGTAGTAAGGATTATATTCCTGTGTCATCAGGCCAGGTTCACACTTTAATCCCTCAACATATACAACTCCCAGGATACCTAGCTGCCTCCCATCCTATGCAGGCAGCTTGGGAAGGGTGTTATGTACTGGTACAGTGTTCCATGGCTCCTTCCTGTAGTCATAGCTATTATAGACTAATGCAACTTTATTTCAAATGAGAGGATGAGAAGTTTATAGTTACAAGTCAAAGAGGCCCAGACCAATATCCTTTAACACCATGTGTCTGAAACCCAAACACGACTACTCCCAGAAACCTCTTTTTCGATTACCATTCTGTCCAATTACAGAAAAGGCCAGGTGAACACTCCAACTTCTCCCCAACTCCTGTCTCACAGAATACAACTCTTGCTCTCTACCTTTTCCTAACATATCCCAAACTCCTCTGGAAGCATCTAGACCCTGAGATGCTGTCTGCTCTCTTCACTAACATATATAACAGGAAAGAACTAATGAATCCATGCCCATGTGCTGTAGAGAGATAGAGACATTCAATTCCCTGTGTCTTTTGTCCAATGAGGAGAAGCTCACCAAAGAGTATGGTGGAAAGATCATAGCAACCAGTATCCCAGTTGGGGGCCATGTGGAGGTCCTGGAAAGCCAGGGCACCTCCAGGGCTCTTCTCCTACAGCTATTTCTATGGGGTATGGCAGAGCTGAATGCTCTCCATATGATCTTCCTTGTGTGTGTGTGTGTGTGTGTGTGTGTGTGTGTGTGTGTGTGTATGTGTGTGTGTGTGTGTGTGTGTGTGTGTATGTGTGTGTGTGTGTGTTCACAGTCTAAGATTCCAAATGTTCCTCCCACACACTACATCTCAAAGGGAGCCCCAATTTCCTGTGGGAACATATCCATATGTGTCCTGCTATGGAGCTGAAGTAATTTCAATTTTGGTTCTTTTATAATGGAAATGAAGGTAACTGGGCTGAGTACAGATGAATTCAGAGTTATTTAAAACCTATAATATAGGGACTTGAGAGAAAATGTGCACATGCTGCCAATTGCACAGGGCAGCATTTATATCTGGTTCTGTTAAGCTGCTGGGTTCCGCAGAACCAGAGTGGCTTTTTACACTCTGGGTGTTAGCCTCCTTGTACATGGAAAGAGAGGGACTTGGGGAGATAAATGATGGGCTTTGAGAAGATGAAATATATTCAGAGGCCAGAGGTGGTGCAGTGAGAGGCATGTTATAAGGGCTCTAATGGTGCTCGGGGTCTCTCTAACTTACCCTCAGAAACTATAGCACACTGTGGACCCTTGCTAAGCTAAGAAAGAAGAAATTCAATGGAAGGGTTCCTTGGAAGCAGGATCCTGCCAGCTACATGGGAGGTTGCCTGTTCCTTTATGTAAATGGAATAGCAAGGACTTTGTAGTCATTTTTCTAGTCAAGTACACACACACACACACATATATATATACATACATATATATATATACATATATATGTGTACACATACACACACACACATATACATACAAACATACAGAAGGAGGGGGGCAAAGGAGGCAGAAAGCTCAGACAAGAAAGAGCCAAGCTGGCATTCTCAGCAAGGGATTTAATAGGTCATTAGCCACCATGCATCCCTTCTCAATCTCTATCTTCTTTTCCCCTCCTCATCTGCAGAGTCTCATTCAACACCCCATATCTTAGGGGAGAAAGGGATTCTGCCAAGTACCACTCTTACATTTTCTGTTTATTTAATGTATTATTTTGGCAAGTTGGAGTACCATAAACCACTTTCTGGTAGCCAGACTGATAGACATATATGTAAAATCCTCAAGCAAGGAATCCTAAGTAAAAAGGACTGATGGTAAAAGGAAAGACATATATGCTCAGAAAGAGAGGATGAAGCCACAGGACCAGTGCACCACCACAGTGGGTGAATCCAGGTAACTAGTGTGCCTCCACAGAGGAGACCAATCTGAAGTGTGTTTAGTAAGGACTAGGTATGAAACTCATGATTTTTAAAGATTTATGTTATTATGTGCATGTGTGCACATCTGTGTGTGGGTATGGGACATTTTAGTGCAAATGCCCATGGAGGTGAAATTGTGTGTCCTGGGTGCCAATCTCATGTCCCTGCAGAGCAGTATGTGTTTTTAACTCTGGGGCTATCTCTCCAACCTTTAAGCTTTAATAGGTCATTAGCCACCATGCATCCCTTCTCAATCTCTATCTTCTTTTCCCCTCCTCATCTGCAGAGTCTCATTCAACACCCCATAAGGTTATTTTTGATGATTTAAATACAGATGTTGAGAAAAGGCTTAATTTTTGTGTGAAAAATAAAACCTTTAGGCCAAAGTGTTTCTCTGTCTTAAAGGGCAGATCATAGAACCATGAAGAGGTGGAGGAATCACAGATATCCCATAGAAAAGTCAGCTGTCAACCGAATACCTCCCTCTGCACAAACAGAACCATCAGTAACTCTTCACTGAAATCATTTTGAGAACAGAAATCAAAACCTATTTCTGGGAAAATGCAAAGAAGAATGAAACTAGAGATGAAGTTCCCAAAGGAGAGAGTGGGCCGTCTTCTCAGAGGACCAGACGTCCTGATAGCTATGCATACATCTGTGCTGATCCCTTGTTATGCTTGGATGATCTTTTCAGAACAATCATAAATGGCGGTGCATCCAACTGTCCATCAGAAGTTAACTCAGCATGCAATCCTGACTCCAGACGTACCCAGCTTTCAGCTAGGCAGAACCCAAGCCTAGATATTTGAAAAGGTAGTTATTTATATGCATATCAAATGGCAAGTTTCCCCACTTGGAGTTAGCATACCTACCTGAGGAGCCACTCATGGTGAAGATTTGAGCGGACAGGTCAGAGCTAAGAAATGGGAAAACGATGAGGAAGTGCGTGTAACTCTGTACTACACGTGACTTGAAGGTAATAATATATTCAGAATTGTATCTGAGTCTTTAATGAGATAACTTCCTTCCTTTAAATAAATATAGTCTGAACCTGATGCCTTCATTGTTTTATAGGAAAATAAAGCACCCAAAGTAGAAGTTGTTAAAAACCTAGATAGGCTATACTCATCAATTATAGTTTCCTTTAGCTTGTGAGCAGTGTTGTCTACACTGATGATTCTGTTTTCTAAGCCTTACCAGTCTCATCTTAGAGACACGATTCTTCCTCCTGGATGATATTCTTTCAGGAGGCCTTTCTCAAAAGAGAGAAGAGCATGATTGTCAGAGGCCAGGCCGGCATTTCACTGTTTCAGCTCCTTTCTTCTCAGTCAGAGAGCTACCAGGAGGACTCCGGTGGCTCGTGCTTCTACAGTAGAGTTCATCCATAGTGTCTTACCTTTGATGCTCGGAAGGAGAAGGCTGTGGATTTGGTGTCAGATTTTCCCCGGTCTTGTAGAAGAAGGCCTTGGTCTTCTGTCAAGGCCAAGTAGTGGCCTGTGGTAAGATGCCGGAGTCGGAAGGCCTGGCCCCACCTGATGTTACTGCCACTCCAGCTGCCCAAAGCACACGAGAAATTGCACAGATAGAAGTCAGTTCTGTTCAACATTTATGCTGTTCTTCCTTAAGTCCCAACTGTATTCACTTTCTTGGGGTTATAGTTAAGAGTCAATGAATTCATTTCCTGTCTGTCTACAGTTCCGAACAGTGCTTTCCTTTGGCTCCTCTTAAAGGCAAGGGCCATGGTCCTGAGGGAAGGGCAATGGCATACTATGGCTAGAAGTCCCAAGTTTTAACCCATCATTCAGTCTACCAATGTATGTTTATGCAATCTATCACAAAATGATGGGAAGCCTTCCTTCTAGGAGTACTCGTATTTGGAAAAGCAGTCCTTCCGTTTTGCTATTGGAAGTCAAGCATTTCTCCATCAGGAAGAGCCCTGTCCTTTTGAGAAATGAGAAAACAAACAAAACATCCTATGGCCGTTGTAGGTTATGACTGCTAGGGAAAGGCAAGGAGTTAGGGATGCGATAGGGAAGCAGATATACTGCTCCATTTGAAGGAGATGAGTCCTGTAGGAACCAATTAGGATTGCAGGATTGAGGTAAGGAATCCCAGGTGGAATGCCCATCTTTACATGGCCTGTATCCAAAAGATTAGCAATCAAAAGAAGTTATGGTAAATATTAGGAGACTGGTAACTCAAAATGTATCCTTTAAGTTAGATGACATATATGTGTCAAACTTTACAATCATTTTTCACCTTCTCAATTTTTAGAAACACCTGAGGGTCAAAATCATGATAATAAACCCCTTATGCGTAGGTTTCTGATGTAAAGCACTAACAACTACAACTATGGCTAGATATATATATATATATATATATATATATATATATATATATATATATGTGTGTGTGTGTGTGTGTGTGTGTCTGTATGTGTATATATATATATATATACATACACACACATATATTTGAAAGATTATTTAAGCAAGAAGTCTTGAGCTAGTCAATAAGTGGGTATCTCATTTTTAAAAAGATCAATGTTTCTTTTTTATACCATACACACACACACACACACACATATATATTTATATAATAACTTTTGTTGTTCAATACAAAAGTAATATACTCTAAATCAATATCTTCAAAAGTTTCTCAATAAACTATTTAAATGAGCAAAAGAGGAGAGGAAATGGGGGCATAGGAGCGGCTCTATTATATTCTTTTTATCTCTAATGGACCATTTTTTTTTTGGAGGTATACAACTCTTATGAGAGAGAATTCTTCCTGAATACTTTTTAAAAGAAACCCTGGCCTGGGTGCTAGGAAGGAAATGGAATAGAAGCAGGTTGCAATACTTTCTCCTTTCCTCTCATCCTAGCTGTTCAGCTCTAACCTAACTTACCCATCTTCTCGGCAAATAAAAGGATCCACTCTTAACCAGATGGGTCTTTAGTATTTGGAGTTTAAAGGATGAGTTACTCAAGCTTTAAAAGCTGTTACTCAAGCTCATGGTTGAAAAAAATCAGCCTTTGTTCCTTCCACCTACGTCCATTACTGTTTGAGACATTCTGACAAATGTTGTTTTCTTCACAGCTATGTGAGGTTTGAATCTTATTTTACTAGCTGCCATCATGACTACCTGTCTATCTTTGTTGTTTAAAGATAGCTCTTAACTGGAGCCAAGACATCTACTGAAGGCTTCCAGGGGATTTGTTTAATAAAATAATGGTGGTGGCAGCAAGCAGAGAGGGGAAACTCTACGGATGTTCAGTGGTAATTGCAAAGCTAGCCTCTGATTACCCAGGCTCTGTAAGAGTGGGGGGCAACTAACTTATACTCAAAAGAAGAGCCTGGAAAAATTGGGTGTAAGAGAGAGAGAGAGAGTGTGTGTGTGTGTGTGTGTGTGTGTGTGTGTGTGATTCTTTATAATCAAAACCATAGAAATTTTAGAATTTAGCTCTCAACCATGGGCTTTAGAGGGCTCATCTCAAGACATGACAAATGATAAATGTAAGAGAGTGAACTATACTGGAAAACCAACTATTCTTGCAAATGGCACCATCTAGACCATGTGTTACCTTATCCGAAGGGGTTCCACTCTCCATAGAGACCTGGCTCTGGCCCCAGCTCCTCCAGCTTCATAGAACACCCTCCTGTATGCAGAGTTGGAGATCAGTGCCAGTTCCTCCCAGTTCCTTGCCAGTGAAGGACAATTCCTTGCAGAGAAGGCTCATACCAGCTACTGAAGTCTCCCAAGACAACAAACTCAAAGGGAGGATTGGATGGTGTTTTTTTTTTTTAATCTCACTCTTAGGATAAATAAAAGCTGCCTAAGGGGAGGGGACACTCCACATGCAACAGATACTCAGATCACCAGAGGGACAGTGGAAAGAAGGGGGGTGGACAATGTCCCCCACTTCTACATTGTTCAAATGGCAGTCTTGTACCATGTTACTGACAAAGGATTCTCTGAGTCTTTTAGGTTAGGCTTCTCACTGTAGTTTCCATTTATTATAAATAGACATTTACTTTCAGGTCACAGGCAGAACAGTGTGAATCCCGTCATTATCCTAGGAAGCCTGGAACAAAGTTGTGTCTTCAGTTGCCATAGTTTTCATTGTTCCATTATTGCCTGGTTCTTTCTTCCCATCTTAGGAACTATCTTTTAATATGCTTGTAAACACTTTTTGCTTTGGATTAGTTTTAGATTTGTGAAGCGATTTCACAGATAGTCCACAGAGTTATTGTATAATGTCACTCAGTTCCTCTCACATTGTCACCTCAAATCATCAAGATTTGCCTAAACTGAAATACCAATGTTTGGTAACCAGTGTACTCAAACTCAGTACTCCATTCATATTTCACCAGAAGTTTGTGATTCTTACTCTCCTATTACAGGGCCTGATGCAGAGTTCCACCGTGGTCATTAGGTTTTCCCTCTCTACTTGACCTGCTATGTTCCCCACATCTCCCTTGTTTTCTTACAACTCAGAGTTTTGAGTAGCACAGTATGATTGATGCTTTTCTAATTATTATAAAATGTCTCAGTCTTTCGATCTGTACAATGGGAACCAACCTACTTAGATCACCAGTTATATGAATTAAATTGTTATACCTTTATTGATTAACTGCATTTTTGATTATTATTTTGATTATTGATTAACTGTTTTGTGCATGCATATATTCATTTCTGTGTGATTATACATAACTGTGCATGCAAAAAGGTCAGAGGAGGATGTTGGGTATCATGTTCTTGAGACTTCCAGACTGATCATTTAACTGCATTTGAATTCACCAGCCTTACATCCTACTGCTGTCATAGTTTGTCTATATAACAGAAATGAACTATTTAAATCTTCAGAAGAATTTGGACCTAGATTTTAGATTTAAAAAAAAAACCAAACCCATCTATAGTGATGAAGAGGAAATAGATACCTGATCCTTATGTTGAAGCAGTCTGAATTGTTCAAAAGATACATATAAAAGGGAAAGATCCCTGTTTTGGATCTGTTAGTACTATGAACTAGAAAAGATCTGTCAGTTCTCTGTGGTTCAAACCCCCTTGCCTGTAAAACTGGTCTAATAAGGGTAGTTAAATCATGGGATATAAAGACTCAATGTGGTTTTAAGAAGGAAGTTTAAAATGAATGTTCATAGATATATAAAGAACTATGAAATACAGATTTACCTAAATTTTTTAAAATATAGATTATCAATAAACATGTATAGACTAACACATTAAGAGCACAGAGATGCAAATATCATATTAAGCATGGTTACATCATTTAGGAGGGATTGTAGAGGACATTTTTAAGTCTTATTTTAAATTTATATACTGCTAGGAAATATTTAGTAAAGCAAATTTTATGTTCTTTTATAGCTTTAACTCCTAGGTATTTCTGTACCTGGCCAAAAATGGAAATGTTACTTTCCTGACTTTGCTATTTATACAGATTGATTGAAATTTTCACTGGGACATCTCTGCCTTCAGCAAAGGCTGAAAGAAAGGTAGAGATGAAGTGGCCTGCCTTGGGTCTCATGTGATTCAGCCCTGGAGCCATCATCAGAAGACCCTCTACTCCCAAGTTCTGAAGTATTCTTAAATGTCCATTATACCTAACTGAGACAATTCTAGCAGCTTGATCTGTTTAGTCTCAGAAAGTTACCATGATTGAAACAACTTGTTCCTGTTCTCTTAAATGACAGCAATAAGAGGAGCAGAGTGGGTGGACAGTCGAGTTGCTTTTGAAAGCCTGGCTGACATCTTAGCCTTGGCTCTAACAGGTTGAGTGACTTAGCTCAGGGCATTTGACAAGCCAGAGGCAGAGCCAAGCATCTGAGTTCAGAATGTGAGATTGCGGCTCTCTGGTTTCCATTCTTAGGTAATATTTCCATCAAGCCTGCCTATTCCCAGGGTTCAAAGGGAAGGAAAACAATTCTATCTGGGGAGTTGGTATCTTAGGAGTTCCTAGAATTTCTTAGCATGCTCTCTATTGCCTATTCCTTTTTCATGATTTTAGTGCTTTTGATGATTCTGTCTAGTTGACATTTTTTTCCCTGATAACGAACATCAATGAAGAGGTTTACTGTTTTTTATAGTCCCTAGACAGAAAGCAACACCAAGGCATCTTGTCATCATGCTTTCATTAAGAATGCCAGAATTTAGGCACCCAAGTCCCCAATGGTTGCTTCCTTACCCAATCTCAGTCCCTCATGCTTCCATGCAAAGGAAAGAGACAAGTATGTTTTGTCATCTTCTTTGGTAACACCAATCAGGTCCTATGGAGTCCTTGTCCACATCCAGGTGGCTCTTGCTGTTGCTTGTGACTGTACTCTTGCTCCATTGAACTTATTTTGGAACCTGATCACCATCTCCCTCATTCGCCCATGTTTTTCAAATACCTCTTTACTTTCCCCTTTACACAGGATCTTGTTAAAGCACTTAACAGGAATTATTATCAAAGCACGAGCCATCTTCATCCATCATAGTTTCAGATCAAGCCATTTCTATTGTGGCTATAGTTTCAATAAAAGAGATGAAGGCAACACATGTGGTAACCACTTTATGTCTTCCAAATTCCTGTCCCCAAGAGTAGAACAGAATAGAACAGGAGGGAAAAACTGATATAGATGTAGTGTGTTTCTTTTAGGTGTAGATAACCGCCATACAGGATTATAAACTTCCTTTCTCTTTCTTTCTTTCTTTCTTTCTTTCTTTCTTTCTTTCTTTCTTTCTCTCTCTCTCTCTCTCTCTCTCTCTCTCTCTCTCTCTCTCTCTCTCTTTCTTTCTTTCTTTCTTTCTTTCTGCTAACTGAAAGCCTTCCACAGTAAGATATAAAAGCAACAGTAAGCCAGCTGGTTAATCACAGAGCTAAGAGGCAGGGGCAGGTGGATGTCTACATCCACCAAATCTACAAAGTGATTCCTAGGCAAAACAGCTTATACAGTAAGACTCTCAAAAAAAAAAAAGTAGAAAAAAATCCACTCCACTAAAATCAAATAAAAACAAAACAAAGATGAAATGAAAAAACAAAAACAAAAACAAAAACCCAGCAACTGAATAAGAGCACATGACAATATTCTACGGGAAATAAGATCGACTGAACTTCCTTTGCAATGTAGACATCACTGTCAGCCACTAAGGAGGTTCAGAGTAAGTCACTCACAACACTTACATAGGTCTAGTTCCAGTGTGCTCTGGACTCTGTTCTATGTTACATCTGGGCCCTATGTAGGACAATCAGGGAACATAGTAAGTAGGAAGAGAGTCACACTGTGAGGGACTTAAATTACCAGTTGACAGTTTCTAAGATGCCCAGAACTACATTCAATCATGCTGCTTCTGGGTCCTTCAGCACACAGAACAAGGGGTGAGTACTGACAAAAAGCCAACCAAGCTCCAGCTTTCTAAGCTTCCATTCAAAACAAGTCAGGAGGCCACCATTGGCAGAAGTCTGATCAAGATGATCTTGAAAGTGTCAGGATTTGTCTCTGATGCCATCAATTAAGTAAAACTAATGTAGTTGAGAAGAATCTTGTAAGCACAACAACAAGCTAAGATACTGCAGTCACCAGATTGAACCAATTACTGTCAAAATTAAGTTGAATTTGGATAAGAGGTTTGATTTTTACTTAATATATGAGACTTCTACAGTTATAATGCAAAACATTTTATGTACTCTTCCTTTGAGTATAAGCAAAATAGTAATAAATCTTGAGTACATATTTACTATGTGCATTAATATCTTCCATTTAATAAAATTCTGAATCTTTTAAAAACTTTTTATTGAAGAAAAGTCATATAATATATTTGATATTCTTTCCTCTACTTCAAGTCTCCTCAGGTCCTCTCCAATTCCCTACCCAGACAATTTCATGTTCTCCCTCCCTCTCTCTCTTAAAACACACACACATACACACATACAAACCCATACTCCCCCACACACACTAAAAACAACAAAATAAAAAGTAAAAATAAAAACAGAAAAACTAAAGAAAAAATCAGTAAGAGAAAATATACAAAAACATAACAAAAAGCATACATGCATACATACACACACACACACACACACACACACACACACAAACACACACACACACACAAGTTAGTCTCCCTTACTGCTATTAGTGTATTGATTATTAGGCTAAAGGAACATAGCAATAAAGTGACTCCCAATTACATATACCCTTGCAATAGATGGGAATTAACAAAGAAATCCACAACTGGATCTTTATCAAACCCTTCAAGGTTACAGATGAGGAGGCAGAAAGAGTTAAAGAGCCAGAGATGCTGAATAACTTCAAGGAAACAGTGTCTTCTATATACACTAGGGCTGTTTTACTTAATTTTAAATCTTCAATGAGAGCCCATTAAACAATCACCTTTGGACTAAAGATACAGTTCACCTCTACTCTACCTCGAACTATAGTTCTTGAAACAGCTTCCTGCTAAGTCCATCTTCTGTTGGATTCTGATGCTTGGTTTCTCATACATGAGTTGGTATCAAGAAAAATGAAACCAACAATTCCATCTTAATTACTTGGTTCACTAAATGGGATAAATAGAGATAAGCTGCCTTTCAAGGACCAGCCATAACTTATGTGAATGCACAGCTTCTCTATTGCTGTGCTGCGGTGAGAGAATTGCTGATTTCTCTCCCCAAGGTGAATGATTCAGACTCAGGAGAAATCAAGACAATGAATGGCTTGAGATGCATTGTAGCATTGTTTGCTTAGATTTAACATAAACACATGTTTTTTGAGCAAAGTGGAGCTTGTGGCTAGATGAAGGTCAGTCCAAGTGAGAAAGACCTACACAAATCATGTGTGGCCAAATAAAAATGCAAACTCTTTAATAGGAGCTACCAGAGAGACAGCTCAGACAGAAGGATGAAGATAGTAGTGGCTTACCTGTGCTGAGAATCATTCTGATCTGTAGATGGTATCGTCAAACATTCATCATGACCGTGGAAAAGACGAACTACATGGCCACCAAGTAAGTATCCTATGAAAAAATGGTATACCACCATAACTGATCAAAAGCCTAAGGAGAACACTATGTTCAATACGGGTGAATTCATGCATGTGATAGCTTGCTCTACAAAACAAGAGAGGTACATGTGGCATAGTATAGAGTCCCTGAATTAAGGCCTCAGTGGAAAAGAATTCTAACTCTGGCAGTTAAGTTACTGAGAAATAAGTAAGGCCAAATATCAAGTAGAAGATGAAAGTAGTGTGTCAACTGTTATCACTAAAAATACAAAAAAGAAAAAAAAACCAGATAAAACAAAAGGAAAATCACTGTTAGAAAGAATAAGATTTTCAGTTTTATAAGAAGCTAATAACTCAATACCAAGTTACCAGATCTTATAATCTTACTCTACACACTTCTTGGCAAAATCCAAATCAAATTATGGTCATGGGATAGAAATGAGTCAGAACGGGGTGACAATCTGTTTTTAAGTGTTATTTAGGAAAAGGCAGTAATATGCTCTCAAGAGGTATTTTAGGAGAAGGTAGTTTTCAATTGCAGTTAACAAATGCAGACCAAATGTGATGGTGCATCTATTTCCAAAGTGGGGGCAGACTGACTCTAGCAGATCTGAATGGACATGTGCACCAACTGCTATCAACAAGCACTTAGATGTCTGCAAAGAGGAATCTCAATAGTTGTGAGTTCAGACCCTGAAAAGAAACAATAAACTTCAAGGGCATGATGACCCATTAGTCTTCAGATGAATCCCAAGTATTAATTCTGGGAGCATACTAGCAGGAGGCAGGCCCTGCTAAGCTAGTTTTGCACAAAGAAATTGGATTTGTTATTCTTCTGAATTAAAAAATCTCTAGGCTACTCCATTCTCAGGAGACATATGGACTTAATATGTTCAATGTCTGTATTAGGAGTTTTTCTTTTTAAATCACATAATTAGATCACTTGGGGGGGTGCTGTCTCCAACTATTTTGGGTGCAGGATTAAAACATTAACAATGAGAAATCATGCCAGAGGGGAAAATGGTGTTATCAGAGCATATTGTACAGAGATGGTTGAAGTTGCCTTAGCACTTTTTAAAAACAGAGGCAAAAAAAGATTAGCTTAAACTTTCCTCAAATATTCACAAGTATTTTTCCAATAGCTAATTATACTAATATGTACAGTTGCATCTTTTGCATTTAAATAATTCAAGACATACTAAAGGGAATTCCTAGTAGCCAATTTACATAGAAAATTAAAAACCTCAGCCATCAAGCCCTTGATTAAACTCTTTATCCTCTCTTGATGGCGAGACTATTGCCACTTCAGAGTCCATCATGAATAGCTTGTGGGCTTTTCCAATCAATATCCCCCTCATCTGAGAAAACAGCCAAGTGCTATGCATTACATTTTTTTTTAAAGATGAAATCTGTGTGAGGGTGGATCACAGTCACACAGAAAGCATCAAGTGAAGGGCTATTAATGTCCACGAGGACAGGGTTATGGATGCTGAAAGGCCTTTCTCCACCTAGCCAGATGACCAAGCTGATGAGCTCTTTAGATTTCATCCACACAAGGGCACTCAGTGCTTCTGTGAGGACACTCCTTAATTAATCTCTACAAGTTCTCTGTTGGGACCAAGATAATTTTATTTCTGTGGTGAAGATGAAACAGTTAACATCGAGACCGGCTGAAACTTTCCAAGGAAAGATTTACAATAGGGAGTCTTGATTCCTGATAGGAGGGAAAGACTGATGGTAAATTTACAAAGGTATATTAATATTTTATGCATATGTACACGTGTGTGTATGTGTGTGTGTGTGTGTGTGTGTGTGTGTGTGTGAGAGAGAGAGAGAGGGGGGGGTGGCGTTGGGGTATAAGCCATTTCATCTTTCCAGCAAATGATCTTTTCCAAGATGGAAGTTTCTAGGCCTGTTTACTTATCAATAGTAAGCATGAATAACAAAATAAAAATACTTACCAATAGTAAGAAACTCCTGTGTGCTTGTAGTGATAAACTAACAACAGGTACCAAAGAATTAAATCAAGGTCAACAATGCCCGTGGGGAGTAAGAATAGAAAATAACCTATACTGACATCAAATACAGAAAGCCATGCTGTCTGTGGGTGTCGAGGGACAGCAGAAATTGTTAACATACACAGCTCAGAGGGAATGGCAGGCAGCAGTACAAAGGCCTACCTTCTTCAATGCTACTTCCTGAGCAGGTAGGATGTACGTTCCAGAGCGTTTGCATAAAGGAGGCATCCACTTGTATGCTACCATTTGATATCGAGAGATGCTGGGGTGGAAAAAGAAAAGAAACCTCCTTTAAACCACTAGTCCATTTCCACCATTGCTGCCCATCAGAATGGCAAGCATTAAGTTAAACAGCCTCCCTTCCCCATGGTTCCGTCTACATATGTGTGGGACCTTTCTTTGCCCAGTCTTCAAGCAGTTTCATAGGTGGCACTTTATTCCTGGGAGAACTATGCAGCCATAGAGGTGACAGACAAGTGTTAACCTTGTCACCTCAGATGCATCCCCGACTCTACACAATTATAAAATGTCTGCTTCTTATAGGATGAAAAGAAATTTCACAAATGGGAATAAAATTACTTCAACATTTGGAGACAGCAAGGCAAAAGTGGCTGGTAGGATTGGCCCTATGATAAACTGCTGAGAAATTCAACACTTATCTTTGGCATTTCTCTATCTTCAGGCATCCCTATGATGAGTGGAGCTTCACTAGTGCCCAACCTTAGGTGAAAGACCTCATATGCATCTGTCAGCCTCTGTAATAGCCCATGTGTTAACATTTTTACACCCCACCCCCTAGTCTCTATCAAGCTAATTTCCCTGCATTCCTTTTTGCTGGCTTGTTTTCTACTTGGCAAGAGCCACACAATGTGATAAATTCAGAGTAATATGACTTAATTCTTCTTAGCAGCATTTGCTGGATCCAACACAATAATCTAAAAGGAAAGCTAACAGTTAAATTCCTGGTACTAGGATTGTGTTACAGGGGAGAGATACCTTGTCCTACCCAGCTTGCAGTGGCTCTGTTTCCCCCTGGCCACCCATTACTAAAGGGGCATTCTGAATAGAAAAGATGCTTCTGCCAAGAGGTACTTACAAGATATCTTTCAGAGGACACACTGACGAGGATAAGGTCATCTCCAATTCGTACTTTCTCTCCTTCAGACCTTTGTTTGGAAGCAGGATGTATGGTCCACCAACAGGCTTCTCCTACATGAATGCCTCATGAGTTAGCCTCTGTATCCTAAAAGGCAGTCATCCTAACTCTGCCCCAAAGACGTACCTCTTATTCCCTCCAAAGACGTACCTCTCCCTTTGCCTAGCTTAGTTCCCATTAACCTACATATAACCTTCCTGTTGTCTATTGTGTACCTTTGAATATATTTTTATTTTAAAGACATAAAGCCAGAAAGACAGAGAGACAAAATTTGGGTAAGACTGTTGGAGGTCAGTAGTTCAGAAGTCTGAATATTTTTAATGGACATAAGATATGATTTCTTCACAATTCCCGTGACATATTTTTTTAATGGATTGATTTCAGAGTCTATTTTGGTAGTGCATGTAGAGACAAGAAGATCAGAAGTTCAAGTCTTTCCTTGGCTTAATGAGTTTGAGACTATATTAAAGGATCTCAATTCTTGTCCCCACAGAAAGGGGGCCTTGAGGACCCTCTTTCATTGACATATTGAACATTTAAACCATTTTTATCATTCTTCTGCACCTTCTATGAAGTACACTGAAACCATAGTAAATAGACTTTTTTTGTTTGTCTCTTAAGGTCCAAACCTATAAGATCTAACACAGCTTAAAACATATGAAAATATATGTACCAAAAACTGTTAGTGAAAAAAATTCACAATTTTAACTAAGACAATGGAGAAGAAGCCACTGACTTAAAAGCACACCCCGCTATGAATAGATTCCAGCAGGAAAACCACTTGGGCTGGAGGTAAAGATGGGTTGTAAACAGGAAGAATGGCTAAAAGAGGTTTTAAGGACATTTAAGCCCCAGATCCCCTCCTCATCCCACACAAGCAGTTGTTTCCTCCTCCTCCAGGGTACAGAAGAATTGTGGTGTTGCCAACCACCAAGGGTCTGGTCTTGGAAATACTGTAAGATGCTGCCTAATTAGAAAGTGGAGTCATTCTGAGAACACACAACTACAGTTTATGAATGGTTAGAAATACCCTAGCTTCTCTCCCTTCTCTTCTACTCCTCAGCTTCCAGAACACCAGTTGCAAAAGCAGAATGGTTTTTACCAGTCCTCAGATTTAAGGGCTGATTTTTTTAGGGAGGCCAATGTACTAAAGGTTACGATGCCAGGGTTTGAGATTCTCCTCTTAAATGCCCAGGGTTCTGAAATATAAACCCAGAGTGAGGTTTAACACATGCCAAGCTCCATCCCAGCTTCCTGTCTGCTTTTATGACTTTGGCCTAAATATGAGCAAAGACAAAAGATTACATGGAATTTGAGGAAAGCCTCTAACATTGACATTGGTGGGGAGGCCCCAAAGGGAAAAAAATAAAGATTATATGAGAAAAAAAGCTTTAAATAATTTTACAACTAACAATCTCACAAAAGAAAGGAAATATTATACCCCGGAAGTATCATGAAGAATCTCTTAGAAAGTGAAAAAATTACTCTGAAGAGAAAAAAGATGAGTATAAACAGTTGAAAAGTCTCCCAAAAGGAACACACACACACACACACACACACACACACACACACACACACACACACAAGATTAGAAACAGGAAGGAAAAAATTAGAGTTGAGCATAGCAGCACACACCTTAAATCCCAGTACTCAGGAGGCATCAGCAGGCAGGCAGACCACTTAGATTGAAGCCAGCCTGGTCTACATAGAGAGTTGAAGGATGACAGAGTAAGACTATATCTTTAGAAAAGAAGAGAATTATGATTTGAGAGGGAGAGAGGAGAGGGAAGGAAGACTTGGAAGGAGATGCTATGTGAGGTCTTTGGAGGAGGAAAGGGGAGAAGAAAATGATGCGATTATATTTCAGTCAAGATAAAATTCTAAAAAAGTTCCTAAAAATCAATCTAGAAAGATCCCCAGAAAGCATGAATAGAGACTATTAACAGAGAAATAATATTTCTAAAACTTTCCAAGTTCTGGACAATAAACACCTGCGAGTAGAAAAGTTCCCAGAGTTCTTTGCCTAGGTAAGCATTCACCCTACACGGCATCCTCCTGAGACTGCACAACAGGAAGGATCCACAAGACACACCATGGAACTTCAGACATTAGAGAAAGAAACAAGAGATCTTAGAAAAGAAAAACCATCACACACAAAGCATCAGGAATCAGAACATGCTTGTCTCAATAGCCAGAACACAAGTTAAAAGCAAGCCAGCAGGAAGCCAAGAAAAAATACTTTTAATACAGAATTAAGCTAAATTATGAATTATGAAGCTAGAATGAACAAACCTTCAGATAACTTGGTGCCTACAAACATCTTTTTCTGTGAAAGCTAACGTGTGGTATGTTTCACCAAAATGCAATAGTTAGTAAGCCATAATGAGGTGGAGGAAACATAGAATCTAGAAGAGGCAACACAGGCTCCTTGAGTGATGATGGATGTCTCTAAGAATGTGAAGAGATAATGTGACCGAACCTAATAATTTAGGGACATTTTTTGGCCAATGGAAAAGCTTGGAAGTAAATCCACTGTTTAGTAACAGAAGACAAAACAAATTAAGACAAAGTCTTAAAGCAATAAAACAAACTTGACTCTAAGTACACCATGTGGGTTACTTACAAATATGTGACAGTAGTTATATCAATGTAGCTTTGCTTTGGTTTTTATGTAAAAATAGATATGAACATACTGAAAATGTAAGGAAGAAGGGTGGTGAAGAGTACAGCATAAGAATAAAGCTTTATCAAAACACGGATAGATAAAACTAATCTAGAAAGAAGAATGAAGTGACAGTATGTACATATTTTTCATAAAAAACAGCAAGTGATATTAGAAGAGCTGAACACAGATGCCTGAGGTAGGGACCTATTGGCAGGAACAGATATTTTTAATAAACATCAGAGTCCCATTTATCTTTTAAAATTTAATTATGTGTAGGTATTTGATTAAATTTGAAAATGCATTATAAAAGAATATGACCTTTACATTAAAAGTGAAAAGTGACCAGCCTATTCAGCGTATACTCTGGGGTCCATGAAAGGGCATGAGAATGAAGAGCACCACAAATGGACATACACAAAAGATGGAGGGGTGCTTTTCTGCCACTTCTCTTGTCCCTGGAGTCATTCCCTGAACTCCTAGTGTGGACCAACCAGTCAGTCACTGGCTCCAAAATGCATGGCAGCACTTGCAGAGTGCATATGATGTCATTTTTACATCCATTTCTTCATAAATCTGAGTTCTAAATGTGTGCCTAAACACTGAAATCAAAACCTTAAAAGTGTGAAGAACTGAGTCACCAAACTCATGAGTACAGTCATTATTCAGTCTGTTAAATCCAAGAATTTACCAGTGTGTAGGTTAAAAAAAAAAAATCAGACTGTCGATAAAACATCCATCCCTTAAACGATGTCTTCACACGTTCTCTTTGACATCCAGCACAGATAAGGATCAGCCTGCTTCTTCAAACCTCCAGAGATGTTCCTGTGCTAAAGATCATTCACAAGATTGCTGGCTAAAGAACTAGGATTCTAACCAGGCAGATTCCATGTGACCCCTCTTCAGGGTAGGTCTTATCCCATAAAACCCCAGTCGTTAATGGTGGAAGCCAGAGCACTCTACAGACTCAAGGATAATAGACCAAGGGTGAAAGAAAAGTGAAGTACTTCAGGCAATACATTTGCACAAAGATACAGTCAGCCAACCCTTTTCTATGTATCCACACATCAGCTTCTGCGCAGCCTGTTTGAACCTGGCCTGGCTTATATATCTCCTAGGTCTGCTGTCACCAAAGTCCCTACAAATTGTTTCCAGGGACTCAGAAAGCAACTTTGGTAACGAGTAACAGAATCTCCTTTCATTCCCTTTCATTAGAGGCTCTGATAGTAAATGAACTACACTGCCTGAACTCTTTACTGGAATTTGGTGTTTCTTCATCCCTTTCCAGCTTTCAGAAAATATAACACCGTTTTGCTGCTTTATAAATAGAGGGACTATATATGAGTTTTCTGATTGCGTGCTCCAAGATTGGCATCTGGCTTATACAGAGAGGCCAACTTATATCCATACTATGACATTTTACTCAATTTGTAATTTTTTATTCAAGATTGACAACATTTTAGAGGAAATTATACTAGAAGAAAACCACATAAGCTGGAAACAAAGAAACCCCAAATCCAATTCACACATGATCTTATTTTAGTGGGAAAAAGGTCACGAGAGTCAGATATAAGCTCCATTTTTTTTTTTCTGTGTACAAAGGGAGAGGACACTGCTGTGCAGGCTACAGAAACAGTGGGGGCACATATACAGGATTCTACATGTTTTCTGATTATCACAAAATCAGATATCTGAGTCCTTACTTGATAATCTCGGCTCATTTTAGAGCAATAGCATAGACTTTTGTCTTTCTTTGGAGGTGTAACATTGGAACTGCTGTCCTGTTAGTGGGAAATGCGATAACATTAGATGATATTCCAACACAATTTCTGTAGTTGCTGAAGTGATTTTACTTTCCTTGTCTCTCTTTCTACAGCCTGGTTAGCTCTGAAGCCCTCATTGTAGTCTGATTCTACTCAGTATCCTGCCAGCAAATCCTTAATTGTCTTGAAGTCATCTGAATCAGTTTCTGTTTCTTGCAACCACAGCTTCTAATTGGTAATAGCACAACCTCTACCCAGAGCAGAAATTCTATCAGCAATGCCCTTGACTGATGGTCCAACTGTTCGTACAGGTTTCCAGCCACAGAGAGCATGCTATGTCTCCTGGATAGCTATTCCTCTGCTGGTTAATGCAGATATTACAAAGCATTTTCCTTTACTGAGGTGAAATATGTATTGTTTCAACATTTATCTGCTTCTCTGTTGGTCTTCAGAATAGCCCCCAGGAAACTGGTATTTTCTTGATAGTGTAACTTTTAAAAATAGTTTTCCTGGGCATCTGTCCTTAATTTTTGAATTCTAGAGAGTGAGTTGGTATCATTTGGGTCACCACTTTTCTTCGTACCAACTTCTAAAAAGAATTTGCTTTGTAGCTTAGACTGGTCTTAATCCTCCTAGGTAGCCCATGCTGACCTTGAACTCATGATTCTCCTTTCTCAGCCTCCATAATACCATTCTGTTGGCTGACTGTATATATATATGCTGACTGTATATATATACATATATACACACACATATCTATATATACATGTATATAATTACTTTATTCACATGCATATGTATATGCAGAAGAGTAGAGGTATCCAATGTATTTGATACTTTGTAAAAGACAAATAACATTAGATTATTCATTGTGAAATTTAATAAAAGAATATCTCCCTTTTAAACTAGTTCTATCACAAAGGTTTTAAGTTTAGATAAAGTATACTGACATTTTGTCATTGCTTTTTCAATTATTTGACAATTGAGCTTTTTGGTTGTTGATATCTTTATTTTCTGGCAAAACAAAACCACCATTTCTTCCTCACAGAGTTAAGTTTTATATGCGGTATTTTAAGCAATAACCTAAGTAAGCTTATAGAAAAATATACAGTAAGTATGCTGGAGATGCACTGGGAGGACAGAGCTGAGGCTGGTGGGCACCACTGATGTGATTTGGGAATGGAATGTTTGCAGAATACAAAGGTCCTAGTTCTCTATACTAGGCACCGTATTTCACTATTATGAAGTCATTTTATTTGTTGCCTTAGTAGTTACTCAGTACCTTTGGTCCCCAAGAACTAAACTGTCTATTTATAGCAATAATCCATTAGAGCAGTTTCAGCTCTCAGGCTTCAAACATCACACTGTCCCTGCCCAAGTACCCATGTTTCCAGGCTTCACACATCCTTCCGTGACTCAGCCTCAGAGGTTTTTAAATTTATCTGTTTAACCCTGCTGATGTACAATTCCAAATGAGTAATGTATTCAGCATCTTTCTCAAAAGTCCTTAGCATAAGACCCCACCAGCCCGAAGCTGGCAATGACAACTTACCTGTGGCATGTTCCCGCAGACCTACATCAAAGGCAAGTTTATCTGTCTGGGATCTTGACGTGGTCAAGCACGTTAGATACTGTGGAGCAAGAGCACAAGCTAGGAGTCACACCCTTTCACCAGTTCCTGGCACCAACACAGTTAACTTCCCATTAGGCCCAGTCTTCCCCCCACATCTCAAAGACATTCTTATCTGATGGTTTAGTAATTTCTAGGACTTTATATAGTAAAATTGAAATATTCAGTATTCTTTACTACAAAGGTATTCCAAGAAACTTTTAACTTGAACTGGAAAACGATATAAATGGACCACTAATGACCAGCAGTAAAGAATCAGATAGATCAATGCTGGTTCTTCTGTTTTATGGACTATTGTGCCACTCCATTAAGAGTACTGATAAAGAATGTGTAGGTAACAAATATTTATTTTTATAAGATGTTGAGCCAAGAAGTCACATAAAATAGCACATTTGTATAATTGACGCATACACAAAACTTTAATGTATAACACATAATAGAATGAATTACATCGGAATAATCATAAAAATTGTGCTCAGATAAGTAATGTGGGTGGGAGAAGTTGGGGAATCAGATAATTCTCCCTATTTCTTCTAATTTAATATTTTCTGAGGACTTCATACATGAGTACTGCATCTATTTCATTCCTGCCCCTCCCTCTCAACTCTTCCTATATGGCCTCCCAAATTCATGACCTCTCTGATTATTTTTTTTTACACAGATATACATATGTATGTATGAGTGTGCCCACACATGCATGCACCCTCCCCCCACATGTATATATATATATATATATATATATATATATATATATATATATATAATCTACTGCATCCATGTGTCCAGGAGTGATCACTTATGGTTGGATAGCCAATATGGGACTTTGTTCTTTGAGCAGATGGATTTTCCCTCACTCAGCAGTCATTAGCCACAAGTAGATCTTCATCTAGGGCAGTGGTTCTCAACCTTGCTAATGCTGTGACTCTTTAATACAGATCCCCCGGCTGTGGTGACCTCCCCCATCATAAAATTACTTTATTGTTACTTCATAGCTGCAAATTTGCTACTATTATAAATCATCATATAAATATCTGTGTTTCCCAATGGTTTTAGGCAGCCATCATGAAAACATCATTCGATCCCAAGGGGTTGAGAACCACTGATCTAGGGGATGGGGCACCTGTGGGAATTCCCCTGTCCATGGTGCCATATCAACTGCTACTAGCTTTACTCTTTAAAAAACTCCTGAGTTTTTAAACCTCTCGAAATAACATGTATCCTTTTCTGTGGATTATAATAAGAGATATGCAGGTGAAACTTTAAAAAAAAATTTTTTTTAAAGCAGCTTAACAAAGGAAATAAACCCAGGGCCCTTCCCTTGCCTTCTTTGCTGATGGCACAGTGGTATAGGCTGGAATTAGAGTGTGAGGGAAAGAAGCCCAGGCACACTTCTAGCTCTCTGCAAGCAGGTGGAAAATTGTTGCATTATAAAATGTCTTATCCCAACAGCTTTATTCCAAAGCCACTTTTAAAAAGCCAACGCAGAGTTTATGTTAATATGGCTTTTTTTTTTTCTTTTTAGTGAATTTAACATCTCTACCAAGCTGCTAGCTGCTAGTTTGGAGAGCCATGGGGGATATATTGGTTCAAGACTTATTTATTCTATCTGGGTAAAAAAAACACATTTTAGGGTCTCATTTGCTCTCCACATAAGCAACAGATTCTAAAAGGTGATCATGTCTCCTTTCCAGTGACTGCCAGGAAAATGGTTCCCCATCCAAACCTGTCCCAGTACTCAGATACAGTTTTGTTCTGTCCTTCACTGTGATGGACTAAAATAGTGAGTGCTCAGTCTGAAAGGTCAACTTTGTACTAGTCAGTGTTCAGACAAAATATGCTGCAGCAAAATCAATTATTTAAGAAGTTAGCCGCTGATTGCACTACAATTTGATAGTCTAAGCTTCCAGAAGAATGTTTCATGAAGAACATGCGTAAGTGGGTGAAAATAAGCAGCGGTCTCCCTACTCCCCATCCCACTGCTAAGATCACATGTTGTCATGCCAACTCTTTAGGTAAGTGCTAGGTCTCTGAACTCAGGCCCTCATGTTTGCACGCTTAGTGTATCAGTTTTACTAGGGTTAGGAAATGACTATTCTTCCTTATACCAATAGCATTTGAGAATTATATACTTAGGAGCGAACAGAAAAATACTGTTGGAGACAATTCATTTTATACTAAATCGACATCACAACATTCTTAATAACTCTTTGCGAAACATTGTTAGCATATGCATTTTCCAAGTTATATTTATTATATTACTGCATGGTTTTCTTTCCAAGCTCTTGCTTCCCAAGTTAGGCTGAATTATCCCTCTTCTAGTTTTCTGGTTTTAAATCCCTGATTAGTTATAGCCTGGACCAGTTTTCCATGATCGCCTCATCCATTATCTTCCTCCTACCACCAGATTAGCATAATACCTTCAAATTCTTCCAGGACTGAAGGCCCTGGACATGACTCCATTCCTTTAGCTGTGTACAAGTAGAGAAATGTCACGCAATTCCCATTTGGTTTGTTTTCTTTGTAGACTAAATAAATCAGTTACTCCACAGTTCATTTGATCAGTCATGCATCTAAGAAATATTTACTGCGTACCTAGCATGTGAAAGTACTGTACATGGTGGGGTTACACTGGCTGAATTTTAAAGAAAAGGAACAGCTCTTTTCCTCACTCAGTGGGACACACACTCAGCAAACAGAAATTGCTGGAACTCAAGGGGAGCAATAGGAAGACAACAATGAGTTGAATTATTTATATTCTGAGCTAATCCCAGTGTTCATCCTTTCTTCCTCATGAATGGTGAAAGCTGTCGTCTCCATGTGCTTACCATTCCACTGAAAGAGTGCCGCAGGAGAATTGCATGCCCGTAGAGCAGGGTCCTGTGGCCACCCCCTTGTGCCGCCTGTGGGAACGAGGAAAGAAAACTGTCAGCACACACCAGCTGTGGCTTTTCTGGCAGAGAGGCAGCACAATTTGGGATGCAGACACCAAGAAAAATATTTATGGCAAAACTCCCAAATAATTCATTCAAGAAGCACATGTCCAGCTGATTGATGGCGGAAGACTTGTGAGCACAGCCATGCGGCATCCTTGGGCGAGGGCAGGGAGGCCTGCTGCTCTTCTCAGAACCCGCCTCTGCCCAGGATGAGCAGAACAGAAACGCAGAACTGTTCTACGCTGGAAGCATGTGAATGAGGAGGGGGCTCTGCTTACCTTCCTTTGAAACTTCTCAGAAGCAGCCAGAATGAGAGAGAAACAAGTATGGAGTAACTACAGCCTAGTGCAGGATGATAACATGGTGGACCGCATTGATATGCACTCTGGGTCTTGCAGTCTATTGCTCCCTTCTGGGCACTGGTGCTTTCTGCCCACGCAACTCAAATGGCCCTTTTTATACAGATCTTACCAACTATGCATGGTTCTGACATCCAGGACTTTAAAAGAGTAACTAGTCCTGCTAAATAGTCCCCTTAGTGGAGAGACCCATGTGACTGTCTTCTTTGCCCTCCTCTGCACATTCATTTTGATGATTTGGTAGTGGTTGACCAACCAGAAGAGAGGAAGGGCAGAGAAGATAAAATAGCCCAAAGGAAATCAAGCCATTGGTACCTGAGCTTCTGACTCTGATCAACACAGTGCTATGCTGAAATGAACAACATATGCTATGAAGCAAGGATCTAACTTATTCCAGTTACAAGTGGGTAGAAAACAGTCAGCTAAAATTGACAAGTAAGAACATATGTTTTGGTACTTACCTAGTTCTCCTGACATCATGCGAATTTACCCTCAGTTTATATATATATATATATATATATATATATATATATATATATATATACTCTTAAGAGAAGATGCTTGTGGCTCAGTCTCTGTCCTCTTGAAACATGTACCAAAAGGCTCCAAAGTCTGAGATAGTTACCAAGATTGTGTGTGTGTGTGTGTGGTTGACCATGCTGTGTGTGTGGATGCCAAAAGTGGACATGGGTTATCTTTATCAATTACTTTCCACCTTATTGTTTTGAGACAGGATCTCTCATTAAGCCTGACTGGTTGGCTAGCTAGCCAGAGAGCTCCTGGGTGCCTCCTGCCTCTTCTTCCCAGTGCTGAGATTGCAGGTCCAAGCTTCCGTGCTTGGGTTATATGCATTGGGGATCTGATTTCACGTTCCTATGTTTATACAGCAAGCACTTTACCCACTGAGGCATCTCCCATGGACCACCATCAGGGGAATTTTACCATTTGACTTCTCTAGTCCAAAAGCATCTTTCCTACATCCCATCCTTTCAGAGCGGCAGACTGGCTGCCCAAGGCACTGTCTGTAGTTTTATCTGTCCATCCTGTCCCTTCCAGGCATGGCAATGAGCGACACAGAGGACAAGAAGCAGGTGGTGGGGAGAGAAACAGAGGTCTGGATAGTAAACGGTAAGTGGTTTCATCTCAGTTCTATTTGAATTAGCAGAATTGCTCTGTCAAAGAGATCCCCCCCCCCATGTCATACAATGCGCCTAAAGAGAAAAAAGACAAATGTGGTATATTGAAAAGAAGCTGATGACTAAATATAAATGTGGCTGTGCTCTCCCTCCCCCTGCCTATAGAAATATTTAAGTGTTCTCAGACTTTAATACCATGTCGGATTACATGGCTCTTCACAATATTTCCAAATTTCATGAAATCATTTGCACTAACTTCAGCTGTATTTACAAATGTGTCAACACCTTACGTTAAAATTAGATGTACTAAATCATTTTACATCTTGTCTGTCTGACTGGAATTGTCCCTATGAGCTTGTATCCTTACAACTTAACTGATGCTTCCAGTGGCTCATACTGAATGCACATACTCCTAACATGAACAAGTAACTAGATTAGGTGTCCTGCTATTGTCTATGGGTCCCTTCCTTTCCAATTTTTCTGTGTTCCTATCAGCTCTGTAATTATAACGAACCAAGAGTTGCTGACACTAAACAGTATTATGGAGTGGTTTGGGCTTCTTCTCTTCTGGTACTTCTAGAAACATTGATAGGACTTCAGCTTTTCATTAATAATGCTACCAGAAAAAGAAAGGAATTTAGATGCCCAATGGAATTGAATGTTATTTTGTTCTGTAGACCCTTGGAGCCTCCCGTTCTAGCTTCCCTCTCATATTAGACTGTGGTTTCCAGATGCCAGGGGATTTAAGAATCACCAGGCCCCCAGTCCAGAGTACTAATTTCAGTAGGTCTGGGGCTACCCTGAGAATCTGTATTTCTAGCAAGGTCTAGATGATACTGATGCTGCTAGTCACAGGACAAGATTTTGAGAATTACTTTCTTAGAGGACTGGATATTTGTGGCACTACTATGTCAGAGGAGTCTTCTATTATGATCATGTGCCATGGAGTAAATGCTATTTATGAATATGGTACCTTACACACTACCACAGCATCCCCACAACATCTCAAGATAGTAATGAATGTCACAATTTAGATTTAAGGAATTTGGCATCTAAAGAAGGTGCCTTGCCTTATGTGTCACAGTTGATACAATAGTACCATATCCATTGGGGTTAATGATGGATCTGAACCTCATTTTTCTAATGTGTGCACAGTAACTGCTCCAATGATAAGAATATAGAAACATCTTCCCTGGGGCTCATATATCAGGAATGTAATGGGCTCAAATCCTATGGTAGATACAGAACACAAAGTGGCACACAGGAAACAACTCTTGATATTAACTACTGCTGCAATAACAATGCCCCCAATTTTACAGCCACGTGAACTGACACATAGATTAAATAACATGTTCAAAATCAGACAGATCCCAAGTGCAGAGGCTGGACTTAACAAAGTGTATTCAACCATTCACCACACTATTGCCATTTCTGTAGCGAGGTAAGGGAGATAAACTTAGCGCCCCCCTCCCCCCCAAAAAAACCCATCAGGTTGCACGTAGAAAACAGCAATGCCTATTAAAGAAGTGAAGCAAGAGGTTTTGCACTCCTTAGACCAAGAGGGTGAAGAGTATGTGTCACAGATGTCTCGACTGAAAAGGCAGACCAACCACAGACTGCTAACAGAAAGAGGCATCGACACAGGTAGATTGCATCTTGGAAGTAGGAGTGTGAATTATACTTGAACATTTACAGCCATTCAGTAGTTGGTTCAATGCCCATGGACAGAAAGAGCTGGTATAAATAGGGATGTGGAGACGGACTCATCAGGATAGTCAGGACCACGACTAACTTGCTCACTGCATGGACTCTGTCACACAGCCATCAGGGCACCATAATAGTTTATGAGAGGATGGTGTCACAGTCAAAACCGTGGAAGGGAAGTCAGTGGTAGATGAACGGAGGAGTCCAGCCCAAGGGACAGGAAGAATTACTCTCTCATTTGGTCTCTTTCACAAGGGAAGGAACAAACAAATTGAGGAGAGATGCTATTCTTTACTCCTTTCTCTCAACCAATCTAAAACAAAGATTGGTATCACTTTAAAAAGCATTCTTCAGGCAAACACTCAGCCACCCACTGCTCCTAGTCCTTGAGACTGCATTGTGTCTCATCAGCCTATGGTAACAACGTCCAAAATGTGCCTGCTGAAGTAAGACGTGGGCTAGCGCCACCCCATCTAAAGATGTAAACTGCAGATTTACTTTCTTGCTACAAACCCTCTAGAGGCTTGCTATCAAGTTAGTAGTCTGATGTTCCCACAATGGCATCCAATTTTCCATATCAGGATTGTAAATTATTCCCTGAGAGGCCATGCAGTGAATATGTTAAGTTCTGTGATCTCTCTCACAGTTACCAGTCACACCTCACAGAGTTCTGAAAAGAATTGGTTCAAAATTTATAAGCCATTCTTAAACCCTAGCAAACCGTACAAATAGATACTCAGGCTGAATTTGACTGCTGACTGTAAGTCACCAAACCTTACCCTCCCTGAGCTGGCCCTCTTCCACCACTCTGACTTCGTGTGTCAGGAACATGCCCCCTTTTGCTCCTGCTCTAGTCATTCTGACTGTTCTGCATCTCTTAGATAATCTCACTCTTACCACAGGCCCTCTGTTCATGCCTTTCCTTCTCAGAATGTAAGTCTTCCATTGTTCTCACAGCCTGCCTCTACCTTCTTTTCACTTCTCCACCCAAAAACGTCTCATCACACAAGTCTCCTCTATCACTCTTTACAAGAAGACAGTCTCCCTCCTTCACTGCCTTCTGTTTTATCATGAGCCGATGTGAATTGGTAAGTTAATTTTGGTATGTATCTGTCCTTCCTTCCCCAAGAAATAAAGGAACCTCCATGAACATTCAAACTAAAATGTAGTGTCTCTGTCATCTCAATGCCACTTGTATCAGAATCAGATGAATTGGAGACACAATTCTCACAAAGAATTCCTAAATGAACGAATAAACAATTGGTGGATGTGGCCTTGGGTCTTCATTTTGCATGTCAGAAAAAAAAGAGACATAGGAAATTTAAAATGCTTCCCATGGCTGCCTTGAAAGTGTGAGCGGGAATCTGAACTTGGGGCTAAGAATACATTTTATTAACTCTTTTGATATTACCTCTGGACTAGTACTTCAGGAAAGACAATCACATCTATGAGGTAGTGTAGTAAAAAATATTAAAAATCTAGGCCTGGGGTTTCTACCCTGCCTTAGGTTATTGAGTTCCCAGATTTAAAAAAAAAAAAAAAACATACACACAGCCTTTATATTCACAAGATGCTCTAAACAATACCAGAGATGGGCAGCTGTCTACCCTCTATGCTGTTAGAATCTACTTTCCTCTCGATAACCCTGAGTTATTACTTATTATTTACTATGTTCCATCTGAGCTGCTCTCATCTCCAATTGGCCAGCCCACCTGATCACATTTTAATGGGTCAGCTAACCTACAACAGCTTCTTATTTCTGCCTCTCCTCCACATTCTTCATCCTTGTGGTCCCAAGTTTGGGAAACCTAAACCCCACCTATGACTCTTCTGTCCAGCTATTGGTTATCAGCATCTTTATTTACCAACAGCAATTAACTGGGGGCAGGATCACTCATTGCCTTCCATGTGGACTCTCCTGTCTTTGGGGCAACCAGACTTGGGGCAAATTAGCATTAGAATACGAGCAGCATTAGGCCAACCCACAACAAGGTAGTGCCTATACCTCAAGACTGTGAGACCTTCTTCTAGTGGTTTTCTCATTCCTGACATGATTGTCCTTGAATGTCACCACTGGCAGAGAAATAGAGATATTCTTGGAGTCACTCTATGATATTAGGGCACACCAGGGAAGAACTGATAAAAGGGAGGCTCGTTTCTATGACTAGAGGGAGAATGTTGCCCTAGACACTTAATTCAATCTTCTTACCTGTAATTTCAAGATTAATTTTCAGTATAGACAGTTTTTGTAGTTTCCAAAGAATCATGCCTTTCATGAAGTTAAACCAGAAATCAAGACTACAGAGGCAGAAAGCCTGCCTTCTATCCAGCTAGGAATGCTTCAAGATTGTTACATATCTAAACCAACTTGTTCTGTGACTGAAATGCTCATTTCTAGTGTGTGTGTGTGTGTGTGTGTGTGTGTGTGTGTGTGAGCTCCTAGGCCCTAAGAAGCATTCTAAGAGGACCACAGGATGGCTCCCTGGGAATCTATGATGACCCATCACACTTCAAGGGCCACAATCCTGGAAGGCCCTGCAGAGTGTGGTGTTGTTGCTTTGAGTGTTTTCTTCCTTGCCTATTCCACATCTCACTTTGGTTCCACTCAGGCCATATGTGTGTGTGTGTGTGTGTGTGTGTGTGTGTGTGTGTGTAGATTGCAGGACACAGTAGATGCATTTGCATAGCACAAAAGTATGAATTTCTCTTGATAGAAGAGAGCTAAATAATAATGGTGCCATTTAAATATAGGACAATGAAAGTGAATAAGCTAAATAAGCTAAATGAGTAGCAGGCATAAGCTAAAGCAGGTAACTCCACAGAGTCAGCTAGTTCAGTTGTTTTTACCACGAAAGGCTCAACTCATGACTGTTATAAATTACTAAGATTTTAATAGCCTGCTTATGTGAGTAGAACCTTTAAAAAGAAACAACAGACATTATTGGGTAAAATTTCAGATACACCGTGGAAAGGTACACTGTGGTATTCAGAATGGCAAAAGTAATATTTGTAATTGTTTATTCTCCAAAATTTCACTTATAGCCTCTGTATAGTTTCAGTTAAGAGTAAGAGACTAGCTTGGAGTTCAATAGAATTCTTAGTGAAATTAATGCTGAAATATGAACAGTAAGACATTTTTGTTCTGAAAGGGAACTCTTATAAAGTACCTTTAAGCAAAATTGGCTAATTCACCCTGCTACAGATTCACAAAGAAGCACATGGCAGGCACAGGCAGTCTGTATAGATCTAACAATGTGGACCATAAACTATAAGGAGGCAGTTCTTGTACAGGAGAGAGGCAGAATTAAGCCATGTCTCCTGCGAGTGGCTAACAAGTCAGTGGCTAGCGAGAGGATAACAACATCAGATCATGGAGAGTAAGAGAGTTAAATATTCCACTTTAAAATGAACTCATAGAACAACTAGCATACAATTAACGTTATCTACATCCTTTGCTGATGTGGTAGTCAAGTACATCCTAGAACTTACCTGTGCTCTGAAGCAACATGAGAATTCAAAAGAAACAAAAGGCAGATAAGACTCTATCCAAAGCAATGAGCACCAGAAAAACAGAAACTGAAACACTTAATAAACTACACAAAGCTTTTGTGTCACTGTGACAAAGAGGTTCACAACTCATTGAAATGTGGTAGGAAACCAAGCCTTGACTAAAGAAGTCGGCTAATGCTATGAATTAATGATACCGAACAGAATAAAGTGAAACCATATAGAAACACTGTAAAACTTCTTTTAACAATGAAAGGAATTGCAATTATATGATCTTGGCTATATCACTTTATATCTACAAAATGTGCAAAATCAGAAGGAAAAATGGTGTGTAAACTGTAGTTTAGCTGATACAAGCCTGAGTATGTTGGCACCATGCAATTCGGTAGGATATAAAAAGAGCCACAAAGAAGTCTATAACCTCAGTCAGAGTCATTTTACTCCTGAGAATAATTCAAAAGGAGCAAGAATGAATGCATGCAGCCATGGCAAAGGGCCTTATAATGGTCATGGCAAAACTGAAGGGAGCCTGGCAATAATCTAAATATGCCACAGAAATAATCTAATAAATCATGGGAATTCTTTGGGATGTCCTAGCACGTAGTCATTAAAGGCTGCTATCAGCAGGGGTAGGTAGAAACAGAAAATGCTATGATACAGCAGTACGACAAGACGCAGAATGCAAAGTATTTTCAAGTACTGCTTATACACACACATATATGATAAGAAAATCTATAGAAGTGTAATAGCCAGAACACAGAATATGGCTTAGGCAGACAAATGCTTGCCTTGTAAGCACAAGGACCCAAGTTTGATCTACAGATCCCACATAAAACATACTGGGTGTGGTACGGAATGGTTGTAACCTCAGTGTTGGGAGTTAGGGGCAGGTAGAATTCTGGGGCTTGCTAGACAGCCAGCACAACCTGCCTGGTGTGCTTCAGGTTCAGTGAGAATCCCTGTCAATAAATCAATATTGCAATTAATTGATTGATTAATGGTGTATAGTATTTTAGGAACAACACCTAGGTTCTCCTTTGGCCTCCAAATGCATGTGCATGTATATTTGAACACACACATTATTCATGTGCACCTGTACACACATGTACTCATCCACTCATGAAGAGGCATGCACATGTAAACACACACACATACTCACACACATTTGAACATGCAGACACACATGCATGTTCGCCTGCAAACACAAGCACTTACCTACAGACAGACACACATACATGAATGTATACACACATGCATGTGCACCTGCACACACACAAACGATCAACCAGCCACGTTCATGGTTGCAGAACATGTACTTTATCCTGCTCTAAATTTTTATTTCCCACTCTTACCACATCATCTTCTCAATAAAATTTATACATGTGTCTATAAAGGACAGGATGCTGTACGTATTTAAAGAAACGTGCTTCTGTGAACATACTAAGTTTATTTGTAACCCTTACTTGCTCAAGGGTGCAGTTTCTTTACCAGGGTCTTCAGTAAATAACTGAGCCTGAAAGGAAGACATGGATGCAGTGCTACTCTGCTTGGTTTTAGATACTGTCTGTAGAGTGCTATGCTCCAATCTGGTGTTACATGAAAAACTCAGAGAAGACACATGAGTTATCTTTATTTTGTTTTTGGAGTCTTAGCTCCAGGTTCTGTAGGGGAAAATCTCTTGCCACAAGGTGCCCCAAACCATGCATGGGTCTCAACCCAGGTGCTCCTTTGAACCTGTAGGTTCCTCTCTTTGGATCCCACTCTAGTTTCTGAGGACTTGGTTCTCCACAATCCCTTGTTTCTCAAGGTTCCCTTGTGCAGTTAACAGATGCCAGACTTGTCTACAGCTATAGGCCTGAGGAACACCAAGTCCAGCCAAATTCCAATTCAGTCCAACAAGCTGTCTTCCGTGAGGGATAGAGAGATGGGGTGAGCAATACACCACTCCAGCTCTGAGGACACCAAAGGAACCAGTGAGAATTTTCAGGTCTTAGACTACGAATGCCTAGGAATCAGAACAAGCATTCCTCCTTAATTACAGTGAAAGACAGACTTTGCTAAAACACAGTAGAACTCAGAAAGAACATTTCAGAGAAGGAGGGCCATTAGCACAGGTTAATATGACTTATGATTAGGAGCTAA
The DNA here is from genome assembly GCF_978045245.1 of Mus caroli. NCBI lineage: Eukaryota > Metazoa > Chordata > Mammalia > Rodentia > Muridae > Mus > Mus caroli. The sequence continues at coordinate 67,528,012 of NW_028227257.1, read as the reverse complement.
TCACCTAATGAGACAACAGAAATATTTTACAGGTATCATAATTCCATCCTAAATCTGTGTGAACTCCAAAGAATCCAAATAAAGGGTACTTAACTTTCTTCTCTATTGTCAGACCCAAATTCTGTATTTCCTGAGCTGGAGAGAGAGAGAGATATTCTCTCCCTTCAAAGATTCTCTATTGTAGAGAGTCAAAATGTGACATGAGAATAAGGCACCCATTTGTAATTTGACACTTTGATTTTTCTACTCATTACTGTTGATTATGAGTCTAGAACCAGCAGTCTGTGGTGCCTGAGTTGCTAGCTGCAGAAAGCAATGGGATGGAATCCCTCCTACATGTGGGGCGGCTCAGTCAAAGCCGTGCTAACTTTAGAGCAGTGGTACTCAACCTGTGGGTTGTGAACCCTCACAGGAGTCACATATTTGATATCCTGCGTATCAGATACTTATATTATTATTCATAATAGTAATAAAATTACAGCCATGAAATAGCAATGAAATAATTTTATGGCTGGGGTCACCACAACATGAGGAACTGTATTAAAGGGTCACAGCATGAGGAACATTGAAAACCGCTGCTTTAGACAAAAGTACTTGAAAGAAGGCCTTCACATTCTGGGCATCTTCCAGGGCCTCTTAGGATACTAATGAAAATCCAAATCATGAGACAGAATTTTGATGAAGTTCTGGTAAGAGGAAGATGGTAAAGCTCCCGTTTCCTGAATCCCACATTCAGAGCCTTCTCACTTGAGGTTAGTTGATGCGGAGGAATCATTAGGATAGAACATACCTGGAGTTACAATGAATGCTGCGTGTGATGGTGCAAAGTCTAAGGTGACCACTATTCCATCTGCTTCTAAGCTATTGTCCCAAAGGCACCAGAGTGACTGTGATCCCAGGGAACCTCACCTCTCTCGCCCCAGTGCTGTTTCTCACTGTCTCTTCATGTGACAGCACTGTTGAAACCTTGAAGACAGTGCAGAGAGACTGGCCTTCTATGATCTTTATTTTTAAATATAAGCATTTACTGCTGAAAAAACTTAATAGTCTCCCCCCAATCATGCCTGCCAGTATATGTCCCATTCACCATTCTCCTGCTTTAGGGTTTACTGAATCCAGCCAACCCTTCCTCTTGGAAGCATCTAGGATGATGTTTCCTGGAAGAGAAGATGGTCCAAGCACTTAGTTCATGTTATTAATTTTATAATATGATGAAAGTATTCTAAGACAGTAGAGACAAAGGCCAGAGTCTGGTGTAAGAAACTGAGAATTATGGGTGATCAGGGTCAATGGAATATGGATATGAAAATAAATAAGGAAAACAATTCTAACAAAAAAAAAGCAACTGCTTCACTTCTTCCCGAAGTATGCTTGCCATTGGGTGCAGAAACACAACAGCATGAGAAGGCTCTTCCAGGATTCCTACCTGGCATTTGTTGTGCTTGGGTCTGGTCCATGGGGTAAGGTTAAATTGGCTTGGGTCACTTAGAGACTGGTGATGTGGAGATAAAGTTGGTTCTTTCTCTGAAACCAAATGATCTGAGAAGGCAAAGCCCCTGGATGTTGTACGATTAACCCCTGATGGCCTGGCTAAAGATAGCTAAGGAATCTTCCTTCCAAATCTTCAAGACCAAGTATTGGTTGGTGAAAACATGATGATAAAGCATATGCTTATTACATATGAAGCTTTGGTTCAGGTCCCAAAGCTGACAAACATTTTGGCTTCTAAGCATTGCTGTAGCTTTGTGCAGCCATTTCCTTGCTCCCTGGTCTGAGCATCTGTGGCTGGTGAAATGGCACTGAGTTCCCTGGTAGGCCTAGGATGTGACAAGGACTGTGTGGCTCTTCTAAGATGCTGCCACACTTTTCTCTGAGTATACGTGCTACAGGGCAAGCAGACAGTGGGGATGCCAGCTCTAATACACGGTTCTTACTATGGCACATTTAAAAGAACGAACTGACAGGAGATATTTGTCAAGCTACTGGTGACATTTAGACTGATGACAAGTATACTTTGGAAAGAAATGAGCCAATTACTGTTTTTATTAGAATTAATTTTCCTCCTTTCTTCCATATCTAACAAATTTCTTAGAATCAGACACTGCCAAGTTCATTCTTCACATAAAAGGACCCAGCAGCCAGATCTGCTTTCAGTTATAGCCCTGGTTCTTATCTGAACTACCCATACTCAGATCACTGGCGAAATAGTGAGCCAGTGCCATACAGGGTGAGGACCAGGAACTTTGCCCAATAATTTCCTTTTACCAAATTTAATGTATAATCAATATTTCCTACTAAGAATCTAACATCAAAAGGTCAGAATACCATGAATTGAAAATTTTAACATTATCTCTATTATTTCTCTCTACTAAAGCATTAGTTTGTCTCAGGGACTGACAGATTTAAAAATAGGAATTTTTAAATTACACGCAATAAGTCCTACTGTGTGCATTGTAAAGCACCTCAAACTAGCTATAATTTGCTGTCTGACTCTGTTTCTTTTCTGAAGTTCTTACAGATAATGTTTACCTTTTCTTTTCTAAGCATCCTGTATCAACAACTATTCTATATTTCCCATCTTTCTGTCCCTGCTGTACTCAACCCACTATGATCTTGCTGTATAAAGATGAGTTCTTGCTTTTTTCTCTACGTTGATCTAATACACCTGAACCCACCATTATATCCCTTAAACAAAACAGCTTCAGTTCTCCTAGGAGTACAGCAAGTGACACTGGGTAGAGAAACTCCTTCTCTGAGCTCTGTGTACATGGAGCCTGCAGATAAAAGGTTAGCTGACCCTGACTCTTAACTCCTGTATCAGGACAAGATGCTGCTCTGAGGGCATCATGTTTCTGAACCTCTTGTGGTGTCATTATAAAGAAGGAATCCTGGGTCACTGCTATAAGCCAAAGTCCCAACTTTGCACGCAAACAAAACAAAGAAACCCACAACACAAAAAGTAGACCACTTTCCTAAGATTTTGACTTCATGGATCTGAAGTGGGCCTGCCTATCATGGTAATAACCATTCTGGGGTGTGGGGGGGCATAGATATATGTATACTAAGGCTTAACTATAGATCCTCGTGCACAGCAGATAAATGCTCTACCATCAAGTTGTATCCCTAGAGTGATTCTCAGGTTCTCACAGCCATGCTCAAGATCCACACTTCTGGAACTTTCCAAGCCATTCTGGACCATGGGATTAGCATGACACTTGATAATTAGTAAGTACTCTACTCTCAGAAGCATCCTGTTGGACTCATGACGAATTTCTCCAGAGCTCTATAGATGCATTAAACTAATACTGTTGCTTCCCAATGGCTTTGATAATTATAGAACTGATACTATACCCTCTCTGCCATGGTCTCAACTTTGTTGCCATACATATGACACATGGAAAGACATATAGCTCTATTGTAAAATCTATATGTTGGGAGGACTCGGGACTGAGCAGCCTTGAAAGAGGAAGAGTTTCAGTCCCCCCGTCCCCAGTTACCCTTCGTCCACACAGCCTCACAACATTAGCTGTCATCTAGATCCTTATGTGCCTCTTGTGCAATCTGGGTCTTGCTCATCACCCCATAGCCCTCAAAACATAGATGGAGATGAAGTTGGGGTAATTGAGTGCACTAGGAGACAAGGATTGGCATTTCTTCTATGACACATGCTGCCTTCAATACTGGAATCAATCACCTCTGATCTACTGCTGTCACCCTGGCTTTTGTGTATTACAGGTCTTGCAGGCCTTTAAGGTACGCCTTCCTCGGAATTCTGCACTCTCATCTTCTCTCCTCCACTTCTGTCTGTGTCTGCTGAGTTGGTGTCTCTCTGAGTGGTAAATAATTTAATACTTGGGCAGTTCTTTTACTGGCTTCTTTCAAGAGAACTTCCAGAGACCTAGTTTAGATTTAAGTGTTCCTTTCACCACCTAGATCTTCTGATGGATGGGAAAAAAAGAAAAAAAACCCTTCGTTTTAAAATCATTTTTTTTTCTCTACATCTGTGAGTGGAAGCTGGGAACGGAATAGAGCACGCACCCTCTGATCTATTTTCTTCCCATTGTGTGTAAAAAGGGAATTTATCAAACTGACGTGGAGAAGATAGCACATTGGCCTGATAGCAAAACCTGACTTCCCCAAACCACGGGGCCTCATGGCTTTGCTGCAAGAGAAGAAAGCACTGTAAGTGGCATTCCCACAAAGTTCCCAGGGAGCGGGCCAACCACTCCCATAGATACCACTGCTCATAATTTAGGGGAAATTAGAAAAAAAATCTATAAGATTAATGAAACTAAAACTCAGTTGCATTCATTTGCCTTTCTGTTTTTGTTTTTCATTTTCCCTTTTCGTGGAGGGGAAAACCCAAGTCAGTTCTTTCTCCATGGGTTTTGTGGTTCCTAGTAATGCAACGTGATAACTTGATTCTGAAAAGAGCATTGTGGAAGTCACTTCTTCCACTGGGTGGGGTTGCTGCTGATCGGGGTCTCAAGAAACTCTAAGAGTAATCACATATAGACTGAAAATAGTTGTGAGTGGGTAGCCCTCAGTGAGAAGCAGATCTGGAGAGAGAGGTGGACAGACTGGAATTACTCCTTTATCTGGTAATCATTTCACAGCCCCATTATTGATACATACCAATAGCTATGTATGTAGCTTGAAGCGTCAAGAAAGGATGCCCTTCTTGCAGACCACCTTAGAAGACTATGTCAGGAGATGGAAAAGGACCACAGAAATGTTCTTTATTAAGTGAACAGAGTAATACAACATAGATGTCTGCTATCTCAAAGAGAACACATTGTCTTATTAGGTTTTCATATTTAAACAAGGTGTGGGGAAAACAGAGGCTAGATTTTCTTCATCACTGTAAATGATACATCCCATGTTCTTTACACAAATAAAGTCTTATACTGCCATTAAGGAAATTTTCTTCTGACTAGACCATATTTCCTCCAATCTCACACTAACGGGGATTGGCTTGCGACTGGTAATGGCACGAGATATGCCTCGTGCCAGAATTAGCCCTAAAATTAACCTCAGTGAAACAAACTCTGAGACATTAAAGAGTTGCTCAATTTCTGTCTTGTGAAAGTTGTCATCCTAAAATAACACACTTGTTTGGATCAATCAGGGAGGGACTGGGAGTGTAACATAAAATGATGCCTGTATTTTGGAATATACCTTAAGAGATAGAAGAATGAAAGATGATACTGATTGTCCAGAGGATGGCGGATTGTGAAAAACAGTCATTGTAGTGAACATTTAAATTTCCAAGTGAAATCTTGTAGCAGTGTTTTTCAAACTCTGCTAAACCCAAATTGATGTTATTTTGACATTAGATTATAAAATAAAGATGCAAATTAGAAAAGCTGTTTGGGATGTGAAAGAATCTGGGTGGTGTGCTTTAGTCCTGACACTGAGTTTCTATAAAGCCAGTCTGTAATACTGCAGGTGCTCCAGCTGATACAGAATGCTGTGCAAGGTCTCATGGGCTACAAACAAAATGGTCCAGTGCCAGTTGGACCCTGCTTAAGGAGATACAGGAACATCAGGGATGTCATATAATCTGACTCAGCAACTTCCTGCTTAGGAGCCCCTGGGGTGTGTAAGAAAATAAAATTGTGGATTTAGCCTGAAGTTCTTCTTCCTAGATCAAGTTTGTGCATATTAAGCAGATCTCACAGATATCAACTCTTTTTGCATTGGAGGGCTGCATATCTGTATGTGTGTGAAAAACACAACCATCGGCGGTGGATGTACCTCTGTAGAGGTAACAGAATGTGCAGAAAAATTGAAGTAGCCATTACTGAACAGAGCATGGGAGATATGAAACATGAAAATAATTTTTTTGGCACATGTCGTAACATACAGCAGTGAAAATTTCACTCTTTAGAAGGATGTACTTCAGGAACTAATTTTTAAAGTAAACATAGATTATAAAAATAAACATAATAGGCTGTTTTTCCTCTGTTAGAGTTGTATTTTAATAGCAGAGTCTAATAAAAGAAATAAGAAGATAAATACAAACACATTTCTTTTGTGCAGGAGGATAAGTTCAGAAATGGCATCTTCCTAAATGTTGCGTGATATTATTATGCACTAGGAAAACAAAAACCTGTTTACCTTTGGAAAAGGCACTCAAGTCAGGTCAATGTATTTAGGCAAAGATAGATAATTACCTACTGACTGCCAAAAGGGACTAGCAGAATAACACCGCATCTGAAATTCCTGCAAGGAAAATACTGATGATGCAGAAAGCAGTTAGAGTTGGACCCGAGAGGATCAGGGATTTAGCACTATGAATTGGCTGTTTTCCAGTGCACTGGGAACAGTAGAATCTAATAAAAATCTAATAAAAATTACGAATAAAATCAATACAGCTAGAGGTGAAGTCAGCATAGTCTATGTGGCTCCACATGAGGGGAGAGACAAGCATCTGGAAAGGATTTGTGTCACTGGAAAAGATTAGGGTTATGAGGAAGGGTGGGGGGTCCATGTGGTAGGTTCATCTGATACTGTTTTCTGGAATAAGCCTGGGACCAATACTGAGCCACTGTTCCTCCCACTGACTGTGGCTGAAAACAGCCAGCAAATCATGCATTGCATCTTGGTTTTCACACCTATGGAACGCATCCAAACAGATGCCCAACAGGAGCAATACACTGGGAAATAGCAGTAGTTCATCCTCTTGGCAACCTGGGTCAAATGTTATCACTCCTGGTATCTAAACTCTTTCAGGGCTTTCAGAATCAATCCTGGGGAATGTCTACCACAATAAGATGCTAGGTATAAATATGGGGTCAAGACTAGCCACAAAAATTGATAACTGAACAGAGCAAAAGGTTTAGATATGCTATGCTGTTTAATATCCTCTCTCTCTCCCCCAGTGTTAGCAAGCCACAGTTTATGTTCGTATAGAAGATCCTGGGCCCATTTCTAGACTGAAAGAATATGCATTTGAGACACTGGATCATTAATTCTGAGATCCAGGTAAATTTTAAACTTGGACCAGCATTTGGAGATAGTCTTTACTAAGTTGGCATGGGAAAAGCCCACGGGGAAGATAAAATGTAAAAGTTGTCAGGGTAGCAAAGAATGGAGACACAGTTGTTCACACTGCAGGGATGAGGTGTCTCTCCATCCTCTGCGGCTGTGCTTTGAACTGCAGAGCAGAGCAAAGCCTTTCCTTTTAGAAAATCGACGCCACAGCCTTCTCTGCATGGCTGACTCAGTCATCACAGTTGAGCTATCTGTACCTATAAAACAAATGAAATCTGGAAATTTCTGTACTTTAAAAATAACTGAACATCTCTAAGAACAAGCCATAATTTTAGGAAACCATTGAGATAGATACACAGAAAAGCAGTATGTTCTGCTCAACTTCCTCAGAGCAAAGTTATGAAAACAGCAATATTTAAGGGCAGTACTGCCACAGATTTACACCTCCTGCCCATTCCACATACAGTGAGCAGGACTCGGGCAAGTCAGAAATACAAAGATCTTCTAAAGCAAACTCCCAAGGACCCATTCTTAATTTTCTCCTTTGGAACAAAGCTTTGTTTTGTCTTGACACCCACTGCTCCCCCCCCCCCCCCCCGAATCCTCAGCCCAAGCGGAAAAGGAACAACAACTAAAGAAACACTGATTGCTACCTTTTGCCTCTGCAAATGCTATACCAGTCTCTGCAGAAGAGGGGTCAGCTTTACATCTGGGTCTTCTAGACCTTCTGGTATTTATTTCTGCTGTCTTCCCACTGCTATTCACCATCTCAGATGCTTACAAGTTCTCCAGATAGACAGTGACTACTAGGGGATGAGACACTTGCCACAGGTTCCCACTCAAGTGAAGATTACACTGCCCTACTGGGATCAAGAACTCTCTGGCATTCAGCTAATTTTTTTTTACTCACATCTCCAAATTGGTGGGGATTTTTTTTTCTTTTTCTTTTTCTTAGATATTTTCTTTCTTTACATTTCAAATGTTATCCTGTTTTCTCATTTCCCCTCCCAAAGCCCCCATATCCCATCCCCCCTCCCCCTGTTCATTAAACCACCCACTCCTGCTTCCCTGTCCTGGCATTCCCCTATACTGGGGCATTCAGCCTTCACAGGACCAAGGGCCTCTCCTTCCATTGATGTCCCACAAGGCCATCTTCTGCGACATATGCAGCTGGAGCCATGAGCACTTCCATGTGTACTCTTTGGTTGGTGGTTTAGTCCCTAGGAGCTCTGGGGGTACTGGTTGGTTCATATTGTTCCTCCTATGGGGCTGCAAACCCCTTCAGCTCCTTGGGTACTTTCTCTAGCTTCTCCATTGGGGACCCTGTGCTCCATCCAATGGTTGTCTGTGAGCATCTACTTCTGTATTTGTCAAGCACTGGCAGAGCCTCTCAAGAGACAGCTATATCAGGCTCCTGTCAGCAAGTACTTGTTGGCACCCACAAGAGTGTTTGGGTTTGATGTTTGTATATGGGATGGATCCCCAAGTGGGACAGTCACTGGATGGCCTTTCCTTCAGTTTTTGCTCCATCCTTTGTCTCTGTATTTTGATCCCCCTTCTAAAAAGAACTGAAGTATCCACACTTTGATCTTCCTTCTTCTTGAGCTTCATGTGGTCTGTGAAATGTATCTCGAGTATTCTGAGTTTCTGGGCTGATATCCACTTATCAGTGAGTGCATACCATGTGTGTTCTTTTGTGGTTGGGCTATGTCACTCAGGATGATATTTTCTATTTCCATCCTTTTGATTATGAATTTCATGAATTCATTGTTTTTAATAATTGAGTAGTACTCCATTGTGGAACTGAGAAAGGCAGTCTGTGTTCTGGTCAAGCAAGGCTTACTCCAGAGACCCAGTACAAAACTCTACAAGGGACAGAACGGTGAGCCACATTCCCAGACAAAGGTACCTGAGACCATGAGTCTTCAACTCCATAATCCTGTGGCTATCAGTCATGTAGACAATGTCCTAAGCTCCTGAAATTTTGGCTAGACTTCACCCCACAGTTAACCTGGCACTAGCCAGGTATGCTCCTCCCCACAGTTACCTGGCAACAGCAAGGTAGCCTAGCCCACTATAAAAGGAGCTGCTTGGCCCCTCCTCTATCTCTTAAGCTCTCCTCCTACTCTCACCTTTTGCTCCCCTTCTCCCCCTCCCTTCCCCCCCTCTCCACGTGGCCACGGCCAGCTTCTACTTCCCTACTCTTTTTCCTCTCTCTGCCTTTCTACAATAAAGCTCTAAAACCAGATCACCTCTGCTCATAGAGACCAGCCATGCTGGAGCAATGCATCTATCCTCCCACTGGGAGGCCTTCCTGTGCTCCAGCCATGGCCACCAGCCAACCCAAGCAGCCCACCAAGCTAGCAACCTGAGCTAGCCAGACTCTTGCCCTAGTGGGAACCACCTAGTGTCTTCTCCCTATGCCTCCCTCTCACATTGGCCTGGGGGCCAACTGAGCCACCCCTCTCCCCCACCCCCACCCCCATCCTGGCCCTCACTTTGTTCTCAGCTCTTCCACAACATACCTGTCCCCTCTGACCTCCATGAGGCCCAGAGACCCTGGACTGCCCCTCTCAACTCCCACAGACTGGGGTTCCGTGGCTTTCCACAGCCAGACACCCACCGGACCTGTGTGGAGAGCATGCTACTGTCCCCTGTGTCCACCTGCCCAGAGCCCTGGAACTCTGGTGGGATGTGGGTCATCTCTCCCACCTCCTTTATTTCTGCATGTGTGGTGCCCCACACTCCACTGTGTAAATATACCACATTTTCTGTATCCATTCCTCTGTTGAGGGACATCTGGGTTCTTCCCAGCTTCTGGCTATTATAAATAAGGATTCTATGAACATAGTGGAACTTGTGTCCTTATTACATATTGGAGCACCTTCTGGGTATATGCCCAGGAGTGGCATAGCTGGGTCCTTAGGTAGTATTATATTCAATTTTCTGAGGAACTGCCAGACTGATTTCCAGAGTGGTTGAACCAGTTTACAATCCCAGAAACAATGGAGAAGAGTTCTTTCTCCACATCCTTGCCAGCATCTGTTGTCACCTGAGTTTTTGATCTTAGCTATTCTGACTGGTGTGAGGTGGAATCCTCAGGGTTGTTTTGATTTGCATTTCCCTGATGACTAAGGATGTTGAACATTTCTTTAGATGCTTCTTAGCCATTCAGTATTCCTCAATTTAAAAACCACATGATCATTTCATTAGATGTTGAGAAAGCATTTGACAAAAATCCAACACTCCTTCATGATAAAAGTCTTGGAAAGATCAGGAATTCAAGGCCCATACCTAAACATAGTAAAAGCAATATACAGCAAATCAGTAGCCTACATCAAACTAAATGGAGAGAAACTTGAAGCAATCACACTAAAATCAGGGACTAGATAAGGCTGATTACTCTCTCCCTACATGTTCAATATAGTACTTGAAGTCCTAGCCAGAGCAATTAGACAACAAAAGGAGATCAAACAGATACAAATTGGAAAGGAAGAAGTCAAAATATCACTATTACTATTTGCAGATAATATGATAATGTACTTAAGTAACCCCAAAAATTCCACCAGAGAACACCTAAACCTGATAAACAACTTCAGCAAAGTGGTTGGATATAAAATTAACTCAAATCAGTAGCCTTCCTATACTCAAAAGGTAAACAGGCTGAGAAAGAAATTAGGGAAACAACATCTTTCACAATAGTCACAAATAATATAAAATATCTTGGTGTGACTCTAAGGAAGTGAAAGATCTGTATGACAAGAACTTCACATCTCTGAAGAAAGAAATCAAAGATGTCAGAAGATGGAAAGATCTCACCCCACTCATGGATTGCCAGGATTAATATAGTAAAAATGGCCATCTTGCTGAAAGCAATCTACAGATTCAATGCAATCCTCATCAAAATTTGAAATCAATTTTTCATAGAGTTAGAAAGAACAATTTCCAAACTCACCTGGAATAACAAAAAACCCAGGATAGCGAAAACTACTCTCAACAATAAAAGAACTTTTGGGGGAATCACCATCTCTGACCTTAAGGTGTACTACACAGCAATAGTGATTAAAAACTGCCTGGTATTGGTACAATGACAGGCAGGTAGATCAATGGAATAGAATTGAAGACCCAGAAATGAACCTACACACCTATGGTCACTTGATGTTTGACAAAGGAGCTAAATTCTTCCAGTGGAAAAAAAAGACAGCTTTTTCAACAAATGGTGCTGGTTCAACTAGAAGTCAGCATGTAGAAGAATGCAAATTGAACCATTCTTATCTTCTTGTACAAAGCTCAAGTCTAAGTGGATCAAGGTCCTCCACATAAATCCAGATACACTGAAACTAATAGAAAAGAAAGTGGGGAAGAGCCTAGAGGAAATGGGCACAGGGGAAAATTTCCTGAACAGAACACCAATATCTTATGCTCTAAGATCAAGAATTGACAAATGGGGCCTCATAAAATTGCAAAGCTTCTATAAGAAAAACAACACTGTCAATAGGATAAAACAGAAATCAACAGATTGGGAAAAGACCTTTACCAACTCTATATCCAATAGAGGACTAATATCCAATATACACAAAGTACTCAAGAAGTTAGACTCCAGAGGAACAAATAACCCTATTAAAATGGGGTACAGAGCTAAACAAATTGGTGTTTTTAACTAATCTTTTCCAAAATAGAAGTAAGCTATTTTCCCTAGTTCAGATAACTCTCTCTGCAAATATATAACTTAAACTCCGGTAGCTATTAAAAATGAATTATATGATCAAAGAAACTGTCTAATAAATAAGTGGAAGGGTTTCTATTTTCATAGGGTTGCTTGAATTCCAAATGTACTTTACTGATAAAAGGTAAGCAAGCATTATACCAGATTGTCCTTAAATCTGCATATCTAATAATTAGAATTTCTCCTGATGCAGAATCCAGTTTGTAAAGCTTATCTTAGTACTTACCGTCACCCACCCCACCATTCCAATTACTTATCTTTAATTCTACAGAATCTCTCATGAAAACATCAATGTTCTGGAAAAAGTTAAGATACACAAATTCTTGTTTATCCTCTATGAAAGTTTAAGAAATATGTTTAAACTTTTGCCATGAAAATATTTTTAAAAGAAAAAGAAAAACACCCATGTTAATCAGAAAGTCACCCTTTCTAAGATGGTTATTTAACAAAGCTATACTACCAGCACTTCAATATCACAGCAAGAATGGTAAGAGCCCCAGGGTATCTGTAACAATCAGCAAAGCTAAATGTTATCACGGTTACAGGACACCACCAGGACCACATAGGCATACTGGTCTTATGCGCAGAGTTAACATCAGCAGAGGATGGTATCATCACACAACAGGCAATTGCACTAACACTATAGCAAGAATTACAAAGTGGAAGATCGTAGAAGATCTGGAGCTTTAAAAATTCTGTGCATTTTTTCACTTGAAAATGTTTCTATGGGGATGTGAAGAAATGTAAAAAGCTAGTTAACCTTAATGGCTATTCTTAATTGTTGACATTAGCATTTAATTGTTCTGTTGGGTCACTTTGGGGGATATCACATGAAAAACAAAAGAATACAAAACTAGCTTTTTTCATTTTTATTATGAATTCCAGCCTTATGGATGAGCAGAGCTGGAGTTGCATAATAGTACCGGAAGTCAGAAGCACCCAGAAGCTTGAATGAAGGCAAGGCTGCACACTTCTTTCATCTCACCAAGTTCAAATCTAAGGACACAAACTATTATATCACACCAAGAAGGACAAAAAGAGAAACTTTGAAAACAACTTTCAATGTCTTGTAGGGGGGAAAAAACTGACAAAAAAAAAAAAAAGCCAAATCATGAGTCCACAGACAAGCTGTTTTCCCACTTGCACAGCAGTGGTGGGATAAGGTGCCTGGCTGGGATTTCTAAGTGTGCAGCCACCTCTCAGCTCTCCAAGACTGAAATGTGTGGTGCAGTTGTATTTTATTTTTAAAACAGCAGAAGCACAGAGAATGGAAATGCCCTGTACATTTAACAAGTAGAAGGCCCAGATTATTACAAATACAGCTGGAGTCAGGTGTTCCATGCAAAGTACATGTATATTAAGGAGGGAAAAACATACCCATTCCGAGAGGTCACTGAGCTAGCAAAACAAGAAACAAAACAGTGAATGGATATTTGAGTGAGCACGGGATTTGATGAAAGTGTTCAAATCATTTGAGGAATTGGAGGAGGCTTACTACCAAAACCAGAAACAGAACACAGTGAGAACCAAGTGGGTTGAGATGTCCAAGCTGGAGACTATTTTACCCCAGCTAGAATAAGAAGTGGCACTACATGTGAACGCATGCCTTGTGATTTTCACTCTACCTTTGTCTAGTGTTGATGTGACTAAGAAACAGTAAACACACAAAGTGTTGTAGCCTAATTCTGACTTTCTCATGATGCCATTCACATTAAAAAAATCTACCCAAGGAAAGCAGCCAGTCCCAGGCAATTTGGAAATTCTTTATCTTAGAATTAGAGTGGTGAATTAATCAACTTTTTAAAAATTAATTTTAAAGGGGTTCTGTTTTTTTTTTTTTACCATGAAGTAATGTTTTCAAGATTGAACATTTTAAATAAATACCATGCTATCAAAACAACTAGTCTGAAAAGGAAATAAAAGTTAACAATTCATTTCTTCATAAATATCATCTTACTAAAGAGACATTCAAATCCATCTATCACATTAAGTCTCTGAATCACATCACAACGTGTTCAAGAACAGTGAGAAAGTACAGGGAAAGAAGAACTAGAAAAGAAATACGTTTTGACAATTTGGTATGTAAAAAAAAAATCACATAAACCTTTAATTTGTAGTCCTCTCATTTATAACAACATTTAATTTCTCAAAAATAATGGCTGGCTGTTTGAAGAAACAAGTCTTACAGAAATAATGGAATAACTTTCCTTATGTAAAGGATTTTCCAGGAGAACCATGTTTCTAAAAGGTCAAAGTATATGATCAACACTCTTCCCCGCAGAGTGTTGTCCTGGGTAGTCTTTGCAAGGTTATCTTTGCCCACACCAAAAGCAGAAAAAGAACAAACACATTTATTCATTCTGTCTAAATATAGGAGTCAAAGCATTAAGCACAATGGCTAAAGAACAGGTCAGCATTTCCATAAGGACTCAGTGATGAGCTACAGCTAAGAAATACTACAGAGGAACTGAGGTGTTGACACCTTCCCATCGTACCCTGATAGAGTACAACCATCAGGGATTGAACATCTAAACAAAGTCCTCTTTAAGAGATATTGCTACTCAAGTTCCAGATCTGTAAGAGATCTGCGTGGAGTTACATTTCTAAGGGGTTTCAGTGTTAGGACCAAACCTAAACCCTCTGTCTCTCTGCTTTGCTGTCTGTCACAAGTGACTCTGCAAGGGGAATTCTAATGCAGGACAGATTAAAAGAGCAGGTTCTGACAGGCATTTGCAGGTAAGAGCAATTTGCCAAGAGATTTCATATTTCGTGAACACAAAATATTATTGGTTTCATAATAGGAGTTGATCACCAGCTCTAGATTAAAAAATGAATGGGGGCAGGTTTCAGAATCATTGTTATTGGGTTTCTCCTTTCTAAATAAAATATGTCAAGTCAAACTAATTAAGAATTTAATGGAATGAGACATGTTACCATTGCACCATGAAATCTTCAGTTAAGAATGGAATGGTATGATGTCCTGGTCTTAACAGAGTGTGGGATAGAGGGGGATTGTCCTCAGGCTAATAATCTGAAAAGCAATGGCCCTGGAAAGACAAAGAGGATGCCTGAAAAAGTCACCAAGACAGGGTTTTTAATAGCTTGAGGCAGTGGCTTTTTACCAGCAAGTATAAGCAACCTCATATTTTCGTACCTACTGTGGCTATTCTGGTGTAGCCTGGCTATCCTGCTTTAAGGTTTTGTTATAGGCAAGCAGGATTATATTATCATATGAACACAGGTCACACTGTACTTTTATACAAAGAAAACATTATAAATTATTCTGAGGTTGTAGTGAATTACCTGTTGTTGGAGGTGAACCATTATTTATTTCTCCTTTTTGAAGGTGTAATATTTTTAACATTGTAATTGGGTATCAGGCTGATTCACAATTACGCACCCATTTCCACCACAGGTCTTGTTCTTTTCCTAATCACATCTATTCTCAATCTGAAGGTTTCCTCTGACAATTAGAAGAGGAATATAGAGTCCTTAAAGTCAGAGCTAAAACTAGATGATTAGCTGGGGAGGCTTCTTCTCTTCTGCACAAAGCAACAGTAAAATAGCACACTTTAAGTGAGCACATGAATAGCATGATCTAAGTCTAGGCTTCATTGCCTATTCACAAGGTCACATGATCTTTGGTGACAGCCACTTGCTTCTCAACAGGCAAAGACATGTCATCTTCAAGAAGGGTTAATGTATTATGAACATGCCATGTCACATATGAGAATTTTTCTAGAAAACATTCTTTGTATCGCATTTCACACGCTAAGGACAAGGACAAATGAAAGGAACCTGAAGCTCATATTAGAGTTCATGGCTATTGTGTAAATAACACGTGGAAATAGAGATGAACCCCTCTGAGGGTATTTATGCTAAAGGTTCTTGAAGAGATAATATCCTTCCAGGTCATATTTCCCATCAATGTTAGAAGGTTGAATGTACTAGCATAAAAGATGTTTAAGTTTATAAAGTCAAATGTAATTTTATGCTTCTGGGTTATGGATAAAATGTAACATTCACATTGCAACCATAGTCTTAATGGTATATAAGTGCATGTGTGTGCATGCATATGTACAAACATGTAGACATGCATACATACATCTATACATACATATTTAACCTCTCCTCTTCGTTGTACAAGCCTGACATTGATAAAGTCAGAACCCTTATAAGGAGAAGTACAGTTAGTCAATGTGTCAAGCAAGGGCTTTAATTTCTAGAGGCATTGTAACATTTAGTGTCAGATCTGTGTGGAGTTGGGCAGTACTAGATTTGATATGTACCTGGTCATTTCATAAGGGATGCTTTCCTTTGATGCAGTATGAATTTTCGTGAAAAACCTTGGCTAGGAGGAAGTGGAGAGATGAAGGGAGGAGCTGTGTTGCTGTCCACTCTGACAAGCAATTGTGAGCCCTGATCTCATTTGATGATCACTCTGAGTGGAAGGTTGCACATTGAGAAGGTCGCAATTAAGGCAAGGAAAAGAAAAATAAGTTTATTCTAGAGATCACCTGGTCAGAAGAGGCAAGACTGAAAGTATATCTGTATGATTCTTAAGTGTGCTGCTGAACTAAAATTAGTTATTTTGGGAGGATGAAGGGATTGGGACATGGAGGGAAATGGACATTGTTTTTGGCTCCACATCATGCTAAATACTCATGAACATTTGATAAACCTGAGGTCAACAACAACAACAAAAAAGTGAGAATACTTTAACATTTGCATGTAAGCATTTTACTTCAAACACCTGTCATAGAGTTGGCCTCATATCAAGTGTGTATTGTTTAGTAATTTCCCCAGAATAAAATTAGATAAGAGTAGATCAGGAGAAAAGTGATACAAAAGTGAGATTAGCTTGGGCATGCTCTGAAAGGCACTGGACCTCTCTGCCCAGAGGCCCTCATAATTAATTCTCCCTTTCAACATACAGCTGGCTCTTATATGCCACTCGCTGCAGCTAAGGACATTTCAATAATAATTCTCCACTGTTAAATTTGGCTAGGTACCTTTGTTTTCTTTGTTAGCAAGAGAAATTACTGTAGAAATGGTAAATCCTTGCAAAAGGGCTTCAGTACACTCATCACGTGAAAGAGCAAACAGCCAAAATAATTTTTTAAATGCCCAGTTTTCTGCACAGCAGTGAACAGATGCAACACACAAGGACCACTTTTTGACTAGAAGGAAAAAAATTACGCTCTTCAAGACCTTCTGTTTGGTGGCAGTCATGATCATTACTGAAAGTAATACTTATTTAAAAGCAGTAAATGGCCATTTCCAAACAGAGTGGTATGTCATCAAAAGGAGGCAGCATCCTGCTCACACTTCCCCAGGCTCCCCTGAGTCTCATTATGCTCTGTCACATTAGCTCACTTCCCGCTTTACTCTCTCCTTTTTATTTCTTAAACTTCTATTTCTTCTCTGCGGAGTATTATCTTCTAAAATCAAATTAACGGATAATAGTAAACGTGCACAGTCACCTCAGGAAAGCAAAACAGACTCAAGAGATTATATAAAAATAGCATTTCTCACACTAAAGACAGAGCCCAGATGGAGGTGTGAGAGGATTGCAGGTGGGTTCTGGTGCCTAAAGCTGTTATCCAGGTAACTGCTTTGTAGAGGCACAAGTGGATACAAAACTATAATAATTTTGAAAAAAATTCTTCTTCTATCTCTAAGATTTCCAATGAAGAATAGCAATTATAATAACAATAATAAGAATAGAAAAAACTATTGGACTATGTTTATATTTGGTAGAATAGCATAAAAAGACAAGACGATACGTTTTGGATACTTACACAATATTGTGACTATTATCCAATGGATAATTAATAATAAGAGGGCAGATAGGCATGCTTGCCCCTACCCCAACCCTCTAGCCTTTCTTGTCTCCCAGGAGATCTGTCCTAACCAGGGACACGGGAGGACTTCCATAGCTAGAGTCAGCACTGCCTGCCTCCCAGGAGGCCTGTTCTAACTCAGGTCACACAGCTCTACCTGCCTCCAAGGAGGCCTGCTCCAATCTGAGACACCCAGCTTCCATTTCTTTAAATTCGTCTTCTCCTTTCATTGGGAAAATAAGTTGTTACTGCTTCTTCTTAAAGACAAAGGTAAGATTAACTCTGAAAATAAAAACATTTACTTTCTAATTTATAGGATTCACCAAGTGATTCAAGCTAAATGATAAATACCTAGAAGCCCTTTGAAATATTCTCTTCAAACATAACAGATTAAGACAAGAACCAGGGAATCATTTTGGGCATCTCTCAACTCTCTCTCTATTCTGGATCCATTGAGTGGGTAGGATTAAGCAGGTCTTATTTGGGACCGACCAACACTGGTGATACTTAATATCAGTCAGGTCTTTCATCAACGATATCTACAAATGATGAATTTTGGAAAGAGGATAAGCACACATTTTATTGTTGTTTTATCAAACTGGCCATATTGGGGTATACAGAGACACGGAGTGCTGAGGTCAATGGAAGGACAAGAGGGTGAAGCCAAAAGAGGTACAAAAATGATGTTACCCAGGCCAAGGATCTAAGGAACAGAGAAGCATTATCATCATGTTGTTGACTAAACCAGATTAATGTAATCAGAAGGGTGAAAAACCACAAACCTTTGGCATTTATGATCCTGGAGATATAGACAGATACTCTTACTATATAGATTAGAGCATTCTGGCTATAAGACTTTAGAAGTCTTGTCTAAGATCACATTAAGGGCTGGAAAATGACCAAGATGTAAACATCTGTTCAATCATGTCTACAGTCACTGTTTCTTCGACCACAACTATATTGTGTATGACTTTATTAATGTCAAATTAGAATAAGCTATGCTTCTTAGTAACCGCAAATAGACCCTCCCCAGGAGCAGTATTTTTGGGGGGCAGACAGGAGAAAGAAACTAAAATTTGTATTGTGAGTGCAGAGTGCAAAGAAAAGCAACAGAAAAGATTAGGGTCTTCTCTGAAACACACTTGTAGGTGAATGGAGGCTTCTGGGATGATCTAATACCTAAACCCTGAAGGATGAGGAGGGATTACACAGGGGAAGACAGAGGAGGAGGAAAGCTGTGCCACACTGAGGAAACAGCTGATAGGTAAGGTGAGAAGCAAAGAGGGTGGGAATGCTGAAGGTAGCAGGAGGGGTTTAGTGTGGCTGGGACACTGAGTGCTGGGTGGGATGCAGTGACAGATGAGGCAGAGAGCTGAATAAGGCTCACCAAATACTGTAGGGCTTTTAGCTGTGTTGGGGTGTTTAGAATTCATCCCAAGCTACTGGAGAAATGAAGGAATTTAAAACAAGGGAATACAATTAGTTGGGCATGCATTTTAGAAAGAACTTCATGGCTGCTGAGGAGGAAGACTGGGAGGAGGCAGTACAAAAGGAATGAAACCAGGCAGGCTTTTGGAGTATTCCAGAAGACAGTGTCATTAGATGGAGTATGGGGAATGGAAATGGGGAAAAGACACTGGATTTGAATATCCAGCCACTACAATTATACTATTTGATGATAAATAGACATAAATGAGTGGATCAATAGGGAGTAGGAAAATAAAAAAAAATACTATGAAATATCTGGGCAATCCTCTGGCTGGAGATCCTTCAGGAAGATAATAGACCACTGTTCTAAATTTAACAGAACCTTAAGGGAGCCCTGTACTTGCTCATCATCTGTGAGATCAGCCTGAATTCTACAGGAGACTGTTGTAGGAAACTGCTGTAGACTCCCAACTGTTGTAACCTGGTTGTGTTCAACCAGAATCATAAAATCTCAGTGAGATTCTCCATGGAAAAGCATCTGCCTCACAGGCATTTTTAGTCTCAAGGTGCTTTTGGACTCTCCATGTTCCCTGGTAGACTCTGGGGTAAGAGAGGGAAGAAGGGATCCTAGCCAGCATTAGTGGTGTGCTCATTTCTTTTCTGAGGGAAGCTGGTCATTTCAAAGGAGAGAGGACTAGAGTTGCTGAGTAAGACGTATCTAAACTTGGAATAAAGGTTTCCTATCTCTACATGGAGGTTTTCCAGTTCTAAACTGGAGGGATGAAATGTCAAATATGCTTTTGGGATGTGGGGTGACCAATCTCAACCCAGGGCATGATTCAGGTACTCACCCCTTCTCCGCCATTTTCAACGGTGTTGGCAAGCATTTCTTGCAGTGCTCTGACAGATAAGGACTGTTCCAGCACGAAATTGCAGACACAGAGATCTGGAGGAATGTACTGTGGAAATAAAACTAGAGTGAGGATGCCAGCTTATACCAGTCAGGGATCAGTCACACAGTGGCATCACAAAAGCACTGGCTCCTACAAACTAGATTATGGCAGCTGGATGGAGGAATAGTAATGTAACAAGGTAGCTTTCCCAGATTCAAGTTAGGTGTGGCTTAATATGGGTTCTAAATGATAAGAAGAAGCAAAGTGTCAAGAGAACAATGCCCAAAATGTCGGGATCACCTCACCTTGACTGATACCTGGTGTTACCTAATTGAAGGACATGGCACCCTCACCCCTACATTCTTTCATTCTCATTCTCTCTCTCTCTCTCTCTCTCTCTCTCTCTCTCACACACACACACACACACACACACACACACACACACACACACACACAGCCCTGCTAAAGAAGGGGCAGGAAGGAAAGGAAAGACTCATCTGTACCCAAGACTAAGTGAGTGAGGCCAAAGGAAGAAGTCCACTGATATCCATAAGAGTTCAAAAGATAGAAGCAGGGGGTGGGGGGAGAGTGTGTTTATAGATTCCAGTGGCTACATAGGAAATCTGTTTATTTATAAAGAAAATCTGGATTCTGTCATGAATAAAGGGACAGCAAGGGGATTAAAAGCTACATAACCATAGCTCCAAACAAGGGAAAGTCCACACAAGAACTTGTGAGCTCTATAGTAATCATTCTAATATAATAGAGTCACTCAGCAGTAATCAGCTAACTTCATGACATTAGCATTTGTTCTGGGATATTTCTCACCAATGGCTAAAGCACCTGCCTTGAACACTGCTGGTAATAGCTGACACTCATCAAAGGAGCACCTTCTCCATGTCAGGCAGGCACTCTGCTAAATGTTCTGCATACATTAATTAGCACACCTAGTCTGGATAAGCACTCAATAAGACAGGCAGTGCTAAGGTCCCAGTTGATCGCCCAGGAAACTAAGGCACAGGTCATTCAGGTCATCTGCATAAGTACTGTATTTGGCTGAGTCAGATTCACTCAGAGACAGTCTGTCTCTAGAGTATATGCACTTAAACTTATACTTTCCCCTATAATAATGAAGATAGTAATGTTTTTCTACAATTAGAACATTTTAGATTAGCAAATATTTATGTATTACCTTTCTGTAAATACAGTGTTTAATATTAAGAAAGATAAAACAAACAAACAGAACAAAGCCTTTGCCCTCAGGACCTTACAGTCCAGTTTCATAGTCCATCCTCTTCCTTGAATATAGAACTTGTGACTTTCCTGAATGCCATCAATACATCAGCACCATGAAAATAATAGCAACGAGAAACACAGAGCTGCTAGGTAGAAGATGGACGTGTGTGGTAGTGCAGGCAGAAGGGAGTCTCAGAGATAGCCTATGTCTTAGTTTCTGGCTGAGCTGCCTGCTAGTTTATTGTATTCAGTCTTCAGAGAAACCTGTTTAAAGGAAAATAATAAAGATAACAAAATGTCTTAACTGACAGAGAGTAATGACCTCAGTCACACAGTGGAACAGTCTCAAAAAGGAGTTAGTTATGAAATAACCAAAAGAACCACAACTGTAGCCAGGTAACTGTGCCCGACAGCCAGAATATCCTTTGTGGGTACATGTCTTCAAAGTTGACATTAGGTTGTTCGTGCCTGAGCATTTTGCTTCGTGTGTACTAATGATGAGTTATGTGTCCTCAAATAACTCTGGCTTTTGTGCTTCTGATGGAATACTCCCCTCACCTTTGTGAACTTTTCTAGAGAAACAGAGGGGAATAAAATTACCTAAAAAGGAGATCTGATCTACTATGGTTAGGGAGGGAAAAGGGGTCACCTTATCCCAAGCATGCCCTGCCTACCCCATAAATATTCATAAACCTTTAAAACAGTACACAGTATGGAATCGATGTACCAGTCTTCCTACTTTGGGACAGCTCACTCTGATCTCTTTTGGAGTGCTTTCTTTGTTAAGTAAACCACTTAAACCTTGTCTTTCAACTGCATCTTTCCTTTGAGAGGAGCAGAAAAGCAATTCCTCCACCTCCCACTGTCTGTTCTTCAGAATAGGAAACAGCAACTGACAGCTATTCCTAATGCTTCAAAATAGGCAAAGCTGTTTCCATGGAGTCTGATTTAAAGGTACAGGTAGCCTGTTCCTAAGACTCAGCTACCTTCCCAGACGTCTGTTTTTTATTTTAAAATTAAAGATAATGGCATTATTAAAGGAATGGTTCTGAGTTCCTTTAATTTTCATGTGTTTGTGCATTTCTCATCTTTCTCAACTTTAATGTCCCGAAACATAATAATTGAGTGCCCTAAATATGAGATAGTGTCCTATATGTTGGGTCTTCTGGGAACATTTTCAATAAAAGTTTAAGACCCCGTTGTTAAAGTATTAAGCTGGGAATGGGCCATCCTATCCCAATAGCTGCTAGATAAGGTGACTTCCATTTTTAAGATCTTTTCTATTACGGATCTGAAGAAATACTTTTCTTCCTTCCTTTCTTTCTTTTTTATTAAATCACTTCCTGGTCCTCCTTCCCCTTTGCTTCACCCACCTATCCCCACCTCACCCCTGCCAGAATCCCCCTTCCCTGGGGCATCAACTTTCTACAGGATTAAGTTCATCCTTTCCCACTGAGGCCAGACAAGGCAGTCCTCTGCTATGTACGAGCCAGGGGCCACAGACCAGCACCAGCTCTTTGGTTGGTGGCTTAGTCTCTGAGAGCTCTGAGAGCTCTGGATCAGTTGCCACTCTTGTTCTTCCTACGAGGTTGCAATCCCCTTCAGCTCCTTCAGTCCTTCCTCTAACCATTAGGGGTCCCCACCAGTGGTTGGCTGGCTGTAAGTATCTGCATTTGTCTCAGTCAGTTGCTGGTAGAACCTCTCAGAGGACAGTCATACTAGGCTGCTGTCTGCAAGCACAGCATGCTTAAGTAATAGTGTCAGGGTTTTATATGTACATATGGGAGCCCATTTTGGGTTGGTCACTGGATGCTTTTCTTCAGTTTCTGCTCCAATATTGCCCCTCTATTTCCTTTAGTTGGGAACAATTCTGGATCAAGATTCTTTTTTTTTTTATAGATATTTTCTTTATTTACATTTCAAATGTGATCCCCTTTCCCCTCTGAAAACTCCCTATCCTCTCCTCTCTCCCCCTGCTCACCAACCCACCCACTCCTGCTTCCTGGCCCTGGCATTCCCCTATACTGGGGCATAGAACCTTCACAGGACCAAGAGCCTCTTCTTCCATTGATGACTGGTTAGGCTATCCTCTGCTACATATGCAGCTAGAGCCATGAGTCCCACTCATGGTTGGTGGTTTAGACCCAGGGAGCTCTGGAGGTATTGGTTAGTTCATATTGTTGTTACTCCTATGGGGCTAGAAACCCCTTCAGCTCCGTGGGTCATTTCTCTAGCTCCTTCATGGGGGACCTTGTGCTCCGTTCAATGGATGGCTGTGAGCATCCACTTCCGTATTTGTCAAGAACTGGCAAAGCCTCTCAGGAGATAGCTATATCAGGTTAGCAAGCTCTTGTTGGCAGTGGATCAAGATTCTTGAAGATGGGTGGGTGGTCCCATGGGCTAGAGGTGGTGGTCTCTTCAGGTTCCATTTCCCCACTGTTGGGCATTTCAGCTAATGTCATCTCCATTGAGTCTTGGAAGCCTCTCACATCCCAGGTCTTTGGGAGTTTCTAGAGGTTCCCCCACCTTCCACCCTAAATGCTGCATATTTCCTTTCATCCTCCTGGCCCTCTGGGCTTCTCTCCTCCACCTTTCTCCTCCCCCTCCCCTTCCCCACTCAGATCCCTCCCTCCCTCTGCCTCCCATGATTATTTTGTTCCCCCTTCTAAGTGGGTTTGAAGTATCCACTCCTGGGTCTTCCTTCTTGTTAAGTTCATTTGGTTTGTGAGTTTTATCATGGGTATTCTGAACTTTTTGGCTAATATAAGGACTACTGTTCTACTTAAGTTCTGTCTCCAGAAGGTCTGCCTAGACAGCATATCTAAAAGCCTAGTTGTTCGGGAATTCTGGTAGAACAGGGCCTTCCCCGATTCTCATCATGTCGGTTTTAACCAAGGAGAAAGGGTATTTATTGCCTACCAAGAATATGACACTTTCCTTTCCCCTTTTCTTATTCCTTCATTCTTTTTTTTCTTTGTTTTTGTTTTGTTTTCAAAGTACATTCCCACAGCAGGTGATTATCTCATTTTCATGGGACTCAAGACAGCCAGCAGCTGAGACTCACAGCTAGCAGGGTGGAAAGTGGTGCTGTTATGAGTAGAGCACAATTAGATGATCAACGATTTTTCTGGAGACTATGCTGTAAGCATATACTAACCAACACAGTATCTCAGAATATGCCCTTTTAGGAGATTTTAGAGAGGTGTGTCCACCTGGATTTCATGTCACTGTATTATAAAATGGAAACACAGTCTTTCTTCCTCCTTGGCTTCCTTAAACCACATGATTTGGAGATTTTTTTATTCAGAAATGTCTGCAGCTAAAGTTTATATTTGAAAGGGGCCTTTGGACTAGTAAGTCTAATAGCCTCATTATGCATGTCTTTAATAACTAATCTATTTAATCAATTTCTTTCACAGCCTCAAGTATTTGAGATCCTTTCTTACATTAGATTACCTGATATCTCAACCTTTTCTCTCTGTATGGTTTGGTTGGCAAGCAGATAGGAGCTATTGTCTCTGCCATCATTCATTAAGATGGAGGGCTGATGATAACATGGACAGTTGGCATGCTACAATTGTATCTGTCCTTTCCCTCTTGGTATTAAATTATCAAGGAAATATTACTTTCATTAGTTATATGAGTAGATACATTTAAACCAGGAATAGTTTGCATCAGGAGGATCTATATCCAATGGGAGAATCTTAAAGATCCTCATGGTTTTGTTTTTGTATCTCTAACATGTGGCCCCTGCCTGCAACTGTTTATATTTGGAAAAGTAATCATATTACTTTAATAGCACACAGAATAACGAATGTGTGGGCAGTGTCAATGGAGAGAGCAGAGTAGCAGAAATATCTGGAGAAAAACAAAATGCAACTTGTGAAATGAATGAGCACAGAGTCATCTGACCCGTTATGCCAGCTGCCATCCTTAATTAAACTCCAAACTGGACTGAGTTCCCACCTCTCCACCTCTGTAGAATGAGCAAAGGCTACTCGCTCATCAAAGCTCATTTGTCTGCTGCCAGGAGAGTCTCTCAAGAGGCCAGCTCATTGTCTCAATGCTTAGGAGCCTGTGCCTCAGTCACTCTGTCTGCCAGACATCAGGCACATAGTTGATGATTCTCAGCACGG
Source organism: Mus caroli (assembly GCF_978045245.1). Classification (NCBI taxonomy): domain Eukaryota; kingdom Metazoa; phylum Chordata; class Mammalia; order Rodentia; family Muridae; genus Mus; species Mus caroli. The sequence goes on along the minus strand of NW_028227257.1, from coordinate 67,502,754 downwards.
AGAAAAAGGCTCTGTTGACATCTGTTCTGAAATAGTTGCTCATCACTCTCCCAGCCCTGTCCTTAGCCTACACAAGCATTTCATTTCAGTGTCCTACAGAAAACCTTGAGCTGTCAGAGCCCTGGTAAGCCAGGAACAAGTGTTTACTTAGCCTCAATATGTGTACAAATGCAGGGAGGCCCATCTATCTGTTGTCCATGCTCTATAAACTTACATAACAGCATACATTTTCTGAGGCTTGATGCAACCAAGCTGGTGGGTACTCATGCCTGTATCAGTAGAGCTTTCATGTTGCTTTAGTATCCTTCAAGAGCCACTCCACACTGTACTAGCAATACAAGTAAACCTTCAAAGAAATAGAGTAAGGAGTCAAGTACATGGAAGAGAATCACAACCTCTCCCTTGCAAAGTTAACCATGGTCTATTTCAACCTGTTAAGGTTTTGATGTGCTGAAGTCAGTCTATTTAACAGGGAGTGGACTCTCTAAAATTCACCTTATTCTACTTCAATACCCTAGTAGGAATACATGATTGATTCTCTGTAATCCTTTAATACCATCCAGACATGTATTAGTGAGAGTCACTGTGACTGAGCCTCCCTGCCTGAGTCGTTCCTCCAGACCTCCTTATCAGGATTTCACATATTTTCTTCTCCCATAGTTATGACTTTTTTTTTTGACTTCCATTAATTAATTTATTTCACATGGTGCCATATCTGAGTGATGTACCCTTGATATGAATAGATGGCCCACAAAGCAAGTTAGAATATTATGTACAGAGTGACAGTACTGTAGGGGAGGATGACCCAAATTCAAATCTCTATTCCCCAGTTATTAACTAAATGATGGTAAGCAGGTAATTAATTTCTCTGCTCCTTGGCTGCCTTCTCTTTAAAATAGTATCTCCTTAGATGAACTTCTTAGGTTTAAAGAGCTTGGAAGAATGAATGCAGGCAATGGCATGAGTAATGAAAGAGGACATCAAGCTAATTGTTCTTGTAGCTCTAACCCTCTCATAGGCTTGCTTTCTTTCTTTCTTTCTTTCTTTCTTTCTTTCTTTCTTTCTTTCTTTCTTTCTTTCTTTCTTTCTTTCGTCCTTCCTTCCTTCCTTCCTTCCTTCCTTCCTTCCTTCCTTCCTTCCTTTCTTTCTTTCTCTCTTTCTTTTTTGTGGTGATAGAGGAGTGAATAAAATTACATTTGATGGTGAAAGTGAAAACACCAATGAGAAGCTCTACAACTCTAGAGTAGCCATTCTCACAGAAGTGCTCTGAGATGTCTAGACTTTGGGTCCAGTTGATTTCTCTGTATGAAGATATTTCATTTGCAAGTTCTTTATAATAAAGTTTGAATTTTTTCTAAAAGTTTAAAATTGGGGTCAGCATTTACTAAATACTATTAGATGACATTCAACAAAAATTAATGAAGTATTGATGGCTTATTTAAATATTCTGTTTTGAAATCACTATTTTGTATAATATCTCTGACCTTTGAGATTTTGCCATCTAGTGGAATGTTAGGGAAATAAATGGATAATTTTCAGCCTGTGAGGCAAAGCATCAATATTTGAGTAAGGAAGTCTATGAGAAGAACCATGTTAAAGGCGGTAGAGGTGGGTGGTGGTGGTGGTGAAGCAGTAGGTGAATGAAGAACTGATTGTATATAGGAATATGTTTTTGTCAGGGTAGAACTACCAAGATTAAAAAGTTAGAAGTGAGATAAAAGAAGCAATAGGTGATGGTTTGAGAAGTATCTTGCATCTTATTTCCAAAAAGTGTATCTTTATAGCAGTAGGATAGCAATAAAGAAAATTATATAGGAAATAATATGATCTATTTTGAACCTTTGAAAAACCATTGTACTTATACTGTAAAGTGATCTAGGCCAACAGAGAGACAAATTAGGAGATTATTTCAGAATCAAGGCTTGAATTAAAGATGTGGCAGTAGAGATAGAGATATTGAATGTATTTAGAAAATCTAGAGAAAGTTAGGAGAGGTGGAGCATGGTGACTAACTGGATGCAGGGGATAATGAACAAGGGAGGGTGACCAGGTTCCCATTGGTGGGATAGGGGACAAACAGCAACCAGTAAGACCAAGCCATGGTGAGTCTACAGTAAGAAATTACACTCAGTACATTATCTGTTGTTAAGATTGACAACAGGTGATGGGAAACAGGTGAACTCTTTGTGATAATGTGTGGATATTTCTAAGGTGTCTGTAGAAATACATGGATCAGGGGAAGAAAAGAAATGTCAGAAACTGGTGAGTATTATTCCCACGTAAGGTAAATCCCCAAAGTCCATCAACTAATCTCATCTCTTTCCCAAGCCGTCACATAACTAGTAACTATTTAAGGAACATAAATATATGTATCCAGTGCGTTAGCTACTGTGTAAACAAAGAAGCAAAATAAAATATGGTTCCTATCCTTCGAGTTAGGAGACTTTAACCTATATGAAAACATTTGTCCTTTGCATGAGACTTTTCTCTTTTTCTACTTAGATAATAGTAATATTCTTACACATAGAAACAATTCAATTTTTTGTTAGTGAGTTGTCATGATGAATTTTCTTTCTACACTTTGTTTTCTATGTATTTTTTTTTAGAATTAATTTTTTTTATTAGGTATTTTCCTCATTTACATTTCCAATGCTATCCAAAAAGTCCCCAATACACTCCTCCCCCAATCCCCTACCCACCCACTCCCCCTTTTTGGCCCTGGGGTTCCCCTGTACTGAGGTATATAAAGTTTGCAAGTCCAATGGGCCTCTCTTTCCAGGGATGGCCAACTAGGCCATCTTTTGATACATATGCAGCTAGAGACAAGAGCTCCGGGGTACTGGTTAGTTCATAATGTTGTTCCACCTATAGGGTTGCAGATCCCTTTAGCTCCTTGGTTAACTTCTGTTTAAAACCCCATTAATTGAAGTGGTAGTTTCCAAGTTATAGGATTGTTAAAAGATAAAGACTATTGGCTATATAAGAGTTAGGAGAAGGACTGAAGGAGCTGAAGGGGATTGCAACCCCACAGGAAGAACAATATCAACTAACTGGACCTCATAGAGCTCCCAGGGACTAAAGCACCAACCAGAGAGTTTACATGGGTGAGTCCATGGCTCCAGCTACAATATATCTATATCTATATCTATATCTATATCTATATCTATATATATATATATATATATATATATATCAGAGGATGGCCTTATCTGACATCAGTGGGAGGGAGGTGCTTGGTTCTGTGGAGGCTTATTGCCCAGATGAAGGGGGATTCTACAGGGGTGAAGCAGGAGTGGTTGGGGATTTGTGGGGGAGCACCCTCTTAGAGGCAAAAGGGAGGGGAGATGGGGATGGGGGTTTGCAGAAGGGAGACCAGGAAGAGGAACAACATTTGAAGTGTAAATAAATAAAATAATAATAATAAAAGATGAAGACCAGAACAAGGGGGTGGTTAGGGCTACTGAAGGCTCTTTTTCTAGATAGGGATTAAAATAGTTCTCATGGAACTTTAGTTTCCACAAGAGTAAGTTGCTATAAAAGAGAAAGACTGATTTTTTAAAAAAATATCTGTCCCATCTCAGTATGTAATCTCTTTCATTTGTCCTCCTTCCATGATGCCACCTGCCTTAGACTTCACCAGAGCCAGACAAATGCCAACCTTAGAATTTCAGTTTCCCAAACTAAGAACAAACAAAATACACTTTTTTTCTTTACAAAGTCTCAGCCTTAGGTATTTTGCTACCACAGCAGAAAACCAAAGGCTACATCATCACCTTTATTCTCTACCATCCTGCTTGAGGCTGTCTAGTCAAGGAACACATTGTTTGTTGTCCTGTACTTTACATTATTTAGACAAAGGAAGTCTCTTTCACAATGGGCACTATGCCTGCTGGGGCAGTGCTGGTCTCAGCCCCAGGAACCTAGTTTCCATGGCTACTGTGTTTATTCCCTCTTACTACCCTGTCTCAAACAGGACTGATAACCATCTTCTCAAGATGGCTCCATGAAGCTCTACTCAAAGACATGAATAAGACTACTTCAGAAGCTTTCTTGTATAAGAAATCATCCTCTTCTTATAGAAAATATGCCAAATCAACTAGACCCCATAAGTCTAGAGAGAATGTGGATAAGATTGGCATCTCATGTAACAGCATCGGGACATACAGCGACGGATGCAAAGTTTGTATTCAGGAGCTCTGGATGAGACATTATCTCATCCACCTACAGTAGACATGAGCTCATTATGAACTTCCAATCAATTATTGATGGTACATAATTATTTGTACTGTGCTTGTAATTCAAAAGCAGAACCAAAACATCCACATTCTATACCAAACAGATTTCACTTAAATATTTATACAGTTAAGTTCTTTAAAAATCTGTCACCTCTAGAAGTTGTTGATTGTTTATAAAGAAAAGTATATGGTGAATTAGGCTTTTTCTTAGCTTCTGAATTTCTAAGAAAATACAAACAAACCAACAGTTGTTTTATAACCACATTAGAAGTAGGTCAGTTGAGATATAGAGGAATTTGACAACAAGTAAGCAAAGAAATAGGTATACAACCTATCAATCCAGCTGTCTCTCTGTGTATCATCTGTCTGGATGTCCATTAACCAACCAACTTACCATCTATACATTTTATATGTATCAATGTACCCATCTACATAGCTTGTGCCAGAGATTGAACTAAATGTCCTTTAAGTATAATTTAATTTAACTCTTATCTCAAAGCCCCATTGGGGATGAGATTGCAGCATTTTATTTATGAGGAAACTGAAACTCAGAAAGGCTGAAAGGTTTCCTCTCAACCACATCGCTATTCTAAGTATATAAACTTGTGTGGTACAATATAACAATTTGTTCTCTGCCTCTCTGTCTCTCTGTCTCTCTGTCTCTCTCTCTGTCTCTCTGTCTCTCTCTCTGTCTCTATCTCTCTCTGAGTCTGTCTGTCTCTCTGTGTCTCTGCCTCTGTCTCTCAGTGTGTGTGTGTATATATATATATATACAATATGCAGTGATCAAATCAGAGTAGCTAAAAAGTTTCATCTCTACAAACACTTTAAATTTTTATTAACTTGCAATAGTTGTGCTTATAAATTGGGCACAGGGTCATATTTAAAACAGGTATACTAGCCGGGCGTGGTGGCGCACCTTTAATCCCAGCACTCAGGAGGCAGAGGCAGGCGGATCTCTGAGTTCAAGGCTAGCCTGGTCTACAGAGTGAGTTCCAGGACAGCCAGGGCTATACAGAGAAACTCTGTCTCAAACAAACAAACAAACAAACAAACAAACAAACAAACGCCCAGGTATACCATGTGCACTAATCAATTAGGTAAAGTTAAGGTTTTCATTTCCTTATATTACTTTGTCTTGGAGACCTAGAAGCTCCTGTCTTCCAGTTATTCATAAAATTTTATCAACTTGTTATGAATGATTTTCTCTCCATCATTATTTGGATCATTTATCTTTTAAATTTCAAATCCAAGTTTTCAACTTACTCTGCATCAGTATCCCAGAGGAGAAAATGAACTTTGTAGAATTCTAATCTCACTAGGCCACCTGTCTCTCAAACCTCATGCTTTAAAATGGAAGTCGGAATTTTCATACTAGTTATTACTATTATTATCTCAGAAAGGCTTGTCCAGTATGCACTGGTCACTGGGAATGTAAAAGTACAGACTGAAAATTCCTGGCAGGTAATATTGTATCTGGCTTTGTGAAGTTCTAAAGTCGAAGACCAGTTATCTAGGTAAGCTTTCTACTTATTTCAAGAGGCAATAAAACTCTGCCGATGATGGGCCAAGTTCCAAACATAGAATGCTTGTAAATGCTGTAAAGTCTGTTCCATCCTGATTTGAAAGAAAGTTTGCCTCTTTCTGTTAAGAACTATAATCAAGAAATAAAGTAAAAATGTAGAAAAACTTGTTATTAAATTGATTTAGCTATGGTAAAGGATAGTGAGTCTTTTAAAAGATATATATTCATGTATGTATATATACTACTCAAAAAACTTGAACTCTAAGTTTTTACTTGGCCATTTCTCTCCAATCTAAAGGAACATAAAATTGAAGCTTATAGATAGAATGCTTTAGCAGAGATAATCAGGAAGAAATCAAAATGAGGTAAAGAAATCTTTCTGATGGTCGGGGAACCTAACTCTGGGATGCAATGCTGTCAGTAAAAGCCAGACTCTAGGGCTTTAGTCACTCTCAGGTGACTGAGCTGTCCTGAGAACCACAACACCTGGTGAGCCTGGAAATTGAAGCAACCACAGACAGAGTAGAGCCTGCAGGTGTTGCCCTGGCCACTGTTCACTCTAATCCAAGAGAGAATATTCAGATAGAAAGGACTGGAGTATGCTAATAATGTGCAAAGAGAAAGAACACTATCAAATGCCAGGACGTGTTACTCATTAACAAAATAAAATTAAAGATCTTATGACAGCAAGCTTCAGTAAACATGTACTTTGAAAGGATGCTTGCTGAAACATTTAAGAGATGCCACTGTCACTGGGAATCAAGGAACCAAAAATTCAGGGAGAGTAAATTCCCACAAAAGTCTTACTGGGAAAAACCAATCTAATGTGATAACTGAGGAAAAGCCACTTATGACATGCTCAGACACCTTAGCTGGCTGAACCATTCTGGTGGACAGAGCCAGTGAAGTCCAGAGAGAATATTTACAAACGTAAGTGATGGTGATGTTTGTGATACCAATTTCTCTTGGAAATGCCCAAGGATTTTTTTTAAACAAAAGCCAATGTAAATATTAGTTCACTCTGGAAATACTACTGCAAAGACATGGTTGCTCAGCAATCTCCTGGGGACGGCTGCCACACATCATACTTCTGGGACCTGTCTCCAGGAGACACTGCAGTAAGAGTAAGCTGTATGACTGTGAGGTGGGTCTCTGACTCATAGTCGAGAGGTTCTGCCGAACAACAGAACCAAATAGGCAAAAGCAGGTCCCGAGACGCTGCTTCCCAATCTAGAGCCTTTTTAAAGTCACTTCACTTCTCAAGCATAAAAGCTTCCGTCAAATAACTAACCCCGTAAGGAGGGATCCTCTCTGACACGGCTGCAGCTAGAAGGAACACTGAGGTACCCTGGAAACCAGCATTCTGCCAAACATCCACACTTTCTGGCAGTTAGGGACAGTGTTATCAAGTGTCTGTGGAAATCAATGCTGCAAATCTCATGCTCTTAAAAATAAGAAAGAGGGGAGAGAGCCAAGGAATAGGAGAAAAACCCCATGCTGGGCAGCTGGTTTATAAAATGTCTTCTGGGAAAAGCATAAGTGACAGGTTGCATGGTTCATTGGGTTCTCTATTGAGCCAACGTTTTCCTCCTGCCTGGCAGTACACGGCTGGCATGTTAAACAACTAAGCTGCCAATAGATGGCAACTTGAAAGCTTGTGGCATCTAGGAAGGCAAGCTGTACTGGTAAGCAGCTCTAATACCTATAGCTGATGTGAAGCGATCCCTAAAGCACTGACTTCTCCTATGGCTCCAAAATACATGAAAATGTATAAAAAGAATATAGACTATGCAAGGTGTAAAATTGGAACTTACACCTGTGGATAGCTCGGGTCCTACAGCAGGTTCTGTAGATGCCTAACAGGCACCTGGCAACCCTGGCTTTCTAGCTGTCTCTTGGCATTGTGAAGAGATACTCTGTAGGTGGTTTTCTGAAGAGCGTACACATCCAAAACTCACTGAAAACTAGAATGGAAGAAAGGCAGATTTTTCCAATAAGAGGCAGGTGTATGGATCAGTTAGGGGGTCTGAAGTCCATCAGGTAGAAAGGTGAGGCACAGGGTGGTGGGATTGGGATAACAAAAGCTAACAAACATGGGGAGATTGATGAAGTACAGCTAAGTGAAAAGGGGAGAAACAAGGTCTAGCTTCAAGTTAATGCCTTAAACTTTCATTAGTGTCCATAGGGGGCACAGGGGACACCATTCCCTTTCCCACATATTCACTTAACCTTGTGTCCTAGTTATGATTGCTCTTGCTGGAGAGTGAAACACCGTGACCAAAAGTAACTTGGGAAGGAACGGCTTATGTATCCCAAATCACAGTCCACTGAGGGAAGCCAGGGCACAGACCCAAATACGGTAGAGACATGGATCCAGGTCTTTCTGCATCAAAGCCACCAATGAATGCTGCTTATTGGGTTCTATCTATGGCTTGCTCATCTGGCTTTCTTACAGCACTGAGCACCACCAACCCAGAGGTGGCACCATCCACAATGGGCTGGACCCTCCCACATCCTTACTGACTTGCCTAACATCTTATCTTACAGAGGCAATCTCTCAGCTGAGGTTCCCTCCCCTCACATGACTCAAGTTTATGTCAAGTTGACATAAAAACAGCCAGCACATCTCTCTTCCTTTTGGGTGGTAATGAAGTTGTTTCTACAGACTACAGAATGCACACTGAGGCTTTTCTCTCCTGACATTAAGTGGATGCTCCCAGAAGCAGCAGGACGAGGGAATGTAGAGTGCTTGGCCTTTTGGTTGCATAACAGAAAGAAGCTAGAGAATAGCATGAGGTCCCCCAGGAGAGCTGAGATGGTGGCACACTGGAGCAGAGGGCTGGCAGGAGACAGGCACTGCCCTGTCCTCATAGCTGCATGGCTCTTCAGCACTACTTGCTGCTCTGGGAGCACCTTCCAGGCCCTGCCTGGCCCTGACTGCTATGTTAGCTCCACGAGACTCACAGACACAGGATAGATGTGGACACAAAGCTTGAGGCAACTAAGTGCTAGAACAACACCTTGGTCTCCAAATATTTAGAGTCCCATCCCCACCCCATTCCTAATCCCTTCTTCGGACTCTTAAACTGAACCAAAACTCCAAGGTAGATATACTTTTCTTTCCACCCCCTACATGGTATTTTTGTTTTTAGGGAAATAAGCATATGACTACAAACTGAGTTCTGGCCTTTGAGAAGTTGGCAAGAAAAAAATGGGCAGATATTCATAAAATTCACAGTGTTCTAAAGTCTTTGTGAAAATAAGTTTTGTAAATATTTTTCTCAAAGATAGAACAAGTCCTGTTATCTCTCTGCAGATAACTCAGTTTCATTCTCTTCAACTATCTACTAATATCTCAGACAAACCATCAGTTCTAGAGATTCACATTTACTAGGGCCATGTATCATTCAACATAGATAAATGTTTAAAATACAGCACAGTTAGCACTACTAGACAGTGGCTGCAGGAAGTGAGGAGGGAGTACTTATGAAGGGAGAGAGGCTGGAGAGGAACAAATAACACTAAGAAAGCTGAAAATGTAATGTAGAGGTCTACTTATTTATAAGTGCACTAAGATAGAATTAAAATGAATCTGAATGGAGGTACTGTACATGGAGAAAGAATGTTCCTCCCAGAAGCCACAAGTTATTATATAAAAATCCCAGTGCTGGCTAGAAGAGACCTCCCATTGATATGTTTATTGGGGATTATAAGAGACTCACCCAATGATACAAGCTATGGTATTTGACACTGCTCTTGTTCATTTACTAGAACTAAAGTTGTCAAAACCCAGTTGCAAGTTATATAACCAGCTTGGCAGGATATGCCCAATGGTACAAAAATGGCATGAATATTATCAGAGTAACCAATCATGTTTAAAAACAGGATTTAAGGCCCTCTCCACAGGAGAAAACTCCTGCCTGGTATTGTAAAACTGGCTAGGAACTCGTGGATGGGGAGGTCATAAGTCCAACAGGAAAGGTACTACTATTTATCTGTTTATGGACAGAATATCACACTGATTTCCAAAGATCGATGGTCTCATCAGACCAGCTTCACTTTGTGATGGGCCAGGATTTATAAGTGGTCCAAGTGCAGAGAGTCAGTGGCTGAAATGACATCCATATTCCTTCACCTGTCCCCTGGCAGGTCTCCGGGGTTGGGGGTGTCATGGAAAAGCAGAAAGTCTGTAAGAGCCAGGCTTCTTGAGGACAGCTGTGAACAGTGTCTTCTGGTAACAGCAGTGGTTACCTGCGGACACTTGTACATCAAGCCGCCCCCGAGTTTTGCATGGATGGGGGATGGAACATGACACACTGCCCATAGCTGAAGAACTACTGGCAGCTGATGACTACTGGAGTCAGGGAGTCATTTTTCTTCAGGATTGTGGCTCCTTGTAGGTTGTTCAGACCTGGTGGAATGCATCATATCCATGTACATACAGACTATGCTAATTGGATTCAGTGGTTTTAAAAGAAAGGATATGAAATTAGTAATGGGATGTGTTTGAGGGGCCAGAGAGGAGTTCAGATGGGGTAGTGGGGGCTGGATATGACCAGAATATACACACATATGTAAATACTTGAAGAGTGTGTATGTGTACATATGTATATACATAATGTACATTTTCATAGATGAGTATATATACACATAAGTGTATTCATATGCACACATGTGAATCCTAAATGTGCAACACACCAACACATACACACATTGAAGTAATCACTTAGTAGTAAGCACTACTTGAGTCGAATGGCAATGCTCTAGAGATCCATCACCTCCTTGGACTATGCGGTCTTCAGTTTTGTCACTCTCACCAGGAACATTCTAAGAATGCAGGATGGAGAGACTAACTATGCAACTGAACTGTGACATTTGGCAGGGTCTACTTTTCTCTGAATCTGCATTAGGTGATCACTGATACCCGTCACCCAGGGCAAGAACCAGCAGTGACAGACACAAGGAAAACTACAGGATGCTCATCCTCTTCCTCCTTAATCTTCAGCTTCTTTCCTCCTCTCTGTTAAGCATCTAACTCGCAAACCCAATGTTCCCTCTTCACAGGGAGGGTAGAAAAAGGCTGCCACAGGCCTGATTGTGGCCTTTCTTTTGTCTCTTAGATAATAAGGTACCCGACATGAAATGGTTAATTTGGCAACAGCAGCAGAGAGAACAGACATATCAACAGCAAGAGGGGACTATTCCACTTCTTGAAAAGGAGAGTCCTTGCTCCTGATGACCTAAGGACAGCCTGTCAGATCTTATGAAGATAAATGCTTCAAATTAGTGACTTGCTCTCAGTGGGACTGTCTGCATTATTTTTAGTGAATACGATGCAAGATGAAAGGCAGTCTTACTTCCTATTAAACTTGTACATTGTGGGATAAGAAATTTGTTTGCTACAATTGCTTTTTATAGCAGGCTGTGGGCTTGGAAGTGATGCTAGTAAGTCCAGGCCAGTGGTTTGCTTCATTTTTTTTTTAACTGTATCAGTACACCTAAGCTAACTTGCTACTTTGTCATTGACAGTAGAAGAATAAACAGGAGACAGGTACATGGAAGCCAATGACTGAAAATTTAACCTTGCCACAATTTCTCAAAGTATGGTCTGAGGACTACCTACACATTATGTTCAAAAAACCAGTTAAATCAGATTGCCAGCCCCAAGCCTGGGGTTGGTATGGGAATAACATATGCTAACCCAAGTTTCAGGAACAGGAATTTCTGACAGAGCTTTGCTCAAGATCCACTGTGCTGTCAGCATCTTTAAACACAAAGCATTCTTTTAAATTTGTTTTCATTTGTTGTATTTGTGAATGTACGTGTGTGTGTGTGTGTGTGTGTGTGTGTGTGTGTGTGTGTGCACCCATGTGAATATACATATATATATACATATAAAGGCTATAAATCGGTGTTTGGGAGTCTTAATAAAAAAAACTCTTCAATTTATTTTTAAAGCTACCTCTCAATGAGCCCAGAGCTCACTGATTCCATTAGGCTGGCTGGACATCAAGCTCCTGGAATCCTTCTGTCTCTATCCCTTCAGCCCTGTGATTAAAGGCAAACAACCACACTTAGCTGTTTCGTGTGTGTTCTTGTGATCTGAATTCAGATCCTCGTGCTTATGCATAAGTGCTTTACTGCCAGGCAGCCCTGGGACAAGGTGTTCTTGACTCCTACCATAGGGACTGTAGGGAGCAAAGCCTTAGCGTTCATTCTTCAGTTTGAAAGGTGGCCAGAGAAGGTAGTGACATTTTTCTCATGAACTCAAAAAAAAAAAAAAAAAAAATCCTAATCTTTGTGGTTATCTGTTTTTTTCAAAAAGTACTCCAGTTATTAACTAAGGCTTTATGGAAGGGTAATAGTAAGTCTTCTTGCATGCATCAGGTACTATATGCATCTTAAATTAAATTGAACATAGGTGTCATAGGTTATCCCGGCAATAACTCAAACATCAAGTCTGAAGGAGATGCTCTAGGGATTGAAAAGGTGGGGCAATAATTACTTATTCCACCCACTGTACTCAGGCAGAAGTGGAGCTGATCCACCTCCAAAGAGATAAAATATCATCCTATCTTGAAGAGAAATGCCTTAGGATATATATAGTCAAATGCCAAAGAAGGTCTCAAGGCAAAAATCCCGATGAAGTCTTCTTTCATCCTCTGATGAAGCATTAGGTCAAGGGTTTGTAAATTTTGCTCACCATGCTTTAGCTGGAAACACCCAGCTGTTTGGGAGCTTCTTGCAAGAGCTTTGTGTACCTACCATGTCATGCTCTAAAGGCTTTGGACAAAGCTTAGTGTTGTTTACGTGAAATGGGAAAGGTAATGTAAAATATCTTCATGAAGAAAGCAGCAAACACTGGGATGTCCAAGCTGGGAATTCTCTTTGGTTATCCCTTGATACAAGTCAGATGAGAAAGACCCATGATTTTTCCCAGAGTGTTTTTGAATTATTTAAAATAATCTATTTTCCAAATGCCAGGAAGTTGAGAATAAACAAGATATTATATGCAAACGATTGAAAAAAAAAGTGTTTCAGTTCATATAGTTTGCGCCATTATTTAAAAATGAAACTTTCGCAAGTGAGGGTGCGTATCATGAAAGGGAGAGACAAGGCTGTCGATCTTAAGGATCAGAAACCTTAACATCTGAAAGCATTTCTGAATATTTCCTTTAAGAGACAATCCTCATGGTGACAGATGAATGCTCTGGCCAGGGAGGTTACTTTGCATAACAGTTTTCAAGTTGGAGAGAGTAGAGTCAGGTTCCTTTTGAATCAATATCTAGTTTTCTCTGCAAATAGAATGTGATTTGTAAATTGATGAGTCAGCACTTAGCTTCAAAAGGTCACAGGCATGATTTCAGTTTTATCTCCAGGTTTGGGTAGAATAAGGCTTTGATTGTTTTAAGCTCTAAGACAAATGCAACACCTCCTTTTTCTGTGTAAAAGAAGCAACTTGAAAAAGGACTTTTTTTTTTCCTAATCGCAGAAAAGAGGTCCATCTTTGTGAACTAATTAGTAAGTTCCTGAGTTGGTGGAAAAAGAAAATAATACCGCTAATGGAGACAAAAATAGCAGCGATTAGGTCTGAAGGAGCAAAGAACTGAGTGCAAAGGGGCCTGGGTGTGAATAATTCCTACTCATAATTCACCTGAGGCCATTTGCCTGCTGGGAACAAGCAGAAGACGAATGAACAGCAGAGCCACGATGCTATACACGTTAAATAAATTCTTTGTGAAGATTTCCTTCACTAAGGGACAGATTACTTTTAAATATGGAGGGGCCGGCATTGCCTCCAGCAAGTAAGTTTTCATGACAGCATTAATAACTCAGGCAGGGAGGAGGACAAGATAGATGAGAAGAGATCCCAGAGGTAAGAGAGTGCACCCTTCTCTTCTCTTCTTTATCTATGAATCCAGCAAATGACAAGTGCATTAATATACTCAACATGCACTGCACTGACACCCATGCTATTACTTTTGATATCTGTTTCTCTCTCCGTTTCTTATCTGCTAGAAATAGCAGATCAGAACACTGAGAGTGGATGTAAAGGATACAGAAAAACTAACCAGAGTAAGCAGCATAGGTGTTCAACTGGGGAAAAAGATGGAGTGTGGACCTGTGCCTTCAGGATCTGAGCAGTCAGGATCCCAGCCCAATCATTAGGGTGATGCGTCCACCGGGGAACAAATAGGCATGCTCTTTTTTGCCTTGGCTACAAAATAACAGTAACAGTCTCCAGGCTAATTTGAACAATAATCCAACATAGAGTTCTGGCCAGTGCAGAGATGTCCTGTGCTGTCACAGCATCCCACCATGGAGCCAGGCCACTGACATGTGCTAATGCCCATGCCCAGCCATTCTGTTCATCCCTGACTTGCACAGTCAGGCTTGGAACAGGCATTTTGGCAGCCGAGGAAAGGAAATGTCTGTCTCTAACAGAACGGTGGCCAAGCTCCCATCTTTTGTGTGCTAGCACTGTGTCCACCATCGCCCAATCTGGCACCACAAAGCCATGACAATTGTCCCTTAGTCTTTAGACAACTGCCACCACTGATATCCTCTGCTGTGCCATGCTTCCTCTTCTGGAGTCTCCTTAGGAGACTGGATTAGTGTTTTCAGTCCCCAGTCTCATACCCAACCCACTGGGGCTCCCTCTTCTTCACTCCAAGTCAGCATGCTTCCTTATCGTTTCGTTTGACAAGAAGCTGGCTGATCACATTTCAAGAAGCAGGAGAGAGGGAGAGAGAAAGGGAGAGAAGGGAAGGTGAAGGAGAGGGGAAGGGGAGGGGAAGGGGAGGGGAGGAGAAGAGGAGGAGAAGAGGAAGGGGGAAGGGGAGGGGAAAGGGAGGGAAAGGGGAAGAGGAAGGGGAAGGGAAGGGGGCAGGAGGAGAGAAACCTTTAAAATCTGCCTCCAGTGACATACTTATTCCAGGAAGATTCCAGCCCCTAAAGTTTCCATAAAGTCCCTAAACAGCACCACTGACTGAGAATCAAATATTCAAATATAAGAGCCTATGAGGGAGAGTTCTCAGTCCAACCACCCACACCTGCCACAACTTTCTCTTGGTCTCCTACAGACCCATGAGAGGTCTATCAACACTTCCTTTGTCCTGCCTCACTCTTTCTAATATTTCATACATGACATGCACAACATCTACAAGAAGCGGGACCCTATCGGTGTAGATTCATACTTGGTTTTATCCTCTTGATCCCTTCACAATCACTACCTGTCCCACGGGGAAACCTGAATCCTGCTTAGTGTCCTCCTGTTCAGCCCATTTCCACAAGTTTGCCTTCCACAGTAAGTCCTAACGCACAGTTACCTTCCATTCTTGTTCTTTCTTTGTCTGTGCCACCCGCTCCTGTTTCCTCTTGTATATTTTGAAGCTGTGCTCAATGTAATTCCAGGACTAATAGTGCTATCTACCAGCCCTCACTCTCTCGATTGACACCTTGGTCCTTGTCATAGAGTCTCTTATCTCGATGCCTAGAAGCGCTCTTGTGGAAATTCCTTCTTTACAACAGGATTTTCATATCTGACATTCCTGGGTCTCAGCTAATGGTGGAGGAATATGATGCCAGTAAGAGTAATATGCTCTGAATGACTATTCAAAATAAACTTTTCCGAGGCGGTGGGGACAACCTACAGCATTTTAAAGATGGAAAGGTGTGGATTGATGGCTATATGCAGGTGAGGGCAGGCACAAGATAAGGTGAGAGCCTGTGATTGGCCAGTGGAAAAGGTAGGCGGATGGAGATTTTTGGAGACTGGAGGAAGAGCATAGAGAGAGGGGGAAGGAAAATGGAGGGAGAGAAAGACGATTCCGATTCCATGTGGCTTTAAAGAGCCACAGGTAGCTATGAATATCATATAAGGGATGGATAATTGCAGGACAATTTGTCTTATCTAGGCAGGCAATTTATACCAATATCAATTAGCTCTGAGTAAATTGTGTGGACGTTTTGTGGGGTGAGCATTTACTGATATAAATCTGACTTGTAATTACAAGCCTCTAGAGTCTTGATTTTACCGGGTTACTGGGATTTGGAACTGCTGACCACAGGGGTTGGATGGCTGGGAATGTGAGCAGAGTCTGAGTCAGAGAACTGCGAGATGGGCGGTCTCTGTTTGGGGCTAGCCATGGAGGCAGCAGGGTTTCCGGGACCCAAGAGTAGCCGGTGATAGAGCAGGATGGTGCAATTTTAAAATATTTCCTGCAACAGAAAGGCAGCCAGGTAGTATTTATAAGGACTTATGCTTCCTCATAAAGGGACAGATCTGTTCACTGGCTGTTTGTATAAACAGTGCTATGTGTTCAAAGGCTTTAGTATGTTGTTATCAGAATATCTGAAAAGTGAATAGAGGAATTCCAGACAAGAGAACCATCACAGGTTACTGTCAAGGGTTTGGATATTGGTTCAGGATATACTGTAAGGTATGCCAAGAAAAACAACTGTTTGAATGTCAACTATGAGCAGAGACTCAAGCATCTACTAAGCTCTAGGGTGGCGAAATTTGGTGTTGAAGTTTTGCTCTTTAGAGGGGCTTAGAAAACAAAGACTTTTTATTGAATCCCAGAAAAATTAAATTCCACACATAAGAAGTATACTCTGAAGCGGGGGTGGTGGTGGTGGTGGGGGAGCTAAAATACACCAGGGCAGTATAAGAACAAGTAGGAGACCCAGCCATAATTTAACTACTTTCTAAAACAAGATACAATCTTCCAGGGGAAGATAAAAGGAAGCAGAATAATTACAAAAGTACAATGTCCAGAATACAGCTATGTTTCTTAAAAAGACACTAAAAGGAAAAGAAAGCACCAGGAAGCCTGAGGCTGAAGTCGTAAAGTGTGAGGCTAGCCTATGCTACACAGTGGATGGTGAGGCCAGCCTCTGCTACACAATGAAACCCTGTTTTTATTTGTTTGTTTGTTTGTTTTTTATTAGATATTTTCTTTATATACATTTCAAATGCTATCCTGAAAGCTCCCTATACCTTCCCTCTGCCCTGCTCCCTTACCCACCCACTCCTGCTTCTTGGCCCTGGCATCCCGGTTTTTAAAAAGAGAAACATAGTGAGAGATAAGAACAATCAGGCAGCCGCCAGAAACAGTTATTAAAAACTAATACTTAAGGGCTTTAAATAATTATCATAAACATAAATTTGTAGGAAAAAAATGGAATGGTCAGTGAACAGAGAATCTCAGGAGAACATGCAGAGCTCTAACGTAACATTTAAAAACAAGGGATCAAGGGATCAGCAGTTAAGAGCATTGATGTCTCTTCCAGATAGCATGGGTTGATTCCCAGTGCCCATATAGTGACTCATAACCATCTGTAACTCCAGTTCCAGGGATCTGATGCCGCCTTCTGCCCTACACCAGCATGTCACACATGTGAGACAGGAAAAACACCCACACCCACATCAAAAAAATCTCAAAAACTTCAATTTAAAGCTAAAATTATCTAAAATAAAAAATTTTTTAAAGAGGTTTAATATTTATAATAATTAGACAATTGAGAAACATAAAACAAAATGTAAAATAAGTCAATAGGAAGTAAACTAAGAGAAAAGTTAAATAAATAAGTAGGAAATAAATCTAAAGGATAAGTTAAAATAGGTCAAGAGTGAACAGGTAGGCAATAATTGTGGAGCAATCTAAAACAACCTATCTTGTAAGTCACTGGTTTCAGAAAGAGAGTAAGCTGAAATATTCAAAGTCATAATGCCCCCTTGTCCCCATTCCAAAGTTGACAAAATAAAATAATTTAGAGAGCCATGACACTCAGAAAAACTCAAGTGAAAAAATCTAATGTAAACCATATTCACGTAAATCTTTCAAATTGCTAAAAATCAAAGATAGACAGTGAAACCTTCTACAGAACAGGACTTATTAGACACAGAGGAATGGTATTAAACATGAGAGCCAACGTCTCATCAGAAACAGCAGAGGACAGATGACCGTGAACAATCATCTCTAAAGTGCTGAAAGAAAATAAAGTGAAGCCGAGGATCTACATCCTAAGAAAATAGCCCTTAACAGTAAGGACAAAATGGAGAGCTTTCAGTGGAACACAGTGTGGGCGGCTTTGTTTCCAGCACAGCTGCAGGAGAAGAAATACAGAAGGCTTCCTTCAAACTGAAGGGAAACGTTGCCAAATAGAAATCTGCGCACCTAGAGAAAAGTAGGAAAGGCACTAAGAATGTAATTATGCTGATATAAAGACTCCTTTCCTCTTTTATTCTTTCTTTAAAAGACAACTGGCTATACTAAGAATGTAGGGTATGACATCTTATACCATGTGAAAATAACATACCTAGCAACAGCACAAAGGACTTTTTAAGGCAGTGCAGTATTGAGAGAAGGGAGACTATGCCTCATTAAAGATTTTTATCTTGTTCTTAAAGAAACTGCTCAAAACTTACACATAAAATGGTATAAGTATATGTATAAGTACACGGTATCACACACCTGTAATCCTAACACTCGGATACAAGAAGAGCTAGAGCTTTGCTTATTACAATAAATGTAAATAGACTGAACATTCTATTAAACAGTACAGGTTTTTAAATGAAGCAGGACTGTTTTTTTAATATGAAGAAAACATTTTAAAAACAGTCACATAAAGACAAAATCATGTTGGAAACAAAGTAATGGAAAATGAACCATGCTAAGGGGAAGAGTAAAAATGTTTCTTAACTATATTGATATCAATCAAAGTATTACAAGACCAAGGATAAATAGAATTATTTGGTAAGAAAGTGATTAATTTATCAATAACCAGTAAAACTCCTAAATGTATTTGTGCCTAATAATAGAACTTTAAAGGCTGTGAAAGGAGGCAAACAGAACTGGAGGGAGAAATCACTAAGTGAGTTTTCCACAGCGCTTTACAGTGATTTGCAGAATAAGAAGATCAAAGATCAAATTCAGTAATATGTCATTATTTGGGCACTAGGATAAACCACCTTGGTATTCATAAAACATTCTGTCCAATGGCTTCAGAATACAGTTGTGCATCTACACATGAGGCATTTACCAAAACAGACTATACACAGGGCTAGAAAATGAGTCTAAATAAAAATCAAAGACTAAACATCTACAGAATCAGTTTCCTGACTACGTTGGAATTAGAAAACAGTATCATTTGAAACAGTATCAGTTCATTTTGCTTCTTAAAAATGTCTACTCACTGCCTAATCCTTTTGTGGTGGGTGGTTTGAATGAAGATGGGCTCCAAAGGTTCATATGTTTGAATAGTCTCTAGTTGGCAGAATTGCTTTCGGAGGAATTAGATGGTGTGGCCTTGTTGGAGGAAATGTATCACTAGGAGTGGGATTTGAGGTTCTACAAGCCCACACCAGGACCAGTCTCTCCCCATCCCCTCTCTGCCTCCTACTTATGGATCAGATGTAAGCTCTTAGCTGAGACCTAGTACCATGCTTGCTTGTTCGCTTTACTGCTTCCCACCATGGTTCTGGACTCAGCCTCTGAAACTGTAAGCAAGTTCCCAATTAAATGCTTTATAAGTTGCTTTGGCCATGTTTTTTCTTCACAGCATGAGAAAAGTACCTAAGACACTTTTATATCTGACTTTCTTTTTCTGGCTATTCTTACTTTTTTCCTTGAAATGTCTCAATGCAAATGTCCCAATCCTCAAATTCATGCTTTGGTAATATAGTTTTAATTAATTTAATTCATTACAGGAGCATTTTAACTGAGTGAGTCAGCATTTCCTAAGCCTCTGATGTGTGTCTGGCCCTGTGAAATGGATAGTAAAGGCTTATAGCACTTAGGATATACAAGGCACTGCTACAAATCTCTTCCTAATTACAAACTCACGTGCCTCCTTAATAGTTCTATCAGGTGAATGGGTACATCCTTTTTATTTTTGTAGGCTAACATGTAAAGTAATGGCTCTATTATGGCATTTTTGATACACATACGTCATTACATTTTGTTCTGATTCACCCCACCTCCCACTGTCTTCTGACATTTTTTGCTGTTCCCGTTTCTTCTCACAAAACTATACCTTCTTCTGCTTTCATGTCACATGTATTCCATTACATTCTCCCCGCCAAAGATCTTTATCTGCATTCTCATGATTTCTTTTATATTTTAATAAATATGTATATGTATTAATGAATATCTATACCTATATGTAGAGTCTGTATATGAAAGAAAACATGATATTTGTCTAAGACATTTAACATAATCTGTTTCTCTAGAAATGCCCAGTTTCCATTTTCCTCATGGAGGAATAAAATTTCATTGTACCACGTTTTCTTTTATCCACCTTTTTCACCCATCTTCTGATAGGCATCAGAACTAGTTCCAATTTTTGTGATCACAGAGTACAGCAATAAATGTGCAAGTCTGAGTATCTCTTTGGTTAGACTTAAGAGTCCTGTGCATACTTGGGATGGCATAGTTGAGTCAGATGCCAGCTGTATTTTTAGTCACTGTAGGAACCTCTACACTGATTTCTATAGTGGGTTACCTGTGTACCAGCAGACTGTAAAGGTTCCTCTTTTCCCTATGAGACACAGTTTTAAAATATAAGAGACAGAGGATGAAAGAAGTAGTCATTTACCCACAGCCAAACGGTTATTAAGCAGTGAGCTAGAATTTTTAGCCCAAACCATCTGGCTCTAATATTATGTTTATTTACTACGGCACTTTATAAAATCCTTAATTTCTGTGCTTATAGACTAGTAGAAAGCATAAGATAGGATAGAAAGACTAGAAAACTCAACACGGTAAATGTTTGGTGTCCCCTCTTACCTATATACACATATGCATATCACCATTCCTGTCACAGTACAGAGACACCTAACAATTCCATTTATTTTGCTTTGCAAGCTTACTTTGAAAGAAATATACCATTATTTCATTTACAATGAAAAAAGTTATGTGTAAACATTTTTAACATTGTTTCATATGCTTGCTCACAGCCTTTGTGTTTTCCCAGGTCCTCTTTACTGAGGGATTATACATGCTTCTAACTTTGGAATGCCAGACATTCATAGGCCAGATGTAGAAAGGTTGAACAGAGGCATGGCCAAGTCTTCTTGACGTCTATCTACAAAGACTAAGAACAGGGATTCTTCTTCATCCTTAGGTAACTTGGATCTTCATAGGCCTTATATTTTTAGTGCCATAGGAACTTGACATTGATTTAAATTTAGGATAAGAAACTTATAGGAAGCTTCCTAACTTCATGTAAATTCACATTTTTGTTTTTCTTTGTTGGGACAATGTTTGCTTTGTAGAGTAGAGATTACACAGATAACATCATTTCAATAAGTGGGATATACCACAGAATACCTGATTAATGTTACAGAAAATCAAAATCTCAACTTATGAGGCCCCTAAGATTACATGACAAAGGAGTATTGTGAAAAAAATCATACTCATCTAGCTTTTCATAAGCTCTGAGGGCCACTGAGAATACGGCAAAAATATTAGTAATTCAGAGATATTATACAGCTTCAGGCTCTACCTCTGCAGATTTTTGTACTTTATTTCTTAGGAGTAAATAGAAAATCTCTTTCAAAAATGGTAGAGAACTATGTTGCCACTGGCTAAGAATTGTATCTTGGTTTGCATCATCTCCATAAAGATCTTTGCCCAACTGATTGGTTTCTGACTCTGCGTCTTGAGTGCCTATCCAACTTTCAGAAATGACTGCATTCTCTTGTTTTATTCCATCCTATTCTAGTCCCTTCTCATCTAGTCTTCCTAGACAAGAAGTAAAAACAATGCCAATAAGTTTAATCAAAATCTCCCATTTTAAAATTAGATTTTAATTATAATTTTGTTTATATTAATTATAGTCGGTAAAATAATGAGTAGCCATCCCCCAAACAAGTGGAACTTCTTCTTTTATACATTTAAAACTCCAGCTATCAAAAGACAGGCTATTAAATTTTGGGAGATCTGAGTTAAATTGCTCCAGTATCACTTATTTCAGTTTTCTGATCAATAAAAATCAATTTGAAAAGTTCCCACATTCTTTTCCCTCTTCAGTGATATTTTATTAAGGCATGTAGGATCTAAGAGCCTAGAAAGGTATTAAAATAAAGGAATTATGATTCTGGACAAATCTGAAAAAAAAGCATAGTATTTGTTTAAATGTTATCCATAAATCACTGTGGAAAAGCTGTAAAGTGTCTTCTCATTCATAAACATTTGACCCTTAGGAAACTCTCCAGTTATGTTCCTGTGGTCACCTGATAAAACTGGTATGTTATGCTGGGGCCTAGCAAACACATAAGTGGATGCTCACAGTCAGCTATTGGATGGATCACAGGACCCCCAATGGAGGAGCTAGAGAAAGTACCCAAGGAGCTAAAGGGGTCTGCAACCCTATAGGTGGAATAACATTATGAACTAACCAGTATCCCGGAGCTCTTGACTCTAGCTAGCTGCATATGTATCAAAAGATGGCCTAGTTGGCCATCACTGGAAAGAGAGGCCCATTGGACTTGCAAACTTTATATGCCCCAGTACAGGGGAACACCAGAGCCAAAAAGTGGGAGTGGGTGGGTAGGGGAGTTGGGGGGAGGGTATGGGGGACTTTTGGCATAGCATTGGAAATGTAAATGAGGAAAATACCTAATTAAAAAAAACTGGTATGTTGATGATGTTGCCAGGGAAAATGCTTTGATAGAAAAGATCCCTAATTGACAGGCTGCATAAAGACTGGGAAGATGATCAAGATCTTCTGGGAGGCTCCATTATTGTAATTGCTCCGGTGTAGGGACTTTCTAGCTAGGGCTGTCCATTGAATATGAGGAGTTGTTACAAGATATATTGGCTCCTATGATGCCTGAAACTTTAACCACTGTCACTCTCATGCCTATCTGCATTCAGCCTTCTCCCTTACATCCTGAACAGTCATCTGGGGTGGGATGTTCATATTCTATCCCTTGAACAGCACCGCTGCAAGGGTATCTACAAAAAAGTGGTGACTGACATTTCCCAGAGGGCAAGCCATGATTCTCTTCCTATGTCCTTCTGAGAAAAGACAGCCAAAGAGTCTTAGGAGATTGAATGTTAAAAAGAATTGAAGATTATTCCATAAGAAGCTCTATGGATCCCAAATAGATATAATCTGATATGAAAGACTAGCAGAAAAATGATTAAATTCCTAGTGCCAAAGGATATACATTTTACTTTAAAATTATAATAAACCAAACCTTGGCTGTTATTAAGAAAATGAAGAAGAAACGCTTCCTTCCTTTGTTTCCTGGTTCCTGGCTATGGTTTCTAGTCATTCCTAGCAGCAAGGTCACTTTAATTCCTAAGCCTGTGCTTATTTGAAAGAGCAACTAAGCAGCCATGTTTCTATTAGAGATTGAACGATTGTAATGACTTTAATGCCAGCAGATTTGGAGATCTTCATGACCATGGCATGCAGGAATCAGCCAGAGAAGCTTTCTGAATGTTAGGAGAGTCTCAAATCTCCAACAGGTGTTGACATTCTCACACTTCTGTTACTCACCTTTCACACACACCCCGCCCCCATTGCTTGCACATGTTCTCTCATCCTCACTTTTCACACACACCCCACCCCCATTGCTTGCACACGTTCTCTCATCCTCACTTTTCACACACACCCCACCCCCATTGCTTGCACACGTTCTCTCATCCTCACTTTTCACACACACCCCACCCCCATTGCTTGCACACGTTCTCCCGTTTTTTTCAGAGCTCATGCACTGAGACTGTCTTTTGAATAGCCTAACTCATTTCTCCTTTCTCTGAAGTCTTTTTCCTCAGTGTTCATCTCAGTTTTATCCCTCTGAGTGTCAACCAGCTCAAAATATCCTGGGCTAGCAATCCTCAAGGGCACGGATTGGCTTGAGGGTGGCAGATAAGAATTGTGTTTGATGTCTGTGCTTCATGCTCGGTGTCAGGCTGGAGAACTCAGCCTCTCACCTCTCTGCATGACCTATATTATCTTGTAAGAACTTCAGAACAGTTTAAGTGCTTGGAAACTTCTTGGCAGGGAATGAGAGGGTCTATTGAATGAGAAGAATGGACGGAGCAGGCTAACAGAGAGGTAGACATGTCCTATTTGATTTCAGGACTGAATAAAGTTCCCAGAAAGTAGGTTCATCTATCAGGATGCTCTCCATGATGGAGAAAAGAAAATTCTGAACATACACTCCATCTTGACCCCGTTTCTCTGTAATAAAACTCATTGAGTATTTCCCTCAAACTACATACATAAGACATACAACAATAGCAGGAATGTTGCTGTAACAAGTAAGGTATCGACTTCTGGCCGGACCAGCACCAGGGTAGCTAGAGCGCAGGGTCGGCTGACACCCGCCAGCTACCCAGGACCCCGCCACAGGATTTTGAGACTGCTGGTGAGTGGAACACAGCTTCTGCTCCAGTCCAATCACGCGGGACCTGAGACTGCTTTGGTTGGGGAGGCAGAAATCCGCCCTCAGTAGGGCCACAAGCCTCTCCAGTCAGAAAAGAGCCGGGGTAGCTAGGGTGCAGGATCGGCTGACACTTGCCAGCTACCCACAACACCCGCCACAGGATCTTAAGACGTCTGGTGAGTGGAACACAGCTTCTGCTCCAATCCAATTGTGCGCGGGACCTGAGACTGCATTAGTTGGGGAAGCAGAAAACCAGCCTGAGTAGGACCACAGGCCTCTTCCGGCCGGACCAGCACCTGGGTAGCTAGAGCGCAGGGTCAGCTGACACCCGCCAGCTACCCACGAACCCCGCCACAGGATTTTGAGACTGCTGGTGAGTGGAACACAGCTTCTGCTCCAATCTTTAAACAGTGACAACGACAACAACTAACCCCAGAGATTACCAGATGGCGAAAGGTAAACGTAATAATCTTACTAACAGAAACCAAGACCACTCACCATCATCAGAACCCAGCACTCCCACTTCGCCCAGTCCAGGGCACCCCAACACACCAGAAAAGCTAGACACGGATCTAAAAGCATATCTCATGATGATGGTAGAGGACTTCAAGAAGGACTTTAATAACACACTTAAAGAAATACAAAGGAACACTGGTAAACAGGTAGAAGACAGTAAAGAGGAAGCACAAAAATGCCTTAAAGAATTGCAGGAGAACACTGCTAAAGAGTTACAAATCCTTAAAGAAAAACAGGATAACATAATCAAACAGGTGGAAGTCCTTACAGAAAAACAGGAAAACACATCCAAACAGATGATGGAAATGAACAAAACCATACTAGACCTAAAAAGGGAAGTAGACACAATAAAGAAAACCCAAAATGAGGCAACACTGGAGATAGAAACCCTAGGAAAGAAATCTGGAACCATAGATACGAGCATCAGCAAGAGAATACAAGAGATGGAAGAGAGAATCTCAGGTGCAGAAGATTCCATAGAGAACATCGGCACAACAATCAAGGAAAATGTAAAATGCAAAAAGATCCTAACTCAAAACATCCAAGAAATACAGGACACAATGAGAAGACCAAACCTACGGATAATAGGAGTGGATGAGAATGAAGATTTTCAACTCAAAGGACCAGCAAACATCTTCAACAAAATTATAGAAGAAAACTTCCCAAATCTAAAGAAAGAGATGCCCATGAACATACAAGAAGCCTACAGAACTCCAAATAGACTGGACCAGAAAAGAAATACCTCCCGACACATTATAATCAGAACAACAAATGCTCTAAATAAAGATAGAATACTAAAAGCAGTAAGAGAAAAAGGCCAAGTAACATATAAAGGCAAGCCTATCAGAATTACACCAGATTTCTCACCAGAGACTATGAAAGACAGAAGATCCTGGACGGATGTTATACAGACACTAAAAGAACACAAACTCCAGCCCAGGCTACTATACCCAGCCAAACTCTCAATTAACATAGATGGAGAAACCAAAGTATTCCACGACAAAACCAAATTCACACATTATCTCTCCACGAATCCAGCACTTCAAAGGATAATAACAGAAAAAAAAAAAACCAATACAAGGACAGGAACCACGCCCTAGAAACAACAAGAAGGTAATCCCTCAACAAACCTAAAAGAAGACAGCCACAAGAACAGAATGCCAACTTTAACAACAAAAATAACAGGAAACAACAATTACTTTTCCTTAATATCTCTTAATATCAATGGACTCAACTCCCTGATAAAAAGACATAGACTAACAAACTGGCTACACAAACAAGACCCAACATTTTGCTGCTTACAGGAAACTCATCTCAGAGAAAAAGATAGACACTACCTCAGAATGAAAGGCTGGAAAACAATTTTCCAAGCAAATGGTATGAAGAAACAAGCTGAAGTAGCCATTCTAATATCTGATAAGATTGACTTCCAACCCAAAGTCATTAAAAAAGACAGGGAGGGACACTTCATACTGATCAAAGGTAAAATCCTCCAAGAGGAACTATCATTCCTGAATATCTATGCTCCAAATACAAAGGCAGCCACATTCATTAAAGAAACTTTAGTAAATCTCAAAGCACACATTGCACCTCATACAATAATAGTGGGAGACTTCAACACACCACTTTCACCAATGGACAGATCATGGAAACAGAAACTAAACAGGGACACAGAGAAACTAAGAGAAATTATGAATCAAATGGATCTGGCAGATATCTACAGAACATTCTATCCTAAAACAAAAGGATATACCTTCTTTTCAGCACCTCATGGTACCTTCTCCAAAATTGACCACATAATTGGCCACAAAACAGGCCTCAACAGATACAAAAATATTGAA
The DNA here is from genome assembly GCF_978045245.1 of Mus caroli. Lineage (NCBI taxonomy): Eukaryota > Metazoa > Chordata > Mammalia > Rodentia > Muridae > Mus > Mus caroli. The sequence goes on along the minus strand of NW_028227257.1, from coordinate 67,476,231 downwards.
ATTGTCCCATGCATCCTATCAGATCACCATGGACTAAGGCTGATCTTCAATAACAAAATAAATAATAGAAAGCCAACCTTCACGTAGAAACTGAACAACACTCTTCTCAATGATACCTTGGTCAAGGAAGGAATAAAGAAAGAAATTAAGGACTTTTTAGAGTTCAATGAAAATGAAGCCACAACATACCCAAACTTATGGGACGCAATGAAAGCATTTCTAAGAGGAAAACTCATAGCTCTGAGTGCCTCCAAAAGGAAACTAGAGAGAGCACACATTAGCAGCTTGACAACACACCTAAAAGCACTAGAACAAAAGGAAGCAAATTCACCCAAGAGGAGTAGACGGCAGGAAATAATCAAACTCAGGGGCAAAATCAACCAAGTGGAAACAAGAAGAACTATTCAAAGAATCAACCAATCAAGGAGCTGGTTCTTTGAGAAAATCAACAAGATAGATAAACACTTAGCCAGACTCACTAGAGGGCACAGGGAAAGCATCCTAATTAACAAAATCAGAAATGAAAAAGGAGACATAACAACAGATCCTGAAGACATCCAAAACACCATCAGATCCTTCTACCAAAGGCTATACTCAACAAAACTGGAGAACCTGGATGAAATGGAGAAGTTCCTAGACAGATACCAGGTACCAAAGTTGAATCAAGATCAGGTTAATGATCTAAACAGCCCTATATCCCCCAAAGAAATAGAAGCAGTCATTAATAGTCTCCCAACTAAAAAAAGCCCAGGACCAGATGGGTTTAGTGCAGAGTTCTATCAGACCTTCAAAGAAGATCTAATCCCAGTTCTTCACAAACTATTCCACAAAATAGAAACAGAAGGTACTCTACCCAACTCATTCTATGAAGCCACAATTACTCTGATACCTAAACCACAAAAAGACCCAACAAAGATAGAAAACTTCAGACCAATATCCCTTATGAATATTGATGCAAAAATCCTCAATAAAGTTCTTGCTAACCGAATCCAAGAACACATCAAAACAATCATCCATCCTGACCAAGTAGGTTTCATCCCAGGGATGCAGGGATGGTTCAATATACGGAAATCCATCAACGTAATCCAGTATATAAACAAACTCAAAGACAAAAACCACATGGTCATCTCGTTAGATGAGGAAAAAGCATTTGACAAGATCCAACACCCATTCATGATAAAAGTCTTGGAAAGATCAGGAATTCAAGGCCCATACCTAAACATGATAAAAGCAATCTACAGCAAACCAGTAGCCAACATCAAAGTAAACGGTGAGAAGCTTGAAGCAATCCCTCTAAAATCAGGGACTAGACAAGGCTGTCCACTTTCTCCATACCTATTCAACATTGTACTTGAAGTCCTAGCCAGAGCAATTCGACAACAAAAGGAGATCAAAGGGATACAAATTGGAAAAGATGAAGTCAAAATATCACTTTTTGCAGATGATATGATAGTATATATAAGTGACCCTAAAAATTCCACCAGAGAACTCCTAAGCCTGATAAACAGCTTCGGTGAAGTAGCTGGATATAAAATTAACTCAAACAAATCAATGGCCTTTCTCTACACAAAGAATAAACAGGCTGAGAAAGAAATTAGGGAAACAACACCCTTCTCAATAGTCACAAATAATATAAAATATCTTGGCGTGACTCTAACTAAGGAAGTGAAAGATCTGTATAATAAAAACTTCAAGTCCTTGAAGAAAGAAATTATAGAAGATCTCAGAAGATGGAAAGATCTCCCATGCTCATGGATTGGCAGGATCAACATTGTAAAAATGGCTATCTTGCCAAAAGCAATCTACAGATTCAATGCAATCCCCATCAAAATTCCAACTCAATTCTTCAACGAATTAGAAAGTGCAATCTGCAAATTCATCTGGAACAACAAAAAACCTAGGATAGTAAAAACTCTTCTCAAGGATAAAAGAACCTCTGGTGGAATCACCATGCCAGACCTAAAGCTCTACTACAGAGCAATTGTGATAAAAACTGCATGGTACTGGTATAGTGACAGACAGATAGACCAATGGAATAGAATTGAAGACCCAGAAATGAACCCACACACCTATGGTCACTTGATCTTTGACAAGGGAGCTAAAAACATCCAGTGGAAGAAAGACAGCATTTTCAACAAATGGTGCTGGCACAACTGGTTGTTAACATGTAGAAGAATGCGAATCGATCCATTCCTATATGCTTGTACTAAGTTCAAGTCTAAGTGGATCAAGGAACTTCACATAAAACCAGAGACACTGAAACTTATAGAGGAGAAAGTGGGGAAAAGCCTTGAAGATATGGGCACAGGGGAAAAATTCTTGAATAGAACAGTAATGGCTTGTGCTGTAAGATCGAGAATTGACAAGTGGGACCTCATGAAACTGCAAAGCTTCTGCAAGGCTAAAGACACCATCAATAAGACAAAAAAAACCACCAACAGATTGGGAAAGGATCTTCACCTATCCTAAATCAGATAAGGGACTAATATCCAATATATATAAAGAACTCAAGAAGGTGGACTCCAGAAAGTCAAATAACCCCATTAAAAAATGGGGCTCAGAACTGAACAAAGAATTCTCACCTTAGGAATACCGAATGGCAGAGAAGCACCTGAAAAAAATGTTCAACATCCTTAATCATCAGGGAAATGCAAATCAAAACAACCCTGAGATTCCACCTCACACCAGTCAGAATGGCTAAGATCAAAAATTCAGGTGACAGCAGATGCTGGCGAGGATGTGGAGAAAGAGGAACACTCCTCCATTGTTGGTGGGATTGCAAGCTTGTACAACCACTCTGGAAATCAGTCTGGCGGTTCCTCAGAAAATTGGACATAGTACTACCGGAGGATCCAGCAATACCTCTCCTGGGCATATATCCAGAAGATGTCCCAACCGGTAAAAAGGACACATGCTCCACTATGTTCATAGCAGCCCTATTTATAATAGCCAGAAGCTGGAAAGAACCCAGATGTCCCTCAACAGAGGAATGGATACAGAAATTATGGTACATTTACACAATGGAGTACTACTCAGCTATTAAAAAGAATGAATTTATGAAATTCCTAGCCAAATGGATGGACCTGGAGGGCATCATCTTGAGTGAAGTAACACAATCACAAAAGAACTCACACAATATGTATTCACTGATAAGTGGATATTAGCCCAAAACTTAGGATACCCAAGATATAAGATACAATTTGCTAAACGCATGAAACTCAACAAGAATGAAGACCAAAGTGTGGACACTGTGCACCTTCTTAGAATTGGGAACAAAACACCCAGGGAAGGAGTTACAGAGACAAAGTTCGTAGCTGTGATGAAAGGATGGACCATTTAGAGACTGCCGTATCCAGGGATCCTTCCCATAAGCAGCTTCTAAACCCTGACACCATTGCATACACTAGCAAGATTTTGCTGAAAGGACCCAAATATAGCTGTCTCTTGTGAGACGATGCCGGGGCCTAGCAAACACAGGAGTGGATGTTCACAGTCAGCTATTGGATGTATCACAGAGCTCCCAATGGAGAAGCTAGAGAAAGTACCCAAGGAGCTAAAGGGATCTGCAACCCTATTGTTGGAACAACATGATGTACTAACCAGAACCCCGGAGCTCTTGTCTCTAGCTGCATATGTATCGAAAGATGGCCTAGTCGGCCATCATTGGAAAGAGAGGCCCATTGGACTTGCAAACTTTATATGCCCCAATATAGGGGAATGCCAGGGCCAAAAGAATGGGAATGGGTGGGTAGGGTGTGGGGGGCGCTATGGGGGACTTTTGGGATAGCATTGGAAATGTAACTGAGGAAAATATGTAATAAAAATATTAAAAATTAAAAAAAAACATGTAAGGTATCCTCACAGAAAAGTAATTCCAGTCATTGTTCATGCCCCAGATACTGTGAGTTCTGATTCTGAATATTTATTCTTGAAACATAAACCAACAAAACCACCTATATGATTTGAAAAACACCTATGAAGATTATTTGGCACTTGATAAGTGGTTGAAACTATTAAGTACAAGCACAATAAAGTCTGCATATGTGTTGCAAGTACAACTTTGAATACAGGAGCATATAGACAGGGACCAGGTGAGAAGAACTGTGACCAAGAGAGGTGTGCACAATATGCTGTGTCCCAATGACTCTTCAGTGGGAGTTAGAAAGGATATTTTCTTAACTACAAATACACTTATGAGTGATGTGGTTCAGTTTTATAGAGGATACAAGCCTTCTTAGATCATAGTATACGATCTTCCCTCTTACTTGACTTGAGTTTTGACTATTATAAACACCATCACATTACAGAACTAAAAAATTATGAATTTTTATAATTAAATACATTTTAATTTAAGGGTTTAATTTTAACATTCATGATTTTGTAAGTTCAGGGGCTGATCTGAGATCATTTTTCTTGTCATACAAAATCAGGCTTTGTGTCTAAAGGGATGGAATTTTACCACTCAAGGAGAGGTAAAATGTACCCTACAGGCTCACATTGAAGCCTTGGCCCAGAGCTGATCTAATAATGCTGCTTGAGGAAGTGGAGGAACCTTAAGGAGGCAGAGCTTTGCCAGGGGAAGTCCATGACTAGGAGCTTTGGAGAGTCTATGGCCTTGTCTCAGCTCTAGTTCACTCTCTGTCTGCTCTGTGTCTATGGTTAAAGATGCTACATCTCAGCTTCCCACTCCTGCTGCCATGCATCCCCACGGTGACTGACTCCTACCCGCTTTAAGCCATTCACTGAAACAAATTCTTTCTTCCATAAGCACCTTTCAGTCATGTTATTTCTCTATGGCAAAAGAAATGAAACTAATATAAATGCTGTTCCTGGTATCATTGTCAGTTCCAGCTATTGTCCAATGAGTTAATACAATGTAACATATGAGGTACTACATGAGTCCTAAACCATTCCATCCTGAGACCATCTTATAAGTTAAATTAAGGTGGAATTCCCACTGAGCTGGTAAGAAAACTAAACTCAGCAAGATCAGATAATGGCCCAAGGTCTTGGATTGACTAGTAAGTGGTAGACACTTTTGACAATGACGTCCTATTTGCAGAATCACTGTCAGAAGCTCCACTGAGGAAAGAGTGCATGGGTCTGGTACCATCTCATTGTTCCACCACTCCTCAGCACTCTTGGTAACACACCATACTTCATCTGACTTGGCAGAAGAACAAAACTGAGAACAAAGTTGACTTGTCTGGGATGACAATCCATGATTAACAACTTGACTTCTATACTGGTGATATTCCTATTATTTATAACTAAAGGGAATAGAGAAAATATTCTCCTGCTAACAACAAGAGCAGATGTAAAAAAGACTCAGGAAAGTCAAATTGAAGAACTTGGAAAAGACAAAATTTGCCCTTACCTCCTTTATTTTAGCAGTACTCTGTCCCTTGAATCAGTAACTTACATGTGGAGGGGCAAAGCACTGAAATGAAAGAGGTAACTCTGGGAGACCTACCTATTAATCATATGCCTCTGGTGTTTCAGAATTTGGTCAAATCTCAAGTGTTCCTATGGCATATATTCCTGGGAAAACCTTTTTTGATTAAAAATGGCTATGTAAGAAAAACTTGCCTTAGTAGATATAATAGCCAAGCTGTATGTTAACTTTTTTCACTCAAAGTACAGTCATTTGATAATTTTCTTTCCCTGTGTTGAGGCAAGGGGCTTAAGGATATCATCAGAGGACAATTTGCTCTGTCCTTTCCATCCTAGGCAGCCTTGGGATTGAACTTGGGTCATCTGACATAATGGTAGGAACCTTTACTTCCTGAGCAGTCTAACCAAAATTTTGATGTGGTTATTTTATAGCTGGAACAAACATCTGCAATCAGTTGACCTTCAGTCATGAATTTTCTATGCCTCACTCACTGCCCCTGGGCTTCCCAGAGGACAGCCTCTGATGCTAGAGTGCAGATGAACCCATGACCTGTGGATTCCAGGCTCACTAGACCTCAGAATTCCATGGATTATGAAGGATTTGTTTATGCTAATTTCTTTAACCCCTCACCCATCTACTGAGGTTCTTGTTCTGTATCTCTGGAGAACTCTGACTAGTAAAAGTCTTGTCAAGACTGCAAGGTGCTTTAAGATTTCTGAACATACAGACATAGCCAGGATATGCTGGGAGAAAAGCTTAGCTGAATAGACATGACATGACATATCTCCATGCAGGCAAGGGCCAGACAGAGTAAATGGCCCTCAGTGTCCTTGAATCCCAGCAGGCAGCTATAACTAACTTCCGTCCAATCAGAACTATGCTGTGCTTACTGTAAAACACAGGCTCAAACAGCCAAGAGTCTCTGTAGCAATAAAATGACAGCTGAGAGTATAGAACAGGGACCTGGATTTCTAAGAATTAACAATGTCAAAGACAGCATCCCGGGAGTATCAAGAGATCTCCCCATCCAACCAGTGCTGGCAGCTCCAGGAATCTCTGGTATACTAGGGAATTCTGACAGACAAAAGAACCTTCCCTCCCTTTCTTTTTTCTCAGCTCTGGGGTCTGATGCCAGTGCTTTCTGGGATGAGAGGCATATTCTAAATCTGATCTTCCCTGTGGGAAAAATGAATACATCATCTCAGATTTCTCTTTTGTCACCATCTCCAAGAAATGCTTGCCCTAAATGATCACATGGGAAGCCAGCAAGAGAAGGTATGGGACAGGCTTTTTATCTCACCTTGGCTTCTGAGGTGGGTTCCAAGAAGCACAGGCGATTCCCAAGTCCCTCGGCTGCCAGGCAGAACTTCCGCTGCTCCTTGTGAATGTTTGCAATGCACTGGAGTACAACTTCATCCTCCTGCCAGGAAAGAGACATAAGAGTGTGAGGCGTGGGGGCAGCCTCCTACTCACTAGGACACGCCATTCCACTTCTGTGTAACGTTTACATGTAATTAGGCAAAGTGCATGTTTAAGTTTGGATATATTTCCCCAAGATATGATACTATGTTTTTAAAAAAAGCAATTGAAACTCAAAACACTTCTGGTACTAAGCATGTTGGTTGGATTAAAGATACTTAACCTGATGGTGAAATGGCCATGTTTTCTATACATTACACCATGTGCTTCACTTCTGACATGTATAATCTATGTGAAGACATAACTTCAAGATCTGAGTGAATATAAAGATAAGTCAAAGCAATCTTCCAAAAATGAAGGGCGCAGTAGGATGTGATTGAAGGGAACAGAAAATACAGAAGCCCTCAGCATAAGGCAAGGTGAGTGGAGAGAAAGTTCATGTCAGGTTGTGGAAGAGGTAGCAAGTATGGTTAGTCAGGGGAGGGGAGGAGGGGCATAAACAAAGCACACATGCCAAAGATGACAAATTAAGGATGTTGAAACCTGCAGAAAGTGAATTTTACATCCATAGGAAATGAAGATTGAAAGAAGTCTGGAGGTCCAAGTGGAAAAGAGGAGTTGAAATACCAGCAGAAGCACATGTCTGAATTCTTAAGGAGGACTTCCTCCTACATAGAATTCTGTAAAGCATCCCTGCGAAAATTCGAAAGATCTTGAATTAATGGCACTCTTCTTGCCAACAGTCCTGGGAGGGAGGCATACTTCCCCTGACAATAATATATACACATCATGCATAACCCTCCCTCAGGATGGAACATTTTCCTCCCTCATCTTCCATTCCTGTTCTTCCATCTGGCAATCATGGCCTTTCTCATATCCATTTTTCTTGACTTTGGATTTCCAATATCAGAAAGATCTAAAGTTAGAAGCCAGTATACAGCAGAGCCACCACCTTGCCAATGGTCCCTTTACCTTTTGATCCTGCCTTCATGTCAACCAGGTGCTGGAAAGACACATTGTATGGAAGAGAACTTTCTTGCCCTGTGTCCATAATGTGCAAGTTAATTAAAAACAAAACAAAATAAAACAACCTCTTCCCCCAGGAATGTGAACATGCTCACTAGTAGCAGATGTCTACAGAGATGTGACTGTTACCTGAGATAGGGGACAGGCTGCAGTCCTAAGCTGCCAGTGCATACAGAGAAGACTTGAGGCAAGGAATGAGTGTCACATTTATACTGTATCACTGAAATATTACTGTCGATTATCAAATTGAGTGTGTCATCAATTCAGGACACTGCACAGTGAAGTCAGGCTTCCTGGTCTTCTTTTTAACTGAGTGGAAAGAAAAAAAATTCCAGAATATCACTGCTATTTAAATATGGGTTCAGTGAAATCTCTAGAGAGAGAAAAAAAAAATCCCCCAGGTGGCTTTTCCCTCTAGACTGTGAATAAGCCAGGAGTGATGTGATCCTTCTGAAGGACACTGGCCACCTGAGAACGGACTTAGTTGTCAAGATGATGAAGAGGTTACTTGCATTGGGAAGCAGGGGTCATAGAAGTTAAACGGTCTGTAATGTAGGAGATGGTCATCCAAGTGCTGAATGCTCTCATGAAAAATGCTAATTGTGGCCTCCACTAACCTGGTAGTTAACTGTTTCCTATCTACATACATTTTACTGGTATCAAACAAACAATGCCCAAATAAGCACTTGAAAAAAAATAGGAAATCTGGCTACCGATCAAATATTCCATAAACCAATAAATCTAGACAAATCTACTCTTTCAATCTGGGTTGGAAAGGACTCTTTCCAAGATCCCATTTCCCATTCCTTTCTATCCCAGTGTATATAAGCTACTGTAGTTTGACCTTGCTCTAGCTGCTTTAAAGCTTATTATTCTTCTGAAACATTTCTGTCCTACACACATGTTCACATATTCTTACAACATGGGCTGCCAAGAAAAGAATGGATTCAATAAAGCCACCCCAAATAACCATTTGACTAAATAAATCACCATTTGCTGAAAGGCAGCCCTACCCAAGAGCATGCCTAGGTGGTCAGTCTCTAGCAGCTCTTTGCATGCGCACACCTGGTGGGCAGTGTGGGTGACATGCAGATGAGTAGGGGACCCTCAGCCAGTCATGCTTCACTCTTTCCCATTCTGCCCAGAACCATATGCTCAGTGCTGACCCGGCTGTAGACACCAGCTGGCACGGCACCTGCGTTTGCTCTATGCAGCAGCTATTATCTCCACAGACTTTGCACAGACAGACATCTGGGACTATCAAGTGTGCTTGACACTCAAATTTACACTGAATTCCATTTTGGGCAATGGTATGAGTCACTGTTTAGCTACTATAGTAGAAACCATGAGTCTCTCCAGTCGTCAGCCTTTCTGGTTTATCCGATCCTTGTAGTAATCTGTCCTCTTCTCCCTGTGATTTGTCTCTTCCTATATTTTTGGTTGTGAGCCTAGCCTTTAACTGCTGAGCCATCTCTCCAGCCTTAATTTGTCTCTTCTTTCTCGCAATGCTCTATCTCCTGTTCGGGTGCTGTCCAAGGATATAATTTATAAAGAAGTCCCCTTGTTCAGAGCTTCCACATTTTTTCCACATTTTGCTTCTTGCTTCCAGCACTCCAGAAGCTTGCCTTCTTCACACACACACACCACGAACACACACACACACACACACACACACACACACACACACACACACCACCCCAATGCCAAATCCAGACCATTACTTTCCTAATTCATGTGCAAAATCCCTTCCACTTGGGAGAACATGGCTGCCACAGTCTAAACCTTCTTTAGCAACGTGGCAGCATCCTAGTTACTTCTCCTGTCACTTATCTGGTTTTTAAAGATAATCAGAAAACTCAATAAAGTTATTTGCATGAATTCTACATATAGCTATTGGCTACCTCCAATGACAACACATTCTGCTAGGCTCCTCTGAATTTACAAAGTTTTATGAGGCAGGGTCCATTACTGCTACAATAATGGAATTGAGGGTGAAAGGCCAGCAAGTGGGATTTTTCTACTTCACTTTAGCTGTCATCCCAAGTAACTTTAAAGTTTATGTGCATAATGAGTCTGAAGTGACACAGGGACCTAATTATTTCTACTCTGCCTTAATGAGAAACTATCATGAACTTCTTCTGGCCACAACTGAGAATGATCCATTTCTAAAAATCCAAGGATAGATTTTCTCACTCTGAGAATACAATCCTCTCTCCTTTAGCTCATTTGTTTCTTTTTGAATTTTTTTTTCCATGTGGTTGCTGGGATTTGAACTTAGGACTTTCAGAAGAGCAGTTGGTGCTCTGAACCACTGAACCATCTCTTGAGCCCTCTTTTTGCATTTCTATTCTTTTCCTTTCAAGTCTTGCTCAACCTTATCAGGATTGTCAGTCTGTAGAAAACACCCTTGTCCTTTCTCTGTCTCAGAAAAGAGAAGGTTTTTATAGAAAAAAAAAAACCCACCTCAGATTATGTATCAGTATTAATTTATATAATTTCCTAGTGACATATTTTCAACTTCGATTTCACTGGAACAAAACGATAAATTTTTCCTCTTTAGATGAGGGGGAGGAATCAAAACAGTTATCACTCAAACAGTACCAGAACACCACACCACTTATTTCCAAGAAAGAAAAAGGACAGAGAAGCAAATGCTTTGGGGTCAGACAATAAGATCTTTACAATGCAAACTGTGTCTTTAAGAGGGAGAACTACTTGAGTTTCACGTGTTTTGCAAATTGTATCTTATATCTTGGGTAGTCTAAGTTTCTGGGCTAATATCCACTTATCAGTGAGTATATATCATTTGAGTTCTTTTGTGATTGGGTTACCTCACTCAGGATGACACTCTCCAGGTCCATCCATTTGCCTAGGAATTTCATAAATTCATTTTTTAATGGCTGAGTAGTACTCCATTGTGTAAATGTACCACATTTTCTGTAGCCATTCCTCTGTTGAGGGGCATCTGGGTTCTTTCCAGCTTCTGGCTATTACAAATAAGGCTGCTATAAACATAGTTGAGCATGTGTCCTTCTTACTGGTTGGAACGTCTTCTGGATATATGCCCAGGAGAGGTCAAAAGTGGGGACACTTTGCCCCTTCTTAGAATTTGGAGCAAAATACCCATGGAAGGAGTTACAGAGACAAAGTTTGGAGCTGAGACGAAAGGATGGACCATCTAGAGACTGCCATCCCCAGGGATCCATCCCATAATCAGCCTTCAAACGCTGACACCATTACACACACTAGCAAGATTTTGCTGAAAGGACCCTGATATAGCTGTCTTTTGTGAGGCTATGCCAGGGCCTAGCAAACACAGAAGTGGATGCTCACAGTCAGCTATTGGATGGATCACAGGGCCCCCAATGGAGGAGCTAGGGAAAATACCCAAGGAGCTAAAGGGGTCTGCAACCCTATAGGTGGAACAACAATATGAACTAACCAGTACCCCCCAGAGCTCGTGTCTCTAGCTGCATATGTATCAGAAGATGGCCTAGTCGGCCGTCACTGGAAAGAGAGGCCCATTGGTCTTGCAAACTTTATATGCCTCAGTACAGGGGAACGCCAGGGCCAAGAAGTGGGAGTGGGGGGTAGGGTAGTGGTGGGGGGAGGGTATGGGGGACTTTTGGGGTAGCATTGGAAATGTAAATGAAGAAAATATCTAACTAAAAGAGAGAGAGAGAGAGAGAGAGAGAGAGAGAGAGAGAGAGAGAGAGAGAGAGAGAGAGAGCTACGACTCTCATGTCCCCAGGAAACAGAGTCTCTGAGACCGTGCAAATGTTCCTGCCTTCTTTCAAATGAGTCAAACTCTCTCAGAAGCCTTACATTTGAGCTCTAGCTTCATCTCTCCCTCATTCCAACTGCCTTATCTTCCAGACAAATCAAGCCCAGGCTCTCAAAAATGTTATTATCCAAATCCCTCCTTTCTCACAATACCCCCTAGTCTAGCTATCCTGCTTGCCCTAAGGACAAGGACTGTCCTCAGAGTGGAGCCTGTCATAGTGTGCTATTGTTTTCACTTTTACTCCTCAGAATGTGCTAGGTATCTTTTATCTTCACCCTTGTGGTCCTCAATTTTCCTAACATCTACCAATTCCTAAATTTATCCCTAGATTTGCTAACTGCCTATACTGGCTAGTTTTGTGTCAACTTGACACAGCTGGAGTTATCACAGAGAAAGGAACTTCAGTTGAGGAGATGCCTCCATGAGATCCAACTGTAAGGCATTTTCTCAATTAGTGATCAAGGGGGAAAGGCCCCTTGTGGGTGGGACCATCTCTGGGCTGGTAGTCTTGGGTTCTATAAGAGAGCAGGCTGAGCAAGCTAGGGGAGGCAAGCCAGTAAAGAACATCCCTCCATGACTTCTGCATCAGCTCCTGCTTTCTGACCTGCTTGAGTTCCAGTCCTGACTTCCTTTGGTGATGAACAGCAGTATGGAAGTGCAAGCCGAATAAACCCTTTCCTTCCCAACTTGCTTATTGGTCATGATGTTTGTGCAGGAATAGAAACCGTGACTAAGACACTGCCCAATATGTTCCAATGCTCTAAAAGGTTTTCTATGTCTGTCTTATGCTCTCCATGTGTGTTATTGGCATTTCTGACTTCTTTAGAACCCAAATCTGGATGTCACTATCCTATATCTCAGAGGCCTTCCTCTCTCTTGTCCCATAGCAATGGATAACAAAGACTAGCAATTGTAGGTTCATAGCTAAGAAGAGACTATTCTAACATCCTCTGTCTGGTCTGATCATTCCCAGTGGTTTTATTACTCTTTTCAAGAAAGGTGGGGGTTTTGGAATGTAGTCTATAATGGCTTCAAAGCCTTGATTCTCCTGTCTCCTATGATATCCTGTCATATATATATATATATATATATATATATATATATATATATGAATGATATTAAAAATATCTTACTGTTTTTGGTATCAAACAAAAGGCTTTAGGAATGCTATGAAAGTATTCTACCATTATGCCAGGTCCCTATTCTTTAGGCATTATTACTTTGCTTCTGAAAATTCTTAGTAGTTTTCTCTACAATGACAACAAAACAAATATAGTATTATTGGACTAGCAATTGAGGCTTCTGAGTTCCCCCAACATCTTTTGTGTAGTACCCCATTGGCTTTTTCTCCTTGCCCTTCTTCTATTTCTAACACTAAATTTGCCTTGATTTGTTCTTTTTTGTACATTATATATGTATAATATATAGGTCCCAAACACCTGATTTTTTTGAGGCCTACAAACCCTCTCTTTGCCGGTTTCCACAGCAGTGTTGACTGACATATGTATGATGGCTATCCATGTAGCTATCTATTTCCAGCTATGCTGAAAATGCTAATATTCTGATCTCTGTTTAACAGGCACTATGATTTTTGCTCAGTAAACCATATAGGCTTCACAAAACTCTGTGATAGAGGTACACATTATTGCTTTTGTTTTATAAACAAGAAGATTCTAAATCAGTTCCCTAAGGTATCACAATGACAAGACGGACAGCCTAACATCCAGTTCATGCTGTCTCTTCTGTGACTTCTGAGTGATTTTGTATCCTTGAAGGATATGTATCACTGTCTTGATACACACTCGCATGCTAACTGTTGCATGTTATATACACAATTATAATTTATTAAATGGTAATAATTTTACCTATAATCTCATTAATTATAAACTATATTAGAGTAAAAATCTTATTTCTGATTATATATTCTTGGAAAATGACATGTTTGTTTGTTTGTAAACACAAAACAAAAAATAAACCAACATGATGATCAACTGAGATTTAAAATATGTTTTTTCCTATTCTCCTCTAAATAACAAAAATCACTGTAGAAGAGGGCTCTGATTCATTGGTGAATCATAATAATGAAATGAAAGGCAAATAGAAGTTGACATAATAAAATGGTAATGGAGTTTTGTGGTCTATTTCAAAAGCGATTACCTTCTATTATTGAAAAAGTATTGATTGCCCTCTCCTACACCAGTTAGGATGCTGCTCTTTCATTCTCAGTTATTTAAATTTCATTACAACACAATTTGTCTAAAGGTGAGGAAACTGTGGGAGGCTGAGTCAGGAGAACCTTGATCTCAAAGCCTAATCTAGGCTAGTTGGTGAGTCTAAGGACACAGCTTAGTGACAAGCCTCTTAAAATGAAATGTTTATTTCACAGGCATAGGATCACGTTGTTGGTCAGAGGTGTCCTAGAGACCCTCAAAACACTAGCAAGCCATTGCTCTTGGTTATCCTCTAGGTAAGGTCCTGTTTGTGAAGATACCATACACATTGGTCATAGATCATAGAGAAATTAACTTGTTACTGACCAGTTAGTCTCCTCTCTCTTGGCTAGCTTTCATAGTGCTAGAAGGTATATGTAGACTGCAGAGGGAGTGTAAGGCATTGTTAAGCACTTTTACCCAACTGTGAGATACAATAATGACCACCATAGCAGATATGCCTGTGGATACTACAGCACTCTGGATCCCATGGGAATAATCAATTGCTTTCTTCTTGGGTTTAAGGCCTGCTTCACATGTAAAATACATTCCTGAATATTGTAAATCTGCCCAGGAACCCATAGGTGGAGAGTCCATAGGCCGTAGGGGAGAACCCATTACAATTATTCTGCTAAGTGGACATAGCATCAAACCACCATCTGCATGTATCTCTCTCTCCCCACCGATTAACGCAGTCCTGACGTGATGCCAACCTGGATCTTGGCCACCAAGACACTGACATTAGTAATACATCTGAGTTCATGGTGGCTGTCTCAAACTATCATAGTGATGGAATTGATAAAAATAGAAATATTTTAGCCCTTTAATGCAGTCAAACAACTAAAAACTGACAGATTACATGTGCTAGAGAGCTCAAAGCCAGTAAAAAAGTCTCTATGTCCAGTGACTACAACTCTGGAAACAGGGACTACCAGCCTCAAATCTGCATTAAAGGTAAAAACTGAGGAGCATCTAGGGTGTCTCATGTCGGCATCCTTTCAAGCTATGAGGTTCACATGCACCAGCTATTCCTGTCACATTCAGCTGGTGGTAGTGATGAGTGATTGTCCCTGAACAAGGACAATGTAAGCTTAGGGTTCACAGCATTACTGGGCCTTCTCTGACAAAGCCATGTGATCATCGACCCAAAAGACTTTGAACTTGAAAATGATGGAGCTTGGCTCTCCTGTCTCTACTGTTTCTCTGTTACCTCCTTGCTTGAAGGTCAAGAGTTGAGATGGGTGCCACGTTTGCCAAATTGGAGCTGATGACAGGCACTTTGGCTCTTTTTGTCTCTGGGTTACTGTGAAAGAATGTTCTGGGACAAAACAAAATGACTGGCAACCCTATTTCAGATAGATAATACGATGGTTGATGGCAGCCCTATAGTTAGACCTGTGCATCACCAGTACTGTGAGGCTTGTGAGCAGTAAGCATGTGAGACAGAGCAGGGTCAGCAGATTTGTGATTCACATTTAAGGGCAGCTAACACTGCAGAGGAAAATCCATGGCATTGATTGCCTTTAAAGGGAAGAAGGGTCCTACCCAGTTTTCTCAAACATCAGGTTTTGTTGTACAGAACTGATGATGTTAATGTTACTAGTTAACTTCATTGCATAGAAATGTGTGAATTCATCCTCAGGCTTTACCAACATTGTCTCTTAAATGAAAACTAAATGGAATTTTTAGAATTAGACCATTCACAGGTTGCCCTACAAGGACTAATGGAAAGGTTTTTCTGTTCTTCTGATAGCCGCTGTGACTATTCGTCTCATTTGATGTATTTGGCAAAGAATGACTCAGGTAGCAGGGGACTTGTAGTGCCTACCTTGGTACCTGGAATTACATAGAAAAGTACAAACACTTTGAAACCAGTGACAGAATTATGTATGTTGGGAATGTTGGGACAACTGGCCATGTTAACAAAAAATGTTTATGCATAAATGTGCTTAATAAAAATCTCTCTTTAAACATTTAAGATACTGCCCACTCCCACAGTACAGCCATGAGACATTCAGTTATTCTCAAGCCCTCTGTACAAGTTAAGACCCAAATGTTGAAGATTTGAGGGGCGGGGGAATCAGTTTAGTGTCTTGTTCTCCAAGGCTAAGAGACAGCATTTACAATACTCTCAGTGGCAGCATTTGGAAAGTTTTGTTGTTGCTCTGTCTGTTTTGGCTTGGGTTTTAGTGCCCCTTTGGAATTGCTTTAATGTTTTAGTATCTGTCCAAAGTTGGGGATGACAACCAATCTCTGGTTCCTTACTATTCCTGGACCATTGCAACCTACAATAAAGATGAAAATTTCAGAAGACAACAGAAACAAATGATACAGTTTCTCTCTTTAATAGTTTGCTTATATGGCTTAGGCAATACCCTTTCTTCCTTCCATCCATCCATTGGCTGCTCTTTCTAGTCCCTCTGGCAAGCTTTTCAATATTCTCTTCTCTAATGCGAGAGCAGTGTTTCAAAACCTCTTCCTCAGAGTGCTTAGCTTTCTATGAAGTCTCCTCCTTGGTAATATTACCATGTGTTGAGTCCATTTAATGTCACTTATTATGTATGTTTTCAGGGATAAGTGTTTGGCACTGAATAAGTAATTTGTGCACTTTGCCTTGAGGAGAACCACCCCTCCTGCCTTGAGGAGGACCACCCTTCCTGCTGCCAGCTTTACTCAGTTATTTGTAGTTCTTTGTGAAAGTTTGAGGCCTCAAGAGCATTTTCTTATCTAGCTTGATGAGTTCTCTTTACCTACTTGTTCTTATTCTGACTCTTCTCTTCCTTAAGCAGGCCACATGGAGGTTTCTTTTAGTCGCACAGTTTATCAGGAGGTCAACATTGAAAATCAGAATAGTTCTTTACCATTCAGTCAGAACACACAAGATTAATAACTACACTTTTTGCCTGAGCATACTACTTTGGCTTCTTTCTGCTTCACACATAGTCTCCAGAGAAAAAAATAAGTAGAAAAATATCTAGAATTCCACAGCAAGTCACAACATAGACTGTGCAACCTCAGAGGTAGCAAAGGCCAATGGCATACAGCCATGGCACACACACATGCACACAAAGCCCCTGGATCTAACATTTCCTGAATGTAATTCTTTAAAAAGGTATGACTAGGGCACTTTAACTTTATAGGTTCACACCATAAGTGTGTGTCTCTACTTTGGTTCTTGGTAAGCACTGTGACTTTGCAGGAAGGAAAGCATCTAATTCTGACTATACTTTGTCACTAGTCAGGGACACTGATAAGTTGTGTAAGGACACATGCTTTTGTGTGCTATTAGAGCTATTTATTTCATTGGTTTCCTTTACTGTCATCACTGGCTCCTCATTTGAAGCACAGCGTCTTTCTTGGGCATACTGGCTTTTTCATACTACCCACCCACTTTCTATGAAATCTTCTGACAGTGCTTATGCTATGTATTGGGAATGGGCTGTTGTGTATCCTGTTTTACTTCTGGGAAATAATACAGTTTCTGGGATTTTTCTGTTTATGGTGCTTCAGAGTACTTGCTGATGCTTTTCTGTTATTGTTTGAAAGAAAGAGGTCAATAAAACTAAAATCTCCAATGTGTGGGACACTATACATACTGTGTACATAATATTTATAATATCACTAGTCTATTCCCTGATGTAAAATCTGAAAGCAGGAACAAAGCCTCTGTTTCTATACAAAATTAAGAGTAATGGAACACTGGATTTTTCAAAATGGATACTTGATGAAGTTAGAAGATTATAATGAAATTTATAGGCTGACATTCAGATGGGTAAAACTTTGAAGATAGGTTTCTGGCAAGCAAAAGACTTGTTTTCATTATTTAATGATATATCAAGTCCTATAAATTATCCTGTCCAGGACAAGTATCTTTAAAAATTATCTAATTTTTCCAGTCACATTCAGATATGTCAAGTATCACAAACCAGTGAGAAAAAAGTCTGTACAGAAGAAAAGGACCAGCAAGAAACTCAATGAGCCTCTTACAAGCATCATTTTCAGGTTCTGAAAAGTTCCCTTCAAAGTAGTAACCCTGATGCCTATCCTATAGAGAAGGGCACTTGGACCTGAGCTTGGTATGTTAAGTGACTGCCTAGATCTGGATGGATATTTATTGCTTTTATTCCTTCATTATTTTTATTGAGTATCCATTGATTGCCTAAGACATGCTGTGCACAGTTTGACTCAAAGAATAAAAGAAAAAAATGTTTCAAAGCTACTAAATGGCTATTTAAATTCAGTTCTTCGTGACTGGAAAAATCCAAGTATCTAGCACCATACCAAGGTTGATTCTTCAAGAGTATGTTTCAAGTTCTTGTATAATTGATACTTTTCACAACTTAGTGATAATTTTTTTAATTTCTTTCATTACTGGGAAGTAGGGTTGGAACAGTGCTGCACTCAAAAGCGTTGAGTGGGCATAGTTTTGCTTTCTTAAATGACATACAAACAAGCCAACTTTATAAACCCTGGTCAAATGAAAACTCAAATTTTAATGCCATGAAAATTTCATTTTTTCCAACATTCACAATTCCACTGCTGACCACAGTCCTGCTACAAGAGCAGACTTACAAAATATTCCTTTTCTACTATAAAAGTCCTTAGAACTCTTGGCCAAATCCAAATCTAATAAAAATCCAATAAAACTAAAAGCATAAAAGATATGACTACTCAATTTTGTTAAGCATAATGCTTTGTTACTTCGGTAAAAGACTGGAATTTCCCCCAAATCCTGGCAGGAAAGGGAAAGAAGGGTAAAAGCAATTACGTGTTGCTTTTCTTCCTTAAGTATGGTTATGTCTTCCTGAATTCTTACTTGTAATAATTTCAGTCTCAAGCCTTGATTGGGAGGCTTTTCTATCAAGAGCTGTAGAATAATTCCAGGAGATTTACAAAGTATACAGATTAAGTAGCTTAGACTCTAAAGATTGCAGCCAAGATGACCACAGTTCAGGCCTGAATGGAACATGCTGTTGGAATTAATTCCAATGCTGTGTCTCAATTTGGCTCCCAAACGCCATGCTTTCAGATGCTGAGGGTCTCTCCCCCCAGCTGGCTCTGTTGGGTAATAAAGAATTGCCATACAGCCAATGGCTAGGCAGAGAGATGGAGGCAGGGCATTTAGATTTTGCAGGCAAGGGACGGAGGGGGAAGAAGAACAGAGAATCACGATGACAGGGAAGCAGAGAGATCAAAATTCAAGGCCCCACCAACATGTAAGAATCTGGGGAAGTGTCCCCAGGGGCCATTGCCTGCTTGGATCTGGGGAACCAAAGATAAAATTAGATTTAGGAATGTTAACTCAGGAACATAGGAAGGGAGTGTGTGCTAGCCTTGGGAAGATTTAGAAGTGCCCAAGCATTAAGCTAGTTAGGCATAGTAAAAATTAAGCTGATGTGTATGTCTTTCATTTGTGAATCCAGAGCTCTTGGGCTTGTACTGAGTTCATGGAGGGCTGGCCTGCTGGGAGCATAGAGCAGCTTTTAACTATTCACCACAACAAGGCAGATAACCATGACTTCATAGACCTTCTTAGCCACAGATACACGGCACCATGGCAACAAGAATACAGGTTCAGCTTTCTCCTCTCCAGAATCATGGCCCTCCAGGGGTGAGCACATAGGCATGGCTACACAAATACAGGATTTTGCTACCAATTAGTCCTTCCCATGTGCTCACTCTAGTCTCTAATAAGTATACTTTTCCTAGGTTTGGCTACTATCCAAATTCTGTTATCACTATAAGGGCCATCACTATAAGAATCATGGAGTCCTTTCTGTTGGGGCATACTCCTAGTTGGTCTGTTCCCATGAATACACCATATCCCAATCCACTCTAAAGGACCCACTGCACTCAGAGCAGTAAGAACTCCCCCTCCCCCGGGCCCAGAGCGGCTACTGGGAGCCTGGTGAACTCGGGACCCATCACTCACCAAAAACAAACACCACTCCCCTTCTGTCCCTTACATCCCTTCCACCCAGTACTTTCTGCTGGAGCAGACTCCTAGTTGGTCTGCTCCCATGAAGACATGATATCCAGATTCATTCAAGAGGACCTGCTGCATTCGGAGCAGTTGGACCCTCTGAACTCTGAGCAGTTGAGCAGTTGAGGACCTCTGCACTCAGAGAAGTTGAGGATCAGCTGCACTCAGAGCAGTTCGACAACTTGACAGCTCTACTAAAGACCCAACAGTCTGAAGGCCTCCCAGTAGATTTACTGCTGCCAGGGCAACAGATCACCAGCTTCTCTACCCCTGTGAAGAGCCCTCAGTTGGAAGGCCCCACAGGTGATCTGATACAGCCAGGGCTGCAGGCATACCTGAAGTAACCCAGGGACAAAGGAGGCAGACTCCAGACAGTCATCCAGACCGACAAACACCAGGGATATCCAAATGGTGAAAGACAAGCACAACACCATAAGTAACAGAAGCCAAAATACATAGGCATCATCAGAACCCAGTTCTCCCATGGCAGCAAGCCTTGAATACACAATCAAACCTGAGAATCAGGAATCTGTCCTAAAATCCTATCTCATGAAGGTAATAGAGTCCTTTAAGAAGGTTGTCAATAACTCACTGAAAGAAATACAGGAAAACATAGGTTAAACAGGTGAAGGAATTAAATAAAGTGATCCCAGACCTAAAAGTGGAAGCAGAAACAATAAAGAAAACACAAATGGAGGCAAACCTGGGAATGGAAAACCTAGGAAAGAGGTCATGAATTACAGATGTATTACCAACAGAATACAAGAGATAGAAGAGAGAATCTTAGGTGTAGAATATACCACAGAAGAGATTGACAGAACTGTCAAAGAAAATTCAAAACATAAAAAACTTCTAACCCAAAGCACCCAGGAAATTCAGGACACAATGAAAAGACCAAATATAAGAATAATCAGAGTAGAGGAGAACAAAGATTCCCAGCTCAAAAGACCTGAAAATGTCTTCAACAAAATTATAGAAGAAAACTTCCCCAACCTAAAGAAAGAGATGGACATATGGGCATAGGGTACAAGAAGCCTATAGAACACCAAAAAACAAACAAACAAACAAACAACATGGGACCAGAAGAGAAAAGCCTCTTGTCACATAATTATCAAAACACTAAATGCACAGAACAAAGAAAGAATATTAAAAGCTGCAAGGGAAAGGGCCAAGTAACATACAAAGGTAGACATATCAGAATTATACCAGACTTATCAAGACAATGAAAGCCAGAAGAGCCCGGTCAGAGGTCATGCAGAGAGAACACAAATGCTAGCTCAGGCTACTATACCCAGCAAAACTCTCAATCAACATAGATGAGAAACCAAAATGTTCCAGGACAAAACCAAATTTAAACAGTATCTCTTTACCAATCCAGCCCTACGGATGATTCTGGAAGGAAAACTCCAAAACAAGGAAGGTACCTCTACCAAAGAAAGGACAAGATATTAAGCATCCCACAATAAAGCCAAAAGGAGAGAACCACAAGCACACAAAGCCACCTACAAAAACAAACATATAAGGAGACAACAATCATCTCTCTTTAATATCTCTCAATATTAACAGACTCAACTCACCTATAAAAAGACATAAGCTAACAGACTGCATGCACAAACGATATCCAGCATTTTGATGCATACAAGACACACACCTCAATAACAAACATAGACACTATCTATCTCAGAATAAAAGGATGGAAAAATATCTTCCAACCCAATGGTCCCAGGGAAACAAGAGGAGTTGCCATTCTAATATCCAATAAAATAGACTTTCAACCAAAAGTTATCAAGAGTGATGAAGAAGGAAACTTCATATTCATCAAGGGGAAAATGCACCAAGAGAAAGTGTCAATTCTGAACATCTGTGACCCAAATGCAAGAACACCAAAATACATAAAAGAAACTTTACTACAGCTCAAAACACATATTGAACCCCACACAATAATAGTGGGAGATTTCAATACCCTACTCTCACTAATGGACAGATCATTGAAACAGAAACTAAACAGAGACACAGTGAAACTAAGAAAGGTTATGAACCAAATGAATTTAACAGATATCTACACAACATATCACGCTAAAACAAAAGAACACACCGTCTTCTCAACACCTCTCCAAAATTGACCATATAATTGGTCACAAAACAACCCTCAATTGATACAAGTATAAGACTATTGTCTCTAGCTGCATATGTATCGAAAGATGGCCTAGTCGGCCATCAATGGAAAGAGAGGCCCATTGGACTTGCAAACTTTATATGCCCCAATATAGGGGAATGCCAGGGCCAAAAGAATGGGAATGGGTGGGTAGGGAAGTGGGGGGCGCTATGGGGGACTTTTGGGATAGCATTGGAAATGTAATTGAGGAAAATATGTAATAAAAATATTAAAAATAAAAAAAAAAAACTAGACTGAAATTTCAGTTATCTTCACTAAAATAAAATATTCAGTGCACTTTTCCAGAGAGCAATACTTTTCCTGAGGAGACAAGGAAATTTTATGCTTTGATACACGATGTCTGTAGCTTTAAACTCTAGACATTTGCTTAGGCTGTATGAACATGAAAAACACAGCCTACAGAAATGCTAGCATCTGGTCAGGTCATGGTTTTTTCCTATTCAAACAACAACAAACCTTATACTACTGTCTTCTAGAAAGTGTACTGTTAGGAAATACTTAAAGCTTTGATTTTTTTCTGTTCTTGATGGAATAGAATTGTGCCAGTTTTAGAGAGAAGTTTTAAAGAGTGAGGGTGAAAAAAAAAAAAGACTGAAATAATACCATGCATCCTATCAGATCACCATGGCCTAAGGCTGGTCTTCAATAACAGCAAAAACTACAGAAAGCTCACATACATGTGGAAACTGAACAACTCTTTACTCAATGATATCTTAGCCAGGGAAGAAATAAAGAAAGAAATTCAAGACTTCCTGGAATTTAATGAAAATGCTGACATATCATTCCCAAATGTATGGGACAAATGAAAGTGCTAAGAGGAAAGTTCATAATACTAAGTGCCCTGGTAAAGAAATGGGAGAGAACTTACACTAACAACTTAACAGTACACCTGAGAGCTCTAGAACAAAAAAAAAGCAAACTCACTCAAGAGCAGTAGAAGGCAGGAAATAGTCAAACTTAAGGCAGAAATCAATCGAAGAGAAACAAAGAAAACAATACAAAGAATCAGTACAACCAAAGCTGGTTCTTTGAGAGAATCAACAAGTTAGATAAACCCCTAGCCAACCTAACTAAAGGGCAGAGAGGCAGTATTCAAAATAACAAAATAATAAAATAATAAATGAAAAGGGAGACATAACAACAGAAACAGAGGAAATTCAAAAAAATCATCAGATCCTACTATAAAAGCCTATACTCAACAAAACTGGGAAATCTAGATGAAATAGATGGTTTTCTAGACAGATACCACATACCAAAGTTAGATCAACAGCAGGTTAAACTATCTAAACAGGCACAGATAAGACAAGGAAATAGAAGAAGTTGTTAAAAACCTCCCAGCCAAAAAAGGCCAGATAGGTTTAGTGCAGAATTCTACCAGACCTTCAAAGAAAGGAAATACCTTTTTCCTCAAACTATTCCATAAAATATAAACAGAAGGAACACTACCTAACTCATTCTATGAAGCCACAATTACTCTGATACCTAAACTACACAAGGACCCAACCAAAACAAAGAGAACTTCAGACCAATCTTCCTTATGAATATCAGTGCAAAAATACTCAATAAAATTCTTGTAAACAGAATCCAAGAACACATCAAAACCATCATTCACCAGGATCAAGTTGGCTTCATCCCTGGGGTGCAAGGTTGGTTTAATATATGAAAATCCATCACATAATCCACTATATAAACAAACTCAAAGGAAAAAAAATCACATGATCATCTCCTTAGATGCAGGAAAAGCATTTGACAAAATGCAACACTCCTTCATGTTAAAAGTATAGGAAAGATCAGGAATTCAAGGCCCACACCTAAACATAATAAAAGCAATGTACAATAAACCAACAGCCAAGATCAAATTAAATGGAGACATACTTGAAGCAATCCCACTGAAATTGGGAACAAGAAAAGGATGCCCATTCTCCCCATATCTAGTCAATATAGTACTTGAAGTATTAGCTAGAACAATAAGACAACAAAAAGAGATCAAGGGAATACAAACTGGTAAAGAAGAAATAAAGGTATTACTATTTGCAGATGATATGATAGTTTACATAAGTGAGCCCAAAAATTCTACCTGAGAACATCTCCAGCTGACAAACAACTTCAGCAAAGTGTCCAGATATAAAATTACCTCAAATAAATCAGTAGCCTTCTTTATATAAAGAATAAACAGACTGAGAAAGAAATTAGGTTAAAAACTCCCTTTACAATAGCCACAAATAATATAAAATATCTTGGGGTAAGTCTAACCAAACAAGTGAAAGACATGTATGACTATAGCTTCAAGTCTCTCAAGAAAGAAATCAAAGATGATCTCAGAAAAGGGAGAGATCTCCCATGCTCGTGGATTGGCAGAATTAACATGGTCATCCTACCAAAGGCAATCTATAGATTCAATGCAATCCCCATCAAAATCCCAACACAATTCTTCAAAGACATGGAAAGAGTAATTCTCAAATTCATCTGGAAAGGCAAAAAAACCAAAACAAAACAAAAACCAGAATAGCGAAAACAATTCTAAACAATAAAAGAAGAGCAGGGGGAATCACCATCCTTGACCTCAAGTTTTACTACAGAGCAATAGTAATAAAAACGACATGGTATTGGTACAAGGACAGATATGTTGATCAATGGAATAGAACTGAAGACCCAGAAATAAAACCACACACTTACATTCACTTGATCTTTGACAAAGACACCAAAAATATACAATGGAAAAAAGACAGCATCTTCAATAAATGGTGCTGGTCTAACTGGCTGTCTGTATGTAGAATGAAAATAGGCCTATATTTGTTACATTGCATAAAGCTCAAGTCTATGTGGATCAAGGAACCTCAACATAAAAGCAGATACACTCAATCTAATAGAAGAGAAAATGGGAAAGTCTTGAACTCATTGGCACAGAGGGAAATTTCCTAAACAGAACTCTAGTGGCTCACGCTCTAAGATCAAGAATTGATAAATGGGACCTTATGAAACTGGAAAGCTTCTGTAATGCAAAGGACATAGTCACTAATACAAATGACAACCTACAGATTGGGAAAATAATCTTCACTAACCCCACATACCATAGAGGACTAATATCCAAAATATATAAAGAACTCAAGAAGGTAACCACACACACACACACACACACACACACACACACACACACACAAAACCAATAAAAAAACTGGGTATAGAACTAAACTGAGATTTCAACTGAAGAACCTCAGATGGTCAAGAAGCACCTAAAGAGGAAGGACCATCCAGAGACTGCCCCACCCAGGGACACTATTGCATATGCCAACAAGATTTTGCTGACAGGAGCCTGATATAGCTGTCTCTTGTGAGGCTCTGCAAATTCAGAATTGGATGCTTACTGTCATCTGTTGGATGGAATATAGGGTCCCCAATGAAGGAGCTAGAGAAAGTACCCAAGGAGCTGAAGGGGTCTGCAGCCCTATAGGAGGAACAACAATATGAACTAACCAGTACCCCCAGAGTGCTTGTCATTAGCTGCATATGTAGCAGAGGATGGCCTAGTTGACCATCAATGAGGGGAGAGACCCTTGATCTTGTAAAGATTCTATGCCCCAGTATAGGGGAATGCCAGGGCCAGGAATGGGAGTGGGTGGGTTGGGGAGCACGGGAGGGGGGGTATAGGGGATTTTCAGAGAGGAAACTAGAAAAGGGGATGACATTTGAAATGTAAATGAAGAAAATGTCTAAAAATAAAAAATAATAAAAAATGAAGTATCTAAAGAAATGTTCAAAGTTCTTAGTGATCAGAGAAATGCAAATCAAAACAACCCTGAGATTCCACCTTATACCAACCAGAATGACTAAGATCAAAACTTCAGGTGACAACACATGTTGGAGAGGGTACAGATAAAGAGGAACACTCCTCCATTGCTGGTAGGGTTGAAAACTGGTACAACCACTCTGGAAATCAATCTGGAGTTTCCTTAGAAAACTAGAAATAGATCTATCTGAAGACCCAGCTATACCACTCTTGGGAATGTACCGAAAAGATGCTCCACCATGCCACAGGGGCATGAGTTCCACTATGTTCATAGTGGCCTTGTTTGTGATACCCAGAAGCTGGAAACAACATAGATGTCCCATGACAGAAGAATGAATACAGAAAATGAGGTACATTTACACAATGGAATACTGCTCAGCTATTAAGAACAAGGACATCCTAAGTTTTCCAGGGAAATGGATGGAACTAGAAAATATCATCCTGAGTGAGATAACTCAGAACCAGGATGTGCATGGTATGTACTCACTAATAAGTGAATATTAGCCGGGGGGGGGCGCAGAATACCCAAGCTACAGTTCACAGAACTCAAAAACGGTCAACAAGCTGAAGTGCCCAAGTGAGGATGCTTCAATCCCACTTGGGAGGAAGAAGAAAACAACCACAAGTGGGGAGGGAAGGAAGGAGGGAGGGAACTGGGAGGGAAAATGGATGGGGAAGGGGGGTAAGCAGTGAGGGAGAAAGGAGAAGCTGATCTGGTATTGGGTGAAGGAAAAGGACTGAAGCCCTGAGGGCCAGCAGAAAGAATGGAAACAGGCAATCTCAGGAGATAGGAGGTTGGGGGCACCCTCCAGAATGCACCAGAGACCTGGAAGGTGAGAGACTCTGAGGACTCAAAGGGATAGACCTTAGATGAAATGCCCAACAGTAGGAAGAGGAAACTTATAGATCCCACCTCCAGCAGGAAGACAGGGCATCAAGTGAGGGAGGGGGGTCCATCCCAGTCACAACTCTTACCTATAATTATTCCTGTCTGAAAGAATTACAGGGATGGAAATAGAGAGGAGCCTTAGAAAAAAAGGTCCAGCGACAGGCCCAAAGAGGGATCCAGCTCAAGGGGAGGTCCCAAGGCCTGACACTATTACTGAAGCTATGGAGCACTCAAAAAGTAACCTAGCATGACTGCATTCTGGAAGACCCAACAAGCAGCTGAAAGTGTCAGAGGCAGATATTTGCACCCAACCAATGGACAGAAGCAGCTGACCCTTGTTGTTGAATTAGGGAAAGACTGAAAGACGCTGAAGAGGTGGGTGACCCTGTAGGAGGACCAGCAGTCTCAATTAATCTGGACCCCTGAGATCTCTCAAACACTGGACCACCAAACAGGCAGCATACACCAGCACATATGAGGCCACCAACACACACAGAGAAGAGGACTGCTGGGTCTGTGTTCATTCAGAGATGATGTACCATCCAGAGATGGTGCCCCAGGGAGATTAGAGGTCAGGTGGAGTGGGGGTTGGGGACATCTACATGGAGACGGGGTAGGGGTGGGGGGAGTGGGGAGGAAGTATGGGATGTGGAGTAGTAGGAGGGTGGACAGGAAAGGGGGAATAAAATATGGAGAGAGAGAGAGAGAGAGAGAGAGAGAGAGAGAGAGAGAGAGAGAGAGAGAGAAGAGAGAGAGAATTAAAAATAAAAGCAAAGAAGTAAAGGGAAAATAAGAATCATGAAGATATTTGTATTTAAATTACTTCAGGAAACTTCACTCCCTTCCACAATGATGAAAAGAAAGTGCTACATCTCTAGGAGACCCTTGGTTTACTCTGGTTTACTTTGGTAAGGAAGGGACAGAGGTACAACTCATTTTTACCCTTTTTTCATGATATTTTCACATTTGATGAGTTTCCAGGATAAAGAACTAATCTGAGCCCTCTATAAAAGAACTGAGCTGAACTCTACATGAACACAGAGTCACTTGGACCACTAGAAGAAATACAAGGATGCCTGGGCCCAAGTCCACTCTAAATGGATGAGAGTCTGGGGAAGGATGCTGAGGTGATCGTTAACAGCTCTGCCAGTAACTGGCACTCAGTGAAAAGTATCAAGGTATAAGTGTCAGCTGGGACAGCAGGTATTGTGAAAGAGGTATGGAGTCGCAGGAAAGGATGAGTGAATTCTGGATGTAAAAGGCAAGCAGTGAATGAAAGATCAGTTACTGGGCCTCTTTCCCTTGAAGGAGGCTTCACAGGCCACTCTTGACCCTAGACAATAAAAAACTTTTAAGACTATTCCTTTAAAACAAAGGCTGATCCTTTATTGTTCTTTCTTGAGGCCTCATGAGAATTCTTCCCTAGAGACAGGGACAAGGTAGGAAGATGATTTGACATATTGAAGTGAATCATCAGAAGCAAAACTCATACCTCACTGAAGATGCCAAAATCTGGGAATCATAAATTTACCATAGGGTAGGAGTTTAAAACAGAAACCTTGCTGTGTTAGGGTTCTTGGAGACATTAAACCAATAGGAGTTGCACACACACAGATTTATCACAAAGCTAGCATTTACGGAGGCCAAAAAATCTTGTGATATGACAGTCACAAGTGACAGGAAGCAAAAGCTGCTGCTGTAAATCCAGGAGTCTGAAGTTGAAAGAGACAGGAGTTCTGAAGCCCTAAAGTAGAAGACAGATGACAGCTCAAGGAGGGAGGGTGGGATTTGCAATCCCTATGCTTTTGTCTTGTTTTGCTTTCTAAGCCCTATACCCACTGAAGGATGTCCAGCCACCCTGCTAGAACATGCATCCTCCTAACTCTATCTCCTCACTCAATGCAGACACCTTCTACAAATACCCTAAGAGACACTTCCAGAAAGGTTTTACCTCTTCCCTGAGTATTCCTAAATCCTGTGACCTTGAACATGAAATGAACCCTCACACCAACCAACATATCAGCAAATCATCATTAAGTGTTCTAATGTACTGGGATATGACTATGACATGTAACTGGGATATACCTATGACATGTAACTTACCAATTCTTTCTCCAATCTATTCTAAGTCCGCTCCATGACAACTGT
Organism: Mus caroli; assembly: GCF_978045245.1. Taxonomy (NCBI): domain Eukaryota; kingdom Metazoa; phylum Chordata; class Mammalia; order Rodentia; family Muridae; genus Mus; species Mus caroli. Next base: position 67,447,414 of record NW_028227257.1, on the reverse strand, counting down.
GGATGACTTTCTGGTAACTTCAAATAAGAGTAAGTGGAACTCTCATCAATGATTAACATTCTATCCCTAAAGTAAATAAAGAGCTATATAGCTAGGGACACGTAAGTCTCAAAGCATTTAGCTGAAACAGATCAAAGTCTATTTCTGACAGCAACACATTTTCTTCCCAGTAGCAGGAGCTACAAGACCTCAACAGGTTGCCAAGTTAATATGTATCCACCTCACTTTTCCTTTGGCAGTTTTTCCTATATGGCAACAGAGAAAGAAACTTTGGCCTTTCTTCTAAAGGACATGAATTCTATTCCATACCATTAATTAACATATGTAAGTAAATGTGTTTCTGGCAAGCTTCTGAACACATAGTTCATCTGCAGGTGGTTATTTATATACTCAACACACACACACACACACACACACACACACACACACACACACACACACTGCTCTTCATTATGCAATGTACAAGATCTAGGAGATTGGGAGCCAGTCTCTAGTTTTAGATGATAAATTCCTGGGTCAGTTTTGAGGTAAGCTTCAGCATCCATTCCTTTTCTATAGAGCAGATCAGTGGTGGAAAAATGTTTATCATATAGCTGCTACTAGTTGCTGCTGTGATAGTTTATGACTGAAGCTAATACAAAGCCAGAGCCTTTTATAGCAAAATCTAAAAATGCTCATCTCTACCTGCAAAACCCCAGAAGGTTCTCATGATGTCATATCTCCTCATACGTTTTGTGCCAATATATTTCTATTTCAAGACAAGAGAAGGGAACATGTTCAATCAAAATCACAGGGAGTTTAATGTGGAGTTTGCAGGTTGGTGTAGTCATCAAACCCAAACCTCTCAGTAGCTCAAGACAGAAGTTGAAACAGTGCTATGAGAGGGGAAATTCATGTGCAAAGCGACAGAGATAATATGTAAAATATAACCTAATGGTGTGGGCTTTCTGTTGGGAACAGGGAAATTAGTTCAGTTGGTAAAGTGCTTACCTCAAAAGCATGAGAATGAGTTTGGTCCTCAGAACCCACATAAAAGTGCTGAGCATAATGGCATGTGCCTGCAATCCCAGTACTGGGAAGGGAGAAGAGGGAGATCCTTGTTGCTTTCTGAGTGGCTAGCCTAGCCTAACCAGGAGCTTCAGGCTAATGAAAGACTCTGCCTCAGACGATATGGATGGCATCCCTGGTAATGACATCTGAGATGTTCCTCAGATTTCTACTCATATGTGCACACAAGTGTGCACTCACCCCACCCCACTTATATAAAAATGATTTCTCTAAATTTGCTTGCTGGCTTGCCTGCTCAGCCTACAGTCTGAGTCTGTTAACTAGTTAATCCTCTTGGCAGTCTGCAAGATCAATTATTTAGGCATTTTTGATAGTTATTTATACTGAGGAATTCCAAATTCCAAGCAGAAAGGAAATTTATTATTCATCTGCCAGTATGGCAAGGATTGATATATGGAAGCTGCCAACAGTCTGTTATCCACCGAGGTCAGAGTAAGACAGAACAATCCTAAAAAATGTAGCAGAAGAGATTGAAATGAGATATGAGAAAGGACCGACTAAAAGTGAGGGTTAAGCACCACCATAAATTATCACGATTCAGTTATATTTATTTACACAGTAAACAGAGAGATAGCTATCTTTCCTGGTATATTGAAAATGTCTTGTGGTGAGTGCCCTGTGAGAAGACAGAACCATAGCAGCAGTCATTTAAAATGCTATATTTGGCTGGTCTGACCAGTTATGGACTCTTGTTACCCATGCAGTAAAGAACCTGAGGTCCATGAATACACAGACTGTGTAAAGGTCCCTCTAGTGCATTTAATCAGGGCATCAGTGCAGAGAAGTGGTGAAACCTTCTGATCCTCCTTAACAAGGGTCACGTTTTTGCCTATTTTCTCTAAAACCAACACCTAGGAACCAGCATCCCCAGGCCCCGTCCCTTGATAACATGGCAGTCATATCCATTTGTTCAATCACATGTCCTGCCATCTGCTCCTGCAGCAAATGGCCTTCATCATAGGTTCCCTGTGAGCTGCAAGCCATCCTATCTTGAGACACTGATCTTTACTTGACTTGACTTTTGTGTGTGGTAAAGATCCTGTGTCTCTCTTCTGAAACAAACATTTTTGGCTTCTGAGGTGATGCACTAATTGCTGGTTGGCTTCTCTGTCAGCCAGCCTCTCACACCTTGTCAGCCAGCCCCTCACACCTTCCCCATCGAGGTGTTTCTAGCCCTGTCCTCAGCCTGTTCTATATTATTGACCTGCTAAACCCGTTCGAGTCACTGATCTCAATTGGGACCTTCTTCCTCATGACTCCTAAAGCTCTTATCAGCTCTCACCCCTGGTGTTAAATGCTGTTTATCTCCATCTGGACATCCAATTGAAAGTCAATTCATCTGAAAACTCACCAGTATTTCATCTGTACTTTCTCCACTCTGACAAGTGTAACCATTCACTCACACAGCCACGGATAAATATGGAAGCCACCCACAGCTACTCTCTCTTACATATACAATAGAATTCTCTTGGCTTTTCTCTGCTTCATTCCCACTATGGGTATCTTAGTTTGGGCCCTTAGAATGACAGCACTAATACCAGCAAGATTTTGCTGAAAGCACCCTGATATAGCTGTCTCTTGTGAGGCTATGCCAGTGCCTGGCAAAACACAGAAGTGGATGCTCACAGTCATTTATAGGATGGAACACAGGGCTCCCAATGGAGGAGCTAGAGAAAGCACCCAAGGAGCTGAAGGGGTCTGCAACCCTATAGGTAGAACAACATTATGAACTAAGCAGTACCCCCAGAGCTCGAGTCTCTAGCTGCATGTTTAGCAGAAGATGGCCTAGTTGGCCATCACTGGTAAGAGAGACCCCTTGGTCTTGCAAACTTTATATGCCCCAGTGCAAGGGAACACCAGGGCCAAGAAGTCGGAGTGGGTGAGTAGGGAGAAGGGCAGGGGAGGGTATAGGGACTTTTGGGATAGTATTTGAAATGTAAATGAAGAAAATATCTAATAAAAAAATGAAAAAAAAAAAAGAATGACAGCACCAGTTTTCATTCTGAGTCTAGCCTTCTTCTCTACTAACTCTCAATGTTTCCAACCCAATGAAGCCAGAATCTGAGATACTCCACAGCTCAAAATTCTTGCTTGATTCCCCAATAACATTCAGATTTTATGGCTGAAATCCAGGTTCTTTGTCATCTAGTCCCTGCATCATTCTGCATATCCCCTGGTCCTCTGTCTTCCCCACCAAAATGTTCATCTTCAGCCCCATGGAGCTACTTACTCATACCATCATTTGTGAGCCTTTGCACATGCAAGGCTGTTGGTCTGGCAGACACATCTCTATGACTTTCCTCATTTTCTCATACTTTTCATATATAATCCAACCTTGGCAGCTCTACCATTGTGCTTTGATACCTACAGTATACACTCTATAGATGCTAGTCAATTTTTCACTACTATACCAAAACATCTGAGAAATGTTAATTTCCAGAGGAAAAATATTTGGGACAATAGTTTCCAAGTTTTAAGTATAAGCTTAGTAGAGCTTATTATGTTTTGAACCTGTGGGAAGATATTCCTTGGCAGGAATGCATGGTAGAAGATAATGCCCAGTTTATGGGGCCAGCAAACAGAAACAGGGAAGGAAACATCGAGGGAAGGGAGAGGGAGAAGGAGAGGGAGAGAGACTGAGAGAGGGAGCAGGAAGTGGAGAGGAAACAGAACAAGGAGGAGGAGAGGAAATGGGAGAGGAAGAGAGAGAATGAATCCTAACATCCCCTGCCAGTCCCTGTTCATAGTAACCCAACTTCTGCTCCCCAGGCCACCTCTCCTCCCAGTGCTATCACAGGCTAGTAATGGAGCCTGAAACACAAGTACTCTCAGAAGACAAGTTTCCCAGCAACAGCACCCAGGCATAGCCTTACCACCTTGCACTTTTACACTGTTTGGCTCTCAGTTTGTCTCCTGGCTGTGGGGTCCCTGGACGCCTGACTCTTTTTGTGTAGGATAAGCCTACCTAATAAGAGTGAAAAGACCGTGGTTTGGCTTAGCTGGGTCTCATATTTAAACTTAGAGTATGTCATAGCAAAGTTAAAGGTTAATTTACAGTTTTGGTTAACCTGGACTACTGCAAGGAGACATAATTGAAAAGAGAAAGGTGGCATTACCTGTAATGTTACCTGTAAACCAGCCTTAGTTTCAAATCTTATAGAGAAGAGGTATGACAGGCCTTCCCGGCTTATTTCTTTGGTTTAAGAGTATTCTACAGGGATGCAGCATCTCCTCTTTTGGGCTTCCAGCTCAGCAGAAGGCCCAGGTTTGGTCAGTACACTAATATTTACATGGTTGAGTGAACCCTTCATCTTCAGAAACCCCTCAACATGAGGCCAGAGGATTTCCCCCTGCCTCAAACAGAATACTCACTACATTTCTTGGTATTTTGAGTTGTTGACTCTTTAAAGACACAAACCCATTTCCCAAGTCTCAGCTGAGGAGAACTCTCCAACTCCAAGTCTGAAACAAGTTGTTCACTTATCCATGACTTCCGTGAAAAGACACAAGGAAAAGGAGTGTTATCTTAGTTTCTTTCCCTGAGGCTCTGAGGATGAAACACTGACGAAAGCAACTGCAGGGAGAGTTCATTCTGGCTTTTCACAGGAGAAGTTGAAGTGGCAGGGTGCTCAAGGCAGCTGGTCACAGTCAGAAGAGGACAGTGAATGTGTGCTGCTGCCCAGGTCCCTCTCTCCACTTCCAGAGTGCTCTGCTCCTGTCTGTCTGTTTGTCTGTCTGTTTACATGTCCACTTGTCTGCCTCTATCCGTTCCCCAGGCCCTCACTTCTCACCCCTGCCCCAAGTAAACCCCTTTCACACCAGGTCTGTTGCATAGCATCATTTCTCAGGGGCACACCCTGGCATGGGCCCACAGTCCTAACCCAGGGGATGGCCTAGCCACATTGTGGTCTGTCCCTACCCATGTAATCAAGATAATGGTCATTGGCATGTTCAAAGGCTCATCTCCTAGGTGAGACTAGATTCTATCAGGTTGATAGTTAACACTAACCATTACAGGAATGTCTGACTCAGACACCCTCTCAATGAAACTGCTAATTTTATCTCTATATGAGTGAGTGTATGTGTGCACATAAACAAACATATACGTACATACACACATATGGAGAGAGAGGGAGGGAGAGAGAAAGAGAGAGAGAGAGAGAGAGAGAGAGAGAGAGAGAGAGAGACTAGATTATTTGTAAGTTAACCAAGTATTTACCCTGCCAGAGCTAATATTTCTCTCATAAAGATTATTTTCTTTATAAATGTTATATTTTCTTTTGTCAGAAAATTCATGAACCAAAGCCTAAATGTGGTAAATAGGATGCAGTGTTGTCTCCTTGATTTCCAAGCACAACAGGATGTGTGGTATAATGAGGGCATTGTCAACATTTGCATACAGTTCTACATCCTTAGGATGTTGAACTGCCACTATTTATACTACACCATTTGGTGTCTTTTGCATCAAATGTACAGAATAGCTGTGAGTCCTATTTCATAGTTATCTTTCTTTGCCAGTGCAGGTGATGGGATCATGTTTCTGTTTTTTTATGGGTAAGTAATTGACATATAGGACTTCCTCACCCAGGCAATCAGTGAGCCAGATGTTATTTTTTTTCTTCCATGTCACATAATAGACTTTTATGGTAAGATTGTTCCAGAATAGAAACACAGTCACATGTCACTTAATGACAAAGATACATTCTTAGAATCCCACTAGCAGATGATCTCATTATTGCACAAACATCATAGAATATACTTAAGCAAATGTAGATGGTAGTGTCCTGCAGCAAATTTAGATTGAAAGGAGCAATAAACACTTGGCTTAAAATGCAAACAAACTGTAGTCTGTATAAAAATGCTTTCTTTAAATCATTATCCTATAAGCTTTTTCCTTTTCCTTTTCTTTTCTTTCTTTCTTTCTTTTTTTTTTTTTTTAATTTAATGTAGTTCAGGGATCAAACCCAGGGCCTCACACATTCTAGAAATGCTCACCACTGAGCTATGCACACAGCTTGTATCTTCTTTATTTTAAATCATGTATTTTAGATTACCTTAAAATATTTTGTTAAAAACTAAGAGACAACACAAGCATTAGCTTAGGTGAACATGTAGTTAGAATAATCAGCGCCCAATAACTTCTTCCACATTTCATTCCTAGTTCAGGAGAAATGCAAGCACGCACATATGTATATACAAATAGAAGTCCCTCCCTGCAACATGCATGAGTCTGTTCTAAAATAATAAAAAAGGTAGTAAATATATAAACCAGTAACATTTGTTATGAACTGTGCATAATTGTCTGTGTACACTTTGATGTGATTGGCAGTAGGGTGGGCTTGATGGTGGATTGAGTGTCATATTCCCATATAATGATGGTTATGATCGTCAAGAAGCATAATATTTGATCGTCAGCTCTAGCATAATCTTATGGAACCAGCAATGAAGTCATATATAGTGCATTTCTCAGACTATGTCTCTGTTATTCAGTGATGTGTGACTACCTTCCTACTTTAGGGCAATCTGTCTCCCAAAGAACTTTTATAACATAACACATTTTATGTTTTGTTATAACATAAAAGAAAGAGACACATGCTTCATTGATGAACCCCTATTTACTGATTGTATATTTACTGAGGTATACACCTGTGGTAGAGCTCTTATCTAGCATACAGGAAGCCCTCAGTTCAACTTCCCTGTACTGTAGAAACAAAACAAAATAAATACTTAATCCTCAGCACTGCCATAAATGTGCAAAACTATAAAACAGGCTATGTGACAAATTCTGAGGACTTACTGTGAAGTCAGAGAAATTTTCATCTGACTGGCAAAAAAGGTTATTATGTGGTCCATGACCTATACAAGGTCCCATACAGCTAACATTAACTTCTCTTCAAATTAGACACAGCCTATGAGTTACCTATATCTGGGCCAGAATATAATGTAATATAAATGGACACAGAAGGCATAAAAGACATTTGAGTACAAATTAATAATTTTTAAGGCTTTAAAAATAAATTTTTTCTCTAATATGGTGCTTGACATTTTAAATCTTCTTAAATTCCAGTTGACAAATGGGTGATTGCTAATGGTCTTTGTCTAAAACTACAAAACAGAAGTAGATTTGAGAGGGATTTTGTGGTAGCAAGCTTCCCCGGAGGTTTCAGAGATGCAGCCAGGTTGACACTGGTGCTGCTGTGAAGATTTTCTCAGATAGGCTCGATATTCATAGAGCACAAACCTCCTCGGACACTAATGCATTGCTGTTCGCATTTATGTAATTATGGTTAAAGTATTGTGATGGGTTTTAAGACTGTCTTGTACGTTGATTGATTTTTGTGACTCAGTTTTCATATAAAATTCATTACAGCTGAATGGTGAAGAGCATTGAGCCCCGAAATCAGTCTGGCCTGGCTGAAATCTTATTGCTGGATCCAGTCAGAAGACCTGGAGCAAAGTGTGTTAACTTTTCACCTTACTGTGGTTTTTTTTTGTTTGTTTTTTTGCTTTGTTTTGTTTTTTTTTCTTTTTGTTTTGGTTGGTTGTTTTTGTTGTTGTTTTTTTGTTTTGCTTTGAGGTTTTTGTTTGTTTTTGTTTTTTTTTGTTTTTGATTGTTTTGGTTTTGGTTTATGGAAAAATATTATTCATTTTTCCATAATCTATTTGAGGATTGAGCTAAAGAAAACCAGCCGTTTCCCCACAAAATGTTTGCATATAACAAGTACTTAGTACATACTGGTCGCCTTCCTTATTTTAGTGTAACTTGTTAGGCCATATTTTGTTGAAATCCCTGGGAGGCCTGTCCTTTTCTGAAGGGAAATGGAAAAGGAGTGGATCTGAGGGGGAGGAGATGGGAGAGGGTTGTTAGGATGAATGGAGGGAGGGGAAACTGCAGGCAGGATATATTGTATAAGAGAAGAATTTTAAAAACCCTTTAGGAATTACCAACACTTAATGGTCTGTATCTCTTTGTAACAGCAGGATACACAGCCCAACTCCCATTGACATGTTATTGATGTTTGCAAAAGTGGTGGAGTGATTTAAAAGAAGATACACAGCTGATTTTCATGGGGTTGCAGGCAGCTTTTCTGACAGCTGAAACAGTTTTAAATTCACAAAGCATAAATTACCCTTAACTGATTACTCAAGGCAATGTCTGGCTTGCATTGGGAAGTTGGAAGTTAAAGGAAAATCATACCGTTTCCGTCTCACAGTCAACTGTCAGCTTCTAAGTGACTGCCAGACTAACATAAATGGGAAACACCCCTTCAGCGTCCACACATACTCCATAATTACATATACACGGGAAATACCCCCTTCAGCATCCACATACTCTATAGCCACATTTTTTTTCCAATATGAATGGAGTCTTCCTATCCTTTGACCCCCAACCCCGAGAAATTCAAACAACCACAGCTCACTTTCCATTTGCTTTCCATGAGGCTTCCTCGTCAAGGACAGTATGAGGAAGTTAGTGCTGGTAATGTAATAGAAGCATCTAAGAATGAACTTCCAGAGGCTCTGGCTTGAACTCTTGTTCCCTGGCTGGCGTCTTGACTTTGGGTGAGCTCCCTATTTTAGTGAGCCTTACTTTCAAACTGAAACTAATCATGCACATAGACATTCTATAGACTAACTTTAAAGCACACTGTGATAGGAACAACAACGTATTTAAATTCTTATTACTTATTTTCTGAGGATCCCATCTTACTCAAGACCCCCACCCCACCCCCTCAATTTCCTCCTGATCTGACTTGCAAGCTCTCTACATTCCTACTAAATTCTGGAGGATTGCTATTGATGCCACCAAAAAATCAGCAGTTCTAGAGTTAACCTGCTTTTTTTTGTTGTTGTCTCACTTTTCTGACTGTGGAGCCCATGTTTCCCACTCTTTTAACTGTGGGTCTCTCTCTCTCTCCTACCAGTAGCCATTCTCATGCCCATGTGGTATGTTTCTCAGCCTCTGCCAGGCGAATGAGAACTGTTACTATCCAGAATGACGCAGAGAGAATGAGGAGCAAGGAGTGGGTGGAGGAGGATGCAATGCCAATTCCAACAGAGGGTGTGGCAGTCACTGCTATCTTCTGGGGGAAGGGAAAAGCAAGCCACCATTCGTGGGGTGTGTATTATGCACATCTCTGTGCCAGGTACTTACAAAACGAGTCAGGCTCAGAATCTGTCCTTTACCCAAAGCCATACACTGGCGGTGACAAAATGAGGAATCAAACTAGCTGAACGCCATTGGAAATTCTGGGTGTTTTGAGGCAGTGTGAGATGTCTCTAGTAAGGACAGTGGGGACACAGTGATGTTCACAAGTCTGTGGAAAGGCTAGAAGTAGGCTGGTTCTTTAAGCTAGACAATTATTACATCTGCTTTCTCCGGAGCTGAAGATTGGCTGCAGTAGGAGAGAGCACCGCATGTTTTCTACGACCAAACATGTACTCTGGAAAGCTTTCCTTTAATAGAATGTATGCAGGAATCAATCCACTCACTTGTCCAGAAACTCATGAATTCATGACTCAGTACTTCTGTGAAACTGAGGATCATGTGGGGTCTATTGTCTAAATTTAAGCTTACTACATGGATAGTCCCCTAAGGTGACATTGCATTTCTATCCTCACCTCTGCCCCCCTGAAAAATAAACCCCGAATGAAAATTCATGTAAATCCTATCCAAAATAATGGAGAGTGTTAGAGCTGTGCCCAGAACCAGCCAATGCTACTCTGTCCTAAATAGTTTCAGCTCAGCCCTCCACTATGTGTGAAACGCTACTTAGAACCATTTGACTTGGGGCAAGAGGCAGGAGTGTTTGCTTCACGTCCACAGGCTGGTGATGTCCAGGCTCTGTCCCTTTCTTTCTTCCATCCTCACCTCAGAAGTCAATTATGTGTCACAAAACTTGGTCGCACTTTTGTCTTCTCACAAAAAGTGCAACCGATAGACTTAAAAAAGAATTATTTAGCAGGATGTTTTCTCTGTCTATAAGACGTCTCAGCTCTCTGGAAGTAGCAAGGAAAGGTGAATAATGCCCCTGGCATCTTTTTGTGAGGAATGCTTTAGCTGAGGCACTGAAGAACCAGCTCACTGAAAAGCTGGCTTCTTCTCCTCTTCTCCAGGTCTTGAGGTTTCAGCCTTGGGAAGTGCAAGGAAAAGCAGCAGAGAGAGGACAGGGGAACACTGAGAGGAGGGCGGGGCTGCCATGAGCTCAGATTCAAGACAAGGTTTCTGCTGAGAATTTCGTTTCATCAGGACCATGTCCTCAATTGCCTCTTGCCCATCTACCTACCCCTTACCTCTCCCAAGAGCTCAGTGTTTTATCTTTGGTTCTGTCTGAATACCTTCTCATGCTAACATGAAATCACTGCCTCCAAATGAAGAATCCACCTCACACAGCTTGTCAAAAATTCCAGCCTCTAAATGATATCTCTCTCTCTCTCTCTCTCTCTCTCTCTCTCTCTCTCTCTCTCTCTCTCTCTCTCTCTCTCTCTCTCTGTGTGTGTGTGTGTGTCTCTGTCTGTCTCTCCGTCACCATCTCTCTCTGTCTCTCCATTTTTCTGTCTCTCTGTCTCTGTCTGTCTCTATCTCCCTCTTTGTCTCTGCCTCTCTCTCTCTCTCTCTCTCTCTCTCTCTGTCTCTCTGTGTTTCTCTCTCTGTCTCTCTCTCTCTCTCTGTCTCCCTCTCTCTGTCTCTGTCTCTCTCTCACACACACACACGCGCACACACACACACACACACACACACACACACTGCTTTACTTTAGGAAAGTGTCAGAACATCTCTAGCTTTTGTGATGTCATCTCTTTTAATTTTTTATTCAGCAACAGAACTGACTACACATGGCTCTGCTACATTTTAAAATACCCGACTGAGAAAACAAGAGTATTTCTATAATATATTCCACACTCTGCCTCCAGTCCCACTGTGCTATGTAGATAGCCTGTAGCAATTCCTGCCCCCTGGGGCTCATACCCTTGCTCAATCCCTGCTCCCTGAGTGGGACTGGATCTAGTAGCTTGCTTCTAATGAAGAGAATGCAGCAAAAATGAGGTGGTGTGACCTCCAAGTACAAGGCACGGAAAGAGTTCTGTTTGCATGTTGCATGTTAGCTCACTTGCTCACTTTGTTCGAAGCCAGCTGATTTATGGAGGTACCTGCATACTCAGGGACAGATACCTCTGGCTGGCAGCCTGTAAGGACCACTGGCCAGCCAACAGCCAGGTGAGTGAGTCTAGAAGTGTTGCTCCCCAAGTCCATTACTGAGATGAGGACAGCCCTATCAGAGTGCTTGAGCCAGAGGACTCCTAGTGCTGATTTTGGTGCCCAGCTGGTGATGCAATTAACAGGTGACATGATCATAAGGTGACCTCATTATCCAGAGTTGAATGGACTACTACAATGAAAATCAGTGGATGGAAGTGGGTCACTAGGAACAGGCCTTTGAAGAATGTTTTAATTCGACATGGCCCTTGCTTACTGACTTCCAAGAGCCAATCAGCTGTCCAGTAATCATATCCTTCCATCAGAAATCCCACCTTAACCAGACACTTGGATTTAAGTGACAGTGGAATGAAATCTCTAAAATCATGAACAAAGATAAACTTTTCTCCTCCAAGTATTTCTCCCAGGCATTTTGTCACAACAATGAAAGATCACTTAAAACAAACCCAGGTTCCTGACCCACAAAAACCCATGCATAGCCAGTTCGCTATTGAAGTCACTCAGATTTCGGGTACCATGCTGTACAGTAACAGATGACTGATTCCTTTCCACATCAGACATTGTGAGTACTCAAAATCGCCCCAGGGTGATCTTCTTGGGTCCTTAACTCACAGCTGCCTGCTACCTGCTGTACCATTTCTCTTTCTGAACCTGTAGAAGGGGAGGCCAATTAGTCTCCATATCCTCTCTCCATGCTCCAGGCAGCCATGAGAAGTGGATTTGTCTAGGAAATAAGTGAGGAAGGAGAACTCATTTGCTCTTCTCTCTCTACCTACTGAGGACCCAAATCAGCTTCTCATGGCCTCTGTTCTCTTTGATTTTTTTTTCAGTAGCCAAACTGCATTGAAACACTAAGACGACAAGAAGAATTTGCTTCTGATAAACCTCACTGCTGCTCTAGCTGCAAGCGATCCTTTGTTACTTTGTCACCATTTGAAAGCACTACCCATGCTTCTAATGCGCACACAGCTTCCATAGTTCCTCAGTGCAGAGCCGCCATAACAGCTCTCGTTCAAGGATATGCTTTTGTTCCTTTCTTTACTATTACCCATTTCTCAAGGAAGTTAGAGTCGCTGTCCCTGCCAGTGTGTTTTATAACTCATGGGGAGACATGAATCAAAGACTGGACCCCTAAACCTTTCAGAGTTCTGTTCTTGTTCAAGGAGTACATCTTTTTATCGGGAGACCAACCGTCTTGCCTCAATAAAAGGAGATGCACAGTTGAGCATCTCCAACTCAAAATCCAAAATCTAAAATGCTCCTGAAGCCAAAACATTAGCATTGTTATCAATGTTAGAACTATATATGAAAAATCTCATACTAGCTTACTACCATTGATGTAGGCTGTAGTTAGAACACAGATGTAAAAGGCACAGTTGATTCAGTAAACCTAAAGGGCAAAAACTTTCAAAGATCCTTTAAGCTAGTATATATCATGTTTCTAACAATATAAGAGATCACTGAACATGTAATAAGATCATGATGCCTTTGTCTTCTGATGATTCAAAACATATAAATGTTTATAAAATATAATTTAAAATGACCTTCAGGTTATATGTATAAAACATTCCAAAACATAAATAAATTTTGTGTTTGAATTTTGTTCCCTTTTCCAAGATAAAATATCTGCATATGTCTACATATATATCTATATCTATGAACACATATACATTCATCTATCTTCCAAAATCTACACAAGTCCAGAATACCTGCAAACACCTTCTTGAGAAGGGCTATTTAACCTGCTATTTTGTGCTTTCTCTAATTAAATATTACTTAGATCCAGCAAAGAACAGAAAACAGTTATGAAATTCAGGTTTAATTTCAAAACAAACTGTTAGGATGGGAAATTACCTCCACATGCTCATGAGGTACATAGCCTAGCAGGTTTCTGCTGCTGCAAGAGGAAGCAACCTGTTAATAGGTTATCTAGCGATGGCAGACTCCCTGAAGACATTGGGAACATGGCGAAATGAGCAGCAAGAACCTGAACCCAGATTACTATGAGTAATCCCCCAAAGAATTATCTTTCTTTAAATAAACGGAGGAGAATAACAATAACACATTGTATCAAATCATAATGAAATAATATTAGATATCAGCCACGAAAGTACCTGCAGATTTTCTACAAACACCTGGAGGTAGAACAACACATTTCTGAATGATCAGTAGCTAACTGAGAAAAATCAAATGGAAATTTAAAAAATCCTAAGACTCAATGAAAAAAAAAAAGCACTTAACTTACTAGAACCTTTGGGATACAGCAATGCAGTTCTAACAAAGAACTACATTTAAAACATCAATAAGCTCTCAAAACAATAACCTAATGATATCACTTATAAAAAGAAGAACAAGCTAAATATAAAAATAGGTGGAGAGGAATGAATAAAACCAGGGTAGAAGGTAGTGAAATGGAGACTAAAAGAATAATACAAAGATTTATTAAAACAAGGAACTGGTTTTTGAGAAGATAAGCAAGAGGAAAAAATTCTTAGCCAGATTAATCAAAGGAGAATTGGATAGTGTCCCCCAAACAAAAATATCTTAGACAAGATAGATTTCCTGGTAAATTCTATGAAACTCTAAAAAGTATATTAATACAAATACCAATGTGCCTCAAACTACTTCATACACCATGAAAGTATGGGTATTGACTCATTCTTCAATGGTAATATTACTTAGATACCAAGGCCGAGTAAGTACAAAACCAGAATAAATGGAACAATTTCTTTGATGAACATAGGTGCGAAGCTAAATAAAATGAATATAGGTTTTCTTAGTAAGGGTTTTATTGCTGTGATCAGACTCTATGACCAAAGCAACTCTCATAAGGACAGTATTTATTTGGGGATGGCTTACAAGTTCAGAGGTTCAGTTTATTATCATAAATGTGGAAGCATGGCAGTGTCCAGGCAGTCATGGTGCAGGAGGAACTGAGAGTTTCACATCTGCTAAGAGAAGACTATCTTCCAGGCAGCTAAGATGAGGGTCTTAAAGACTGCACCCACAGTGACACACTTCCTCCAACAAGGCTACACCTACTCCAACAAGGCCATAACTCCAAATAGTGCCACTCGCTGGGCCAAGTATATTCAAACCAACCACATTCCACCCTCTGTCCCCCATAGGCTTGTTTAAGCATATAAATCTATAGGGACCATACCTCAACCTAGCATAATATAAAATACATTTAGTTCAACTTCAACAGTTCCCATAGTCTATAGCAGTCTTAACAATGTTAAAAGTCCAAAGTTCAAAGTCTCTTCTGAGATTCATCCAATCACTTTACTATAATCCCCAGAGCAAGACAAGAAACCAGTTCGGTAGACTTCAAATTCCGCATCTCCATGTCTGATGTCAAAGTGATCTTCAGATCTCCACTCATTTTTTTATCTTTGTTAACTGCCACAAAGTTCTTTCTCTTGAACTGATTCTACTCCCTGTTAGCAGCTTTTCTCAGCAGGTATCTCATGGTTCTGGCATCTCTAACATCGTGGGGCTTCCAAGGCAAGTTCAGTGTTACAACTTCTTGTTCCAATGTCTGGGATCTACTCAAGATCTTCTGTGCTCCTCCAAAGGGTTTGAATTACATCTCCAGCTCTGCCTGCTGTAGAACTCTAGGCTCTGGTTGACTCCACACCACTGCTGCTGCTGTTCTTGGTGATCTTATGGTACTAGCATCTCCAATACACTGGGGTCTTCTGCTGCAACTATGCTGCATCAATAGCCTCTAATAGTCTCTCTTCATGGTGCCAAGCCTCAATTTCTTTGCATGACCCCTTCAGTCCTAGGCCATCAACTGCATCTGAGGCTGCACCTTCACAAATGGCCTTCCCTGGCCTCTCACAGTGCCAAGCCTTGGCTGCTCTGCATGACTCTTTCATACCTTCAAAATCTGTGTGATTCTTACACATTACCAAGTCCAGCTACAGTGCAGGGTATAAACTTGTCTATCTCTGGAACACAGCTTCTGTGTGCTCTCAAAAAACACTTCCATAAAATTTCACCTCAGTAATACTAGTCTCTTTTTAATCACTAATTTCTTAGCTCCAGCTAACCAGCATCAATTGTCTCAGTAGTTCCTTCCGTTTGTTTGTTTGTTTGTTTGTTTGTTTGTTTGTTTTTTCTTTAAAGCCAGAGTCACATGGCCAAAGCTGCTAAGTTCTGCTGCTTGCTGGAGCTGGAACATGGTCCAATTATTCTATTATCACCATCTTTCTCTTTTCCAACTGTTTAACTGCCTAAGCTTGGCTGTCCTGGAACTTGTTCTCTAGACTGGTCTTAATCTCAGAGATCTGCATGGCTCTGTCTCCTGAATGCTGGGATCAAAGGCCTGTACCACCATGCCTTGGTTTAAGCTTTTCTCTATTTGGAACTTGCTCTATAGCAGGCTGGCCTTGAACTCAGAGATCTGCTTGCCTCTGTCTTCTGGAATTAAAGGTGGGTATTAGCATGATTGGATCTAAGCTTAGCTCAGTGGGATCTTGCCCAAAGTCACCACTCCCTTAATCTGTTTATCTCCTTGAGTATAGGATTCAGCTCCATTTCACTTGCTGGTGACCCTTTGTTACTTGAACCATACATTTTATATTCTTTCTTTTTAAATCTTGCTATGCTTGATCAGAATGTTCTTCATGAGACTAAACCAGAGAACAAAGTATCTGTTGGGCATTTCTGAGACTTCCTTTTCCAGTGCAATTAGTATAAATCTCTTTACATTAGCCTGAGGTAAACTCTTCAGAGAAGGGCAAAGAACAGTCACATTCTTTACCAAAGTTCCACAAAACAGTCTCCAGGCCACATATTGAAATTCTTCTCCACTGAAATCTCTTGGGCCAAGCTTCCACAGTTCAAATTACTTTCAGCAACAAAGTCTTCTATATTCCTTCTAGAATACCCTATTAAGCTCCACTTAAAACCATCCATTGCTTTCCAAATTCAAAGTCCCCAAATCCACATTTTTCAAATAAAAGCATGGTTAGGCATATGGCATCAATACCCCACTTCTGGTACTAATTTCTGTCTTAGAGTTTTACAGCTGTAAATAGACCCCAAGAAGAAGGCAACTCTCCTAAGGACAGCATTTAATTGGGGATGGCTTACACGTTCAGAGGTTCAGTCCATTATCATCAGTGTCAAAGCATGGTAGTATCCAGGCAGGGATGGTACAGGTGGAGCTGAGAGTTTTACATCTTCATCTGAAGACTTCTAAGAGAAGACTCTCTTCCAGGCAGCTAAGAGAAGGGTCTTGGAGCCCACATTCACAACTGTCACACTTCCTCCAACAAGGACACATGTATTGCAACAAGTCTATACTTCCAAATAGTGCCACTCCATGGGCCATCATATTCAAACCACCACATAAGTGGCAAAGCTCAAAAAAATAAAAAAATAAATAAAAACAACACATTACAAAGATCATGCCTATTATCAAGCTGGAGATAAGAATGGTTTAACACATAAATCAATAAGTTATACAGCACATAACAGAATGATAAATAGAAATTCCAGAATCATCTCAATAGATCCAGAAAAAAAAACGTGTTCACCAATATTTAAAATTCCTTTATGATAAAAGCTAGTATCTGACATATCATATTTCAACACAATAAAGGCAACATACAACAAAACCATGTCAATATTATACTAGATGGAAAAACACTGAGACCACTCTTCTCAAATTTATGAAGGCAACAACAGTTTCTACTCTTTAAAATCTTGTTCAATATAATGGTTGAAGTATAAAGAGCAATAACATAAGAAAAACAAATACAGGGGATAAAAATTAAAAAAAGGAAGAATTCAGATCACCTTTGCTTAGCATAGCAAATGATCCTGTACTTTAAAGATACAAGGAAATTCTTAGTTCTGATCAATGCTTTAGGGAAGGTGTCAGTATATAAATTCAACATACAGAAGAAAGCTGTTCTTACACTGGTAAGAAACATGATTAGAAACCAATCAATCAAATTCTCAGTCCTAATAGACTTAAAACATAAAATTAGTTAGGAATAACATGAATCAGTGGGATCCAATACCTCTGCAACACTGAAGAAAGAAAGTGAAGATACTACAAGATGGAAAGACTTCTCAAACTCTTAGGTGCACAGATTATTGTGAAAATGGTTACATTGTCAAAAGATCCCCTATAGATTCAATGAGGTTTTCACAAAAATTCCAATAGCATGTTTCACAGAAACTGAAAAAAGAAATTGTAAAATTCATGGCAGTACAAGGGATCCCAAATAGCCCAATACAATCCTGGGAGAAAAAAAAAAATAAAACAAAACAAAAAACCCAAGAACAACAAAAACAGTGCTGAGGGAATCACAATATTTTATTTCAAATCATATCACAGAACAATAACAACAAAACCAGCATGGTGCTGCCACAAAGACAGATGCAGAACAAAGGAATAGAATAGAGAACCCAGAAGCCAACCCACACAGCCATAGCCATCTGATTCTTGCTGCAGATATGAAAATTTGAAGTAACTGAAAAAAAAACATGAAAACTACTTCAGAATAGAGAGAAAAAACTTTCTGAAATGTATTCTAATAGCATAAAATATGAGCAAAAACTGTCCAAGTGCATAAAAGGATAAGATTCTCCGCAGCAGAAGCAATGACTACCATAGTGAAGAGAAAGTCTGCAGAATACAAAAGAGTCATCTGAGAGTGCCAGCTCTCCAACTGATGGGGTCTGAATACCCAGAATAAATAAAGAACTTAAGCAATTAAACATCTAAAGAATAGACAACCCATTCACTAAGTGGCTAAACAAACTGGAGATACTTTTCAAAACCTGGCGTAAAAATGGTCAATAAACACATGAACAAATACTTGACATCTTTAGTCCTAAGAGAACTTCAAATCAAAACAACATTGAGATTCCGTCTCCCTCTAGGCAGAATGATTATGATCAAGACAAAAAATGCTGACGAGAATGTGCTCATTTTCCGTTCCCCTTGTCTTCCTCTCTCTCTCCCATTTGTTTAATTCCTTCTCCCTCTGTGGTGTGTGTGTGTGTGTGTGTGTGTGTGTGTGTGCACGTGTGAATGTACAATGGTGAGAATGTAATCAGGGCCACCTCTATGGAAATCAACACAAAGTATCAACAAACCAAAATATGACTGCGACATTATAAAAGGAGGGAAAAAATCCACAGGGAGTACAAACAGCTTGTTACCCTGGGATCTGATTTAATTCCTAGTGGGCTGATGCTTTAAGAATTTTGGCCAGGCGTGGTGGCGCACGCCTTTAATCCCAGCACTCGGGAGGCAGAGGCAGGCGGATTTCTGAGTTCGAGGCCAGCCTGGTCTACAAAGTGAGCTCCAGGACAGCCAGGGCTACACAGAGAAACCCTGTCTCGAAAAACAAAAAACAAAACAAACAAACAAAAAAAAAAGAATTTTGACACAACTTGGTGGGAAATACTCTGAAGTTTACCTAAGAGACATTTCCTGAGAGTCTCAAAAAAAGTTCAAATAGTGAACCATACGAAATGTCAAAGTGTATGTAACCTTTGAGTTCAACAATACCAGCATTTATCTCTCATGTGCAAACCTAACTAAAAGATATATCCATGTTGTAAATCATTTGCAAAATAATTTTCTTTAAGATAAATAAAAACCAGAACACATTTTCACCCAATTTAAACTCTGCTATATTTCTAAACCTGGTTATAAATTACTTCCTTTGAGAAATGCAACTTCAAAAAGCAAAATCGATATTTACACTGAGGTATACCACCCATGCTTAACTCTGAACTATGTTCTATTCCTGTCTTAATAAATCCCAACTGGGCAGCAATGGCACACACCTTTAATCTCAGCACTTGGGGGGTAGAGGCAGGCTGGTTTCTGAGTTCGAAACCAGCCTGGTCTACAGAGTGAGTTCCAGGACAGCCAGGGCTATACAGAAAATCCCTGTCTTGAAAAAACCATAAATAAATAAATAAATAAATAAATACATAAATAAATAAAATAAATAAAATTCCAACTCTACTTCATGCTATCTCATTCTGAAGTTCTTTTCTACAGTGAGAGTCAAGATCCAGGCTTCATTTGAGTATAGACAACTAAGGCTGGAGCCAGCAGGGTTAGGCTTTATTTTCTAGATCTGATGATATAACTATCATTTGACCAGTGGATATATATCCAAAGGAATCTAAGTCAGTGTATGACAGAGATACCTGTAAATTAATGTTCACTATGACATTGTTCACAATGAACAAGTTGTTAAATCAGCTGAAAGTTCCCATCAACAGATACAGAAAATCTGAGATATACAGACACTAGAATATTATATATCATGGAGTCATAATGAAAAGCTGGAATGTGTCATTTGTAAGCAAACAGGTAAGACTGGAGACCATTATAAGAACAATGAGGAAGGCTTAGCAAGACAAGTAAAACAGGTTTCTTTGTCATATGAAGAACCTCATCTTTAAACAAGACATGAAAATAGAAAAGAGAGTAAGAAGAAAGAGGAAGCGCATAAGCTGAGAAGGAGTGGGCAGTAATGGGAGTATGGGGGGAGTACATTGTGTACATGTGTGAAACCATCATGATGAATCTCACTCTTTTATAGAATGAATAGTCTGCAATTTAGACACTAATAAATATTGAAAAGAATCATATGTAGCTTACATTTTTTAACTCATGTGAAAACTACTCACATGTTAAAAGTATAGTTCAAGGCCGTTCTCTATATACCAAATTGATCACTGAAAATAAGTACTTTGTTATTATTTTGGCTCTTGTATGTATATATGTATGTATGTTTTCAAGAGAAGGTTTCTGTATGTAACCCAGGCAGTCCTAGAACTCACTCTGTAGACCAGGCTGGCCTTAAACTCAGAGATCTGCCTATCTCTTCCCCCAAATGCTGAGATTTAAGATGTACACTACTACTGCCTGGCTTCTTTTATACATTCAAAACAGGAGGTTATAGTATGCATATGGTAAAGTATTCAGTGATTGGCTCCAATTAGGATTATAACCTACGTGTCAAAAGATGGTCAAGTGATTCTGAGATCTAAATTTTTGAATTAACAACAGAAATCTGTGGTGATGGAAATGGTCCATGCTCTATGTTCTTTCAGCTTGGTTATCACTAGCCAGGTGTGGCTACTTAGGACTTGAAATACACCTGGTATAACTGAGGAACTGAATTCTCAAACTCAGTTCCTCATTCATGTTTCTATTGCTACAGTAGTTGTCTCCATTTTGGGAGATCCAGCCTCTAGAGGAATCTTTCATTCATAAAGTAGCCTGGTATTGTCATGTCCTTCCCACAGGGAGGTCAAAGAGATGCTTGTTTTGGGCAGAGAACACTTTAAAATAAAACAGACCTGAGGATCCTAAGAGCTCAACATTGCTCAGAGAAAAGCACTCTGGAAATGAGCATGGGATATTATTAATAGGAAGTACCTTTGGGTAGATTATGCTTCCGACAGACCCGACGAGATAGTCAGCTCCAGTTGGTGTGAATTGTACTGATCCCTTTCTATCCAGTTTTTCTGACTCTATTTCACTTACTCTAATAGTCACTGGCTGAAAGGAGGCATGGTGTTCTCCTTGTGAAAGTAATAAAAGCACAGAAATTCAAACCGATTAAGCTCAGCATCAGAACACAGCATGTTCTGAGTAACAAGCAAAAGGTTATCTTCATCGACACTGCCTATGAAATATAGTTTGCCTGCACTTGCGTATGTGCCACCTTCCCCTTTCCTTCTGTGTACCAGGTTGAACACTAGCATTCACTGAATGCAGTCATACCCTCATTCCTCCATTAGAACCAGGTTGGGATGTGAATAGGGAATTGTGGTGCCGAGTACAATACAATAGCCTCTGCAGTCAACAGACTGTGGAGAGTCACTCTAATCCTAGCACTTGGGAAGCAGAGGCAGGTGGGTTTCTAGGTTCCAGACAAGCCTGGTCTACAAAGTGAGGTTGAGGGAAGCTAGGGCTATACTGTGTGGCTATATTCTGTTAGTGTCAGAGCAAAATAAGTTGTCAGATCATCAAGCAGTTAGTAAGACTGCAGTGTACTGTGGAACCCACTTTCTATAAGATAGCAAGGGAAGGGCAGGTAAGAACTGCTAACTGCTAAAATGATAAGAAAAAATCTGTGTGTTTTAAGTTTACAACAGTGAATTTAATCCAAGAATTAAATCAGACATTATTATAGACAGAACTGTCACATTTAAAATGCATAATGTTGAAGACCCAAATGCCTCAACATGGACTATTTGGAGATAATGGCTTTTTTAAAATTTTTTAATATTTTTATTACATATTTTCCTCATTACATTTCCAATGCTATCCCAAAAGTCCCCCATAACTCCCCCCCCCACTTCCTTACCCACCCATTCCCATTCTTTTGGCCCTGGCATTCCCCTATATTGGGGCATATAAAGTTTGCAAGTCCAATGGGCCTCTCTTTCCATTGATGGTCTACTAGGCCATCTTTCGATACATATGCAGCTAGAGACAAGAGCTCCAGGGTACTGGTTAGTTCATCATGTTGTTCCAACTATAGGGTTGCAGATCCCTTTAGCTCCTTGGGTACTTTCTCTAGCTTCTCCATTGGGAGCCCTGTGATACATCCAATAGCTGACTGTGAGCATCCACTTCTGTGTTTGCTAGGCCCCTGCATAGTCTCACAAGAGACAGCTATATTTGGGTCCTTTCAGCAAAATCTTGCTAGTGTATGCAATGGTGTCAGTGTTTGGAAGCTGATTATGGGATGGATCCCTGGATATGGCAGTCTCTAAATGGTCCATCCTTTCATCACAGCTCGAAACTTTGTCTCTGTAACTCCTTCCATGGGTGTTTTGTTCCCAATTCTAAGAAGGGGCATATTGTCCACACTTTGGTCTTCATTCTTCTTGAGTTTCATGCGTTTAGCAAATTGTATCTTATATCTTGGGTATCCTAAGTTTTGGGCTAATATCCACTTATCACTGAATACATATTGTGTGAGTTCCTTTGTGATTGTGTTACCTCACTCAAGATGATGCCCTCCAGGTCCATCCATTTGGCTAGGAATTTCATAAATTCATTCTTTTTAATAGCTGAGTAGTACTCCATTGTGTAAATGTACCATATTTTCTGTATACATTCCTCTGTTGAGGGGCATCTGGGTTCTTTCCAGCTTCTGGCTATTGTAAATAAGGCTGCTATGAACATAGTGGAGCATGTGTCCTTCTTACCGGTTGGGACATCTTCTGGATATATGCCCAGGAGAGGTATTGCTGGATCCTCCGGTAGTACTATGTCCAATTTTCTGAGGAACCGCCACACTGATTTCCAGAGTGGTTGTACAAGCTTGCAATCCCACGAACAATGGAGGAGTGTTCCTCTTTCTCCACATCCTCGCCAGCATCTGCTGTCACCTGAATTTTTGATCTTAACCATTCTGACTGGTGTGAGGTGGAATCTCAGGGTTGTTTTGATTTGCATTTCCCTGATGATTAAGGATGTTGAACATTTTTTCAGGTGCTTCTCTACCATTCGGTATTCCTCAGGTGAGAATTCTTTGTTCAGTTCTGAGCCCCATTTTTTCATGGGGTTATTTGATTTTCTGGAGTCCACCTTCTTGAGTTCTTTATATATATTGGATATTAGTCCCTTATCTGATTTAGGATGGGTAAAGATCCTTTCCCAATCTGTTGGTTTTTTTTTTTTTTTTGTCTTATTGATGGTGTCTTTTGCCTTGCAGAAGCTTTGCAGTTTCATAAGGTCCCACTTGTCAATTCTCGATCTTACAGCACAAGCCATTGCACTTCTATTCAAGAATTTTTCCCCTGTGCCCATATCTTCGAGGCTTTTCTTCACTTTCTCGTCTATAAGTTTCAGTGTCTCTGGTTTTATGTAAAGTTCCTTGATCCACTTAGACTTGACCTTAGTACAAGGAGATAGGAATGGATCGATTCGCATTCTTCTACATGTTAACAACCAGTTGTGCCAGCACCATTTGTTGAAAATGCTGTCTTTCTTCCACTGGATGCTTTTAGCTCCCTTGTCGAAGATCAAGTGACTGTAGGTGTATGGGTTCATTTCTGGGTCTTCAATTCTATTCCATTGGTCTACTTGTCTGTCACTATACCAGTACCATGCAGTTTTTAACACAATTGCTCTGTAGTAAAGCTTTAGGTCCGGCATGGTGATTCCACCAGAGGTTCTTTTATCCTTGAGAAGAGTTTTTGCTATCCCAGGTTTTTTTGTTATTCCAGATGAATTTGCAGATTGCACTTTCTAATTCGTTGAAGAATTGAGTTGGAATTTTGATGAGGATTGCATTGAATCTGTAGATTGCTTTTGGCAAGATAGCCATTTTTACAATGTTGATCCTGCCAATCCATGAGCATGGGAGATCTTTCCATCTTCTGAGATCTTCTATAATTTCTTTCTTCAGAGACTTGAAGTTCTTATTATACAGATCTTTCACTTCCTTAGTTAGAGTCACGCCAAGATATTTTATATTATTTGTGACTATTGAGAAGGGTGTTGTTTCCCTAATTTCTTTCTCAGCCTGTTTATTCTTTGTGTAGAGAAAGGCAATTGATTTGTTTGAGTTAATTGTATATCCAGCTACTTCACCGAAGCTGTTTATCAGGTTTAGGAGTTCTCTGGTGGAATTTTTAGGGTCACTTATATATACTCTAATATCATCTGCAAAAAGTGATATTTTGACTTCATCTTTTCCAATTTGTATCCCTTTGATCTCCTTTTGTTGTCGAATTGCTCTGGCTAGGACTTCAAGTACAATGTTGAATAGGTATGGAGAAAGTGGACAGCCTTGTCTAGTCCCTGATTTTAGAGGGATTGCTTTAAGCTTTTCACCATTTACTTTGATGTTGGCTACTGGTTTGCTGTAGATTGTTTTTATCATGTTTAGGTAAGGGCCTTGAATTCCTGATCTTTCCAAGACTTTTATCATGAATGGGTGTTGGATCTTGTCAAATGCTTTTTCCCCATCTAACGAGATGATCATGCGGTTTTTGTCATTGAGTTTGTTTATATACTGGATTACGTTGATGGATTTCCATATATAGAACCATCCCTGCATCCCTGGGATGAAACCTACTTGGTCAGGATGGATGATTGTTTTGATGTGTTCTTGGATTCGATTAGCAAGAACTTTATTGAGGATTTTTGCATCAATATTCATAAGGGATATTGGTCTGAAGTTTTCTATCTTTGTTGGGTCTTTTTGTGGTTTAGGTATCAGAGTAATTGTGGCTTCATAGAATGAGTTGGGTAGAGTACCTTCTGTTTCTATTTTGTGGAATAGTTTGTGAAGAACTGGGATTAGATCTTCTTTGAAGGTCTGATAGAACTCTGCACTAAACCCATCTGGTCCTGGGCTTTTTTTGGTTGGGAGACTATTAATGACTGCTTCTATTTCTTTGGGGAATATAGGGCTGTTTAGATCATTAACCTGATCTTGATTCAACTTTGGTACCTGGTATCTGTCTAGGAACTTCTCCATTTCATCCAGGTTCTCCAGTTTTGTTGAGTATAGCCTTTGGTAGAAGGATCTGATGGTGTTTTGGATGTCTTCAGGATCTGTTGTTATGTCCCCTTTTTCATTTCTGATTTTGTTAATTAGGATGCTTTCCCTGTGCCCTCTAGTGAGTCTGGCTAAGGGTTTATCTATCTTGTTGATTTTCTCAAAGAACCAGCTCCTTGATTGGTTGATTCTTTGAATAGTTCTTCTTGTTTCCACTTGGTTGATTTTGCCCCTGAGTTTGATTATTTCCTGCCATCTACTCCTCTTGGGTGAATTTGCTTCCTTTTGTTCTAGTGCTTTTAGGTGTTTTGTCAAGCTGCTAATGTGTGCTCTCTCTAGTTTCTCTTTGGAGGCACTCAGAGCTATGAGTTTTCCTCTTAGAAATGCTTTCATTGTGTCCCATAAGTTTGGGTATGTTGTGGCTTCATTTTCATTGAACTCTAAAAAAGTCCTTAATTTCTTTCTTTATTCCTTCCTTGACCAAGGTATCATTGAGAAGAATGTTGTTCAGTTTCCACATGAATGTTGGCTTTCTATTATTTATTTTGTTATTGAAGATCAGCCTTAGTCCATGGTGATCTGATAGGATGCATGGGACAATTTCAATGTTTTTGTATCTGTTGAGGCCTGTTTTGTGACCAATTATGTGGTCAATTTTGGAGAAGGTACCATGAGGTGCTGAGAAGAAGTTATATCCATTTGTTTTAGGATAGAATGTTCTGTAGATATCTGCCAGATCCATTTGATTCATAACTTCTGTTAGTTTCACTGTGTCCCTGTTTAGCTTCTGTTTCCATGATCTGTCCATTGGTGAAAGTGGTGTGTTGAAGTCTCCCACTATTATTGTATGAGGTGCAATGTGTGCTTTGAGATTTAGTAAAGTTTCTTTTTTGAATGTGGCTGCCTTTGTATTTGGAGCATAGATATTCAGAATTGATAGTTCCTCTTGGAGGATTTTACCTTTGATGAGTATGAAGTGCCCCTCCCTGTCTTTTTTGATGACTTTGGGTTGGAAGTCAATTATATCAGATATTAGAATGGCTACTCTAGCTTGTTTCTTCATACCATTTGCTTGGAAAATTGTTTTCCAGCCTTTCATTCTGAGGTAGTGTCTATCTTTTTCTCTGAGATGAGTTTCCTGTAAGCAGCAAAATGTTGGGTCTTGTTTGTGTAGCCAGTTTGTTAGTCTATGTCTTTTTATCGGGGAGTTGAGTCCATTGATATTAAGAGATATTAAGGAAAAGTAATTGTTGTTTCCTGTTATTTTTGTTGTTAAAGTTGGCATTCTGTTCTTGTGGCTGTCTTCTTTTAGGTTTGTTGAGGGATTACCTTCTTGTTGTTTCTAGGGCGTGGTTCCTGTCCTTGTATTGGTTTTTTTCTGTTATTATCCTTTGAAGGGCTGGATTCGTGGAGAGATAATGTGTGAATTTGGTTTTGTCGTGGAATACTTTGGTTTCTCCATCTATGTTAATTGAGAGTTTGGCTGGGTATAGTAGGCTGGGCTGGAATTTGTGTTCTTTTAGTGTCTGTATAACATCTGTCCAGGATCTTCTGGCTTTCATAGTCTCTGGTGAAAAATCTGGTGTAATTCTGATAGGCTTGCCTTTATATGTTACTTGGCCTTTTTCTCTTACTGCTTTTAGTATTCTATCTTTATTTAGTGCATTTGTTGTTCTGATTATTATGTGTCGGGAGGTATTTCTTTTCTGGTCCAGCCTATTTGGAGTTCTGTAGGCTTCTTGTATGTTCATGGGCATCTCTTTCTTTAGATTTGGGAAGTTTTCTTCTATAATTTTGTTGAAGATGTTTGCTGGTCCTTTGAGTTGAAAATCTTCATTCTCATCCACTCCTATTATCCGTAGGTTTGGTCTTCTCATTGTGTCCTGGATTTCCTGGATGTTTTGAGTTAGGATCTTTTTGCATTTTACATTTTCCTTGATTGTTGTGCCGGTGTTCTCTATGGAATCTTCTGCACCTGAGATTCTCTCTTCCATCTCTTGTATTCTGTTGCTGATGCTCGCGTCTATGGTTCCAGATTTCTTTCCTATGATTTCTATCTCCAGTGTTGCCTCATTTTGGGTTTTCTTTATTGTGTCTACTTCCCTTTTTAGGTCTAGTATGGTTTTGTTCATTTCCATCATCTGTTTGGATGTGTTTTCCTGTTTTTCTTTAAGGACTTCTACCTGTTTGATTGTGTTATCCTGTTTTTCTTTAAGGACTTGTAACTCTTTAGCAATGTTCTCCTGTAATTCTTTAAGTGAGTTATTAAAGTCCTTCTTGATGTCCTCTACCATCATCATGAGATATGCTTTTAAATCCAGGTCTAGCTTTTCAGGTGTGTTGGGATGCCATGGACTGGGGGAAGTGGGAATGCTGGGTTCTGATGATGGTGAGTGGTCTTGGTTTCTGTTAGTAAGATTCTTACGTTTACCTTTCGCCATCTGCTAATCTCTGGAGTTGTTATAGTTGTCTCTGTTTAGAGATTGTTCTTCTGGTGATTCTGATTACCGTCTATCAGCAGACCTGGGAGACAGGCTCTCTCCTCTGAGTTTCAGTGGTTAGAGCACTCTCTGCTGACAAGCTCTCCTCTTAAAAGGAAGGTGTACAAATATCTGGTGTTTGGACCTCCTCCTGTCCGAAGAAGAAGGCCCAAAACAGGACCTTTCCCAGATGCTGTGTTGCTTTCGCAGGTCACAGAAGCTGTCAGCTTCTGTGGTGCACACTCTCACCTGTGCAGACTAAGTTCCTAAGTTCGGCGGAGTCCCGGATCCAAGATGGCGCTCCCGTGCAGGGTGGACCACTGTCCTCCGGCTGGGTGGGTGCCAGATGTCTGCAGCCCCAAAAGGGTGCTGCCTCAGTGGCTCTGTGGCTCCCGCCTGCCCTAGAAGCTGTCTGCCTCTGTGGTGCACACTCTCACCTGTGCAGACTACGTTCCTAAGTTCGGCGGAGTCCCGGATCCAAGATGGTGCTCCCATGCAGGGCCGACCACTGTCCTCCGGCTGGGAGGCGATAATGGCTTTTTAAAAGGTGTCTAAGTTTGGGCTTTATCAAAAGGATGCTCTTTCAACCCTCCCCCCAAAAAAAACAACAATGGAGTAAAACGAGGTCATGTGAATGAGTCCTAATCCAGCATGGCTTATAAGAGGAGTATGTTAAGAGAGAGGCAGATATACTGAGGAGACCATGTGGAGACAATAAGGAGAGGATGGCCATCTGCCAACGGGACGGGGACTCAGAGTGGTCATCTAATACTTTGGGGCATTTTTTTTCTGCAGTTATATGTAACTCAGGCTGACCTGAAACTCACTATGGAGCAGAAGTTGATTGACCTGGAGTTCTTAGTCCTCTGCTTCCAAGCATTGAGATTAGAGTCGTGTGCCACCATCAACTCTGATAATATAAATTTTTGTGGCTCAGGCCACCTCCCCTGACCTGAGGTCCAGGATTTTGTTATAGCAGCTTCAGACTTGAATACAAGTATATCATCTCTTCCCACACCACATTTACTCAGACAAAAAGATGTCAGCGTCTATACTAAAGTTTCCACATATAGCAAAGAAGACTTCAGGCATTCCACTATCAATTTAAAAAGCAAACCTGTCACCCTGATCTTTTTCCTATTCATTTGTGAGAGGATAATTTGAACAAGAGGACCAGAGAGCTGAAAGTTTCTGAAGCCAGTTGTAAGTAAAGGAATTCTCTCCAGGCTGTGGAAGCACCTTGTTTTAAGTTTTAAAATTTTCCATTGCAGAAAACAAACACTACGGGCAGGCAAATTCCTACGTAATTCTCTCCATTATCCTCAGGAATCAATAATTCTACTGAAGCTACAGATTTATATATAGGTTGAAAGAAAACCCTTTCAAGGGGTCTTAGGCCCCAGCACAGTATCCTGATAACAGCTAAAGATGAATACTATCGTTTAATTATCATCGGAATGATGACCACTGGACTCCTTCTTTGAATGGCAAGGAACTTTCAAGGTATGTGCTTGCACAAAATTAATTGCATGCTTGTGGCACATATTTATTCTTATTGCAAAGTAATATAAAACTGAAAGGCAAGTTCCCTGAAATTTAGTGATGTTTATTAAACATGGGGCCTCGTGCCTCTCAGCTATGTTCCCCATAAAGGCTCCAGATGGGGGGAATCAGATATTCTGTATTTAGAAAACTAATGGGCATTTCAACACAAATATGTCAAAACCAAGTATTGCAATTTTCTCTCTTCCTCATCTCTGAAAATACTGTCATTTGCTTGGTTCAAACGATGAAACTAAAATTTTTCTTTAATTTCTCCTTCATCTTTATTTCCCGTAGCCAACCAATCAGCTGTAGCATAACCTGCCATCTCCAGAAGCCTGCCCCACTCTCCACTTGATGGTCCACTTACTGCTGACCCTGCACCTCAAACTCTTAGCACTGTTACTCTGAGTGAACCGCCTCCTTGAACACATCCCCTGGCTTCCAGTCTTCTCTCTACCCCCCTACTATCTGAAGACACAAATGGCATCCTTTAAAACACACAAAACCATACCATTCCTCTACTGAAAGCTATGTAACAAGTGCCCCATTCTATAGGATAAACCCAACCCGCTTACCATGTTCTAAAACCTCCTCTGTGGGTAACCAATTGCTTTCATCTCAACCTCAGCTACCAGAACTATCCTCCTAGCTCACCCAGCTACTTGTACTGCTCTTACCCAAGTCACTCACACAGAGGACCTGCTCAGAACTCTGGACAGCACTTCTCTCCATCCTACCCTGCTCCTCTGTCAGCTCTTTCCAGAACTGCTCAGCTCTCACTCTTGACCTTCCTGTTCCTCTGCTAGCTTAGGAGTGACTATTTCCTTTGCTGCTCAAGGTGGCAGCCTTGCATATAGTAGACCTAGCTGAGACAGTCCTTATTTTTTTCTTGTACCACTTTTAATACAGAACAGAGCACCTGTGCAAATCTTTATTTCTATACTTTGCCTCTAGCTTGGTAAAATAGAAGTTCTCCGAGGAAAGGGAGTTTCATTTCTATTTATCCCCTTATTTCTAGCAGATGTACTACACTGTGCACATAGCTAATGATCAGAAAATAGCAATTTTACTAGTACCACTGTGGCTAGGTCACTTGGTGGGATATTTTAATTTTCTGACTGCTATCAGGAGAGTAAGCAATTTAGCAAACGGAGAAGTAGTTTTTAAATCTTTGAGTTTTTGCACAGAAAGCAAATACAAATGCAGATCTGTTTAATTGGAGAAATTGCTAAGAAAAGTTAGCACTTTAACAAGCTCACATCTCCCAGAGGAGAATAATTAGTGCCCCTTACCTGTCTGCATAGTGTCCACCATAACTGTCTGACCCTTGCTTGGACTACATTAGCAGCAAAATATCACTCAAATCTCATTACTCTGAGTCCAAACTTAGTTTTACTGACTAAAAATTTCATATCCAAAGATGCTAACCACAAAGGCTTCAGACTGACTTTCGGCACAGTGGGCACACTGCAGTTACCTCTGCAGTATAACCTGCAGAGTGTGAGAGAACAGGATTTCGTGCAAGGCCTGCCTCTTGCAGAAACTGTGGACCATTAAAATGGAACAGATGTTTGAGGGGTCTTATATAGACGAACTGACAAAGTGAGGCTACAAGTTAGCCTTAAGTACAGAAGCAGGGGTAGTCATAAAGAGTCATAAAGAGCACACTGTTTTTAAATGTAGGTGGCTGAGCACAGCCAGTGAGCTCCCGGATCAGCTGAGAGGGCACACTTCTGTTATGTCTACACTTCTTCCTTCTCAGAGTCTGGGGTCCCACGTCCTGTGAAACAACAAAGGACCGAACAACCTGGCAACTGCTGCTGCAGACTTCAAAGTGCATCTTCTTTGCCAGCTTTGAATATTTACCATTGCCACACAGGCACTACCTTCTATACATTCTCAAAGGAAAAAATGGGTTAATCTCCTTTAAAATGGATTATAAACATTTGATTTATTAAATGGCCTATATTGAAGATAATCTAGCCCTTGTTTATAATTTAGACTCACTGTAATCAAGGTAAGTAATTACATGGTGCCCTCAATGCAGGTGGTGCCCCATCTTCGCAGCTCTAAGGCACAGTGCCCTTTTCATTATTCTGACTCTTAGAGTTTGATTCCTTTTTTAAACTGTCAACTAGAAACATTTCGCTTTTGTTTATGAAGCTTGGAATTTCCTTTTTCCTCCCGCCTCTGCTATTGTGTAAAGATCTGTCGATCTCATTATCAGAACAATTAGAACTATTCCAAAAGGAAAAACACACTTTAGCACTCTTTAATGAGCAAATATATGAACTTAGTATTTTGAGTTTCTGACAATTGTTTTGGCTGCTCCAAGGCCTTTTATTATTAGATTAATAGTTATATTTTAAACATTCACAGATATCAGATAAGTGGCCTCCATATCATTAAAACTCTGCTGTGGTTGAAATTTCTGTCTAACATTTATTCAGCTCGAAAAAACGATATAAACAAATAATCAACATGTGGCATTTCTAGGCCATGTGCAGTCTGCTGATAGGCCAGTCAGTAGTCATGACCCGTGGCACTAATTGCCTTTGCTATCAGCAGCACTATTACCAAATGTCAGTTCTTTACCCACTCACTTCCCTGTTTAGTTTGTCAGGAGCACTGGAAAGACACTCCACATTGAATTTCTTAAAACTGTTGCTTCTTTGAACCTTGGAAGTTTTTAGACTCTCACTAACGAGGCATCATAAATATTAAAACATTCCTAACTTTCAAATGGTAATCAAAGTAGAAACGGTGACCACATACACAATTGGAAGTTGTGTAAAAATTGTCAACAGGGTTCCCAGGGAGTAAAGTAATAAGATGGCCTAAAACAGTGGCATTAATATATGGTAGACATCTAGTCTCTTGAATAGGGAATAAAAAGGTACTCTATTATATTGGCTCCATGATGATTTTAAATCCAAATAACACACAGGTAATACCAAGCCAAGGAACAAAGCAATACTTCTTTTTTTATTCAGATGTACTTAGACATGGCTTGGCAGAACTTTCACCTCTAGCTTCATCCTAGAGATAATGCAGCTAAGAAGGAGAAAGAGTGAAAATTTTAACATTCCTATGACCAGTTCAAAAGGCAGTAATTTGCTGAGTTATATTCTAGTGATATATCCAGAAATGGATTCATTCCTATACAAATATGTCCTATCTCTCTCCTCATCTTGTCCTTATTATCCAGAAAATGATACTTTAGTTGCTGGCAGGGGCTGGAGGATGGATTTCTGGAGATCGTGACCAGGGAGGGATCTTAGTGGTGCTATTTCTGGTTCAATGGCAGTTAAGATTCTTTGGAATATTTGTATAAATAAACCCAAAATTATAAAGCAAGGAATTCACTTGAAAGTTGAGCCTCTAAACAATGACTTTATAGGGCATCAACATTTTATAAATTGATGACCACAGAGATTTACAAGAATTAAGTAGCTAAAGGTATAGATAAGACATAGATTCTAGAACCAAAGGGCCCCAGTTCAAGTCTTCAGATGTGTCAGTCACTCGGCCATGAACCTGGTACTGAATCCCCATTTCCTGCTCTGCCCTGCCTCAGCTTCCTTATTGAAGATAGGAAGTATAATTGCACTGACCTTCATCTGGTTGTTATAAAAATCAAGTGATATAGTTCAAGTATGTAGAAAAATTCCTATAAAAATCACAAGTGAAAGATGAGGATTAGCTAAAAAGCACTCAAGAAAGAGACCCATTAAGATGAATTTGGGCCAATGTCTATCAGGAAAGAAAAACAAAACAAAACAAAACAAAACAGAAAATGAGACTGACTTAAAACCTGGAAAGAACCTCTAAGACTCTGTGTTCTGTTTTCTTTAATTATTTCCCAACCCTACTTCTAACAGAGCACAGTAAACACAATTCCATGGATGGTAGTGTGAATTTGACCCACTGCACTCAGCCTTGTTTGCAGCCTGCTCAGAAAGATGGCAGACTCTCGCCAGCGAAGTGACCCTCAAGATGCAGCTGGCTGAGCACAAAGCACTTGATAATGACAGAACCACTCAGCTGTGCTGGGGATGTAACTTGGGTTAAGAAGTCATAGCTACAAAAGGCCTTGCCTTGAGAAATCACTGTTCCTACTAGACCAGCAAGCCCATGGGAGGCTGGTTACTATGTATCTTCAGCTCTAAGCACCAATATTCTCCCTGCTGCTCTCACCACTCTTTTCTTTATTTGTGTTTGCCTTCCGAACAATATACATGTTAATTTATTGATTATGGTGTCACTTTTTGTCCACATCAGTATTTCTTAGCATCAGTTTCTTGGAGTACCTGTATCCAGCTCATGTGTGTATTTAAGGATTCAGGTTTGGAGGCTCTTCAGTATTAAGACAAAAATCCATCATGATGAAGCCTTCAGGTGGAATAAAACCCCCAAAGTATGCTATGTTAAACAATCATTTCCATACAAGTGGACTTTAGATAGCATTGATGATATTCTGGACTGGATAGTTGTTACCATGCAGTGTCTGATGCTAACAGCATTGTTAGCCTCTATTTCTTAGCCACATTGTATATCCTGTGGGGACCTAAGTACACGTAACTGAAGACCACTGAGCTTTCTGCCTTCCAATATGAATGGGATCACATCTGCAACCAACTGCTCAGTGAGTGATGGGTTCCTGTTGTTACCTATGGGCTTCCATATTGAAATGGCTCTGAGCAGCACTCCATATGCAGTCTAACAGTTATGTATTTTCTCTAGTCATTTCCAGGACATTAAACTCAAGTTGCCAAGCGAACAGATTTTAATTTGAAGGCTGAAGGGGGATGTGCCATGACCTACTTGTTGCTAGCTGCTCTCACAGTAAATCCACTTAGATGAGTTTTTAAAAGGAGCAAGTCCCTGTTCCTATAGATGTGATATGTGATGTCTGGAAAGTAACTATGCTATAGAATTAATCACCTCACATTCAGTGGCTTTAAAAGTTCATGTACATTTAACTATAACTCAAAAGGTTGCTTTTGGTAGAAAATGTGTTTATGGATTTATGGATTAAAGAGGGAGTGATAATCTTTTTACTACAGCTATTATTTTTATAAATTCAGTTTGACAGCCAATGAGGCCTGTGCTTCAAGTGGGTTGTTTTAATTAATTCTCTTACCCACATGCCATTAGTATCATTCTTATCCCCTCAGGAGAATGACATTTTAATGAGAATGACTACTTTATTCACGATCACATAACTACTTCACTGTTGTGTCAATTAAACCATCTTCAACAAATATCAGAAATTTAAAGCTTATTTTGTAAGAGTAAAACCACATAGAAAAATAACTGGAAAACTAGATCATTCTTACTCTTAAACATGAATTAAAAATAATAACAACAAAAAAGCTAATGGCACAAAGTTCTGTAAAGTATGAAGAAAATTACATCATAATATAAGAGATCCCCTTCTAGGGACTTTAAAACTGATATAATAGCAAGTATATTTATGTACTCAGATTAGTGAAATAAAGTAGGAAAATTACATGGCTATGTTAATAGATGTAAAAACAATTTGAAAACATATTAGCTAAATCATAAAACAAAAAGTCCAGGCAAACTAGGAATTTAACTGATTTTTAAAATTGTACACATACCCATTTCTGAGTCTTTCAATGCAGTACTGTATTAAGATGGCTAAGGAAAGCTATCAGTATCTGCATACTATATAATTACTTTGAGAAATAAACATGTCAGGTGAACCCAAAGGCAAATGAAGATTCAAAAACTTTAAAGTAACTAGCTTTTTTGGTGTGGTGGGATGGAGTATAACAGCTAGTGGGTGTGGGTATGTGTGCACACCACTGGCATGTAAGGGGGTGAGTGGGTGCATATGTGTGTAAGAAGGTCAGAGGTTTAAAACTATGGAGGGTCCACCTCCATAGTTCTTGTTTATACATACTGAGGCAGAATCTCTGGTTGTACCCAGAGCTCAGCAGCTCAGCCAGTCTAGGTAGCCAGCTTGCTTTGGGGATCACCTGTCTCTGCCTGCCTAGTAGTGAAGTTAGAGGCAGGCTGCCACAGAAGCCAAGGATTTCCTTGGGTGCTGAAAAGCCAGACTTTGGTCCTTATCTTATGAGCATAATGCTTTGCCCACTGAACCATTGTGCCAGCTCCCAAAGTTACTAGATTAATGTGCAAAAGAGCATCCTAGTGGGAAAAAAGATGATAAAACAAAAAATTTTAAACAACAAAATTTAAATATCAACAACAATGAATAGGAAAACAAATATATTTAATAGATTACAGAACATTTTATTATGTATTTTAACATTTTGACGGGTTCATTTGCCTTCCTTTTGACTTCTATGTTAGAAGGAAATGCTCACTGTATTTAGTGTGGAACCTTATGTTTCTATGAGCTCTTGTGAAATGTAGATTATTGTTTAATATGCAGCTAAATTAACTAATATAAATTATAGTATACTACTGATTCCCTGCTTCTAGTTATCATGTCATATGTTTTAAGATATATACATTTCAGCAAAGATCTGTAACCCTTATTGAAAGACATTAATAGTCGCCTATGTCAGTTTGCTGTGTTCAAGTATGCAAAAGACACCATGGCTGTCAGTTGTCCTTAATCTACAAATTCAGTTCAGTGCAGTGGAACTATTCAATGTGGGGGCTTAAGACATTTCTAAGAATTTCATGGAGTAAGAAAACTGAACTTTTAGTTGTACAAAGGAATTTCATTATGAAAATTCCATACAGGCCTAAAATGCACATTGATCAAATTTGCCTCTATTAAGCTTTTGAATCCCTTTTCCTTCTTTTCCTGTCTAGATCCTTTATATCCTCCCCCTTTTATGCCCATATTTTTTCTACCACTAGATTTCATTTACAATAGGAAAAAGCATGATATATATCTTTGTGTGATTAGATTATTTCATTTATCGAGACCTTTTCTGGTAAATGACATAAATTCACATTTTTTATGTTCAAATAAAACTCCATTGTGTGCATATAGCACATTTCTTTCTATTCATGTCTTACTGGGCACTTAGACTGATATCATACAATAATTTGGCTATTGTGATAATACATCAATAAACATGGTCCACAAGTATTTCTAGAGTAATCTTACTTTGATATTTTAAGGAATAGATAGATAGATAGATACTTATATACATACATACATACATACATACATACATATATACATACATACATAGATTGTGATATATATGTATCATTTAGGAAGTACAGTTTTAGCCTTTTAAAAAAATCTCCAAACTGACTTCTATCATGGTTCATTAATTTGCATTCCAATCAGCAGTGTGTTTATAAGTGTTTCATTTACTTCTGTATCCTCATCAATATTTATTGTTTTTATTTTGTTGATAGTATCCAAGGAATAAAACTGTTTATATCAACACTAAATAGGAATACACACACACACACACACACACACACACACCACCACCACCACCACCACCACCATCACCACCACCACCACCACAACTACCACCATCACCATTACCAACACCATCATAGCCACTCCTGTAAACTATCACTGGTCATAGAAATACAGAGTAATAAATGTAAACATAAATATTAGAATGTTATAGAGTTGAAAATTAATCAATGGCCATTATGTACATCAGTACAAGTGAAATTTAATATCGTGAAAAAGAAGTTTCAGAGAAATATATGGCACATGATACACCTATGCAATTAAAAGAAATCAACTGATATTTTTATTACTGCATAGAAATATATGTGACTATGTATGGAATATATATGTGTATGTGTGTATATATATACATATATATATACATATATATATATACACACACACACATATATATACACACATACACATCTTATATATAGGGCTACATATGTGACAAACCTAAAAGAGATCCAAGAGAATGCTAAAATGTAATTAGAGGCAACCTTTGCAAAGGAAGAAGAGAAATACAATTAGGGAATTACTGTTGAGCCATTTTATTTCAGCTGATAGTATATGAATGTTTATAATTCTAGCTTTGTTTCCACTTTACTCATGAGTATTAAATTGTTTCATATTTTCATGACTCATATTTTCCTATGACTCAAATATATATAAATTTTCCAAAATGCCACAAACATTTTTCAAAAGATTGCCATGAAGTTGGCCAATTAGCTTATATATTGGGAGAAGATAGAAATTTAGGAACACAGAAATATGGGGAGAAATACATGGATTCAACTGAGTTCTAACACTGTACTAAGTATAACCTGAAATCTTTAAATGTATAAAAAGCAAGAGTTCTGAGTTCTTATTGTTGATATGGACCACAAAGGGCAGAAGTCACAAGTCACTTGAGGTGATTTGCAAAACAAACTATTGAAGTTTTAACTGGTACACAATCAACCAAGAATGGCAAATCTAAGGAATTGTTCTCACAGAAGATGTCATCTACATTTTACTGGCTACTTAATGGACTTTCTCTTGGGCAAATGTTAGAAAAGGATTCCTGATGATGCCACAACTATTTTGGAAGACACTGACCCTGACTGCTATTACCTAGAAAATTGGCCAACAAAGTGTCCACTGCAATCACAAAAGGCACAGAAATGTGGATTCTAGAGAATCAGAGTGCTTTTGCACTTGGAACACTGTGTGCAGTTCAAATTATTTTACTTGAAGAAAAATGAGATGGATATGGCAAAAGCCGAAAAATATTAAGTGCAATAGTTAGGGGCATGAAGAGGGACTGGCGAGGTTACCTTATATATGGGGTTTTACCTGTATGGAGGAAAGGTTTGGAAAGAGATTTTAACTGGAATATGTCAATTTTCCAAACACACTGACAGGTTAGCCCCCTGTGTGGGAGGGGGATCTGAATGCTTGGAAAGATGAGGAGATTACTAATGCGTTGAAGCTTGATTTCTCACATATCAACTTTCTCACATATTTCACTTTCTAAAAGTGGACTTTCAATGGATTTTATTATGATATTTCATATGTATATATCAACACAGAAGTAAGTTTTGAGGGCTGTCATATGAAACTGCTCCCAAACGGTTATTTCTCATCTATACCATTCATAATCACCTTTGTTTATACTTCCACCTCTGCATTTTTCTTATACATCTCTCTTCTCTATTATCCTTAAACCTTTGAGATATTATTACTTCCTCTGTCATTGTATTTGCCCACTTTGGAACAGTTAATATGTACTTATTAATTTAAATGATTAAAGATTGAAACATATCCAAAGATCAATTATCTACTAATGACATCAATGTTTTAAGGATACATGTATTATATTTGACAATGAAATCCATTTTAGTTATACAAAGATTCTATGTGTAATGGAACACAATGAATTTCCTGTAGGAGACAGTAAATGAAACTGTTTTGGGTTGCTTGGGTTCCACTCTAGTTGGCAATGTAATGCTCAGCACATATTAAAAAGGAAGTATATTCTGAATTCATATATCATAAAATATGTCCTTATAAAGCATATATCAATGGTGTAGAGGATAGCATTTTATCTCCCTACAAAATGTTCTCGAGGAATGTGTTCATGAACCAGACACTAATGGAGAAAAAGGTCAATATTGGTTTCAAGCAATGGATATACCAATTAAAGGGCTGATCGATAAACTAATTTGATGAAACTAACATGTGAACATTATTTCCAACATTGTAAGACTGAATCAATTGAGGCCAAAGAGCTGGATTCTATTGATTTTTTTCTATCCTCATTCCATATAAGCTACACACACACACACACACACACACACACACACACACACCACAACTGACTTATTTGGTGTAGAATTATTACTAGGAATAGAAAGAGATTCAGATCCAATAAACAGAATATAGTTGGTTTCAATGTTCAAATATTTCTGGAAACCATGGCTGACTTTATCGCTAGACAAACTCTCGTGTGATCTAAATGTGGCTTCATTGCAATAATCCAGACTGGGCATCTGAAGAAAAGGAAACATCTAGAAACAGCAGTTCTCCTCAAAACAGATGATGTCACAGGATGAGAGATGGCGGCTAAACGTAGGTGTGCTGTTTGGGAAATTACATTTATATACTCCAATAATATCCAGGAGCTCTCAGGACACCAAGCTGTTCTTCCTTTTAACCAATTGCAGATACCCGGCTTTTGTCTGCTGCTCTAGCCATCTTTTCACATTAGTGCCTGTGATTTTTATGGCCCTTACACACTCCTGCTTGACGATCATCTTGGATTTTCCTAAGAATCTGTTCAGCCATGAAGGGAACATGGAATTATTCTCATCAGAAACTGCATAATTAATGTGTGTGAGGTATCGGTGAGTTAATCAAGAGCCGGGATTTTATAAGTAGCTGAATATAAAGACAGGCTAGGCTAGGGCAGGCAATATGGGCAGGCAATATGAGCAAGCAAAACTTGGTGGTAAAATAAGACGAATTTCTATTACTTCTAAAGCTATGTATTTTTTCTCTAAAATGTATCAGTAGATTTCAGCTTTTCCTGACCTCCCAAACTATCCAGGCCCACTACAAAATGGACAATGTTCTTCATGGTTTAAATGCCAAATTCGATAAGCAATGCATAAATCTATACTTTTTAATTTGGGTAACTAATTGAGGAGAGGCTAAAGTTTTAGTAACCATCGTCCATCTTTATCTCTTCTTATTCCTTCCAGAGGTTAAAAAAAAAGAGGTTTGTTTTTTGTAGATATGCTTGTACACATGTATAAACACATTTGCTGATATGGACTATTGAACATTAATGAAGCCATAAAACTATTTGGCATCTCATAAAAGCTGCACACTTGTGCATGCCTTTCTTGGTACTCAGTGTATATTGGAGATCCCTCTATGTCTATGTAGATAGAATTTAGTTCAATTCCTTTGACTGATTCTAAGCTTCCCATAAATGTGGGGGTACCATTGCATGTGGCAATGGGTACTTTTATGGTAAAAGGTAAATTCAGGGTTGTTCGATGACTTTTAACTCGTTTTCAAATGCAGGTGCCCATTTAAAATCCCACAAGTATTATGAAAGAATCTGAGCATCTATGTACTCTTATCACCCTCTTGATATTATGAACATATTTGCTTATGGCAGTTCACTATGACTCGTTCTGTTTTAGCCCTGAGTCTAATCATTCTCCTAGTATCCAAATGGAAAGAACAGAGGAGGTAGATCTAAAGGATTTTTTTTTTTAAAAAAGGAAAGTAATTCTGTCTGTCCTCCAAGGCTATCAGAAATTGAATAGTTAAGTAACACCTCTCAGAATAAATAAGAGGCACCTTCACCTCCCTGATTTTGGCTGATGCTGACTGGAAATTTACCACTTTACTGGTCCTATCTCCTTTCCCCTGAAGTAAGCCACTGCCATACCACTTCTGTGCTCTGTGAACCCTAGAGAAGCAAGTCAATATCTCTTACCAATTGCTGCCATGCTTGCTTCCCAAAGAAACACTACTAATGAAAAGAAATCTTGTCTATCTCATACAACATTTAGCAGTTCTGTCTTTCCAAACATAAACTGGAAGTGTTACCTAGTTGTTTAGAGTTAGCATCCTAAATTATTCATGGGATTGTTGTGATTTTCCTACGCATGATCAAGAAGTTCCTAATAAAGCTATTTAAATAAAATGTACAAAAGGACCTTTAAAATTGTGTTTGGAGAAACACAGAAAGGGCTGTTGGTGTGGAAGCAGTAGGAGTTCAGAAAGATATTTTTACTTTTCAAAGGTCTTCATTAAAACACAATGAAAGCACGAGGCATCAATGGCAGGCTTTAACTACTACGCTAAAATGCAATCAAATGCACAAATCTGATCATGGGGTCTTCCTTTCAGCTACTCAAAAGAAAGACGCAGCAGCCTGCAGCAAGGTGCACCTGCAATTTATTAACTCAGAGTTTTAAATGTTGCTCAAAAAGGCTGGCTTTGTTGTCAAAAGAAAGGTAGTTTAGAAGGAAAAAATTAAACCATGCGAGCTACACAATGATCTTTACAGATTAATGTACTTCACTATAGGGTACCCATTAGACTGAGAGAACAAAATGAAATAAAACAAAACAAAAAAAAAAAAAAAAAGCAGTTTCCCGGCTTCCTCCCAAGTCCCCTTGTCCTGAGCAGAAATACAGTAATTACAGGACTTCTTCAGACCCTAGCATAGCTCCTATGGGCACTCAAACACTGAATAGACTTCCCTGGCCCCTGCATTATACTTCACAGGCATTTTAAGAAGTATTTAAAATTAAGAAGGATTACTAGAAGAACAGAGAAGAACCAACCTCTCAAAGCACTCCACCCATAACATCATAAACATGGTTCAAACCACTGGCCAGTTAGATCCTGGAGCGTCAGGCTTATGTGGGGTTCAGATATTGGCCCAAAGTGCAGGGATGGTGTCACCAACCTATCCTCAAAATTTTTGACCTAGAATTGTTCCTGTCTAAAATAAATGAAGGGATAAGAATGGAGCAGAGACTGAAGGAAAGGCCATCCAGTGACCTGTTAAACTTGGAATCCTTCTCATGGGTCAAATCAAACCCTGACAGTTACAGGTGCTATATTGTGCTTGCAAACAGGAGCTTAGCATGGCTGTCCTCTGAGAGGCTCTACCAGCAGATGACTGAGACAGATGCAGATAATTACAGATAACCATTGGACTGAGGTTGGGATCCCTATGGAAGGATCAACAGAGCTGAAACGGATGGCAACCCTGTAGGAAGACCAACAGTGTCAACTAACTCAGACCACTGGGAGCTCCCAGAGACAAAGCCATCAACCAAAGAGCGTACATGGGCTGTTCCATGTCCCCGCTCCAGCACATATGTAGCAGAGGGATGTCCTGTCCTGCCTCACTGGGAGAGGATTCACCTAATCCTGTAGATACTTGATGCCCCAAGGAAGGGGAATGCTGGGGGGGTGGGGAGCACAGGCAAAGGGGAGGGGGAGGGATGAAGAACTCTGGGAGGGGATACTGAAAAGGGCGGGGGGCAACATTTAGAATGTAAATAAATAAAATAATTATTTTTTTAAAAGAAGAAAGAAATTTCAGCTAAGAATGCAGAAATGACATGAGTTTTTGGTAGGTGCTATAACTTCAGGAATTTGAAGAGCTTTTGTGAAAATCTGGTGTTAGGTTTATCAGCTCACGTGTTTCCCAGGTACAACTGGGATAGACAAAGAGGAGGTGAGGACTGAGGGATGTCTCTGCTTGGAAAAATGGTAATTCAGAAGTGTTTTACCAAGAACCAGTTCATAACCTAGCTTACCTTAGGTTCATTCAAGTTGGCCCCTTCCCATCCTCTCTGGACCAGAGTTCCTATTTGTGAAACACAGCCAATCAGGAATGGGGTAGGATGAGTAACAGGGTGTGTCCTTACTGTCAAGTTCCAACTCTGTTTTCTGTAAGTCAGCCTCAATTTGCAGTCTTTCTATCACTGGCTTTTATTGTGAAGCCAGTGATTAGTGATTGGTCCTGCCAGAGGATGACTGAGCTTTGTATAAATATTCATTTCTGAGAGAACCATGAGCAAACATTCAGTAATGCAATACAACACCCACTTCCAAAAATTGCAAAATAAATAAATAAATAAATAAAATAAGCTTTCATTCAAAAATAATTTTTAAGGAAGAGGGAATACTACTCATAGGCTTGCACTGAAGATAGCACTCATTTTACACACACACATTGTAGCTGAGAGAATTCTCTATTAATAACTACCAATCATCCCAGTTGGAACCTTTTTGACCCTTAATCAAAAATAGCTTAACAATGTCCGCACTAAATAAGAGTGGAGGCAAATTCAAGGAATAAGAGAACGCTGAGTTTCAATAGTGCTGTAGTTTTATAGTGCACACCCACTGGTTCATGAGTCCACCAAGTGACTCCCCCTGTAAGTTTAGAGCCTTGCTACACATCACTGTGAATTTCCACATCAATAGAAGTACTGTCTAACTGGTAACTGTGGCTTCTGGCTATTACAGACCTATTGTTTATGCTCCCATCACAAATAAGTGTATGACGTCTAAATCCCAATGTATTTGGCCATTGGGTTGAGGTATAGTTGCATCAAAATTTGGAGGATCATAAATGGGATTTGTACCTCTATGAGCTGGTGAAAAGACTAGAGATTTCATTTTCTATGATATGAAGATATAGTATAAGTCAGTCATCTGTAGTACAGGAAACTAGAACCTGACCATAATGGTATCTAGGCCTTAAACCTCTTGTTTTTAGAACTGCAAGAAATAACTTTCTGCTTATAAGTTACCTGGTATTTTGTTATAGTAGCTTGAACTAAGATACCAGAAAATAATTGTTGGAGCAAGGAATGACAAAAAAAAAAAAGTGAATTCTGAGGTGAGAATTCTTTGTTTAGCTCTGAGCCCCATTTTTAATGGGGTTATTTGATTTTCTGGAGTCCAGCTTCCTGAGTTCTCTCTATATATTGGATATTAGTCCCCTATCTGATTTAGGATAGGTAAAGATCCTTTCCCAATCTGTTGGTGGCCTTTTTGTCTTATTGATGATGTCTTTTGCCTTACAGAAGCTTTGCAATTTTATGAAGTCCCATTTGTCCATTCTCGATCTTACATCACAAGCCGTTGCTATTCTATTAAGGAATTTTCCCCCTGTGCCCATATCTTCGAGGCTTTTCCCCACTTTCTCCTCTATAAGTTTCACTGTCTCTGGTTTTATGTGGAGTTCCTTGATCCACTTAGATTTGACCTTAGTACAAGGAGATAGGAATGGATCAATTCGCATTCTTCTACATGATAACCACCAGTTGTGCCAGCACCATTTGTAGAAAATGCTGTCTTTTTTCCATTGGATAGTTTTAGCTCCCTTGTCAAAGATCAAGTGACCCTAGGTGTGTGGGTTCATTTCTGGGTCTTCAATTCTATTCCGTTGGTCTACTTGTCTGTCGCTATACCAGTACCATGCAGTTTTTTTGTTTTGTTTTGTTTTTTTTTTTTTTTTATCACAATTGCTCTGTAGTACAGCTTTAGGTCAGGCATGGTGATTCCACCAAAGGCTCTTTTATCCTTGAGAAGAGATTTTGATCCTTAATCATCAGGGAAATGCAAATCAAAACAACCCTGAGATTCCACCTCATACCAGTCAGAATGGCTAAGATCAAAAATTCAGGTGACAGCAGATGCTGGCGAGGATGTGGAGAAAGAGGAACACTCCTCCATTGTTGGTGGGATTGCAAGCTTGTACACCACTCTGGAAATCAGTCTGGCGGTTCCT
Source organism: Mus caroli (assembly GCF_978045245.1). Taxonomy (NCBI): domain Eukaryota; kingdom Metazoa; phylum Chordata; class Mammalia; order Rodentia; family Muridae; genus Mus; species Mus caroli. Next base: position 67,403,337 of record NW_028227257.1, on the reverse strand, counting down.
CAGAAAATTGGACATAGTACTACCGAAGGATCCTGCAATACCTCTCCTGGGCATATATCTAGAAGATGTTCCAACCGGTAAGAAGGACACATGCTCCACTATGTTCATAGCAGCCTTATTTATAATAGCCAGAAGCTGGAAAGAATCCAGATGCCCCTGAACAGAGGAATGGATACAGAAAATGTGGTACATTTACACAATGGAGTACTGCTCAGCTATTAAAAAGAATGGATTTATGAAATTCCTAGGCAAATGGATGGACCTAGAAGGCATCATTCTGAGTGAGGTAACCCAATTACAAAAGAACTCACATGATGTATACTCACTGATAAGTGGATATTAGTCCAGAAACTTAGAATACCCAAGATATAAGATACAATTTGCAAAACTCATGAAACTCAAGAAAAACAAAGACCAAAGTGTGGACACTTTGTCCCTTCTTAGAATTGGGAACAAAACACCCATGGAAGGAGTTACAGAGACAAAGTTTGGAGCTGAGATGAAAGGATGGACCATCTAGAGACTGCCATATCCGGGGATCCATCCCATAATCAGCCTCCAAACGCTGAAACCATTGCATACACTAGCAAGATTTTGCTGAAAGGACCCTGATATAGCTGTCTCTTGTGAGGCTATGCTGGGGCCTAGCAAACACAGAAGTGGATGCTCACAGTCAGCTATTGGATGGATCACAGGGCCCCCAATGGAGGAGCTAGGGAAAGTACCCAAGGAGCTAAAGGGATCTGCAACCCTATAGGTGGAACAACAATATGAACTAACCAGTACCCCCCAGAGCTCGTGTCTCTAGCTGCATATGTATCAGAAGATGGCTTATTTGGCCATCAGTGGAAAGAGAGGCCCATTGATCTTGCAAACTTTATATGCCTCAGTAAAGGGGAATGGCAGGGCCAAGAATTGGGAGTGGGTGGGTAGGGGAGTGGGGGGGAGGGCATGGGGGGACTTTTGGGATAGCATTGGACATGTAAATGAAGAAAATACCTAATTAAAAAAAAAGAAAAAAGTGAATTCTCATGCTCTGAGTATCTTGTGCCATCTCAATTCTGCCATAACATACCATAACACATTATATATAAATATCAAGATTACCATAAGTATATCCATATGGTAATATGTATGCTTAACTCTCTGAGCCTCAATGACAGCCCTGTTAAATGAAGATGATAATCTTAGAAGGGATATATATATATATATGTATATATATATTCATATATATGATATTAAATAAGGCATATGACTTGTACAAATTTGTGCTAAGTTATCTTCAGCATAAAAATGATTGAAAGTTACCATTTCCAGGAAAATATATATATAGCTTAAGAAGCTGTACCATACATCTTTTAAATCCAGGAACAAAGGCCCATCCTTAGTTTCAAGGGAGGCTTCAACATCATCTCCAATATGGAAGTAGGGCAGAAAGAAGCATACTGCAGATGCTGACATTTGCCACAAATTCCTTGATAAAGGAAACACAAAAAAATTCAACAGCCTATGTGATTGTGAAGGATTCAAGGCACTAATTCAATTCCTTATATTTTCCTATGTGGCCTTAACTGTTGAGAGGCTCAGAATTACAGTCAGACCGATTTTAGAGAGAGTGCTTTCTTGCTGTAACTTTCTCCTCCTTCCTCTTCCCTCTCCTATGAATGCTTCTTAAATCGTGCCAGTGAATCTGTAGCCTTAATTAAGACATTTGATCTTTAAATACGATCAAAAGAAGGAAAGAACCATGAAGAAGCATAGCAATGCATTTTCTTTAACAATAAAAAAAAAACGCCCAATGGGAGATGGGAGGAAATGGACAGTCAAAGCAGACCAGGGCTCTTCTGTGGAGAGCCTGCTTCTAGTTTGTTACCACTTGTGGCCTCCCTCTTCTCTGCAAACAGTTGTATCTCTCCCCTTTAGTTTCAGACTTCACCAGAAATCCAGGAGCTGAGTCAGGACTACAAGTGTCTCCATCTGTCCAGCAGGAAGGCTGAATTGTTTTGGAAATGCAATGACAGGAGAGATCACCATTTTATAAAACCTCTTCAGAAAACACAGAAAGAATATGATTTCTCCTACTGGATTTTATATTCCTCAAAGCCACAGGACAAGCAAAAACATTTATCTTGAGAAGCCTCATTAACAGAAGCATCTTATGTAATTCTCTGTCTCTCCCTTAAGGGACTATTAAGTGACTTACACAAACTGGATACTCAATAGAGTCCCCGATAAAGAAAACAACCTCGGGACTGGCACTAGCAAATGGTATTCATCCACGGCTCACTTTGAAGAGGTTTCTTCCCGTGACTGGGTGGCGACCACATAAAAGGCATGCTTTAAGGAGTAGATGCCTTATACACAATCCTGACAACCATGCCAAGTAAGAGAATGGGGTAGTGCTGGTTTCTCTCATAAGCTTTCAGAGCAGAAGAACTCCCATATTACTACTGACTTTTCTCATGGATGGGACGGCATACCTGACCGAACCAACTTAGAGAAGGAAGGATTTCTTTTGGCTCACCATTCAGAGGAAGCAATGCATCATGGCACTGAAGGTAAGGCAGCAGCAGGAATAAGCAGAAACATAGAACAATATATCTCCATAGATCAAGACACAGGGAGAAAAACTAGAAGGGGGGAGGGCTGTCTTATAATCTTCAAGGCCCATCCCAGCATCTGTCAGACAGACCTTGTATACAAAATGTTCTTCAGTATCCCAAAGCAGTGCCAACTCCTGGGGATCGAGCATTCAAACACATGTGCCTGAAGGAGACATTCTACCTCTAAATGTTAGTACCATTTACCTTCTGATCAGGCCTGTTGATCATACAATTGTGATCAGATATTACAGAGCTTACAAGAATGTCCATATGACAAAGGGAACCACTTGACATTGGTCCTGATCAAGCCCAGCATGTCAGATGGGACCTCACCCAGAAGGCACCTCATAAAGAAGGCTTGATAGAGAAGGAGGAATTCCCTACATGAAACTTAATACACATGCAAGAGCACACACTGAGCCATGGCCATATATTTATTGGGCCTTTTCCGTCCAATGGCTCAGGAGGCGGAGGCAGCAGACAAGGGTATTAGTAGCTTAGGGTGCAGAGGAGCTCCTACAGATACCTAAGCCATTTGACCCTTTTGAAAATACAAACATTTAGAAAGTTCCCTAACTTTTGGGATAGCATTTGAAACGTAAATAAAGAAAATATCTAATAAAAAAGAATAATAATTAAAACAAGAAAATATAAACATTTCAAATAGTTAGCTGAAATGCCCAACAAAGGGGAGAGAGAACCTGTAGAGACCACATCCCAGTTGGTGGATGGGGTCACCCACTCATCTCCAAATTTTTAACCCAGAATTGCTCCTGTCTAAAGGAAATACAGAGACAGAGTATAGAGCAGAGACTGAAGAAAAGGCCATCCAGAGACTGCCCCACCTGGGGATCCATCCCATATACAAACACCAAACCCAGACACTATTGCAGATGCCAAGAAGTGCTTGCTGACAGGAGCCTGATACAGCCATCTCCTGAAAGGCTCTGCCAGAGCCTGACAAATACAGAGGTGGATGCTCACAGCCAACCATTGGACTGAGCATGGAGACCCCAGTGGAGGAGTTAGAGAAAGGACTGAAGGAGCTGAAAGGGTTTGCAACCCCATAGGAAGAACAACAATATGAACTAACAGGTACCCCCAGAGCTCCCAGGGACTAAACCATCAACCAAAGAGTACACATGGAGGGACCCATGACTCCAGCCACATATGTAGCAGAGGATGGCCTTCTCTTGCATCAGTGGGAGAAGAGGCCCTTGATCCTGTGAAGACTCAATGCCCCAGTGTAGGGGAATGCGAAGTCAGGGAGGCAAGAGTGGGTGGGGGAACACCCTCATAGAACTAGGGGGGAGTGGGGATGGGATAGGAGGTTTCCGGGAGATAAACAGGGAAGGGGGATAACATTTGAAATGTAAATAAATAAAATATCCAATAAAAATTTCACAATGTGATTTTTTTATTGTATTATAGAAACAATTTTGCAGGAACCTGTGGCCTCCCTTCCCCCAGCCTGGAACCTGCCTGCTCAAGGGTGGAGCTACCGGCTCATTCGTCCTGCCACGCCCACTGCTGGAACCTGCCCTTGCTGCCTGGAGTCACACACGTGTTCGTCCTGCTACTGGACCCTGAGTTACTTGGCGGGAAATTGGGTTCCCTCCCCCTTCCTTTATAACTAGTGTCTGGAATTAGTAAAATTGAGTCTTGATCAGAGTCTTGTCTTGACTCCATTGTTTCTTCCGCCCCGTCTAGATTCCTCTCTTTGCAGGGAACTGCCATTCTCAGTTGAACCGTTCGTGTTGTGGACCGCGGGCGGGCCACAACAGGAACCTAGAAGAACTCTGTGGAACAATTAATGAGAAGTCTGTATGCCAAGCAATGTAATCAAGTACCAATGAGCCCTGCCTTCATAAAGGCCCTATCCACTGGGCACAGTTTTCTAATTTTATAGGTAAGGAAACAGGGTTCAGTGAGCCTACAAGAACGTCCCTAAGATATCCTTCCAATGCTTCTATTGTATTAGAGGAAAAGCTGGGACCCAGCCCAATGTCTGATTCCAATATCTGTGCCAATGTGATCTCCTGCCTTCAGGAAGCAAGAGGACTAAGAAGAGAACACGAGGGTAGGCCTGGGCAACTGTAGGCTTCTGTACTAGACCAGACCAGAGATGAAGGGAGTCTGAGGAAGGGCAAGATGCATAGTAACATGCACCAAAGGTCTGTGGTTCCATGAGTTGATCTTAAATGTACTTGACGGTATGTCAGAGGAAAATATTTTCTTACTTGAAAAATTTTAAAGAATGCTTTAGCCAGATATGATGGTTCGTGTCTGTAATCCCTGCTTGGGAAGCTGAGGCAAAGGATGGTCACAAATCCCAGCCTTTCTACACAGTTAGCTCAAAGCCACTGCAGGTTACAAAGTGAGACCCTATCTCTAAAAAAAGAACATTTCAATGATAACCTTACCTTAGATTGAGAAGCTAAACCTACAATCAAATGTAATTTCTTTAAACACTCAATTAAGAAGCTGCAATCTTAGTAATACTAGAAAATATTTTTGCATATCTCAAAACAAGTCTATAAAAAAGCACAGTGAGATTCTATTTCATATCCACTAGGAAGTCTATATAGATTTTTTTTAAACTGGAAAATAAGTGATATGAAAATTATGGTGAAATCAGGACCTTCTTAGACCCATGATGGGTTGTGAAATGCTACAGCTGCTATGGAGATCAGTTTGACATTTCTTCTGAAATTGAGACTCGGCATATGAGGACAAGCTGTTAAAGAGAAGGAAGAAGGGGCAATGGCACGTATGTGACATAGAAGCAGAAAGGGGATTATTTGGAAGGTGGGTGGGGACTGGCAAGGGTAAAATAGGTGGGGGAGTCTATGGCCGACAATCTATAAGGATTGGTTCACTAACTTTGTACCTCTTGTGCTAGACTCTGGTCCTGCATACAGATACTCTGCTTTAACTAGTACAAGAGGTTCCTCCCCTAGCAGATAACTAGACATGCCTAGAAGATAACTAGACATGCCTAGCACAATCCCATTCCTCACCTCTTTCAAAGTTTATCATCAGCTAGGACAGTTTGGGTTTGGCTTATATTCAGAGTCTGATCTCATGAAATACTACCAGCACCACAGGCAGTGCCTTACTGGTCTTCAAAGCATTACAGAAAGGAACAAGGCAGATTCTGTCCTGCCCCAGTCCATAGTGGCATTTGTGTTGGTGGAGAGAGGTTTAAAGACCACAGCACATTTATTGCATCAGGACTTCGCAGAGCTTTTACACACTCAGTTCATAGAATGTAGCTTGGCCTAGTCCTGAGCAGGCTGGAAAAGATGAGCTCATACAAGCCCATCTATAAGTCTAACATGAAAATCCTCACATACTCGCTCACCTCCCAACCCACAGAGCAGACCCCCACATGCAGTAGATACCAGAGGACGTGAAGGTGGTCAGATCCACCAAGGCTCTGATGTCACCCTGCACAAGCCTGGCATTGTTATGTTCTCCTGACTCTCCATGCTCTGCTTTTAGTGTGGTCATTAAAAGCCCTGTGAATCTGAAAAGTTCACCAACTAATGTAATGTTATGAAGTAATCACATGGGATGTGAGGACCAAACACTTGTATTTCACTAATCATTGAGGCTGATTCACAATTCAGGGTCCCTCAAATATGCTGCCCACGTACTGCCCTCATCTCTGGCTCGGCTCCCTTCTCCACGCATCTCTTCTGCATTAACTTAGCCATTTTTACTCCCCGGGGGAGCTCGGGAAAATTGAAGATGTCAGCTCAGCAGGGTCCCAGGGAGATTGAAGGCTGAAGCCAAACCCACAGATACTATAATGGAAAAATACTCTGGGTTTAAATCAAAAGAACTTAAATCGCAATTTTTGGAAGAATAAGTTCTGGTTATTTTGTGGTTAAGAAAAAAATAATGGAAAGGGAAGAAAAAAAAAAGATAATATTGCTCACTCAAGAGTGATGTGAAAAACGATGGTAATTCCATGCCTTGGTTGGATGCCTCGAGGCCTTCACATCCTGGCTGCTTGGTGTTCACTGTACCAAGGAAAACACTTTCCAGTCTTGTGGGTTTGAAACGCAATGTCCTTCTCATATTTGTCTGTTGTTTTAGTTTAATGTATTGAGTTATAAACATAAACCTCTAGGCAGGAGCAATGCTGAGAAAGGACAGCTCAGGCGGAGTATGGAAGGAGCGAAAGGGAATTAGGTAAAAAGTCAAAATCCGTTTATACCTTTCCTGCTATTTCCTTACCCTGGGCCACATTGACTTTTGTGTCCCTAATTAGGATATTTCCTCACTGCACATTACTGAGGTACTCTAAGAGAATAGACTGGCAGAAGGACCCTTCACAGGCCATGGGAGTTCCCTTTCTAAAATATATGATTCCGGGCCTTTTAGTCATTTCCAAGTTGTTTGACTTGCGATACCCTCTGATGTTTAATCACCACCCCAAAAGCCATGCTGTACACACCACCAGGAGCTGCTCCTCATCCCACCCCATCACCACCCCCAGCCCTTCAAAGCTTCTCCTATTCCTTCGGACTCTATGGATTTGTCTGTTCTGCCTGTGTCAGAGGTGGATCATGTAATTTGTTGTAGCTCAGTGACCAACCACTGAGGCTCTTTTTACCTTCCTCCACAAGCTCTGCTTCACTGCGGTCGTCTGCGTGCTACTCTTAAACGTACCGACTGTCTTCTATAAAGGCTGTGGTTCAACTGCTGAAGACTCAGATATCTCATCTGAACTCTGATTCATGTATCCATTGTCCTCTGAGAATCTTTTCTTCATTTCTCACAGTTAAAAGCAAAGGGTCTAAAGCTTCCCTCCATCCCCTGCCAACACACACACACACACACACACACACACACACACACACACACACACATTTCTCATCCTATCATGTTCCTCTCTCACCATTTTCCTAAATTTCAGAACCATAAAGGTAGAATAGCATCCTTTGCCTCTTTCTCCATAAAGAACAAAGAAGGGCAGTGACTCCTTCTAAATCTTACCCCAAATCATCCAGGTAATTTAATGTTCAATGTCACATTGTAATCATGTAAACATGGTTCTTAACTCGCTGGTGCGGTCTCTCTACTCCAGTCCTGCAGCCCTCCCGCCCATCCCTAAGCCTGGTTGATTGCAAAGCGGTTCTGCTTAGTTAAACTCTTACCCAGCCAAGGCTTGACAGCATCTGACCTCAGCCTCCTTTCCCCAGCTAGTCATGCATTGTTTCCCATCTAAAAACACAGCTTTCTTTTCTTTTACTTTTCCAACTCTCTGGGATTATTTTAGCTTCAGGCTTCCACTGTAGACAGGATGAGTAGCAAGCAGAATTCTTTTTTTTTTTTTTAAATCTTTTTTTTTTTTTTTTTTTTAGATTTATTTATTATATGTAAGTACACTGTAACTGTCATCAGACACACCAGAAGAGGGCATCAGATCTCATTACAGGTGGTTGTGAGCCACCATGTGGTTGCTGGGATTTGAACTTCAGACCTTCAGAAGAGCAGTCGGGTGCTCTTACCCACTGAGCCATCTCACCAGCCCCCCCCCTTTTTTTTTAAGTTTGATATTTTCCTTTTTTAAAATTTTTTATTTTATTTTATTTTGATTAGATATTTTCTTCATTTACATTTCCAATGCTATCCCAAAAGTCCCCTATACCCCTCCCCCACTCCCCTACCCACCCACTCCCACTTCTTGGCCCTGACGTTCTTCTTACCCTCCCTCAAGTTATTTGACCTTCTGACCTGGCCAACCCACTTAGGTCTCAATCATGTTTGTTTGTTTGTTTGTTTGTTTGTTTGTTTGTTTTCCCAAAGCAATCACCCTAGAAGCAGCAAGACCTCAAACAAAAACTGGGAGCACACCTTTTGTGTTCCCATGGCATGGTGTACTGCTTCTACCTCTAACTTGATGAGGACAGGGGTCATATATTGTATCTGCTCCTTACTCTGCCTTAAGTACATGTCCTGTCACAAGGCAAGTGCTAGAAAATGCCTAGAAAATGCCTGCTTAGCCTTAATCTGTATAGACAATGGGGCTGGTGGGGCTATATCTTAGTTACTGGGTCAGATTGGTTTTGTTTGCTCTTTTTTTAATCTACTTTTTATTAGATATTTTCTTTCTTTACATTTCAAATGTTATCCCTTTTCCTGGTTTCCCCTCCAAAAACCCCTATCCTCTTACCCCTCCTCCACCTGCTCACCAACCCACCCACTCCTGCTTCCTGGCCCTGCATTCCCCTATACTGGATTATAGGGCCTTCACAGGACCAAGGGCTTCTCCTCCTATTGATGTCCAACAAGGCCATCCTCTGCTACATATGCAGCTGGAGTCATGAGTCCTTGGGACTCATGTGTTTTCTTTGGTTGGTGGTTTAGACCCTAAGAGCACTGGGCGGGGGAGGCAGGGTCTGGTAAGTTCATATTATTGTTCTTCCTATAGGGTTGCAAACCCCTTCAGCTCCTTGGATCCTTTCTCTAGCTCCTTCATTGGAGACCCTGTGCTCTGTCCAAAGGATGGATGTGAGCATCCACTTCTGTATTTTTCAGGCACTGGCATAGCCTCTCAGGAGACAGTTATATCAGAGTCCTGTCAGCAAGCTCTTGTTGGCATCCACAATAGTGTCTGGGTTTGGTGTTTGTATATGGGATGGATCCCAGGTGGGGCAGTCTCTGGATGGTCATTCTTTCAGTCTCTGCTTCGCACTTTGTCTCTGTAACTCCTTCCATGGGTATTTTGTTCCCCCTTCTAAGAAGGATCAAAGTATCCACACTTTGGTCTTCCTTCTTCTTGAGCTTCATGTGGTCTGTGAATTTTATCTTGGGTATTCCAAGCTTCTGGGCTAATATCAGTGAGTGCATATCATGCATGGAGAAAGAGGAACACTCCTCCATTGCTGGTGGGATTACAAGGCAGTACAACCACTCTGGAAATCAGTTTGGTGGTTCCTCAGAAAATTAGACATAGTACTACCTGATGCTCCAACTGGTAATAAGGACACATGCTCCACTATGTTCATAGCAGTCTTATTTATAATAGCCAGAAGCTGGAAAGAACCCAGATGTCCCTCAACAGAAGAATGGATACAGAAAATGTGGTACATTTACACAACGAAGTACTACGCAGCTCTTAAAAACAATGAATTTATGAAATTCTTAGACAAATGGATGGATCTGCAGGATATCATCCTGAGCGAGGAAACTTAATTGTTTGCTCCTTTTATTCCTTCTATATGAGTGTAGTTCATCATGTGGCCTTATCAGATACAAACAGCATCAAGTGGCCTTATCAGATACAAACAGCATCTTATACTTACAAAACAGGCCAAGGATCGGGAAAGTAAGTCAAGTGTTCATTCAATACCTGTACTTCATTTTAAAATTTAATTTGTTTGTTTTTTTCTTCCTGAGAAGTCGAAACATGTTACAAGCTGAAGAGTTCTTAGTCCAATGCTCTGTCGGTCCTTGACTTGATTTTCTCAAACTGACTTCTTTCTGATTAACATTTACATCTAAAAATGGGAATGATAAAGTCTATATAATCAAGATGTGAAAATGACAGGTAAGACATATAGCTACCTCCATTTTAAATAAAGTAAAATAAAAAGTCAGCACAAAATCCAGAGAAGTTATCCTGCCCGTCAGAATTGATAAAAATGTTAGCCAAGTCCCCATCACAAACAAGTGCATTAAAATTTGGGGGGTTGGGGACTTGTGGTGGTCCTACATTGATACCCTCAAATGACACTGGCTAAACATCTGACTCATTATGTCACCTTTCTCTGTATGTTTCTATCTCTCAGTATCTCTCTGTGTATCTCTGTCTTTCTATCTCTGTCTCTCTCTCCCTTCATGCCCCGCCCCCATGTTTTGCTGTAGATAAGAAGGGTACCAACTCCCTTTCCTTGTTCAGCATCTATGGTTGAGCAGTACATCTATTTCCTCCATGCAGTTCCAGTTTTTAAAAGCATGGTTTGATTCTCCATGGGAGAAAGTGTGATTATGTTAACACATTAAGGACTACAGTGGAAAGTCACCTATTGTCTGATAAATTCATAATTACAGGTTGCATCTCTGTTCTCACAGAGGCACCACAACAGTCTCTTCCTCCTTAATGCAGCTCGTAGAGAGAGAGGCTTTAAGTCATTTAGGAGACCAGCTGTGTTGTAGTTCGGCTGCAAAATAAGGAAAGTTCTGAAGTGTGCTTGGCATATATTCTGAGGAGAAGCATACGCTGCTTATGCAGGCAAAATGCCCTATTGCTGCAGAAGCCTTGGTGAAGTTACATGGGGATGTTGCACATATGTAGCACATCAACGCCAGCGCCTGCACTGCTGAGTACACACTGTCACTTGATCCTTCTGTTTTGCATCTCGAAAATGGGCATCAATTCAACTTGGAGCTGCATAAGCAGGGAAGGTTAGAAATAGTACCTTCTCAACAACCTCAGCAAATGCTTACATTTTACAGATCAAGAAAGATGGCACGGCATAAGGCATTAGAATTCTTTGGTTACGAGATCTAATAAAGGTATGTATTTGTGCCCTAAATATGGTAGAACCCTTTACCAGAAATATACTTACATCTTTTCTAACTAAAATCCAGACAAGAAAATCTAGATTAAAAATGAATGGGTAGATGAAGGAAGATGAGAAGGAAAAACCAGAATCAAATGTTTAAACCAGAGGCCATCAGTCCCAGGGTCCCACTGATGACTCCGGGGCACAGAGCCTCCTTCCAATGGCCATTTTCTTATTGAAATAGATCTGTGTCTTCCAGGAAAGCCAATGGCATCAGACGTTGGGCTGATGTATATTAGATGTTTGTTCAAGTTGAAGAATTTAAACTGCTATCCTTCTATTACTCAAAGAAATTTGAGGGCATAGCAACCTTTCCAGTGCATTTTTAAATTCACCCATCCCTCACACATCTACTTATTTTTGAAGTAAGATTAGTTGAAAGCTAGCCTTCAAACACAGTGTTCTCCTGCCTTATAGTCCCAAGTTCTGGAATCACAGGTCTGTCTCACCATGCTTAGTATGCCTGATTACTGATTCATATTCTCTCTCTCTCTCTCTCTCTCTCTCTCTCTCTCTTGTTTTTTGTTTTGTTTTGTTTTGTTTTGCTTTTATTAGGTATTTATTTCATTTACATTTCCAATGCTATCCCAAAAGTCCCCACCCACTCCCTCACCCACCCACTCCCACCTCCAAGGCCCTGGCATTCCCCTGTACTAAGGCAGATAAAGTTTGCACGACCAATGGGCCTCTCTTTCCACTGATGGCCGACTAGGCCATCTTCTGATAAATATGCAGCTAGTGACACGAGCTCTGGGGGGTACTGGGTAGTTCATATTGTTGTTCCACCTATAGGGTTGCAGATTCCTTTAGCTCCTTGGTTACTTTCTCTAGCTCCTCCATTGAGGGCCCTGTGATCCATCCAATAGCTGACTGTGAGCATCCATTTCTGTGTTTGCTAGGCCCCAGCATAGTCTCACAAGAGACAGCTATATCTGGGTCCTTTCAGAAAAATCTTGCTAGTGTATGCAATGGTGTCAGCGTTTTGAGGCTGATTATGGGATGGATCTCCAGATATGGCAGTCTCTATTAGTTCTCAACCCCTGATCATTCTCCCTCAGGAAAATTTCCCATTGAATAGCCTTCTTACCTTCATATTTCTAGTCTCTATATTTGGTTTTGGTCTTCTGCCAACCCTAAGCCCCTACCTCCCTAAGGATAAACACAGCCAGCAGATGGCTGTGTACCACTTTGGCATAGAGAGAATATTTTGTGTATTGTATGGATGCATCACCTGCCCATTAAAAAACCTATGGCCTATTGCTTAGGCAGGAAATAGAACTTGGGTCATTCGGGAGGCAAAAAGATTCTGGGATAGAGCTAGGTTTGAAAGATTTGTCAGGAAGATGTGCGTGAATGTAGGCTAGAATAATGATTCTAGTCAGAGAAGAGCTTAGCTATATGGCCAAAGAATTTGTAAATATATTTTGTCTGAGTTTTATTTCTGGGAGCATGGGACTGGGAGGAAGAACTGGACCCCAACATCAACAAAATAGAGCCTAACTTAATTCCTATTAAAACCCAAGCTTACAGAGCACAAAATGCCTACGTAAAAAGCAAGTAATAGGCCAGCTGGACGAGAGAGAGACAGAGAGAGAGAGACAGAGAGAGAGAGAGAGAGAGAGAGAGAGAGAGAGACAGAGAGAGAGAGAGAGAGAGAGAGAGATTGATTCTCAGAACAACACAAGACAAATGGCTGGGAAGGAGATTTCTTAGTCAAGAAGCAAGAACCTGAATAGAGATAGTATGAAAGGTGACTTTTCCCCTCATTTTTTAAATTTATTTTTTATTAGATATTTTCTTTATATACATTTCAAATGCTATCCCAAAAGTTCCCTATACCCTCCCTCCACCCTGCTCCCCTACTCACCCACTCCAGCTTCTTGGCCCTGGCATCCCCCTGTACTTGGGCATATAAAGTTTGCAATACCAAGGGGCCTCTCTTCCCAGTAATGGCTTACCACTCTGGAAGTCAGTCTGGAGGTTCCTCAGAAAATTTGACATAATGCTACTGGAAGATCCAGCAATACCTCTCCTGGGCATATACCCAGAAGAAGTTCCAACTGGTAATAAGAACACATGCTCTCCTATGTTCATAGCAGCCCTATTTATAATAGCCAGAAGGTGGAAAGAACCCAGATGTCCCTCAACAGAGGAATGGATACAGAAGACGTGGTACATTTACACAATGGAGTACTACTCAGCTATTAAAACAATGGATTTATGAAACTCTTGGAAAGGCGACTTTTAAAAGAAGCCCCTACTAAACTTAACAACAAAACAAAGAAGTTGGTATTTGTTGAGGTCAGAGGTGCTGATTCCCCTAGAAATTCTTTTAATGTTGAGAATAGTTTTTGTTATCCTAGGTTTTTTTTGTTATTCCAAATGAATTTGAGAATTGCTCTTTCTAAGTCTATGAAGAATTGAGTTGGAATTTTGATGGGGATTGCACTGAATCTGTAGACTGCTTTTAGCAAGATGGACATTTTTACTATATTAATCCTTCCATCCCACGACCATGGGAGGTCTTTCCATCTTCTGAAGTCTTCTCAGAATCGTCTCCAATTTCTTTTTACAGAGACTTGAAGTTCTTGTCATACATATCCTTCACTTGCTTGGTTAGAATCACATCAAGATATTTTATATTGTTTGTGACTATTGTAAAGGGTGTTGGTTCCATAATTTCTTTCTCATCCCTTTTATCCTTTGAGTAGAGGAAAGCTACTGATTTGTTAGAATTAGTTTTATAACCAGCCACTTTGCTGAAGTTATCAACTGTAGGAGCTCTCTGGTAGAATTTTGGGGGTCACTTATGTATACTATCATATCATCAGTAAATAGTGATAATTTGACTTCCTCCTTCCCAATTTATATCCCTTTGATCTCTTTTTGCTGTCTAATTGCTCTGGCTAGAACTTTGAGTACTATATTGAATAGGTAGGAAGAGAGTGGGCAGCCTTGTCCAGTTCCTGATTTTAATGGGATTGTTTCAAGTTTCTCTCCATTTAGTTTGATGTTGGCTACTGGTTTGCTGTATATTGCTTTTATTATATTTAGGTATGGGCCTTGAATTCCTGATCTCTCCAATAGTTTTAACATGAATGGGTGTTGTGTTATGTCAAAGGCTTTTTCTACATCTACTAAGACAATCATGTAGGTTTTTTCTTTGAGTTTGTTTATATATTGTATTACATTGATGGGTTTCCATACATTGAACCATCCCTGTATCCCTGGGATGAAGCCTACCTGATCACAGGGGATGATCATTTTGATGTGTTCTTGGATTTGGCTTGCAAGAATTTTATTGAGTATTTTTGCATTGATATTCATAAAGGAAATTGGTCTGTAGTTCTATTTCTTTGTTGGGCCTTTTTGTGGTTTAGGTATCCAGGTAACTGTGGCTTCATAGAAAGAATTGGGTAGTGTTCCTTCTGTTTCCATTTTGTGGGATAGTTTGAAGTGTATTGGTATTAGATGTTCTTTGAAGGTCTGATATAATTCTGCACTAAAACCATCTGGCCCTGGGCTCTTTTTGGTTGAGAGACTTAATGAATGCATCTATTTCTTTTGGCATTATGGGCCTGTTTATATGGTTGATCTGATCCTAATTTAACTTTGGTACCTGGCATCTGTCTAGAAAATTATCCATTTCATCCAGGTTTTCTAGTCTTGTTGAGTATAGGCTTTTGTAGTAGGATCTGATGATCTTTTAAATTTCCTCAGTTTCTGTTGTTACCTCAACCTATACTATAGCATGATAAAAACTACATGGTATTGGTACAGTGTCAGGCAAGTAGATTAATGGAATAGAACTGAAGACCCAGAAATAAACCCACATACCTATGGTCACTTGATCTTTGACAAAGAAGATACAATCACCCGGTGGAAAAAAGACAGCATTTTCAACAAATGGTGCTGGTTCAATGGTTGGTCTGCATGTAGAAGAATGCAAATTGATATATACTTATCTCCTTTCACAAAGCTCAAGTCCAAGTGGATCAAGGACCTCCACATAAAGCCAGATACACTGAAACTAATAGAAGAGAAAGTGGGAAGGAGCCTTGAGTATTGAACAGAACACCAATGGTTTATGCTTTAAGAGCAACAATCAACAAATGGGACCTCATAGCATTGAAAACTTCTGTAAAGCAAAGGACACTCTCAATAGGACAAAATGGCAACCCACAGATTGGGAAAAGATATTTACCAACCCTACATCTGATAGAGGGCTAATATCCAAAATATACAAAGAACTCAAGAAGGCAGACTCCAGAGAACCAAATAACTATTTAAAAGTGGAGTACAGAGCTAAATAGAGACTTCTCAGCTGAGTAATCTCAAATGGCTGAAAAACACTTAAAGAAATGTTCAACATCCTTAGTCATCAGGAAATGCAAATCAAAATGACCCTGAGATTCCAACTCATACCAGTCAAAATGGCTAAGATCAAAAACGCAGGTGACAGCAGATGTTGACAAGGATGTGGAGAAAGAGGAATACTCTTCCATTGTTGGTGTTATTGCAAACTGGTACAACCACTCTGGAAATCAGTCTGGCAGTTCTTCAGAAAGATGGACATAATACTACCTGAGGACCCAGTCATACCCCTCCTAGGCATATAACCAAAAGATGCTCCAACATATAACAAGGACACATGCTCCACTATGTTCATAGCAGCCTTATTTATAATAGCCAGAAACTGGAAGCAACCCAGATGTTTCTCAACAGAAGAATGGATACAGAACATGTGGTATATATACACAATGCAGTACTACACAGAGATTAAAAACAATGACTTCATGAAATTCCTAGGCAAATGGATGGAACTAGAAAATATCATCCTGATCGAGGTAACCCAGACACAAAAGAACACACATGATATATACTCACTTTTAAGTGGATACTAACCCAAAAGCTCACAATGCCTATGATACAACCTATAGACCTTATGGAGCACAGAAGGAAGGAAGATTGGGGGGTGGATGAATCAGTCCTGCACTAAGGGGAAAACAGAATGATTGTGGGAAAAGGAAGGAGAGGGGGACAAGGGAGGGGGAAAAGGAGGAGGAAATAAGGGTGGCAGTACCAGAATCTGGAGAGAGGTACAGAGGGTCAGAAAATCAAATAAAAATAGGTAGGGGGGTGTGAAGAACTGAGGATAGCCACTAGAGGGTCCCAGACACCAGAGAAATGTAAGGCTCCCAAAACCCAATGGGATTGACTTTAGCTGTAATGCAGAGAGAAAGGGGAGATAGAACCTATGGAGACCACCTCCAGTAGATAGGTATGACCCGTGGTTGAGGGATAGAGGTCAAAGGCAGGATAGAAACCCCGATTGAGATTACATATTTCCACAGCACCTTGGGAGTCCTTCCACCAGGAGCCACTTCTGCCTGCACTGAATGTCTGCAAGTAAAGTCACCATGAGCCTCTCGTCCTCATTCCATCAGTTCCCTGGCTTGATGCTTTCTAGATTCTCCTCCATCTCCATGCAGCCAACTCATTTCCCCCAAAGTTTCCAAATCCCATTCTTTATGCAGCCTAAATATTCTCTAAACATTCTCCTTGTATGTCTATTTGGTACTCTTCGGTCACACTGAACTCTTAAATGAACCTAATTTGCCAGGCAAGCTACTCCATAGCTTGTCTCTTTTTAAATTTTTTTTTAACTCTCTTCTAAGAATATGCTCTTCACTAAGTCTCTACCTGGTCCATTTCTACTCTTTCTTTAAAGTCTAGTTCAAGAGTGGATGCCACTCTGAAGTCTCTGCCCACTTTGTGGCTTGCCATAGTCTGCTAGATAGTATGTACCTGCCTATATCTCTCTGTATTTCTTTCTCTGTATTTATTTCACCCACCGCACCTCTCATCTTCTTCGAGGATACATTCTTTATTATAGCCCTTTCAAACTGCATTGTAGTATTGTTTTAAAGAAATCTATTTTATTCATATCATGTTGAGCTGACAAGTATTGAAAGTGTATTGAATCTTTATTCCTTTTTTGTAATCCAAGGCCTTTCAGAAACAAAGATAAATAACAGAACATTTAAAAGCTTTCTTTTATAGATACATGCTCACATGAATATCTAAATCAATGCCACCTGAAATCTACTTTCAAACACAAATGTAACTTTAACTTTCTAAATTAATAATAAGGCAATACTAACTCAACAATATATTTAATAGTACAATGTACATGATATGTTATCATTTCAACTTGAAGCGATAAAGCAATTCTTGAGGTAACAACATTTTTAACACTTTGTTTCAGAAGTCTGATATGGCTTTATGTATGAAACATATCAGTTTGGAAAAGTCAACTCCAGGTGCTGAATAGGCCAGTATGGCTGGATAATGGTTACTATTCATATATGTTTTGGGACACCTTTATATTAACCCCAAGTTATATAGGCACAGATTCAACTAGTGGATTATTGATAAGCCTCAAAAATGGGTTATAAAGCCTTCTAGATCCCAGCAAATTCATACTATCTCCTACTATCACTTATGAATTAGATCTCAAATACCACCCATAGTCTGCTCTAGACAAAATGTTGAAGAAGATGCATTCCTTATTCTAGTGACCAGATGGCTTTCTTCTTTTTCACAAAGGTAAGTACGATATCCATGGAGACTTCTAGGACCTAAATACATTAGGTAATTCTTTTTCTTTTTCTCCATTTCCTTCTCTTTTGTTGCTAAGATTTTGACTTCATGGGACCAACTCACAACTTTCTCTAAATCTAGATTGCTATATTACTAAGGTGATTTGGAAAAGTCTCAGCTCAAAGCCACTATTTTCTATAAAGTCTCAGTTCTAGGTAATTTTTTTAATACACATTTTCTTCAATGTGACTTTTATCCCAATTTGTCACAGAGTGCTTTTAAATCAATAATATTTTATTAGAATTTTATAGTGTGATTAATTTCAGTTTAGTTAGGGAGGGAGAGGAGTCTGGGATTCCTGAAGGTATGACAAGCATAACAAATAGAGATGAAAAAGTTCATTAAGCAATTTGAAAGACACTTCAATTCTATATTATATGGTTATGACCATATTAAATGCACCTGAAGAATTTTTAAATGACACTAATTCTAAGACCCCTCACTGGTGACTTTACAGAGTATTTGGAATGCCTCCTCCTTTATTCTAGAACATCCATGAATAACCCTTTCAAATATTAATACCACAATCTCTTGTGGTATTAAGGCCATTACCAATAAGGCATAATAAAGTTAGAAGAAGAGCTAGTCACTTATAGCTAAAGCATAGGACAGAGATGCCCCCATGTTGAAGGAGTCAAGGAAGCATCCAGAATAGTCAGATGTCAGCAGGGGCAAGAAACCTAGGCTGTTGTACAGATAGAAGCACTGGCCTTTCTAGGGAAGAACATTCCATACAGATGCACTTTCAACACAGTTTGGGTGAGAGTATTTCTCCATATGACTGGCCTGCTCTAAATCAGAGGTCTGCAGGGCACCTCATTTTTCACTCCTATGACACACACTATACTCATCTCAATCCTACAAGAGAGTGACATCTTCTCAGTTTGTCCTAAAGATTCTGTGGAAACACATGGCCTTCATGCTGGTGTCAGGACTTTGTCCTCTGTTCTATCTTCTCTCCTCTCATGAATTCCACTACAAGTTGGACTGTTCTTTCTGCTTTGGATTCAGAGTTCTCTTGTGTCCTTTTGGAAATCATACTTGTTTTGCTTCTCTTCCTAGCATTCCTTCCTTGAGAAGGGTCTTATAATATAGTAAACTCTGGCCCAAGAAAGGCATCACGTGAGAGCCATGTGAGCCAGTGAGACGAGCTCTTGAACAACACAAATGTGTTTTTATTCATGTTTCCTAAGTGCGAAATTGATTTGCCTTCTCTTTTAGGGCACAAGGCCCTTTTAGAAGAATAAATGCTAGAGTTCAAATATCCTCTTTAAGAGATGATGGTTTTGTCTATGAAAAAAAATATTTGAAAGGACAAAATAATAATGATCAGAATTGGTCCATTTGTCTTTCAGGCTCAGAGACAACAGACTATAGTTCTCAACTGGTTGGTCATGACCCCTTTGAGGTCGAATGAACCTTTCACAGACATCACATATCAGATATCCTGGGTATCAGATATTTAGATGATGATTCATAACAGTAACCAAATTACAGTTATATAAGTAGTAAGAAAAATAATATTATGGTTGGGGGGTCAACACAACATGAAGATCTGTATTAAATGGTTGCAGCATGAGAAGGTTGAGAACCACTGCCGTTGACCTATCCTCAAACCAAGTAGAATGGGATAGAGAAGTGAGGTTCTTCAGGAGACTCTTATTCTCTTCAGCAACACTCAACCCCAGCTGCCTTCTACCAGGAAGGCTGGCTTTCCTCCTCCAGTCCCTGACACAGATGCATACAAAGTGAGTTTTTTTTTTTTCATTTAAAAAGCAAGTCTGTTTGCAAACAGGAAGCTGCAGAAGTAGGAGGGTGTGAAAGTGGTGAACTGGAGGACAGTTCTGAAAACGCATCAGTGGTACAGGAGCCTGATTTAGCCACACTCCCCAAGCTGGTCCAGCTCCAGTCATTTGGGACAAGCCCAAGTCTCATTCTTCTGAGTGCTAGTAACAAAACTCAAGGCTCTAAAAGGAAGCCATGGGACTTTCCCATCCTGTCCCCAGAGAGCAGAGAGGCTTCTGCTGACTGGCAAGCAAGCCCATTGGTGACAACCACAGTTTTTGATGGAATGCCACACAACACCAGCTGCTGTCCCTTCCAAAGCCTGAAATAGAGCCAGGGTTTCCACTGTCAGTTTGCTCCATGTGGTGAGTGGCATCAAAGCCCAGATCCATCTTAGGAACATACCTCTGGCATTTTGGAGAGGTCATCATCAAGTCAGTGCCCTCTTCTCCCAAACCCATGGCTTGTTTGGTCTCATTCCAAGGTTATTAAATGAGACAGCTTCATTCTTTCATCACAAACTATGGAACCCACAAATCTAGTTCTGTATCTGTGATGAGACCCCCCATCTGCTTTATTTAATTCATCATGTTTTATTCTCTTACACATTGGAATAGGTCCCTAAGAAAGTACTCATCAAGTAAATGTGTGACCGATAACAACAGGTGTAGCTGACACACAAGAAATCCAGAGAGGACACCGCATTCACAGTAACACGAGACTTCTCAGCAGACAACTGTGACAAATTCTTTCCCAGAGGTTAATTTGGACTTAAAATGTCTTTATGGAACTGGTTAATACTGAAAACATCTAGAAGATAAGAAGTACAGGGCAGATACAAACTATCTGACATGTCCATTGTCTCCTGTCTTGAAGCTTATTAACCCAGGAAGCTCACTGAACCATCACACAGCCCCACATAGAATATCATTTACTAATGAAGGAACAGACTTTTAGAAGGTCTGCAACCTCTCTTTGCTTTTCCAAATTTTCATGGAATTAGCCAAGATAAAAAAAAATTACCTCATGGTAAAGTTGATGTGGCAAGCTTGCAACTCAGATCTTGACAGATCTGATGAATTATTAACAACAAAATAGTAAATAACTAAAAAGTAAATGTCCAGAGGAACCAAAGAGTTAACTTTGAAGACAACGTGCTCAGAAAACAGGTGGCCCACTACACTTCTTCATTTTTGTGATCTGAGCTGGCCTTCTCTCCTGACCTTTTCTCATGTCCACAAGCAGCCACAGACATCCCTCTATACAAATTTGAAAAGAATACATAGATTTGTTCATTGAATACTCAGAATTGTACAGCCATGCCATGTATTTAAAGACATGAAACAAATTTGCCTGTTAATTAGTAACTTAGAGATGCCAAAATGATTGTTGGATGCTGTAGAGTTTCAAGAAAAATGTTATTTAAATATTACATGTCTTCTAACTTTTCCTGAGAGCTCAGCAAGACAACTTATATGTGAGAAGAACAGACTTACAAATAGCCAGAGGAAGACAAATGTGGGGTGCCAGTGAGACACCAGCTTCTAGGCAATGGACTGAAGGAATGGTGGCAGCCTACAGGGCACCTACCCCTTGCTGTTTCCTTATGTTGCCTACAATACCAGGAGTACTGTGCACCAGGGAGCTGGCAGTGAGAACCCATGTAGCAGTGATGTTTCTGCCTCAATTTCATCTCTCCCTCCCCAAATTTGACCAAAATCAAGCTACTGAATCCACACAGGCTGCTCATGCCCATTCTGAGAAGTCTGTTTCCTTCATCCGACAAGCTTCTCATCTTGAGTACATCATAAACAGACCCATCTAAACTCACAACAAATCCTTTTCAGCATGCTGGCATATTGTAGATTACTTGCTTCAACTGTGGTAGTCACCTCTCTTAGCATTCTGGTTCATCTCAGATGATTGCAGATTAGGAAGCCCTGGCCTATCAAGTGTGTTCAAGAAATGAAACACTGTGCTCAGTTACTTAAAAATACATGAGCTGCAATAATGCCTCTGACTCTGATGAGCTAGCAGATCAGGCCCAGATATATCTGCTAAATTGGTACTGCCAGTGTATTCCCTGGGGTAGGGAGGGGGTATACATTGAAGGAGCTGAGTATATATTTCACCCTGTTGTCATTTATTATCACACAAATAGCCACAGACTGTGTATAAACAGTGGGGAATATGGCTTATCTATGGTCACATTCTAACAAGGGAAAAAAGAAACCAAGTCTTTTTCCAGTGATATCTTCACTGTGAGGATTTATGTCTATATTGGATGACTCCAAGCTAGGAAAACCAATATCAAGATAACGGGATCACACACCCAGCTCCATTCTTAAGTATCTTATGTGACTTCCCCAAGTCTAGGTCTGAGGAGGAATAGGATGAGGCGTAGCAATTCCTTAAGTTTTAAAACCATGGGCTTTTTTTTTTAAGTCTAAATAGTGAGTTTTTGGTTTCCTCAAAGACAAGATCTTAATTGAGCTATTGCCAAAGACAGCTAGAACTACACAAAAGAGGAACTCCTAAGGTAACTGTTAGGACATTTAAATTTGTGACTCTGAGCAGCATGAATACAAATGCTAGATCTATTCTAAAACAACTAGGTGACACACTGTTTACAAGTGGTCTCCAAGTCACTGGACAATGGAGGACGGCAAGCCACTGAGCCAGGTCGGTGCTTGCGTGACTCTAGAATCACGTGCAAGGGATACAGCCAGGGAGCACAGGGTGAACTGATGAGATAGATGAGGGTCTGGGTCAATGGGAATAGCTTTCCAAGTCAGACATGATAGAATATAGAGGAACAAAACTGGTATCTAGATGGTTTCCCTAGAATAAGAACATCCTATCTAAGTTTCCAACAAGGTTGAAGTCACCTAAGCCATTGACTAGTCAACTGGATAAAAATAATTCATATAAATTTATCTACCATTCATGCAAATTATCTATGCTATCTAATGGAAATAATATTGGTTAACAAGCAGATTGAGAATCTTCAGCCCTGTTTAGGATTTTTCTATATTTTCTCATTGCAATTCTCATGGACAAAGACTATTTCATGGGCTTCACTACGGGAAAATCTGCAAGGTGCACTTTTGTAGTCACGGTTCTGTGTAGATGAGGAAATATCTGAAAGATCCATTTTCCATTCTTTAGGATTAATCTTTGAGGTTCAGACCAGGAAAAGTATAAAAATTTATTTTCTGCCAAGTTTGCCAAATAAAATACAAGATGCCACTCAATGTGTGAACATAGCTATACCTTTCAAAATCTTTGTTCTCTGTCTAGTCTAGTATTCATGTTTAACTAAATGACCTTTTTGTTTTCTAAACTATACAGCCCTTTTGCCAAGAAGTGTTGTATGGAAAAATGCTCCTGGATCAAATGCTTCTAGGTGAAGAAATGTGCACATGAGGAACACACACACACTGCAGTTCATACACTCAGGTGATAACTGCACATAGCAACTTAGGGCTCTCTGAAATACAGGGATGCTGCCAGAACAAGTGCCTTTCTTCACATCTTAGGCTTCTGGCTTGCTTGCTTGTTTTGTTTTGTTTTTTACATGTTGCACCTTTTTCTTTTACTTTCTCATTATGATTATCACAGGTCAAAGCTGTAGACCCAACCCAAACTCTACCTAACAACAAGCCACAGCTACTAAGTCCTTGGGATTTGTGTGTGGATAATGGCAGTGTCTTTCCATCTTCCTTAGAGTACAAACTAACTTCCTACCAGGGACCTCCAAGGCTCCCAGGTATCTGGTTTCCACTGCTTCCTCTGCTCTTCCTCCATCATGTCAAGCACAACTCCCCTCAGGATCAAGAGCTCCTTGTTACTGTTGCCTGGTACATTTTCTTCCGACAGCTGTCTGCCCTGGGAGCCTACTCCCATCCTACCCAACCCTCTCTGTCTCATTCTGTTTTATTGCTCTGTTTGCTACATTTACTGCCACTGTCTGCCAGTTTGAATATTTGCATCTCTCCCAAATTCATGCAGAATCTGAATCCCCATTTTGATGGTATTGAGAAGAGAAGCCATTCAGGTTATTGTATGGTAATAGTTAATCTGAAGATGTAAGAGCAGCTTGGATGAGCAGAATTGCTGCCTTCAGGAGATCTTAAAGGAACAAGTTTTAGCTCCTTTTGTCCTCCTGTTTTCACATAAGCAAGTACAGAGCCTCTGTCCTCCTTTGCAGGTGAAGTGTTAAGGCTCCATACTCAAAGCAGAATGCAAGTCCTCACAAGACACCACGTTTGAAAGTAATTTGGTCTTGGAATTCCCAGCCTCCAGAATCACGTCAAGAAAGGCCACCGTTGTTTACAAGTTACCCAGTTTGTGGTATTTGTTATAACAGAACAACTGGATGATGACACCATCTTTCAGATACTGTCATGGACTTCCAGGCTGGAGTCATTTTTATCCATTAGTATGTTCTTAGATCCCAGAATCTGTCCTAGATTGTATTCAGGATTCACTGAATAATTGTTAAAGTGATCAGTTATTTGGACTAAGGTAGTTCTCCACTCTGGCTTGCCATGTCTTTGTGTGATTGATCACTTTTGGTTGTGTCTAAAAGAACACAAGGCTAGAGGCTGCACTCCCTGAGCTAAGCAAGCCTATATGCTACAAGATGTACTATCTATTCAGTCAGGGATACCCAACCCCCAGACAGAGAGCTTCTCAGTACTGTGTCACAGTACTTTTTTATTCCTTTGTTCTTAAAGTTCAGTACTGTGTCACAGTAGTTCTTTATTCCTTTGTTCTTAAAGCTTTATCTTCAGAACTTTAACTTCCGTGGAACAGATGTACTTGTAAGGAATGAAACCTAATATGCCCACATGTTCACTGTCCAACTGATGGTGATGGATCACAGACAGAAGCATCATGGGAAAGGGCTGAGGGCAGAAGAAGATGGAAGACAGTCAGAAGATTGAGTTGAGAATTAGAACGGTAAGAGGGTCAGCCATTTCGCCAAGGGAAGCTAGTCATCTGTCATCATGGATGCAACTCTTTGGACATCTTCACAGCATCAATCTAGGTCCTAGCATTAATAAGAAGAAACTATCCCTTGACATCCGGTGGGATTTTTTCATCATGTATAATGACAAAGTACATAATGTACTTGATTGAAAACTGCAATACACTTTAAATTCCATCTCCCTGCTGCCCTTTCCTGCTACAGAAATGAGCAGGTAGCTCAGGCTAAACTCTCAAAATAACACATCCTTCTGGAAACAGCACTTAGTTCAAGAGTTGGCACATAGACAAAGCAGAGGTACTGGGAATCATTTTCAGGAGTGAATATAGATGCTAGAGGAGAGGAGAGCATTCTTTGCTCTCTGACATATACTGGGGAGATTTTTATGGACCTGAAGCCACAGTGGTCTTCTTCACTCAAAAGAACCTACATGACAATGAAGTGGAAGCCAACACAGCTAAACAAAGAAAGCAAAGCAAAGTCCTGATGACATTGTCTCAGTCCTCAGATGACCAGGGTCAGAAGCCAACATCACTGCTTTGGACCATTGGGTTACATGAACAAATGGGATTTCTTCTTCACAGGTTCATTAGAGTTGGGTGTCTAAGATTTGCCACTGGATTTGTCTCAGCTACTGATGTCATAACTACTGACAGACCTTGTCTCTTTAAAGCTCAGTGGAGCATCAGTCAACCAAGTGAGCCAACTTATTTGATTTCTACCTGAGATAGTATTTATTGAGCACAAGCTACCTGTAGATACAATATTAAAATCTATATACATGGGTTTCTAGAACTGTTCAACTATTTCTTCCTGCTACATAAACCAAGACAAAACCTCTCACAGTCCCTAAATCTTACTTAGCCACCTGGTATCTTGGCCAAATAACTCTGTGGAAAGGCTTGGAGGGAATCCCTGAAGAGTAAACACAAGACAAACTGCCAGGTCAAATTTTACACAGCTAAACTCTAAGCCACATACTTAATGAAGGGTATCAGTAGCTTGATTTAGAGCCTTAGGCCTGGATGCCAAAACAGTGGCTTTCAAGGAGGAAACTGCTTACAGCCACTAGCTTAGTTCACTGAACCACCTCCTGCACTGAAGTTGTTCATCCATAAGAGAATGAAAATTTTATTGATTTGTTTGACAGAAATTATTGTCAGATCCTGTGAATCCTAGAAGCCTACATATTTCTAGTAGTTCTGTAAACATTATCTCACAGGGGAAAGGTGGACACTTTATAGCATGTAGAAGGTTAGAAAGTATTGTTCCAGTTTGATAGAAAACACTGATGGCTTTCCAAGGTGACCATTCGCACAATGTCACACAGCAAGCCAATAACAGAACTGGGAGCTAACCTTGGGCATTTGGCCTGAGGATTAAAGCCATACTCAATGCATTTTCAAGTCTTCCCAGTAGATAACTTATAAGTCACATGTCACCTGACACAAAAAAATCAAAATCAAACAAAATTACCACCACACAACAGCAACAACAACAGCAGCAGCAGCAGCAACAACAACAACAAATCCTGATTTTGGAAATAAAGAGTGCATTGTAGGAATAATGTTTTTGGCACTGTGTAAAGTTTACCCTTGTGTTATTCAAATGCTTATTTCTCTACCCTTGTATCTTGTTTTAATCCTGGTACAGCATTGTAATGCTTATGCCAAGAATCTCCTGCTTCAAGTTTGTATAAACAATTCTTACCATTTATTTTTTGCCTTGTCAATAAATGCTGATCACCCAATGGTTGGACAGAAGAGAGAATAGGGCAGAAGCTTCCACCTGCCAGGGAGAGGAAAGGAGAGGAAAAAGAGGAGAGGAGAAGGTGAGGAAGGAGAGGGAGAGAGCTGGTAGGGGGCAGGGGGGGGAGGGGGGAGAGGAAGGGATAGAAAAAGAGAGACACAGAGTTTCAAATCAGTTGAGGAGGATGGAGGAATTGGAGCCATGAGGAAGGAGTCTGGAGAAAGATCACAGAAATATACCTGAAGCCCAAAGATCCAGATCAATAATAATATTCAAATATTTGGTATCATGGTCGGGAGGTAGCCAGATTAGTTTAGAGACTAAGGAAGATCATTAACTGCTCACCTATTGAGGTGCAGCTTGAAATACATTTTGGGTTCTCTGTGTGGTTGTTGGGGACTAGCAAAAGTTGAGGAATAACTGCTACCATACTAATTTTATGAATCAATATTAATATAATAATCATTGTACAGTGCATGTAAATATTAATGTAAGTATTCTGGTCTATAGTTTTCAAATAGCAAATTAATTACAGCCCTATTTATATGCTTATCAAAGACTTAATCTATATTCAGTGTACATTAAGATATTACTATAGTGGGGCTAGTAAGTTAGGTCAATCATGAAGTATGTGGTACTTGACATGAGGTCTTAAGTTTGAGGCAAAGAACACATGTAACTCATGTGTAACTCATAGGTACATGAGTACACAGGCAACACAAATTAGACTGGAAGGTTATATAAAATATCAGAAAAATGAATTCAATGTTTGGAAGGAGTGAAAGAGGTAAAGGATTGACCTGGGCTAAGTTAACAGCAGAAGTGGGGACAGACTGAACAATCTTTGGTCTTGGGAAGTAAGCTTGGTTTCAAGTCATACACACACGTTTGTGTGACCTTGGTGAACCTTAACAACCCAAGGACCAATTTTAATACTTAAGGAGGAAGTAATATTTACCACTTAGGTCTATTGTAAAGATTATGTGAGTGCATAAATATGTAAATATTCAATAAACATGAATTACTTTTCCTCTAGAGATCACTGATATGTTCCATTCTTTATAGTCACCAGGGCACGCAAAAAAAAAATATATATATATAGCACAGCAATAATTTGATTTTTACATCCTGTCATCATTTCTGTTAATGGAAGGCATGACTCCAGATGCAAGCTCACCACCACAGACACCTTGAGAGGCACAAGCAAGAAAAGAAAAAAATCTGAAAACACAGTAACACGTGGCTTGCTGTTGTAAGAAATGGTTATAAGTTGCTATTATAAGAAATGGCTATAAGAAACAACTGTTTGTTTCTGAGTTGACAATTCATTCCATATGTTTTTGCCAATAGCACTTGTTTTTTAAACAGCTACTCTGAAATTATAGCTAGCTAAGAATTTCTCCTCTGGCTTTAATCTGGAATCCATCCAAAATTTATTTAAAGCACAAGCTTAGCCAAGCCCAACTAGGAATAAAGATATTTTGGAGGAATTGAAGATACCAGTGTACTTGTCTACATGCCCTTATACAGTCTACATAAAAGCAATGTTTATCAGGGACACATAGAAACATTTGAACAGAAAGACTAATGAAACAAATGGGAGACGCAATGATAGCATTTTATTTCACAGAAATAAAAAGGAGTATGATGCATTTTAAGTTTTATAAAATTATACTCATTAAGAGGAATGTATTGTGCATGTTGATGGAGAGCTTTGGCATAGGACTATTCTGTACTAAAACTCACAAGTTGACCAAGAAAAATTCTCAAAGATTCTAATATATCCCTATATTAAATGTATCTATTTACATAGTATATGCTACACAGATAAATTACAGGGAAATATAGTTGATGCTTTAAAAATATCCCCTCTTCACTTGATGTCTGAAACTGATGCTCACATATATACACAGCCTGCATTTTCTAGTATCACATGGAGTTAGCTCTGTGACTTTAGACATGTATTTTATTGTTGAGAGTCTAGATCTGTTCTTCTTCACAAAATTCAAGTACTTGCCAATTAAAGATAGTGATCTGAGCCTTAAATAGGAAAAGTGCCACCATGTACTGGTTTAATTTGCTCCCTATCCATGGTTTAAATGTAAACAGCATCAACACAACATGCTGTGGCTCTTTCATTAGGCCCTGTGTTCAAACCTCTTTATAGAGTTTTGGTTCATGTCTGTATCAGCTCTCCCAGCCACTCACTCGGTTTTATACACTCTCATCACAAAGATGCAAACTACGGTGTCAAAGAGCAACGTCATGAAATGCTCACTGAAGTCATCCTGTCTCTGAACAGTTAACAGTGGACCTGTGTGGCTCATGGCAGAGGCAGGAAGGCTGGCACTATCTTGCCATGCCCATCTGTGGTAAGATTGTTGCTGCCTGCATCTCTGTACATGATACCACAGTCAACTTAATTAACTTAGACCCATCATCAGGCATATGGTTTTGTGCCAACTAATAGCAGTAAGCCCACTAAGACATTATGAATACAAACTTGATATCCAAGCAACAAGTCTAAAAGCTTTGTGGAGGAGGTTCTGAGACACCACTACCCAAGCCCAGGCCTCACTGACATGAGTTTAGATTGTGCAGGATCTATCTATGCTGACAATCTTCAAGGCTGGTGCTCAGGTTCAGCAAAACTGGACCTGTATGTAAAGTTCAAACTGGTATTGATAAATGATGGCAATACCCTGCTTATATTCCACAGTAAATTAACTAATAACTAGGTGTCTGCACTATGCTGATGGATGAAGAATATTTATCCTAGGCAAGGAGTTAAGATTCCTGACAAGTGGGTAGGAAACAGCAAGCACCAATTTCATCTGTTCACAAGATTGACAAAACTGTTTCTTGAGTAACTCCTCCTTTGCAAAGCAAATGGGAGGATTTTAGTTCCATTGACACCTTCTACACGTGGTGTTTCTGCTATGCTACCCAGTGGATTTCCTGCTTGTAAGCTGCTCTCTCCATGGTTTCAGATATTGTCCTTTGAGTGAATCAACCACAGACTCAAGTATGAATTCATAGTAACTCATCTATCTTTTCTGTCTGATATTCTTACTGGCTAAGAAAGTGTTTTTAAAGTACATTTTAACAGAGTTCTGCTTCCGATGCTGCAAACCAGATGCTTCTAATGCTTTGAGCAGCTCCTGCAGAAGATCTTGGATTCTTTGCTTCTGCATCTGTTATTTTTTTCTTTTCTTTTTCAACATAATATTTTTATTGATTATTTGGGAATTTCCCATAATGCACCCTGATCACATTTACTTCCCTATCTTTGCACGTCTATCTTCCCTCCCTTGTGACCCCCCCAAAAGAAACAAATCACCAAGTCTAATTTGTGTTGCCCATATACTCACTAGAGCATACAGAGTCAAACTTCCAGTAGCCTGACCGTTAAGAAAAACTTAACCCCATCACCACACACACACAGAGAGAGAGAGAGGGGGGGGGGAGAGGGAGAGGGAGAGGGAGAGGGAGAGGGAGAGGGAGAGGGAGAGGGAGAGGGAGAGGGAGAGGGAGAGGGAGAGGGAGAGGGAGAGGGAGAGGGAGAGGGAGAGGGAGAGGGAGAGGGAGAGGGAGAGGGAGAGGGAGAGGGAGAGGGAGAGGGAGAGGGAGAGGGAGAGAGGGAGAGGGAGAGAGACTACACCCTCAAAAAGAAACAGTATATGATACTTTTTAACAATAATGAAAAAAAATTGTTCTTTCTCTGTTAGAAATTTGGTTCTGATTGAGGGCCTGGTGTTAGTTACCCCATTAAAACTCCATTATCAGATGAACCTGGTAGCATGAGGGAAGTGAAAACCAGTTGACTTTAAGATGCTGCTATATATAATATTATTGTCCAAACAATAAAGTTGCTTGTAGGGGGTGGGGCATCCTAGTTGTGAGGTAATAAGGAAAAGTTCTTCTTGTATTAAGGAAGTATGAACAATTCCACACAGATAATTACAACAGACTATTCTGTAGCCTATTTCCTCAAGTAACAAGAGTCTGAACATCTTCTATTTAGAAATACTCTATGGGTACCAACACTCACAAAATTATCAAAGTATATTTAAAAAAATCAATCAAAAGATACTCTCTGGGTCAGATTCTAGAATATTAATAGCATTTAAAAAGTTGGTTTTTCCTAGAATACCCAAGATACAATTTCCAAAACACAAGAAAATCAAGAAGGAAGACCAACGCATGGATACTTCATTCCTCCCTAGAATAGGGAATAAAATACCCATGGAAGGAGTTGCAGAGACAAAGTGTGGAGCTAAGACAAAAGGATGGATCATCCAGAGACTGCCCCACCGGGGGTCCATCCCATAATCAGCCACCAAACGCAGACACTAATGCATATGCCAGCAAGATTTTGCTGAAAGGACCCTGATAGCTGTCTCCTGTGAGGCTTTGCTAGTGCCTGGCAAATATAGAAGTGGATGCTCACAGTCAGCTATTGGATGGAACACAGGGCCCCCAATGGAGGAGCTAGAGAAAGTACCCAAGGAGCTGAAGGGGTCTGCAACCCTACAGGGGGAACAACAATATGATCTAATCAGTACCCACAGAACTCGTGTCTCTAGCTGCATATGTAGCAGAAGATGGCCTAGTCGGCCATCGTTTGGAAGAGAGGCCCCTTGATCTAGCAAACTTTATATGCCCCAGTACAGGGGAAACACCAGGGCTGAGAAGTGGGAGTGAGTGGGTAGGGGAGCAGGGTGGGGGGAGGTTATAGGGGACTTTGGGGATAGCATTTGAAAAGTAAATGAAGAAAATATCTAATAAAAAAAGAAAGTTAAAAAAGTTGGGTTTTTTGTTTGTTTGTTTTTTTGTTTGTTTGTTTTTTGTTTTTTTAGAAAGAGTTCGAATTTGCAGCCCTCACTGGCATGGAACTCTTTATGTAGATCAGGATTGACTTAAACTCAGGTTAGCTTGCCTCTGCTTTCCAAGCTGAGATTAAAGGTGTGCACCACCACACCTGCTCCTTAATAACCTTATTTTAATAGCTATGTCAGTAGTATTCAGCCAGGGAAGGAGATAAAGCTAACCATATGTGTAGGAAGAAGCTAGTGTAGGATTTTACCAGGTGGTTACGTTCATTCAGTGTAGAATGTACTTATCATAGCAGACACTGGGGATAAGGAAGCTACCATCTTCCCTGTAAAAGGCTATTGAATAAAAAACCATGTGAACATTTGAACGGGTTTTGAGTATGAGTGTATATGCCCTATGAGTGTAGCATGAAGTTCTTTCATCCTCCGAAGAAGGCCTGAAAAGATTTTTCGATTCTGCAGCCCTTAAGGATATTGCCCCAACAAGGTAGTATTGTTTTTACTGTTTCCTTATAGAGAGCAGGGGATGCTGCCAAATGAGATTCTCAAGGGGTGCATCTCACATAGTACAGAGAAGGGCATGAGGTTGTAACTGGCCCAGGGTTGTTAGTGCCCTTAATATATCCTAGGAACCAGAAAGTGCTTCTTATGGAAACTTCGGTTGTTTCAGAGTGATCAAGTCTCAGTGGCTGGCTAGAGCATGCTGCTGACCTTGCCAATCACAGCCATCAAACTTGCCTCTCTCTATAAGCTGCCTTAGCTTTAGGTCCTTTTGATCCATAGAGACAGTGGCTCAAAGATTAGAGGTGATAAAAGACGAAAAAGTGCATTTTTTAAAATGTTTGCAAATATTTTCTTGATTCAGGAATGAGTAAGATGATACCTTTGCAATGCCGCAATTTGTGTATGCAACTTAAGGCCCTTACTAGGGAAGCCACCTTTTCTTTGAAGCAAAACAAGCCACCCTCCTCCTAATGCTTTCTGAAATTCCTCATTACCTTGCTCCATACTGCTCACCCTGGAGGAGGAAGGTCTTCATGAAGAGAGTTTAAATCAATGAGTGAACACCTGCCTCTGCAGTTTTTTATAGATTTTTAAGCAGGGTAACTAGAGGCAATTCAAGCCAGCCTCTGTCTACCTGGCTTGAATGTAGAGTCAGATGGAGTCAACTCCCTCCCATCAGGAGGAATGGGCCGGAAGGGAAAAGAAAACATAAAATGGTAGCCTACAGGAAGGAGAGTGAATCCATTGTTTTTCCAAATCAGGATGCATTTGGCAGAGGAAAACAGATAATCAATAATTACATTGAGATGGTATCATAAGCAGGACAGATCTCATCTCCATATGGGTCACCTCAGTGTGAGATCCTGCATTCATGAGTTGATGCTCACAGAAGATGGCTGAGTGAGAGAAACCAGACACAAAAGAATATCTACACAACCCTTTATAATAAATTTCAGCATATGCACAATTTATCAAGGGTAAGAAGTCAGGATAGAATTTTCTTGAAGGGGGGTGAGGAGGGAAGGAGAGATGTGGAAATGGGATTGTTTTGGTGCTCTAATGTATTCTATTATGGTATACATGTTTGTATTTGCCTTCAACTTTTGAAGCTTATTTAAAAAGAAGATTTAGGATTTGATTGACATATGCACACAAGTATACACATACTATCCTTATCTATTTATAGTTGCATCTGTAACTGTGAATAGGGTTCATTTGTTTTAGACATCAGTTACTGTCACTCTCATCCCTGCATGTGGAGTTGGAAGGCATAGACAACTCAGCTGTGGCCCCTGAACAACTGAGGGTTCATCTTCTCATTTAACAGGAAAGGGCTTGGATCTAGATCAACTTGCTTACTGAATGTAGCAATGCAGAACATAGAGAATGGCTGTAATTGCTGCCCTTAATTGGTTAGCAGGCAGAAACAATGTTGAGTCAGCCCTACCACCATAATGCCAGGATTTAGACCCAACTGTGATGGGTTTCAAAGTCTGTTTGCTTTTTGCTCTAAGGGAGCTGGGGTCTCTGAAATCCCAGTTCCTGTGCAAAGCTAGGATTGTGGATTAAACAATTAGATGGGACAAAGGAACTAAGCCTGAAGAAATAAGTGTCAGCATTTAGTAGGAAGCTCATTCTTAGCATTCTATGCGAGATGCCAGCTTACAGTCCCCATTGCTCTCAGGTACCCTAGCCATTGGAGACTTCTGCAGCCTCCTGTTTGAACAAGCCTGCCTCGACAGATGTGGGCCAGCTCTGTCTCTGTAAATTGCTCTACTTATCGTGTTCTCAATTCCTTGAGCTGCCCTGCTCTACTGCCCCACAGGTTTCTAACCACAACCCCACTCTGATATGGGCAGCCAAAGCTCACCTACCTGGGAGAGAGAAGCATAAGGGGAGAAAAAATCCCTCTCTGAAAATAAACTACAAAAAATCCCATAAACACAATTTTCTCATTTAGTTCATATTGAAACTATTATAGACATATTTGCCATTTTAATACTACCTACATGTTCAGGGAGGGGTTTATTTGTCCCCTGGGCTCAGATATACAGGATTTTCTTTTCTTTTTAATTGAGCAGTAATGCAAGCTGACCTTTACTCACTAAGTCGTCCAAAACTCACAAGGTTCAGGATAACGTCAGACATTGCTTTCACGAGTGACATCACATGAGCAAATATGTCTGGAAACGTCATTTAAAAGGGCAGCTCACCAACCATTTCTGTTAACATAGGCAGCATATATTCTTTTAAATTCATTTTAAATTTATACAGGATTTTTCTATTTTACAGAGTTCTTTATAGCCCAGGCTAGCTTGAAACTCACTATGTAGTACAAGCTAGCCACAGACTCACAGAAACCCTCTTGCCTTAGCCTCCTAAGTGCTAGGGTTAAAAGTATAAGCCACCTTGGTTGACCAGTATCATTATTTTTTTTCTCTTTAAATTTTTTATTAGATATTTTCTTTATTTACATTTCAAGTGTTATCCCCTTTCCTAGTTTCCAGTCCAAAAATCCCCTATCCCCTCCCCCTGCTCCCCTACCTACCCACCCTCCCTCCTGGTCCTGGCATTCCCCTATACTGGGGTTAGAGCCTTCCCAGGACCAAGGGCCTCTCCTCCCATTGGTGACCAGCTAGGCCATCCTCTGCTACATATATAGCTAGAGTCACAAATTCTACCATGTGTTTTCTTTGATTGCTGGTATAGTTCCAAGGAGCTCTGGGGGTACTGGTTAGTTCATATTGATGCTCCTATTATGGGGCTCCAGTCCCCTTCAGCTCCCTGGGTATTTCTATGGCTTCTTCATTGGGGACCCTGTGCTCAGTCCAATGGATGACTGTGAGCATCCACTTCTGTATTTGCCAGGCACTGGCAGAGCCTCGCAGGAGACAGGATACTTCGTTCCTTCTTAGAATGGGGAACAAAATACCCATGGAAGGAGTTGCAGAGACAAAGTTCGGAGCAGAGCCTGAAGGAATGACCATCCGGAGACTGCCCCACTTGGGGATCCACCCCATAAACAACCACCCAACCCAGTCACTAGGCAGATGCCAACAAGAGCCTGCTGACAGGACCAGTATCATTCTTAAGAGGCTTTCCAACACAGAACTTTATTAGTGGGCCTGTAGAAAAGTACTTATACATACTATTTTATTATATTGTATATATTTTATATTTTACATCTTAGAATTTTGACTTATAATAAAATCAAATGTGTTATGCCTCCTTCTTTTATATATAAAGACTCCATTTTCTGTAGAAATTACTCCTTGCCTTATTGTAGTAGTATCAACACAAAACATCTGGCTTTGTTCCTAAAGCAGAGCAACAACAACGTTGTTGTCATGTATGAGCATCAGCCTTCTGGGGTCCAAAGCCTGCAGTGGGATTGAAGGAGGAAACAGTCCTGCTAATCTCTCTTTCTAGAGCATACCTCGTCCATGAATGAGGTACAAAAATATTGCCAGGCTCCTCTATATTCTCTTTTGTTAGCTCACTGGCTGTGCCTAAAATCAGGACCAGATCCCCCATATAGCATTGAGAGTCAGGGAGAAGTAGGGGTGGGAGGTATGGTTGAAAAGACTCAAAGGCTTAGAGAAAGATTACTTATAAGTGTCAGAAATGGTATCCCTAGGTTCTACCTGACCCACAGAACATTTTGTCTGTTGCCAATGGTCTTAATAACATGAAAATTTTACTGTCAACATTTAAAACCAGGTTTCATATAATAAACCTTATTTATAGTTTCTCTTGGAACTCCCTGCTCTCAGTTCCTTCTTGGCAACAACTGACTCAGCTGAATAGCAGGTGTCCTCTGCAGATGGGCCCCCTGTTCTCCAGTTTGCCACAGTCCTCCATCTTCCCACTGAGTCCTACACTGGCCTGTTTCACCCTTGAGTTATCTGTCACATCATGTGATTACCTGGGCTTGAACAGTCTATCGATTGCTAAAAAGATTAGGGGCTGGAGAACTTGTGATTATATTGTACTACTTCAGTAAAGAGCACGTGAGGTGGCTTTTGTGTAGGAGGACAGAGGATAGAGAACCAATATGGAGAAGCCTTGATCTGACTCTCTTGGCATGGGGGCCAGTCAGAGTATCAGCTACAAAATGCTGACAGGCTTCGGAGATGTCCTGCTCATCTCTGATAGACTGGATATATTTGTGTGGGTCTCTATCTAAATTGATGCTGTACCAAAGAAAACCTACCTGTGCAGATATCCTTCAGTGAGGTGTGCTGATCTGTGTCAGAGTCCAGCTCTCACAACTATGAAATGAGCCAGAAACAGAGCAGGAGGTCATGTCATATGGCATCCTCATCTCTATGTGACTACAGAAAAGACAGTGGCATAAATCAGAAATGTCTGTGTGGCTGAATGACAGCCAGTGAATGAGCCCCTTATCTACTGACTAATGCTGGAAAATAGGGCGCAGGCACAGAGGGACTGACTACAACTAGCTCTCCAGGTAAGTGGTCCCCCAGATAAATCATGTAGCTAATCAGTGAAGATTTAAGAGGCAGGATCCTCAGAGTGAACCAGGTATGGATTTCTCACTCACAGAGCAGTCAACTATGATTTCCAGGCCATGTGACAAACGTGGGACTCCAGTGGAATGTCTTAGCAAAGTGCCTGCCTATGTTGCTAAAGGACTGTCAGTCAAGGGGTCTGGCTAGATTCTATCACCAGCTCAAAATTCATGGCCTGCTGTCTCTCTGGTTTACCTGTCCATCATCTCAGAGCCCAGACTGACATTCAGAAATTCCCAATGTTGAATTACTTCTGTGAAATGTGTTTTGAAGCAGATAGCAGAGATTAAAGAGCTTAAATCATTCCACTATTGAGTCTCAGACTTTAAAAAACAAAAACAAAATAGCCTACCCTACATAGCAGTGCTCTGAGGGGCTACAGTTAGAAAAAAATATAACACATCTTTGCATTACAAATGTCTTCACAGAGTCAGTCTATTGCATGAAATGTCTGTGTCCCTGGCTGTGAGCAGAAGCACTGGTTTCTCAGTCTTGGCTTTAAAACTCACCAGCAATGATTATCACAATCCTTTGGGTCACGTGTTATTTTCTAGTCCAGTGATTATGAACCAGAGAGCTGACAGAATCTCTATGTTCATGCTTTGCCCCACACCATACAACACCAGTTATCTACAAACCCCACTGGTGGGTAAGAGTACCCTATATTGGTGTATATTAAAATTCCCGGTGACTTGTACAATACAACTACCTTGTTCTTCCTACCATTCAAATTCCAGTTGTTTTCCATTCATTTCTCAGAATTAGATCTTAAATTTAATTTCCCTCTCTCCAGTAATTGCCCTGACTGGCTGCTGCATTCTTGAGAAATTATCTTGACTTGTGAGAAACAAACTTGATGCATGTTTGGCCCATAAAGTTCCCAGAGATTTAGAGATAAGTTGTGTTGTGTTGCATCATTTCAGAAACAAATGATGTTGTGGTATCTGACACGAGTCTCACAAAACAGAGAAAAGAATTCTTGCACTGAAATTACAGTTCTTTTCTCAAGATAACACCCTAAGATGTATGAAGGAGACAACCAGCTTGACAGCCACAGCGACAACTTGTAACTAAAGATGATGGGATAATTGGGTACCTCTTGCCTAACCCCACCGGTGAAAAAGTTAAAGTTACTGTAATTTGGGCCAACCTAAAACCACATGACAGGTTGGAATGTAAAATAACTACTCCCACTTCTTATCCTTCCTCCCGCCCCCTCCCCATTACTGAACCCGGAGAACTGCATGCTATGTACTCTGCTTTTGGAATTCCCCTGCCTCTGTTTGGGGATTAAAATGAATAAATAAACAACATTGAAGTTTGGAAGTTTTTGAAAGTCTCTTAAGAATCTTGTTCTAAGATTCCCTTTCTTCCCCATTGTCTTAACCTGTTGCAGAATTGACACTATATCAACACAAGCTTTACTTTCAACAGGAAGCTCTGCAGTGTGGTATAAAATATGTTGCTTTCCACACTCTCCAATATGGAAAATGAAGGTAATAATACTTAGTTGACTTTCCAAGGTACCAAGAAAGTAGATGGGTAACTTGCACCATTCAGGTTAATACAAAGAATGCAATCGTTAGAGTCAGATATGTCTGATTTTGGCTCTGATTTTTACTAGGTGGATGAACTGAGACAGTCGTCTCCCTAGTTGGTGCCTGAATGTCCTCATCTGAGAAGAAGCTTATGACATTTATCTACAAAACTGTGGAATACGTTAACAGACTCATCATAATGTGGATCAACTCATGCTGTGCCTCATATACCATTCTTCTCAGAAGCTGTTCCCCCCGGCCCCCCAGAAATATGTTTGAAAAGCCAACAGAAAAAGCTGTTGCATCCAAGGCTCTGTGAAGTAAGTTTGCTTGTCTTGGTGTCCGTGTGTACTACTCTGCATCAGCATTCACCCGAGGCTCTGAAATCTCGCCAAACTGGCTAAGCGTCAAGCCTAAAATCCATAATTGAGAGTCCCCAAGCCTGGGCTCTGCCAAACAAACATCTAACA
Organism: Mus caroli; assembly: GCF_978045245.1. NCBI lineage: Eukaryota > Metazoa > Chordata > Mammalia > Rodentia > Muridae > Mus > Mus caroli. The sequence goes on along the minus strand of NW_028227257.1, from coordinate 67,365,083 downwards.
TTGCTGAATTGTCTATGCTTTCATCCTTAACCATGTGTTCATCTTGAATGGATTTTTCTTCCTACAAATGGCAAACTTCTAAAATTTCCTTTTCTTGTTTTTTTTTACAGTGTGATTCTTTCTCATCTTTTTCCCAGAAGTGCCGTAGAAAATGTGGCATTCTCAGGATATATATACATACATACATATATTCTGCCTGGTTCCTGTGGTCTGCATAACAGCATTGCCATAGGAATGTACCACAGCATGACCAGGAGACAGAAGATGCTCTGATAATAAGTAGTGCTGGAAAGGACCCAGAAGCTTTCTCTCAGCCTTGAGATGTTCCCATTCTTCATTTAACTCCTTGCTCATAGATAGGCCCAACATGCTAATATCCACACATCATACTGTTTCCTGAAAAATATGCAAGTACAAAACCCCCCTAAGGAAGACTCTGTGGATAGTGTCCCTCCTGTCAGAAGTGGTTTCAGGACCAAAGGGGAGATGGCCCCAGCTACTCTTTCTAGGCCCACAGAAAGAGCTTGTTTTCAAAGCTTCAATTCTATAACTGATGTGCAATTTCTTATTGTCGCAGCTATAAATATGTTGTTTATTAACTTCTCATGCAATTTAGCACACTTCCTGCAATATATATGAGCTGTACTAGCACCTACTAAGCTTTCCTGCCTGCCTTCTCAGCATATACCAATAATTACTCCCGGCCTCAGCAGCATTCAGTTGGGTTTCTGGACAGAGTAGTTACTGTGCTGCCCACTAATACCCCTTCAACACCACTTCAGTAGAAACTAGTGCCTTTGTATCAGGAGCTCCCTTGCCTCACAGGGCTCCTCTCATCACAGTTGGCTCTCAAGTGGAAGAGGCTGGGAATGTTAGGGAACTAATGGCCCAAGGAGTAGCCTTCAAACAAAACGGAAAGAATCAAGGAATAAACACCCAATGCTTCACCCATCAGTTAGAACAACTCAGGAGTACACTGTACACAGTTCCCCAGAGGCTCTGAGCAGGGCTCTGAGCAGAATCCTTGTTGCCTATATCCTGCTATTCATTCCCCATGGCTGGCTTCCTTCCCTTCTCTGCCTCATTTCTCCTTACTAAGTGCATGCTGGATCACTATCCAAATACACAACATATATTCTGACCTTATGTTAAGGTGTGCTTTTGGTCAATCCATGTTATAGCCATTACACATGCTTTGAGATGAAAAAATACACAACAATTACACCAAAACATAATGTTATCATTACTTCATCCAGTAAAGGCTTATACCATGGCTCACCATGTACCTGGTCACACACCAATTTCTATGGCCACCACAGTCAACAAACTACACACCATTCTCTACTCATTAAATGATGTCTAGTAGAGGAGACTGACATCAAGAAAGCAAGAATCTAATTGATAGATATTGGGAAGCAAAAACAAAGAATACAACCAAAATATTTTAAGAGGAGAACTTTCCTGGCTTCAGAAAGATGTCCATTAGGAAAACAGCTTTCAATTATAGGCAAAGGTTAGGTAAGAGTAAATTGTTTGGAGCAGTGGAAAGAGCATGAATAAAGGTACTAAGGCTTCAGGATATCATTCTGCAGACTAAAAACAAATTTAAACTGATAATTATACAAGAATCCTTTGACTCTTCCATTCTCTACACATGACCAAATTGAGCAAAGGACTCTAAGGGAGCTGAAACGGAAAGGGCTATGTGGTTTCAGTTGGTAGTTTAAGAAACACTCAACACCTTTACTACTTGACTCATCCATATTTGAGAATTGCTCTGAGAACTTTGATTTTGCCAGAGTGGAGATGGAAGAATGTGAAGAGGCACGACTCATCTATGTCCTACTGTTTCTCAGAGTTCAGAAACTACCTTCACCTTGGAGACTTACTAGACTCAGCACAAGGTTGTACTTCAAGCCTAGAAGTTATACAGATGTATAATCATGTACATAAACATAGCTGGATGGTAAATACAATATTGTATGCATTTTTTCTGCCAAATATCTCATGCTTGTCTTAGTATCTGATGTCTATATTTTGGTATGCTCACACAGCATTTTCTGCCTAGCAAGAATCATTCTTTTAGATCCTCAGAAGCAATCATGGGCTTGATATAAATCATTTTGTACAATATGGAACACATTGGACTATCTAAGCCCAATATGTGATGGGTTGATTACAGAGCATCAAATATCAGTCAATGGCCAACACTGCAAGCCTATTCTTTTAAAGATATTTGCCTGTTTGTTTGTCAAAGACAGAAAGAAAGTAGGGAGTTGAGTGAGTGGGGAGGTGTGGAAGATCTGGGAGGAGATAAGAGAGGGATAACTGTGATCAAAATATATTTTATGAGTTGTATTTGAGTTGGGGGTGAGACAGGATTTCTCTGTGTAACCCTGGCTATCCTGGAACTTCCTCTGTAGAGCCTCAAATTCCCAAGGAACCTCCCGCCTCTACCTCCTGAGATTAAAGGTATGTGTAACCACTGCCTGGCCAAAATGTATATATTATTTTTTTTAATAAAAAGGAACAAATCATATAATAAGATTGACAACAATTAATTTAGAAGATAGCAACATTGAGCCTTGTATTCTGTCATTCACTCTATGAATCAATGAGTCAAGTTATGCCCCATTTTCAGCATTGTATTATTAACAAAGATAAGCAACTTAACCTGTAGTCTTACAGGAATACACTTACCTTAGTTTAGTCCTGAGTGGTTGAGAAAAACTATTAATCTTAAGTTGCTCGAGTAGTTTAGTAAAACTACCAGCATGCAGATATTAAAGTCCATCTGGGGCCAACTCAAGGACTAGGTCACCCGAAATGCTTATTTTATCTGTTTCAGACGAACAATGTGAATGGGACATTATGGGTTGATTTCTTTTGAAAAGCAGATTAAAAATTGAAGATTCATCTATTTCATCTGCAACATCAAGACTATGGTTAGAACAAATGTAAAGTTCAGGAGCAATAAAGCCAACTCATCCAATGACATAGAAGCCATTTTTTATACACATACAGGATTTTTTCAGTAATTTTCATATCTAAAATGAGACAACTCTGAAACATATCATCAAAATCTCTTCATATTGTCTGTTGTAGCCAGAGTAATCAGATGTCGTTTGCCTTTGTCATTCATTGCCACATTGAACTTTCATAAGTATCTCCAAATATTAAAAAGTTGCACCTAATAATAACCCAGAATGCTAACTGTATCCTCAAGAAAGCAGTATAGAAAATGTCACAATTTACAAAAGCAATCATTCACAAATTCCCACCAAAGCTTACATTATCTTTCTCCTATCTTATTCTCTGTCCACTATTAAAGATACTTTTGTAAACTTATGACAATAGTGTACATCATTACTCACAGACTGAACGAGGCCAGTCTATTTCTCCATAAATATCACAAATTATCACTCTATTGCACTATTTGGTGTACAGAATGCAGTTTAAATCTAAGTTTGTGCCTATTATTTCCTCATTTTAATCAAAGGAGCCTACATCCACTGCTTAAAAAAATCAAATAGTTAAGACATAATATAATGAAAAATGGCAATCCCTGGCTTTAAAAGCACAGCCACTGTCACTTAGTAACACCCACTTTTACTTAAATGTCTTCTATTCTGATTCCATTTCTGTTAATAACATCCTTAAACTCTAATTTTTTCTGTCTTCTACAGGCGGAGTCTTTTTAAGTGTTCAATATGTGAAAATGGGGAGTTACTATGGTCTTCCTTGATTTTAATCCTAGTGTTCACACTTAAATGTTATCATGTAAAAGCTGATATTATCTATATGTTATTCTATACCCACATCTATCTCTCATGCATGTAGAAGGTAAATTATAAAAGATACACCAGCAAATAGTGTCTATAACTAGTGTTCAATTCATTCTTAAAGCCAGATAGTAGAGCTCACTTCTGTATAGATTTTGCTTTTCCTAAAATCCCTCATTGCCTTTGTTGTTGCTTTAGATGTGTCCTTTTGCTTCCCTGTACTATTTAAAGACTGGTAAGTCATGATGTACCTGTGGACTCTTCTTCTCCCACCCATTTTTATTCCCTCATTCTTCTCTCCCAGTGCATTCTTCTGTTTCAGTCCTGACTAATGGTTAGCACATTCTGGCTGTCATGCTAGGATTTCCCACATTGCTTTTTGGGTTTGGAATTATTTATGGAATTCCACTCTTCCTTTCTCCTTCCTATTAGAAAATATCTGTTATTCTCGATTTTTTATTCAACCTTGATAGTTATGTTGAGCAGATAAATATGAACATGAATGTCATACCTTAAAACCTTCCCATCTACTCTATGAATATGCTGCACCCCCATTGCTGTGATTACTGCTCCTTTGTGGTCAGCCTGCTTTCAGGTTTGTGTGGTTAGTTTTGTTGGTTTATTTTTTATCCAACTCATATGGCTTTCCACTCAGAACTTTTAAAATAAGAATCTTCTCTTGATTGGTATGTTATTTTGGAGGATTGGAACAACTGTGAATATCCGTTGGGCTCAGGACTACATACAGTGCATTCATACACTGTGTAATGTATACAGCCTTTTTTCTTTATTTGTGCTAGGCGGTGGATATTCAATCTTACTTTTCAGTTTTTGAAAATTATTTCAAAATGTTTGTGTTTGTCTCCTGATTTTCCTAACCTGCCTAGATCATGTTCTCTATTTCTGTTTGTGTCCATTCTGCATTTTTAAGAGATTGCCTCAGAATTATTGTTCACTCTTTCATCCTTTTAAAGATTTCAACAGTATTTTCCCCAAGGGGACTAAAATCATTTATTTACTTTTAAAATTTTTTATTAGATATTTTCTTTCTTTACATTTCAAATGTTATGCCCTTTCCTAGTTTTCCCTCTGAAGACCCCCATCCCCTCCTCCTCCCCCTGCTCCCAAACCCATCACTCCTACTTCCTGGCCCTGGAATTCCTCTATATTGGGGCATAGAACCGGCACAGGACCAAGGGCCTCTCCTGCCAATGATGGCTAGGCCATCCTCTGCTACATATGAAGCTAGAGCTATGAGTCCCACCATTTCAACAGTATTTTTAATTTTACTTTATTGTATCTTGTGGTACTGTGGATCAAAGTCAGGGCTGTGGTTGCCTGCCTCACATGAGCTGCACAACTGGTCGCATCCTCAGACCTGGCCATATGGTAATCATTTTGTTCTTTATTCTTATAAAGTATGCTGTTTATCTATTGAATGGCTATCCTTTTTTTTTCTCTCTAGAAACCTGAACAGAAACAAAAAAATCTCTTTCCTGATTTATTTTTGCTTTCCATGAGGCTGATTTTTCCATCGATTCATTGGATACTTTTTAAATATATGAAGATCTCCAGTAGTGCATACATAAGAATTAAACACAAAGCGGAGAGTGCACGCATACTCGCTAAGGTGACTACTATATCAACAACACAAGCCCACCTGATATTTATGATGATGTTGGGAACCATGACAGATAAACTCTTAGTCAAAAGAGGAAATAGTGAGACTTCTGTGAAAAAGAATGAGGTCCTTTGAAAAGCAAGACTAACACTTTTAACATGGTCTAAGTATTCTACTACTGTGTATAAACACGAAGAATTGAAAGCAAGATCTCAACAGGTATCTCTACACCCAAGTTTATAGAAACAGTATTTGCAGCCAAAAGACCAAAGCAATGCAAAGGTCCATCAGTGGATTAATGAACAAAACAGTCTATGACATCATGGAATATTATTGCCTTTTTAAAAGAGAAAGTCAGTCTTGACATATGCTAGAACATGAATGAGCCTTGAGAAATTATAAACAGGAAAGTTAGGGAGTTAGTAGCAAGAATATTGTATGATTCCACTAGTATGACATATCTTGGTCAAATTCATAGAAACTGAAAACTGAACAGAGTTTATACATGGCTAGGAAGAGACAGAATAGTCCCTTGGTAGGCATATTGTTTTTAAAGGAGTGGGCCAACCATGAACATCTGTGGAGCTCAGTGCTTTCTGTCTTGGTATGAGCTATTTAGTAAGCTTGAAATTTTTGTAGCAGGCTGCACAAAGTTGAGGTTTGGTCTTTTGCTATATATTATAATGATAAATACTGGCCTCCAAAGCCAGGTTGCCCCCAGGGATGAGAGAATCCACAGGGACCTTGGTCCTTAATTTAAAACTATTGGTTGAATAAAGAGGCTGACAGCCTATAGCTGGGCAGAAAAGAGATAGGTGAAGTTTCAGTTCTCCAGCTTGGGATCTGAGGCAGAACTAGGAGGAGCTGGAAAGAAAGAAGTGGGAAGAGGAGAAGGCACCATTGGGTAGGTCAATCATGAAAATGTGGTAATGAGGGCTGGCCAATTGGATAGAGGAGCCCAGGCAGAACATGGCTAGTCTTATATTGAGATTATTGACACCATGGCTAGTCTTATCTTGAGATTATTGACAGAGAAGTAGACCTAATAGCATAGAGAATAGATATCTGCCCAGATAGTAGTATTTTAAAGGCTTATTATAAGTATAAAGGTTTTATGTCTTTTATCACGGAACTGAATGGTTAAAGGCAGGATAGAAATCACTGACAAAGATTAAATAAATACTACAACAGTACAACACTGGTTATAGTTCCAATCTGTCCTGTCCACCTAGAACAGTGATGAGTTCTCTGAAGGAACAGGTCTGGGAACTGGAGGGGCAGCACTGGGGTTCCACCACTGCCATGGTCCTAGTCAATTTGAGTGAACCAGGTCATGCTAGTGTCTTTCAAATTGGGTTTTATGATATTACTCATTTATTATAATATTATAATGTCACCATATTATCACCACAGGTTATTACATATACATTTTTATCAAGGTATTGATATCTATCAAGTTGTTTTGGGTTTGGATGGTCTGAATTATGACAGAAAATGAAACATACAATGGATTAAAGAAACTGCTCAGATGGCAATTCTCCTTAATCCAAATATTTTGGAAAATAAAAAAGACAACAAGAAAGGTAGTATTAGGAAAGAAGAATCCCAGGTTCCATGAATAAAATGCTACCAACAAGACAAATTCACATAGAACATACATTTTTTGTTCTAAAATAATTTTAGTATTTTGAATTAATAAATTATATTTTGTTTGTTTTAAGATGGGATCTCACTATGAGGCCTGGAACTAGCCATGTCCACTAGGCAGGTTTTGAACTCACAGAGATAGACTTCAGCCTGGATGGTCACAGGAAAGAAGCAAGGCATTTCTGGCCATTGTAATCAAATCATTTCACTTCCCTTTTTAAAACTTAAGGTCACTCTGGCGTTTTGGATTATTTTAAGCAAAAAGAATTCTGCTTTTAAACCTCCGAGTCTCCTACTCAGTAGTGGATGGTGGTACACATCTGCATACAGGCACTCGAGAGGAGAAAGCCAAAGAATCAGAAGTTCAAGGTCACCCTCAGCTATGTAGTGAGTGAACCTGGAACACATGAGACCTAACTCAAAGAATGACAGAACCAGTCTCCAAACAGCATAGAATATAGTAAAGGCAGATACAGGGGAAAAGAGAACTTCAGTCATATATCTAATCACCCATATGCAAACAATCGGTTGAGCTGGAGTACGCTCTAGCACTTGACTGTATGCCATTGTCACTGCTGATAGCAAAGAGACATTATCACAGAGTGCAGAAGGAGAGTACCTGGCTTTAATTCATTCTGCCAAGAGGCCCAGCAGTGATCAATAAGCACTTATTAGCCCGTGATGAGCCATCTCTCAGTGAGTGAAGTGGTAAGTACAAGCTAAGATAATAAATGATCCTTAATGCAGATGAAAGTACGGTAGGGAAGAAGAGGAACTGAGCTCAGTGACTGCTTCTACACCACATTCTCTAGGACCCTGTTCAGTTTCCTTCTTCAGGATTTTTTGGGACCGTCTAAGGCCCATATTTTATTCTCTTTCCAGAGTTATCTTTTGCTTTCAAGCATTTTTTTCCACTTGAGCTCTGAAGTGCTTATGATGCAGCCTTAGAGAAATTCTGCACCAACTCACTTCAGCCTTTGGGAAACCATTAATCTAACCAAATAGAGTCAAGGTGGGTTGGGACTCAGTCTAGGAGAATGCTAGTCAAAGCATACAGAAGTCTAGCTAGCCAGAAAGATCAGGGGGGGACCTACTGTACAGCATAGCAGTTGTGACTAACAACAATGAAAACTGATAAAAAAAAAATAGCAGGTCTTAAATGTTCTCATCACAGAAAGATAAATCAGGTAAAAAAATATGGAACGTAAGGTGTATTGCTTAGATACGTTTAGGGATGCCATGGTTTGTAGCAAAATGTCATTCTGCTCAATTTCATTTATCAACAAAAAGTTAACAATACAAACAACTTTCCTCCACGAAATAAAATAAAATTGCTACCAGAGAATCTCAGAAATTATCCTGATGTGGGTGTCTGGCATTATTTACTAAACCAATCCCCGCTCCTTTCACCTTGAGTCATCTCAGCTGCTCTCTGAAGCCTCAATAAAGAAGATAGGAAGTATTTTTGTCCACTGAGTCACAAAATTATATCTTAGGCTGCGACAAAATTATCCAAGCAAAACCTTTATCTGGGATCTAGGGACTAAAACCTCACCTCCCTCTCTAATACAGGGAGTATATACAAAAATTACACTTTTGTTTATTTTTTCTCTTCGATGACCATACTAGGCACTAAGTTAGACCTATGTGGTTCAAAATGCAGCTTTGGAGTGTAAGCCTTGATTCTGTTGATCCCATGAAAATTCTGGGTATTCGCTCATGTTATTGAGTGTGAAATCCAGAAGACAATTCCTATAATAACCAAAAGTTGTCTTAAAATATTAATTACATAAATGTGACCTAGCACCAGTCTTTCATCTAGCTCCCAAATGGTGTTTTCCCCACTGTGGACAGCAGCATCTTGTAGCAAGTGGGCACACAAATGTAAATGTGCCAGGCATGCATGCAGGAGACCTCTGCTTTCCCATGTTCCTGTCCTCAAACCCCAACAGACACACTTGTACTTCATTTGTCCAGTCTGAGTTGATCCTGAGCCTCATGATGCAACTCCACCGCCTATCCCTGGGAGTACTGGACATCTCTGAAAGCCACCCAATGTTTCTGACTCTTCGAGGCACGTCTATCTCTTCTTCTTCACTATTGCCCAATCATCTGTTTGAATTGAGGTTATACTTTCCCCTACTTAAATTCTTTAAAGGGTGCCAAGTAATTCTAGTTGTAAAGATCTCTTATTTTTACTATGGTTAACAGTTCCCTACATGTATATAACATATGGTGACCACATCCGTGGTTATGTTCTCAGACTCCTTCCACCCTGGCTTCCTCCTTCCCATCTAGTTCTTCCCTAGCCTCACCATTTTAAAGTAAAAATAAAAGAAATATTAATACTTTTATTACTTGATAATGTTATTCATTGATAAAATATATATCTACCTCCTCCACCCCCAAATGCCCTTCACCTCACCTCTCCTAATAACCCATAGAGTCCAATTAGTGATGTATGGTAATCCACTAGAAAACGGAAAAGCTATCTGTGATCAGAGTCCCAAACAAAAATGATTCTAACTACCCCAGTCACCATCTACTGCCAAGAGCTTCTCACTCAGGGGCGGGGCTTCATGAGCTCCGTCCTGTCTCATTTGGAATATTGATTGGCAGGATCCTGTGCAGGCCACCATGCTGCTTTGAGTTCCTGGTTGCAGCAGTCATGCCTTGACCAGAAGACAGCATCTCACAGAGCATCGCCCTGCTCTTACATTCTTTCTGCCTCCTCTTCCCCAGAATGTCCTGACTCTTGGGCAGAGAGGAGGTTGGGGTTTATAAAGATATCTCTGTTAGGGCTAAGTGCAAGTGAAACATGTTTAAAATTAAGGCAATATAGACACAGTTAAATACTTACAGAAGAGATAATGAGCCCCACCACTAAAATGGAATGGTTATTTTCATTAAACCAATATTTTCCCTCACTCCTAGGAATCTTATTAACAACATCACAATATTTCATGAAGATATGCTATGTAACCATATATATTACATTATGTATATTATCTTCTATAAGTGCTTTTTACCTAATTTATGAAGAGGATATCATATGCAGATCTAGTACATTCCTTTGCATAGTATTTAAGTGTAACATAAAACTTTCAATTAGCATTCCTGTTGAGATTTATGTTGCCTTAGCCTTCTGAAATAGAAATCTGATGCAAGCAGAGCCATGCTTACATACTTAAGTTCAGTAAGTCAGTCTGCTATGATCTGCCTGCTGCCTCCACCCTTTTCTCCATCTTCATGTCTCCACATGTAGCTTTCCCCAGACAGTTTCCTTCTAAATCATGCCTGCTTCAGTGCCCTCTGTTATTCTGTGGCCATCTCTCATTCACTTTTTTTTTAATTTAACTAATTCCCTTTTTTTATTAGGTATTTTCCTCATTTACATTTCCAATGCTATCCCAAAAGTCCCCCATACCCACCCCCCCACTCCCCTACCCACCCACTCCCCCTTTTTGGCCCTGGCGTTCCTGTACTGGGGCATATAAAGTTTCCAAGTCCAATGGGCCTCTCTTTCCAGTGATGGCAGACTAGGCCATCTTTTGATACATATGCAGCTAGAGACATGAGCTCCAGGGTACTGGTTAGTTCATATTGTTGTTCCACCTATAGGGTTGTAGTTCCCTTTAGTTCCTTGGGTGCTTTCTCTAGCTCCTCCATTGGGGGCCCTGTGATCCATCCAATAGCTGACTGTGAGCATCCACTTCTGTGTTTGCTAGGCCCCGGCATAGTCTCACAAGAGACAGCTGTATCTGGGTCCTTTCAGCAAAATCTTGCTAGTGTATGCAATGGTGTCAGCATTTGGAAGCTGATTATGGGATGGATCGCTGGATATGGCAATCACTAGATGGTCCATCACTTTTTAAAGGTGTTTGAATTTCAGTGGAGTTTTAAATTTCCTCTATCAAGTCTCCTTGACTTCTGTGTTATACTGTTTCCACTATCTCTGGCATGTATGACACCATTCTAACATTTAAGATGGGGCATAGATGAAGGGGCAAGAATATAGCTAAGATACCTATGGAGACTCTTAGGGTTGAAGAATGGGGCTCACAACCAATGAGCAGAGCACTCACAGACAGAGGGTAAAGTGGCTGACCAACAGAGCATGCTCAGGGATGGAAATCTTGAGTTAAGCAAGCCACTTGTGCTACAGAGAGGCCAAAAGAGAAGAGTTTTCCAAGATCTGGGACCATCGGGTAGTTTCAAGGTGTGATAAGACTGAATTCAGCCTGAAAAATTAAACTGAATGGAATGGTCAAGATAGGACGAAGCCTTTAACAATACCTAGAGAAGAGAATGTTGGCCCTCAGGCTGTGGCAGCAAATGGAAAGCAGAAGTTTGCAGAGAAGATGACGAGAATGATGAATTAGAGGATGAGCTCACCTATTGGTTACAATGAAAACATACATATGAGTTATGTTATACAGACTAGACAGGCTATATTTAGGAATATATGTGTATATGCATAGACATATGTACATCTGACAATTAATGGCACAAAGGGCCAAATGAATTTGAAAACAAGCAAGCAGCAAGGGATACATGGGAAGACTTTTGAGGGAGGAAAGGGAACATAGAGACCATGTAATTATATTATCTCAATAAATAAAAGGAAAAAGAAGATTCTGATGAACTAATTCAGGAAATGTGTCTTGAGCACTCACTGTTCTGGACACTGGTTACACAGCAGTAGTCAAAGTCCCTGACTTCACACCAATTTCCATTCCAGGGCTTCTGCTGCTTCCTAGCATAGCACTGAAGAGACCACTTCTCTACTCTTCTTCTTTACCCACGGCATGTATGTATGTCTTACGCATTTCTGAAATAGTCTTTCTTTCCAACATTTAAGATAATTAGGAAGAAGCTCGGAAAATTGGGACAAAATGAAAACAAGCCAAGGAATGTTGTCCTCCCTCCTTCAAGCAACAGGAAGCCCCTGTTGAGCTTTTAATGGGAATGCTTCCAAGGTGCAGCTCTGAGAAGGTGTTCTACTCAATGGAAGACATAAATGTGAACATGTAGGCAATCACTGACCTTTACAAAATGTAAATGTACAGCCACACACCTTGACAATCAAAATCATAGCTGAATAGTGCAAAATTGAGAAACAATAATTAATCTTATTTAAAATGATGGCCTTATTAAATATTGGGCTACAATGGCTTCCTTATCATGATAATGGCCAAGATTCTAAGAAGTGAAGAGGCTTCTGAAGTGAGACATTTTCTGGAACTTTTTATACATGTACTACTTCATGGGCTTCAAAAGAATGCCCCACATACCAGAGGAACAGCATGTAGCCCTTACCAGCTGAAAAGCATCATTCAGGGCATGGCTTGGCAATATGGGTAACTATGGCCAACTATATTTAGAAGGCAAATGAAGCCCAAGTAATGTGAGCCACCTCATCGCATTCTGATAATAAGAACTGCTTCTGGAATTTTCTATCTTTAGCCTTCTCCCTCAAAAATTCTACAGTGCTTATCACCCTAGTAGCTAATAACTCAGCCATCTCCAGTTCAGCCTTCCCAGGGCTAAAAGAACTTTAGAAGCCACTCAAAGATAAATGCCCCCTGCCAGAAAAAATGCCTTAAAATAGAATGTTGTAAGGGTTTCCCTGGAGCGAGTAATAAGCATTTAACTGACCCACTCTACTGATCCACTTCCTGCCTCTAAGAACAGGTTTGTGGTCAGTCCCCTTTGAAAGCCCAGAGCCCTAGGAGCCCATTTCCAGGGAGAAAAGCCACTGATTGAGAAGTCAGAGTAGCCCTCCCTGAAACAACTTCACTTCCATCTTTTTTGACCTATGAATCCCATTGTTGGCTTCCAGTTGGGTGAAAAGCAACAGGAACGAGATCTGCCATGTCAGGATGTCTGGAATCAGTGAAAGGATTCTGCTAAGAGAACAGTGACAAACAGCTTCTTTCCCTCAGCTGTTAAAGCTCCACATTAAACATACTGTAATGCCCAGTCCCATTCTGCCCCCATCCCTAAAACAGTCATTCACTTACCCTCCTCCTATAGTATAATGAAGAGCAGCCATATGACTAATAACCAAGGGCCATGTTTAGGCTTATTTCTAAATGTTATGTGTGCAAGCTCTCAAAGTCTTGAAAACAGAGTTTTCTGATGCCTAAGATTACATAGTGGTATCCTAACTGATACCTGAGAAATTTCTCTCTGCACACTTTTTCTATAAGTGTGGACAGGTAGACACCCAGAGATGTGAAGTTGTCTCCAATGACTTCTAATGAGGAAAAGAAAAATTTTTAGTAACTTATGATGTCTTGCACCTAGATCAAATGTGATATTAGAACACAATATCTGTCTCCTTCCTGGGCCTATTAATAAGGAGTGAAAACATGCAGGCACCTTTCAGGCTTATTCCATCAGGACGCATTAGATTCCCTCTGCCTTTTTTTCTGGTTCAATCAACCAGTTTCTTGTTGGGATTTGTTGGAGAGCAGCTCTGTCAAAGATGAAGTGAGCACCTCATATTTCTTCCAACCCTAGATACTAAGGCATGGAGAAATGTTTCTGCCTTGTGAAGACTCCAATCACCTGTCAGTGCTTTTCCCAGGAAGCACTGCTGACTGTAAAGCAGTGTGAGCTCAGGGACAGGTGGTGAGAAGAATGAGCTGTTTGAATTCTGATGTGCTGTTCCCTTCCAAGTACTTCAAGAGGCTGAGAAGGTGCTGACTACAGTGTAGGAAGTCTGGCTGGACTGGCTCCGGCCCATCAATGCCTACAGGCTTCTCTGTGGGTAACAGAAACATTATCAGATGCCAATTCTATGGCAAGATTTACCCTACAGGCTACATTTTCCAAAGGTCACCCCTGTGAGAGGAGGGAGTGATGGTTGAACCTGGAACAATGTAGTGTTAGAGCCCACACACCTGACACTGAGGTTCAAAGCCCAGTGAAAGCTACTGAATTCTAACTGTTCCTATTCTGATTCTTTCTGGGTTCAGCTGTGACAGGGACTACAGAGGTTATTATTTGCCAGCCTTATGAGTTATGTAATAGGGTAGTGGACAGGTAATGGACATTAGTATGTCCAGTCCAGACAAACATGTATTTAAGCTTCTTTCTCACTATAACTATATGGCATACATACAAGAAGGAAACAGCCAGGTTTTTTGAGATGTTGCTTACAGAACATGTCATATCAGGCAGTGATGTTAATAAGAAGGAAAATTCTATTGGGGTAAGCCACTGAGATTTCAGGGATTGCTTGTAATGGCCCTACTGATTCTGAGCATATGTTATCCAATTTACCTTGGGTTTTAACTATTAGAAGCCATTATCTGCCTATAAAATGAACTATAAGCTAGATGCTACTTTCCTTATTTCTTAAGCTAGCAAATTACTTTCCTGAACATAAGGGGTTATAATGTTTCTGCCAGATTTTGTTCAAAATTGCTTCACATGAGGATAAATAGATCAATGAAATAGAATGGAGCCAAAAATAGGCCCATGCATATGTGGTGAATTGATTTTCTACAAAGGTTCCCAGGAATTCAATAGGGAAAGGCAAGACTTTCAACAATTGGTGCTGCCACAGTTGATGATCTTTATGCACAAAATGAAGTCCTACAATTAACTTACCTTCTACACAGAAACAAATTCAAGATGGAACACAGACATAAACGAGAACATGGACATGAGCTTGACCTGAAAGAATAACTTGGGTGGTTCAGTAGAAACTGTGGTGCTCTGCCAGGTCTGCTTTAGAACGAGACCCTCATTACCAACATTGCAGACAGTGGCTGCTGTGTCCCAAACCTGAGTCTCTATCTCCAGATGTTTCACTCCTCAAAAAACACCCGCCTCACCCAAGGCAGGTCACATTCAGTCAAATACAGACAGAGGGCTTCCCATGCCTCAATTTAGGATACTTTGAAGGCTATCCTGTGAGAAATGAAACATGCTCAAAGACTTACTCATGAATGCCTAGAGAATCGCTATTCATGAGAATTACAAATTGGGAGCCCAAAAGTCCATCAGAGGAGAACAGATAAATACCATGTAAAAATAGTACTCAACTGTAGGAATAAATGAACCATTAGCACATCCAATATTATGGATGATCTTAGAAGCAGGTGCCTGGGGCTGGTGAGATGGCTCAGCAGGTAAAAGACTGCTGTCAAACCCGATGACTTGAAACCCACATGGAGAAAGGAGAGAGCAGACACCTGCAAGTTGTCCTTTGAGATCCACACACGTTTGTCATAGCATCTGCACATCCCTACACCCACAAAATAATTAAATGCAAAAATAATTTAAATCCTGAATAAAAGAATTGAGACACATGAAAGTCAACAAGGTATGACTCTGTCAGTGTAAAACATCCGACCAGGTAAAACTGTGCTGTTGGAAATTAGAATGAACTTTCTCCAGGGTGGGTTATAGAATATTTGATCACACTATGAATCCCAAAATTATATTATTTACTGGAAAAACCTGTGTTTAGTTGAATGGCTCAGCCTTAGCACACACCTTTATTCCAAGAGCTTTCTGTTTATTGTAAATAAGATTAAATAAAATCAACCATAGGTCAAGAAGCAGAGCAAAGAATCAAGTGACAGGAAGTGAATATAGGATTATTAAGACAAAAACATACAGAGTAAGAGGGAGTTACAAGGATGGACAGGGAGATGCACAAGAAGTAGAAGGGAGGGACATTCTGTTTGAAGGAGCTTTCCAGAGAAGGCAGGAGGGAGGGGATCTGTTCTGGGGTGTTGGCTGAGGAGGAAGGTCAGCTGGGTGCTTTCTCTGCCTCTCTGAGTTAGCAGGCTTTCACCCCAGCATCTGACTCCTGAGTCTTCATTGGTAAAATTGAACGATTGAAATTCTGTTTAAAAACAACAATGGTGACAAGGGGATGAAAAAGATTTCTCCTTGATGGCAGAAATGTTCTGTGTTCTAATTATGTGAGGTGAGAGTAGGGTGCCACACAGGTGTGCAATCATCAAACACCACCAAAATGTACACATGAATAAACCAAACTGTACTTGGTGAAAGATACATGCTGATAAAAACCCAGTGAATCACCTGCCCGTGGGGACAGGCCCCTGTCAGTATCAATCCTACTACAGTGCACTGTTCTCAACACGGCTTCCATGCTGGCTCCAGTCTTGAGGTGCTTTTTTTGACTCTACATAGAAACGGCCACTCTCCTATTACTTTGTCCTCATGCTTATCTGGCTGATTTTTCTTCTCTTAAGGAGTTTTAAGGCATTCTCCAGTCTCTCACCATCTTATAGGATGAACCCGTGCCAGATGTCCAGACTCAATGAAGAAGTACCCACTCTTCTCTGCCCCCTGACTACTGAAAACTTAGCAACAATGATACAGTAATTTCCATGGAAGTTTTTACCTTGCACTGAAACCAACATTCTGTCATACATACTTATATACATGCATACTTATATACATATACATACACACACATAAATATAATATATAGTATATATGTATAATGCAACTTAAATTTTAGTACAATCCATTAATGTAGGTATGCCCTGATTTTATAGGACAGAAAATGGGAATTGGAGAAATTTTGCAAGTTTTCCAGTCTCAACAATTCACTAAAAACCTGTGCATTTCAGTTATTTATTATAATTCTTTGTCTCTTACCCTCAATTCCTCCCTGAGATTCTGTGTTTTTACAAAATGCTGTGGATGTTGGCAGGCACTGGGGAAAGGCATGAGTCAGGTCTTCCACCTTGGTGTTCAGAGTCAGAAGCAGACTCTGTAAGATGACATCCCTTGCTGTGAGATGGCTGTTGGCCCCATCCTCTGAGACATGCACTGGAGTCGGAAAGCTATAATGTCAGGACCCTTGGCTATTGTTTAAGGGAATGATGAGTTTTCAGCCCCATGTGCCATTAAAGCTGCTTATAAATTAATTTATTAGGGTGGCTTTAAAGAAGTGGGGCCCCTCACTGCTAACATGCTGCTCGGAGATCACAGGCACAGGGCTGAGCTGGAATGTCTTGAAGAAGTCCAGAGCCCAGTTCTGCCTACCTCACACTCTATGAAGCCATTTGCAAGAGAGCACAGTAACTAAGACAGGTGGGACAGAGCCCTGCCTTCTCCTCATTCACAGGTGCTTCCTTCCACACACCCCGCCCCTCCCCCCCGCCCCCAACTCAATCACTGGGCAGCAGTTTCAAGGCATCCCAATTTGACTCTTGTTGACCTGGAGAAACCAAAGTATTATGATATCTTATTCTGATATTATATGCAGTTTAAAATACACCAGAATATGAAAGTCGAGTCACTTGGAGGTTTGCCACAGGCAGAAAAAAACAAAAACAAAAAACAAATAACCACAAAAACCAAAGTAGCAACTGATACTGGAAATGCATAAAAATCCATGCACCTGGCTATCATTGACCACTCCTGACTTCTCTTAAACATCAATTTGCTATTTACCATGTCAGACTTTTTGCATGTATTAATTCATTTAAACCTGTAAAAATTATTTGAAGTAGGTTTTTACCCCATTTTACAGATAGAGAACTCTGGTTCACAATAGTGTGTGACTTGGTAGGTGAGCTAAAAATAAATCTACCACATTTTTGGGTTCCCTCTCCCCCTTGTGTATTTACAGTCATGATTTTAAGGGGAAAATAAAAGGAAAGCAGCATTAAGCAAAAAACTCTAGCTGCCATGTATGGAGATGTAGTCCTAAAAGAGAGGCAGGTGCTAGGATTCCCTGACCAAGGTCAAGCACATGCAGATGTATATTGGTGGATACAAGTGAAAAGAAGGGTGTTGTGAGAATTCCTTGGATGGAGGAAGGAATTATGGAAGCATAAACAACATATGCTCTCTCTTCATAATGTTCTAATAACTGAGCTCTATTCAGCTCTATTTCACCAAGATTTATCCTGAAGAACCAACAAGCTTGCTGGAGTTATTTATAGAGCACACATAAGGGGTTATTAGCAAGAACAAGGTGACCCCAAAGATGTGCACCCAACACAAGTAATGACTTCCTTGCAGCTATGTAGATGGATTCCCCTTACTGTTAATCTCAGTTTATATACTCCATTCCCCTTCCCTCTGCATGAGGTCACATGGGTAATTAGGGAATGACTACATACAAATGGCTGGGAGAAATGACTGCATACTCAGGTGAGGATACAAGCAGAATTCCCCCTCTATCCTTCTGTGAGACAATATCAGTAGTCCACAGACATCACCCTGATTGATACTTGCAAGCAGGCACAGCTGATTTGACAAATAAAGATGGCAGCTACTTTGCTAAGAGATTCAAGTTCTACAACAAAGGGAAAGGCTCTCTGCATGATTCCTAGAAAACTGATGTGAAATGAATGAGCCCTCACTGAGTTCACTGATAGTAGAAACAGAAATATGGCAGCAAGGAGCCTGGGAAGGTATTCAGTCAATAATCCCCAGTAAGATACTCAGGAAACTATGAACCAGTGAGCAATACCAGGATGCCTATTGTCCAGCAAATTACAACTCTAGTGGTTCTGAAGCAAACATTGAGATGGGGAATGAGGAATTAAGGTTTCATGGGCCAAGCAGTGACACTACCTAAGCCAAGTTTCCTCATCTTAAAAGTTGGGAATGAATGGTAGGATCTCTTTCACTGTAGTAATGTGAAGGCCAAATGGTTTACACAGAGCAACTAGCCCAGTACCTGGCACATGCCGGGTGGTATGAACAAGTAGAAAGTTCTAAAGGCCTCATTCACAGAGCAGCTTCACAAAAGCCAATGCCCAGTTGGCTGGAGTGGGCCACTTAGAATGAAGCCCTCCAGGTGGGCCTTGGGAGCGTAGCTGAATGTTAAACTGGATAATACACGAGTTTTGGCAGAGCTAGCCATCCTCACAGGCTCAGCTTACTCTCTCCACAACAGCATATCTGACAGGAGGCACTGGAGTCAGCAGCAGTCTAGAATCCAGCACTGACTGTTGTAGTGACCAAGAGCTTAGGACTGCAGCAATTATAGCCTGTGTCATCCCAGGTGGAGCATCAATCATTGGTTCCCAGAAAAAGGATAGGATTTCCCTACTAGGTGCTTCTATGCTTATCTTCTCCAGTTCCTTTCCCCTGAGGCTTGTCTACTAAGAAGCAACTCCAGGTATCAAATGAACTCTACCCAGACACCAAAATTCTGTAATACATCTTTCCTGCTAAAGGGCCTCCCTGAATGTGCCTTTATTCATAAAACAAAATAACACTCGCCATCAATGGGTGATTATAAGGTTCACATAAGATTATTGTGTGAATGCCTTTGCTAAATTTGTTACCAAATAAATATTGAATTAAAATTATCTTTCTTGGGTCTGTTCATTCACCAAATGTTTCGTGCCCACCATCTACATCCCAACCTGGGGGCCAATCAGGAGACAGAACATGTCTATGGCATTCATATTGGAGAATCTTTATTACCCCAAAATATAGATTCAATAGGAAAGCCCCCATCTCTAACAGCACCTGCTGTATCTATGAGTTAGCTCCAATGCCAGTGCTTTTGTCTGTCTTCCCTGTTTGCTTAATGTTGCTGTGAACCTGCCTCGGCCTTGATGCTGGTTTCGGTCCTGTTTTACTTCTTCAGATGCCTTGTTTGGCGTTATCCAGCTTGGCTTGAAGCCTTGCTTGTCTTGCATTAGTGCTGCCAGCATCATGCCA
Source organism: Mus caroli (assembly GCF_978045245.1). Classification (NCBI taxonomy): domain Eukaryota; kingdom Metazoa; phylum Chordata; class Mammalia; order Rodentia; family Muridae; genus Mus; species Mus caroli. The sequence goes on along the minus strand of NW_028227257.1, from coordinate 67,345,349 downwards.
TGCCATTTCCCATAAAATGCCTAACTTTAAAATGTAAACCTGGGAACATAGTCCCATGTCCGATAAATTCATTTTACATGGGGCTGTAACAGTGATCAACAGCATGAAGGATGAGACCAACCAAGAGCAAGGCACAGGGTCAGCATTTTGGTGACTAGCCATGGCCAGAATAAGATGCTGTCTATTACTACAAAGCCCTTCTCAGCATGCCTCATCCTAGCATTCTGGACTTCAATGATCTGAACTGATTGGAGGGAGTAACAAAGGCATGATTGCAGCTGAGTTGATGACATCATGATTTCAGACCTCAAAATAACCCAACAAGAACTGGGTGAGGTGGAGGTAGGCAGTGGAAGGAGGAACCACATTAGAGAGCATGTGCTGATAGGCTATACCTCCTGAAATCTAATCAGTTAGAAACAACAGCCTTTTAGGGGGAGGAGGGAATGTCCATGCTCTCGGTAGTTATAGCAGCAGGTAGACGGAAAAGCCTTCAGTTCTGAGACATGCTTCCAAAATCAAACCAATGTGGTTGCCATGGTACCAAGACTCCTACAGTAGGAAAGAAAAAAAATCATTTTCAAACACTTGTTAGCAACATAGTAACATTCAAATAAGTGGCTGTGTGATGGCTGAAAGTTCACGAGGCTCCTTCAATTCCAGAACACATGCACAAATCGGGGCACACTCTCTAAGTAACAAGCATGCTATTTTAAGCAGGAGATGCATTCTATGGTGAGCAAAATGCTGTCTATGGCATAAACCTCAAGACTCCACGGGGTTAATAATCAACTCTGTCAGAACAATGGTTTGCAAAGAACTAAAACAGAAGACATGACGTGACAGCTACTGAAGAGAAGATACAAACGAACGTCTATTCGTTCATTTATTCATACATTCAAAAGTATAGTTCAACTCAAGCTGTGTTAGAGGTGCTGTAGATCCAGAGCTAAGGAAAATAATCAGGGCAGGGAAACACTTACAAATGAAAGGTCTTGAGCAATAGAGGGCAAATAAGCACACTAAATGATACACAGAAGAGTAAATGATTGTAAATGATACACAGAAAATTAAATGATTGTAAATGATACACAGATCATGACAGAGAAAGGGGGGGGGGAGAATGAGCTCCACAAAGGAAATAAACAGGATCTCTGATAAAAATACTCCTGGACCGTGGGGTAGAGAGATTATCTGGAGGGAAGGAGAAAGATGAGCTTTACAGTGGGGGCAGCATGAGGGGGTGGCTGTGGATTCCTAAGGAACAAAAGAGGACCAAGGCTACTGGAGCACTGGAGCCTGAACAGAGACACAGAGCAGCAAATACAACTGCTTGAAGTGGCTAGCAAGGGCTATCCTGAAACAACAGAACACTGGTCAGAAGCTGGTCCTCAAATCAGCCTGTCTGGCTATACTACCTTCTAGATGTGTGATTCCGCCTATGTTCTAATACTCTGTTTATTCAGTCTCCTCTTCTGGAAATAGGCGGGTTATTGAAGCAATGCCAGGATCAAGTGGCATTTTATAGTTCAAATATGCTTAGTTGTGTCTGGTCTTCAGCTGTCCATGTTGTGGTATAGCAGACAAGCCAAGCTTTTCTGATAACACTGGTATTAGATTCTCCCACATCTTGAACAGTGTCCCTGAGGATGACACAACCCCTGGAGTTCTGAAGTCCTCATGCTTGTGCATGTAGCAAGTACTTTGCTCTCTGGGCTGTGTTCTCGGCCCCTCATGTTGTGTTGATCATCATCAGCAAATTAAATTTTACCAGTGAGAATCCAGTAGGTCTATCCATCCATCTCACCACTTTCTTGTGGTCTCTAAAACTCCTCAGGAAGATCTCAAAGAAAAACTCAACATTACACATGGAATACACAAGTCATTGTTGGGGGACTGAAGGCTGAACTCTGTGTTCTCAACAAACCAATAAGCCATGCAGATACTAAGAGAAGTCGTGTAGTGAGATGGACCTTGAGCCAGAGGAATGTTCCAGGGGGGTAGCACAACTCTCTGAAACTGCAAAATCAGGATCAGACCCAGAATCAAGTCCAGTGTCACATCTTTAGACAAGCTAGGCCAACTCAAACTCAATAAGGATTTATCTGTTCTTCATTCTGAGTCTTTATGCTTTTCAGTGAACTAGTAGCCAGGCAGGTTTTTCTAAAGGAGGGAGTGATTAGGAACATTAAGGGTGTTGTTGTTGTTGTTGCTGCTGCTGCTACTGCTGTTTATTCTGTTTTTTTGTTTGTTTTGCCATTTATTCGTACTTCACAAAATACTAGCAAAACTAGAGTTCACTTTGACCCTCTTCTCCTTCTGATCTCTTAAGCTAGCAGTAGCTCAACTACAGAAAACAATTGTTCTGATAAGTCAGGAGCCAAAGGAAAAATTCTGATCTAAAGAGAAACTACACACATTTATCTGTGTCTTGAGTTTTACTTCTGCTGAACTACAAACCAGAAAGGTTCGTTGTAATGCAGAGAATTTGTGAACCACCTCAAGTGGCACCTCCACTGAGACTTGTCCAGAAATGCAGAGGCAGCTCAGAGTGTGTCATCTCTACTATATTTGTATATTATAGACTTCATTACTGTTTTGACAGGTTTAAAAACCAGGTTATAACTTCCAAATGCCCAGCCTCTAAATGTGTTTTTTGTAACTTGCCTTCACCTAACCAAAGCCTGCCCAGGATTCTTGTTTGGCTTCTACCTTTTGTTCACTGTAAGTTGGTCTGCGTATGTGTGTGCCCTTGTTGACATTTCCACTAACTTAGCCTATCTTCCCCCTCCCTTACATCACATACACTGAACTAACTATAAAAATCAAGAAAACATTCAGGAAACTTCCAGGCATGTTGCTACATGTTCACATTTGGGGGGGCAGAGGCAGATGAATCTCCAAAAGTTCAAGGCCAGCATGGTCTATGTAGCAAAATCTAGACAAGACAGGCTACTGAGTGAGATCTTGTTCAAATAATAAGTAGTGATAACAATAATAACAAACAATAACCATCATCATTATCATCATCATCATCATCATCATCATCATCATCTTTTTGGGATAAAAGAGCAGAGAGGTGGAGAAGAGAAGAGGACTAATGTAATGAGTGGAGCTGGAGTCTTTCCAAGTATTTGAAAGGGTTCTTTCTTTCCTTATTCTTCTTGAACATATTTTTTAGAAACATAATGTGACGGAATTTAACATCTGGTAATAAACTTCATGGTTTCTGACTTAACGACAAAGCCACTAGGCGTTATCACAGCCTCGGGCTACTGAGAGTAATTTACTGTCAGAAATTAAAACAGTATTTTGTTATTTAGTTTTCGTAGTTCTTAAATCATCAGCTGTGCTTTTCGTGGCATTTAAATAAGTAAATGAATCCAGAGGCTAGACTCTCAGTGCCAGGTTGGGTTACACAGATGACCGACCCACTCAGTGTCACTTAGCCAGCCTTGCATCCCTGATGAGATGGGGTAGTCATCTCCTCCTGTAATATTCCCTTCCATCTTAGATTTTAGAAAATGTTTCACTAGCTGGGCTCAAACCCATCTCACGCACTTTATACGGACTGGTTTAATTGCTCCTTACTTGGGCCTTGTATAGCAAAGATTCTTATCTGTAGCAAAATTCACCTTTATTTTGAATAGTTAATGCCATCTCTTCGTCCTTGGGACTCCACACTCCCATGCATCTTATGGCTCTGTCTGGTACACGGTACCAAGACTCACTACCCTAAGTCACTTACACAGTAGGCTTCTCCTCCACCATGTCTTTACCTCTTACAGATGAAGTTCGCATTAATTCTCCAGCAGGCACGCCATCCTGTTAACTCATATTGAATTTACTGTCAAGTTAAAAACCCCTCAGTCTTGCTGCTGGATGGAGTGTAGTACCCCGTAGTTATTCCTACTAACATCCATCTTCTCAGTTGAGGTCCACTGTGCCTGTCTTGATACTTCCTTTACTTTGCTCAATGATAGATTGGCTCCTCTTGAAATTTTTATAATTGCACGTTTTTCAAATTAACCTAATTCAATGATAAGACTGTTGAATGTGGATGCCAAATCACAAGTAGTCATAAACCAGGCTGTCTGTGGTCACGAACAGCAGAAAGCCAATAAACAATTTTCAAAATATTTAATCAACAGACTCATCTAACTATCACCTTCTATGAACGAAACTCGAGGATGATGCAGAAACCATGGGAAGCTGAACAAATCGCTGTTCGGGTGGAGTTTGTGTGCTTGTTAATAAGGAGTTAGGGTCTTAACCATGGCATTGATCACTGAGCACAGCTCTGAGATCATTTGGTTCACATTTTTAAATTTTCTTCTTAATTTATTTACTTGTTAACTTTACATCCCAATTCAAATCCCTCCTCCTCCCAGTCTCACCCTCACACCCCTTTCCTCCATCCACCCTCATGTGAGAAGATGAGATCCCCTTGGGTACCACTCTGCCCTGGGAAATCCAATCACAACAGGTCTAAGCTCATCCTCTTCCACTGAGGCCAGACAAGGTAGTGCAGCTAGGGGAAGGGGACCCAAAGGGAGACAAGAGAGTCAGCGTCAGCCCCTGCTCCAGTTGTTGGGGTCTCCCCTAGGTCCAGCCCATGCATGCTCTTTGGTTGGTGGTTCAGTCTTTGTGATTCCCCATCAGACCAGGTTAGGACTGAGGGAGCTGAAGAGTCAAGGACAGTGTAAGATCTAGAGTTTGTTCGCATTTTACAATTTGGTTCATAATTCTTTCAGGAAAAACCTGAATTGTGCTTTTGTACTTTGACATGAAGACACATATGTAAAACCCTGCACAAGTTTTCCAGTCAAGCAGTGCTGACAAATTAATAAAAAGCCAACTGTTCTGAGATAACCGTTTAAAAAATGTTTTATTGAGTTATAGCTACCATGTGAAAAACCTTTACATATTTAATGTATGCAACTTAATGAATTTGAATGAATTATATTCCAATAAAACCACTCAGCACCATCAAGGCCAAAGGCATATCCAAAATTTCCTTCTGCCTCCTTCATTACTATTTATATTATTAATTTATCTTATAGTAAGAATATTTAATGTAACGTTTAGCTTCTTAGGAAATTTTAATTACACAATGCACCATTGTTAGCTACTCTCTCAAGCAGCAGGTAAAATTACTGTTTGTGCTGTTCTGTTCATTTTGTTTTATACATTTCTCTTTTTGAGTATTTCATAATGGGAACTACATTTCCATCCTTCTCACTTTTCTTTCCTCCCTCCAATTCCTCCCATCTTCCCACCACTCATTCTCAAATTCATATCTTCTTGTTCTTTAATTATAATTGTTAAACAGAGAGACTGTGTGTGTGTGCATACACGCGCACACACACACACACACCATCAATTGCCTGCAGCTCTTCTTCCAGAGAGAGAGATTTCCCCCATCCACTCTGGCATGTCAACTGGTGCTGTCACCTTTTGGGCCTTGTTTATGCATCCATGCTGTTAAGATTTCCTCAAGAAATTTTCCCTGAACTTGGACTGACTCCTGGCTTTTCCAGTGCTCTGCTAACATTCACACTGCTATCTTCATAATCTCTCCTACAGTGTACACTGTACAGCATGCAATTGGTGGAAAAGTCACTATTTGAATGCCTTCTTGGTAACTGCTATTGCACACTGCTGATAGCATACTCCTTAATACACACAGATTTGAAAATCCACAATAACTCCTCCTATAAGTCAGGACTTCTGTGTGGGAAATACACTGCAAGGAAATTTCCCTATGCAAAATGTCTTTATGACTACTGCTGGTAAAACTGGGAGAGGAGGTCCTGAAGGCATTACCAACCTTTAGCAGACTCACAAAATTAGTCACTGAATGTTAGTTAGCAAGCCAATGATCCAACAGCAACAGGTATTTTCAATGAATGGGAAATAGCTAAGATGGAAATTTTATAGACTTGGAAAAAGATGAAGAGATGTAACAAGAGAGAGCACTGACCACCAGGCTGCCTGTCACTCCTTTGCCTAGGGCTTACTGGTATACATGGTACTCATGTCTATTCTATTGTCATTAATGCATTAATCACTGTGTATGAAGAATTCTCATCGTCAGGTCATTGAGGGAAGGGAATAATTAGAACAGGGTGAGGATATAAGGAAGGAAGGAATTCACAGCCATGTGTTGAAGGCACTCTGTATTCCGTATCAGTGGGGGAAAGACGAGCATGGCTGATTCTATCACAAGGGAATACATGATAGAGACCACAAGGGAAGTGTGAATGAGTCACATAGAAAAATCCATTTTTACAGGGGAAAAAAAAACCATACTGTCTGCTCTCAGTGCTGAAGGATGGTGATGGGGCTTAAGGGTCTTTTCACCATGAAGCTCCGTGTAAGAAAAGCCATGGAAGAGACTAGGAGGGAGATAGCCCAGCTCAATTCAAACACAGTGGGGAAAAGGAAGCCTAGAGCTGCTGTGGATGCTAGGCTATTGTTCAGATCCATTACATAGGACGTGGGAGCCACTCAAGGCGTTGGGACAGAACACTAAGCATATGTGCATATTTATGTGAATGTGCAGGCTCCTACTCATGAGGTGATGATGATGATGATGATGATGATGATGATGATGATGATGGGAATAACAATGATGATTAAAATTGGTTGAGTACTTGCTATATGCCACGCTGCCTTTGAAATGCTTTACACACATTTGTTCAATTAATTCTCAGAATAAGCCCATGCGGTCAGGGAGATGGAAAATCAGCAGGCTGTTCACTTTGGAACACAGCAAAGAGAATAAACAAACAAATAAACAATAAAGGTAATAACACAGTCCAATAGAGAGTTCTTATTTATAAGAGCTACAGAGCATTTGGTAAAATAAATATATATATAGAAAGAGTGACATGCTGTAGGAGGCAAGAATGATTTGTTAGAAATAACACATTAACCTGTCACATTCGCCTCCTGTGGGACACTGTGAAGCTCATCCGAAGAGGACCAGGTGTGGCTGTGGATAGATGGCTACCAGCCAGGAGGCTTAGCCCTGGGATCTAAGCAACTCCAGCTAGCCTTTTGTCAGCTAACATCATAGGCTGCGGCAAGCTCTGTTCAACAAGAAAATGGCAGGCTTGCATGTCTCTCCCAAGTTCCGTTTCCTGACAACTTGCATCAGGTCTGAGGATACCTAACGAGCACCTGTCTAGACTACAGCCCAGAGCATTCACCCCTGTTTTACTGTGAGAAGACCCTGGAAATCTGTTTTAAAGATGAAATAGGACAGGGCAAAATCTCTCACATTGAGGCTGGACATGGCAACCCAGAAAAAGTGGAGCAGTCCTGAAAGTGGGCACCAGAGTCAGAGAGACATCTGTTCCCACTGTTGGGAGTCTCATGGTATTGCCAGGTTAGCAGCCATGACATATACACAGAGGTATCATCTTAAAAAAATGATCAAACATGCTCTCCATGTGTACAGTATTAATAATTATTTGGTGGTCAAAATGGCAATTACAATACAGAGTGTTTATATTCCACTAAAAATAAAATGTCCCAAGGTTATCCTCACACAGCTGTTTGGCACCAGAGCTTCATACTCTAGACAAACTGTTTCTACTCCAAAAGGGAACAACACAAAACAAAGGAGTCTTTGAGGGGGAGGCAGGCGCCGGGGCTGCCTGTCACATGAACAAGTTCTGTCCACTCTTTATTCAAATCAAATCTTACATTTATGATGTTGCTGGTGGGCAGGGGACCTGAAGTACATTCTGTTTCTGTACAATAGTTACACTGCAAGAATGGAGAAGCCATGCATGGGCAAGTAGTTTTATCTAAAACACCAAAGAATAAATAAAAACCACACGAAGGTATCTTCGATACATCATTACACGAGTACATTACCATTCCAATTTTTCTATAGTTTGCTGAGGGCATACCCTTGGTGACCACTGTTTCCCACAGGAAACCACTGTTTCCTAGGCACAAAAGAAGTCAATTTCTTCACCAAGGAGAACTGGGACCCAGTGTTCCTTTCTGACCACAGCCATGGAACATGAAGTAGCAGAATGATCTCCATCAAGCTGACAACCTGCATCCAGGATAACCAGTATGGCCCCTGCTATGTGTGAGAGGAAAATACTATAGCTACAAAAGAGCATGTAATATGCAAAGCTTACAGTAGCAACATGTCCCTCAAGGCAGCTACTGCTGGGTATTTAGAGGGGGAAGCAGAGAAGATTAGAATCAAGGGAGAGAGGGAGATGTGACATCTACTCAGACCTCACACTACTGGTCCATCTCCAAGAACAAAGAGTAGGCCACAATAAGGTATCGTGCCTTAGCTACTTCGAGCTATACAAACAAAATTAAATTCAGGCGTTCAGAGTTCCTCCACCCAGATATAAACCACAACTCTACCTGCATGTTCTTGGTGAGTCCCCACTGGAAAGCTGATTAATTCATAGCCACTCCTAGTTATGAACTAAAATGAAATGAATACAAATGCTCCCCTCCCCAAAGGCTTGTGCATAAAAAAAAAGGCTTATGACCACTTATTCATCATAGGGCAAAACTAGAACAACCCAAGTATGCATCTACAGGAGAACTAACAGTCTTATGTAATGTAAAGGCACTCAGTAACAAAACACAATGAACCAGTGCACATAGAGGAAGTCCTTAAAGGAGTTCCCAAAGTATTATCCTGAAACAAAAGACACCAGAAATAAGATACATCAGTTCAAAGTGACAGAAAGCAAACTAGCAGCTGCCCAGGCTGGAGAGTGGGCGGTATGAAGTATGGGGGCCAAGTGGGAAATTGCTCTACCTCAGGATGGTAATGCTGCTCACAAAGACTTTCACCTCTGTTGGAACTCACCTGTCTGAATCACACTAGAATACTGTCAGTAGCTGAAACAGTGCTTAAAACAGTTCTTAGAATATTTTGAAAAAAACACGGTAAGCTGGGCACACGTATAATCCTGGAACTTGGGAAGAGAAGGCAGGGAAGTCAGTCATGGCAAAAGAGAGATCTGAGGGCCAGCCTGGCCATATGGGACCCTGTTTCATAAAAAGGAGCATGGGAGGACAAGAGAAAAGTGAGGAAGGGAGGGAAAGGGGAAAGAGAATAGAACTGCAGGTGTGGTGTATGCATGTAAGCAGCAGCGCTTCTCTGCATCATTCCTCTCTGATGATGAGCCTTCAGCTCACTCAGGACAAGGGGAAGGTCTGCTGCTTTCTCTATGGGAGTATGGGTGGGCCTCATATTTGGAGGTATAGGTAGTCTTCGTGTCTAGGAGTATGGGTCGGCTTAATGTTGGGGGTATGGCTAAGCTTCGTATTTACCCGTCCAACTGCTGCTGAGATGTGAAGAACTTTGTGAGAATAAAAAAAAAAAACAAACGGGGCCAGAGAAATGCCTCCATAGTTAAGAGTGTCGGCTGCTCTTCCGGAAGACCCAGGCTATGTTGCCAGCACCCTTGTAACAATTGACAACCATCTATATCTCCAGTCCCAGAGGATCAGATGCCCTTTTCTGTTCTCTTTGGGCACTCAAGTAGTGCACAAATACACGTGTAGGCAAAACACCCATGCATATAAAAAATAAAACAATATAAAACTTTGGGAATTAACAAAGAGTAAAAGTTAAATTAGAACAAATTAAAACAATTCTTGATTTTTCCACATCATGGTTCTGCTTATTTCAATAGATGTTAAAGGATACTAAGTAAGAAACTTTGTGAGAATCAGACCTCAGGCCAGGCATGAAGGAGCTGTGCTCCATGGAGGATAGGACTGAAATCACTATGTTTCTGCAATCCTCTGCACAGCAGCACAACAAAGTGTTATATATTTGGAAAGAGGGCTGAAATCTGGTGCATTCCTGTCTTGTCTAAATCCCTGTCTTTATGGGTCAGCTAGATACTATCAAACAAGTTCCAGGCAAGCCCAACTGAGGATGTGAGAAACTAGCAATGGGAAGTGTTCCCTTCCTTTTTGCTGCTGGAGTCTGGGATCACAGATGAACAGACGTATCCCAAAATTCAGAGTAAGCAGCCCAAGGCCTAAGTCTATATCCCACCAAGTGATTTTAGGAGACCTGGAAGCTCGCAATCTGTGACATTGACATTTTGTTAAATTATTTCACCAAGGAGGGAAGCAGGGCCCACAGCGTATGTCCACACATCTGACCTCATACTGTTCAATATTCTCAATTACTACAGCATGGAACACATTAACTGGAGCTGATGGGAGGCCCTGAAACCAGCTGTTAAGGCAGCAAGGGCATCTGTGTCTCGGCAATCTCAAGTGTCCTTTATTGACTATCTGTGTGTGTAAAGGTCTTGGACCCAGAAACTCTCCTTTCTGGTCCAAACCAAGTTTTTCATTCATGCATAGTAGTCTTGATCCAACAGCGCTTGGATAGGGATGCAGCTCAGTGGATAGCATTTGCCTAGCATGCACACGCTGCTCAGTCCAGTCCTCAGTACAAACTGAAAAATTGTAAAACAGTATTAGATCCACTGGTGATTTCTGGGACTATGGCAAGTTATGTATGTTTGTTTTAAGAACTGTCAATAATTTTTTTTCCTTTTAAAAACAAGTTCTTGGGTAGGCACAGTGGTCTCATACTGGATATGTAGTCTAGAACGACCTTGATCTTTTGATTCACCTGCCTCAACTTCCAGAGTACTGGGGTAACAAGCATATGCCAACATGATCGGTTGGTTGTCATTAAAAATGGATGAAAGAATATTTATAGTTCTCAGAAATACAAATTAAAACTACACTGAGACTCCTGTCACCCCATTCAGAATGGCTGTGGTTAAGAAAACAAAGAGCAGGGGCTGGCAAGGCTGTGGGGAAAGGTTTACACACTGCTGGTGGGAATGTCAAGCTTTATTGCCACCAGGTTAAAGGAGCTAAAACCGGAACCATCATAAGACTTACGTCTGCCATTCCTGTGTTGATAGCCAAAAGAGGGAGAACAAGCAAAGAGGAATTGAGGGGAGGTGGGGTGTTGGAGGACAGTGGGAGGTTAAATAAGAATAAAGTATATTGGCATATATGTATAAAAATCATAATAGCCCCTTGCATTTTGACTAAAAAAGAAAGGAATTGTAATTTCTTTTAATTTTTGTAATGAAAACATAGATTATTTTTGAAGATATTCATAAACTGGCAATAGTTTTATGGTATATATGCAGATTTTAATGTAATTTTAAATTTTTCCATTATAAAATATCATTAAAAAAGTGAGAAATCCTATACTAACTCCAGAAGAAGTAATTTGACTTTAAACATTAACATTTCTCTCTTTGAGGCAAAAGCAAGTGGATCTCTGTGAGTTCCAGGCCAGCTTGGTCTACATAGTGAGTCTCAGGCTAGGAGAGTTACCTAGTAAGGCCCTCCTGGGGTTAATAGCCCACAATCATGAAGATTTTTTAACTGGAGACATTTTTAAATGTAAGAATTTCACAGTTGATGAGGAGGACATTGTGGACTGGCCTTTTCTAGCTGATCAAAGTACAGAGAAAACTGACTGCTGTGCTCACCTACAAATGGCACCTTTCAAACACACACACACACACACACACACACACACACACACAGAGGTCCCATCACAGCAGAGAAGACAAAAGGAGTCAGAGGTGGAGGAAGACAGTATTGAGACAATGTCTTCCAGGCATAGGAGAAACACTGAACTCTTAAGTTCACAGGCACTGGGGTTGTTTTCACAAAACATGTACAAGAATTCCCCAGGGGGAAATGGCTCATAAGTCTCTTTCCTTAACTGAGAAGCTATTGATGGTAGGCTCTGGGGGTGGGGGAGTCACTTTCCTTTCAAAGTATGACTTCCAGTAAGTCAACCATATTCCAGCAGATTTCCCCTGTGATCACGCATATTTGGGCAACATAACTGGACTGCCTGAGTTCCTTAAAGGAGAGTTGGGGGGGGGGAAGGAGGGAGGGAATAAGTGAGGGGGAGAGAGAGGACATGAAATTAGGAGGGGTTTGAGAAGTAGGAGCACTGGATTTTGAAGGACTTAGTGATTGGAGTGGGTGGATATAATCAAAATATATAGTATGAAAAGTCAACAAATTAATAAAAATAATACATGAAATAAAAGAGAGAAGTAAGAATGTCTCAGAGAATGAGTCACCCATCACAGGGAACTCTCCTCAAGAAAGCATCAAGCTAGACCATCTCATATTGCTTGACCATGACTCCAAAATCCCGTGCTTTCTATGACTGTTACTATCTCTGTGATGTACTGAATCTTACTGTGTGCCAGATTAGAGGAATGCTAATTGGAATGTTGGTCTGTAGAGAACAACCTCCTTAGAAATTAGAAGAAAACTTCATCTTTACAATGTTACCTTTAGTTCAGGTCTCCAAGTACCAGCAAAAGTGATTGTAATACTAGACTCCAATGACTCAGAGGACCTCCTGCGTCTTTACTCCCCATACAGAACTACACTGTCCTGATCAGAGCCTGTGTCCCAGCACTCATCCTGCTTCTTGGTCCTCTCTCAGGTGCCTCTTCAGAGGGACTGCCTGGCTGTTAACTTCCATTTCTAGGATCTTATAATTTTGACATATAAGCTGTAGCTACCCTACCTGATCAATATTGGTCAACCTGGCCCTCAGACCTAGTTCTCAGAGCATAGAATCACAGATGCTGACATTTAACATCATAAAGAAAGCATGTGCTGCTATGAATATTTTCACTTTTAAAGTAAAATTCCTTCAGTCAAGGCTGACCTAGATAATCTATTCTAAAATGACACCTTTAAAAAACGGATTAGGTTTGCAGTATTGACATAAGTATCAATTATTCAGTTTAATTCCTAAGATTTATTTCACCAGGAATCACAGTTATCAAAACTTAACAGCAACATCAAAATCCTCTCAAATCAGATAATAGCAAGGTCCCTCCAAAATGAAGAAACTAGCACTTCAAACATTATGACTAACTGAAGACTCCTCACATAAACTTTTAATGGCTGCTTTTGTAAGTTAGCGCTGATGAACTCTGACTTGTGGTAGTCATCCATCACTCTAGCTATTGCTTTAGAATTAACACTGTTTGCTACTTGACAGTGTAGCTATAATACTTACTGAACATAATGAACCCCCAAGGCCATAAATTTAATGTTTCATTTGATTATATTCTTTCTAGTGAGTGAAATTAACTGCTCTCCCCTTTTGGGAGTTTGAAGCACCTAACTCAGCTGACGTTTACTTCTTTGTCTGTATTCCATCTTTCTTCTCTATGCAGCCCACCTGTGTCAATTCCAGGTCCACTTGGTCTTCTCTGGGCCCCCTGTCTTTGGCCCTGTTGGATACCAGCATGGTGAGAAGTTTCCCTACCCATCTAGACACTGGATCCTGACTAATGACAATTCCCATTTAGTCCCATCTGTCTAAATATTCAGCTTCCGTGGACATTCTCTCTACCACAACCGTCCTCTCTACCCACACACTTGGTGTGAATTCACTGTTAATAAGACCTACCATGCATTGGATGTTTAAACATTGTAATGATGAATCAAATGCAGATGAGGACAGGGCTAGGAAACCGAGTAAGTACCGGTCAAAGCAAGTGGTGCGGATAGCTAACCAAATAGCCTCTCCACAGTGGTAGAGCCAGCTTTCCAAGCCATCATCAGCATGTGCCAGAGACTATTCTTGGAGCTTTGTCTCATTTAATCCTCAAAATTACCTCATTAAGTTCTCAGAATAAGCATGCAATGTGTATATAATTATCTCCACTTTACTGAAGAAGAAACCAAGATTCAGAGAGATTAAGCAACTTAATCTTTTTCTGCCTACAATTTTGAGATGTGATTAATTATCATTAGTTCTTCTACCTATGCCATTGCATCTTTCCATGGGGAAATATCCACAGGCTCAAATGTGGACTTGAAAGACTACTTCTGCAGTGGCACACTTTCCACTGCAGGGTCAGTTTGCATGCACTCCATCTCCTCTCCTTTCCATTTTCTTATAATGGTAACAATAACAATACCAAGGGAGATGCTGATAGCATGTTCTAAGACAGTCGTCATACTTTATTGCGATTCTGTGATAATGCTGTGGTAATAATGATAATTATTCTGCTCTGAGACGGGATCAGGATCAGGGGTTTAGAGAGGTTAGATAGACTCTATCACAGCCTTCACTTCTTATTCTGGTATCCTTCCAATAAGTCATATTGTTTCGCAAAGACTCATAAAACTTCATTATATCCACGGCTTATAAATCTACATTTATATCCTCTCTACCCCACATCCAATGGTAACTCTGACAATTCATATGCTGGGTGTCTCATTCTGAATGTCCTAATTAAAGGTTAAAGGTTTTTCTCCTTTGTTTTTCTCACACTCTCTAATATAGGTACCTACATAAACGCCAAGCATTTACATTTATATATATATAAATTAAATATTTCAATGTAGAAAGCCCAAGTATTCTTTCAGAAACCCAAGAGACATTAAGAAAAATAGAATGCCTGTGTTCCTTCTCTCTGCCTTCAAGAAGTGTCACTGATCAGTTGTACCCAACCTAAAGGATCCAAGGAAAGAGGCAGCTGTTTCTCTCTGGTGTCCTAATTGACAAATAGCTACACAGAACCCCACCATTGGGATTTAGACATACTGATTGTCTCATGGCTGCAATGAAAGACTCTGTGAGAGTGCCTCAAAACTATATAGCAGCCTGAAGATAAACATGACTGTGTTTTCCATATACACAGTCCTTGTAGACCTTTGTCCAATGTTAACATGAGCTTGCCAAACCTTGAAGCATATGCCTGTTTTCCAACTTCTGTTTCCCTATTTGTCCACTGGGAGAAATCGCCTCTTTCTCAGGGCTTGTGGGCAGGCTATTCACTGACATATTACATGGTGGTAAATAAATATCCATTAATATCAATACAAGTCTATTTGCTTTTAAATAATGACTTCAAAATCAAACCCTCTGATTTAATAGTGAAAACTCAATTTCCCATAATTCTGTGCTTATTTGAAAAGTACAAGGATGACAAGCCTGCCAAAGCAGCCTCATGGAGTGATCAGGATTCACGACCAATGCCTGCTGAATGGAGATTTTAAACTGGTCCTGTCACAACAGGCCAAGAAAGTCAACTACTTCAGCAGTAATTTGCTAAGGAATTTAGAAAAGCAAACCATGGTAACCTACCAGGACATTCATGAAAAGCCATCCCCTGACAGGAAGACATCCTGATTTCATAAGCTGTATATATGAGAATTGGTGAAAGCCTGCTCCCAGTCCCCTCCCATACACAGCTTCTCACCATGCAGAGCGCTGATTCAATCAATTCTAGAGCAGGTTTGCAAAAATAGATAAAAGCCTGGTTTTCCTGAATAAAGGACGGCGAGAGCAGCACTCGAAAGTGATACTTGACACTTGGCAGTTTTCTCTTTTGTAAAGATGCATTCATTTACACAATCTTAAAAGGGATTTTGAAAAGACTCTTAACGTTTCCCCATGGGTAGGTTCAAAGCTTCGTATATGACATTAGTCAAAATGTTTTCACTGCTATGTACAGTGTGTAGAAAGAGAAAGCCAATAGGAAACAATGCTATACCAGAAGCGAGAGGCAGACTCAATTCTAAGAAATATAATCAAGTGAGTAGAAACACTCACAAAAGCTGGACATCATCTTAGTATGTGGGTTCTCTATAGGGGGTTTGGGTGACACAATAGAGGTCCAATTTAAGAGCTTCAAGGCTAACTGAATCTCTAAGGCATTCTTATCAAGGCCACCTGCATGAAATGTTAAACATTCCTGTAAGTAAATAAACAGTCATCATCACACTCTGCACACGGTCCAACTGTATTGTCCAACAAGTCACCAAAACGAGGTTAGGAGATCCTGTCCAACTTTTCTTAGATTCTGGGAGGCCTGCATTTAAATGATTAGTGTGTTCATTGGAGATCTTTCCAATGAGAGGAGCCATGGCTTTCCACTTCTTGAACTGTTTTTGAGGACTAAGGGAGAAATTAAATCTTCCCTAGCAGTCAGGAACTTTCTTTCACATAGCTGTCATCAGATGGGATATATTATTCTTACAGAGGATTATTTTCTCTGAAAGGTCTACCACAGCTCTACCAGAAAACATGCCAAGATCACAACTAGGTCTCCTGATAGTTGAAGTGAGAACGCTCTTTCATAAGGCCCCCACAATCCTCCCAATAAGGAAGGAGGAACCTATATGCTTTGTGGCTTCAGCAGTTGATTTTCAAGACTGTATATTCCCTCAACAATGTGATCAGCCACCCCTAGGCTGGATTTCTAAAACATGGGATTTTCAGCACGCTGACTGGGAATGTCTTATGTCAATTGTGACAGTAATTTTGTACTATTTTTCACTTAGATTTAACCAATAAGCAAGTGTAGTTACCTCTATTTCCCTGGATACTTAAAACATGTGGCCTTCTCTCCAGTTCCAGAGTACCTAGCTGACCCAATCCAACTGGAATTTTCTCTCTACCACACCCAAATATGTTTCCCTGATTCAGTTCTGACTCAGTTCTTGACTTCCTAAATCCCTTTCTGTATATACCAAAGGACAGTTGTTTCAACAAATAGATCAAATCACATTAATTTCTCCTTGAAACCCTTCAATTATTTCCCTTGCAAACAAAATAACAAGGTGAAAAAAAAAATCAGGCCTGGCTACATATTACTATTGTCCACACAAGCACTGTTCTTATTGAAATTCAAGTTAAGTATTTTTTAAAAGTATTTTTATACCTTAGAGAAAAAGAATGCAGTTGAGACACTGGGTTTGCTGCTCTAAGCTGTTTTACTTGATCTAATGTACGTCAAAAGGCTTTATGGCTGTGGCTCCTCACTTGGGAAAGCTCCTTCAAAAGGAATGTTTGTATTTGGCCCAGATGAAACATCCAACCCTAATATAAATATAACATATAAAAAAGAAACAGGTCCAACAAAATCAAGTGTCAGATGAAGCCTTTGGATTAGGAAATAGGATTTGTTTGATCCTATTTTCTAGACATGGTCCAGCTGCAGTTATAACAGTGACTCTCTAGAAGGCTACTGTGAGTACACACAAGAAGGATTAGGCCTTTGCTGGAAAACCTACTTTTAGCAGCCAACTCTGAAGCTTTGAGAATAATTAAATATGTTGGCTTTTGAGATTTTGCTTGAAAATTCCTTTACATTGTTATCTCAGAGAGCACCACGTCCAAAGGAAATGAAGCACCGAGTAAAGAATTATCATTTAAAGTCATGCTGCTAGCTGTGACTCCAGACAGAGTCAGGTGCCCAGGCTTCTAAACACCGTCCTCCCCTTTGTGTCCCCACAGTTAAGACAACAAGAAAGACTTTAAATTCTGGAAAGATGAGCTTTACACTTTCTAGAGCAGTGAAATCCATATAGTTGACCTACTATGTGCTTACAAGGATGCTAAGCAACAAGAACGTATATTTAATGGTATTGGAATGCAAAAGGTATTACTAACTTTGACAATTAGTTTGACAGACTCTTAGACAATAAAAAATACGGTTACTATGAAATTCAGCATTCATGCTCCTAGTTATCTATCCAACTAAGTCTGAACCATAGGTCTACATAAAAATCTGTACATCTCTCAGACACTGAGCCACCAACCAGGCAGTATAAACGAGCTGGTCCGAGGCCCCTGACACATATAAAGCAGAGGACTGCCAGGTCTAGTCTCAGTGGGAGAAGATGTACCCAACCCTGGAGAGACTTGAGGCCCCAGGGAGTAGGGAGCCTTGATGGGACAGAATTCAGAACATCTTCTTGGAGACAGCAGGGAGGAGGAATGGGATGAGGAACTGTGGGAGGAGGGACCTGGAGGGGGACAATGGCTGGACTGTAAAATAAATAAATAAATAAATAAATAAATAAATAAATAAATAAATAAATGTAATAATAAAAATATGTACATACATAGAATTTATAGGCTTTAGTTATAATGGCCAAAAACTAGTAGGAACAAAATGTCTCTTGACAGGGAAATGAGTAAATAAAGAATGGTCTATCAATCTACTAGACCCTTATCTAGGAAAAAAAGTACTAAAAGATATGGAAGAACCTTGAACATACATTGCTAAGAAAAATAATTCAGTATGAAAAGGCCAGTGGTTATCTGATTCCAACTGTCTGACCTTTTGAAAAGGTCAAAAACAAAAGCAGTGGACACACCAGTGGTTTCAAAGAGTTGTAGGGGAAGAAGACAAAAGATAATATTTGGGTGGGGATGATAAAAAATATTGGATATACTGTATTAGCAGTTATGTGACATTATACATCTGTCAAAACATGCTGAACAACACAAATGGCAAACCTCATTATATGCAAACTTGACAAATCCATCATGTGGCCAAAGATGAGAATGAAGACAATGACAAGAGAATGCAATTTTACTACAAATATATGAAACTACCCACTTGTGGAAGAAGGGAAAGATGCTTGTCTGAGTAATGTGGGCACCAAAGTCTGCGAGATTAAAGGCACACAGAATTGCAGGAAGGCTCTGCACTCTAGCTGATTAAATTGCTCCCCATAGGAGCATGAGTTAGCAACTCTGATACTGCTTTCTATGGACACTGGAATTAAACAATTAAGTAAATGGATAGTAGATGGTGGGGAGTTTTCTCACTATGTGAGTGGAATTTGCAGATTCTATGGAAGCTAGCTATGGAAGGCTAGAATGATCTATATAATGATGCATTACAGTTGAAGATAGAGATAAGGACTCATGTTTCACTGAATATGGATAAAGCTCATTACAGATAGGCATGCTTATAGATATATGTAGATATTATGGATAACACAAATTCATATCTTTCCTCTTTGACAGTTTAAAAAGGTCTAAAAAAACCAAAATGCCTATAACAACAATAACCTAATGTCTTGGGCTAGGTTTCTAACATCTTTCTCCAAAGATCAAGAAATACTTAGGTAAATGGCTTTTTCTGAGGCTGAGGTACCACATAGGTAGGTACACTATGTGACTGGCTGGGAACCCAGGAACCAGAGACTATGGATAGAACCAAACACAACTCGCCAAAAATAAATAAATAAATGCAATGAAATGATTCCTAATGCTATTCTGCTATACACATAGATCAGTGCATTGTTCAGTTGTCATCAGAGAGGCTTCGTCTAGCAGCAAATGGGAGCAGGTGCAGAGACTCACAGCCAGACCCTAAGCAGAGAGAGTATAAATTGGAGGTCTCCATGGGTTTTCTCCCCTCAGAGTTCAGGGAACTCTTTGAAAACAGGGGTGCAGGTTCTAGGAGGTATGTGGGGGGTAGAGACTGTAGGAGTCAGAGAGGATGGGGCCCACCAGAAGAACATGGAACACTGAATCAACGAGCAGGGCTAATGTGGGCTCATAGAGACTGAAGAAGCAAGAACAGCAGCTGAATGAGTCTGCATTAGGTCTTCTGCAT
The DNA here is from genome assembly GCF_978045245.1 of Mus caroli. Classification (NCBI taxonomy): domain Eukaryota; kingdom Metazoa; phylum Chordata; class Mammalia; order Rodentia; family Muridae; genus Mus; species Mus caroli. The sequence goes on along the minus strand of NW_028227257.1, from coordinate 67,325,889 downwards.
ATGCACTGTGGCTGTGAGCTTGGAATATTTGTGTGATGTGTGTCTCTGACTCTTGCCTGCTCTTGGGACTTCCTCCTATTGGGTTGCCTTGTCCAGCCTGGATATGAGGACTTTAGTCTTGTTTTATTCTATCTTATTTTGTCATGTTCAGTTGTTGTCTCTTGTCCTTCCCTAAGGAAAATGTGTGGGGGTAGAGAGGTGCTGGATTTGTAGAGGAGGGGAGGTGCGGGAGCTGGGAACAGTGGAGGGAGGAGATACTGTGGTCAGGATGTGTTGTATGAGAGAAGAATCTGTTTTCAATATAATTAATTAATTAATTAAACTGAATATGATATGATACCTTTGATACATCCTAGGACAGAAAATGGACTTTCATTTAAAATCTAAGCAAATCTGGATAAACTTTGATCTGTAGTTGAAAATTGTGTTTGAATACTGATTATTGGAACAAATTCATCATACTAATGTAAGATATTAATAACTGGAAACTGTGAGTGGGAGGGGAGTAACACGAGAACTCTATATTATCTGCCCATTCTCCTTCTATAAATATTATACTGTTCTACAGAGTAAAGCCTATGAACAGAAAAAAAAAATCAACGTAAATTTGTGTTATCCTGTGTTTTCAGTAACATCACACATTAAACAGAAGGAAGCTGGCTTCCCCTTTTCTCATGCTCTTACAAAATGAGGTGTGGAGGAAGGCAACCCTGCCTGACATTTTTTCTAATACCAACAAAATTTCTAGTTACAATATGTGCCCCCAAATTGGGCAGTAGATATGAAACATTAGTGAAAGCGTATTGCTCCCCTGCCCCTAGGCTCCAGTGGCTCATCTCCCAGGATCATGGGTTACTGACATGCATGTAGTTCAGGTTTCCACTGAGGAGGCAAGGAAATCATTGGAGAACAAAGATTCCCCCCATTAACTTCAGTGGTGTTGCTTTAAAGCACTGAAGTCAGCATGTGGGAGCCAGCTGTCAAGCTGTACTCTGTGGGGGAATCACAGTCTCCTTTCGTGAGATAGTTTCTCATTACAAACTCCCTCTCAGCTAGGTCCTTCTCACCCTGATACACACACACACACAGAGGCACATAGACACAGATACACATACACAGACACACACACAGACGTAGGCAGACACACACAGAGAGACACAAGCACACACACAGACGTATACAAACAGGCACACACATAGACACACACAGACACACATATAGACACATGCATGTCAAACATCTAGCTTTGCTTTGTGTGTCTCTCGTATCTAAACATTATGTCATCTCCCACTTATAAACACAAAGGCTAAAATCCTTTAAAAGTTGACTTGGTGTTGTTTTAAAAATAGAAAAATATAAATGATTATGTAAAATTAAATATATGCCCTCAATGAAACGCTATATAACATTTTAAAATAACTGTTCACCTCAGTAGAGCTCCAGCCTAACATGTGTGAAGCCCTGGATTCAATCCCTAGTAAGGAAAACCAGATGCCTACAGTTGTGTGAAAATAAAGCTGGGTCTTAGCACAAGGTGAGGCATGCCAGTGTCATAGAATTAAAACTCGACATACACCTTTTGATTTCCACCCCTAGTATAAGTACTCACCAACTGCTGGTGGCCGGAAGCCTTATAATAGTACAAACAATTGATTAGCATATATTCTGTCTTATATGTTTTCCATATGGTGAGAACCAGAGAAAAAACACGACAGATCACTTCTTACTGTCATTTGCACCTTGCTGCAGTGAGGAAATGCAGACAGGATGATCAGCATCACAACATTTTAAAGATGCTCACAGCCCCAGCAAAGACCACAACAGCAACAGGCGGTGGCTAGGACAGGTCACAGCAACACTGTGCCGCTGCACTTAATTCATACTGCACTGTTTGGTTTCTTCACATCTGTCTCAGCTGTGAGGAGATGCTATCTGCTTATGTGTTAATACATTTTAACTTTTTATAATATCTTCAGTGTTTTTATATTGGTAGGCATTTTTATCTATAAATAGTCTATGAATTAATGACACACCTAAGGTGTTTCTTATCCCCCACCCCCACCGCGCCCAATATTTCTAGGCTACATGTTTCTTCTGCATATGTTTTTCAAATTTTTGTAATTTCTAAAATGAGAATTAACCAATAGTTGGATCCACATATTTCAAACCTGTGTCATCTAAGAGAATATTTATAGTAATTATATTTTAAAAACAAAAACAAAGTTGCTAAGTATAACCTAATTATACTTGTATTAAGAAAAGCCATATGTTGATACAATCAGGGGAAGTGTCGAGAGGGTGCTCACCACACCGCTTCATAGGAAGGCTGAAAGATGACAGATTTTCATGTGGGAATGTCTATAGTATTTGAACTTTTATAAATGGAAATAAATGCTTGTACTTTAATTCAGATTCAAAATTAAGAACTGTATTTTCTTGCATTTTGATTGGCTTAGGATAATGAGGAACAAGTAGTAGGTTGCTAGGTCCCTTCCCTGAACAAGAACTTCAAAACCCAGCAGGTCTCGTGCATAATGCACTACAATCTCCCAGAACCCCTCTGAGGCCCTGTGATTGACTTCAGATACAAGCAACCTCCTGAAACTGTCATACACATGTTCAAAAGGGCTTTTCCAGGAGATGCAAGAGGGCAACTCACACCATCCTCCACCCGTGGCAGCAATGTTTGGCTCTGATTTGAAGTTCATCCTGATCATTGCAAAGCAGCTGCCAAGACTTAGGAACCAACTACAACTACACCGCCTCAGAAGACAGGCCTCATACTCTCAGGAAATTTCATCTCTATTAAAAGAAAAGAAAAACTTAGCTGTGATGGCCTACACCTATAATTCCAGAACTTGGATGGCTGAGGTAGGAGGCTCATCAGTTTGAAGCTAGCCTGGGCTACACAGAAAGATACCTTCTCAATCAACTTCCCCCTCAAACTCAGTGGCTGCTTAAAAATCATAAAATAATAGTCCAATGGCACCCGATAGAGATGTTTTAATGCTGTGTCATGCGCTGTGCTTGGCACATACTGGCCAGTCTATATTTACTGAATGCATAAGTTGATTGCTTACACTTGGCTCCGTTTTGCTTTTACCTTGGTTTGCAATATAAAATTTGGCAACTCTATCACCAGCTCTTTCATATTCAATTAGTGAGGAAAAGAAAAGAGTAGACTAGATATCAGGTAACCCGACTTCTTGTACTAAATTTGCTATTGAGCAGTTGTGTGAACTTGCCAAATCTAGTTCACATCCTCTATTCTACCTTTACAATATAGAAGTATTAAGAGGGCAGGTTTAATCCCAAGCATCTGAAGCTAAGCTATAGTATCAGACTCTGCCACCGTACATGAGCGATGACACTTAAGGCCAGGCCTTTTCAGCTGTACACACTAGACACGAGTTTGCTGGTCTTCGCTCACTCAGTTATTTATGCTAAATCATCTCCCTTGGCCCAATTTGAGTGAAATGGTCAGAAAAACAACAACCCAAGCTTTTATAAGTAGAAAGTAGATCTTACTTAACTAGATAAATCACCTTCAAATCGTCCAAATTATTTGTATCTCTGTGATCAAGTCTTAAACACAAATAAGTTTTCAACATTAGCATCAAGAGAAAACATTTGGGAAAACTTGTGAACCCAGTAGTCAGAAATCAAACACTCTTCTCAGAAAAGTTAACAGATTTTTTTTCTATAAGGACTAAGATTGCTTCATAACTTCTGGAAAAATACCTTTTTTGTTAAGAATTAATATATCAAATAAGTAAAGAGAACACTGAAAACTATTGGGAAATATTCATTCATGTGCATATACTCAAGTTGGATTCAATTTTCCTAATTTTAGTTTTGAATTGGAAAGTGATCAAAATTGGGAAATTTTTAAGAAGAAATTATTTTTCATTACTTCAGTCCATATTACCAAAATACCAGTGTGTAATCTTTCAGCAGGATTTCATATGGGTGTGGACTCCTTAATGACATTAACAGACCAGTTTCCATTTTCAGTGTAGCCTCACACTGATGCGCTGAATCCTCACCTTCACTAAGGGCAGTGAGCTTTCATGCCTTTTGGGTGTGCAGACAGGACATCACTTATCACTCTGCAATTTGGTCTGCTTTGTAAAATACAACAATAAAAACTCCAGCAAGTGTATGCATTTTTTAATTCAAGCCTGTGGTACATTTCTAGACTATTCTGGCAGAGAATTTTCTCAATCTTAAAAGAAGATTGCTTGAAGCTGCCATCTTTCAAATTCTTCCTAACCTCTCTCCATTCTCCTAATCGCTTCCCCAAAGCCAGAAGAAATCAAGAATTATCACTGTATAGGGAAAATGCAAATGCATGAGGTCTTTCTGAATTGCTAGAGCAGCAGACTTGTTTGTAACAGGCCAAGCAATCAGACACAGTAGTGAATGTGCTTCTCTTCTAGCAATGGGACATACCCTACTCTGTTTTATGCTGTTTTTTTTTTAAATCACTATTCCTTGACAATTTCATTTATGTATATAATGTATTTTCCTCATTTCACCCTCTCCCAAAGCCCTCACTCCCTCTGACCCCTAACCTAAAGTCTCCCCTACTCTCCTGCCCATTTTCAGAGTTCCGTTCTTTCTGTGACCCACTGAGTTTAATTAGGGATTCTCCGTGAGTGAGTAGCGGTTGTTAACTAGACTGTGGTTCACTTCTCAGGAGCTACACTGCTGAGAAGAACATCATCCTCACTCTGCTCCTAATCCATCCGAAAACCCGAATCAAAACAACGGGAGCTCAGTAAAAGGATAAACGGCAAACAATTTTGAAATTACTAAGACAGGAGGCAAGAAATAACTCTGAAAGAGAAGACATGCTTTCCCCGACCCCTCCCACCCCCGCACTGATAACAGAAATCTGCTGTTCTGTGACAGTGAAAAATATGGGAGGAGCTTCACAAGTCACACTGGAGACGGAAAGGATAGGGAAATTTAAAAGGTAGGGAGGTGAGAGAAACAGAGCAGTCAAACTGAGGGTGGGGGAGGCATAAAATAGTGACAAAAATGGCCCAAAATAAAGCCTCCTGTGTGATTCGGCAGGAGATGTGGCAAAGAGATGGTCCAGATAGAAACACAAGTGAGGTGCTCCTTAGACTGGGGAGGGAAGAGAAGATGAGGTGGCTTTGGTTGGTTGTTTGGTTTTTTAAAACTTTGCATCTAGTAATTAAGGGCAAGTTGGAGGAGTGAGGAGCTTGTAGAGGAAGCTCCTTGTGCTTAGCAGAGGCTCAGACCTTTGAGAGAACTGCTCTTCAGAGAAGACAGATTGTCTGTACACATGGATAACCAAACAGTAAGATACTGTAATCAGAGCTCTGGGCGTCAGCCTAACGGTGAGCTATTTTTAATTATGGGGAGGTACAAAAATAGAGATCCTGGATTCAAATTCTCATTTTGATGATCAAAAATAGCATGGGTGTGGATGTTTGTTTCTGAACTGGAATAAGATAAACCATTATAAGCAATCAACTCTGTAATTTTGTTTCAAAGTCTAATATTTCTACCCAGAGAGGATCCATTGGTGCCTCAGTACATGGAATAGTTCTTCTTTCAATACCAAGACAGCTCAAGTGTAGGCAAAGCTGAGTGGTGGATTGATACAATGAGGAATGGCATTGACCTTTGGGGGTGGTTCTGAGGCTGCCTCTGAACAATCTGAGCTAGAAATCTGAAGCACTCATTCATGTAGCTGGAACACATTTTTTAAAAATTAAAATCATGACATTTTAAACAGAAGCATCTTTCTTCTGTGTTTGAATTTGAAGAAGAGATTCCAAAAGAGGAAACTGGCAGGAACAAACAACACTTTATAATCACTCTATAATACTAAGTAAGATTCCCAGGTAGCACCACGCATAAGAAACTAGAAGCCTACTTTCTCTGAGAACGTTTTTTAAAGTATGGTGGGTTATAGAAATTTCTTATTCATATAATCTTGATACTCACTTATCAAACAGTATATAAAGGGAAGTGACATCAAACAATGTCACCCTGGTACAGGACACTAACAAAATCTCTATTCATCTGGGAACAAGAACATCTCACCTTCCACAGGTATGCAGGTTTTTTGTTTGTTTTTTTAATGAGTATATATTATATAATCTAATATTTTTTCTTAATCTATAAACCCTGAGTTTTAAAGTAATACGACAAATTGTGGTTTCTCTAAACACTCTATGGCAAGTTGCAGATGGTGGGAGACAGAAGTCAGTGCCGACTCCCAGCAGGCAGACTTAACTAACGTGGCATATGCTGCTATCCTAAATACTGAAGCATGCACCCCACCACAGCTGCTGGCCATGGCCCGCTGCTTCTGCTTGAATGTGGGGCTCCTGACCATCCCCTCACACACGGCTCTCTCACTCTCCTGCTGAACTGCTCATTTATCACACTAAGTAGGCATGGAGCACCTGCACTGGTCAGGTGAACCCTGAGCTTAAATCGGCTTGCCATTCACTTGCTGTGTGGCTTCTGAGTAGGTCATACTTGAAGCTCAGTTGCCTTTGCTGAAAAGTAATAACTGGTTTAGAAATGACTTACAACCACTTGGTAGCCTAACCTTTTCCACCGTTTTGGACAGAAGGCAATGAACTAGGATAGGATTTCTGCTCTGCTACAGACTTTGGAAACTGGAGGGCAATAAATGTCATTGCCAGAGCCCTGTCAGCACAAATGGGACTTTGACACCAACCCTTTGCAATAGTGGCCCCACAAGAGCTATCAGTGTCTATTGAGTACTTGGTAGTGAATGGCACACACACACACACACACACACACACACACACACACAAGCATCCAGATAGTATTCTTGGGAGAACTACAAAGACAGATTCTTGGGTCATCTTCAAATTCATGGTTCAGATGAGGAACCCTAGATGAGAACATGTATTTTACCTCCAAATTCTTATCATAGAATAATATGCTAAAGAACCTACACAGATCATTTTATCCCAAAGGTTCTTAAAAGTGAGATTCTCAGAGCAGCAGTGCCACCACCATCAAGAACAGTGATTCTCAACCTGTGTGGTGTAGCCCCTTTGGGGTTGGAATGACCCTTTCATAGAGGTGGCTTAGGACCATCTTAAGACCTAGAATCTTCTCAAGGGCCGTCCTGCTGAGCCCAGTCCCCTGGAGCATACCCTCTGGAAACAAGCTCAGGATGCATAGCATCAGTAAACACAGTGGTGGTCCTGAGAATCACTGAGGTTAGATGGCCATCATTCTAATTCTTTGACCTTCGCATTCAGATAAAAGAATATAGAAGAACAGAATGAGTCAGTTGCCTGGGACAATTCTCCTGGTGTGTGGTGGAGCCATGTTTCATACGTTGCTGACTGAATTCTCTAACTCCCCATTACCACTAGTATTGATAAAATGTTAAATGACAACATAATTAATTTGGAGACAGGGACTTTAAAAATATAAGGTTAAATGTAGTCCTAAAGGTATAGTTCTGATCCAATGAGATGGGATTAGAAAAAAAGAAAAAGAGAGAGAGAAATACTAAGAGGTTGAGTGCATAGGAAAAAGGGCTGCATGAAGTCACAATGATAAGATGGTCAAACACTGGGATACATTTCAAAATGTTTTCAAATCCTCTTCTTAGACCCTGGCTGCCACCGTCTAAGAAGAAACTGTGATCTAGACCCTGGACTTTACTCGAGGTCTTATACTTGGTCCCCTGTCACTGCCTCTGTGCTTTCAATGTCCCATCAAAAATAAAGGTAGAAAGTTTCCCTCTAAAATATAAATGAGACAAAGTAATTAATTTCATTGTTCTCTGTTGTGGGAAATATTTAAAAAGCAGCAAGTTCCTGCACTATGTCCAGCTACTCTCTGCCCCAGCAGGGTAGTCTCGCCACAGCCTCTAGGCAATCCCCAGGCAGCCATATTCCCAGCTCCAGTTCCCTGCCTCAGAGCCACCTACCTGTCCCTTCTCAGCCATCTACCCCCTGTAGTTAGCTGTCACAAATCCCTTTAACCCAGTAAATCAAAACTCTTGAAGCTTATAGTTAAACAATCAGATTTATATATCAGTGAATTCTCAATTCACAAGATGCCCACACAGTAACTTCAGAGCCAATTGATAATGATGAAAATTGTTCACCTAGATAAGATATAGCTGCCTATGGCTATTTAAAACCACTAGGACTCTGGATCTTCCTGTTCTTCTTCCATCTCCCTTCCTTCCTCCCTCCTCTCTCTGTCTCTGTCTCTCAAACTCCTAGCTCCGCCTCCCTTTTCCTGTTGCACTAACATTTAAATTAATTAGGGGAAAACTCTGCTACAGTTCTGTCCATAAATGTATTTAAACCCATTTGTAATACGTACACTTTCTCCGTTGTGTCATTAACAGGCATGTGGGCTATTTCCAGGTAACACTGAGAGCATACCTGAACACATACTTAATGCTCTGCCTAGTCTGAGGAATTGGGGACCATAGAATATGAATATATTCAGTTTTATCATCTTCTCAAATACTGTGATTTTTATCCACAATGTCCATCATAATTAAGATTTATGATATATTCACTTCTCAGCTAAAATTTATGATTTTTGCTTGTATGTTCAGAAGTGAACCTGAGCTCTAACTTTCCTTTCTTAAATAAATTTGGATTAATTTTAGTTTTGATGCTCTATTGGCTTGGGATGTTTCTTATTTTTATGTTTCATTAAAAAGCTGTGTGTGGAGTTTTGTTTTGTTTTGTCTCAAGATTGAAATTAGCAATCACTTGATTTGTTGGTAGGGGTAAAGAATTTGTTTATAAGGTCACTTAATTTTTCTGGGTAATTTTTTCTGTTGCTATTGTTTTGAGGAAAACTTTTTCCTCAAAAAAATTATAATAGATTTAAATTTTATTTAATAATTTATATGAAGCTTCTAATTTTATTTTCAGATTGATAACTTATACCTTTATAGAAATGTATAGTTCTCAAAATTATTGGCATGTGTTCATAAAATTTGCTTGCCTTTTAAATTTCTGGTATGTCAAGTATCCATGTTTAACTCCCCTTATCATTTACTCATATGTCTTGCTCTCTTTTAATCCACTTTTAGAGTTCTAGAGGCTTTAGTGTTCTTTTGGATTGCAGCACAGGCCTTATGGGTATTCCTATGTTTCATTGAACTCTGCTGCAAGTGCTTACTCTAATGCTCTCCCTCCCCCTCCTCCCCCACTCTCTTCCCTGTGTGTGTGTGTGTGTGTGTGCAACACACCCTCAGATACACATCTGAAATGAATCACCTTTTGCTTTCAGATGGGAACAAAAGCTCACAATGCTCATTGAACCTGCCTATTAGAATATTCTCTTTGCCCTTGGCAGTTCTAAGTGCAGTTAGCTGCCTACTTTAAGCCTATTGTAATGGCCTTGTACTTGGTAACTCTCAAATAAATGAATCTGACACCTTCATCTTCACCTAAACCTATGGATTTAGAGGTTCAGGAAAAACAATATTCAAATTAAACAATTTTAGCTTTGCTTATAGAATTTTTCTTTTTTTATGTATTGCTGCTCTTATCTGTTTCCTTTGTATTCTTTTATTTATATGGATTCTAGATTTCCCTTTGTTACTGTTTTTGGATTTGGGGTTTTGTGACGATTTGTATATATTTGGCCTAGGGAGTGGAACTATTAAAAGGTGTGGCCTAGTTGGACTAGGTGTGTCACTGTGGGTGTGGGCTTTAAGACCCTCATCCTAGCTGCCTGGAAGCCAGACTTCTACTAGCAGATTTCAAATGAAGATGTAGAACTCTCAGCTCCTCCTGCACCATGGAAGATAGATTGAACCTCTGAACCTATAAATCAGCCCCAAATAAATGTTGTCTTTATAAGAGTTGCCTTGGTCATGGTCTCTGTTCACAGCAGTAAAACCCTAAGACAGATTGTTGTTTGAGTTATTTTTGGGTTTTTTGTTTGTTTGTTTGTTTTAGTTGGGAGCAAGTACTCAAATTTCATGAGCGTAAATGTTGACTTGTATTCATCTGATGTAATTGTTATCTCCAAAGCCTACTGCTTCAGTCTGCTAACCTAAGCTTAGTCCTGGAAGCTTCTAGCCTCTACACAGTCTAATCTAGGCCTAGAATGTTTTCAGCCACAAAGACTCTCTGCTGAATAAGCTCAACCTTTTTAGCTCTTCCTGAACTCCGGATGGCTGGTCTGCTCAGCTGTGCTGGCTCAGAACACCTCTCTACACTAACTGATTCAATCTGGTTTCTCTTATCTTCTACTGAATTGTTCTGCTTGGCCTCATACTAACTTTGGCAATATGTTCTAATCTGGCTTTCTATCTTTATCTGTGTCTAGCTTGTTCTCTCTCTCTCTCTCTCTCTCTCTCTCTCTCTCTCTCTCTCTCTCTCTCTCTCTCTCCATCCTGTCTCTTTCTAATGGTCCCATTAAAAGTGCCTTTTTTTTTCTTAAAACTTTGCTCTTTTTTCTCTATGTGCTGCTCTCTCTTAAGTAGCCTCTTTTTCCCCTCTTCACATGAGAGCTGTGCATATCCTATCCTGTCAAATTTTTTTCTGATTCATCACTTTGTCAGCCAGTCAATTAGACGTCACTTTCAAACATGGATGTTTCCTTCTACAAACTACCTTTACCTTCATTGCTTGGGATTAAAGATGTATGAAAAATATGTGGCTGTATTCCAGCCAGAGGGATTAAACATGTGTGCTAAGGTCTGAGCCATGCAACAACTAGAAATACTTTTTGTTTTTATCAGTGATCAGCACTATCTCGGGGGTTCACAGTGTGACCAAATATCCTGCAACACATTAGTAGTATACTTGTTCCAACTTCCCTCATTTGTTATCATAATGTCAATGTTCAGGGCAGTGGTTGGCAAAGCAAAGGCTAGAGACTAAATTGGGTAACTGACTCTTTTTTTGTCAACAAAACCCTATGGGAGCATGGTGACACTCATTCATTCTTCAAAGCTTACCGTTGGAACCGAGTTGTGAAGGTAGTGTTGTTTGTTTCCTCTCCTTTGTAAAGCTTGCCGCCCCACCCCACCCCCACCCCATAGAGCTGTTTTGGTCCTGTGTCTTCCAGTACATGGTGATTATACCTTTCATACCTTCTTGGTGAACTTAACCACTTGGGTGAATAAGCAGTATTCCCATTCGGCGTGCTTTAAAGATTTATCTCATTTGTTTACAAATCCACTCTGAGAATCTTGGCTTTAGCTGAGAAATAAGTCCATTAAGCTTGTTACTAGTAGTCTGGATATTTTACAGTTTGGCTTCCCTCTTCGTTTTGTATAATGATTAAAATTCACTTTGCTGGGCTTTTTTTCTCCTTTATTTGCTTTGAAGCTATACAGTCTTTCTTGCCTCCCCTCTTCTTTCTCTCTCTCTCTCTCTCTCTCTCTCTCTCTCTCTCTCTCTCTCTCTCTCATCTTTCTTTCTTGAATACTTCAGACATTTAAATTTGCATGTTTAAACTCTCAGTGAAACACCTTTGCCTTCCTTCAACAATAAATAGGCTTATGAATTCTTTATCTTTTTTTTAAAGATTTATTTATTTATTATATGTAAGTACACTGTAGCCGTCTTCAGACACACCGGAAGAGGGTGTTAGATCTGGTTACAGATGGTTGTAAGCCATCATGTGGTTGCTGGGATTTGAACTCAGGACCTTTGGAAGAGCAGTCAGTGCTCTTAACCGCTGAGCCATCTCTCCAGCCCCCGAATTGTTTATCTTCAAATGCTTCTGCTCCTACTATTTATATGTGGCTATAATCTACACCTTTGTACATTAGTTTTGTGTCTACAATCTGTACTTCTTTATGTTGTTTCATATAATTTTAACTTACCATTGTGTTACAATTTAATTTACTAGCTCTTTTTTTTTGCTTATTTATAGATTCTTGTTTTATTTATTAATTTGCTTTTCTAAGACAAGGCCTCACTGTGTAGCTATGTGTGTCTCGCCTGGAACTTGCTATATAGACCAGACTGGCCTCGAACTCACAGGTATCCACCTACTGATCCCCTGGGCTAGAATCAGCAGGGTGTGCCATCATGTGCAGTCCTGGTTTACTCTTCTCAACTCTTTCTTTCTGTGATAACTTTTGTTCCTTCTGAAAGATATTCTATAGTTGAGAACTACTTCTTGCAACTTTCTTGGGGTTTATTTACTTTTTTTTTTAATCAGAAAATGTCCCTGTGGAGGATTCATCATTGAAAACCAGTTTCACGATTTTCTCTCCTGCATTTTGTGTTCTTTCTTTTTTCTTACCATACATGTGTATGTACATATGTACATAAACACAAATACATATATATCCACAGCAATGACTCTGGACTTTGTCATTACCAAATGAAACACACAACCTAAGAATCTATATCTAGTTAAACAACTAATTTGCTGCCCCAAATTACTTAATTAAAGGAAACTACGCTTCAGTACATATCCCTAAAAAGCAGAATTAGGTAGTGATCTACCTTGTAGGAACATCAACAAATTAAGAAGCTATAAGATAATAGGTGAAAGCACAGGCTATTTTGCTTTCTTGACTGTGTGAGTGCATTCTAAAGTGCTGAGGCATCAAGAGTAGTTTTAAATTGGTATATGAAAGAGAATTGGTCAGTTTCAAAAGATGACTCTCCCCAAAGCTCCAGAGCATATTAGTCTAGAAAGACTAATTAACTCTAATTATTGAAAAACACACAGGAGGACAGAGAAGCTTCATTCTGAAAGCTAGCATTTAAATAGATTCTCTCAATAGATACACTCATAAAATCAAACGGAAAAAAAAAAAAAAAGGGACAGTCACTTGAGGACTACACTCCCTGAAAACAAAGCCCACGCCACTGCGATAGAAGAACATTCACTGTGCAATGAAATTAACCATTGGCCAAATTTGCAGGACTAATGTAAAGCAAGCTTACAGGCAACAAGCAAAGTCAGTGTTTTAAAATAGTATGTCCTGTGAAAAATAATATTTCAGTGTCTTTAAATTACAACTATACCCACAACACTGATGTAAAGGTTTGATAACATTAGGACTAGGGTGGTCCCAAGTAGTTAATCTTACTGCTGCTACAATCTATAGTGTTCATGGAATGCTCTGCTCTGCCTATGTGTCTAGTTAAAATGTGGTCACATGAGTAAAAGCATTGGAGACTGATTTTTAAGACAAAGCCCTCTTAGAACATAGTATCTGCTAAGTCTCCATTGTCCTGTTCAAATTCATTCTTAAAAATACTGATGAAACCCAGACAGAAGTGCTATGAAGGCATGCTGCATGAGCAACCTTTATAGGAGAGAAAGTGCATAGCACAGGGTGTGTTCTGCTGACGGAGCCTATGGCCACATATCAGTGTGCACAATTAAGAAGGCAAAGAGAAAAGTGGGATGTAAAAATAGGCATTGTAGTGATGACCGTGAGGTGACTTCTTTAGGAAAGGGGACACAGGAAAGAGGAAAGCAGAAAGAAGTGCTTCTTTAGTCATCTTTATTTCTGGGAATCAACAGAAGGCTTTAAGGAAAGACGAGGGAGGCTTGGTTAATGAATTGAAGACAATGAAACTACAAACGGTATACTTTAATTATTATAGGACAAAGGAAATGTACCCTGATGAGCATAGTAGGACTATTTATTTATGATAGTTAATTTTAAACTTCTTATTTTTGTGTATAGGTACATGCCTACAGAGTTGTATAGAATACCAAAGAGTCCCATAGTAGGCAGCAAATACCCTGGAGCTAGAGTTACTGGTGATTGTTAGCAACCTGGTATTAAAGCAGGGAACTGAAGTCTATTCCTCTGCAAGAGCAACAAGCACTCTTAACCAGTGAGCTATCTCCCCAGCTCCAGTAATTATCATCTTTAAGAGAAAAAGAGAATGTACGCTGAGACCAAAGCCAACAGAATCACTACCTGAGCTAAGTGACTCATGAGCCAATCCATTAGGGTGGGACATGTGTAGACTATGATGGAAGGACATAATGGCCAGATTTACTTGAAACTGCTCTAGGCCTAGAGGACACAGGCTTTCAAAATAAGACTGTCTTGCCAGACATTAGAGTTGATGTTCTATCCTAGGTCTCCTCCTTTTGCTTACTTACTGCCCTGTGATTCACCAGCTATTCCCTTCCTACTCCCAACTTTTGTCTCCATTTCCATGAAGACATGGATTCTGATGTACCTCTTCCTGCCACTCCCTGACCAGAGACAAATACAATAAAGCCATCTCTTTATGCACAGACTGGCATCGCCTGCAGTCTGGCACTTTATTATGGGCTGTTTATATCTCTCATAAGCCAGTCATATGAGATTACCATGAGAATTTTATACAGTATCATGTGTGTCATTTGTCACACTATAAGGAGAGGTAATGTGATAACAAAAGACTTTGATGTTAAGGAGCTGTGACGATGGCTCCGATGGATAAGAGCACTGAATGTTCTTGCCAAGGACCTGGGTTTAGTTCTTAGTGTGCACAGGACAACTCATAATCATCTATACCTCTAATTCCAGAGGACCCATTGCCCTCTTCTGGCCTACACAGTTACGGCACTCACACAGTACACAGATATATTTTAAAAGGAATAAATCTCTTTAACATTTTTTATTTTGATATTAATAAATAGACCAGAGACCTAGAATAGAACCAAATACAACTGACAAAAAGTAAAAATCAATAAACTGATTCCTAATGATATAGATTAGTACTCATAGATTGAGACCTAGCCCAATCATCAGCAGGGAGGCTTCATAAGCAACTGATGGGAACAGTTGCAGAGGACCAGAGCCAACATTAGGCAGATCTCAGGGAGCTCTACGGATGAGAGGGGGAGGAAGAACTGTAGGAGCCAGACAGGTCAAGAATACCTCAAGAATACAGTCCACAGAATCAACTAAGCAGGGCTCACTGGAGCTCACAGAGACTGAAGTGACAATCAAGTGCATGTGTCAACACTAGGTCCTCTACATACGTGTTATGGTCGTGTAGCTTGTGTTCTTGGAGAAATCCTAGCAGTGGGAATCTCTTTCTTGCCTGCTATTAGAACATTTTTCCTCCTACTGGGTTGCCCCAGCCAGCCTTGATATGAGGGTCTTGTCGTATCTTGTTATGTCACAGTCAGTTGATAACGCTGAGAGGCCTGCTCTTTTCGGAAGGGAAACAGAAGATGGTTGAATCTTGGGGAGGGCAAGTTGAGGAGACTTGGAGGAATAGAGAGAAGGAAAACTATGGTTGGATTGTAACATATAAAAGGATAATAAATTTTAGAAAAGAAATATTGAGAATTGAAGAGCAGAATTTACTTGTGTAGCTCAAACTCCTAGCATGTATTATATGCTTGTACTTCTTATGAATATGCATCAAAGTGAAACCTCTCACACACCAAAATCAGTGAACATGACATAAATATCCTTAAAGGTGCACTAATTTCCTTTGGTGCCCATCAACTCTTCACCTGCTGAAAAGCATAGTGAACTTTCAAACCTAAATTATCAGTTAAGACAAGGGTAATATGTAGTACATATCACCCAGTAATCTGTAGCCTAGCTTTCTGGTCTTTAGATACATCTTTCATAAATGTTTTGGGTAACACACAAGTTTTCTGGGGACATAAAACCTTTTGATTTTTAGAAGAAAAGCATGAATATTTGATACAAACTGATTTATTGAAACTCAGCTTACAACTGCACACTAATCCTTGCCATATATATAATAGATACAAAAGTGTGACGGATCGTGTGTCCGAGCTTCCTGGAGAAGTCTGCTCTTAACTAGGACCTTGAAAAGAGAAGGAAAGGGAAGCACTAATAATCTCAAGCATTAGGCCAGACTTGATACACAGACTCAATAGACGTTCTATAAGTAGCAGCAACTACTCCTTCTTGACTTCACATTTCCTGTAGTCGGAGCCCTTCTGGGCTATGCCCATACACCAAAGCTAAATATTCAGGGACTTCCCGAAGAAAACTGGAAAGAGAAATAAGTAATAAGTACAAGAAGAAAAGCAGTAGGGTTTTAAAGCAAGGGAGGAGATGGAAAGAAGGTAGGAGAAGGACAGGGGCAAAGGGAAAGAGAATGAATAAACCTCAGAAGGGCTTCAACTAGAAAAGCCATGTGGTACCTTAAAGCTGGGGAAACTGAGAAAGATAACTGGAATTTACATGACAACAAGAAGCCATGGTGGGTGGCCCTTTCAGTTGTGCACATCTGTAAGGTGACATTGGTAAGCTTGAGAAAGAATCAGCGGTCACTCCCAAAGGACAAGAATGCCTTGGGCAAGGCTGCAGCAACTGCTTGTATACAGAAGTCCACGAATAAAATCAGAATCCAAATACACTTCTGTTCCTCTAGCTTTCTCCACTTATTTCTATTAGGTTGTTCAAAACGTGGTTAGATGGAACGTTCTAGGGATAAATCATAAAAAAGTTGACAGTAAAAATACAAAGTCCTTGACTTAATTCTAGACACATGTGTGTGTTTGTGCCTACAAACATGAGCACACACACTTATAAATTTTTAGACGAAATTACAAAGTGTGTTGTCTCACTCAGAATGAAACCTATAATTTCTGAGGTGAGCTCCCTTCTTTTTCTATAAGTAATTAGGCAGGAGTGTGCCACTGCAGGGGGCACTCTGAAGTGATACTAGCTGAGTGCCTTGCACAAGGAAGAGAATCTAACAAGAGGGATGAATAAAAGGTAATTTAAGTGAGGCTACAAAGACAGCTCAGCAGTTAAGGTAACCTGTTGCTTGTACAGAAGACCCAGGTTTAGTTCCCAGCACCCACAGGCAGCTCACCATTTTCGTACATCTAAGGATCTAATGCCCTCTTCTGGCCTTCATGAACATTGTACAGATAGGGTGCATACATGCAAGCAAACCACTCAGACATATAAAATCAACATAAATGAATCTTTAGAAAGCACACACCCTGGCAATGGAAAGAGACACTTTGTTGGTGGTAATGCTTTTATATCAGTCAGGGACAGATGGAAGTCCTTTTTCATCCCAGCTTGTTGCCCGGTGTGGTGGCCAAAGCTGTCTTATGCCTAGGACTCATGAAAATCAAATCAAATCAAATGCAAGCAGTGCAGTACAGGAGGAGGAAGACGGACAGAGACCTACAGACTGCCATGCCACCCAAAGAGTCCCCTCCAGTACACTGCACAGACAGGCTATCAACACCTGCTTGGCACCATGCCACGCATCATGGATGGAGGATGTTACCCAGGAGCTCACCAGCCACATGGTTAGCCTGCAGTAGGAGCCACCACAATATGCAAGTACGAGGTATTAGTCGGATGGGCAAGAAAGAGAGGTGGAGCAGCTTGAGCATTATGAAGAGACATGGAAGCTCCAAGATGGAGAAGGAGAGCTTTCTGGGAGTGGCCAGCCCTGCCACCTGGGTCTATGGTGAGGGAGGTCCCAATCTGAGCTGACGCTGAGGGCCATGTCTGAGCGCAGCAGTAGGGATTGGTGTCTATGTCTATGGCTCATAATACCCCTAGAGAACATGGAGATGTCCCTGGTCAAGGCAGCTGCTGGGAACCATGGTGGATGTCCAGGGACTGTGCATAACTGGCCCTATTCCTCACTGAAGGGAAACTCTGGAGCCCTGGCCCCATCTGTCACTGATGGCAACACTTGGGAGAGCAGGGTCATGCACCTTGCACAGACAGCACAGTGGAGCTGGCCCTGGTGGCAGGGATGAAGAAGAGCCAGCCCCAAGGGTGTGAGTATAGGAGAACTGATCTCACCACTTATCTGCTATGGGGTAGCAGGAGCACAGAGGTCACGCCTTTCCCCGCCCACCCCCCACCCCCCACCCCACCCCACCCCCCGGCCCCAGCCACCTCTGACAGTCAGAAAAGCTGTCCACAGAATAGAGCTAGTCAGGAGAGCTTGCCCTACCCCTCACCTCACTGGCTGCAGCACTCAGGAAAGGAGGCAGTACAACTAGTCTGAATAGCAAAGTAGAGCTGGCCCTAGTGGGGGGGTGGGGGTTGAGGGGGGTGCAGGTGAGCTGGCCCAAGGGAGAGAGTGGAAGAGCTGGTCCTCTACTGTGAGGTGGCATGGGTGCAGGAATGATGTCTTCCCCCTCCCCCCTTATCACTTGCAACAGCCAGGAAAGTTGGCTCTGGGGGCAGGAGAGCAGAAGAGCTAGCCCAGCGCCCAAAATGGCTGTAGCACTCAGGAGAGTGGGCCTTGCACTTTGCCTGGGCAACACAATGGAACAGCCTTGATGTCAAAGGCACTGGTGAGCCAGCTCTGAGGATGTGAGAGCAGCTGGAGAGCTGACCCAGCCCCTTACAGACTGCAGCACTTGGGGGGGGTATCCCACACCTTGCCTGGGCAACACAGTAGAGCTGTATCTGAAAGCATAGGTGTGAATGTGCCAGCCCCAAGGGCATGAGAGCAGGAGAGCTGACCCTGCCTCCTGCCAGTGTCAGCTTTCGGTTGCCTAGCCAGAGCAATGCTGGAAAGCTAGCCCTAGTCGTGTAGAGAAGGGGGAGCCAGATGGCTGACCAGCTCAGCTACTACCCAGGCCCAGTTTAGGACTCCTGAATTGATCCACTCCAAGTTCAATATAACCTGTGAGTCATTGAGACAACTGAAAGAGCCAGTCCTACTATCCCAAAGTTGCAGTATCGTCATGACACAGGACAACAGCAGGGTAATCTGGAAGAGTCCTGATGAGGATCCAATATTAATGGTGTCATAGAAGGCAGAGATCTTGAACCAGACAGTGACTCACTGCAATGAACATTTGCAAGTAAGAATGTGTGGACAGAGGGATATACCGTGGGACACATTGTGACATGCTTCAGTTTCCACAGTGAGATATTTTTATGCTTTGTTCTGTTGTTGCTGGTGTGTGTGTGTGTGTGTGTGTGTGTGTGTGTCTTTTATTTGGGGGGCGAGAGGTTGCAAAGGCAAAGGGTGAATATGAGGGGGTGGGAAGATGAGATGCAGAACTGGGGTGCATGATGTGAACCTCACGAAGAATCAATTAAAAAGTTTTAAAAAAAAACACAACCATTCAAGAAATTAAAGTTTCTGTACGTAAATATGAGCACTGACAGGGAGTGCAGTTAAAGTGAAGAAAGAAAGGTTAGTCTGTAGAGACTATTCAATATCATAGAAGAAAGATATACCAGCAGTAAACCAAAAACTTTACAATACAATCAAGTACAAGATTATTTAGATTAGAAAACAATAATTAAGAATCTTTTCCAGTCATAATCTTTAGTACATTTTGAGACAATTTTAAAACAACTTTAATGTGATTTGAATTTCTAAGCCAGTTTGCCTAGCATGAGATTTGAGGAGTGGTGGGTAGATTTAGCCAGGACAGTAGGTTTCTAATGTGTTTTTGAGAAAGTGGTTGTACCACACTATGCTTTACTGTAAGAGTGCCATTGACTTCTGTCCATGTAGCAGGAACACAGTGGCAATACATGTTTAACATATGAGCTTAATCTATGTAGCTGATACTCAGCTTTCACAGTCAGAGTTTTCAGCACTTGGTAGGTATGTAGCTCTTTAGTGCTATCAAGTTTCTATTTTTACATGTGTTCTAAGTACATACTTATTTCCTGTCACCTTGAACCTTTTGGTTTATTGTCAACTTGACAGGCTCTAGAATCATCTTGAAGAAATATATCTGTGCCAGGTGATCTAGTTATCTGCTACTAGTCATTAGCTATCTGGTGGGAAAAGATCCCTACTAAATGTCAGTGGGTCTGCATCCTAGAGTGCAAAAAAGGGAGAAAGTAGATGAAAAGCAGCACAAATTCCACTCTGCTCCCTGACTGTGGCTGCCATGTGGACCTGCTACCTCAAGCTACTGCCACCACGATTTCCCCACCATTGTGGACTGTATCCTTGAACTGTGAATCAAGTGCCTTAAGCTACTTTTGGTCAGGTATTTTATCCAAGCAAGGAGAAGAGGAGCTGAGCCACAGGGATAATCACCATCTAGTTCAAGCAAACTCCATGCCATGAAGAAAATGTTAGATGCAATTGAGACTTCTTTTATTTCCATCCTCAAAGCCAGGCATGATCACTAAGACTCAACTTCAGTTTTCATATAATTTCACCTTAAAGAAGCACCTAGATTCTTAAAGCATCAGATATATGATATATCCAGTTTGCTTTACAAAAACTATGCAATATACATTAGCATAAGCATGTTTAGAGTTTCAGGACAGAACTGGATTTACTCTAGCTGGTTCTTCATTGTTTAAAGAAATGAGATCGGATGATCTTGATCTGTTTCCAAAACAGTTTTCCAGCCCGTCTGTTTTCTCACTATAGTCTCCACGTGTCCCCTACACTCTGGTCTTCTTAGTTCCTAACCAGACACTTTCTGTTCTCTAGGGCTTGCTTTACAATGATCATTCTGTCTTAAATGTCTTTTCCACCCCATTTGCTATCTACCAAGATCTTACCGAATCCACAAAGATCTCACATTCCTAGGCATTTCAAAGCTTTCCTGATTCATTCATCAAAATTACCTATTCCTTTTAGGATATATAACATGTTTATTTCATACATTTTGACCTGTTTCAGAGTTAATTGTTTAGCTACATACCTCTCTTGCTACTTTAAAGTATTTCAGAATAAAGTTATAGACCTTGTTCACTTTTCATTTCTCTAGTCCATAGCATATGCTTTTCATACAAGTACTTAAAACCTACTGATTAGAAATATCAGTGGCTTCTGCTTCCAAACACACGGATAATGTCTGAAGTTTTATCAGGCTTGAAAGGCTTTCATGCATGACACATGAGGTCAATGCACTTGCTTGCCAAGCCTGACAACCTTTGTTCACTCTAAGATCAACTCACCTGGTGGAAAAAAAGAACTCGCTCTGGCAACCTGTCCTCTCACTTCTATCACGATAAATAAATAAATGTAATTTTTTTTTCAAAAGAAAACTATTAGCTTTGATCTACCTCAGTAGGCACTGGGAAAAAAAACACCTCAACATCCTCAGGGGTGTACTATACCTAACCTCTGGGTTAGGAAAGGATTATCACTAAATCCTCTGTTACACTAAAACCCCAACAAATCTGTCTTTAATTTCTATTTAATATAGTTTGCACTAGATCCAGGAGCCTCTTCAGCTCTGTGAATTATTTGTCATCTTACATGTATCTAGAGGCTTCGCTGAGACGGGAACATGAGTGACATTCTCTTGGCATAGCCTAGGGATCAACTGAAATATCACATACCAGAGAGCCGAGAGTCAGGTTCAGGCTAATGCCGATCATGAAAGCGTGAGCAGGAGCTGTAACTTGCAGAGAGTCAGAAAATCAAACCCAAACACATGCATAGCCACAGGTTTCCCATGGCTGTGGCTTCCAGGGTACAGGTGGGAGAGCTATTTAGACTCTCTCCTCAATTAATTAAGCTAGAAATTGCAGTAAATAAAGAGTTTAAGTATTTTTATACCCCGCAAACAGTTCTCATATCACTGAAAAGCAGCTGCTTCAGGATCACAGATGGCCTCACAGAAGCACGGGCTGAACATGCAGACTGGGACTTGGCAAAGGGAGCTCCTAGCCACTAAAATTTAGGTAGGACATACCACAGAAATATGTATTGCAGCTCAATACACAGTAACTGTTGGTGACTGTTTATTCGTAATTGAAACACTCCATCCTAGAGGGAAGATTGTTACGACTCAGAAAGTAAACAAAACTTGAAAGCTTGGGGTACAAGCAACTTGGAAGTCTCTAGAAAGTCCTGAAACTCACAAGATTCACAAGACCCTCCCACCCCCACCCCCATCCCATCACCAACTGCTAAGAAATTATGTAAGCAGTAATGACTTTGGGAAAAAAAAAGAGACCTTCCCACCAGCCAAGCAGCTTACAAGTTGCAGTATGTTCCAGGCATACAACTGATGGGAGTCCTCACCAATGCTGGAGTGGGCTTCTTGATGAAGGAGCAGCCCTCAAGCCAATCATGTGCCCACAAGTAACTCCTTACCTAAGCTCTGCAATTAAGCCCAACAAACTTGCTAGTTTTTCAAGTTTCATTTGTGTGAATTGTTACTTCAGCCTTTTGTTGATGACCTATTCAGGGTGAATAGATATTTGTTCATGTTTTCCCAGGAGGTCATAAATCAATAACACAGGAGAAAATGTATTAGAACTTCTTAGTATCCCTTCTTCCAGAAGATGAAGAAACTGTCAAAATGTCATAATTAGCAACTGACAGATCCAGAACACATACACAGGTCTGCACCACCTTAAACATTTAACTACTATTTTTAGAGACCATATATGGTAGAGGCATAGATGCTGATCATAAAGCCATTGGTGAATCATCAAGTGTAGTGACCAGTAACAGAAGAGAACTAAGATGTTCAGTGAAAGAAATAAATGTCCTGACTAGACAATACCTACTAGTTATAGTCAATTATAGGAAGTGTGTGAGATCGTGTCTAATGATGAATCAGTATAATAATACTTACATACAAAATAAATGTATACAAAACATAAATTCATTTATTTTGTATTATAACATACATAATATGTGTATATTATGTAAAAAATACATTTGAAAAATACATTTATTTAGGCTACTAATCAGATCTCATTGTAGCCCAAACTCTAATGAACATGCCCCAGCCTATTTTATGATACTATAATAGGCCTCTACTATATATCACAGGCTTTCTAAACCATGAACAACAGAAGATTTTGGCTCACAGTCTGGAGACTGGAAGTGCAAGAGCACTGGTGTTAGCATCTGGCCTTTGTAGTTCCTTAAATTTTTGAATAGGGAAAATTAGCACAAACAATGTAGGGAGCAGGTGAGTTCAGATCTCTGTTCCTTGTTACATAAAGCTACTAATCCCACACTGGGGACTGGACTCTCATGACCTCATACAATCCCAAGTACTACTCAAGAGTCTTCAACTATCATCAACACAGGAATTCTGGATTAAGGATTCAATACATGAACTTTGGGCAGGACATATAACACGGAGCAATGCTTAAATGTTGGTTATCTTTGGAGCAGTTAGTAATTTATAAAGCATGTGGCTGAAAATATCTTCAAATGTTAACATCAGATGGTGAGAAGAAGGGAGAGAAACTAACAAAATAGGGCCTTGCGTGACAAAATCTTGGAATGTCTTCATTTCCTTCTGACCCCTCTCTGTAATGCTTAAGCTCAACTGTCAACGTGATTGGGTCTAGAACAACCAGGAAGATGGGCTGCTGAGTAAGCCTGCGGGGGATAATCTTGATTAGGTTAATTGACATAAGAAGTTGTGCCCACTGTGGATGGCACCACTCTTTACCTAGGGTGGGATTCTCCGCTGTATAAAAGAGGATGAGCTGCACATAAACA
This sequence comes from Mus caroli, assembly GCF_978045245.1. NCBI lineage: Eukaryota > Metazoa > Chordata > Mammalia > Rodentia > Muridae > Mus > Mus caroli. Next base: position 67,302,517 of record NW_028227257.1, on the reverse strand, counting down.
GGCATTGCTTTCTGCTTCTTGACTCTGGCTACAACACAAGCGCCCTCAAGTTCCTGCTACTATGATGTCCTACCATGACAGACTGAAACCTTGAACTGTGAGTCAGAACAAAATCTTTCTCCCTGCAGTTGACTTTTGTCAAGAGATGTTATCACAGGAACAGCAAAAGGAACTAATAGGTAGACCCATTGTCATTTTCAAAACTCTATGGATTGGGAGACGGGCTGAAGCTGGAATAGATAAAACAGTTCACCCATGTAAGTTTTCCACTTGTTTCTGACATGGTGGTGATCATGTTCACCTTACACATCTTCCACTCACAATGTAAGAAATGAAAGGTATTGGTACTTAGTAAAATACGAAGACTAAATATCCTCCCCCTAAGAGAAACCTCCTTTCATTAAAGAAATCAAAAGCCAATCTATTATATTTTAATTTTTTAAAAAGCCTACAGCTTTTTTTTTTTTTTGCGTTTCTTTTCCCTTGATGAACATGGATGTACATCTTTCTTTAATGAAAATATATTTTTATATAATATATTCTTTTTTTTGATTTTGTATGTTGATTTTATTTTTTTATTACATATTTTCCTCAATTACATTTCCAATTATATCCCAAAAGTCCCCCATACCGCCCCCCACTTCCCTACCCTCCCATTCCCATTCTTTTGGCCCTGGCATTCCCCTATATTGGGGCATATAAAGTTTGCAAGTCCAATGGGCCTCTCTTTCCAGTGATGGCCGACTAGGCCATCTTTCGATACATATGCAGCTAGAGACAAGAGCTCCGGGGTACTGGTTAGTTCATGTTGTTCCAACTATAGGGTTGCATCCCTTTAGCTCCTTGGGTACTTTCTCTAGCTACTCCATTGGGGGCCCTGTGATCCATCCAATAGCTGACTGTGAGCATCCACTCCTGTGTTTGCTAGGCCCCTAAGCCTACAGCTTTTAATCCATCTTCCATCCAAGTACCAACCAGGCCTGACCCTGTTTAGCTTCCAAGATCAGACAAGATCGGGCGCATTCAGGGTGATATGGCTGTAGCCTATACTTTAATTTTTTTTAATTATGTTTTCCATGCACTTGTCTGATTTAGTTTGCAGTTACTGGAAACAGAATTATGAGTGAAGTGAGAAGCCAATGAGGGGTTTTTTTCAACACAATTAAAAAAAAAAAACCAAAAACAAAAAAAAATAAAATAAAGCATACAGCTATCCTACCCTTTGCCCAGGCCTTCCTACACCCTTATCACTCTCTGTACACTGGATTATTTTAAAAAGTAAATATCCAATTCACACATCTCAGTAGCCAATGTTATCTAATTTAGTTATATGGAAAGCAGAGGGGTTAAGAAGAAATTTCTTAAAATAAGATAGAAAGGAGAATACTGAATCAGAGGTTTGAACCACTCACCTCAGCACATGTAATGATATCTGTAGGAAAGATATCATTACAGCATCGAAGAAGAGTCAAGATCGGCTTTAGCTTCATTCATTGGGTTGTTAGCTAAGAGGGAATCAGAACTGAAATAATAAATAGCTGGGTCTTTGCCATAACTTCATGTTGTTAGTAACTGTGGGATGTAAAACCATGCCAGGAAGTTTGGTAAGGTAGAGCAGATTGAGACTCGGAGACTCAGTGGGCGCACACCTGAGGCTTAGGTGACTCCCAGCTCCCTCAGACTCTTGACTTAGAACACGTGCCATGCTTCTCACATAAAAGAAAATTCATACAGGACTAAGACAGAGTTCTCCATGCTAATGAGCTACCTAGAGGCCTGGAAGGCTTAGCCAATAAGCTTCCCTTCCGAGACATTCCTCCCTGCAAAAGGAGGCCCACCCTGAGAAAGAGGGTATGATTTTATGAATCCATTTTCCACCATGACAATAAACTGTTTAAAACCATGGGCTGCCTCTTTTTATCAAGATCTGCCATGGGAAGCCATGAAGAGGGCCTTTGCCTACAAAGCCACGGTCTAATCTCCAGTAGAAGGTCTCTCTGCGCTCCCAGCTACAACTGCCACCAAGCCTGTTGCTGTCAAGCCAAGGACTAGCCCTGCTAGGACTAGCCAGAGCTCCCTTTCCACCCCTCCCCACAGGCTCCAGCCTAGATGCAACCCATGGGCTCCCAACTCCGTTCTCTGCTCTTCTGTGACTCCCAGTGGTGCCTGAATGTCCAAGAGTCTCAGAACCCCACAACCTCAGCACAGGTCATGCCTCTTTTACGTGAGAAGCATGGCATGTGTTCTAAGCCAGGAGTCTGGCAGTGAGCTGGGAGTCACCTAAGCCTCAGATGTGTGCCTATCAAGTCTCTGAGTCTCCACCTGCTCTACCTTACCAAACTTCCTGGCATGGTTTTACATCACACATGTAACAATATGGATTCCCAGAGAGACAATATTCTGCATTAAAGCATGGGCTGAACAAAAGACAAAATATCTCCTCCTATCAAGGCAATGAGGTTTTCATGTTTGAGAATTTTCCAAAACATGTTGACATGAGTAAAAATTGCCAGTGAGGGGAATCACTGGCTTTTGCATCAAGAAGCTTTGCAAAGTAGACCCTCAAGTACTAACCAGACAAGCTATACTCCTGAGGGCTCAACTACTGCATCTCATTTCCATTTTTCAGGCCTGCTTGTATTTATAGTTAAGAGAAGGTTGAGAATCAAGACCATAAAATAACCATAGGGGATTGTCTCTTCGTACTTTCCAACTATAAAATGAATATGTAGTGACATTTGAATAGCTAATGTGACTAATGTCAATGTTTGCGCTGTTTGTTGAGACAATATTAATAGCTAATATTTACAGAGGACTTACTATCTGTTGGGTGATGCTCCAAGCACCTTACATGGATTAGCTCGTTTAATCCTCACAACAACTCTAACAGGCACTGTTAGCACCCTTATTTAACACACGAGGAGGAGACAGGTATAAAATTAAATGCCCCAAGGTCATACACATTAACCAGAATTCACCATATAAAGATGCAAAAAGTTACACCCAAAGTAACAGGTATCCTTGCTTCTTCCATACACAGCTGAGCATCCTCCTAACATGATGCTCTCGGCCATTCACTATTACAAGATCTTCCTCACCTGTGTGGCTCCAAGGACTTTTGCAGAATAGAGGGAGAGTAGTTGCTCAATAAACATTGGCTAGATAGCCTGCTTACTTAAAATTTTATTACATCTATCTCTAGAATAATTTTAAGGGGTTCTCAAAAGCTAGGAAACTCTGCCTTCATTTTGATGATAGCATCTATCACTTCTTAAACCCATTAATCTGTCTGCCTGCCAACTCTCTCTCTCTCTTATACTGTGATAAATGATACATCATCTTTTATGTTAACATTTTATCCAAGGACCTTGATATGTGTTGTGAGCCCAGTCCTATTCATAGAAAAATATTCATGCCTCCTGGAGTGTGCGTTCATTCCAGCAGACTCCGATGCTTCGTCCACAGCTGCAAACTGGCAGGCAGCTCTGAAGCCTGCTGCAGATGTGTTTTGCTTGACTGGTAGTGTTAAGAATTTTGTTTGTTTGTTGGAATGTGTGCAGCAGGCCAGCCTTTCTTTGCAAATAAAGCTGATCTACACATTTAGGTATTTGTTTGATTCCCCCCCCCCCCATGTTTAAACTTGGAGTTCCTTTAATCTATAGGTGCAAAGGAACAGATTGGACTGCATTAAAATTCCTGTGTTTCTGGACTTCACAATGTATATAGTTAATGCTTTACAAAGGTAAATGTCTTCCAGGTAACCAAATAACTGTTATTCTAAGTCAGTCTCTCTCTCTCTCTTTCTCTCTCTCTCTCTCTCTCTCTCTCTCTCTCTCTCTCTCTCTCTCTCTCGTATGTGTGTGTGTGTGTTGTAGCTTTTTGGTGGGGCAGCATGGGGGGGACCTCTGTAGAAGACAGATGCTCTGAAGCATCTCAGAAATGTAATAATCTCTAGCATGCCTTTATAATGGGTGAACTAAAATCCTCAGAAAGGACAGACAAGGATACCTTTCAGGTATCCAGCAAATGAAACACTTTAGAACAGTTATTCTCAACCTTCCTAATGCTGCCGACCCTTTACTACAGTTCCTCCTGTTGTGGTGACACCTAGCTACTTTATAACTGTAATTTTGCTACTTTTAAGAATCATAATGTAAATATTTTTAGAGACCGAGGTTTGACAAAAGGGTCTTGGCCCACAGGTTGAGAACCACCACTATGGCTCTAACTTTGTTCATTTGGCCCGTTGTGTTCTCTTTTGTGTTTTTTATCCTTCATCTCTTGCAAAGAAATGATTTCTTCAAAGCCTTAATGTTGTTTATTCTTAGAGTGTTCGCCAGCCTAGACAGAAGAGAATGACCTGAAGGAGAACCACAATCACATGTTCTGAGTGCCTGCAACAGAGACTCAAACTTTTCTAGGACAGCTGTCTCATTTCCATCTGATCTCTTGGAGTCTGCTTCTGGGTCAATGTGGTGATGTGTCAGCCAGAGCCCTCTTACTGTTCTACAGTTGCGTACAGCCTGCTTATATACCACAGTATGGGAGTTCAAATCAATATACCTTACAGTATGGACATATATGCGGCATTGAGAATTTCCATCGCTTTCTGTGGTCTGACTGATGAACTTAGAGAGCCCTACTGTGAAATTGTTAAGAGAAGTACGGCCAAGCCTCCTCACTGGTGGGCTAACATTGCCCCACCGTCCAGGAAGTTTTGGGTTTTTTTCCCCCTATGTCTCACCTCAGCACTCTCCTTGTTTTCTATAAGACTGTTCTGGTTTGGGGGAGTCCAGAGCATTTGCTTAGGATTACAGTGAGTTAGACATCAATGAATACAGTGCCTAACAATGGAATTTATCCCTCTGTCACTCCTCTACCTCAGGGAAGATGCATGCTTAGTTCTCACTTTGAAGTAGAGCCACATGATCTTAGGAAAAGCCGAGATTTCCTTTCTCGATCTTGTCTTTAATCCAGAGTCATTTTAGATAATATATACACTAGCTTCAATCCTGACTCTAAAGGCTGCTCTTCCTAGGGCCTGAGTTAGGCTGGACAGTTCTGACCCTGCTCATTGCAGCTTCCTTTACTCTGCTCAAAAGCTGAAATAGGCAGGGAGACCCTCTACCCCCCACTCTTCCAAACACATGCAGCCCAGATTCCTGTACCTTGACTCTTCTGCTCCTACTCAGGGTTCCCCAAGATCCAGTGCTGTTCCCACACACTTGCCACTCTAAGCGCTGTTCCCACATGCTCTCTTTTTCCAGTGCAACTCCTACTCCTCTGGGAACTCGCTTTGTTCGGCTGTTAATGATGCTAATCAGTAGTGGTACCTGCTGAACTAACAATTTCACAGTTCAGTTTTCTTGGTAGAGGAAATGTCCTGAGACAATGTCTTACCCCAGAGGCAGACAAAGGAGAGAGATATCTTGTACACAGGTCATGTTGACCCTGAGATCAGCCAGCACTTTGGTTCCTCCGGTTTTATTACAGTTGCTCTGCCTTGCCTACCACACTGGCTACTTCCTATAGCATAAACCACCCATACAGTGACCTCAGCAGAAAGTGTTGATGGCTACTAAGATTCTGCACTGCCAGCTGTAACTCTGCCTCCAGAGTTCCTTCTTGCCCGCTTCATACTTTAAAGCAAGCAGCTATCACCCCAGAGGAAAGGGTAGTTTCTGATTATCATTGTAATCTGATTTTTAGGATGAAATGTTTTCTTTTTCTTGGGAGCTGAATGAAATAATTGCTACCCCCTAAGGAAACATGCCAAGAAAGATCACCCTAAGTGAGCGGAGGGTGTACTATCTAGGGATAGAGAGAAGGAACAGCAGGAGGGGCAGGTGAGTCAGTGCCTAGCAGTAATGCTGTGTCAGTCTCAGAGGACAATAGCCCAGTTAGGACAATAGAGTCATAGCATGCTTTGAGCTACAAAAAGGAAGGAGTTGGGGGAAGGGGTGTAGTTCTTTTGCGTTGGAGTACTGTATCACCCCCCTCAGGGCAATCTGAACTTTTGTTTTCGAACAACCGAACAACCGGGAATCAGGGATGACATAAGGAAGACAAAAAAAAAAAAAAAAAAAAAAAAAAAAAAACTTGGCACCTCAGCAGGCTCATCCCTGTAGCAGGATATGGGGTAAGGTGCCAGCACTTTTTCTTCCCTCTCTGAACTGAAGAGGTGCTGTGAGGGCAAAACTCACTGAACCAAGGTAAACTGCAGTGGCTAGAAGTGTGTCCCTAAAATACCCCAAACAAGGGAATGTCCGTGAGTGAGGACACCAACCTAAGACCAGCAAGACCAACATGGCACCCTGGGGAACGTGGTTACCTGACAGTCTTAGCCCTGGCTGCACTCTCCACCACAATGGCATCTGTGCCCAGCTACCCCAAAACGATTTGCAAAGGACCCTCTTCTCCCCAAGCAGAAAACAGAAAAGAAACAGAGAAATACCTGGGTGGGGAAGTTCCATCGGCTTTAAAGGAAAGGAAGTCCCTGAGAGAAAGGAATAATGAGCTTTAAAAGGGAGTAGAGGGGACTGGGAAGGGAAGCTTCACAAATCAGAGCTGTGGGATTAAATGGCAAGAAGTACCCTTGTGACTGTAGCGGCTTTGGTGACATTCTGAGACGACAATAAGCATGTGAGTGTTCTGTTACACAGCTGGACTCCCAGAAGCCTGCCTGGCTATATGTGCCACAACTTGCTCTTTGCATCCTCTAAAGAGACAGCTTGAGAGAAGTCTGGGGTCATTCTAGTCACGTGATTGCAAAGAAGTACCGGGGTGGCGTCCTCCCTGGGTGGGTTGAGGGCACAGAGCATGGTAGAGAGATGGGAATCACTCTGGTACTTTTCCATCAAGAGCCAATCACAAGCAGGATTGATTTCCTGTTGTAGGACAGACACAATGACAGTGCCCTATGAAATGCACCTGCTTTTGTCATTGGGAGTATATTTAGAATTACTGTTGCTTTTCTTGACTCTCCTAGTAGTAAGGCAGCTTCAGAGATACAGATAATAATATCTCTCTATGTCAGATATCTCTTTATATGAGATCTCTGTATGTAAGAGATCTCTGTATGCAAGATCTCTATCTGTATGTAAGCTACAGAGGGTGAAACAACAACAACAACAAATCTCAGTTTTCTTAAATGGCTCATTCAAGGCCATGAATAAACTAATATAAGAAACAAGAATTCCTCTATGTTAAAGTTTTTATTACAGTCTTCTAGTCCTACTGGATAAATCTTATATTGAGGGTATCCTTATGAAAATAGCTAATTTATAAGGGTTTATCCTGGTGTGAAATTGAGGAGAAGGAGCCACAGTACTGTATTCTAGAGGTAGGGTCCTCCTTGCCTCACATAGGGAGAGAAAGGTCACTGGAAAGGATCCCAGGTCAGTAAAATCACGTGGTCAGTAGCTTTAACTGGAACATTCTTTAAGTAGCAATAATACAAAGGGAAAGCCAGGGGATAAGGTAAAATAAATTATCATAAAATAATCAGAGACAAGGTTGGGTATAAGCCTATTCAAACACAAACTTTTCAAAAATGGGCATTAGAATATTTTGTTCTCCAGATAAATTTCTCCCACTCATTTCAGTTTCAACATTTTCCCCCCTTCAGAAGCCCAAAAGAACTGAAGAAATGTCCTTGCTATACATTATATGAATGTTAGAAGATAAAATCGTGCTTTAAAAAAATCCCAATTTCCTTAAGTGTCCTCATCCTTCCTTAATATTTGCATAAAATAAATAAACAAAAGCATTAGTCATACATCCACCAATTGCAGGCTGGTTTCTTGGTCTCATTCTTCATCATGGGCCACATCTCATGGTAAACGTCTCCAAGCTTGCAGTCAAACATCAGTTCTTTTCCTAAAGCTCAGCAGCTAAAACCTCTGGTCAACCCTGGTCCACAGCAGTTAAAAGCCACAACACCCTAAATCAGAAGCAGTTTTCCCGGCTCAACTTGATTACTTGGAAGAAAGGGCCTTGCTTCCTGTTCACACCCACCAGGGGAATTTCGCTGGGAAGAAGAGAATATTATGTACATTACTACGCTGGTACAGAATCAAATCAACTCTGAGAGATTGTCAAGGAAGAGACTGTGTAGTTGAGAGGCCCTGTAGAGACCTTGGAAGGCCGGCATTAGCATTTACACTCATTTGGCAGTAGAGCCCCTGGTTGGCCCTGCAGAGGTCCACACCTGGGTATCTGGGGTCTGCCTTCTAGCTCTGCCTGCATTATGCTCTCTGCAGCTCCAGGATGTTTTTCACATCTTTCCCACTTGGCATCCTGAGCAAAAGTATCTACTTCAAGAGCTGGGAAATAAATCCACACTGCCTACAAGAGAAGCCAGCTAGCATCCGCAGCCACCAGGTAAAAGTTCACCAGCACTGCAGCCAGGAGCTAGGAGTTCCAGAAGGGAAGAACTCACATCACTGGTAGAATCTAATACACAGACATGTTTGAATCACCGTGGAGGGATGAGAGCAGCCCTGACTTTCAATCCAAATACCCTTCCTTGTTCAAGAGCAGTTCAGGGACAAAGGAGAACAACTTTCTACAGAGAGGGCTCAGCTAGGCAGCCTGTCTTTAATAGAAATGGATGCCTACCACATCCCAAGTTCTGTTTTAAGTCCCTGTATGATAGAATGAAGTTAACAAGGAGAGGTCTGTGGTATGAAAACAGCGAGTGAAGTCTCAGAGCTTTGTTGCAATTTTAAATGGCTAGTGTAGTCTATGGGAAAACCGCATCTTCCTGGCACTCCTGATGCCAGCCACTCTGCCAACTGTCTGAAGACAGGGTAATTGTCACTCTTCTCGCCATAACTTCTTGTTTTCGGATCAGTGGCTGGCAGGTTTATCTGCTTCTGAGCAGCCTCAGAGCCACGTCAGTGACACCGGCTACGTCAGCAGGAGCAATTGGAAAGGAGAAAGATGCCACTGCCAAAAGCAGTGGGAGAGAAAATTCTAACCTTACAGATCAGGTGATTCTTCTGTCTGTCTCTCTACATAACAGACGTGGCTTCCAGTGACTTCAGAATCTATGGGGTTCCATCACCTTCTGGAGGTGTGGAGTATAAGTTTCATCTCCAAAGCCCTTGCCGTTGACCCACTCTTACTTAGGAAATGGTGGGTTTCAAGTGTGCCAGAGTATAGAACATCAATTCATAAGGGTCTAAAGCTACACCAAACACACCTCGGCTGGCTGCCTCCTAGCTCATTCTATGCCATCGATAATTCTAGAGGCTTTCACTGTTGTCACTCGCGTGATCCACATGACATTATCATCATCCTCAGTTTGATTAGTATCCACAGAAGGATGCTACTCTGTAGTTATTTTTAAGGTAGATTTAAAAGCCTTTGCTCTCTAAGACAGCAATCCTTTAAAGTTCACAGCTGCGAAAGGATGATTCTGTTTCACTGTGAAATAGTCACCTCTGGTCCAAAGCAACGTTAAGCTGATTGACACGTGGCCAATATGCTCTAGCAGATTCCGTTTGTAGGGGAGAAAAATATGCTAAGGTAGAAGTGAGTGAGTTCAAAGTAAAATGCCCCGTGTACTACGCAGGTATATTCACAGGTGAAGACATTACCCTGCTAAGTAGAGCACAGTGATTCTAACTTTCTGAAAAACTGAAAGATAGTGTCGTGTGTGTGTGTGTGTGTGTGTGTGTGTGTGTGTGCGTGCGCGCGCGCGCGCAGAGATCAAGTATATGCTTCCAGAGTTCCAATAAATCGTTTCATCTAATTCATGGCTAATGAGGAACAGAGTCAAATTCATCTGCATGGACTCCTAATATTCTAACCTCTGGAGCAGACCTCACAGCTCCATTGGGAGTTAAACTTAACATTACATAATAACAATTACCAGCAACTTGCTGGGCAGCCACAGCCAAGCCATTTGATTTCCTGTACCTCTCTCTGTTCCAAGCAAGAATAAGATGAAGATGGTACTTAAGATTACCTCATGTAAACTACCTCACAGTCCTTTAAAAAAAATTCCAAGTAATTTTGCTGAAGAAAGAATTGGTTTTGTCATACCTGGGAGTTACTCCCTGGTGACGTCAGCTCTCCTTCTGAGCTGTGCAGATACTCAGCCCTCTGCAACTGGACTATTGATCAGGGTGCTTGAACCCCACAGAGTCTCTAGATTGGCTTTAAAAAGAGTTCCATTTACTCTGATCTCCAGAAAACTGGTGAGACAAAGTTAAACAACCACTGCCATTTTAAGCCTTGGCTACAGGTGTTCTCAACTACAACAACACTGCCCAGCACAGAGAAGGCTGGGAAGATGGCTACCGAAGCTAAGACAAGCAGCCTACATGAAAACTTGAGGTCAGGCTCCGGATCCCTAACCTTAACTCCTTGAGTCTCATCTTCAAGCTGCCTCAAGCTGCCTGAAGAAAATTTCCTCAATTATCTGTGCCTAGACTTTTAATAATAAACAAACAAACAACATGGCTGAAGAGGGCACAAACCCAGAAGCACCTGTGCTGTTAGTCATTCACTACTGAGGACACCTGTTGGAGGAAAAGCAAAAGGGTCCCACGGGGCTCTGAGAAGAACAGGTAGCTTGCGGGGGCCTGAGACAGTGGGTGGGCTGTGTACAGTGTAAAGATGAACCAGGACAAAGTAGACGAGCTTCTGGCCTCTCAGACGTATTGGGAGAATGGTTGGTCTTCTCTGTCCCTCAAACAAGACCCAAGACTGAGCCTTGACCAAGGAACTGTGTTTGAAGAAGAGACAACGGAAGTAAGGATGGGTCTGAAAATTATTAGAAGGAAATTGCAAAGCAAGAGGGAACGTTCCAAAAGATGGACAGAGCGAAGTTGTCGTCCTCTATGACCAGAACAGAAAGAAGCAGGACGCTCTTAAAGAGGACAGTGCAAGGTAAGAATTTCATTCTAATTCTCCAGACCTACCTACCTCGTATAAAGTCACCTAGCACTTATAAAGCGTCTGGCAGTTGGAAAATATTATGGAATTCACTATTTCACTTAATTATCTTTCATGGAATGCTAGTTACATTTGCCTCCATTTTACACAAGAGGAAACTGAGGCTACATAGAGAAGATTATATGAAATGTTCAAGGTCAGGTGGCTGAAATCAGTCCTAGGAAGCAACCTGCTGCCCCCTGTCCTTCAAGGTGGTCGACCACCTTGAATTGTTAACTCCCGAAGGAGAAGACAGGCATGGCAGCGCTGGACTTTGCCCCGTTCCCCAAATCTGGGATGGAGCATTGCCCTCCATCCAGCGCCAAGAAGGGGACCTGATGACGCGGAGCCACAGACCGGGATTTCCCCATTCTGCAGGGTTCTTGGGAGCCTGGAGCACAAACAGTAGCTCTCACCCGCGGGTGAGTCAAGTAAGGTTTAGCAGCAGTTGCTGAATAGAGATTTAAAGAGAAGGGATACGGACAGTACTAGGTGAATTCCCTTCTGATCAGTCCCTATATTGCCACCAAAATCAGGCGCCCGGTTTCCAGACCGGGCTCCCCACTCTCGCCCCTGCCCCATTGGCTCCTTTCTTGACTGTCCCCTAGAGCCCGAAGGCAGCTCGAATGAGGGACCCGGCAAGGTGTGGAGGTGACAGGAGGCCGGTTGTGGAACACCTCTGATCTTCTGGGTCGGAGGAATCACAAGCCAAGCTCAGCTTGAAGTTTGGGCATCAAAGGTTTCAGACCAAGTAGCGAGTTGCCCGGAGAGCGAGCAGTCCCGGGTGGGAGACCTGAGAGTGTGAGGTGGCAGCACAGAATGAGGGGGAAAGGCTGAAGAAGGGGCCCCTTTCCACTCAGCCCCTCACCGCGGAGAGGTGGCTGGTCCGCCTCTGCAGCCTGCGAGTGCGGAGAACGCGCCCCGCACCGCGGCGCAGCGCAGCCCCTCCTCACCGCGCCGCGCTCCTCCCCACCTGCCCGCCGCCTCGCCCGGTCGCCGAGACTCACAGTCCGCAGGAACTGGATCTCATCCTCGCCTCCTTCTCCCGCTTCGGCCATGGCTCCCAGGGCGTGCGCTGCGCCCCAGCCTCGGGTGCCTCTGTTTCCCCTAGGCAGCGGCGTGCGCTGACTGCTGCTCTGCCGCTGCTCTTTCTCCTCCTCCTCCGCCGTCCTCCTCCTCCTGCTCCTCGCTCAGCCTCAGCAGCTAATCCCCGACCATATAGGGAGCTGGGCTAACACTTGACTGCACTGCAGAGCGCCAATGCCAGGCGAGCAGCCCGCCCACCCCTCTCTCCTCTCGCCCCAGCCAAGTGCGCGGCAGCCACGGACTCCGCGGACAGCGCAGCGCGGCGCGCGCCGGGCGGGTGTGGGGCAGAGCGAGGGACCCGGGCCGGAGCCGTGGAACCTCCCCCGCACCGCACGGCACCGCACATTCGGTGGAGACGCGCGCCCCGCGGCGACGGGAAGATGGCTCTTACACAAAGGCCAGTTGCTTAGATTCAGTGCCCCCAAATTGGGCACAAATCCTCTAGATTTGACCACTTTGCACGGTGTGTGTGTGTGTGCGTTTGTGTGTGTGTGTGTGTGTGTGTGTGTGTGAGAGAGAGAGAGAGAGAGAGAGAGAGAGAGAGAGAGAGAGAGAGAGAGAGAGAGAGAGAGATTATTGGTTTCATATTTGGGTGGGAGTGCCCATCTGGAGGAGGGCGCTGACCACTCACCCACTAACCACCTCACCACCCATAATGGGTGTTCCTTTTTCATGCAGCAAGGAGAGACTGAGGGTGACTGTTCATCCATAACTAAGTTTGTAACCCCGTGCGTAGCTCTTCTTTAGAGAACCCATTCACTCTTTAAAATTTGATAAGGAGAGGGTATAATAATCAGAATGCACATCACATGTGTATGAAATTGGCAAAGAACAAACTCAGTAAACGCTTTTGGTTTGTTTGGTTTATTTTTTATTTTATTTTTTTTATCTGATAAGAACACTACACCCCCATTGAATAGAGCTTCACTAGCCCCTGGGAGCTTCAAGAAGCTGTCCTCAATTTGGAAATCAGATGGCGTCAGAATTGTTTCTTTGTGCCCACGCTTACCCATACTCTGCACTTTAAAGCTAGCCCTCTGGACTCAGGGGAGCGTGGGGCTGCTGAGAGCATACAATGGGTCCTAGGAGGCTACTAATCCTTACCTGACCTTGGGTGGACTTTTTAGGATTTGGGAGCAGTGAGATTGGTCCTCTAAAAGCGCAGTGTGCAGGATGTCCCTTCTGTATGCTGGTCAAGTAGTTTCTGGGCAAAACAAAAATGTTTTAAAAGAAAGTGCCTCAAGATGTAGGTGAGTAGCAGCTCTGAATCTGAACCTACCAGCTCCTCTAAAGGCTGCCAGGAACACAGCATGCCATCCACACATTGTAGCACTTTACGTTCCATGCTTGCCTCTATGCCCTACCTTTGGATAAAGATTCTTGTCTCCATCACTGGCAAGAGTACATGTTGATAGGTGAAAGGCCTCTGGGATTTCTAAATCCCCGAGGAATGCCATCAGCCATGACTAGAACTTCAGCAGAACCCAGGGAACATTGAAATTCTCTCCGGGTGCTTGAACCATTGTAAGTCATCAAGGAAGCCAAGAGCAGTTGGCTAGAGGGGGACCGTGTGACGGACATGGTGACTAACTGACAGCCTATGGGGCCAGAGAAAATCTTTCCTTTTAGTCCGTTCAGCACTTTATACCTTTTACATACAGCGTTACTAAGTGCTATATGTATAACATCTGAAACCTGACTAATGAAATAAAATTGAGCTATATCTAATCAATACTGCTTACTTGTCCTACAACAGGGGCTCTTAGGTGTGTTTTATCAACGAGAATAACAAACCTTTAGAACACTAGAGAAAATGGCCACCATCATATAAATAAGCATCTCCTTTGCTATGCATTATTATTCATGGTGACCAATTATCCAGATGGTGTTAATGGGGGCTGTGTCCTCAATTCTAGGAAGGCTGGTTAGTTTCACTCAATTTGTGAGTTAAGGACCTAGCCCCTTCACTTTGACCCCAAACCTCGTAAATCCTTGTTCATTTTGCCAAAAGGAAGAAACCATTGAATATAGAAACAAAATTATTCATGGGGACATAGAAACTAAGAGACCTCATTTGATTTAAATACCCTCTGCCCAGGTGAACCTATAGTAAACTGTATAGACCACTGAAATTAGCTTCAACGCCATTTCTCACCACCTCCAGCGATAACTAATTTTGGTTGACCCACCTGTGAAGAGGAAATCTCAGCTGAGGAATTACCTCCATCAGATTCACTTATGGCCAAGTCTGTGGGGTATTTTCTTGATTGCTAATTAATGGGAAAGGGCCCAGCCCACTGGGAGAGGGGTCGCCTTTGAAGACCCCGTCCTTGTATAAGAAAGCTAGGTGAGTTTAAGTCAGTAAGCACCAGTTCTCCATGGTTTCTGTTTCAAGTTCCTACGTAAGTGTCTAGTTTGGGGTTACTACTGCTGTGATAAAAACGCCATAACCAACTTGGTGAAGAAAGAATTTATTTGGCTTAAGTTTTCACATCACTGTTCATCATTGAAAGAAGTCACCACAGATGTTGGCGATCATACCATGAGAAAGTAAGCCTTTCGCAGTTTCCCACCCTAATAAGCCAAATGGCCTTGTGTTGGGAGCTGGTCACCTCCTCCTCCCTATCCCTTCCTGGCACCTAAGACTCTAAACATTTGAATTATAGTCCTCTTTTCCTTATCTCTTCCTGATTCCCAAGACTTCTAAAGACCTGAGTTATGTGCTGAGCCCAGCTTGACACCCTGGGCTGTTAAGGAAGAATCTACATTCCTGAGATAAGACTCAGGGTACAGTCAGAATTCAGCCTTCATGTCCCCAGATGCCTACTTCTTTGTTCTTTGTTAATTCCCCCTCGACCCCTCCCTATTTTCTCTCACTGTGTGCTTATAATCAGGCTCCTAGCCTTCATTAAACAGACCTTGACAGGAATCCTCCTTGGTCTCGCTCTTCCCCAGCCCCCATTTCTCTTGCAGGTTTTCAGTTCCCCTCGTACCCACAAATAACTGGGTCCTGCTGGCCAGGACACACAGAAACATAAGCAAGGTAGGAACCTGTAAGCAAGAGCTGATGTGGAGGCCATGAAGGGATACTGCTTACCATCCCATGGCTTGCTCAGCCTGCTTTCTTTCAGAATCCAGGACTGCCAGCCTAGGGGTGGCCACATCCACAATGAGCTGGGCCCTCCCCTACCCATCACTAATTTTTAAAAACGCCCTATAGGCTTGCCTGCAGCCTGATCTTATGGAAGCGTTTTTTGTTTGTTTGTTTGTTTGTTTGTTTTGTTTTGTTTTTCTCAACTGAGGCTCCCTCCTCTCCTATGGCTCTAGCTGGAGTCAAGTTAACATAAAACTAGCCAGCACAGTTGGCTCCCCTCAATCATAGACTGTAACCTACAAGCTAAAACAAATCCTTCCAAACCACACTAGATCACCCCTAACTGTAGACATCCATTTGCCGAAATGCATCTCTTAAGCTAATTACGCTTATGCTTTGATCTGTACTGAGTCAGGCTCCACTTAGGGAAACGATAAAGGCAGTAACTTTAAGAACTGCAGAGTGAGTTGAGGAAGCTGACTCTGCCAGCACTATTATTTTCAATACATCATCATATATGTGAAGCCTCTCCATAGATTGACAGAATATTTATTTTTATATCAGCAAAGGAAACAAAATCTTTCCGTGATTTCCATTCGGGTAATTAACTCTTGAATCTCCTCTACGTGTGATAAGACAAAGGGTATCACTACTATGATGGTTAATTTTCATTGTCAACTTAGCTAGATTTAGAGCCACGGGGAGAACATTCTTCTGGGTCTGCCTATGAGGAAGTTTCCAGAAAGGTTTAACTGAGGAGGAAAGACCCACCCTGGGCAGCACAACAGCATGCTCTGGGGCCAGACTAAATAAAAAGAACAAGTGAGCTGAGTACCAGTATTCCACACCCCCCATGCCACCCCCACCCCGTGTCTGTGTGTCTGTCTGACTGTCTGACTGACTGACTTCTCTGTGGACACAAATTGACCAGGAACCCCCTGTTTCTGCCATTCCTTCCCCCTAGACATTGCCCTCAAACAGAGATAAAATGAACTCTGTCTTCTCTAAGCTGTTCTGGCCAGGCATCTTGTCACAGCAATGAGGCACGTAACTACTTCAGCCACCTGTAAGCAAGCTCATGAACAAATATAACATAAAAGTACATCTGCTTTTGATTCCAGTAAACAGAATGGAAAACACATTTTACTAATATATATATATATATATATATATATATATATAATGTTTAGGCATGATTATTCTTCATATCTAAGACATCTACAAAGAGCAACTAAGTAGGTGTCTACCTCTGCTTTACTGACTTAAAAGCAATACCAAAATCATCCTCTTCGTTAGAGAGGGGAAAGGTGTGTGAAAAAAACGCATTTCTTTTTCTGGTGGTATCTATATCTCTCTCAGAAAGGCTATAGACATCAAAATGCTTAACAGAGGCAAGGATTCACAATTATACATAACTAACTTCTTGGAGCTGAACACATAGAGTTTCCTTCTCCTCTTTCTCTTTATCTGTCCTCTCCCCCCCCCACCCCCCACCCCCCCCCCCCGCCTTTCCCCCTGCCTAGTCTTCCTTTGTAATGTCTTAAGACTGAAGGACTACATTATAAGGTCAAATGCAATATACGACTCTGGTGCAAGACTCCTAAGGCAATCAAAGAAGGGACTCTGTCCCAGGGGATTGGGCAACCTCTGTGTGACAGAAGAGATGGGAATGAGCTTAGCACGCCTGCAAAGGCTTTCTCTGTGTGTCATCCATTGAACTTCTCCCTCAAGAATCTCCAGCTGTGACAAGTCGCTAAAGCAATACGTGAAGCTAATGGCACCATCAAAGCTTGTCTGTATCTGCTTCTGTGTCTGCCTGTTTTTAACAAGAACTCTTAGCTGTCATATATTACAACCACATTGACATCACTGATAAGATGAGGGTTTGAGACCCAAGTTAGACTGTACATCATTTAAGGACTGAAGGACTCACTCTGAGTCAAGAGATTTGAATTCTTAGAGTCCACTTCATCCTCTGGAAAATGAGGGTGAATATATCCACTTTTGAGGCTTCCTTTAAAGCACAATTAAATGACTTCGTTATTATAAAATGCTTTGTGATACCATGTGAAAGAGCTCAGTATAAGGGCCTTCGAGAGTGAATGAGAACCACTTTTGTAAAGGACTTGAGTTTGGTTCCCAACATTCATATTGGGTGCCTCACAAGTGCCTAAAACTCCAGCTCCAGAGAGTCCAACGCCCCTGACCTCTGCAGACACCTGCACCCACTTGCACATAACCCCACCCCAAAAGCCACATACACTAAAATTATCTTTAAAATCTTTTGTAAAGTGTTCCATGTAAAAACCCTGAGATGTGGCTTTCAGTGTTTCTCCACTGCCTGCCATCCAGGTATGTTTCCGTTCCTGCCTCTCTTTAAGTTCTCTTGGCATTTGATTGTAATGAGATTTTACTCATAGAGAAAGAAAGTCTAGCTTCTGAAAATAATTTCCAGTCACAATAAGCAAAACATCTCGGGCAGAGCTCATATGCCACAAGATACTAGAAGACATCAGTACTGCATTTCCATGTTTGTTTCCAGGACGGATTTGTTGAGCTGCATTACGCGTTTACCTTTAATGAGATACGTACTCTGTTGCTATGGCATATTGAAATGTACAGCTTCCTTCGGGAAGTGGAATGGTAGTACCAGTCTCCCCCATTCAGGTTCCTCCTTGGGCTTGATAAAATTGAGATCCAGTGCCTCGTGAAACTGTCCTTAATCAGATAAGTCTCACTTACGCTAACCTGAATGCCTTTGATTTTTAATTTCTGCCTTTTAATTCTTCCTGCAGCTCTGTGGCACAGATATATTGAAGCTGCTGCCATCAACAATCCGCCCTGACTCACTGCAGCTTGAATAGTTACCACTGAAATAGACGGATACACAGTGGGAAAGGAGACCAGTATAGTTGTATGTCATCTATTTCGGGTGTCAGAGCAAGACCCACATTTCAGTAGACAAAAACGTAGGTAAATGACTTTGATTCTGATCTTAGGATAGGTTTCTTCCTCACCCCACCCCCCATGCCAGCCTCTGGGTTCAATGTGTCTCTACAGCCTGTTCTCCACAGATCTCATTTCCAACTTATTTGAGCCGGCAGAATTTCCTTTAAAATAACTCACAGAATTTAACAAAGCAGACCTTCCTTCTCTCTGCACGACAAGGATGCATAATTTTCTGTTGGTATTCAGAGTGCCAGTGTCTTGGGATGCAAGCTATGCTTTGAAATTTCCTTCTCAATATGTCAACGGTGCTGCCAGCAGGCATAGCAGAATGCTGCTGGACTCTTCGCAAGAGCCTTGCAGGGCTGCTGAGTGGCTCCTGTTGCTCTCCTCTGAGTTCGAAATGAGACTCAGATATCTTGACCTCTTATCCACTGCATATGTACAGCCTAGAATTTAGAACAACAAAACCATTCTGGTCCACTGCATCCACAGATCAGCGGGAAAATAAAATAAAGTAAATTGGCATATTATGAGGTTGTCAGTTTCTTTTGCCACTAAGCACACTGAAGACCCCACTAATGATGGTTATTATCATTGAGCCCCCCAAAAAGTAGATTGTTTTAACCTAAAACAAGAGAAACAAATATGACCTACAATAATTTATTATATTCTCTCTCTCTCTCTCTCTCTCTCTCTCTCTCTCTCTCTCTCTCTCTCTCTCTCTCTCTCTCTCTCTCTTACACACACACCATAAGATCATAAGATCATCAGAGGTCAGTACTGATAAAAAGTCAATTCCCTGGCTATGGAAATGGCTGGGTACTTCCTGCCAAGCATGACTACCTGCCTTTAATCCCAAGAATCTGTGTCATAGATGGAAGAACCAACTCCTGCAAGGTGTCGTCTGACCATCCTCTTCAGCTCACATGCCAAGGCATGAGCATTGCCCACACAAGGTAAATTAGGTAGGTATAAGTTAAAAGAAAAGTCAATTCCAGCATTGCTGGGTAAACTGCATTGATAGAATAGACTGCTTTGGTAAAAGTTGGAACTAGGGCACCAATCTCTAAGGTCTCTGTTTAGTATGTATTTTCCCTGCCTTCTTTGTAACTGAATTTAGGATATCACAAATGTGCATAAGATCGTTGAGTCCATACTTAATTGCAAATAAAATCATTTTATCCTAAGTAAAGTTGTAGTGTTAAGTGAATTTTCTAAGCTCAACTTCTTTAGAAGTGCTGAGATTCTCTCTGTGGTTGGCTCGAGCCTGTCACCTAAGAAGCTATCTACTACTCTTTAAAACTAATACAAATGTGAAACGGAATGAAAGAAACAAAGCTACTCTTAAGAACTCTTACTATGAATACTTGCTACACACACTAGAGCATGCTCACACATTTTGGGGACTGGTGGAACTACATTTTGACATGGTACTGTGGCCCTCACAAAAGCAAAGCATAGACTTAGGAAATTATATAACATACCCACCTCTTTTCACATTTTCTGGGATCTTCTTTTTAGTTTATGGCTCAGAATTACAGTCTCTGGTTTCATATTAGGAGGTATCAGAAGCATATTGTATTCTGTTCCTCTCTATCTCACCAATGCTTGTTAATCAGTATTTTCTAAAAGGACTCCTTTATTTTTAAATTATGCAAATTTACTTTAATTGTTAATAAATGACAAATTTATATATGTACCAAAGAATTGTCTTTTTTCTTTTTTTAATTTTTATTAAATATTTTCTTCATTTACATTTCAAATGCTATCCCCAAAGTCCCCTATACCCTCCTCCTGCCCTGCTCCCCTGCCCACTCACTCCCACTTCTTGGCCCTGGCGTTCTCCTGTACTGAGGCATATAAAGTTTACTAGACCAAGGGGCCTCTCTTCCCAATGATGGCGAGGCCATCTTCTGCTACATATGCAGCTAGAGACATGAGCTCTGGGGTTATTGATTAGTTCATATTGTTGTTCCACCTATAGGGTTGCAGACCCCTTCAGCTCTTGGGTACTTTCTCTAGCTCCTCCATTGGGGGCCCTATGTTCCATCCTATAGATGACTGTGAGCATCCATTTCTGCATTTGCCAGGCACTGGCAAAGCCTCACAAGAGACAGCTATATCAGGGTCCTTTCAGCAAAATCTTGCTGGTATATGCAATAGTGTCTGCGTTTGGTGGCTGATTATGGGATGGACTCCTGGGTGGGGCAGTCTCTGGATGGTTTATCCTTTCATCTTAACTCCAAACTTTGAAACTCCTTCCATGGGTATTTTATTCCCTATTCTAGGGAGGAAGGAAGTATCCATGCGTTGGTCTTCCTTCTTGGTTTTCTTGTGTTTTGGAAGTTGTATCTTGGGTATTCTAGGTTTCTAGGCTAATATCCACTTATCAGTGAGTGCATATCATGTGACTTCTTTTGTGATTGGGTTACCTCACTCAGGATGATAGCCTCCAGATACATCCATTTGCCCAAGAATTGGAGTTCCTTCCCTGGAGCTCTCATAGTTCCCCTCTTTCAATGGCTGTTCCTTTTCTGTCCCTTTTGATGACTTCATCTCCTCAAGTGAGGAATGAGCAGCTCAGGATTCCCTCCTATATCCTCTCTATCCTCTGAACACTGGAGACTGGTCCTTTCCATTAGCTGGGGCTGCCTCTGGGCTCACATGTTTATTGTCAAATAAGTTTCCAAATTCATTTTTCTAGTCACACACTAGATACCCTCCAGCTATATGGATCATTGGTTCTTCCAAATACAGGATGTTTAAGACAGAATTTAAACCATCCTTTTCCTTATTCAACCAGCCATTTTGCCTCCTCCCAACATCTCTATGGCCATTGCCAACCTTGGAGAAAAACGACTGTAACCAAAGTTATAGCTCCCATGTGATGTTTGCACAGGAACGAGAAGAAATAACATATTATCCAGGCAAAATAGCAAGACCCAGCACTTCCCCTTGTTTCATGGCTCCTGCCTTGGAGTGATAAAAATAAAGCCACTGCCTCTAATAGAGAGTCGCCTTCTAATGACAAACCAAGATCCTCTGGATTTGAAACATTGAAAATAAAAGCAAGATTCAGGAGTTAATGAGGGGAAAGGAGTTTTGCTAAGGGATTTGGAAGACATTGTGGGTTTTGTTTTGTTTTGTTTTATCCAAAGGGTGTGACTCCCTTTCTGGATAAGCAAATTTCAAAGTTCCTTCATTTTAGATTGCTATACTCTGGGTCTTAGCACAATTAATTATTAGTTTTGTGGACTCTGCTTAGATGTATAACCTTTCCTCTTTTTAATTTTCTTATTTTCAAGGGGAAATGAAATTTTCAAAACTGTTAAGATAGTGCTTAGAGAGCTGAAAGAGTCCGTGTTAGTAAAGCCCTCAGAAGAGATCATTGATGAGCAGATGTCTTGGGGTGCTGTCTGGTTTCGCCAAAAGTAGACCCAAGGAAAGGATTTGCAAGATGATCCCAAGACTTGTGAAAGGAAGGAAAGGAAGGAAGTGCCTAAGCTATTAAACCAGCTACAGGTGTGAGAAACAGAACCCGATCCTTCTGGGACTCCTGTCAAATAGGCTTCTCAAAATCATTCCCAGGAAGAACAAGGAAGCTGGGCTATTTATAAAGTATGTCTGGTCAGTCAGTCAGTGGGTGAAAGCTGCTCCCACGGGTGCTAATTCTCTAGCACATTTAGGCTGTTTCAGTTGACAGAGCAAGCCATTGGGCAATTGCAAACTGGGCTGTTAAGCACCCTATGATGATGAGGTCCTCAGAAACACAGTGTGATAAACATGGCACAGTCCTCATTACACTGACATGCAAAGACAAGACATGAGGGCAGGATGCTCTGGATGAAAGTAGGGGAGAAATGGGGGCAATGAACCCAGGATTTTTCATGAGGAGACTCATCCTCTCATTCCAGGTGATATCCCTGAGTCTCCTTTACCAAACCAGGGAATCTGAGAAACAATCTTTGGCACATAGTTCATGGCATCTACTATGTAGTAATTTGAAGTTAAGGGAAAAGAAAGTTAATTTCTGCCTTGATAAATTGAAACTTAGTTCTAAAATCAGACTAAAAATTTAGTACATTAAGGAAGATCCGATGCAGTTAGGACTTACCAAGTTGTTAGAACCTCTATAAGGTTTCTCAGCCAACATGGGATTGGCATCCTTTCTGATATCATAGCTAAACCAAATCAGTAGGATTAGAAATCTCTAGTTCAAACAAATAGACAAAAGGAATTCTTCGAAATTATTTCAAAACTGAGATAGCCAATATTATGTCCTGCAAATTGATACAAAACACTTATATTTATAGGCGCCTTGGCCTCCCTCATTTCAACCCAGCTACGGAGACCATCTCTCTGTCTAACGTAGCAGCAAATACAGGATTATGGAAACCAACTGGAAAGGGACAAGAAAGAATAGGCTGAAGCACATTTGAGTGACAGCTTCCTTGCCTTGGTCAACAGATGGTGCACTTTTGTTTTTCTTGGTTCTCTGGGAACAGAAGAATTCCTTGAAATCTAGGTCCATCCTTGTATTACCAAAACCAAAAGTATTATTCAGTTAGGACTTAACATTCCATCTGCTCTTGGCTGTGGGACCATGAAAGGTAGCATGGTTCCCTGTTGAAGCTTGAAGCCCCAGAGACCCAAAAAGGAAGGCAAGAGTTTTCCCTGCTCCCAGGCACCAGGCCCCTGTCACTAGCCACAGTCTCCCATAGATTTGTGGGCATCAGTCACATAAGTGCAATGCCCCAAGTCCATCCCCCTGTAGAGGACATGACCTGTGGTCTTGCAGGCTCAAGACAGAGATTTCCATTTTAATGAGGTACCTAGAGGCCTGGAGGGCTTAGTCAATAAGCCTTTCTTCCCAGACACTCCTCCCTGCAAAAGATACTCAACCCCAGGCCCACCCTAAGAAGTGGGGTATGGTTTTTACACATCTTCTTTCCACCATGACAGTAAATGTCTTAAAACCATGGACTGCTTCTTTTCATCAGGATCTGCCATGGGAAGCCACGGAGAAGACCTTTGCCTATAGAGCCACAGTCTTGTCGCTGGTAGAAGGCCTCTCTGCACTCCCTGCCACAATAGCCACCAAGTTCGAGCCTGACACCATCAAGCCAAGGACTCTCCCTGTGGGACCAGTTGGAGCTCCCCGCTTTCCCTCTTCTCCCCCTGGTCCTGGGCCAGATCCAGCCCTCATTGGCCCAGATTCCATTCTCAGCTCTTCTGCAACTTCTAGCAGTGCCTGGATGTTCAAGAGCCGGGAAACTCCACGGTCCCAGGCTGTCTCATGCCTCAGACTGTGCTTTCCCATTCCTTGAGCACATCCAGGGGTGTCTGTATGGCCCAGCAATGGCTTGGGGAGATAAGCACAGTCAACTCCCACTTACCACCTCCTCGAGACCTGAGCCCCATGGCAGTGCAGACACGGGACCCAGTCACCCTATACTTGGCAGTGTTTTTGAAAATCAAAATACTTATTACCTGAAGATTTCTTTTATCATCACGGATGGATATGTTGGAGAACCCATCACGCAGGCATTTTTTCGTTCCAAATAGGGTGACTTAGAAAAGTAGTGTATAACCAAATCTGCCTTGGTTGGTGACTTAGAAAAGAGAGATGAGCAATAGTGACCCTTTGGCTGGCTCTTTGCATGTAACATACTTCTTCTCACACACCCCTCACTTCCAAGTCAACAACAACAACCGTAGGAATGGTTGTGTATATCTAACTACAGGGTGGGCAGAAGCAGCAGCTGCTGCTAAGTGCTCCAAGCCACTCCTTCCCACATTTTTAGCAAATAATTCTATAACCAAGAACTAAATAGCCTTGCGGAAAATCATTTTATGACGAGAAGAACCAAATGGAAGATGCCCGTGGAATTTATTTCCCATAAAGTTGAGAAATAGCTTTTATTGTCCCAAGGTCAAAAAGAGCACAGGACTCTCAGGATAGCTGTGTCTAGGGGCTCTCAGAGTAGCTGTATCTAGGGACATGGCATTTCTTCATCAGGGGTATTTAAAGCTTGGGTAGTTGAGACTGAAAATTTGAAGATGCAACGTTGTTACTAGCAATCCATCACTAATGTGCTTTCTGTAAAAGACCTCTGTGATCTTTCTGTGAACGTTCAGTGCTTGTGATATGATGCCAGAAATCAGCAGTCTGGATTGGCTGTGTGTTTACTGTGTGTTAGGTACTGTCTTGGTTTTGATCATCTCCCTCAGCTATTTAATAATATGGAAGCCCAGTGTTATCATCATTATTGTGACCACAAATGAGCTATCTGAGACATAGCATTAAATTCCCTTGTTACCTTCAACTCTGTGCCAGGTGGGCCTTCCCGTAGAGCAACTTACAGGCTAGCAGTTCACTTCACTAACAAGTAACAATGTTCAAGAGTGCTAACAGGACAGAGTCACAGCCTTCCATTAAAAGTGACCGATCTCCGTCTTCCCATGTTCTATTCATTAGGAGCTCATCATGAGGCACAGCCAGCATTAAAGGAAGGGGATACACAATCAATAAAAAGTTCAATAAAAAGGAAAAAAAAAAGAATCCCAGGAGGCAACAATCACTGGAGACCATCACAAAGGTCACCTCCCACGATATAACTTTGAGGATGAGGACTTGGTCCTGAGAGGGAAGGAACCACACTCCTCAGTAACAAATCTGAAAGAATTAATGCTACCTGACAAAGAATACCAGTATAGGAAGTTCTGGTCCAGAAACAGGCTCCTTCGAATTAATAATGTAGGTCAATTAAACCTGCCTGACAAAGTCAGATAACTTCTCCTTCCCGCACTAAAGATAAGGAAAAGAAAGAGTTGTAAATAATGTTTATTTCTCTAATTCGTACTATAAAGCCAATGTTAAGGGTGATTGCCCCGGGGACTGTCGTCTTTCTCTCTGCCTCTCTTTCTAACTCCCTTTGCCCTTGCATTTTGCATGTCTCCCTGTGGCAATTTCTCTGATTGCATCCCGTGTCTCCTGTTTCCTTTGCAAATGGCCAGCATTTTGTCTTTATCTTCTCCTTGCTCTGTGCTTTTCTTGTTAGTCCCTAGGTTTGAAGATAATTTTATTTATACAAGTTTTTAGGAAAGAGCATATTCAAGCAAATTGGTGGGTCAAGGTCAGTTTTATACTAATTTAAGGGTCTTGGAAGCATTTTGTAGTTTTCATTAAAATATGTCATTACATGTATGGAGAGAAGATTATCCAGGTATTCTGTGGGGGCCTGGTGCAATCAACTGAAGCTGAGGGAGGGAGGAATCGTGTACGCTGTAACACCATTTGCTGCCTTAGTTTCCCATTTGTCCTTCCTGACAGCTTACCCAGCAGGCATAATAATTTGGCTTTTCCACAACTACCAAGTTAGCTCCTTGCAGAAACCTTCTGTGTCATGCATATGTGTGCACAACCCTGAGAACTCACTGCTTCTTGTCTCTGTTAGAATCCCCATGGACAGGAAGGTCCAGTCATTTTGTCACTTGTCCTCATCATGTTTCAAGGGGAAGGGTATTTTCATTTAAAAATAAGTATTAAATAACACAGAGGAAAATGAGAAGTCTAGGTATTTCTCAAGGTATGCACCACAGTGTGCCTCTACTTCAGCGGGAATTGGCCGTTGATAATAGCTTCCTCAGATATCTCTGCCTGTTGGAGCCATCAACTCTTGCCTCTCTTCTTTGTCATCTTCATAGGGAACCACTGGTTAATACATGATTTTATTCTGTTTTATTCACACTTACTTCCATATCTCTGAGTCTTGTACATTTTTGTCTCTTAATATGGGTTTATTTAAAGAATGGTTAATAGGAACATCCAATTTCTTTTTTAAAATTTTATTTATTTATTCAATGTATACAACCCACTATCAGCTCTTCCCCTTCTCTCAGTACCCCTACACCCATGTCCTCTCCCCATACCGCCTTTTCCTTCTCTTTTGAGAAGGGGAAGCCCCTCTCTGGGTGTCACCACCTCACACTTACCTCACCCTACCCCCCCACACACCTCTGCACATCAAGTAGCTGCAGAATTAAGCACAGCCTTTCCCACTGAGATCAGACAAGACAGTCCATTTAGGGGCACAAAATCCAAAGCCAGGCTCACAGGCAACAGACTCCAGTTGTTGGGAGACCCACATGAAGACCAAGATGCTCATCTGCTACGTATGTGCAGGGGGGTTAGGTCCAGCCCATGCTCACTCTTTAGTTGGTGATTCAGTCTCTGGGAGCCCCCAAGGGTCTAGGTGAGTTGACTCTGTTGGTCTTCCTGTGGAGGAGTCCTCATCCTTTTTGGGTCTCTCAATCCCTTTCTCAAGTCTATAAGACTCTCTGAGTGCCATCTAAAGTTTGGGTGTGAATCTCTGCATCTCTTTCCATTGGCTGCTGGGTGCAGCCTCTCAGAGGACAGTTATGATAGGTTCCTGTCTGCAAGCATAACAGAGTATCATTAATAGTCTCAGGGATTGGTTCTTGCAGATGGGATGGGTCTCAATTTAGGGCAGTCATTGTTTAGCCATTCTTTCCCACAGTCTTTGCTCTGTCTTTATCCTAGCACATTTTATAGGCAGAACACATTTTGGATCAAAGGTTTTGTGGGTGGGTCATTGTCCTTATTGCCCCACTGAGAGTCCTGAGATTACACCAGTGATGAGGTCCACAGGTCACTTCTTGAAGCCATTGCTCAGGGAGCTGTCTGACTGGGCAGGGTATTTCTAAACATTTGCCAAGGCAAGCCTTAGGCAGACATTAATCCATATCAGGTGCTGATACCTGAACCCCAAGAAGGTAGAGATGAGAATCATCAACAACCAAAGTTTTGTTTGAAAAATATATAATGAAACCTATATTGTGTATGCTAATCCAAATGTTTAAAAAGAATAAAGTCCCCAAGTATATGAAAATGTTGAGGTGCCCTCAAAATACTTGAGGTCCCCATTTCCAAAAGGGATATATGTGCAAAGTATGCATTCTTCTCAAACTTTAGTCAAAAATAAAGCACAGCATTATACAGGAACAAATAGATAGGAGAATCACACTGTATTTTATTAAATCATTCATTAAAAACATTTGAGAGTTGGAAAGATGGTTCACCAAACCTGAAGACCTGAATTGAATCCCTGGAGTCCACAGAGTAGAAGGTGAGAGCCAAGTCCTATGAGTTGCTCTCTAACTTAGACATGTGACATGTTTGTATACACACACACACACACACACAAACACGCACAAACACACACACACCCCAAATAAATAAATGTAAAAAACATTTGGAAATGTGAAACAATGCTATTTTTCACTAGCAGGTAAAGTAATGCAGTCAAGTTTAAGTAAAATGCCGTGTGCAATGAGTCTATTACTGTTACTTGAAAGTTGGTTAATATTTTTAAATTATTCTTTTTAACTTCTAATATCATAAATATTATCAAGTACAGTTTTCACAAAAACATGTTTTAAGATCTAATGGACCCCAGCATCAAAACTGGTGACAAACCAATTCCAGATGCCACACTCTCTTTTTAACTGCAGCAGGAAGCAGGACTTAGAAATGACCAGCTGGCCTCAGGGACTGGTCCTAAACCCTGGAGTCCGATTGCAAATCAAAAGTCATCTTTCCTATTCCTTCTGTGTCATTGACAGAGTCCATGAGGGCCTTGAGCCTATACACACTGTAGAAGTGTGTGTGTGGATACGGCTTCACTCACCTTCAGTTTCCAAAGTGTATTCACCCAGAGCCTGACAGACAGCTGGAGCCATTTACAAGGACAACAGCTTCTGGGAAGGTCTAGAAAGTGGGACAGTGAGCCAAACCTAGTCTGTGGAGCCTGGGGAGTTCCAGGGGCTGTAAAGTTGCTAAGTTCATAGATGCTGCAGTGTCCAGTGAGCACACCTGTTTGTACAGCATAGACGCTTAAACAAAGTATACATTTGTGGTTGGTGACATTGAGCTAATCCTGAACAAAGGCTCACATGTCTTAGTTCAGTGTCCTGTGCAAGCCTAGTTTAGAATATCATTTCCATCTCTATTGAACTAGTCTCATGGCTTTGCCAGGTGTGAGATGTTGAGTAAACTTCTTATCTTCTCACAGCCTCAGTTTCTCCATCTGTAAAATGGAAATAATGGTGATGATAATGATGACGCTGATACCTGCAAATGCTGTGGTGAAAGTTAAGCAACAACAAAACCCTTAAACAGGATTAACACATTCACATGGCTCAGTAAAAGGCCTGAAAACATGTTCATTACAGCTGCTAGTGAATGCCTAGCTAGCACTTACCCATATCAGAAAAATAGATGAGCCAGAAAATGGGCTTTCTGCTCTTATTTCATAGTTAATATTTAATATGCTAAGCACTAGAGAGACCAATTATTGGTCACAGTCCCTGCTGTGAATGAGAGCAGATAAAACATAAAGCACTTTTCTTGCTTCTGTTTCATTCTTTTCCAACTGTTGAGGAAAGAGAAAGAATGGAGGGGGGGGGAGGAGTTGACCTTGACTTACTAAAGAAAACTCCCTTCCACAGTGACCTGCTGTGTGCATGAGCAGCTATGTCCTTCAGCCCAAAAATACCCTGTCATTGGATAAGAGTTTTACCCTTAGCTCAGAAAGGACACAAGCATCAACTAGCAGCTTGTTTGCTTGTGGTTGTTGGAAAAGCCTTGGGGCAGAGCTGGCTCACATCTGCATCTAAGAGAACCCAGGTCCTAATGCCAACATGTTTGCAATGTGACACATACATAGCTTAGAAGTTTGTCAAACACACTGAAGAAGCCACATGATTTGTGTCCCAGGGAAGATTGTATTCATGTGATATTATTAGAGATGAACTCCAAGTGATGTGTCCATCACTGTAACCAACTTCACAGAGTCCTCCACTCAGGAGTCCCTGAAGGCTGTGTTGTCAGAGATGTTTGCCCCACGCCCCTGGAAATTGCCTTCAGTACCAGGGGACCTGTGGCTTGGCTAGTAGCTAGACTTGAGACTGAAAGGGCAATTTAAGGAACTACCATCCTGTTTGGCAGAGAGTTGGGGATTGCTTTCCTGTTTTCCTGCTGAAGGAATTAGAAGCAGCACACAATTATGCTGACTGTGTGCTCTGGAATACATTTGAGTTAAAGTCAAAGTGAGCAAGAAAGGGCCATCTCACTAGTGACAAACCTGTGGATCCCAAATTGGTGCTGAAAAGGACAAGCTAATCCAAGGGTTTGGAACAAAATGTTATGAAGAATATGCCAACTAAAATGAATGATTTTTGCTATTTTTCTCGTTTATGAAGGACACAGCAGTGCCGTGTGGGGTCAGAGAGAAGTTAACAGAGAAGCACACAATGTCCCCAGAAAAGCAGAAGGCCAAAAGGATATCACAGAGCCCTCCTCATGGGTAGCAATCTGTTTCCATCAAGACCCAAAAGAAAACAGGAGTGGAGCTCTGCGAAGAGCTAGGAATTTGGGTTAGATCGTGAGAACTCTGGGGCTATGGTAACAGCAAGGAAGGGTCCAGAATGTATGGGATAAATGGGAGGGTCCCTGAGTGTTTGCAGTTGGTAGAAAATTGGAAATATGGTGACTCACATTTTGTAACAGTCTCTCAACCTGAATTCAAAGTTAACTTATGGCCTCAGATGGCAATAGGCAATAACTAGGATTAAACCAAAATTTACAAATAACCAAGGCAGACGGTATCAAGCAGGAAAGAGTAATTATGCCCTCAATGGTCAAACCAGGACCAGAAGATTGTATGAGTTATTTTTTTAACACTCTACATGGATTTTCTTGTTGGGGATATCTTTTTCTCCTGAAACATTTGAAGCCTACCCCAGATTCTCAGGCGTGTGGACGCACGTTATAGTTATAGTCATAGTTACACTACTCTGCCCTCTAGTGGCCTGATGTGAATCCTCGTTCCCGATAAGACATTTGAATTTGTTTTGATCTATCAGTTTGTATTAAGATTTTCTGACAGTTTTTCTATGCGACAAATACAATTTCAGAACTTTCAGAACATAAACAAACAACACAAAACTATAGTTCCTTTTCTATTCCTTGTGAAGAGTTTAGAAACTAGGGTTCAGGAGAGTGTCTGTGATAATTCATTGGAGAGAGAGAGAGACAGACTGACAGACAGACAGACAGAAAGGAGACAGAGAGAGAGACAGAAAGGAGACAGAGAGAGAGAGACATATTTCATTAATAGGTGTTCTATGTCAGTGAGACAGACTGTGTATTTAATTAATAATGGGAAACAGTGGGAAGAAATGACTCAAACAGGGCAATCTTCATAAACCCACTCCACATAAACTTGCACATTAAGAAGGTCAACAGCCACTGAAAATATCCAGGAAGCAGAAATAATCGAACACTTGACTTTGAAAGACTATCCTAGCAACAGTGATAGGATTCTAGATATGATTCTGTCACTATAGAATTCTATGTTTGGGGGTTTACTGAGTATCTCACCCTAAAGTTTCTATGTTTCCTTAAGCTATCTCCAGTGTTATTTGTAACTCAGTGAAAAACACTCTCCAGGAGACTGCATTCAACCTAGACCAAAAGATGCACACATACATATTGTAATTGATCATGGTGAATGCACAGAACACCTTCTTGTTGTTATTAGACTTTGTTCTCCTTGTGAGAGGAGTAGATGGAATTGACATGTTATAGACACAGTTCCAGGGAGAGAACTTAACATTCATTTTTCAACTTGGATTTAGAAGTAAGGGCATTAGATGTTTGATGGATATAGCTTTGGTTAGGAGCCTCCCAGAGTTATATATTAGAAGGCTGAATAAGGTAAATGGGGTGGAATTAGTAACTGGGACAGACAACACCCCAAATGTGAACTGAAAGAGTCAATTCCTAGCCACCTAAAACAAAGAAATTACTTGTTTGAGCCTTAATAAGTATTTTGTATGCTGCTCCTGCTTTTGCTATTGATAATTAATGGGGAAGTATATATTTTTATTTAACACATTGAATTTAGGTAGTATAACTAAAGCCATATTATTTAGTTAATGTATTCTAACCCATGCCACAAAAAGATTTTATGGCTCTGTAAAGATTTCTTACAAAGAATATGACATAGTAAAAAAATTAATCTCATGAATAAAAATGCATGTAAACCTTAAACGACTGCTATAAAACTCCATAATATGAAAAAAGTCAAAGTTTTAATACAGGACTTTAAAACACCAGAAAGGTCAAAGAAAAGATATTCTCAAAATATGTTTTTAATATATTTATGTTTGCAGTGCATTTAGATGATTGCATTAACTATCTCCTCTGGTATTTCATGTTAAAATCATTCATGTTCATTTTAGTAATCAGGAAAATGTTGAAGGATTTCTCAAAAATCACAAAACAGCTCCCAGAGTCGTAGTAGGTCACATGTTTGTTTAGTTATCTGTCTATCGTCCTCTCAACCATCCATTCATTTATGCACAGACACTTATTGAGAAGTCTTTATGCCGTATTTGTCCTATTATAATGTTCACTGGGCTAGGTTATTTTGTGGCAACTTGACCCAAAGCATATACATATCTCGGAAAAAGTAATTCAAAAGATATCTCCTCCATCAGATTGGCCAGTGTGCATGTGTGTGGGTCCTTTTCTTGACTTTTGATTGATGACTGATTTGAGAGGACTCAGACCACGTGGGTGGTGCCACCATGGGGCAGGTGGTTCTAGGGTGTATTTAAAAAAAAAATAACAAGCCAATAATCAGTGTTCCTCCATGGCTTTTGCTTCAATTCCTGCCTTCAGGCTCCTGCTTTCAGCTCCTGCCTTAGTTTTCCTCATTGATTGACTCTGGTGTTCAAGTATAAGCTAATATACTGTTCCTCCCCCAAGTTGCTTTTGGTTATGGTGTTTATCACAGTAACAGAGAGAAAACTGTCACAATATAGCTGAGGCTGGTCAATTCTCCTGCCTCTACTTACCAGAAGTTGGAATTGCAAGAATGTGCTACCATACTATTTAGCGAAGTATTTCCCTTTCTCCCCACGATCATTTTTTTGTTAAATCCATATTACCCCCATCTGCTTTCCAAAAAAGGGTTAGGACTCCTGGATGCTGGTTTGCCTTTTTTAAGGAAGTAAATTTGTATTGTCATTAAATGTGACACCTTGATTGGTTTGTCTAGTCAGAATGTAATAAGGCATTCTGTTCAGGGTATCTGTTGCCTTTCTGCTAATGAATTATACAAAAGCACGTGCTTTAATAGATTCTCTGCCATGCTGACAGCTTGTCTTACAGTTGAAATCAACTAAAGCTCAGAGCCTGCTACCCCAGGCTTTGCCCAGGACTAGTAAATGACAAGGTGAGTCAAGGGGGAGACAGCAAAACAGTGGTTAAGAAAATGTTTCATACTTATGATAGGTCTCAGGGCAGATGCTGGGCTTGTGGCTAGAGACTTGAACAAGGCTGGGCCTCATTACAGATTGGAGGACCCAGACTAAGCAGAAAATGAGACAGTGAGTCGAGGGTGAATATAGGCCCCCAAGGCAAAGTTAGAAATTTAACAGTAAATTAAGTAATTAAGGGTAATAGGTCACAGTAAGAATTCCCTTCTAACGAAGCAGGCTGAAGGAATGACTATCCAGAGACTGTCCCACCTGGGAACCCATCCCATAAACTACCACCAAACCCAGATACTACTATGGATGCCAACAAGAGCCTGCTGACAGGAGCCTGATATAGCTGTCTTCTGAGAGGCTCTGCCAGTGCCTGACAAATACAGAAGTGGATGCTCACAGACATCTATTGGACTGAGCACAGGGTCCCCAATGAAGGAGCTAGAGAAAGTACCTAAGTGGCTGAATGGGTTTGCAGCCCCATAGGAGGAACAATATGAACTAATCAATTCCCCCAGAGCTCCCTGGGACTAAACCACCAATCAAGAAGACACATGGTGGGACTCATGTCTCTAGCCGCATATGTAGCAGAGGATAGCCTAGTCTGTCATCAATGGGAGGAGAGGCCCTTGGTCCTGTGAAGGTTCTATGCCCCAATATAGGGGAATGCCAGGACCAGGAAGGGGAGAGGGTGGGTTGGGGAGCAGGTGGAGGGGGGAGGGGATAGGGATTTTCAGAGGGGAAACTAGGAAAGGGGATAACATTTGAAATGTATAAAGAAAATATCTAAAAAAAATAATAAATTACCTTCTAAAGAAAGTGCCATGGTTTCAACAATGGACACACAAGAGTGTCAACAGTGGAGACAAGTTGTCAAAAGCAAACCTCCAGGAATCTAGAAAGATAACTTGAAGTAACTTTAATCTTCTAAAAGCAAGTTCACAGAGGAAGAGGAAGCCTTTAGAGGAACAAGTTGTTTTAGTGAAAACAAATTTGATTAAATTGTTTAATCAACAATTACTGTTTGTCATGGCCTGGCAAAGTATGATAGAGTTCGAAAGCAAAAAGCAAAAACAAAAACAAAAACAAAAAGACAAACAAAAAAACACCAACAACGAAAACAGAAAACCAACAACAATAAAAGGGCCCGGTACCCTGTCTCAAAGCTCTCCCTGACTCCCATGGGTGTTGGAAGCAAGCTACCTACCTCCTATGTAATGTGTTTGGTACAACAAACAGGAACATACCAGGGTCACAGATGAGAAGCAAACAGCACATCTAGGCTGTTTAGTGAGGCTCTGGGGAGGCAGCCATCTGAATCGTGACGGAGGGAGATGAAAGGAGCAGAGAAGAATTTTCTAGATGGCAAAGTAAAGTCAAAGCCAGCCAGCACAGCATACAAAAGAGCTGTTTACAGCTTGGGATTGCTGGATAGCCAAGTGATAATGGATGTGATACATTTGATGTTTCTATGCTTGGTAAGTTAAGTTCTGAAGCTAAAGAAAGGTCTTTATATGTATTGCCTTCAGATACATATTCATTTTCCCAATCCATAGTAGTCTTCGCTTACAATATATTCTAAGTACTGAAAGACTATACTTATGATTTCTCTGAGCACAGGTATCTTGAAAAATTAACAAACATTACTTTTCTAGCTTCCTTCTAGCCCTTGGCTTAAAAATAAAATAAAAAATCTGAACTGTGCAGCTCTGTGCCCGAAGCCCTTTGGTATTCTCTAAGGGTCTCTGACAATTTGCCATTGATTGAGCAGCCTGCATCCCGAACATATGGTTGTTTAATTAACTAACACTCTGTAGTAATGAGAGGTAGTTTGGCTACTTATGGCCAGAAGTGACATGTTAGGACACCTTGGAAAGGGTCCAGATCTGAAAGCATACATACTAAACACAGAAGCCAGGTCCCCAGAAGACAGATCCACTCGTCAAGTCTGGGAGAATCCAGTCGAACAGGCAGCAGTCAGGATTGGGGAATTACAGCTTCAGACAAGAAAGCAGTCACCTGGAGAAGTCAGAAAATAAAGTCCATGTAATTCATGTTTGTTTGTTTGCTTGCTTGCTTGCTTGCTTGCTTTTGGAAACCAAGGAGATTTTCTGTATTCTTAGCAGTGGGCGATATGAATCCTGAAGTGGCCACTTCCTGTAGCCAGGCAGGACTCCCAACGGAAAGATAAGGACTGGGAAACACCTGCAATGCCTTCCACACAAAATGTGTGCTGCCTACAAGATGTACAGGGACAAAGATAGAGCAGAGACTGAGGGAATGACCTATCGATGACTGTCCCAAATTGAGACCCATCTCACGAGCAAGAATCCCCAACACTATTAATGATACTCTCTTATGCTTGCAGACAGGAACCTAGCATAACCATCCTGAGTAGCTCCACCTAGCAGCCAATGGAAAGAGATGCAGAAACTCATATCCAAACATTAGGTAAAACTCAAGACGACTTATAAAAGAGTTGGGAGAACGATTGAGGAACCTAAAGAGGACAGACTCTACAAGAAGGCCCACAAGGATCCAGGTTGGTCTGATTACAAAAGGAATGGTGTTAGTTTTATGTGGCTGCCTGACTATGGGAATCTGGCTATAAAAGATTTCTGCTTCCTTTAAAGTATTCATGATATTCACAGGACTGAGTTTTATAATTAATCCTAATTTTGGCAGAGATCAAACGTGAACTTTAAACAAAGCCAAGAAGTCTTCAGTAAAGGGAGAGATGATTCCATGTTCAGAGAATAAGCACAGGGAATCTCAGGTTGGTATGGAAAGTGAACTAAACATACATAAAAACCCAAAGTGATCTGAGGCTAACAAGCCATGAGGATATTATTGGGATAACTGGAAAACACTGAATAGCTTCTACAGAGTAGAAGAATGTATTGACAATGTAATTTTGAATTTTAATAATTATTGTTGTTACTATGCAAGATAAAATTCTTCTTTGTAGGGAATGTATACTGAAGCATTTAGGAATAAGAAACATTGAGTCTGCAACTGTCTTATCATTCAGAAATATAGGAGTCTATATAGATTTATGTGTGTATACTTAGAGACACATGTGTACATATGTGCTTATGCATGAGATAGATAGTGGCACAAATGTATGTGGTATATGTGTGAAAGAGAAGGAAAAGTGAAAATATATTAATATTGAGGAGTCTGTGGTAAGTTACGCTGGAATTTATTTTACTCTCAGAATTCTTTGGTACATTTAAAATTATGTCAAAATAAAAGTTAAACAATAAAATATACATTGTAGGGATGAAGATAGAATTATGACTAACAGTGAAGCTCCCAGAGAGGCTAATGGAATTATATGGATGGACAGTAATGGAGGGCATATTGTAGAGAAAACAAGAGACAGTTCACAGGTAAAGCCATCTGTGCTTGACAGCTCAGGAGACAGGATGCAGGGACTCGGGTACTCTGTGTCTCCTGGTAAAGATACTCAAGAAATGGGAGCAACATCACAGCTGCTCCCATTGATTTTATGATCTCGGTAAGGACTTACTGATGACATTTCAAAATATAAACTATAATTTCAGAGGGTGGGTGACAGAGTAATGTGGGCTAAGACTAAAATCACTGAGCACTTAATAGGTAAGTTGAACAAGTCCTGTTGTTCAAGTATCCAATTAAATTTAATTGTGGCACAGCTGTTAAATTTTTATTTGTGCAACCAGCCAGAAAAAGAATTACATCAATCCCCAGTTAACAGGAAAAGGGTATTGAATGCCATCAGGTATAGCAGCCAGCCCCATTACTGCAAATAAATATTCCTTGGACTGTGGGTGCTGTAGGGGTTCGACTGGGG
This sequence comes from Mus caroli, assembly GCF_978045245.1. Classification (NCBI taxonomy): domain Eukaryota; kingdom Metazoa; phylum Chordata; class Mammalia; order Rodentia; family Muridae; genus Mus; species Mus caroli. The sequence continues at coordinate 67,266,251 of NW_028227257.1, read as the reverse complement.
TGTCCACCATTCTCCCATGCAGAGGACCCTTTACAGGCTGATCTCCAGGTAACACTGTGTCTTATCAAGGAATCTGTGGGATGAGGATAAGCCCCCTATGAGAGGTCTCACTAAAAATAGATGTGTCTTATACAATGCATCATCATCTTCATCATCATCATCATCATCATTGAGAAGCTCTTATTATGTATCAGGCTTTCCTGGAACTTGCCATATAACCCAAGCTGGCCTTGAATGCATTTTTCCTACCTGTGCCTGAAGCAGTACTGGGATTGTGATTATACAATGCTATGCTTGTATTGCATAGACTTAACACATGTAGTTATAAAGTGTCCAACTCTTCAATTTGCTGGTGCCAACATGTCTGTTCTTTGATTCTTCTCAACAATTTATTCTCCTGTTAACTACTGTCACAGAATGGCATATATTAATTCTTGCTTTTTCATGTTCTTGCTCAAAAAATCCCCGTCCCTTCCACCATGTAAAGGAAATGACAGTTACAGTTTCTGAGCAGAGCCATCACCTGCTTTCCCTCTTGCCCTGTTGTCCCATCAGAGGAACCACACATTAATAGCTTCTCGGTTAGCCAAGTCTTTGTGGTTCCAACCACTGAACCCAAGTCTAGACAAACTCAGACAAGCCAGAAGGAGCCACAACTGACCTGACAGATAAGTGACCAAAAGCAAGTGTTTGTTAGCATAATCACTGAGTTTGGGAGTTGCTTCCTTTAGAATGCTTTTTCTCCTCCCTTCCTCACTGCCCCCTCCCTCCCCCCTTCCTCAGTCCTTTCCTCTCCTCTCTCTCCCTCTCCTCTCTGTCTCTCCTCACTCTTCTCTCTCTCTCTTTCTCTCTGTCTCTGTCTCTCTCTGTGTGTCTCATACACACAGACACACACACACACACACACACACACACACAAGATTAATAATTAGTAATTGACTATCTGTTCGACTTGTAACTGATTTGGGTCTTGGTTCTGAATTTTCTTGCCTCTGCTCTATAATCCATCCTTACTCCGTGGACAGCCTGGTCTCTGGGCATTACACCTACAGCTTGGACCCAGCATGGCTGTTAGTATCACAAGCCTACTGAGGGTGACAAGCCTGCCAAACAGAGATGTGCATGAGATTTACATGCTATTTACATATGCTCATCCATGTGACATAGAGCATCATCATCTTTGATCACAACTGAGCAGGAAAGAAAAGGATTAAGGTTAGTGAAATAAAAAACATCTCCCTGGATATGGCAGTCTCTAGATGGTCCATCCTTTTGTCTCAGCTCCAAACTTTGTCTCTGTAACTCCTTCCATGGGTGATTGTTTCCAATTCTAAGAAGGGGCAAAGTGTCCACACTTTGGTCTTCGTTCTTCTTCAGTTTCATGTGTTTTGCAAATTGTCTCTTGTATCTCGGGTATACTAAGTTTCTGGGCTAATATCCACTTATCAGTGAGTACATATCATTTGAATTATTGCCCTCCAGGTCCAACCATTTGCCTAGGAATTTCATAAATTCATTCCTTTTAATAGCTGAGTAGTACTCCATTGTGTAAATGTACCACATTTTTTGTATCCATTCCTCTGTTGAGGGGCATCTGGGTTCTTTCCAGCTTCTGGCTATTATAAATAAGGCTGCTATGAACATAGTGGAGCATGTGTCCACGATGACACCATTGCATACACTAGCAAGCGTTTGCTGAAAGGACCCTGATATAGCTGTCTCTTGTGAGACTATGCCGGGGTCTGGCAAACACAGAAGTGGATGCTCACAGTCAGGTACTGGATGGATCACAGGGCCCCCAATGGAGGAGCTAGAGAAAGTATCCAAGGAGCTAAAGAGATCTGCAACCCTGCAGGTGCAATAACATTATGAACTAACCAGTACCCCAGAGCTCTTGTCTCTAGCTGCATATGTATCAAAAGATGGCCTAGTCGGCCATCACTGGAAAGAGAGGCCCATTGGACTTGCAAACTTTATATGCCCTAATACAGGGGAATGCCAGGGCCAAAAAGTAGGAATGGGTGGGTAGGGGAGTTGGGGGGAGGGCATGGGGGACTTTTGGGCTAGCATTGTAATTGAGGAAAATACGTAATAAGAAAAAGAAAACATCTCCCAAACGAGGAAATGTGCTAGTCAAAGGAAAGTGCTTCACTCAAAGATATGTTTTTATATTAAATGTATATTTTTCATATTAGTGTTTTTGTTCCTGAGAAGGTCTTACTAAATAGTTTAGAATGTCCTGGAACTTTCTATATCCCAGGCTGCCCTTGAACCTATGTTTTTCCTACCTCAGTCTTCTCTATGTTGAGATTACAGGTATTCACAACCATGCTGGGCTTACATACATGTTCTTCAGGTTTTTACCTGCTCCTGTGTGTGTGTGTTATGCAGGTGTGCATATATACTTTTTTATGTGTATTGGAGCATGTGTGTGTGTGTCTGAAGGCCCATGGCTGATACCAGGAATCAGCCTACATTGTACCCTTCTACCCTATTCACTTCAGCTGTCTCTCAGAACTTGCGAATCTGTCTACATTCACTAGCCACTTAGCTCTGGGGATCCCACACCTCTGCTTTCCCAGGCTGGAATATGTCCAACTGGCATTTACATGGGTTTTTTCAAGATCCGAAGACTGCTCCTCATGCTTTAAATGCTGAATTATCTCCTCAGCCCCTACACAAACTTAGCAAATGGACTTATATCATTTCTAGAGTTCCCTTCAATTGGAAGAGAAGAGTCACAGTACTAGAATTAGAAAGAAAAAAATCTCTTGAGTTGGTGGCATTTAAATGTAGGCACTAGACTCAGCTTACAAGAAGACTAACTGCACATCAGGATTGAAGTGATGTTTAGCTGCACATTTACTAAGTGATAAACACTGTTTTATTGGGGGCTTTAAGTGTGTGGGTTCAGAAGCAGCCTGATGTGCATGTGTGAGCACAAAAGTAGTTGTTTTACAGCTTGGTTTTATTAAGTAATAGAAACTGGGCATGATAAACTTAGGGCTGTATGTGCAATTCCTTCTATTGCAATTCTCTCTCTCTCTCTCTCTCTCTCTCTCTCTCTCTCTCTCTCTCTCTCTCTCTCTCTCTCTCTCACACACACACACACACACACACACACACACACACGCATACACACACACAAACACACACACACACACACACACACATACACACACATACACACACACAATGTCTCCAACCTTCGTTGGCTTCTATAGACAATTCCTCCTCATCCTCCAGAAAGCCTCTCTAGGTGGTAGTCTTCCTTCATTTGGGGGTTAAGCACTCCTTACTGCCTGATGCTGCCGCTCTGCCCTCTTCCCACTCTTGTCATGGTCTCCCACTTACTACTGTATTGCCTTAGTCAGATGAATCGTTACTGCACTGTAACTCCTACAGACAAGTACCATGTCAATCTGAGGCATCCTGGGTCCACGCATGCCTGACCAATGACCAATTTTCAGTATGCAGTTTTGGATGGATTATGCTCCCACCCAAGTGACTAGCCATGCTGAGGCATCTGCACTGAAACACTGATAATAACACAAAAATACTCCAACAAAAAGAACACTGAGCTGCGTTACACCAGGCACCTGGCAGCTATTGATGGTGAAGTATGAGTTTTGGGACAAATCTCAGAAGTCTATGCTGCATAACCACACACCAGGGGCTCCACTATTAGTTTATTTCTTATTCATGGAACTGGGCACAGGTAGAGTCTTTGCACTGATGGTGGTGCTTCTTGTCTGGTATGGAGTCAGCTGAATAGTTCTGAGCTAGAAAGGGGACAAAAATAATATATATAGTTTCTGGCAGAAAGAGGCTGTGTGTGCACAGAATTTGCAATAAGCCTAGAGAGATTAGGAAAGTATTATTATATTAGGACAAAATGCTCCCTTGAAGACAAATGTATGAAGATTTTTCTTTTATATTCCAATCGAGGAGAATTTGGGAGGGCTCCATCCAGATTATTAGAGCAGTGGTAGGTCTAGCCCATGGCTGTGGCAATGCATTATGATAAAAATACCTTTCACATTCTAAGATACTAAATATTTGCTGAACCTGATAACCAGCGTTAATAATACACCTTGGGGGTCACTTGAGACTTAAAACTGATGTCCTGTTGTGTCCTCAGCCTGTTTCTTTAACATCCCTTGAAGAGAACAATTTAACATCCAGTTTGACTTGCCTTGGATTTTCCAATCAACTTTTACAAGTCAGGCTAACACATAGCTATAATCTTAAGATATGTACCCTTTCATGCCCTGGTCCATGAGTAATTCATGTTTTTTTATATGTGTTATGATAATTGTTTTCTGAGAATAGCAAATATAGTTTGAAAGCAATCCTATGAAATGAATAACCATAAATGTTGAAAACAACGTATGAATACAACTTGGTAAACAAAGATGTCTACATTACTGTTTGTTGTGCCAGGGTCAGTCAGAGTCAGTGATTTCATCTCTTCTAAAATTCTGTCCAACCTTTGTAAAGTACCCCCTCATCCCTTCCCCTTTGATATTTTTCTATGCTGTTCAATAAAGGAGAGAGCAAAGCCCTTTGTTGGAGATACTCAGACATAGACAGAGAGACAGACATATTCATTTGTCAGCATCCATATAGTTAAAGGTTCAACTCATATAACACATAGTCATGGATAACTGAAGATGCTGAGATACCTAAGTAGAGAATTCAAATTCAGGTTCCCTTGTCATGAAATGACACGAAGGGGAAGTGCTTTGATTTCTTTTCTTAACATGATACCAATGCACTATTGGCGAGTCTGAGTTTATTAAAGTGCTCAAACTGATAGGTTTTGGAGCCTCACATGAGGAATCTTTAATAAGTTAAATCTATTCAGTCCCATTTTTTAAATAAAATTAGAGCATGGGAGAAGAAGAGACATCTCAGATCTATGTGTTATATGGGAAACTCAGAGCCTAGAGACCTAGACTCTAGTCTAACGTTGGCTTTTTATTAATTTCTGTGTTCATTTAGCATAGTCATAAAATTTTCATGGCTCATGTTTTTCTCATCTACAGACAAGAGAGGCAAGAAAGGAGATTGTTGGTAATATTTTCGTCATGATTATTGAGGCTAATAAAGAGTATATTAAAGAAAATGTTGGTGTTAAAGACAAATAATCACATAGGAGAATATTCATTTCTGCGCTTTAAGTGACATAAGTGATTTACAAAATGGGTTGTGTTTTGATAGTCATTATGTACAAATGCACACATATTGTATATTGTAGGAAATTTCTGTGCATGTAGCCTAAGACAAACCACTTTCAGTGGTGGCATTAAGCACGCTGCTATTTTACTCTTGGTGTGGTTTTACAATTTACAATCTTGTAGTAAAAATACAGAGCTTACATTTTTAAGAGTAAAAATATGTTTCAGCATCATTTTCATATGGACATTAAAGTAGTGTATGTACAATTGTCAGTCAACATCTGTGAAAAATTGGCTCTTGCTTCCTACAAAATATACGGATACTCAAGTCTCATCCATATGATAATGTTGTGCTTGCATATATCCTATTTATAAATCATCTCCAGATTGTTGATAATTTCTATGGTTATGTGAATGCTATGGAAAAAATTTACTGCTCAGAGAATAATGATAACAAAAAACCCATGCATATTCAGTACAGATGTGATTTTTCAAGAAGAGAAAATTTTATTTTATTCTTTGACTATTTCAGACATGGATACAATGAAATTTGGTCATTCCTCTCCATTATCCTGTTTCATCCCCCTCCCTCTCCCTCTCCCGCCAAGTAACTTCTTTCCAACATGTCTTTCTTCTACGTTTTGTGTCTTGAGAGCAGCAGCGTCGATCTATGGATACAAATATGGTAACAAATATGGGAGTTTTGAAGGCATTTTGACAACATTTCCATTTAGCAAACAACATTGGGAAGTTCTAGGGGCATACTTTGTACTTTCAGTGAATTGAATCCACTGTGAATGGAGAACCGGAAGGTATATGATGTAAGATCATAGCAGACCACCAGCTGCAACCTTCCCTTCCTCTCTGTTACCATATCTAATGGACCACAGTAATTAGACCCTCTCTTCCAACTTCCCTCTCCTCTGTGGTGGTTTGAATAAGAATGCCCCCCCCCAAGGATCAAATATTTGCTTATTTAGTCAGGGAGTGGAATAATTAAGTCTTGTTGGAGTAAGTTTGGCCTTGTTGGAGAAATCTGTTAGTGGGGGTGGGCTTTGAGGTTTTAAAAGCCAAACCTCAGAACAGTATCTCTCTTCCTGATCCAGAAGTGGAACTCTCAGCTACTTCTTCAGCTGTCTCCCTACCATGATAATGATTAACTAAATATTTGAACTGCAAACAAGCCCCAATGAAATGTTTTTTGACTTGCCAGGTCATGGTATCTCTGCACAGCAATAGAACAGTGTCCAAGACACCATCTTGCATGTCTTTGTCCCAGCACCCAACTGCAACAGATATTCCCTGGGAACCCACAAGCCACTCTGGCTAGAGAAGCATAGGCTAACTGTAGATATTCACCTCTCCTTCTCCTCCAAATCCAGTCCCTAGTCTTATGTCCAGTTCTGTAGGAGACTCCCTGTCGCAGCCTCTCCTCACTCTCAGGCTCGCTATCCAGGAGACTAAGCAGATCCTGCTGGAACACCCTGCGTTCCTTTCTTCTGTGCACCACCTCGGCCCCTGCCTTCATGCCCATCCCCATTCCTAAGCATCAGCTTCCCATACTTAGAAACACATTTTACTGGGAAACCTTAGCAACCATACCTGTCAGGATCCCAGAAGAATTTTCTGCCACATACGTGCTTCTCTAAGGTGCCAGACTTTCCTAAGAACTAGGAAGGGAACAGAAACCAAAAACAAACAAACAAACAAACAAATAAATAAATAAATAAAATCAACCACTCAACAAAAACAAAGATAAGACCAGATGTCAGCACCTGGAATTACCATCTTTCTGCCCAGATGCCTAGATGGCAGCATAAATACACAGTAACATCCAAGCTAATGTGTCTCCACTAGAGTCTGGCAATTCTACCACAGTTAACCCTGAGTATGGCAACATAGTTCAGTCATAAGACAAAGACCTTAAAACAGCCTTTATCACTAAGATAGAGATCCTTAAAGAGGACATTAATAAATCTCCTAAAGAAATCAAGGACAAACAATTGAAGGAAATTAATAAAGCTGCTTAAGACCTGAAAATGGAAACAGAATCAATAAAGGAAATAAAAACCCAAGAAAATCTGGAAATGAGAAGTTTAGAAACATGAACAGGAAGCACAGGAGCAAGCTTCACCAATAAAAATGTGTGACAGAAGAGAGAACATGACAGAAGAAAATGGACATATCAGTCAAAAAAATGTTAAATCTAAAAAACTCATGGCACAAAATATTCAGAAAATGCAGGATTCTATGAAAAGACTAAATCTAAGAATATTAGGAGAGGAAGCACAGGTAGAAGGCACAAGAAGGTCTTGTTTTTAATTTAATCATGTTTTTTACTAATTCAATTTACATCCCACTCACTGTCCTCCTCCTGATCACCCCCTCCTACAATCATTCCCCCATCCCTCATCCCCTTCTCTTCTGAGCACATGGGGGCTCTCCTGGGTATCCCCCCAGCACTTCAAGTCCATGCAAAGCTAGGTGCTTCCTCTTCCACTGAGAGCAGACAAGGCAGCCCGGCCACAAGAAACTGCTTTTGACATAGTCCCCATTCTAGTTGTTCAGGACCCACATGAAGACCAAGCTGCATGTCTGCTACATATGTGCAGAGAGGCCTAGGTTCAACCTGTGTATGTTGTTTGGTTGGTAGTTCAGACTCTGAGTCCCAAGTGTCATGAATCAGGATTGAGGACAGAGGTGAGAAGGAAACCTCAGACTTGGAGGTCAGGTTATGACAGCTTATTTATTCATAAATGGTAGTAAATAGCAAAATGGGATTGCCTTCATTCACATGCACACACTTCACTAACCTCTGGCCTGGCCAGTTGTCATAGCCCAGCCTGACTTGATGGCCGCCCGTCAGGTAAGGTTCATGATGTGTCCTTCTGCTTTTGGGTTCAGCTCAGTCCAAGGTGCCTCCTTGTGTCGTTCGACAGCAGGCATCCAGGTCTGAGAACTCGATCTCTCAGCATCTCTGTGGGATTCTGGGAGTGAGTGAGTTCCGGTGGCCAGGCTGGGGTATTTAAGCTACACTTAGCCAATCAAAATTAAGGTAATCTCACATTACTTCACGGACATTTACCTTACTTCAACTTTATCATACTCATGCTCACTCTAGGCTTAGTTTCCATGGTTACATTCATCCATGGTATCATTTCTTTATGTTGTGTACATCTTGTTCCTTATACCCAAGGGTCAAGGTTAGTTGACTCTGTTGGTCTTCCTGTGGTGTTCCTGTCCTCTTCAGGGCCCACAATCCTGTTCTTCCATAAGAGTTCCCAACCTCCATCCACTGTTTGGCTCTGAGTGTCTGTATTTGTCTGAGTCAGGTCCTGGGTGGAGCCTCTCAGAGGACAACATGCTCCTGTCTGCAAGCATAACAGAGTAACACAGAAAATATTTTTAACAAAAACATAGAAGGAAACTTCTCTATGCTAAAGAAGGAGATGCCTATCAAGGTAGAAGATGCAAACAGAGTACCAAATAGATTGGGCCAGAAAAGAGAGTCCCCTCAGCACATAATAATCAAAATACTAAATGCACAGAACAAAGAGAGAATTTGAAAGGCAGCAAGGGAAAAAGAACAAACAACATGTGAAAGCTTCCTTTAAAATTATACCTGACTTCTCAAGGGAGACTCTAAAAGCCAGAGGATCCTGAACAGCCTACAGACTCTAAGAAATCAAAGATGCCAGCCTAGACTATATCTACCAAAAGTTTCAATCACCATACATAGATAAAATAAGACAATCCATGTTAAAACTAAATTTAAGCAATATCTATCTACAAATCCAGCTTTGTAGAGGAGCTAGAAGAAAAACTCCAAAAAAAAAAAAAAAAGTTAACGACACCCAAGAAAACACAAGAAATAAGTAATCCCAGACCAGGAAATAAAAAAAGGTGAAATTCATGCATATGTTCATGCACACACACACACACACACACACACACACACACAGATCTATAAAAGTAACTTTTATTCACCTGGAGTAACTGCCATCTCTGAGGCTTAGTGTCCCAGTCTGCTAACCTAGGTCTAGTCTTGGAAGCTTCTAGCCTCCATTCAATCTAATTTAGGCCTAGAATGTTTCAGCCTCTGAGACTTTCTGCTAAATAAGCTCACCCCTTCTTGTTCTTACCTAACTCTAGCTTGTGCCCTTCTCCTGAGCTTGAGCTGGCTGAATCAGACCTTGTTTTGCCACAGTCCAGATAGCCCACCTAGGGTGGAGTCTTCCGACCTAGGTCAAGTCTATTGTCCTGCCACATCTGCAGGTTCCTGCAAAAAGCCACTACCTGCTGAGCAGTCTGAACTTGCTTTCCTGACGATATCCAGATGAAGGAATGAGATCCTGGCATAGTGGGGGATGGGTCCCCCTCCCCTTTATATTCAGACCTTAGAATTAAAACATTGAGCCTTGAACAGAGAACTTTCTCTTGGCTTGTTATTTCTCTTGCCCTCCTTCCCATCCATCCCTAACTTTCCTTTCAGGAACCTAGTAATCTGTGGCTGCTCTTGGCTACACTAGCTAGCTAGTTCAACTCAGCAGTTCTACCTCAAATTCCTCTCCAAGCTGACTGATTCAATCTAGCTTCTCTCAGCTTCTCCTAAATTGCTCTACTTGACCTCAAACTAACTCTAGCAATCTGTTCTAATCTTCTGGCTTCTTCTCATTTTCTGTTTCATTCTCCCTTCACCTGTGTCTAGCTTGTACTCTTTTCAACCTGTCTTTCTAAAACTTTCTATATAAAACCACCTACTCCTCTCTGTGCTACCCCTCAAGTAGTCTCCCTTTCCCACCTCCTTTTATGAGAATTGGGCATATCCTATTCTGTCAAATCTTTCTCTGATCCATCACTTTGTACGCCACTTAGTTAGATATCACTTTCCAACATGGGTACCTCCATCTACAAATAAACTTTACCTTCATTGCTTGGGATTAAAGGTGTGCACTAAGGACATGTCTGAATTCCAGCCAGATTAAAGGTGTGTGTTAATGGCTAAGCCACACCACAAGTAGGAACAAGTTTTGTTTGGTTTTGTTTTCCAGTAAACAACACAATCTCAGGGTTCACAATGTTATCAAATACTCTGCAACAAGGATCCTCTTTTCTCTGCATCCAAGAAATATATCATCAAGAGTACACATCAGCATACCCCTCATCAAGTGTTTCCTTCAAGGGGAAAGTATAAAAAGTAATTTCAAGCAAATGGACTTAAGAACCAAGCTGATAAAGACATTTTAATATCTGACAAAATAGACTTCAAACTAAAACCAGGTGAGAGGGGGAAGGATACTACATACTCATCAACGGAAAATTCCATCAAGAGTGAGTTGCAATTCTGTGTGAAACATATACAAGGACACTCAAGCTCATAAAAGAAATTCTACCACAGTCTATGAACCTTCACACACTGATAGTGAGTGACTTCAATACCTGACTCTTGGCAACAGATAAGTCATCCAGACAAAAACCAAACAGAAATTCTGGAGCTAACTGATGTTATAAACTATATGGACCTAATAGATATTTATATAATATCTCACTCAAATACAAAATAATATACCTTCTTCTCAGCACCTTGTAGAACTGTTTTAAAAACTGACCAAATACTTGGACATAAAGCAAAGCTCAGCAGATATAAGAAAATTGAATTAACTCCCTGGAAACTTATCAGACTATTGGAGTCTGTCAAAAGACCCTCACTCACAAAGACCACAGGGACTGCCATCACTGAAAACCACAAGAGGTTTTTTTTATTGATCCAATGCACTGGGGACCCCCACACACTTCTCAGCATGCAGGCCAGAGGAGAGACCCCAAACAAAGAAAAAAACACGCTTTTTATACCTTGTAAGGGACAGATTTAGGCAATAGGGCTAGCTGGCTTATTCTCATTGGTGTAGCAAGTAACCCTTTCAGGCATTGGTTGGTTTGTATAGGGTGACTAAGTAACCCTTTGGCCTAGTGACTCGCTTTGCCTGCCCTTATGGTGAGTTATTATGATTTGGTCAGCAAAGCAGCAGTACATTTTGAACTTATATGTCAGCAGGGAATCCTAACAAGGTCAGGGCGGTTTGGGGCTTCTCTCAGAATTCAGTGCTGGGTGGGGTAGGGGGAATTTCTCTAGTAACTGCTGATCTTGTTATGGTTATTTTTCTGAGAACAGTTCATTTTGTTTTGGCATCTGTAGACTTAGTCATTTTGACCGCTATGTTTCTGAAGGTCCCTTCAGAGGAGAAGGGACTGGGTGGTCTTAAATTTATTTTGGATTCTACAAGACCACCATAGACTAAAGCTATATTAACAGCATAAGCAACAGAACAATTACAAGTTCATGAAAACTGAATAACTCACTACTGAATAAAAAAAAAATCAAGAAATAAAATTAAAGACTTCCTAGAATTGAATTAAAACAAACACACAGCATGTCTAGGTATACGGGATACAATGAAGGTGGTTCTAGGAAGCAAGTTCATAGCACTAAGTGCCTACATTAAACAATTACAGAGTTGTCATCCTACTAACTTAAAAGCACACCTGAAAGCTCTAGACTCTGGGCTGAAATCAATAAAATAGAAATAAAACAAACAAAAAAATTACAAAGAATCATTGAAACAAAATTTGTTCTCAGATCAGGTGATCCAGCCCCCACCCCACCCGACACATACTCAGAAACAGCTTTATTCCTAGGAGGTCCATCATAACCAGGCTTACATGTGAGATACTCCCTTCCCAATACATGACCTAACTAAGAACTCCCCCCATAGGGGGTGTCATCTTGCCAGAGACACATGGGGCTGATCAAGTGCTCCAGCCCCCCTCCTTTACCCAACTGGATTTAATAGATATCTACAGAACATTTCACCTTAAAACAAAAAGAATATACCGTCTTCTCAGCACCTCATGGTACCTTCTCCAAAACTGACCATATAATCAGACACAAAACAAGCCTCAACAGATACAAGAAGATTGAAATAATCCTATGCATTCTATCAGATCACCACTGAGTAAAACTTGTCTTAAATAATAACAAAAACAACAGAAAGTCCACATACTCATGGAAACTAAATGACTCTCTACTCATTGATAACTTGTCAGGAAAGAAATAAAGAAAGAAATTAAAGACTTTCTAGAATTTAATGAAGGTGAAGGCACAGCATATCCAAACTTATGGGATACAATGAAAGCAGTGCTAAATGGAAAATTCATAGCACTGAGTGCCTTCATAAAGAAATTGGAGATATCCTATACTACCAACTTAACAGCACATCTGAAAGCTTTAGAAACAAAAAGAAGTAAACACACCCAAGAGGAGTAGATAGTAAGCAGGAAATAATCAAATTCAGGGCTGAAATCAACAAAGTAGAAACAAAGAGAACTATATAAAGAATCAGCAAAACCAGGAGTTGGTTCTTTGAGAAAATCAACAAGACAGATAAACCCTTAGCCAAACTAACTAAAGGGAACAGGAACAGTATCCAAATCAACAAAATCAGAAATGAAAAGGGAGACATAACTACAGAAACTGAGGAAATTAAAAAAAATCATCAGATCCTATTACTAACAAAACTAGAAACTAAAGATAAAATGGACAATTTTCTAGATAGTTACCAAATACCAAAGTTAAATCAGGACCAGATAAACTATCTAAACAGTCCCATAACCCTTAAGGAAATATAAGAAGTCATTAAAAGTCTCCTAACCAAAAAAAAAAAAAAAAAAATCCCAGGGCCAGATGGTTTTACTTTAGAATTCTATCAGACCTTCAAAGAAGACCTAATATCAATACTTCTCAAACTATTTGACAAAATAGAAACAGAACAAATACCAAGTTGTTCTATGAAGCCACAGTTATGCTGATACCTGTATCACACAAAGACCTAACAATGAAAGAGAAATTCAGACCAATCTCACTTATGAATATTGTGGCAAACGTCCTTATAAAATTCTTGCAAACTGAAACCAAGAGCGCATCAAAACCGTCATTCACCATGGTCAAGTAGGCTTTATTCCATAGATGCAGGGATGGTTCAATATATGAAAATCCATTAATGTAATCCACTATATAAACAAAGTCGCAGAAAAAAAATTGCATGGTTATCTCATTAGATGCTGAAAAAGTCTTTGACAAAAATACAACATGCCTTCATGTTAAAAGCCTTAGAAAGATCAGGAATTCAAGGCCTATACCCAAACATAATAAAAGCAATATACAACAAACCAATAGCCAACCTCAAATTAAATGGGGAGAAACTTGAAGCAATCCCACTAAAATCATAGACAAGACAAGGATGCCCATTCTCCTCCTATTTATTCAATATAGTAATTGAAGTTAGAGCTAGAGCAATTAGACAACAAAAGGAGATCAAAGGGATACAAGTTGGAAAGGAAGAATTCAAGGCATCACTATTTGCAAATGATATGATAATATGCATAAACTAACCCAAAAATTCTACCAGAGAACTCCTTCACCTGATAAACAACTTCAGAAAAGTGGCTGAGTATAAAGTTAACTCACCCATGGAAGGAGTTACAGAGACAAAGTTTGGAGCTGAGACAAAAGGATGGACCATCTAGAGACTGCCATATCCAGGAATCCATCCCATAATCAGCCTCCAAACGCTGACACCATTGCATACACTAGCAAGATTTTGCTGAAAGGACCCTGATATAGCTGTCTCTTGTGAGACTATGTCGGGGCCTAGCAAACACAGAAGTGGATGCTCATAGTCAGCTATTGGATGGATCACAGGGCCCCCAATGGAGGAGCTAGAGAAAGTACCCAAGGAGCTAAAGGGATCTGCAACCCTATAGGTGGATCATTATTATGAACTAACCAGTACCCCGGAGCTCTTGACTCTAGCTGCATATGTATCAAAAGATGGCCTAGTTGGCCATCACTGGAAAGAGAGGCCCATTGGACATGCAAACTTTATATGCCCCAGTACAGGGGAACGCCAGGGCCAAAAAGTGGGAGTGGGGGGTAGGGGAGTTGGGGGGGAGGGTATGGGGGACTTTTGGGATAGCATTGGAAATGTAAATGAGGAAAATACCTAATAAAAAATAAAAATAAATAAAAATAAATAAATAAAGTTAACTCAAACAAATCAATAGTCTTCCTCTATACAAAGGATAAAAGGGCTGAGAAAGAAATTAGGGAAATAACACCTTTAACAATAGTCACCAATAATATAAAATATCTTGGTGTGATTCTAACCAAGCAAGTGAAAGTATGACAAGAACTTCAAGTCTCTCAAGAAAGAAATCCAAGAAGACCTCAGAAGATGGAAAAATCTCCCATGCTCATGGATCAGTAGGATTAACATAGTAAAAATGTCTATTTTACCAAAAGCAATTACATATTCAATGCAATCCCCATCAAATTACAACTCAATTCTTTACAGAGATAGAAAGAGCAATTCTCAACTTCACCAGAAATAAGAAAAACCCAGAATAGCCAAAAAAAAAAAAAAAAAAAAAAGATCTCAACAATAAAAGAACTTCTGGGGGAATCACAATCCCTGGCCTCAAACTGTACTACAGAGCAGTAGTGATTAAAAACAAAAACAAAAAACAAAAGCAAACAAGAAAACACTGCATGGTATTGGTACACAGACAGACAGGTAGATCAATGGAATAGAGTTGAAGACCCAGAAATAAACCCACACACCTTTAATCACTTGATCTTTGACAAAGAATCCAAAATTATACAGTGGAAAAAAGAATGCATTTTCAACACATAGTGCTGGTCTAACTGGTGGTCTGTATGTAAAAGAATTCAAATTGATCCATACTTATCTCCTTTTACAAAGCTCAAGTCCAAGTGGATCAAGGACCTCCACATAAAACCAGATACATTGAATCTAATAGAAGAGAAAGTGGGATGGAACCTGGAACAGTTGGATATATTGTTTGAGAAAAGAATCTATTTTCAATAAAAGAGAAAATAATAAAAAAATAATAAATAGAACCTCATGAAACTGAAAAACTTCTGTACTGCAAAAGATATGTTATATGAGAAAAATATTTTTAGTAAAAGAAAAGGTGCAAATATAATGTCAGTAATTTCATTGTATTATAAGAACTGCATACAGTTCTCTCCCCAGTGAGTTTGGAGGCCAGCCCTACACAGTCTGTCCTATAGAAACTACTCTTGAGCAGAGATACTCTCCTCCTTACCACCATCGCCCCAGAGCTAATCTTTGTGGTGCTCATTTGGACATAGATTCCACATCTGCCCAGTGCTTGCATCTCAGACACTTAAATAATCAATCAATGGTATGACAATTGATCCTTTCCCCACAGCTTCAGTGAGGATGGTAAGGAAAAATGATAGCTTCATACTGTGCCTGGGCAAAGGCAACTGAAAATAGGCCATATCCATGTAGTGAGAATCCAGAGAAGAAGACCATCGATCCACGGACCTGAAGAACATCAAATGCCAAATGGAAGATCATCTCTCACAGCCACACGCTTTGGTTTTAATTTTTTATTTTTCTTTAAGATGATGAATGAAGATGAGTGGTAGGGAGAGGTGGTGGGATGCTAACACTAGTTCACACTAGCTTACGTTCTGGTTCTGGATCTACCACTTCTCCTTCCCCTACTCCGCACTAGGATATCCCCTATGAATTTCAGTTGCACTAGTCCCTTCTACACTGTGAATACTTATGATCCCACTCCCTTAAAAAGCTGTAGTAACTGTTGGGAAGTCTGCACAACAGTCTGAGCTCAGATCCTCAATGTACCCAAGACTTCAAGGAATGGCAAAGAAGGAATTAACCATGTATTACTACACTTTAAAAAAGTAGATGTTATTGCTGATGTCTTATACCACTTTTATTGAAGAAATTTTGTCTTTTAAAATTCCAGTCCCCTTATCAACACATGGCTAAGAGTAGATTGGTGACAAAGTTTTGTGAATGAGACCAGGGACACCTGAAGACTCTTTGAAAACATGGATAAATTTGTATCACTTCCTTCGTACATTATATTTTCATGTGACTTCTAGAATTTCAGCAGCAATCTACTAATCAGAGTTAAAAACTACAACAGTGACACCCAGGAAGATGGATCAAAATCAGAGTGTTAGCCTTGCTGAGCCACGATCCGATCCACACCCTTGAAGCCTCTAGTGTTGTAGTGATGGAAGTTGGTTCCTTTCGTTATTATTTTTGCCACTGTGAAGAGGAGGGAGAGATACAGAGTCAGATTCCTTAAGGACAAGGAGAACAATGCCAGGACATCATCTAAAAGGACAGAGAATGATCCCTGTCCACAGACAGAACTGGGATTAGTATTCACCCACTCAGCCCCTTATCTTCCTAACTGCAGTTTATGGTCAAAATCAAACTGAAAGAACTGTCTGTGGGGCTGCAGGCATGTTGGCTCAGCCAATGCACCAGAGGTACAAATAACTCAGACTATATACCTAAACGTACCAACATGTAGTGAATTTTTAAAAAACTCCCAGTCTTACTAAATACCAGGGAAACTTGCTAATTAGCTTCCTAATTAGCATTTCTGCCTCTTAGGATTTAACCAATCTCCTTTTAGTTAAGTAATCAGATAATACATCTTTCAATATCTTTTGGGAACCAGTACAAGTGGTGCATTTTGGTTCATTCAGTCTCTTTGCATAAATTCTCAAACTTCCAGGGTGTTGACCTGCCCTCTTTTACTTTCTAATGGATATAGGAGGCATTTTATAGTGGCCCTACTGTGAGCATCTTCTGGGGGCTTCCTGGTTTCTATGATGGGTTTTTCTCTAGTGGCTATTGCTATGTCATGGCCCATTCCCTATTGGCCTCTTGTTTCAAGCTCGGGAATTTATCCATGAAGTCTAGGTCACAGCCACCAGAGCCTTTATGAAGACTCTTTTCCTTGGAGCCTCTTCATCTTGCTGGTGCCTTAGCTCTCCCAGCACTTCTCATCTCTTCAGCATGGTGCATGGGTGTCTGTTCAGGCTAGATGCTCCCAAGAACAATGGAAGAACACTATTCCAGGATCACCTGTCTCTCCAGATTTCAATGCTATTGTTCTGGCCTTGACAGGCATGGAGCAAAGAGAGAACCAGTGTTACCAGAAAGCCTGTAGCATCCTTTATCTTTCCCATGGATGCAGTTCAGAGGCCCAGATCTGTAGTACCTCAGCTCTTCCTATGTTTCCATTCCCTGAAAGCAGAGCTCCAGAAGGAGAGAAGATGAAGACAGTACTTTATGGAACTTATCTCCCATTCCCCACTCCTTGGAAAACTGAAGATGTTGAAATGATCAGACTTACCATCTCTCTATTGTCTAAAGAGGCCTATCTCAACTCTCAAAGTCAGGACTACCAGGATTTGAGCTGCTGAAGAAGGCAGCTTTGAAAGTTAGGAATTCTGGAGACTGCATTAGTTAGGGAAGCAGAAACCGGCCTGAGTAGGGCCACAGGCCTCATCCGGCCGGATCAGCACCAGGGTAGCTGGAGCGCAGGGTTGCCTGACACCCGCCAGCTACCCACGACCCCCGCCGCAGGATTTTGGGACTGCTGGTGAGTGGAGCACAGCTTCTGCTCCAATCCAATTGCGCACGGGACCAGAGAATGCATTAGTTAGGGAAGCAGAAAACCGGCCTGAGTAGGACCACAGGCCTCTTCCGGCTGGACCAGCACCGGGGTACCATCAGCTACCCACAACCCCCGCCGCAGGATTTAGAGACTGCTGGTGAGTGGAACACAGCTTCTGCTCCAATCTTTAAACAGTGACAACGATAACAACTAACCCCAGAGATTACCAGATGGCGAAAGGTAAACGTAATAATCTTACTAACAGAAACCAAGACCACTCACCATCATCAGAACCCAGCACCCCCAATTCGCCCAGTCCAGGGCACCCCAACACACCGGAAAAGCTAGACACGGATCTAAAAGCATATCTCCTGATGATGGTAGAGGACTTCAAGAAGGACTTTAATAACACACTTAAAGAAATACAGAAGAACACTGCTAAACAGGCAGAAGACACTAAAGAGGAAGCACAAAAATCCCTTAAAGAATTGCAGGAGAACACTGCTAAAGAGTTACAAATCCTTAAAGAAAAACAGGATAACATAATCAAACAGGTAGAAGTCCTTACAGAAAAACAGGAAAACACATCCAAACAGATGATGGAAATGAACAAAACCATACTAGACCTAAAAAGGGAAGTAGACACAATAAAGAAAACCCAAAATGAGGCAACACTGGAGATAGAAACCCTAGGAAAGAAATCTGGAACCATAGATACCAGCATCAGCAACAGAATACAAGAGATGGAAGAGAGAATCTCAGGTGCAGAAGATTCCATAGAGAACATCGGCACAACAATCAAGGAAAATGTAAAATGCAAAAAGATCCTAACTCAAAACATCCAAGAAATACAGGACACAATGAGAAGACCAAACCTACGGATAATAGGAGTGGATGAGAATGAAGATTTTCAACTCAAAGGACCAGCAAACATCTTCAACAAAATTATAGAAGAAAACTTCCCAAATCTAAAGAAAGAGATGCCCATGAACATACAAGAAGCCTACAGAACTCCAAATAGACTGGACCAGAAAAGAAATACCTCCCGACACATAATAATCAGAACAACAAATGCTCTAAATAAAGATAGAATACTAAAAGCAGTAAGAGAAAAAGGCCAAGTAACATATAAAGGCAAGCCTATCAGAATTACACCAGATTTTTCACCAGAGACTATGAAAGCCAGAAGATCCTGGACAGATGTTATACAGACACTAAAAGAACACAAATTCCAGCCCAGGCTACTATACCCAGCCAAACTCTCAATTAACATAGATGGAGAAACCAAAGTATTCCACGACAAAACCAAATTCACACATTATCTCTCCACGAATCCAGCCCTTCAAAGGATAATAACAGAAAAACACCAATACAAGGACAGGAACCACGCCCTAGAAACAACAAGAAGGTAATCCCTCAACAAACCTAAAAGAAGACAGCCACAAGAACAAAATGCCAACTTTAACAACAATAATAACAGGAAACAACAATTACTTTTCCTTAATATCTCTTAATATCAATGGACTCAACTCCCCGATAAAAAGACATAGACTAACAAACTGGCTACACAAACAAGACCCAACATTTTGCTGCTTACAGGAAACTCATCTCAGAGAAAAGGATAGACACTACCTCAGAATGAAAGGCTGGAAAACAATTTTCCAAGCAAAAGGCATGAAGAAACAAGCTGGAGTAGCCATTCTAATATCTGATAAGATTGACTTCCAACCCAAAGTCATTAAAAAAGACAGGGAGGGACACTTCATACTCATCAAAGGTAAAATCCTCCAAGAGGAACTATCAATCCTGAATATCTATGCTCCAAATACAAAGGCAGCCACATTCATTAAAGAAACTTTAGTAAATCTCAAAGCACACATTGCACCTCATACAATAATAGTGGGAGACTTCAACACACCACTTTCACCAATGGACAGATCATGGAAACAGAAACTAAACAGGAACACAGAGAAACTAAGAGAAATTATGAATCAAATGGATCTGGCAGATATCTACAGAACATTCTATCCTAAAACAAAAGGATATACCTTCTTCTCAGCACCTCATGGTACCTTCTCCAAAACTGACCACATAATTGGTCACAAAACAGGCCTCAACAGATACAAAAATATTGAAATTGTCCCATGCATCCTATCAGATCACCATGGACTAAGGCTGATCTTCAATAACAAAATAAATAATAGAAAGCCAACCTTCACGTGGAAACTGAACAACACTCTTCTCAATGATACCTTGGTCAAGGAAGGAATAAAGAAAGAAATTAAGGACTTTTTAGAGTTCAATGAAAATGAAGCCACAACATACCCAAACTTATGGGACGCAATGAAAGCATTTCTAAGAGGAAAACTCATAGCTCTGAGTGCCTCCAAAAGGAAACTAGAGAGAGCACACATTAGCAGCTTGACAACACACCTAAAAGCACTAGAACAAAAGGAAGCAAATTCACCCAAGAGGAGTAGACGGCAGGAAATAATCAAACTCAGGGGTGAAATCAACCAAGTGGAAACAAGAAAAACTATTCAAAGAATCAACCAATCAAGGAGCTGGTTCTTTGAGAAAATCAACAAGATAGATAAACCCTTAGCCAGACTCACTAGAGGGCACAGGGAAAGCATCCTAATTAACAAAATCAGAAATGAAAAAGGAGACATAACAACAGATCCTGAAGACATCCAAAACACCATCAGATCCTTCTACCAAAGGCTATACTCAACAAAACTGGAGAACCTGGATGAAATGGAGAAGTTCCTAGACAGATACCAGGTACCAAAGTTGAATCAAGATCAGGTTAATGATCTAAACAGCCCTATATCCCCCAAAGAAATAGAAGCAGTCATTAATAGTCTCCCAACTAAAAAAAGCCCAGGACCAGATGGGTTTATTGCAGAGTTCTCTCAGACCTTCAAAGAAGATCTAATCCCAGTTCTTCACAAACTATTCCACAAAATAGAAACAGAAGGTACTCTACCCAACTCATTCTATGAAGCCACAATTACTCTGATACCTAAACCACAAAAAGACCCAACAAAGATAGAAAACTTCAGACCAATATCCCTTATGAATATTGATGCAAAAATCCTCAATAAAGTTCTTGCTAACCGAATCCAAGAACACATCAAAACAATCATCCATCCTGACCAAGTAGGTTTCATACCAGGGATGCAGGGATGATTCAATATACGGAAATCCATCAACGTAATCCAGTATATAAACAAACTCAAAGACAAAAACCACATGGTCATCTCGTTAGATGCGGAAAAAGCATTTGACAAGATCCAACACCCATTCATGATAAAAGTCTTGGAAAGATCAGGAATTCAAGGCCCATACCTAAACATGATAAAAGCAATCTACAGCAAACCAGTAGCCAACATCAAAGTAAATGGTGAGAAGCTTGAAGCAATCCCTCTAAAATCAGGGACTAGACAAGGCTGTCCACTTTCTCCATACCTATTCAACATTGTACTTGAAGTCCTAGCCAGAGCAATTCGACAACAAAAGGAGATCAAAGGGATACAAATTGGAAAAGATGAAGTAAAAATATCACTTTTTGCAGATGATATGATAGTATATATAAGTGACCCTAAAAATTCCACCAGAGAACTCCTAAGCCTGATAAACAGCTTCGGTGAAGTAGCTGGATATAAAATTAACTCAAACAAATCAATGGCCTTTCTCTACACAAAGAATAAACAGGCTGAGAAAGAAATTAGGGAAACAACACCCTTCTCAATAGTCACAAATAATATAAAATATCTTGGCGTGACTCTAACTAAGGAAGTGAAAGATCTGTATAATAAAAACTTCAAGTCTCTGAAGAAAGAAATTATAGAAGATCTCAGAAGATGGAAAGATCTCCCATGCTCATGGATTGGCAGGATCAACATTGTAAAAATGGCTATCTTGCCAAAAGCAATCTACAGATTCAATGCAATCCCCATCAAAATTCCAAATCAATTCTTCAACGAATTAGAAAGTGCAATCTGCAAATTCATCTGGAATAACAAAAAACCTAGGATAGGAAAAACTCTTCTCAAGGATAAAAGAACCTCTGGTGGAATCACCATGCCGGACCTAAAGCTCTACTACAGAGCAATTGTGATAAAAACTGCATGGTACTGGTATAGTGACAGACAAATAGACCAATGGAATAGAATTGAAGACCCAGAAATGAACCCACACACCTATGGTCACTTGATCTTCGACAAGGGAGCTAAAAACATCCAGTGGAAGAAAGACAGCATTTTCAGCAAATGGTGCTGGCACAACTGGTTGTTAACATGTAGAAGAATGCGAATCGATCCATTCCTATCTCCTTGTACTAAGGTCAAGTCTAAGTGGATCAAGGAACTTCACATAAAACCAGAGACACTGAAACTTATAGAGGAGAAAGTGGGGAAAAGCCTTGAAGATATGGGCACAGGGGAAAAATTCCTGAATAGAACAGTAATGGCTTGTGCTGTAAGATCGAGAATTGACAAGTGGGACCTCATGAAACTACAAAGCTTCTGCAAGGCTAAAGATACCATCAATAAGACAAAAAAACCACCAACAGATTGGGAAAGGATCTTCACCTATCCTAAATCAGATAAGGGACTAATATCCAATATATATAAAGAACTCAAGAAGGTGGACTCCAGAAAGTCAAATAACCCCATTAAAAAATGGGGCTCAGAACTGAACAAAGAATTCTCACCTGAGGAATACCTAATGGCAGAGAAACACCTGAAAAAATGTTCAACATCCTTAATCATCAGGGAAATGCAAATCAAAACAATCCTGAGATTCCACCTCACACCAGTCAGAATGGCTAAGATCAAAAATTCAGGTGACAGCAGATGCTGGCGAGGATGTGGAGAAAGAGGAACACTCCTCCATTGTTGGTGGGATTGCAAGCTTGTACAACCACTCTGGAAATCAGTCTGGCGGTTCCTCAGAAAATTGGACATAGTACTACCGGAGGATCCAGCAATACCTCTCCTGGGCATATATCCAGAAGATGTCCCAACCGGTAAAAAGGACACATGCTCCACTATGTTCATAGCAGCCCTATTTATAATAGCCAGAAGCTGGAAAGAACCCAGATGTCCCTCAACAGAGGAATGGATACAGAAATTATGGTACATTTACACAATGGAGTACTACTCAGCTATTAAAAAGAATGAATTTATGATATTCCTAGCCAAATGGATGGACCTGGAGGGCATCATCTTGAGTGAAGTAACACAATCACAAAAGAACTCACACAATATGTATTCATTGATAAGTGGATATTAGCCCAAAACTTAGGATACCCAAGATATAAGATACAATTTGCTAAACGCATGAAACTCAAGAAGAATGAAGACCAAAGTGTGGACACTGTGCACCTTCTTAGAATTGGGAACAAAACACCCAGGGAAGGAGTTACAGAGACAAAGTTCGTAGCTGTGATGAAAGGATGGACCATTTAGAGACTGCCGTATCCAGGGATCCGTCCCATAATCAGCTTCTAAACGCTGACACCATTGCATACACTAGCAAGATTTTGCTGAAAGGACCCAAATATAGCTGTCTCTTGTGAGACGATGCAGGGGCCTAGCAAACACAGGAGTGGATGCTCACAGTCAGCTATTGGATGTATCACAGGGCTCCCAATGGAGAAGCTAGAGAAAGTACCCAAGGAGCTAAAGGGATCTGCAACCCTATTGTTGGAACAACATGATGTACTAACCAGAACCCCGGAGCTCTTGTCTCTAGCTGCATATGTATTGAAAGATGGCCTAGTCGGCCATTAATGGAAAGAGAGGCCCATTGGACTTGCAAACTTTATATGCCCCAATATAGGGGAATGCCAGGGCCAAAAGAATGGGAATGGGTGGGTAGGGAAGTGGGGGGCGCTATGGGGGACTTTTGGGATAGCATTGGAAATGTAATTGAGGAAAATATGTAATAAAAATATTAAAAATCAAAAAAAAAAAGAAATGCTTTCATTGCATCCCATAAAAAAAAAAAAAGAAAGTTAGGAATTCTAACACTGCCCCTATAAAGATAGTCTTTTAAGACTTTTGAACTTACTAAATTGATTAAAAGCCTTTTTCAGTATATGCAGTATAATGTTACCCTGAAATATGCTTACAAGGCCACTGACTATAAAGAAAATGGCAAAGAGTTAGTTGAATCTTTCTATAATACATTTATGTTCTATCTAGCACTATATAACTATTTGTGCATTCATATATAAGTTATGTATATTACAAAAACAGTGTTTTAAGAGTAGTCAGAAAGATAATAGGGAATGAATGGAACCATGGGGTTTGCCACTAGCTATCCAATAAGACAGGGAAATTGCCTATCATCTCCCGTCATCACAAGCCTGTTACTAAGATAAGACCTGCAGGTCATCTTCTCTTTTGCATCAGCATGGCCCCTTCTTCAGTGATTTAATGAACAATCATAATTCATCTCACAGCTTTCTCTCTCTACTGCTATATTGGTGAATTACGTTTAAAATGCTCTAAGATAATCTCTGAATGAATACTAGATGAGCAGAGGTCTGTAACCCTATCTAATTAAAGTTTTCTATTTCCTGGCATGGTTTCAATAAAACACTTGATCTTCTGAAATAACTCCAATAATTGGTTACAGTTGCTAACTAATATTCAGACCAGTCCTCAGCATCAGATGAGCAGCAGAGCCTGTGTCCTCTGCAGGACATGTGAGGGCAAACACAGTAGCCAGACTGAGATTGGACTTGGAATGAGGTGGCTTTGAGGGTAGATTGTTCTCAGTAGGAATCTGAAAAATTCAGATTCATTACCTTAAGGCAAATATAGAAAGCTAATAATCAATTTCTAATGAAGAAAATACTATCAGGAGGAAGGTCACTTATACTCACTGAGTATACATGTCACTGAAGATGATTGTCACACTATGCTAAATTATTGTTACACTATTGCTTATTGAGCATGCCATGACAACAAAGGGAACTGGGTCCATCTTAATGTAAACTGATGTTGAAATGAACACATTTCAGCCCCTTTCTACAGATATAGGAGACCCACAGTCAGGAGGTTCTGTGTCTAGGGCAGAGCATTTTAGAAGGACTAAGAGTTAGACAGATGGCTGGAAGACATATGGATAGGAAAAGCAACCACAGGTGGGTAATGAAAATGAAGATGAATGAAGGTGAAGTTTCTTTTTTATCCTCTTGAACTGAGACAAAAACATGAAGGCTGTTTCACCAACCAGTGCCACTCTCTTCTGGCTGACCATTCCAGGATGTTCAAGTATGTTTAAGACTGCAAATCCTATTTGCCTAAAGCTGTGGGCCTACCAGATTCCATTTCTCTGTCTCTGTCTCTCTGTCTCTATCTCTGTCTCTCTGTCTCTCTGTCTCTCTGTCTCTCTGTCTCTCTGTCTCTCTCTGTCTCTGTCTCTGTCTCTCTCTCTCTCTCTCTCTCTCTGTCTCTCTCTCTCTCTCTCTCTCTCGCCCCTCCCTTCCCCCTCCCTGTCCCTCTCTCTCCCTCTCTGTATGTGTATACATGTATGTGTTTCTTCACCTGTAATCATGCTTGTTACCTGTTGCAACCCTCTATGCGTAAGGTTTTTTCTGTCTGTTAATTATTTAATTGGCAGAGACACTACCCCCTTACTACCCCCCCCCAAGTCCCTAGATGCTAACACTTTCTCTTCCCAGTGTTTTGGAGTAACACAGCTCATATAAGAATCCATGAATCCACGTTTTTATTTCCTTTTATTATATTAAGAAACTTCTTAAAAGTTTTTTGACTATTTGTTTATTGAAACAGATAAGTTCAGGAAAGCACAAATATTCAAAATACAAATATGCCCCCATGAGAAACCAACTTAGCATCCCAGAGATTCTTCCATACTCTCCTCATTTGATCACTGTTGTTCTGGTCTTCTTTTAGTCCAGCTTCCTGAGCCTCCATACCTAGCCAAGGAAAGTGCTAATAACTGAGAACAAGGTAGAGGTGCTCAGAGAGCACATGGTTCAGGACCTTCTGTGAGAGAATAAGCCGCACCGGGCATGGTGGAGCACTTTGAACAGCCAACAGTGTGGTGGTGCACAGGACATAACAGCAGCTACTCTGAGAGTGTGCTTTGCTTGTATTCCCTTATAAATGAAATTTCAACATGATTTTCATAGTTTAGAAGAATTAATATCTAAATTTTCTTTCTTTCAAAAAGTTATCTACAGATTTAAGGTGCTTCCTATCA
Organism: Mus caroli; assembly: GCF_978045245.1. Taxonomy (NCBI): domain Eukaryota; kingdom Metazoa; phylum Chordata; class Mammalia; order Rodentia; family Muridae; genus Mus; species Mus caroli. The sequence goes on along the minus strand of NW_028227257.1, from coordinate 67,240,275 downwards.
AAATTCCAGTGAGTTCAGTGACTTAGGAAAAATAATCCTAAATATTTTTTAAGAAACTAAGGGTGACAGTAACCAAAATAATCAAGCACATGAGGAAAAACTGCAGGCATCATTCTTCCTAATTTAAATATAGTATAAAGTCAAGGTAGCCAAAGAGTATGATCTTTGTGGAAAGCAAATGTATCAACTCAAGGATATAGAGAGCCCAAAAATAAATCCATGTACATGTAGTCCCATTGCTATGAGAATTCCTTTCCTGGAGGGATATAAACAGCATCTCGATTCTCATTATAAAAGTCCAAGGATAAACAAAAGCATGCATTGAAAGTTCAGCCTGGGAAACTATAAGTTCTCTGAGCTTACTCAAAGTATGTGGATAAAGGATTGCTTGTAGGAGCATAGGCAACCCCAAAGTAGCTATTCATGGAATGTCTTCACTGAGTCATATACATAGAGGGTCCTACTTAACCTTATCCCATCTATAGCACTTCACGTAGCCCTGAGACCACATGAATTTAGTGTGTAACTGCACAAAAATGACTAGTTAAACCGCTAGAATCTCAGGTGAGTCCAGTGGCCTTCCCTACTCCTCTTTCTATGACAGAACAGCAACTTTGATCAGGACACATCTGGATGTCTTCTTGTACACAGGCATAGCTAATCTGATTAAGACAGAGACTGGTTTGTTCAGAAATATTTCTGTACAATACCAGTCATCCTTGATAAAGTCCGAAGGAAACACACACACACACACACACACACACACACACGGGGGGGGGGGAGAGAGAGAGAGAGAGAGAGAGAGAGAGAGAGAGAGAGAGAGAGAGAGATGGAAAAGAGTATTTTCTTTAGAAAATGGTATTGGGACAGTTACTTATTATCTATATGTGAATACAGAAGTAGATGCTCACAGTTAGCCATTGGACAGAGCACAAGGTCCCCAATGAAGGAGCCAGAGAAATACCCAGGGAGCTGAAGGGGACTGAAGCCCCATAGGAGGAGCATCAATATGAACTAACCAGTACCCCCAGAGCTCCTTGGAACTATAGGAATTGATCCATATATATTTTCAATAATCATGTATTTTTAACCAAGAACTATTCTCTTTATTAGAATGAAGTATCCTTTGTTATCTCTCTTGATTAAAAAATGAAATCTGCCCTTTTCTTAAGCCATATTTGAAATATGGGATAGGGAATGGAAAAAGAACTTAAACAGTTCACTGTAAGGAAAAAATCCTAGAAGACTAAAGAAAAATGTACATCATCTTAGTCTGGATCATGACTCCCTGAAAATGACACCACAATCAAAGGCAACAAAAGCAAAAGGAAAAGCAGAATAAAAACACAACAGTGTTTCCTTGCCCAACAGAGGAAATAGTCAACAAAATGAAGAGGCTACAGTGCAAGAGCAGCAAGGTAAGATGCGACTGCTGGAGACACAACACAATTCAGCCATGGGACTTAGAGAAATCAAACTGGTGGTGTTCTGGATGCACGTTCCATGAAATGGAGTCAGGAGGTACTATGCAAACCAACTGGCCAGCCATACAGCTGGGAATGACAATGACAGAACGTTCAAGGCTATCATCAATGGTGTAAAAGTGACACTTGTATCTTGAGGTTAACCAGCAGCTGTCTACTTTGATATAAACTATGCTCCACTAGAAGAAACGCATGACTGGTCACTGTTAGCCAAGAATGCACAGCTAGAGGAGGTCCTCAAGGAGCACCTGCTAACATTTTCAACTGCCTTCTAAATATCTACTATGCAGTCTACTTTTATGTCAACTTGTCACAAACTAGAGTCATTGGAAAGGAGGGAGCCTCAATTGAGAAAATGCCAATATAAAGTTGGGCTGCAGGCAAGCCTGTAGGACATTTTCTTAATTAGTGATTGGTGGGGGAGAGCCCAGCCCATTGTGGGTGGTGCCATCTCTGGCCTGGTAGTGGTTCTGGGTTCTACAAGGAAACAGTCATGACCAAGTAAGCAACACTCTTCTGTGGCCTCTGTATTAGCTTCTGCCCTGAGGTTCCTACCATGTTTGAGTTTCTGTCCTGACTTCCTTAAATGATGGACAATGATGAGAAAGTGTAAGCCAAAACAACCCTTTCCTCTCCAACTTGCTTTTGGTCATGGTGCATTAACACAGCAATAGTAATCCTGAGTAAGAAATCCATCTTTTTACAGTACATAAAGGCAGCTCTCACATTTCATCAAGGAAGCTTCCTTTTGCAGTAGATGGAGACTAGGAAAGAAGTCTACAAGTGATTAAAAATGCAGACAATAAGTGAAGTCTCAAATGAGACTTCAAAACCACAACCCCTACACCTATGGCTCAGAGAAAATCTTGAAAGAAGGCAAAAGGATTGTAAAACCCTGGTATCCAAGACAACTGCCATCTGTTAGCTTCTTCTAGACAGGACAGGGATGTTGCTCTCATAAACTCTCAACAATATGGCTGTCCACACATGACCTGTAAGGAGCATACCAGTTGGCACACCAACACTGATGGAGGAAAACTCACAAGGTTCACCCCTGGATGAAAAACCATAGCCAGTCAATGACTACTTAGGAGGGGTGAACCAATTTTGTTTGTGTGTCTTGTTGGTTGGTTGATTAACTTGTTTGTTTCAAATGGGGTGGGGGGGGGGGCTGTTTTACTTCAAGGTCAAGACCCTAATTCACCCTAATTCTAAGTTGTCAGTCCTACGAGGTGCAAATAAGGATAGTTGAACTCAGTTGTGTGTGAGTGTGTGTGTTTCTCTGTATGTGTGTGTACACATAACAAAAATAAGTATAGAAAAGAGGTCATGAACTTGAGAGAAGTTGGCTAGTATGGCAGGAAAAGAGTTAGAAAAGGTAGAAATGAGGCAAACTCAATATATTCATGTGTAAAATCCTCAAGAAAAAAAAAGCCTCAAGGAGGTAACTAATATGACAGAATAAAATACTTGTAAAATATGTATCTGATAAAGAGTTAATATAAAAGAATAACTATGTCCTACTACTCAATAGCAAATAGATAAGAATCTGATTTTGAAATAGTCAAGGGAATTTCTAAATAGATTTAAAAATAATTACACAAAAGCCAACATATCTGTCAGGTGATCTCAACATTGCAGAATATCAGATAAATTCTTGTGCAAGCCACAATGAGCTACTATATCACATTGTTTAGATGGATACTACATATAAATGATAATAAATGTTAATACGGATATAAAGAAGGAATTTGGAGAGCTGCTTGTGGGGTTTTGTGTGAGACTAAATTTGTATAGTCTCTGTGGAGAACAATATTAACATTCCTCCAAAAAATACAAAAAGAACTATCATTCAATTTGTCGATACTGTTTCTGAATATGTATTGTGATTCTTTAGAGATATGTGTAAACCCATGTTCATTTCAGCATTCTTACTACTGAGAAGCCAAGAAAGCAACTGATCCATTCTTCAGGTAGATGAATGAATAAAAATTGTAGTTTTTAATTAAAATCTAAAAACAGGCTACATCCTCTCTTAGCTGATCAGAAAGAACCCAGTTCTTCCTACATCCAACAGATCATTAGTTTTGTTTTTATTTCTTTTTTTAAATGTACATGCTACACATGTGTGTATGAGTGTGTGCATGTGTGTGTGCATGTTTGCATAGATGAGTGGGTGGGTAGTTGTGAATGTGTAGGTGAAGACCGTGAAGTTGCTGTTAAGAACCTTTGTAGGTCATCCTTCTACCACACCCAGTGAAGCAAGTCTTTCCATCAAATCCATAGCTCTTCTATATGGCTAGTCTACCTAGCCCTCAACAAATGATTTCTGAGCTCTCTATCTCCTACTATGCATCTGGTTTGACTTCTCACAACCAGCATTCTCTGTGTCTAACTCAAGAACTGGCTGATGCCTTGAAGCATGACAGAGTCTCTTAAAGACTGGGAACTTTCATGAAAGATGAAAATGGATATTTTAAACATTTTGGAATAGTAGGATATTTAACATTTTGATTCTTCAAGCTGGTTAAGTTTGCATAAACCACTTATCTAACTCTAGTAAGTGGTTTGCTGTATATTTCAGTGTGACAATAAAGTACCTACCTTATTGTCACCATTCATTACTGTTAGTCCCAGTATTTTAGCCCCAATTTTACTTTGACATGTTAATAAATATGGTGACGACTACTGATTGTGTGTGCACTCAGTATGGTTCCAGATTAATTCAATCAAAAATATGATAACTATGCATACCTTCAAAAATCTAAATTAAAATCATTTCCTGCCACTCTTCTCATTTCAAGTAGCAATTAACCTTGGAATCTGTCTTCATCAGGAAAAGAAATTCCCTGATTTTCTTGTTTGTAGAGAAGTCAGGAAGGACCATGCTAAGGGCTTAAAGCAGCCTTACTAAAATCTGACACAGTAGAGAGCCTCACATTATCTAGCCCCGAGAAGAGGACCTAAAGCTATTTAGCACAGCTTGGAAAGGCTTTATCTCCTCATTTTTGCATAAAAAGTCAGAAGTTTTCCTTGTAAGGCTTCTGCTTGAACCTGATGGGCTCCTGGAAAACAATGTTCTTGTACATTAACAGAGGAGGAAAGGCTCCTTCCTTTCTACTTGTGGCGCTTTCTGGATCCCAAGTTAAGTTGGAAACAAGAGGAAAACACCACTGGGAGTTAGGTAACCTCATTTACATCTATTTATACAGTAGAAACAGATTTATTTTAATATATAGAAACACCATCAGTTTTTTATTTTTATTTTATTTTATTTTAATTAGGTATTTTCTTCATTTACATTTTCAATGCTATTCCAAAAGTCCCCTTCCCCACCCCCACCCCCCTACCCACCCACTCCCACTTCTTGGCCCTGGCGTTCCCCTGTACTGAGGCATATAAAGTTTGCAAGTCCAATGGGCCTCTCTTTTCACTGATGGCCGACTAGGCCATCTTCTGATACATATGCAGCTAGAGACACAAGCTTCAGGGGGTACTGGTTAGTTCATATTGTTGTTCCACTTATAGGGTTGCAGACCCCTTTAGCTCCTTGGGTACTTTCTCTAGCTCCTCCACTGGGGGCCCTGTGATCCATTCAATAGCTGACTGTGAGCATCCACTTCTGTGTTTGCTAGGCCCCAGCATATATCAGGGTCCTTTGCCCCTTCTTAGAATTGGGAACAAAACACCCATGAAAGGAGTTACAGAGACAAAATTTGGAGCTGAGATGAAAGGATGGACCATCTAGAGACTGCATACCTGGGGATCCATCCCATAATCAGCCTCCAAACGCTGACACCATTGAACACACTACCATCAGTTTTTTAAAAGGAGAGAAAACTCACATCAGTTGTTCTGTATGACATATCACACACACACACACACACACACACCTCAGTTTTATTTAATCCATGTTATTGCCATTTGTGATCAATGCAGTATAATAGAATGATTGACACAATTATATTGACTAAATAAAACTAAGGCAGCTTTATAACATTGAAGTGCTTTATTTTGGGATTTAGTTGAAAGAACTATGATCATATTCATCCAACAAATATTTATTCCCTGTCTCTGCAACTCTGCCTCCAAAGCATTAATGACAACAATATTCAGCAAAGTGGAAAGTTGATCAGGAGCAGAGTCTGATGAAGAACATAGCATTTACAACCAAAACCACTGAAGGAACACCGAGCGCTGTTACCAGCCTCTGGGATCAACTGGTAAAAGTTGATGGTCTCAGCATCTGTGACCCCACTTCTCAAAGGACCACATGGAGGTGAGAACAGAATTCCTAATTGGGCCATTGAGTGACTTACAGGTAGTGAGACCAGCATCTGTAACTAAACTTAAAAGAACCACCCAGGGGTAAAAGAGATATCTGGGCACTTTGGGAAAGACACCTGGAAAGCTGAGCTTGGAATCCAGAAGCTAACAGGACTGCATCCAGACTCCTTACCCCAGTCCATCTTTCTCCCCTTATATTTATCTTTCCTTTACTGAGTACCCAAAGCCAACTTAGTAGGCTGGGCCTGTCCTGTCTACTGTCATTCTCTCTCTTTTTTTCCCCTTTAACAATACAAAAGCTGTGTGTAACAAACATATAATCAACACTATAATAAATGAGGAAAACCTAAAAGCGCATTTACTATAATCAGAAACAAGACTAGAGTGTCCATTTTCTATACTCTTGTTCAACAGAGGGCTTGAAGTCATATCTTTAAAAAGAAGATAAAAGAAGGAAATAAAAGGGATATAAATAGAAAAGGAAGGAGTCATAATATCCTTGTTTGCAGGTGGTATGATTCTATACACTAGAAGCCCTATACACTCTACCAGAAAATTCTTAGATCTGAAAAATGCATTCAGTAAGATGGCAGGACACAAAGCTGACACACGCATCAAAGCTTCTATGTACCAATAGTAAACATTCCACTTGCAGCTGCCTCAAAAGAAGCACCCGGTCAGGACAGCCAATGGCACGGGATGCAAACACTGGGGGCTGCTCAAAGTTCCGAGAATAATCAAGTTTTGAGTACTCAGACCTAAAATAGACATTTGTACCTCCTCTTCCAAGACTCAGAAACATCATGAAAGAGGGAGCAGGAAGAACATAGGAGCTGAAAAATAGAAAGGCTTTGAAATGTTACCTTCAGCAGCGCAGTCTCTTAGCAGCTTTGGTTTCCTTTAATGAGACTTACAAGACTTGGCTTGTAAACATTCAGCCCTGAGCTGGAAGGAGCTCATGAGATCTCCCTGAGGAACTATTGGCCACTGATATCATTATCTTCAGTTTTAAGACCACCAGGCTTGGTTGTGTAGTTCCAAACCCATAATCACTTAGATGTTGGTTAAAAGCAGTAGTCACAATACAAAAGAAAAAGTGGTAAATGTCAGAAAGCAACCTTTAGGGAGGGGGGAGAGATGACGTGTGTGTAAGGGAGATAAGAGAAGGTATTATTCGAGAATCATCAGTGTGTATATTATAAGCATGAACGAACTCATTAAAGGGCATATTTAACCAATAAAAAAGGATATTAAAGCCTGTCTGAGGAAGTGATATCATTCTGTATTGAAAAATTTAAAACACCAAACAAAACAATGGTAAATGAAAAGACCTCCAATATTAATGTTTAGAAAAATTAATGTTGTAAAAATTGCTAAACTAAGAAAAGCAATCTGTAGATTCAATGCAATATCCATCAAAATTTAAATTTTATCTTCACACAAACATAAAAAAACTTAAAACTAATATGAAGCACACTAGATCTCATCCAAAGCAATCCACACACACACACACACATACACCACAGAGGCATGTGGACACACATGCAATGCGCACACATAGATACACACACACACAAACAAAATGCTGGAGATAGTTTCCCTATACCTGATTTCAAGTCATACTATACATCCATGATAACAAAAACAGCCATGGTACAGGTACAAAAATGTACATACAGGTCAATGAAATGAAATCAAAGACCTAGATATAAATTGACACAGCTAAAGCCATCTGATTTTCTACTAAGATGCTAAAACTGTTTGTTGCAGAAGAGGTAGCAGCAACTAATGCGGCTGGGAAAACTGGATATTTGTATATGGAAAATTAATCTAGGTCCCTACCTACAGGCACAAAAATCTTAATATAAGATCTGAAACTCTAAAACTATTAGAAAGCAAATTAGGAAAAGACAAGGTACAGGCCGAGGCAAGGACTTTCTAACTAGGACTCTGCTCACACGAGAAATCGTACCAACTCTCAACAAATGGGATCTCATGAAATAAGAACCTCCACACAGAAAGTTAATGAGTGAAGAAAGAGCCTACAGAATGGGAGAAAATTACTTCTTACTCCTTTTGTAACAGAAGACTAATACATAAAATATATGATGAAGTGCAAAATCTAAAAAAAAAAAGGAAACCAAACAATTCAACCAATCAATGAACTCATGAAATAACACACTGTTCTTAAGTTATGAGTTACAAATAGGAAATTAACATAAAAAGGTGTTTAACCTTACTAGCCACCACCTAATTACAAGTTAAAACTACATGGGGAACCTGTCTCACCTTGGAATAGCAGTCAGTAAGAACACAAATGACTGGTTATTTCGGTTGGTCGTTGCCTCAGTCTCTACTCCATTCTTCATTCCTACATTTCTTGTAGACAGGATAAATTTTGGGTTGAAGTTTAGTGGGTGGGTTGGTGTCTCTATTGCTCCACTGGAGTTCCTGCTTAGCTACATGAGGTAGACTCTTCAGGTTCCTTGTCCCCAATGCTGTGAGTCACAGCTAAGGTCACCCCCATTGATTTTTGGATGCCTCCCTTAATCCAGGTCTCTGTCTTCTCCTGAAGATGATCCCTACATCCTCACCCCAGATCAGTTGCAGATTTCCATTCATTTTCTTGGCCATCTGACCATCCCTCCTATCCTTCCCCACACCTGAACTGAGCCCCCCATTTCCCTCCCCACCCCCTTTCCCTCCCTTCATCTGCTTCTTATGACTATTTTATTCCCCCTTTTAAGTGAGTTTCAAGCTTCCAGGCTTGGCCCTTCCTTCTTGTTTAGCTTCTGCGATTCTGTGGAATATAGCACAGTACCTGTATTTTATATGGCTAAGATCCACTTAGAAGTGATTACACATACCATGCATGTCCTTTGGGGACTGGGTTATGTCACTCATGATGATATTCGCAAGTTCCATCCATTTGCCTGTAAAATTCTTTTTTTTAAATAGCTGAATAATGCTCCATTGTGTAGATGTACCACATTTTCTTTTTCTTTTCTTCAGTTGAGAAGCATCTAGGTTGTTTCCAGTTTCTGGCTATTATGAATAAAGCTGCTGTGAACATAATTGAACAAGTGTTTTGTGAGAATGTTGGAACATCTTTTGAGTATATGCCCAGGAGTAGCATAGCTGCGTTTTGAGGTAGAGCGAATGGCCAAGCAATAACCAGTCTAACTTGAGACCCATTCCATTGGTATTCCCTAACACTACTAATGATACTCTGTTATGCTTCCAGACCGGAGCTTGTCCTCTGAGAGGCTCCACCCTGCAACTGACTCAGACAGATACAGACAGATATAGACATCTACAGCCAAACCATGCTTGGAGCTGGGGTACACTTATGGAAGAATAGGACAGATTGAGGGTCTCAATGGGATAAGAACTCCACAGGAAGATCAACAGAGTCAACTAACCTGGACCCTTGAGGCTCCCAGAATCTGGATCACTAAGCAAAGAACAAATTGCTGGGGCCAGACCTCTCCATTCACATGTAGCAGAGTGCAGCTTGGTCTTCATGTAGGTCCTTGAACAACTGGAGAGGTGGCTATCCCAGAAGGTGTTTCCTGTACATGGAATATGTCTCTTTAGCTGGGCTGCCCTGTGTGGTCTCAATGGGAGAGGAAGCACCTAGCCTCAAAGAGACTTAAAGTGCCAGGGTTGGGGGATACCCATGGGACCCCCACATGCTCAGAGGAGGAGTGAAGGGGGAATGGAAGAAGAATTGTGGAAAGGAGCAACTGGGAGGGGACAGTGAGCAGGATGTAAAGTGAATAAAAAAGTTAAATTAAAAAAAAAACCCACACACAAATGACAGTAAATCTGATGGAGAGGTGGACAGAAGGAAAACCTTGTAGCTGGTGGTAATGAAAACAAGAGAAGTCACTGTGGAAATTAGTATGGAGTTTTCTCAGTGAGCTAAAAATAAACCTGACACATGACCTCAGTAAACTACATATTTACCTGAAAGAGTCCAAGGAAATGTAGCACCAAGGGACTTGCACATCAGTGTTTATTGCAGTTTATTAGATACTATTCACCAATGTTAAATAGTTGAACCAACCTGTCTTAGAGTTTCTATTCCTGGACAAAACATCACGACCAAGAAGCAAGTTGAGGAGGAAAGGGTTTATTCAGCTTACAGTTCTACATTGCTGTTCATCAGCAATGGAAACCAGGACTGGAACTCAACCAAATCAGGATGCAGAAGCTGATGCAGAGGCCATAGATGGATGTTACTTACTGGCTTGCTTTCCCTGGCTTGCTCAACTTGCTTTCTTATAGAACCCAAGACTACCAGCCCAGAGATGGCACCACCCACAAGGGGCCCTCCTGCCTTGATCACTAATTGAGACAATGCCTTACAGCTGGATCTCATGGAGGCACTTCCCCAACTGAAGCTCCTTTCTCTGTGATAACTCCAGCCTGTGTCAAGTTGACACACAAAACCAGCCAGTACACAACCCATCTGTCTAATCTCAGAGGAACAGACAGAGAAAATATGATAAGGACACACTATGGGAATTTTTTCATCCAAAGATGAACCAATTTATGTCATTTGCAGAAGAATGAATGCAACTGGAAAGAATCATTTTAAACTTATTAACCATTCTCAAAGAGCCAAACACCATATTTTCTCTCATTCGTGGTTTCTAGATTTTTATATAGAAATAGGAAGTTATGTTTATATCTGACATGAAAGTAGAAGGGAGTGCTGGGGAGATGTTTCCGTCAGTAACATGTTTCCCATGTAAGCACAAGGATCTAAGATCTATTCTCAGCACCAACCAAAGTTTCCACTTTTGGTTATTGAATATTTGGGGAGTTTTAATCAGTTTGAAAATACTGGGGAGAATCTATTTGAGTAACAGTAATATAACAGGATAAAGATAATCCTATCAATACTTCCTGTTTTTGAGAAAGTAGACGCTAGTGTTACTAATTTCAATTGGCTTCTTAGCCAAAATAATCTTTGTCCATTTGTCCAATATCATCATTGAGATTATGGTTTTCCAGAGCTGTGATGATCTGACTTTTATGAGAAGCTAGACTATTGCTTTGAGACTTAGTTTCTTTTAAATATAGGAAGAACAATTTGAAAACAAGCCGAGGAGCGTCTTTCCTTATTTATCTGAATGAGGTTGATTTAAAAGTGTTTCCCTTTTGTAATGAGGCTTTAAAAATGATAACTTTTTGTTTTTCATTTCTATGGAAAGCCTCTCATCACTGTTCTGGTTTCTCTCCTAACAAGTGAAAATGGAAATGAATATCCATTAATTAAATTCTCTAATAAGATTCTGTAGCTATTGGCTGCAAGCTCTAGGGAAACCATGAGCTCCTAATTACAGCTTATCAATTGCAATTAACTCTTCAAACTATTCCTGAGATTTACTTGAGGGAAAGAAAGAGTTGCTAATAAAATTTACAACAGATTGAGAGCTCTTTCTGTGGCAATTAAGGGCCACTGTCAATGATTGAGGGCAAAGCCCGATCTGCATTTGGTATATCTAATAGATGATTGTGTTTATTTACCAGGATTTGGGCTTTGAGCAGTTGCAGTAATACTGGACATAATAGTGGCGACTGTCGTTATCTATTTTAGGTCGGCATTATGAAAACTGCTGCTAAATGTTTTGCATTTGAGCCCTGGTCTCAATGGCTTAGAGTAGCCTGGAAGACTGATGCTAAAATCTAGGAAGCAGAACAAACACAAGTTGATGAATATGGCACAAATGTCGTGTTTAGCATCAAGTGTAAGGGCCATGAATGGAATGACAACCTTTTCAGCATGTGTCCTTTGAGTGTGACTTCTGTTTCTTGTTGATATGGCTCAGGGGTGTCCCATATGCCTCCTTCCTTTATGAAACCCTCAAATAGGATGCTTGATTGGAAATGTCTTGAGCACCTCATTCCTAGCTTCTTGTCTCTTGCTCGTGTGACACTAAAATGTATTAGATACATTAGATACATCTTGGTGACCTCAAGCTATGTAGCAAGACATTACACCCAAGATTAGAAGAGTGAAGATAAACACAACCACCAGCAGACAGATCCACAGCTTGGGTGGGGCTCAGTGAAACACCAGTCTCTTCTCCACAGAACTATCTGACTAGAGATTAGAGGACTCAGTTTCTACTTTTCTTGTGTGACTACAAGATCAGGGTTGGCTATTGCAGCAATACTTAGTGAGACCTAGAGCTTGATGGCTTTTTTCTTTTCCTTGATTGTGGGGCAATAGGCTATACACAGACAGCCTGGTCTCCAGTCGAGTTGAGGTCTTGAACCCTGATGTTGGTAATTTCCACCTACATGGGGCAGAAGACATTTGACCATGTCTCCTGGACCCTGGGCTCCTGTTGAAGTTACCTCCTCCACAGCCCCCACAGGAGAGGCATGTGGCTATGGGTCACATAGACAATGTCCCAAGATTCTGGCCTTCTGGCTAGACTCTTCCCCACAGTTACCTAGCAATAGCAAGACAATGAGTCCACTATAAGAGGGGCTGTTTGGCCCCTCCTCAGTCTCTAAGCTTTTATCTCTCTCTCTCTCTCTAAGCCTTTACCTTTCTTACTCTCTAGCTCTCCTTCTCTCTCTCTTTTCCCCTTCTCTCCTCTTGGCCACGACTGGTTTCTCTCTCTTTCTACCTTTTCTCTTTCTCCCTGCCTTTCTACAATAAAGCTCTAAAACCATAGACTGTCTCTGATCATAAAGGCTTGGATGAAGGACTCTCGCCTGCATGGGGACCACCCAGCCCCCTTTTTCCCCCTGCCCTCTCTTCCTATATCTCTGGGGCCGAGTGCCCCCCACCCACGGGCCCCTATTCTGTTCTCATCTCCTCCACAGTATCCAGAATGTGATGCCAGAGACTGAGAACCTGGTACCAGGGGATGCCCTTTTTGCATCCCCCGCTGTGTGGAATCAGTGGCTTCACAGGGCCAGATGCCCATCCAGGGCTATGTGGAAAGCATCTGGCAGTCCTCCTGCATATGCCCTCCCAGAGCACAGGAACTCTGGGTGGACTCGAGCACTCTCTCCTACTCCTCTTCCCTTACACCCACAGCCCTGCACTTGATCTGGGCTTGCTCAAAGGAAAAGTTCCAGGAGAATGAGACTGAAGCTAATAGCTGTTTCTGATCTAGTCCCCAAAACTACAGGTGGTCTGTATTGTTATATATAAAAGCAACATGAGCAAGCCATGGAAAACAAGTCAGTAAGCAGAATTCCTCCACGGCCTCTGCTTCAGTTTCTGACTCCAGTTGGCTTCAGAAGTCCCCTATCCTGGTTTCCCTTCATGAAGAACTACACACAAGATAGAAATAAACCCTTTTCTCTCCAACTTACTTTTATTCATGGTGCTTATCACAACAATTAAAACGCTAGGTAAGACATACCCAGAGCTCTCTCTGTCTCTGTCTCTCTCTCTGTCTCTCTCTCTCTGTCTCTCTCTCTGTCTCTCTCTCTGTCTCTGTCTCTCTCCTCCCCCCTCCCTTCTGTCATCATTGCTCTGACTCCTTGCTCTTCTCTTTCTCTTAAGAAAAAATTATCTATAAGCCATTTATTACATGAAAGGAGAAATATTCTGTGTGACAGCTCACTTATAGTGTTCAAAGCTATCATTGTCTATAAGAGACAAAAGAAGGAAGAGCTAATGCATATGTAAAGGAGTCTAAAGTCATGGCAACTAAATGTAAGAGACTTGTGGATATAGGAGAAATACTACAAAACCACACTGTTCAATGAGCAAAATTCAAGCACTATACAAATTATGCATTATGCAAATCAATGTTCAATTTGAAAGTGTTACTTTGTTTATGTTCGAATCTCAGCATGATAGATAGCAAAGCAATCATGAGAGTCTGATGCCCTCTATGACCTCTGTGTTCACTGTACACTTGTGATCCACAGACATCCTTGCATGCAAAACACCCATGCACAAAAAAATAAACTAAATCAAACTATTAAAACATGAGACAACACTTGGGCCAGCAAGATGGCTCAGTAAGTAAAAGTGCTTACAGATAAGCATGATGGCATGAATTTGATCTCCCGAATGTACATGGTAGAGGGAGAAAATTGATTCCCATAAGTTGTTCTCTGACCTCCATATGCACACTTGACAAGCACAAACATTCATGTACACACACTGAATAAATAAGATGGAGTATTAAACTGACTCTTCATGTCATATTATTAAAAACATAAATCGGTGCATCCTCAACTGTCATCTTGGAAAATGCTGTTTACAGTAGACAGTGATGATCACGATGGCTCAGGACTAGCCAAGGAGCAGGAAAGAGAAACTCCAGCATGCTTAACCCCAAGGAGACATATAAACCACACCCTCCCTCCCCAGTCTTGGGATCATCACAGAGGACAAAGGCAAAGGTGGATAAAACTACACAGAAACATTATCTTGTGAACACAGCAGGGGAGCTGCATAGATGAAGTCATGTTTAAAACCTGTGAAACCCAAGCCAGACAGAATGTCTGCTCAGAGAGAGAAACTGGATATGCAGTCCCATTCTTTGTTGTGGAGCTATTGGCGGGGGAGACAATGCAGCCCCTGGTGAGTCAACCAAGCTCCAGGGTAAGACCACAAATCCAAGAATATTTGACCAGCACAAGTTGTTCTTGAAGGATTGAATTGTTTTTTGAAATATGCATTTTTCTTTTCTGTTTGCTTTGTTTTGAAAGGAAGTCTTGTATAGTTCAAGCTAGCCTCAAACTTACAATTCTCCTCCAGTCTCTGAGTGCTGGGATTACAAGCATGGGCCGCTATGCTCAACTTAAGTTCAATATTTTCGTGTGGACTAGAGTATAATTATAGTATAAAATATATGCATAGCATTGAGGGAAGAGTTATTAAACAACACTCACATACCCAGGCCAGAATATGAAATACATTCCAGATGCCCCCTTTCCTATTCTGATCTCATGCTCTCTCGTCTAGACTAAGCAGCACTGTGGATGTTTTAATTATTCCCCCATGTCCCCTTTCAGACTTATCTTACATATATTACCCAAGACCACAATGTTTAACTTGCCTGTTTTGTATATATAGTATATATTGAAGGAAAGCACATACATTCTTCTGTGATCTCCATGTTTGGATCAGCATTATGATTAGGAGGTCCATCTACATTATCAGATGTCATTACAAATTGCTTCTACTTCCATGTGTCACAAATTATTTCTCTATCCTACAGTTTATGATCCTTAGGTTTATTTCAGTGTATAGCTATTATTAGCAGCATTGTGTGAAACAGATTGCTCATTTTCTTCAGTGTAAAAGTTCACATGTATTTTTAAGGTAAGATATATAATGAAATTTCTAGACGTGGGGTCAAGTATCTGTACAAGACCAGGTACATATTCTCACACCAAGGCTGGACATGGCAACCCAATAGAAGAAAAAGGGTCCCAAAGGCAGGCAAAAATGTCAGATAAAACACCCCCATCCCCACTGTTACAAATAGCACAAGAACACTGAGCTATACCACCATAACATATATGTAGAGGACTTAGGTTAGACCCATACATGCTCCCTGATGTCTGTGTGCCCACTTGAGTCCCCAGTCAATTGACTCTGTGGGCTGTGTTCTTGTGGTGTCTTTGATCCCTCTGGCCCCTCCTCCTTCCTCCCTGAGTTTTTTCATTGCACTGGGTTTCTACCTTTTTCAATTCCAGTCATCCCTCCCAGTATCTTCCCCCTCCATTTCCCACTCTATCCCTCCTGCTCCCTTGCCCACCCCCAAGCCCAGTCCACCTGTGAAACCTATTCTATTTTCCCTTCCCAGGAAGATTGTTGTGTGCCCCCCTCCCTGTTAACCCCACCTTGTTACTTGGCCTCTCTGGGTCTGGGTTACCTCACTCAGGATGATTTTTCCTAGTTCCATTCATTTACCAGCAAATTTCATGATGTCATTTTTTTTATTATTTATTCACTTTACATCCCAGTTATGGCCCCAATTCCCACAATTCCTCCCCTTCTCCTCCCAGAGGGTGGTGGGTCCCTGGGTGTCAGGGGCCATCATAAGACAAGGTAATAACTACTAAGTGTTCTCTCTGAGATGACCGCCTTAGATTAAAATCTACACTGGAACTCCTGTAGGTGAGGCCCAGGAGAAAACCATTTTAGGAAAGATTGCTGCTATAAGTATGCTTTCCTGCTATTTTTACATATAAATAACAATCACTAGATATGAGTCCATCCCTTTGAGTAGATCTCTGCAGACTATGAAGATGTACTGTCTTAAAGTGATGTTATGTAGACAAATAGATGACCTAATTCTTAATGATGATCATATAAGAACTCCTAAAATTATATCAATATTTATTAAGCTCATTTATAAGGGGACTGCTATTAGGTCCTTTTTTGCTAGTCAAAACTTGAATGAGAACTCTGCCAGTCTCCCATGTGTCACCAGTGAATTGCTCCTAGGTAGTAAGCAGTATTACTCAGAACACATTCCAAGAGGTTGTAAAACCACTGACCAAAGGTCATAATAAGGGAACTAATAATTTATTATAGGTTCTGGGACAGAAGATAAAGTATTGACTGGATTTGTCTATACAAAACTTCACTAATAACTTAGTTATGGTGTTTAATCCTCAATGAACCTGTGACTGTGACAGGTAATGAATGTTTGACTAGATAATTACTCCTAATGGGTATGCATGTAAACATTCTCTGTTGTAAACTCTTGTTGTTGTTGTTGTTGTTGTTGTTGTAAGCTTCTTATTGGAATTGTGATTTGAATGTATGTGTAAATTTATGATGAACTTTCTACCATGTGATCATGTCTGAAAGATATGTAAGTGCTGAGGACAAAGAGAGGAGGGCAAATTTTCCCCTCACCCCTTTTTCTTGTAGAGATTTTATAGGAAACGTTTTACAAATTAGAAGTAAACTAAAATCACTTTTCAAAGAGTCACTTCTTCTTCCTGAGTCTTTGACTAGCAGGCTGAAAGTTAGAGCCCTGCAACTCCTGCTAAGATAGAACAAATCCCTTGCTGTTTGGGGATGAGGTGATAGTGCAGTTTCTGGCCTCCGAAGGCAAGCCAGCTACAGTAGAAAACTAAATTAAACTTAGATAAGTAAACTATTAATTACTATCCAGCAACTCTAAATATCTCAAAAGACAAAAGTCTTACCTTCTGCTGACGCTCTTCGCTCTCTCCTGCATCAAGGAGAATTGACAATCAGCCCAGCTAAAAGAACATATTCCACATACAGGCAACAGCTTCCGGGAAAGTCCCTGCTTCACTTTGTAACCCACATAAAGACCAAGCTGCACATCCTCTACATATGTGTGGGGAGCCTAGATCCAGTTCATGTATGTCCTTTGCTTGGTGGTTCAGATTCTGAGAGCCCCAAGCATCCAGGTTAGTTGATTCTGTTGGCTTTCCTGTGGAGTTCCTATCACCTTTGGGTTGCTCAATCCTTCCTCCAACTCTTCCATAAGTTCCCCATAGCTCCATCCATGTTTGCCTCTGAGTCTCTGCAATTGTCTGAGTCATCTGCTGGGTGGAGCCTCTCAGAGGCTCCTGTCTGAAAGCATAATAGAGTGTCATTGATAGTGTCAGGGGTTGGTGTTTGCCCATTGGTGTTTGCTTTCCCTCAGTCTCTGCTCCATCCCCCATGCCTGCATTTCTTGTAGACAGGATACATTTTGGGAAAGTTCTATAGGTGAGCTGGTGTTCCTATTACTCCACTGGGGTTCCTGCCTGGCTACAGGAGGAGGCCTCTTCAGGTTTCTTGTCTCCAATGCTGTGAGTCACAGCTAAAGTCACCCCCAAAACTGGACTTCATCAACAACAGAAACACCAAAAAGTCTACTCATTCATGGAAACTAAACAACTCCATGATCTTTGGGTCATGGGAGAAATAAAGAAAGAAATTAAAGACTTTCTAGAATTCAATAAAATGAAAGTACAACATACCCAATTTTATGGGACACAATGAAAGCAGTGCTAAGAAGAAAGTTAATAACTCTAAGTGACTCCATAAGCAAAATTCTCATACCAGCAATTTAAGCACACAGTAGAGGAGTAGAAGGTAGGAAATAATCAATATCAGGGCTGAAATCAATCAGTTAGAAACAAAGAATCAACACAAAGAATCAATGAAACCAAGAGATGTCAATTTTTTTTAACTGAATAATACTCCATGGTTTTAATGTACCACATTTTCTTATCCATTCTTTTGTTGAGAGACATATAGGTTGTTCTCAGTTTCTGGCTACTTCTATGAACATAGTTGAGCAAATGTCCTTGTGGTAGGATAGAGCATCCTTTGGGTCCATGGCCAGGAGAAGTATAGCTGGGCCTTGAGGTAGGTCAGTTTCTAATTTTCTGAGAAACTGCCATACTGATTTAAAGGATATGGATTTTTTTCCATGAAGTCTTTTGTTACATTTCCATTCAGACAACATAAATGTTAACTAAATTTTTTTTCAGTTTAACTATTGCTCCAGGGAAACTCTCTTATAATACAGAAATTTTCATTTAATTCTGTTAGTTTTGATTGACAGTTTATTCTTAATGTTATGAAAAGCTATATAAAGTACAAAAAATTAGATCTCGTCTAAAACATAAAATATTCTTTTCACATACTTACATATGAAACAGGAAACACAAGATCTTTTGAAACATGTATTAAGTTTATATTTTTAATCGTTTTTCAGGTACATAATCTAACAATTGAAAATTACCTCTTTACACTCAGAAAGCAGAGTTAATTCCTAACACCACAATGATTTGTCTCCTCATGGTGCGATATTTGTAGAGAACTAAAATAGCTCAACAGCACAAACCCCCTGACTTTGGGGGTTTCAAATGTAAAGGTTAAAACTACATTCTGGATACACACAAATTAGCACAGTGCTCCATTACTGCCTAGCTCCTGGAGCAAACCAGGAGCAGTTCTCAGTAAGATAAACAGTTGAGAATACAAATTCATAATTTGTAAGAGAAAATGGGAAATTTCATTTGGTTTTCCTAAGTCACAGAATTCCAGAGTTCCCTGATGCAACATTACAAATGCACAACTCGGTAAAGACGGGGCTGTGTATGTACAAGGGATTTAAAATTAGGCCCATCTAAAGATGAACATGTTTTAAGGTCTGTGTCGTATGGTTATAGATGACACCATGCTATCTATTTGTTTACAGGGTATAAAGAAAACTGTATAAAACAGACAAGTGAGAACGCAATGCACATTTATAGAATGTTCATACAATCTTTACTGTAGAGCTAATCCAGAGAAAAAAAACCCAAAGTTCTTCCAAAAAGGTTTGATCTCTGTTTTTGAAGTGTGAGTGAATATATGCACCTCAGAAAGATCCAGGTAGAGCTTACTAATTAGTCATGCAAATACACCAGCTAAAGGCTACTAAAGGTAACGACATGTAGAACTGTAAAACTCATAAGAGGAAACTCTTCAGGAGTCAGGGCTTGGAGAAGACTTTTAGACATAATGCAAACCAGCACCATCTACAAGAGAAAGTCTCTACAAATTGAATATCAAAATGTTAGAAATGTGCTTCCTGAGAACTCTGTTCCGAGGACAAAAGGACAAGGATGGGAGGTAGCTGAGCTGGTAAAGTGCTTGCCCCTGAAATCCCTGTCTGGAGAGGCAAAGAAAGGTGGATCCCTGTAGCTTGTTGGCCCATCAGTCTAGCCAAATCTACGTGCTCTAGTTAAGGAAGAGTCCTTGTCTCAGATGCTCACGTGGAGAGTGAGTGACAAAGATAGCCAGTATTGATCTGCTGCCTACACACATCTGAAAAAATAGTCTCCTTCTCCATCCCCTCCCCCTCCTCCCCTACACACACACACACACACACACACACACACACACACACACACACACCAAACAAAAGAGGATGGAAGAACAAAGGAAGCTATAGCCTGGAAAAGAATACCTTCAAATCATACTTAACCATCAGTTTGTGTATAGACAGATGGGTATCATTGCTACCCTTGGGGAAATTCAAATTAAGATGCTACTGTGTTGTGACTGTAAGACTGTCAGGATAACTAAAGTCAATTAGTAACAACACCAAGTGCTAGTAATTATGTTGAAGAAATGAAGCTGTGGTGCATTTAGTGATGGAAGTGTAAAGTAGCATAGCCATTTGGAAGATAGTTGGGTAGTTTCATAAAAACCAATGATATATTTATCACATGACCCAGCAGTCATCCTCCTGGACATTTAGCATGGGGTAGGGGTGGGGGCAGTTCATTGTTAGGACTCTTCCATGGTTGCTGGCCACCTTATGTTTTGAGAAATATCTCTTACTGAACATGGATCTTACCTGTTCAGTGAGACCAGCTAGACAGCAAACTCTAGGGATAAATGTTCCTGGCACTGGGATTATAGGTGTGTGCATCTATGCCCTGCTTTTTTTTTTTAAATGTGTGCTGGAGTTAGGATCTTGGGTCTTCCTGTTTATGCTGCAGCATTTTACTAAAACTACGTTATATTTCCAACCTGCACATTCCTGTTTCTATCAAGCAAAGTCCACGTTTTCTCTGCCTTAATAATCTAATGAGTTGTCTTAGGGTTTCTATTGCTGTAATAAAATACCATGACTCCGAGCAACTTGGAGAGGAAAGCATTTATTTTATCTCATAGTTGTCGTCCATCATGAAGGGAAGCCAGAGAGGGAACTCAGGACAAGAACCTGGAGGCAGAAACTGAAGCAGAAACCATGGAGGAATGCTATGTATTGGTTTGTTTCTCGTGGTGTGCTCTGCTTTCTTATACAACCCAGGGATACCTGCTCAGGATGACATCATCTACGGAAGGCTGAGTCTTCCCATGTCAATCATTAGTCAGGAAAATGCCCTACAGAGTTGCTTTTATGCCATCTAGAATGGGGTCATTTTCTCAGTTAAAATTCTTTCTTTCTGGGTATGTCTAGGTTTGTGTTGAGTTGACAGACAAAAATCTAATGGGGACATGAGCAAATGAATTTATATCCTATCCTCTCGAGAGTAATCAGTTTCCCCTCATTATGTTAATTGCTATGGTAGATGTCACACTTCTTAATCATCACAAAAGACATGAAGCATCTTCTAGCCCTTGTGCAATATCTAAATAAATTGAGAGACCTTCAAGATGGCTCAGCAGTTAAGCACTTGTGATACAAGCATGAAAACTGAATTTGATCCCCAGATCCACAGAAAAAAAAAGAAAAGAAAGAATAAATTCCTTAATGTTATCCTCTGACCCCCAGACATGTGCTATAGACCTACTCCTCATGCACACACCATAAACACACACAATAATAATATTAATACATTTTAAAGCTCAAATTAAGACTTAAATAATTCTGGATACTAGGCTAGACCCATGACTGAAGGATAGCAGGGAGCAAAAGCTAAGACTATCCAAGCACAGTGTCCAGGGGAAAGCCAGATTACCTAAGGTTGCATGAAGCCAAGAATCCAGACAGATAAACTGGAACAAAGAAGGATATGACAAAGAACATTTGGTGAAGACCCAGCCTGGAGGAATTCAGTTTCATGATGATAAAGAAGGAACTATCAAGAGGATGAGTCAATTTAGGTGCTTTGCAACAATGAAAGCTACGATAGTTGCAGCAATGACGGCGACTATAGTTATAATTATAGCCGTCATTGTTGCAACTATAGTTATAATTTATTAAGTATTTATGTCATGCAGACTTTGTGACACACCCCTTTTAACCTCACCTCACTGTTACGGAGTAGGCACACATCATTTGCATTTTTGTAAATTAGAAAACCAGTGCTTATTAGGTTCAATAACTTGCTCATATCCTTTCACCCGGAAATGAGAAGAACAGGTATCCCAAGTCGGAGTCCCAGCACGGTCAGCCCTACTCCCCCTCTCGGATCCTTATTTATTATCTACAATGAGGTCGATACCTATATCTATCTATATCTGAGTCAACTATACCCATATTTAGGATAAAATGCTCAGTGTGAAATAATGAAAAAATAAGTTCAAGTTCAGGACCATGTGAAAAGTGAATTGGAGAATAAAACTAAAGGAAAGAAAATAAACCAAAGGAAACATATGGACCATAATATTAAGTATAGCAATAGACGTTTGGAGCTTCAAACGTGGGTTTGAGCGTCTTTGTGTCATGAGAAAATGTGTTCTCACACAACATATATATATTATCTCTTTGAGGCAATGATCCAGGAATGATTTGTGATGGAAGGTTTCATAGAGAGGGTGAATTTGTATGGTGTCCTTAAGGGAAATCAAAAGATGCAGTTTAATGGGAAGAATATTTTCATCACAACTTGTGAACCAGTGGTACCTAGAGGGTGTGGCTGTCCACTGAAGATTCTGCCACAGCACACTGTTTATAATGAGCATGTTCTGATGTGGCTGTACAGGTGAGTCTACCTCAGGTATGTTACAAGGAGAAGGAGCCAAAGAATTCAGTTCTCCTCTTTTAAATAACAGGAATTATATGAGTCACTTTATTCATGCATTTGTTCTTAAAATATTCCTGTCATATTGAATTCCGTCTGAACAGAACCCTGGAGCACACCTAGTCAGAGATAGAAAAATGAATGATTAAAATACATTCAAATACCCATAGCCTACCTATACGATGAAAACCAGACCAAGCTCACTGTAGGTGGGAGTTCCTTTACAGGAGTATGCCAAACTTATACTCTATTGATATTTCTACAGTTCTGTATCCTGCATTATCTACTTTAATATAGAAGAATCCTTGGATGTTTAGCAGGGTGATGCTGATATGTTAAACCCCACCTACTCTTTCAATAATTTAAGACCACCCCCCCACCCCAAAAAAAGAGGGAACTCTAAAGGAGTAGGCAGTAGAATTGGGCCCCTGGACCTAACTGTCCTCCCTCCTCTTTCCATTTTCTCATCTTCTATTCCTGCCACCATTTGCCAAGGAGAAGCTTCGGCATGGAGAGGGAGGGGTTCTGAGAGAAGGGTGCATATCATGGATCTGAGTTAACTGCCTGCCTGCTGCTTGATACAGCTTTTCCAGTCTGCTTCTCTCTATGTTCTGCTTTCTCTCTCTGGAGATCTGTCTATATTCTGCTTGCTTGTTATTCTAAGAGATCTCTCTGTCCATGTTCTGCTCCGTCCTGTGTTTGCGTGTGTGTGTGTGTGTGTGTGTGTGTGTGTGTGTGTGTGTGTGTGTGTGCGCGCGCGCGCGCGCGCGCCTGTCTGTCTATCTGTCTGTCTCCAAGCACTTCTCTTTTTTTAATCCTAAAAAATTCTTTGACCTCTCATCTTCTGCAGAACACAGGTCCAGCCTTTTATTTTGCGTATCAATCCAGTCATTTACTCCAGGTTTCCTTTTGATTATCCTGTGAATCAGCATCTGGAGAACCCCCAGCCCTTTGATTCTTAAGTCACAGCCAGCACATATTTTTTTCTTAAACTTCAAAAAGATTTCAGAGATCTGTCTTTGGGAAACACAGACAATAAACTACTTGGGTGGGACCTGGTCCTGATATTACCATTTCTACAGCCCCTGGGTCTAATGTAGCTCTGTCCTAGGCTGACCTTGAACTCAGGAATCTGCCAGCTTTTGTATCTTTCTGACAAGCTGGCTCATAGTGTAGCTGCCTTTGTTCCTTTAGATCCATGAAGCCACTTGTAGTTCATATTACATCCTTATATTTGAGCAATTATATATATTTTTGAACTGTTTTTAGAGCTTTTTATTATTATTATTTTCTTGTTTCTTTTTTTTATTAGATATTTTCTTTACATTTCAAATGTTATCCCCTTTCCTAGTTACCCGTCCAAAATCCACTATCCCCTCCCACCTTGCCCTGCTCACCAACCCACCCACTCTCTATTCCTGGTCCTGGCAGTCCCCTATACTGGGGCATAGAGCCTTCACAAGGCCAACAGCCTCTCCTCCCATTGATGACCAACTAGGCCATACTCTGCTACATATGCAGCTGGAGCCATGAGTCCCATCATGTGTGCTCTTTGGTTGGTGGTTTAGTCCCTGGGAGCTCTGGAGATACTATTTAGTTCATATTGTTGTTCCTCCTATGGGGCAGCAAACCCCTTCAGCTCCTTGGGTCCTTTCTCTAGCTTCTCCATTGGGAACCCTGTGCTCAGTCCAATGGATGTCTGTGAGCATCCACTTCCGTATTTGTCAGGCACTGGCAGAGCCTCTCAGGAGACAGCCATATCAGGCTCCTGTCAGGAAGCTCTGACAATAGTATCTGGGTTTGGTGTTTGTATATGGGATGGATCCCCAGGTGGGGCAGTCTCTGGATGGTCATTCCTTCAGTCTCTACTCCACACTTTGTCTCTGTAACTCCTTCCATGGGTATTTTGCTCCCCTTTCTAAGAAGGGTTGAAGTATCCACACTTTGGACTTCCTTCTTCTTGAGTTTCATGTGGTTTGTGAATTGTATCTTGGATATTCTGAGCTTCTGGGTTAATATCTACTTATCAGTGAGTGCATATCATGTGTGTTCTTTTGTGATTGGGTTACCTCACTCAGGATGATATCTTTCAGATCCATTCATTTGCCTATGAATTTCATAAATTCATCATTTTTAATAGCTGAGTAGTATTCCATTGTATAAATGTAACCCATTTTCTGTATTCATTCCTCTGTTGAGGGATATCTGGGTTCTTTCCAGTTTCTGACTATTATAAATAAGGCTGCTATGAACATAGTGGAGCATGTGTCCTTATTACATGTTGGAGCATCTTCTGGGTATATGCCCAGGAGTGGTATTGCTGGGTCCTCAGGTAGTACTTGTCCAGTTTTCTGAGGAACTGCCAAACTGATTTCCAGAGAGGTTGTACCAGCTTACATTCCCACCAGCAATAGAGGAGTGTTTCTCTTTCTCCACATCCTCACCAACACCTGCTGTCACTTGACTTTTTAACCTTAGCCATTCTGACTGATGTGAGGTGGGATCTCAAGGTTGTTTTGATTTGCATTTCCCTGATGACTAAGGATGTTGAAGGACTGTCCCAGTCTTTACCATTTTGCTGAGACATCAGCCATACTTTGCCTCCTGGACTCATGTATAGTCTGATTATCATGGAGTCATTAACTTTAACAGAGAGGACATTCCTCAGAAGAATGTGAAATATGTATATTATTACACAAGCAAGCCTTATGCCCACAGCTGCCATTGACACTCACAGAGGCTCAAATTAGAGCCCTATCCAAGGGGCAGGAACCATGTTACTCTCTGCCCACCAGGGCCACACTGGGCTAGATAAGCTTCAAACCATCTCATTATTTCCCAGTGACCTAGAGGACTAGCTTGGGGCAGGAGGACAAGTTCTACGGCTCTAAAAGCCCCATGTGGTAAGAATGGCAGCTCAGACACCATTCGGATTCTTTTGGTCTTCTCTCTGACTTTCTTACTTCTACCCTTTGGGTAACTCAACAGAGATATACATTTTGTGTTTAACAGCAATAACTTGTGAACAGCCACACAGAAATCATAGAAGAGAGATGAGAATGATTATAACCACTGCTTGGTCTATAGACTTGGGATGTAGATATATGGTCTATAGACGTGGGATGTGACCGTGCTCCATAAAGCAGATAGCTGTTGCCTCAGAAGATGTTTTAGCTGTGCCCAAATTGTTCTTCAGGACCTATTCCTATTTCATAAGACACCTAACCTGCCCTGAAGCTTTGGACTCTCCCACTTTGCTACTGGGATGACAAGACGATGTCATTATCCCACTATGACATGCTGCCCCACCCAGCCAGAGTAACTAGTCCAGTTATGTGTGGGGACTTAGTCAACAAGACAATCCCTGAGTGACAGTCCTGGCATACAGCTGGAAAGGAAATCTATTTGGAATAGAAAAAAAGATCTCTGTTGAAAACAAAGAAAGTTGTGTTTTAAAAGGTATTTACACAGTTTGGGATTTCTTGTGGGTAAATAGACTTCTGGAGGAAAAAGAAAATGTAGTGGAAATGGTTAAAAGAAAGGAGGTGGAAGATGAACTTCAAAAGGTATCAAATGCAGCCCTTCAAAGAGGGATGTGAAAGGAGGATGGTGTGCTGGTGTTCTGCCTTCCTAAGACTGGACTTAGTGCTGGATATTAGTACTGGTGTGCTGGTTATGAAATACCAGCCTTTGGCTTCCTCCAAAGCTTGATGCCTCTGTCTCTTTCCAAGTAGTGGCTGCTGTTTCAACCCAGCCTTCACTCTCTAAAGCTTGTTGAAAATTTAGAGAGTAATGGGCTAATAGAAATCAGACAGCCAAGTTCTTGGCTTATTTTGTTTCTTTGGGGGTGGGTATTTATTTGTTTTGTTTTGTTTCCCTGAGGGTTTACATTGGAAGTATAAATTATTTTTGTATTTGTCAACTGACATACATGCATCTGTCACTGTCCCTTAACATTTACTCCCCCCAGACCCCCAGAATAAGTACAAGCAAGGAAGGGAAAGGATGGAAAGAACAAATATTTAAAAGGTTTCTAAACCCAATGTGATCTGTTCTGAGATCTGAAGATCCAACTATGATCTCTGTTGCTGAAATGTAGTTTGCCTGATATGCTGAGATGGTATCTGGGAAAGTGAGAGCACAGAAGCTTCATCTTGACTCTGACGTGCCTGAGGAGCATCTCACTTTTGCCATCTCCTTTCCGTGTGCCAACATGCTGCATGGTAGGTCCTTTGGGTTTGTAACAGTTGTCTGTATTCATATCTAGGAAGCAAGCAATGGAAGATGCTGAACAGAACCCATTGGATGATGAGTAAGTAAACCACTAACAGGGAGCCAGAAAGATGACTGCTCTAGAAATCTCCAGTGACCCACACCTCAGTTGTGAAGATGTTCTTTCCTTAAGCCTGAGAACCTTGGAAGAAATTTCAGTTCCATTTTCCCTTATTTCATTACACACTGCCACAGTGGGACCTTGAGCAGAAGCTGTCCTGTCACCCAGCACATCAGCTTGGTTCAGGGGAAAGATCCATTCCCCTCCCTCCTTCCCAGAAAGCCAGAAAGATTCTGATAGACTGAGACAGATAATATTCAAGTTTGTAACAAAAGGCAAGAATTTTCTTTTATTTCCCACCTTTAACTGCCTTACATATATTAATTAGATGCCATATTTTCCCTATAAAATTTTGGAGGTGAACAAGTTAGAGTCCAATTGTTTATATAAAAAAATATGGTTTTCCTTTTGTACACAAAAGATTTGCATTTTAGTGAGTATTGCTTAATAATATTTAAAATGAAAGTGTGACAAATGTTTGCTTTCTGAGGAATACCACAGAAATTGGTTAATTATGAAAAAAAATCAATCAAATCAATTAGGTGTGTAAACAACAGGAGACTAGAGGATGAAAGAGAATACATGTATGTCCTCTTGGAGTTGTGGGGTTTTGTGGTGAGTTTAGTCATAATGATGCTTTTCCTGTAGGGCTGAGATTACAGAAATACCAACTTTAGAAGCCATAAAACAGAATCTCAAGTACCTGAACTCAGACCTTGAAAAGGATCTACAGAGGCTGGATGAGGCCAATCAGATTCTCCTCAGAAAGATTCAAAAGAAAGAAGAATCTATACAAAGGTCAGGCTTTGCCCTTGGTGAAGGAGAGGCTCCTCACGTGATGTCCCATAGCCTAAAGGGAAGCGAGGGGGGTCAGTTCCCTGGTGGAAATTTCAGTGTGTGATTTAAATTCTGAAACTTGACCTCTGTGCCCCCCCCCAAAGACTTGGGTGTGGATCCTTGCATCAATTTCTTCATTTCATTGACATTTTATTGCACTGTCACTCCAGCTCACTCAGATGTTGGTGGCGTGATTTCAGTGGCAGCTTCCTTAGGACTGATTCACACCTGAGTAACTTTGTTTTTCAGTCTTGAGAGAGATATTGCCCTGTCCATAGGAAGAGTCCCAGAGAGGGATGACTTCAATGAGATCCTAGCACAGAAGGAGACTGCCTTGAAGGACTTGGAGCTGGAGACAGCAAAGCTGGTGAGAAGACTTCTAAAGGAGACCTTAAGAAACCCTCTGCAGCCATCGCTCTGTCTGTCCCCAGAGTCTCTGCATATGCTCCTTGCCTCTGTGGCTACAGAAATCATAGCTGCCGGGGGGGGGGGGGGCGGTGGTCTCTGTGACAATGAAGCACAAGGCATGGGCATACGACCTTGACTCTGTCCCAGGTCCTCTATGAAGGACCGAGGTGCACTTAACTGACACCCTCATCCCCACATATTACGTCAGTGGTCTTGAAAGCAGAATCTGTTTGTCTCCTTTAACTCTTTCTTCCTACAGGAGAAAAAGAATAAGACCCTAAGCAAGAATGTGATGGAACTTCAGAAGAAGGTAAGGGCATGATCACGAAGGTGGTTTTCCCAGGGCGAGGCTTATCCATTGCACTGCAGATGTGTTGACCCCTGTGATTTCCCCAAATGCTGGAAATTCGACTGCATAATTTGTGGTAGTGAGGGACTGTGTTCGCGCTCTCCCCTGAAAAAAAAAAAAAAAGAAAGAAAAAGAAAAAAACAAGAAGGCAAGAGGACATCCCAAATTGTAAGGAACCTTATTTCCTACAGCATTATCATTACAAAACAAAGGCTGGTGGAATGGACAGAAGACGTATGTGGTGAATTTGGGGAATATAATTCACATGCACACACACACACACACACACACACACACATGTATATATGTATATTTTTTCTCATCAGTTATATGTAACCACATAAAATATAGATTATATGCTACATACAAATGAAGTGAATTTTCACAGATTTAAGTCTATCTTGAAATATGACTGATTTCTAAAGAATCTTCTGAACTCTCTAGTCAGATAAACAGGAAGACGGTAAACATTTGCCCTACACCCCCATCACCTTCAGAGTCTTCAGACGCAAATTTGTCCTCCAGACATGCCAGGCTGTGGGAAAAAGAGATAAATAGTTACATGAGCAACAATGGCTCATTCTTTCCCCAATTCCTCCTGTTAAGCCCATGCTTCTCTCCTCAGTGTGGAGCTATATTGGTCATGGGGACAGAAAAGGATGTCCAGTCAGGGCTTAGTGCTCAAGAACACATACTCTTACATACTCAGAACCTGAGTTCTGGTCCCCGTGCCCAGGTCAGGTAGTTCACAATCACCTCTCCCTCAAGATCCAAGGACTTGAAGCCATTCTCTCTGGATGCCAAAGAGAGCTGTACTCACATTTACATACACACCTACACACACACACCTACACACGCACACACAAATGCACACACAATTACAAATACGAATCTTAAAAGAAAGAAAGAAAGAAAGAAAGAAAGAAAGAAAGAAAGAAAGAAAGAAAGAAAAAAGAAGAAAAGAAAGAGAGAGAGAAAGAGAGAAGGGAGGGAGGCAGGCAGGCAGGAAGGAAAGAAGGAAAGAGAAGAGAAGAGAAGAGAAGAGAAGAGAAGAGAGGAGAGGAGAGGAGAGGAGAGGAGAGGAGAGGAGAGGAGAGGAGAGGAGAGGAGAGGAGAGGAGAGGAGAGGAGAGGAGAGGAGAGGAGAGGAGAGGAGAGGAGAGGAGAGGAGAGGAGAGGAGAGGAGAGGAGAGAGGAGGAGAGAGGAGGAGAGAGGAGAGAGGAGAGAGGAGAGAGGAGAGAGGAGAGAGGAGAGAGGAGAGAGGAGAGAGGAGAGAGGAGAGAGGAGAGAGGAGAGAGGAGAGAGGAGAGAGGAGAGAGGAGAGGGGAGGGGAGGGGAGAGGGGAGAAGAGAAGAGAAGAGAAGAGAAGAGAAGAGAAGAGAAGAGAAGAGAAGAGAAGAGAAGAGAAGAGAAGAGAAAAGAGAAAGAAAGAAAGAAAGAAAGAAAGAAAGAAAGAAAGAAAGAAAGAAAGAAAGAAAGAAAGAAAGAAAGAAAAGAGAGAGAAGCCTCTTCACTCAGTATTGAGTTAGCAACTCCCACAGGGTCAAAGAGACATGTTTTCATTCAAGAGGTTTCTGTACCCGAACTAGTAAGCACAAGTGTTCCGCTGGCTAAGACCCCAGCCTAACCCTATCCTAGCTCATCTGTTTGCCTTGAGGAGCTCACAGCTACTTCAATGATATTTCAGATTTCAAAAGGACTCAAGAACATTGCCTCTGATCCAGAAACCCTGAAAAAGAAAGTAACAGAATTCAAGGTGAGTCGCACAGCAAGCTGGGACATTTTTGTGACACGTGTATCAGTTCTAGGTCTTAGGAGGCTATTTTTATGGCTTCTCCTAGGTGTGGCGCTAGACATGCCCATTTGTGTATTAGAGGTGTGCCAGCATCCTTTATTGCCATGGGCTACCCTGACAGTAGCCTCTGTTCACACTAGATGTGGCTATGTTGCCTTTGGGTGGAAGGGATGTCTCGAAAGCCTCATCAGTTAAGAAAACACATCCCAAACACTTACTGGAGTCTGTCTTCTCTGGAGAAGTTTATATTTAAATGAGGACACATAGATACAGACATCCAAATAGAAAGTAAATGCTAATTCCCACAGTTATATAAGGATGCACTGGTGATCATAGACAGTTTGCCAAGCCGTGGCTCATAGGGTGAATTTTATTTTCAAGTTTCACTTTGTCTTTTTCCTCAATTATAAAGTAAAGCAAGTGAAAATATTCATTTGTAAGACTCTATTATTTGCACCTCAATGTCTAGAGCATTCTGTCCTCTGGCAGAGGTCCAGTAAATATTTGTTAAGTGGACAAATGTGTAGACTCAGACTGGGGACAAGCCTATTGTGGAGCTCTGTGTGGTTTTAGGGGACAAGTGTGGCATCTGGCTGAGGCCAACATCAAGAGCTCCATTGTCTGCTTTTCTCTGAACAAGTCGAATGTCTCCTATGACTCTCGTGTGACTTAAAGAGCATGAGCTCACCATGCTCACTGAGTACAGGGAGCAGTGGTGGTCATTGGTCAGTACGGGGGAGGAGAATGGCCACATTCGATGGAGAGTCAGCCTACTGGGGTTTAATGTCAGCTCTGCCATTGTGAGATTTAGCTAAGTTTGTTTATAACTTCTCTGTCCTCAACACATGATAGCAGCTCTGAGTTTGGTTTTTGCTGGCCTGGGTTTTCCTTGCACAAAGGAATGCTGTTCGTTTTCTGCCATTACCATCCTCCCTAGGTGAAACTACAAAAGTCAACCGAGTCCTGTGCACAACAAGAGAAGGAAATCGCCAAGGTTAGATTAGACCAGTGCCTCTGCCACTGAGGGTCTGCCTAGGACATATGTAGAAGGGAAAGTCCGAGGGTCTTTAGAACGGTTTTCAGGCATGGCAGGGAGGGAGCAGGGAAGTCTGGCAAGTGAATTTGTGATTCACAGGCAGGTGGAAAAAGCACTGTCATTAAATACTGACCTTAAAATGTTAAAAAACCCTCATCTGCCCCAAATACCTTGTACAACCCCAGAGCCAACAGCCTACTGCATTCCTTTCTGTTTTCCAGAGAGACTCAGGACAACTTGGGTAAATTCTATCCCTCCCCCTTCTCAAATTTAGGCCCTGTGCCTGAATACTAGGTCACCTCTTAGTGAGGTGGTGGCTGTTTCCCTTCAAGTAAGGGGTTGCTAGGTAACCAGCCACATGTCCAATGGACTAGGCAGGTTCCCAGGGAAGCAGCCAACACTTGGTACCCATTGAAGTCATGAGGTTTGTGCTTTCTTCTTTTCCTAGATGGAAAGTGACTACCAATCTGTATTTCAGCTCTGTGAAGACCAGGCCCACTACATAAAGGTACAACGTCTCAGAGGACAGTCAGATGGAGGCATGTCTCCCCAAGTCTGGAGAAAGCTGCTTTCTTGTTAGGCTACCCTCAGCTATGTAAAAATGCCTTTTATTCAATGAAATGACCACCAAACAGGAATGCTCTGGACAATGTGGGGAACCCTTGTCATGCATTATTTTCCTCAACCCATTTGTCTAGTAAGTAAGTCTGAGGAGTTCTGAAGGCACTGGGGTTTCAGGGAGCTGGGTTCTGTGTTCCGAGAACACAGTCCAGCTCAGATCTGGGATCTAAGTGCAAGCAAGGCCTAGAAGAGGAACTATTTTTCTATGCCCATCCTCTGATTAGTACTCTGATTTGTTTTTCATTAGAACACCCCCTACCTGTACACCCTGTTGTGTGAAATGTTTGGAATTTTAGTTAGTTGTTTAGTGGAATATTCCTATCAGTGACTTTGAAATAAAGACAACAATTCTTGTTTATGATGCCCTCCCTGCCCACGGGAAGAAATACCAAGAAATTCTAAGGGAGATGGAGAAGGAAAAAGAAGTGATGCTGCTTGAGAAAGAAATGTAAGTCTGGGAAATAATGCCCTCTGGTACACTGCACTGCTGGCCCTAGGCAGTCCCTGGGAGGCACGGCGTTCTCAGAACAATTGGTGTCACGGAGTGAAGGACCCACAGCAGGTCATTTTCCACAACCTCTATTCTTGCTCCAGACTGAACACTCAAAACCATTCAAACTGGTCTTCTGCCCTCCCCAGCAACTGGGTCCTGAAATCTCTTTATGATGCTCTTTTCATAGTTGAGAGCAGTGTTCCCAGCACTAATAGAGCTACGTTCCAGGGGAAATTACAGTGAAGAGATATTTACCCTCAAGAAACAAACGACTGGCATCTATGTATATCACAATTTTTCCCAGGACATTGGTATAATGGAATGACCTGAGATCTGTAGATGTTTTTCACGGGATTTGACACACTTCCTTTTTGTTTATACTTCTTAATTGTATCGCATCTTACACAATATACATA
The DNA here is from genome assembly GCF_978045245.1 of Mus caroli. Classification (NCBI taxonomy): domain Eukaryota; kingdom Metazoa; phylum Chordata; class Mammalia; order Rodentia; family Muridae; genus Mus; species Mus caroli. The sequence continues at coordinate 67,207,776 of NW_028227257.1, read as the reverse complement.
GGACATACACGTCTTAAATATGTAGCTGTTAGATTTTTTTCTATGTATATACACATTAGTACCACTGAAATCCAAATATAGACTATTACAAGCCCCAGAAGTCTCCTTGAATGCTCTACCCTGTCAACATCCCCTAGTCTGGTCATTTTAAACTTCTATCCTCAATTTCTCTATAGATTCAGCCCATGTTCTCTTTCTCTGAGGATTATCTCTACTGTATCATGTGACTTGCTCTTTATAATATCCCAATGTATGAATATGACAGCACTAAGCTCTCACTGACAAACACTTTGACCATTTCAAATTTGGGTACATTAAAATCTGCTATATAATGTCCTCATGTATGCCTTTTGATAGATGTATCCTTCCATTTGTGAGTGGTCATTCAGGTACATATCTTTGTTGTACTGGATGAAACAATTTTCTGTAGTGGCCGAATCAGCATCCTCATTCATAAGGACTCTGGAGCGCTCTGGGCTGGACTGTGGCTCTACGGGTAAAGATGCTCTTCCTGTTGGCTTATTGCTTCCCTTGGGCCTTAAGTTCAGTTCTCAGAAGCTCAAAACTTCTATGACTTACCCCAGATTCGTATTTACTGTTTAAACTTGATATATTTTTACACTTGAACTCACCTGAAATCTATGTCTTCCCATGTCCAAATAGCCCTGTACAATCTTTAAACTTTAAATAATTTAAAACTGTAACATTTACAGAGGTCATGCATTTCCTCTTGATGCCTTGTGGCTTTGTAGATGGGGGACCTTATACGTGTAAGCATATGTGTTTTTACATGCTTTGTCCTGTACAATTAATCTATGTCTCTGTCCTTTCACATATACTGAACTGTTTTAATTATTCCAGCTTCATAGTTAGCCTTGATATATGGTAGAAATAATCTGCAAATATTTTGTTCTTATTTAAGATTATTGTGTCTATTTTGGACCCACGAATTTCAATATAAATATTTTATATTAGTCTCAATTTCTACCAAAATAATAAAAACTGACTGAGATTTTCATTGTGATTTGTTGGTATTTGCAAATAAAATTTAGAAGTTAATTAATGTCTAGCTAATAGTTGTTCCAACTTTATCCTTCCATTTGTTTAGATCTCCTTTAACATTCATACAGTGTACTGTCATTCTCTGTAGTATTCACATACATTTTTAATCATACTGATAGTTTTGGATATGGTAAACGTTACATTTATTTGCTTTTAGGATCAATCATTTACCACTACATAGGAATATGTAGACTTCTGGATACAGAATCATGTCCATTGACCTTACTTTCTGAATTTTTTTTTTTGAGTCTTGAGTTACACAGAGATATAACTAGGAGCCAGCTTCTAGATTGACAGGCAAGCCCATGTAGATATTTGCTTTGATGGTCTTGAACTCTAGACTCGGCCTCCTCAGCCAGTTTTTGTCACTACTTTCTGCTCAGACTCTATTTCCCTGCAGCTCAAGTTGGCACATGTTCTTGATGGAGAGCCACGGGGAAGGAAGAGCTCCTTTGAGTGCTTCACCCGACTCGGGGACTCATGTCCCTTGGACTCCCAACCACTTTATCCAATACATTCAACGCATTTCACTCACTTCCGCAGTTACTTTTGGAAATGGGCTGGCCTGACACAAAATACTTCATCATGGAAGAGCTGGGAGCCTGTGCCAATTCTCCCTTTACATGTTTATTGATTACTATAAAAGGAAATATCCATGAAAATGCTAGATAAGCTTCCTGGATCAATTCTGTACATAAAACAAATAACAGTGACCAGGAGGCTTTAGAGAGAGAATAAAAGCAGGCATATATTAGAGAGAAGTTGGCAGCTGGAAGAGAAGAATGGTAGAAGTTATTCCCCCTGGTGTTATACCTTCTGGCCTGAGGTCGGCCCAGACCCATGTGTGTATTGTATGCATGGAGCAGTTACAACATGGAGGGGAAAAATTAGAATTTAGGCTACTAGAAAGAAAGAGAGCCAGACGTGGGAGTTTCTGGATATCATTCTGACATTAGGTTGAAGTCACACAATCTGTCTTTGGTGGCAGCTTACAAGCCAATCAGGTCAGCCACAGCCTCAGTGTGGATGCTCACAGACTGTTCTGAGTAGTTCAGTTTAAAAGTCAGCCAGAGGTGTAGGCAGAGTTTAGGTACAGTTTATCTTTCTCTTAGGAATGGAATATGTACTGGCTAGTTTAATGTAAGCTTGGCACAAGCTACAGTCATTGGAGAGGAAGGACCCTCAATTGAAAAGATACCTCCATAATATCTGGCCGTAGGCAAGCTAACAGGGCATTTTCTTAATTACTGATTGATGGTGGATGGCACAGCCCATTGCTGGTGGGGCAATTCCTGAGCTTGTACAAGCTGAGCAGTTCTATAAGAAAGCATTCTGAACAAGCCTGGAGATCAAACCAGTGCGTAGCACTCAGCCTTGGCCTCTGCATCAACTCTCGCCTTTATGGTCCTGCCCTGTTTGAGTTCTTGTTCTGCCTTCCTTCAGAGATGAACAGTAACATGGAACTGTGAGCCAAGTAAACCCATTCCTTCCTCAAGTTGCTTCTGGAGATGGTGTTTTATCCCAGCCACAGTGTCCCTAACTAGAACAGAATGGAAGTAGGATATAGCTAGAGCATAAGGCCCTCAGTTTATATCTCACCATCAAACGGGGAGAGGGATACATGAGACATGGAAGCAGAAGTTGGGGACCCATACAGAGAGAAAGAGAATCAGTTAGAACGGAGATGAGAGGTACTTACCAAGGAGGCAATTGGAATGGGGAATAAATTGAAACAAAATATAACTCGTGTGTATAAAAAGGCCATAAACGAAGTACCTGAATGCTAAACTTCAAAATAATTGGAAAAGAATCAGTCACATGGCTCAACATCTTTATATGCTGAAAAACTATGAAGTTCAGCCAAATAACAGGTGTCTCATGACTTAGAAAAGTTCTTGTCGGCAGTCCCTTGGGTTGTCTCGCAGGATAACTGGCTCCTGTCTTCTCTGATGTTTTTAAATCCAGATCCAAAGCCCAGAATGACTCTTCCCAAGTAGTGAAACCGGGATCAACTCTGGTAGAGACCATTCAAAGTAACATGGTGAGTCTTGCTGCCACACTTGGACTTACCTTTACCCGCCCCCCCCCTCTTCCTGGGATGTCTCCCTCACTCTCCTTTTCTTTTCTAAAAATCCTGGAGGTGGGAAGTGATGTTGTGTTACCTAGCACTCTACCACAGAATGCAAAGCTGGCTGGCCTAAGGCAAAGTCTCTGCTTGGAGCCACCCCACTGCCCTACTGTTCAAGGTTTTCATTACTTTCCACAGGAGAAGAACATCATTAAGAAACAGAAGAGGAAGTTCTGGCTTAGGTGAGTGGCAGAGTCCTGCTCCTGACCTAATTGGTCCAGGCTAGATTCACTGTGCATCTGACTGGATAGAGGCCATAGGAATGACTATTAGCATCAAACCAATATACGATGCAGCCTCTGAGTGCTCTGAACTCTTCCTTCCTTCCTTCCTTCCTTCCTTCCTTCCTTCCTTCCTTCCTTCCTTCCTTCCTTCCTTCCTTCCTTCCTTCCTCTCTCTCTCTCTCTCTCTCTCTCTCTCTCTCTCTCTCTCTCTCTCTCTCTCTCTCTCTCTCTCTCCAGAGTCAGGACATCAGACTCACGTGGTTCTGAGTAGCTGGAGGAAATAGTGGCTGCTCCTGAGTAGGTCAGGATGGGAACTATAGACTCCATTCCGTTTCCTCTTCTGTTCCCCAGAGTGCTCCCTTCCAGTCTCTCATACTTGCCCGCAATACTTGCTACATTCTAGGAAAGAGAAGACAGGATGCATTAACTTGCTTCGTTGTTTTACTGTAGAGAAACGGGGGGCAGGGGGTGTCACTTGAATTCTCTACCTTTTCATTTTCTAAGTTTTGAAACAAGGAGACTTATCTTCACTTTCCTAGAATTACTTGTAGGAGGCATGGAGAGCACTCTGGCCGTGAGGCTCACAATGTGACCATGTTAAGCATCTACTGTCAGCCTCCAAAAAGCCTGCCCTTTAGATAGACCCCAGAAGGTCATCTCTTCTATTGGAAAACTTCCATGTCACAATAGCAATGTTCAGTGCTTGACCACTAAATCGCAGTTTCTCTGTTTTGCAGTTAACCCGTATTCACTGTCTCTGTCCCCATCCCCTAAGCCCGCCAATGGGTTTGCCAAAGCAATTCAGCAGCCGTTTACAAGTTACTGTCTCATGGCTAAGGTTGAGCTAGTCTGTTCCCATATGCTAATGAGTTCCTCTTTGCAGGCACTTCCGGTACCTTTTCTTCATGGTCATGATTGTCATCCGGTTACTGGGTTACGTGTTCTTCCACCTGCAGTATGTAAACCCGGACTTTCTTGTGGACACCCTGCCCATGCTGATGAGCAGAAGTAGCTTGAAGTGGCTAAGGGACGTATTGTTTCCCTTCCTTACCCTAGAAGTGGAAGACGTGCTACCACACTAGGTGTGTTACCACACCTGCCAGGTGCTCCCAATGCAGGGGCCCTGGCTGTGGCCCTGCGTTAGTGATGTGGGCTGGGCAGGAACTGGAAGCCAAGGATTCAGAGCTTCTAGGTGACAGCTGAGCTTTCTATTTAATTCTCTCCTGGAGTGTCTCTCTGTCAAATACAGAATGCATTTGACCAGAGTTTGCTGTGTCAATCTGTGTGTCCTGGGGACATCGATGTAATCCTCAAGTTCCTTGTTCTGTTGAGACAAGGCATAAATTAAAACTCCCGTAGTATGTCCATTTTCTGCTTCACTTTATTAAAGGAAAAATAAAACCATGTTTATTAGAGTCTCAGTCATTTAAAGGAGGCATGCATGAGACCACTCGTGGAACTAGATTTTCAGCAATAGCATATTCTCTCCCTATAGCTTTTTGTGCTTTGTATTATGTCTTAAAAGTGACGTGCTGAAAAACAAAATGATCTTTTTTCTATGCATAGGTAATTACTCATTCTTAAGTGAGAAAAAATTAAAATTCAAGTGTTAATAAAAGTATAAAATTTAGAAAATAGTTCTAGATACAACCAAATAAAAAGCTTTAGATATAGCTAAGCAAATAGATTTGATTATCATTGAATGCTACCTTCTAATTCCTCCCAACTGAAGACAGTCTTTCCCACTCTCTACCTAAAGCTCCTAGAACCTTCCCTGGATTTCCTGTAGTTCTAAGTGCCGTGACCTTGACACAGGGGTCCTCCTTATTCCTCACCAAGAACTAAAAGAAAGATGAAATTTCAAGACCTGTAAGTCATATAAAGTACTGAGAAATTGCTGGTTGTTGGTGAGCCTAGAGGCTGCCTGGGGCTGAAAACAAAGAAAGGAACAGCTTAACCTTAAAGATAAAGAGGAATGTAAAGACATAACAGGGCTATCTGAACTGAGTCAACAACTCACAGAACTCTGACACCCTGCACGTACATGTAATTTTTCTGCTGATGTTTAAATAAGCCAATAATGTGTCGCTATGCTGAATTCTACACCCCTAAGCCCCTTACCCATAAAAACCCCTAGCTTTCGAGCCTCATGGCCGACATCCGTTAGTGTGTGGGATGCATGTGTCGGTCTGGAGCTCCGTCATTAAACTGCCTCATGTGATTACTTACAGCAATAGATTCTCGTGTTTCTTTGGGTGCTCTCTCACTCCTGAGACTAGAGTGGGGGTCCCCGGAAGGGGGTCTTACAGCACCACACAGCCCCTCATTACAGTGATACTGAGGATAAAGGACTTAGTAAAAGAGCAAATGGCTTCTTTTCCAGCCTGCTGCCTCCAGAGATACAACTGAAACTGTGAGGCTGGGATCCCACATCATAAAAGCGTTTACTTTCAGGAGTACTGACAAAGAGCTGATAGGACAGAAAGGAGGGAGGGACACAGTGGAAACAAAGGTCACCTGTCCAGCTGGTGGCATCTCTGTACTCACAGAAGCTGTGACAGCATAGTAGCCTTTTTAATTATATTTTTTGTATATTCCACATGTTCTTGATTTCTGGGGAAGTTTTCTCTTTTAGAGCTCATTCTTGCTACAGACGTTAACAGTTTTGTTCAAGAACATTGGAGTAGAGGCAGCACACTATGTTTTGGCTGCAGACGTATCTCAGGTTTCTTTTCTGGGGTCTAAGAAAGTCGAAAATATGAATAAGCTCTGAATGTGGCGCCTGCAAAAAATTTTAAAACTGATCAACAGTACCCTCTTGTGGCCAAATCAGATAAAGCACTTCCGCTGGTTTCATCCAACTAGCAAGTTTTAGTAGGGAAGATCAATTAGATGTCATTCCTGGATAATTCTCGGTGTTCTAATAATTCAAATTGGTCTTAATTTGCTCATTCAACCAATCACTCTAAAAGAAATGTATAGAATAATTTCGTTGGTATAGTCAATATTCTAGATATTAGATTTATAGTATTGAAAAGACAGACTGAATTGGGCCCACATCTTAGCTGGCAAGCAGATAATGAGGCAGTCAGGGGTGGGGACTGAGAAGGAGCAGTCACAGTGTTCACTGAGAAGGTAACATTATAATAAAGTACTGGATGTGGTGAAGGCACGTCTAGACGCCAAGGTGGAGTGATCCATAGGGATTCAGCAGGCACAGAGCTGGGAGGCTCTCCCCAGGATTCCCTGCCCATAACTCATTAATACAAGTCTATCTGCAGAAATCTGTGTTACTCCAGGTCCCTTTCAGGGCAGGACCCATGCCTGAGGCTTTCTATGCTGAAGCTTCAGCATTTGGGACTCTCTGCAGACTAATACTATGTCAGTTTGACACAGGACCGAGTCATCAGCAAGGAAGGAGCCATCATTGGGAAAATGCCGCATATGGTTGGACTGCAGGCAAGCCTGTAGGGCATTTTCTTAATTAGTAATGTGGGTGGGCACAGTCACTGTGGGTGGGGCCATCCCTGGACTGGTGGTCCTGGGTTGTATAAAAAGGCGGACTGGGCAAGCCGTGGGAAGCAAGCCAGTAAGCAGCTCTCCTCCATGGTCTGTACAGGAACTCCCGCCTCCAGGTTCCTGTGCTGCTTAAGTCCCTCCTCTCACTGCTCTTGAGGATGAGCCATTGAACGGAGCTGTGAGTGAAATCAACCCTTCTCCCGTTGCTTTGCTCATGTGCTTCATCTCAGTGAGAGTAAACATGACCGAGATTCTAAGGCTACATTTATATTATGTGGAGATGAAAGATATGGCCACAGCTAATCAGAAAGTGCAATCAGGGGATTCCTTGACACATGCATCCCTTGTCACATGATTCGTGTGTGTGTGTGTGTGTGTGTGTGTGTGTGTGTGTGTTCTGCTTTTTTTTATTAGATATTTCCTCTATATCTCAAAAATTTTCCCCTTTCCAGGTCTCCCCTTCGGAAACCCTCTATCACATCCCCCCCTCCTTCCCTTGCCTCTGTGAGGATGCTCCCCCATCCACCCACCCCCTCCCATCTTCCCACCCTGCCATTCCCCAACACTGGGGCATCAAACCTACTAGGGCACAAAGGCCTCTCCTCCCACTGATGCCAACAAGGCCATTCTCTGCCATATATGCAGCCAACGCTACGGGTCCCTCCATGTGTATTCTTTGGTTGGTGGTCCAGTCCTCAGGAGCTCAGGGCTCTGGCCTGTTGACACTGTTGCTCCCTCCATGGGGCTGCAAACCCCCTCTGCTCCTTCAATCCCTTCTCCTACATCAGGGACCCCTGTGCTCAGTCCAATGGTTGGTTGCAAGCATCCACCTCTATATTTGTCAGGCACTGGCAGAGCCTCTCAGGAGACATCCATATCAGTAAGCACTTCCCAGCATCCACAATAGCGTCCAGGTTTGGTGGCTGTATATAGGATGGGTCTCCAGGTGGGGCAGTCTCTGGATGGCCTTTCCTTCGGTCTCTGCTCCACACTTTGTCTCCATGTTTCCTCCTGTGAGTGTTTTGTTTACCATTCTAAGAAGCACTGAAGCATCCACATTTTGGTCTTCCTTCTTCTTAGGCTTCATATGGTCTGTGAATTGAATCTTGGGTATTCCAAACTTTTGGGCTAATATCCACTTATCGGTGAGTACATACCGTGCACATTCTTTTGTGACTGGGTTACGCCACTCAGGACGACATTTTCAAGTTCCATCCATTTGCCTGCGAATTTTATGAAGTCATTGTTTTTAATATCTGAGTCGTCTTCCTTCTGTCACACGATTCTTAATAATTCTCTATGCATCGAGCCCTTCTCTCATACTCCATCCTTCTGCATGAGATATACTTAGACATACTGCATCCTTCTATGCTGGTTAGATAGAGTGGCTGCAAAGCACTGGCTCAGGAACATATGGAGTGAAGTAGGGAGCCACCCAGTTGGAATCTTGGACCTATAGATTATGCTGAAGGTCCATGTTGCAAAAGCACCAAGGATTTGCTGTCCCCCAAAAGAGGAGGCTGACACCAGAAGAATTACAGAAGCAGAAGAACACTGCTTTAAATGAACAGTGACGCGGTGGGAAGGTGACTTAGATAAAGTGCCCCAAGTGCTTGCAACATATGCATGAAGACCAGAGTTCAGTTCCCAAGAAGGCGTGTGAATGCTGGTGGGTGTGACTACGCATGCTCATAATTCCCGTGCTTAGAGGGCCAGGACAGGAAGCTATGGTTCTGAGTATGAAATATCTCCTGTAGTCTCTCATGTGTTGAGCACTTGGTCCTCAGCTGGCTGCACTGTTTGGGTAGGTTATGGAATCTGTAGGAAGTGGAACCTTGATGGAGGAAGTCTATCTCTGGGAGGCGGCTTTAAGGTTTCATAGCCTGGCTCCACTCCCTGCTCTCCATCCTCTCTCTGCTTCCTGAATGTGGATGCAATGTGGTCAAGCGGCTACCAGCTTCTGCCTCCCTGACATCCCTTCCCATCGCCATGTCTCCCCGCCATGATGAACTCTAAGACAATGTAAACCTGTTCTCCTTTAATGTTTTTGTCAATGAATTAAGGTTTCTAAAGTTCTTAAAAAACAGCGTGAGAAGGAGAAACTTGGGGGAGGAAAGGATAATTTATACTCTCAGGTCACACTCTATCACTGATTAAAGTCAAGGCAGAAACAACCTCGGAGGGAGTAAGGCACCTGTGGGTCATGTGCATGCAGTACTCATGGAGGCCAGAAGAGGGCATCAGATCCCTTGGGACTGGAGTTAGAGAAGGTAGCTGCCCTATAGGCGCTGAGAGTTGACGCTTTTCTTCAAGAACATTCAATGCTATCAATTGCTGAGCTATCTCTCCATCTATTCCACTTTACTTTTTGAAACAGGGTCTCTCACTGGACCTGAAGCTCACCAATTGGGCCAGACTCACTGTCCCAAAGATCCTACAGTTTCTGCCCCAAACCCTAGCACTGCGATTGTAGGCATATGTTCTGCATTGGGCTTTTTAATCTCAGTTCTTGGGAATCTGAATTCAAGTCCTTGCCCCTGCATGACATGGACTTTATCAATGAGCCATCTCTCCAACTCCTTGACTGTTGATTTTAATAGATTTTATGGGGGACCCAGTGTGCTAATCAATGTACAGAGCATTATCGGGAAGTATGCAGGCAGCATCAGTAACAAGTTAACCTGCAGCAAGATGTTGGCAGAAGACTCGATATTCCAATATTCCTGAGGAACAAAGAACTTTCCTGCTGACAGCTGAAGCAGAAGCTTCGTGCTTATTTGCACAGGTTCTCTAGATCTAACACAGCTCCTCGAAGTCGGGGGTGGGGGGTGGGGGTGGGGAGGGAGGGCAATGTCAATCTCATGGTAGATGCCTGGCCACACGGTGAGCTAGTTGCAGGAGGAAGATAATAAGCTTGCAGAAGGACCATTTGGTTACAAGCACGGTAAGTATGAACACCTGGCTTTTATCCAAGGACAGCATCTCATCCTTCCAGGGAACTCTAAGAAATGGCCTGGATAAAAGGGAGGTCGAACTTTGCATTCTTGGCAGACAAAACAAGAATAGGCAAGGCTGTCTCAACCAATAAGCATAGTGGCTGGCAGGATGTTGTTTTTTCAACCAATGTTAGCCATAGTGGGTGATTCTATTGATATTTGTGGCTAAGTAGCAGACTAGTTAAAATCCAAGGGAGATAAAAGAAGACTCAAAGAACCAGAGTCTGGAGTGGTTGAATTATTGAAGATTAAATACAAAGGGAAACAAGAACTAGGTCTGAATACATCTTTTATATGAAATTGCTCTTGATAGTACTCTCTCTCTCTCTCTCTCTCTCTCGTGTGTGTGTGTGTGTGTGTGTGTGTGTGTGCTTGCAATGGCTAAGCCAGCTTGTTATCAAGTCTCTGTCACTATGAAGAATGATCGTGAAGTACAAAGAGATGAATAGACATGTGGCTGAGGAGGTTTGTGTTAAATCATACACCATTTGCCCAAAACTTGAAATGGGGATACCTCGATATGGAGAACTAGAAACATTAAAATCTCAGGGTGCCTCTAAAATCAAGGGTTTGAAGTACATTCCCCCCAAACACAGTTTCAGGATCTCTTACGGCCTGTTTTGACATGGAGACAGACACACAGAGACCTCGCTTCTAACTATTCAAAATCTCACTTCCTAGCTATTCACCTTGGCTTTTTCTCTCTAATCCGAGAGATGACAGCAGTTCTATAAGCTCTGTTTCTAAGAGCTTGTCTCATCTGTGTCTTTTCTTGCCCTTTCACTTGCTGATGTCAAATCTTTATGAGATTGGGAAGATATTTCTAACCAGAGAGAAAGAATTTGGCTTGTAATTGAATTTTCAATGAAGCCATTATTCTCTGTAGGCTCTGATATTAATCTTAATTGAGGGGCTATTTTCTCAGGCTCTCTGGATGAGAACACCAGTTCTGGGAAATGTTCCTATAACCCAGTCAGACTCTTCCTTATGCAAAACACATATACAGTGTCTAAGCTGTAGTGTTACAGCTAATCTCTAAGGTTACTTGGAATCTGGGTTTTTTTTTGTTTGTTTGTTTGATTCTTTCCATTTTTGCTAAAATTGGAAGATGTGTGTGTGTGTGTGTGTGTGTATGTATGTATGTATATCCCTTTTGCTATATATATACATATACATATGTGTGTGTGTATATATATATGTACATATACATATATTGCTAAGCTTACCAATAAAAAATGGTTTGCAAGTAGCTCCACACAAATAAACAAATTTGTAGCACAAATGCCCTCTTCAACTTAAAAGGCTCTTCAACTTAAAAGTAGATATGCCTGTTCTCCTGGCCCATCCCATCTCCCCACCCCCACTCCACTCCACACTTGACCAAGTGACTTTATTCTGAATTATACAGGCATCTCCATCTTCAGGGCTTTGTTTGTGAAAGGCTTGGGGCAGCTGGCTGAGAGTTCAGCAGGGAGGTTAGTAGAATGGTCAAATTCTCTAGGCCTCAAACACAAAGTTGCATATTTCCAGCTGTGATTCTCTACAGAGCCAAGGTTCCTGGGAACTGAGAGCCCAGCATCCTTCTTTATGTTATAGTGAGGATGAGTTTCAGATAATAGCAATGTAAGAACTGTTTCTGTGGTAGACTGTAGTGGTAGATTGTCTAGCCTTTTGCGTGTGACTTTTTGTTTGTTTGTTTGTTTTTGTTTTTTGAGTATGGTCTTTAAAAGCATTTTACACTTAAGTTTTGACATAGCTACTAACTTTATATGAATGTCATTTATGTATGTAGAACCTTGAAAATATTAGTCTCCATATTAAGCCATTTCTCCAAAGAGCTCATTCAGCAGACATGAAGTGTGTCTTAAACTCTTAAACTCTTACTCCCTAAGGTTGAGCCAATCAGCTTATGAGGGGGGAGTTTTAAAAAGCAAAACAAAATGAATAGCTTCTACTCTCTCCACACTGCCTGATTTCTCCATATAAATACAAAGACTTAACCCAGTCAAAACAAAATGTCTGAACCATTTTTCCTTGCTCACGGTCTAAATGATTAATAGAAATTAGCCAAGGGGTACTCTCCTAAACCAATAATATGCAAATATGCAAATATCTGAAGCCAAACCTGGAAGTAAAGGACAGTGTGTGGGAGAAGAAATTGCACAGCAACAATCTTCTCTTTCTCTCTAGTATTCTAGCCATGTGTAAGAGCTGGGTATTCAGCCTGTACCATCTGGCAAAGGCCTAGAGAGTCTCTGCCTCAGCATGGAAGTCAGAAGACTGAACTAGTGCAGACAAAAGTTCAGAAGACTGAAAGACATCTTGGGTGAGCATAGTTCTATTCTAGCTCCCCTGCACCTATGAATCTGCACGTAGTACTTGCATTATTTATTGTGATAAAGCCCTGGCCTGACTAACTTAATGAAGAAGGTTTGTTTGTTTGTTTGTTTGTTTGTTTGTTTCACTTGCAGTTCAGGATTATTCCATCAAGTCAGTCAACTCTTGGTAGCAAGATGGGCTTAATCTGGCCCATCTTGGTTTGTGGCAGCAGGACTTGCCAACAGCTTCCTCACAGCTCTGTAGATGGAGAAGCAGAGAAAATAGGTAGGAGCAGGGATAGGCTAAGAGCTGTGAGCTACACTCTCACGGTCCATTTTCTCTACCGAAGCCCACCTTCCACAAGTTCAACAACTTCCCATTGAGCCTCTAGAGACATTTCATATTCAAACCATAATGTTGGTCTTCCTTCTTTCCTCCCTTCCTTCTTTCCTTCCTTCCTTCCTTCCTTCCTTCCTTCCTTCCTTCCTTCCTTCCTTCCTTCCTTCCTTTTTTCCTCCCTCCCTCCCTCCCTCCCTCCCTCCTCCCTCCTTTCTTCCTTCCCTCCCATGTGTCTGTCTTTCCTCTTTTATCCTTGGCTCATCATTAGAGACATACTAATTAGGGGCTGCTGGTACACTATGAAGCATACTTTTGTTAATGGTGATATTTAGTTTAACAGCTGCCCTGTCCACTCCACAAAAGACTGCTTTCACCGTAATGGAGAGCTAAGCCACAAAGCAGTGCAAGCAAAGCCCAGATCCCTGCCAGTGCACCTTGCTTCTGCTCTTGTTCCTGATCCACAGGGAGTCATGAGTCCCAGCTCAGTATTCACCATTGTCTTCTTCTTGGCTGGGAGCATCATTACACCTCACATGACTCTAGGATCACATGACTCTAGGATCACATGACTCTAGGATCACATGACTCTAGGATCACATGACTCTAGGATCACATGGCTCTAGGATCACATGACTCTAGATGCTTCTGTGTAAATGAGAAAAGCAAAGCTGTACACCTTGTTCTAATGACGGTCTGTTGTGAAATCCACCCTAAGACCCAATGAGTCGCACTGATATCTCTTGGTGAGAAACTGGGTTTTTTGAGGTGAAGCTGAGGTACTGCAACCGTATGGACAATCAGAAAGAGAACAGTCTAGGGTTTAATGGGTGCTCTGGTCTCTCTGGAGCAGGAGACATGTGAAGAGGACAACTGGAAGGACCTTGGCCTACTGGTATTTCAGTGCTTGCTTTGGAGATGCTGTGGAGGGGTGGACTGCACACATGTCTGAAAATAGATAACAGTTTTTGTGCTGTGGATTCATCCCCAAGTTCCACCCTGAGCCTTTAAGACAGTGGTTCTCAACCTCCCTAATGCTATGACCCTTGAACGTTTCTCATGTCATGGTGACCCCCCAGCCATAAATTTATTTTGTTGCTACTTCATAACTGTAGGTTTTGTTATGAATCAATGTAAAAATCTGATATTCAGGATATCCGACATGCTACTCCTTTGGGGGTTGAGAACAGGTTGAGAGCCTCTGCTTTAAGAGCTGGCCCAGGGTTTACTGAGTCTACTCGTGTTAAAGCACTGAAGATTTTGACCCTGTGCACATTTGACAATGCCTGGAGATACTTTGGGTTTTCACAACTGTTTGGTGAGTGGTGGTCCTGGCATGTGGTAGGTGGAGGTCCGGAATGCTGTTAAACAGGCTCCTAATGCACAGATGTCAGAAGAACTAAGACAGATGGCAGCAGAGCAAGCATGAGAAATCCTTCCTCGAATCTTCTTTTCACTAACCTCCTATAGGTGATCTAATAAAGAAATTTCTCCTAAGTAGGAGTGTACCTGAGTAGGCAGGCGACTTGGGGATGACTGGGGGTGCACATCTAGGGGGTAAGTGGGTTCTTCGGTGGTTATAGAGGAGCCCTGCCATCCATTTTTTTCTAAGTTCTGATTGCATGTTAGTGTGTAACAATGTTGAAAGGACACTGGTGTGACAGTTACAGACTTACTTAGCACACTCAGAGAAGGCCCATCCGAGTGTTGAGATGACAGCCACAAGCTTTAGATGGGAGGACCATATTGCAACCTGATCAGCTTGTTGGATCCATAGAGATTCTTCTAGTTTCTCTAAGTGAAGAAGAGCCATTTTCAATTTTTCCATACATTCAAGACACAAGCGTTTGCTTTGGTTCTGTCCATGGAAGAAGCTGAGAGTCAGGGATAATAAGTTCTTCACTGAAGCTGAGCCACCTATATGTAAGACTCCAGACTTTATGGCTGAACTTAAATGCAAGGGAATTAAGGGCAATGAAATGGGTGTGTCTGGAGGATTGCCCCAGGCAGAAGTGAGATCTAACTGCATGAGAAGCAGGAAAGCAAAAGTCACGAGTCTTTCAGTGTGCAAATAAAAAAGACCACTCATTCCAGGGCCACAGAGTCTGGCATTATACTACCCTTAGTCCCTTGCCTTCAATCAATCTTACCTTACCATCTGGACCTGCCTCTCTCTTCCTCACGCCATCCTGTTTCTTACATACCTCTCCTCTCCCTCTCTCACACTCTTAGGCACATGTCTCAAGAAGGCACACGTTGCATCAAGAACAAGAGTGCACTTGATTGACTATGCGAAGACGGTACTTTAAAATTTGAAGAATTTAAAACCTATTACTGTACTTAACTTGTGGTGGTTCTCATCCTTGAATCATGAATCTCTTAAAAGGGAAAAACAATAAAAATCTATGAGCTGTCTTCCCAGAACCATAGGGTCATAAGCACCATCTACATACTATTTCAATAAATTTATAGGTGTTTCTGAGAACATTAAACACTTCATGTTTTTTTTTAAAAATCCCTGGAAATGAATTATGAGGTCAATAATCCATAACCATCTTACTGGCTCATACATATTTACAGTAGGGGCTGAAACTCAAATGTCTGTGGGGATCATTTGAGAAACACAGCCCAGGGAGGATCCAGGGCAACAGACTAGGAAGTGTTAGGGTGACCTTGTGAGATGCTTTCCATTGCAAAGACAGCTTATGCCACCTCTGTCCATCTCTGAGCACATAGGCTCAGTATTGTAGGAGTTTATATTCCTACAGGAAGACAAGAATCTTAATTTTATTGTATTTCCTTATTTTTACCAGATAATGCCAGCAAACAATATACTAGTGGTATTGATTCTGTTACATTTTCTCATTTTTTTCAAGTACACACACACACACATTTCAAAGAACACCCATGTCTCTACCACAAGTTTTTTAAAGAAACATTTTACTTTGTATGCCTTATTAAAGATGTGACTTTATCCATTCCTCTGTCCAGTCATCCTTCTTTGTACTTCATATACAGTTTAATCTAGGTATAGACATCAAAACACTTCAAAGATGTTTTAGATCATTCAGTTTGATTTTTTAATTAGATGTTTTCTTTATTTACCTTTCAAATGTTATCGCTTTTCCTGGTTTCCCCTCCAAAAACCCACTATCCCCTCCCTCTGCTCACCAACCCACCCACTCCTGCTTCCCTTTCCTGGCATTCCCCTACCTTCTCAGGACCAAGGGCCTCTCCTCCCATTGATGTCCAAAAAGACCATCCTCTGCTACATATGTAGCTGGAGCCAAGAGTCCCACCATGTGTTTTCTTTGGTTGGTGGTTTAGTCCCTGGGAGTTCTGGGGGTACTAGTTGGTTCATATTGTTGTTCCTCCTATGGGGCTGCAAGCTCCTTCAGCTCCTTCAGTCCTTTCTCTAGATCCTCATTGGGAACCCTGTGCTCAGTCCAATGATTGGCTGAGAGCATTCACCTCTGTATCTGTCAAGCACTGACAGAGCCTCTCAGGAGACAGCTATATTATATTATCCTGTCAGCAAGCACTTGTTGGTATCCACAATAGCGTCTGGATTTGGTGACTGCATATGGGATGGATTTCCAGGTGGGGCAGTCTCTGGATGGGCTTTCCTTCAGTCTCTGCTCCATACTTTGTCTCTGTATCTCCCCCCCACACACACCATGGGTACTTTGTTCCCCCTTCTAAGAAGGACCGAAGTATCCATACTTTGGTCTTCCTTCTTCTTGAGCTTCATTTGGTCTGTGAATTGTACCTTGGGTATTCTGAACTTCTGGGCTAATATCCATTTATCAGTGAGTGTATTCAATGTGTGTTCTTTTGTGATTGGGTTACCTCACTCAGGATGATATTTTCTAGGTCCATTTATTTGCCTACAAATTTCATGAATTCATTTGTTTTTAATAGCTGAGTAGTAATCCATTGTGTAAATATACCACATTTTCTGTATTCATTCCTCTGTTGAGAGACATCTGGATTCTTTCCATTTTCTGGCTATTATAAATAAGGCTACTGTGAACATAGTGGAGCATGTGTCCTTATTACATGTTGGAGCATCTTCTGGGTATGCCCAGGAGTAGTATAGCTGGGTCCTCTTGTAGTACTATGTCCAATTTTCTGAGGAACTGCAAACCTGATTTCCAGAGTGGTTGTACCAGCTTGCAATCCCACCAGCAATGGAGGAGTGTTCCTCTTTCTTCACATCCTTGCCAGCATCTGCTCTCACCTGAGCTTTTGGTCTTAGCCATTCTGACTGGTATGAGGTGGAATCTCAGGTTGTTTTGATATGCATTTCCCTGATGACTAAGGATGTTGAACATTTTTTTAGGTGCTTCTCAGCCATTTGGTATTCCTCACTTGAGAATTCTTTGTTTACCTCTGTTCCCCATTTTTAATAGGGTTATTTGGTTCTCTGGATTCTAACTTCTTGAGTTCTTTGTATATATTGGATATTAGAATCTGTGAGATGTAGGATTGGTAAAGATCTTTTCCCAATTTTTTGGTTGCTGCTTTGTCCTATTGACAGTGTCCTCTGCCTTACAGAAGCTTTGCAACTTTATGAGGTCCCATTTGTCAACTTTTGATCTTAGAACATAAGCTACTGGTATTCTGTTCAGGAAAAGTTCCCCTGTGCCCATGTGCTCAAGGCTTTTCCCCACGTTCTTTACTATTGGTTTCTTTACTACTGGGCATTTGGTTTTATGTGAAGATCCTTGATCCACTTGGACTTGAGCTTTGTACAAGGAGATAAGAATGAGTTGACGTGCATTCTTCTGCCTGCTAACTGCCAGTTGAACTAGCACCATTTGTTGAAAATGCTGTCTTTTTTTCTACTGGATGGTTTTAGCTCCTATGTCAAAGATCAAGTGACCATAGGTGAGCGGGTTCATTTCTGGATCTTCAATTTTATTCAATTTGATCTACTTGCCTGTCACTGTACCAATACTATGCAGTTTTTATGACTATTGCTCGGTAGTACAGCTTGGGGTCAAGGATGCTGATTCCCCCAGAAGTTCTTTTATTGTTGAGTATAGTTTTCTCTCTCCTGGGTCTTTTGTTATTCCAGATGAATTTGAGAATTGCTCTTTCTAACTCTATGAAGAATTGAGTTGGAATTTTGATGGGGTTGCACTGATTCTGTGGATTGCTTTTGGGAAGATGGCCATTTTTACTATATTAATCCTGCCAAACCATGAGCATGGGAGATCTTTGCATCTTCTGAGTTCTTCTCCAATTTCTTCCTTCAGAGACTTGAAGTTCTTGTCATACAGATCTTTCACTTGTTTGGTTAGAGTCACACCAAGATATTTTATATTGTTTGTAACTACTGTGAAGGGTGTCATTTCCCTATTTTCTTTCTCAGTCTGTTTATCCTTTGAGCATAGGAAGGCCACTGATTTGTTTGAGTTAATTTTATATCCAGCAACTTTGCTCAAGTTGCCTATCAGCTTTAGGAGTGCTCTGGTGGAAGTTTTGGGGTCACTTAAGTGTACTATCATATTGTCTGCAAATCGTGATAGTTTGACTTCTTCCTTTCTAATATGTATCCTGTTGACCTCCATTTGTTCTCTAATTGCTCTAGCTAGAACTTCAAGTATTATATTGAATACATAGGGAGAGAGATGGCAGCCTTGTCTAGTCACAGATTTTAGTGGGATTGCTCCAAGTTTCTCTCCATTTAGTTTGATGTTGACTACTGGTTTGCTGTATATTGCTATTACTTTGCTTAGGCATGGGTCTTGAATTCCTGATCTTTCCAAGACATAAAGTGATGTTAAATTTTGTTAAGTGCTTTTTCAGCATCTAATGAAATGATCATGTGTTTTTTTTTTTTGCTTTGAGTTTGCTTATGTAATGGATTAAATTGATGGATTTCGGTATATTGAACCATCCCTGCATCCTTGGGATGAAGCCTACTTGATCATAGTGATTTGATTTGGTCTTGGAGTCAGTTGGCAAGAATTTTATTAAGTATTTTTGCATTGATATTAATAAGGAAAATTGGTCTGGTTTTCTTTGTTAGGTCTTTGTGTGGTTTTGGTATCAGCATAATTGTGGCTTCATAGAACGAACTGGGCAGTGTTCCTTCAGTTTCTATTTTGTGGAATAGTTTGAGGGGTATTGTTATTAGGTCTCCTTTGAAGGTCTCATAGAATTCTGCACTAAACTCATCTGGTCCTGGGCTTTTTTGGTTAGGAGACTTTTAATGACTGTTTCTATTTCTTTAGGGGTTATGGAACTGTTTAGATGGTTTATCTGATCCTGATTTAACTTTAGTATTTGGTATCTGTCTAGAAAATTGTCCATTCCATCCAGATTTTCCAGTTGTGTTAGTATAGGCTTTAGTAGTAGGGGCTGATGATTTTTTTGGATTTCCTCAGTTTCTGTTGTTATGTCTCCCTTTTCATTTCTGATTGTGTTAATTTGGATATTGTCTCTGTACTCTCTGGTTAGTCTGGCTAAGGGTTTATCTATCTTATTGATTTTTCTCAAAGAATCAGCTCATGGTTTTGATGATTCTTTTATAGTTCTTTTTATTTCTAATTGGTTAATTTCAGCCCTGAGTTTGATTATTTCCTGTCGTCTACTCCTCTTGGGTGTATTTGCTTCTTTTTGTTCTAGAGCTTTCAGGTGTGCTGTGAAGCTGCTAGTGTATGCTCTCTCCAGTTTCTTTTTGGAGGCACTCAAAGCTATTGGTTTTCCTCTTAGCACTGCTTTCATTGTGCCCCATAAGTTTGGGTATGTTGTCCCTTCATTTTCATTAAATTCTAAAAAGTCTTTAATTTCTTACTTTATTTCTTCCTTGACCAAGTTATCATTGAGTAGAGTGTTGTTCATCTTCCATGTGTATATGGGTTTTCTGTTGCTGTTGGTTGTTGTTGTTTCCTTTTGTTTTGTTTTGTTTTGTTTTGTTTTTGCTATTGAAGACCAGCCTTAATCCTTAGTGATCTCATAGGAGGCATGGGATTATTTCAATCTTCTTGTATCTGTTGATGTTTGTTTTGTGACCAATTATATGGTCAGTTTTGGAGAAGGTACCATGAGGTGAGCTTCAGTAAAGTTCCTTTTATGAATGTGGGTACCCTTGCATTTGGAGCATAGTTTTTCAGAATTGAGAGTTCTTCTTGGTAGATTTTTCCTTTGATGAGTATGAAGTGTCCTTCCTTATCTTTTTTGATTACTTTTGGTTGAAAGTAAATTTTATCTGATATTAGAATGGCTACTGGGCTAGAGAGGTGGGTCAGTGGTTAAGAGCACTGACTGCTCTTCCAGAGGTCCTGAATTCAAATCCCAGCAACCAAATAGTGACTCACAACCATCAGTAATGAGATCTGACTCTGACACCCTCTTCTGGTGCATCTGAAGACAGCTTCAGTGTACTTAGATATAATAATAAATAAATCTTTTTAAAAAATGGCTACTTCAGCTTGTTTCTTTGGACCATTTGCTTGGAAAATTGTTTACCAGCCTTTTACTCTGAGGTAGTGTTTGTCTTTGACACTGAGGTGCATTTCCTATATGCAGCAAAATGCTGGGACCTATTTACATATCCAGTCTGTTAGTCCATGTCTTTTTATTGGAGGAGTCTACTGATGTTAAGAGATATTAAGGAACAATGATTATTGCTTCCTGTTATTTTTTATTTTAGTTTTATGTTTGTGTGGTTATCTTCTTTTGGGTTTGTTGAAAGATTACTTTCTTGCTTTTTCTAGGGTGTAGTTTCCCTCCTTGTGTTGGCATTTTCCATCTATTATCCTTTGTAGGGCTGGATTTGTGGAAAGACATTGTGTAAATTTGGTTTTGTCATGGAATATCTTGGTTTCTCCAGCAATGGTAATTGAGAGTTTTGCTGGGTATAGTAGTCTGGGCTGCCATTTGTGTTCTCTTAGGGCCTGTATGAGATATGCCTAAGATCTTCTAGCTTTCATTGTCTTTGGTGAGAAGTCTGGTGTAATTCTGATAGGTCTGCCTTTATATGTTACTTGACTTCTTTCCCTTACTGCTTTTAATATTCTTTCTTTGTTTAGTGCATTTGGTGTTTTGATTATTATTATCTTTTCTGATCCACTCTATTTGGAGTTCTGTAGGCTTCTTGTATGTTCATGGGCATCTTTTTCTTTAGGTTAGGGAGGCTTTCTTCTATAATTTTGTTGAAGATATTTACTGGTTCTTTCAGTTAGGAATCTTCACTTTCTTCTATACCTATTATCCTTACATTTGATCTTCTCTTTGTGACCTGGATTTCCTGGATGTTTGGGTTAGGAGATTTTGCATTTCACATTTTCTTTGACTGCTATGTCAATGTTTTCTATAGTATCTTTTGCACCTGAGATTCTCTTTTGCACCTCTTGTATTCTGTTGGTGATGCTTGCATCTATGATTACTGATCTCTTTCTTAGGTTTTTCTGTCTCCAGGGTTGTCTCCCTTTGTGATTGCTTTATTGTTTCTATTTCCATTTTTAGATTCTTGATGGTTTCATTCAGTTCCTTCACCTGTTTGGTTGTGTTTTCCTGTAATTCTTTAAGGGATTTTTGTGTTTCCTCTTTAAGGTCTTCTACCTGATTACCTGTGTTCTCTTGTATTTCTTTAAGGGAGTTATTTATGTCCTTCTTAAATTCCTCTTTCATCATTATGAGATGTTAATTTAATTCAGAGTCTTGCTTTTCTGGTGTGTTGGGGTAACCAGGATTCTCTGTGATGGGAGAACGGGGTTCTGATGATGCCAAGTAGCCTTGGTTTCTGTTGCTTATGTTCTTGCACTTGCCTTTCACCATCTGGTTATCTCTGATGTTAGCTGGTATTGCTGTCTCTAACTGTGGCTTGTTTCTCCTGCAAACCTGTGAGACCAGTTCTCTCCAGGAGGAATTTAGGTATGGAGAGCTGTGGTACAGGGTCAGCTCTGGGGTGCAGTCAGAAACCAGAAGGGTCTTGTCCCCAGCTCTTCCTTGTTTCCTGTGTCCTGATGACTCTGGGAGCGTCCCTCTTGGGCCAGGAATTTGAAGAGAAGTGGTGGTCTTACCTGTGCTCGCAGGTGTATAGGCACTCCTAGGAGACCATCTCTCTCCAGGCGATATTTGTGTATGTAGTTTTGTGGCACAGGATCATCTCTGGGCACAGACAGAAACTGGAAGACGCCTGTCCCAGGCAGGTCCTCGGTTCCTGTGTCTTGAGGGTTTCGAGTGGGTTACTCTGAGCAGCAGTGGTGGTCTTACCTGTGCTTACAGGCCTGTCTGCACTCCTGGGAGCCAACTCTCTCCCGGTGCCACCTGTATATGGAGCCTTGTGGCAGAGAATGGACTCCAGGCCAAGTTTGATTTTCTATTTTGACATCTTATTTGGATGTTTTGTCCATGAGTGCTTACATATATATTTTATGAGTATACAGAGTGTGTGTCATATATGCATGCATGTATGTGAGTGTGTATGTTTGTTAGAGGGCAAACAAGGGGCTGGGTATCTTCCTCTATCACATTCCTCCTTTTTCTTTTGAGACAGTTTCTTTCACAGAACCTGGAGCTAGCATAGCTTCTAGCAAGCCCCTGCAATACTCCTGCATTTGCCCCTTACCAGGCCCATTTTTATTGTTGTTGGTTGATTGCCTGGCTGGTTTGGCATGGATTATGGGAATTTAAACCTGAGTCCTCATACTCATGCATAAAATTGCTGTTACCCAACTTTTCCCCCAGCCCTATCTTTTTTTTTTTTTTTTTTTGAGACAAGGTTTCTCTGTGTAGCCCTGGCTGTCCTGGAACTCACTTTGTAAACCAGGCTGGCCTTGAACTCAGAAATCCGCCTGCCTCTGCCTCCCAAGTGCTGGGATTAAAGGCGTGTGCCACCACGCCCGGCCTTCCCCAGCCCTATCTTAAGTGAAGCCTCCATCTCTGAATTTACATATTTTTGTGTATGACATAATTAACCAGAAGTGTCACTTGCCATATTGCTAGAACAGTATTTAGGCTTGGTGATGATGTGTTGACTTGTGAATAGGACAGACATGACAAGGGTAAGGGTAGAAGTGGTGTGAAAATCCATAGTCTATCCCAAGCAGTTTTTTTTTTTTTAACAACGTTTTATAGTTAAAATACACATCCTTTACATGGACACAAATGTATATGGAAGGAATGCTGTGGGGAAGACCTCAGCAGCCATGACTAGATGACAGTGTGTACAGGTTAAGGAAACATAGAGGCACAGAAATCAGAGAGATGAGTCACAAACACAGACAAGGTTTTACTAAGGGACAAGTTATTTTCTCTGAGTGAACTGGAAGGAAGGGAAGGGCTCATTAAGTAGTAAACGATACACACAAAAGGAAAATATGTATACCCATGGTTGTTGATGCTATTTTTGTGTACTATGCCACACAGAAAGTTAAGTACTTTGCCACATTATAGCTGTACATTTAGAAAGAAAAATCAAACTATAATATAGGCATAGATGAGGAAATTGAAGTATTATAGGACATTATACCTCAGAAATCGTACTGTTAGTCAAACCAGAGCTAAGACATGAACTCATGCCTTTCTTATTTAAACATCTTCTTCTATTATTATTTTTTTAGTGCAGAATTCTTTTTTTATTAGGTATTTTCTTCATTTACATTTCCAATGCTATCCCAAAAGTCCCCCATACCCCCCCATCCCCCACCCACCCACTCCCACTTCTTGGTCCTGGCGTTCCCCTATATTGGGGCATATAAAGTTTGCAAGACCAATGGGCCTCTCTTTCCACTGATGGCCAACTAGGCCATCTTCTGATACATATGCAGCTAGAGACAGGAGCTCCAGGGGGTACTGGTTAGTTCATATTGTCGTTCCACCTATAGGGTTGCAGATCCCTTTAGCTCCTTGGTTACTTTCTCTAGCTCCTCCATTGGGGGCCCTGTGATCCATTCAATAGCTGACTGTGAGCATCCACTTCTGTGTTTGCTAGGCCCCAGCATAGTCTCACAAGAGACAGCTATATCAGGGTCCTTTCAGCAAAATCTTGCTGGTGTATGCAATGGTGTCAGCGTTTGGAAGCTGATTATGGGATGGATCCCCGGGTATGGCAGTCTCTAGATGGTCCATCCTTTCATCTCAGCTCCAAACTTTATCTCTGTAACTCCTTCCATGGGTGTTTTGTTCCCAATTCTAAGAAGGGGCAAAGTGTCCACACTTTGGTCTTTGTTCTTCTTGAGTTTCATGTGTTTTGCAAATTGTATCTTATATCTTGGATATTCTAAGTTTCTGGGCTAATATCCACTTATCAGTGAGTACATATCATATGTGTTCTTTTGTGATTGGGTAACCTCACTCAGGATGATGCCCTCCAGGTCCATCCATTTGCCTAGGAATTTCATAAATTCATTCTTTTTAATAGCTGAGTAGTACTCCATTGTGTAAATGTACCACATTTTCTGTATGCATTCCTCTGTTGAGGGGCATCTAGATTCTTTCCAGCTTCTGGCTATTATAAATAAGGCTGCTATGAACATAGTGGAGCATGTGTCCTTCTTACCGGTTGGAACATCTTCTGGATATATGCCCAGGAGAGGTATTGCTGGATCCTCCAGTAGTACTATGTCCAATTTTCTAAGGAACCACCAGACTGATTTCCAGAGTGGTTGTACAAGCTTGCAATCCCACCAACAATGGAGGAGTGTTCCTCTTTCTCCACATCCTCGCCAGCATCTGCTGTCACCTGAATTTTTGATCTTAGCCATTCTAACTGATGTGAGGTGGAATCTCAGGGTTGTTTTGATTTGCATTTCCCTGATGATTAAGGATGCTGAACATTTTTTCAGGTGCTTCTCAGCCATTCAGTATTCCTCAGATTCCTTTGTTTAGCTCTGAGCCCCATTTTTAATGGGGTTATTTGATTTTCTGGAGTCCACCTTCTTGAGTTATATATATTGGATATTAGTCCCCTATCTGATTTAGGATAGGTAAAGATCCTTTCCCAATCTGTTGGTGGCCTTTTTGTCTTATTGACACTGTCTTTTGCCTTACAGAAGCTTTGCAATTTTATGAGGTCCCATTTTTTCGATTCTTGATCTTATAGCACAAGCCATTGCTATTATTATATTATTGATCATCTAAAGTTTTTTTTTTTTTCAATTTGGAAACAGGAGTTTTTTGTAACAAGATGTGACTGAAACCTACTACAAAATGTGTGGAGTCCAATGTAAAGTGCAAACATGAAGCCCATTGCTCATAAATAAGGTAGAATTTTAAAATATCAAAGGAAAGCATTCTCTAAGTTGCAGTGATATTCTGTACTTGCGTCTTTGGTGGCTACACTGGACAGATGTCCACAGAAGTTGTCCTTGGCTATGCTACTGTAATAGGACACTGGGGCCCACTGAGTGTCTTACAAGAGAAGAGAATTCCAGAGTAGATCCCAAGACAGGGTATTCTCACCATCTCATCTAGTGATCTGGAACTGTAAACTTATGCAGGATGAACACTTTACTGTACTCTGTGTCAAACAGATGACACAGGAATTAAACATGTTAGGTTTAGTGATTGGTGGGCATTCGCTCTTTCTGAACTTGCTTGGTCAGAAAGGTCTCCAGTCAACCCTCACTCCAGCATTGGTGCAACAGATTCTGGATGGGTCCCTTCTGACCACCACTGTCAATGTTCTCTAGTCTCCATGGATGGAAGTAGGTAATTCCTCCTTTTCCACATTTACAACCCAATCCTCTCCACAGATGTAACTTTTGTGAGCCCTCCTGTGATTCCATTCCCAGAAGAAACTGGTCATCTATAACATATGCATAAGCATCATGCACACACCCTCAGTCACTTCCAGATACCAAATTCTGTCAGGCAGAATGGACCCAAGAATAAATGGGAAGCCAGTGAGGGTCTTTGCATAATATATGCAAAGTTGAGCGCAGGTCTCCTTGGGCAGAGTGGTGGAGCTGTCTAGTTTGGATCCAAACTTCTTCTGTCTACTACCCAATCTTTTCAGGGGTTCCTGTTTTATCTTGGCATGTGCTGTAGAGGCCCTTGTTTGAGCAGCATCATTCCTTTCTTCCTTCATAATAGCTTGTTTCCTACAGGCACAGACCTGGCCCCCTTTTTCAAACTTCAATCGCTCTCAGAAGACTTTTTTTCTTTCCCTGAGTTCTATACCTGTGTATACCAGGAGAAAAGAAACCTTATGTGTCAAATTGGACTCAGGCTAGTACCTAACACTAATCTGATGGATTGCTTCACATGTCAACACCATTGTTCTGGGATGAGTAGGAAGTAAACATTGGATAGACTATGTCTCTTGGTAAAGGATGCTTTCCACAGACTCCCAGCTGCTGTAACCTGTGTGTCAACTATATTTATTGTTCAGCAAGGGGGATGTCCTTTCTGTGAAGTGAGCAAAACAGGGGGTATAATATTTATTCTCTGTGTCAAAATTTAAGTGATAATTTTGTTATTAAATGTTACTGTAAGAAAAAAAAATGGATGCCAGTAGGTGTGAAATGAAACTGACACCGGAACAATGCAAGCGCATTAGCTGCTGAATGTTTTCCTGAGAGAAACGTGTGATGGTAATGGTTATACGCATATATCTCCATGTATGTATGTGTGCATACAATGTATGTGCATATATGTATGTGTTACATGTTATTTGTATTTATTCATATCAACACAGGTATCTGAAGGACTTACATGAACTTGACAGTGTCCTGTGCAGTCTGATCTGCCCACCTCTCCAGCCCGTGGGCACCCTCCCATCTGAGCCCCTTGAAGCCACCTTGAAGTTATTCACACTGTCTTTTCTCAGTTCTTAAATACAGTTTAAGTTTTCTCCTGAATCTCAAATGCCAAGAATTACCCCCCACCACCACCCCAGGAAGCCTTTCTCATACCCCTGCTCCTCCCAGCCCCACCTGCTGGGTCTGCCCAGGTTCTCTTTTATTCTGCTTTCAGGGAGTACATTTTTTTTTCCTCTCTGGTATTCAATCTAAGAAGTGCTTCTATTTCTCTGTATATGTCTCAGTATCTTTGATGAGAGGCTCCTCATTCCTGCTGATACTCCTCTGTGTGATCATATTGTTCACCTCAGTTTCCTCCTAAGTTCAAACTGAAAGAAAGCTTGTTGGTGACCTGTCCATTACCATGATCTAGAAAAAAGAATCTTGTATTTAAAAGTGTCTCATTGCTGCCTTGATGCTGGGATTATCATAAACTTGTATTTATTTCTTGTACATTTCAAATTACAGTTTTTGTGTGATACTATCATAATGAGAAGGGATTTTACATGTTGTTTCACTTCTGTTGGAGGCTGCAGCTGTCCTCTGCAGAGCCTGCTGCTTCAGGTTCTTTTTTTTTATTTTTAATATTTTTATTACATATTTTCCTCAATTACATTTCCAATGCTATCCCAAAAGTCCCCCATAGCGCCCCCCACTTCCCTACCCACCCATTCCCATTCTTTTGGCCCTGGCATTCCCCTATATTGGGGCATATAAAGTTTGCAAGTCCAATGGGCCTCTCTTTCCAGTGATGGCCGACTAGGCCATCTTTCCATACATATGCAGCTAGAGACAAGAGCTCCGGGGTACTGGTTAGTACATCATGTTGTTCCAACAATATGGTTGCAGATCCCTTTAGCTCCTTGGGTACTTTCTCTAGCTTCTCCATTGGGAGCCCTGTGATACATCCAATAGCTGACTGTGAGCATCCACTCCTGTGTTTGCTAGGCCCCGGCATCGTCTCACAAGAGACAGCTATATTTGGGTCCTTTCAGCAAAATCTTGCTAGTGTATGCAATGGTGTCAGCGTTTAAAAGCTGATTATGGGATGGATCCCTGGATACGGCAGTCTCTAAATGGTCCATCCTTTCATCACAGCTACGAACTTTGTCTCTGTAACTCCTTCCCTGGGTGTTTTGTTCCCAATTCTAAGAAGGGGCACAGTGTCCACACTTTGGTCTTCATTCTTCTTGAGTTTCATGCGTTTATCAAATTGTATCTTATATCTTGGGTATCCTAAGTTTTGGGCTAATATCCACTTATCAGTGAATACATATTGTGTGAGTTCTTTTGTGATTGTGTTACCTCACTCAAGATGATGCCCTCCAGGTCCATCCATTTGGCTAGGAATTTCATAAATTCATTCTTTTTAATAGCTGAGTAGTACTCCATTGTGTAAATGTACCATAATTTCTGTATCCATTCCTCTGTTGAGGGACATCTGGGTTCTTTCCAGCTTCTGGCTATTATAAATAGGGCTGCTATGAACATAGTGGAGCATGTGTCCTTTTTACCGGTTGGAACATCTTCTGGATATATGCCCAGGAGAGGTATTGCTGGATCCTCCGGTAGTACTATGTCCAATTTTCTGAGGAACCGCCAGACTGATTTCCAGAGTGGTTGTACAAGCTTGCAATCCCACCAACAATGGAGGAGTGTTCCTCTTTCTCCACATCCTCGCCAGCATCTGCTGTCACCTGAATTTTTGATCTTAGCCATTCTAACTGGTGTGAGGTGGAATCTCAGGGTTGTTTTGATTTGCATTTCCCTGATGATTAAGGATGTTGAACATTTTTTCAGGTGCTTCTCTGCCATTCGGTATTCCTCAGGTGAGAATTCTTTGTTCAGTTCTGAGCCCCATTTTTTAATGGGGTTATTTGACTTTCTGGAGTCCATCTTCTTGAGTTCTTTATATATATTGGATATTAGTCCCTTATCTGATTTAGGATAGGTGAAGATCCTTTCCCAATCTGTTGGTGGATTTTTTGTCTTATTGATGGTGTCTTTTGCCTTGCAGAAGCTTTGCAGTTTCATGAGGTCCCACTTGTCAATTCTCGATCTTACAGCACAAGCCATTGCTGTTCTATTCAAGAATTTTTCCCCTGTGCCCATATCTTCAAGGCTTTTCCCCACTTTCTCCTCTATGAAGTTTCAGTGTCTCTGGTTTTATGTGAAGTTCCTTGATCCACTTAGACTTGACCTTAGTACAAGGAGATAGGAATGGATCGATTCGCATTCTTCTACATGTTAACAACCAGTTGTGCCAGCACCATTTGTTGAAAATGCTGTCTTTCTTCCACTGGATGTTTTTAGCTCCCTTGTCGAAGATCAAGTGACCGTAGGTGTGTGGGTTCATTTCTGGGTCTTCAATTCTATTCCATTGGTCTATTTGTCTGTCACTATACCAGTACCATGCTGTTTTTATCACAATTGCTCTGTAGTAAAGCTTTAGGTCCGGCATGGTGATTCCACCAGAGGTTCTTTTATCCTTGAGAAGAGTTTTTGCTATCCTAGGTTTTTTGTTATTCCAGATGAATTTGCAGATTGCACTTTCTAATTCGTTGAAGAATTGAGCTGCTTCAGGTTCTGACTCCATTTGCTGTGACAGTTCTATGCTCATTTACCTCAGAACTGGATTAGGCTGCATTGTCTGCAGCTGTGCCCCAGCCTCAGCGGGAGATACTTTCCCTTCCCATCATCTCTGAGGGGTTCGCCACAAAGCAGGTGGTCTGGAGTCCTGCTGTTCTCTCTCTTCTGCCCTGTGGGGTTTGTGACAAATAAATGACTCTTTGACAAGGCAACCTGCCAGACCTTTCTCTTGCCAGCTAATTGACAAGTCACTGGGATCTCACTTGAACAGAAATCCTGCTGTCATTGCTTAGAATTTCTCTCTGGGCACAACTTCCTCACAATTCCGTTCTGCTCACCTATATTCAAGGGAAGTACAATCACTGTGGTGCGTCCCGTGGAGTTGAAGCTAAGCGCTTTCAGGCAATTACTGGGTGACCTCCTGTTTTTGGCTCGAGATGCGGGTTTTTGTTCCTTTGGACAAAATGACAGCACAAATGCACTAATTCTGGCACTCTGGGAGAGTCATTTCTCCATATGGTACCTCTGGTAGCTCTGAAGATATATATTTTTTTTTTCAGATTTCTGTGGGCTAATATATATATATATATATATTATATATATATATATATATATATAAATCTTGTAAGTCTGCAAACATTTTACCAGCCTCCACAATACTCACCTACACACCACGATGTTACAAGGGTAATTTGTCATTTAAATCCTCTTCAGGATGTGTGGGGAAAGAAATAAACCTGAATGGTATGACGGCAGAGAAGCCCTTCTAAGACAGTGAGCCATCCATCGGCCCCAGCCCTGATGCTTGCTATTTGGAGTCTGACTTCCACAATCAAGTCAATCTTCTCCCCAGCTACAAACCCACAGGAAGTGACAATGCTGAGGCACAAAGCCTTGCTTTCCTGTGTCTTGAACCTGAGACAATGACAATCGGCAAGGTTGTCATTTTGATGCTTGTGGAAGATTACAGAGATGATGAGAACAGTCCATAGGACGGTATACATACTACGGTGTGCCCACAGTGGTGAGTTGAATTTGTCTGGTATTGAAATGAAAAGCTGATTATCCAGCTGAGGGCAAGTGAGGAGAAAGCTTCTTGGAGATTAGCTGTTCCAGCAGTGTCCTGCATTCCAGGGAGGGAGGGTGTGGGCATCAGTTCATGATTAATACTTCTTCTGGATGCCTCCCCCATATGTAGTTTATCTGGGGATTGAAATACGTGTAAAATCAATCTTGCAGAATGTTGCACATCTTTGTCCTTCCTCTGTCAGTGATAGATACAGAAAGAGGTTGAGATTGGCTGAGCAATTTGAGCTGGACCACATTCATGGGATAACATGTTGAGCTCTGTCTAGAACAATTTGCTATGCTATCATTCCTGACAAAGGAAATGAACACATCTTTTTTTTTTTTTTTTTTTTTCTAGAAGAGCTCTTCAGTGCGGTTCTGTTTCTCTGTATACCTCTCAGGATCCTCTGCCAGAACCTCATCATTCCTGTTGGTCCCTTATATCCAGACACCAATTCTACAGACTTCATCCCTGACAAACCTTGTTTCAGATTGGTTGCAACTGCAAAGATGAAACCTGGCAACCACAGAGGATGTTTCTAGCTACTTCCCATCTCTGCATTTCCCCGCTGGGTTTGGAGTCCTTTCAGACAAGAGTACTAATGTTCACGTTCTTCTCTATACATCTTATTTCTCTGCTCCACTGATCGATGGCTCCATCTATGTCATATCACCTCAGGGGAAAAAATGATTCAACTGTGCAAAGTAGGTAATATGCAAGGACTTGTGAGGGATACAGTGACAAACTGGAGACAATGAGGTCATCCTGTAGGAAGAAGATGATTTGTTCTTTTGAGAGTATCCAATCAGTGTGGCCTGTGGGTGCTTGTTGTTTGACATAATACAAGGGCATATGTGGAAGAAACAAATGGACCTACAGCCCTTAATGAGGATGATGGGGTAAACACAAACAGTATGATACAAAACTGAAATTAACAAGGAGAGGGTTTCTCAGAGAAAATGGCATTTTGAGTAACTGGACCTATTTACCTTATTCGTAAAGAGAAAACTCTTAGTAGCCAAACAATTATATCTTTAGTTTCTTCTATGGTAGAGTGGCTAAAGACCAACCTCAGCAGTTAAGAGCTCTTGCTGCTCTTCCAGAGGATGTGAGTTCTAATCCCAGCACTCATGTTAGACGGTTCACTGCTACTTCTAACTCCAGCTCCATGGAGGCGAGGGGCTAATGCTCTCGGCTGGCCTCTTGAGGCTCTCTCTCTCTCATGCACACATGCACACACACACATATGCACACACACACACACACACACTATATATATATAGTGATATCTATCTATCTATCTATAGATAGATAGTGATAGATAGATAGATAGATAGGGTGTGTGTATGTATGTGTGTGTGGGTGTGTAAAATTTTTAAATTACCACATTTAAAAAAAGAGTAGTAAGGCAGAGAAACTTTGATAAAACCTGGCTTAAGTTTTTCCTTATGTCTTTGTAGAAAGACAGTGAATATTTTTCCCAAGTGGAATTAACCCATTGTAACCCGTGGGCAGTTTTGTCTGCAGTTGGTGGTAATCAAAGGATCATGAGGGTGCACTGTATGCTTTCCTCTTCTTTTACTCTTAATATTCTTTTTAAATTTATTCCTTTCCGTGTAAGAGTGCTTTACCTGCATGTATGTTATGCACACCATGTGCATGCAGTACCGGTAGAGGACAGAAGAGGGTGGTAGAAAGCCAAGAACTGGAGTTGTGTGGGGGTTGCACTAGGAACTGAACCCTGGTCTTCTGCAAGAAGAGCACAGAGTGCTCTTAACTGTTGAGTAATCTCTCTAGCCCTGTCACCACTGAGATTTTTCTCTCTGATATTTTGTCATAGTAACAGACAGCTGAGAAACCAACTTCTCCCTTCTCCCTCTTCCTGCCTTCCTTAGGCAAGAACAGCTTTTGTGGAGTTGAAGAAAGGTCAGAACAGAATTTAGAAATCTCTTTAGAACTTTGTTAAAACAATACTGTTTGAAGACTTTGGATTATTAAAGCTTTCTTTTAAAAAAAATTCTTCATAGGACTCAGTTCTCATAGCCAAGACATTATTTTAACAGAGTGCTTTAAAGAATTCCATCATCAGTTAGCTACTAGCTGTGGTCAAGCCCTTGAAAGAATGTACTTCCTTCCCATTAATATCAAATACTAGCCCCTCTTATGAGCAAAGCTGGCTTGCAAATACTCTTAACATATTTTAGGAGTGATCCTGGTATATTAGAAATGCTTTGAAGTTGCAATTTGAAGGAGTTGGGAATAGAGGAACTAGGTCCCGCTAGGATACTTTATAAAAAAATTATATATATATATATATATATATATATATATATGTGTGTGTGTGTGTGTGTGTGTGTGTGTGTGTGTGTGTTTATCTCCAAGGGGGAAAATGATGTTAATACATTTTATTCTTCTACTGTGATAATTACTAAGAGGAACTGATTTAGTGTGAACTCTGGTTACACAATTACTTTACTTCTCAAAGACTAAATTTCCCTATCTGTTTGTGGAATTCACTTCAGATAGATATGCGGATTGAAGAGGAGTATGAACAGGTCTATCTATCTATCTTTCTATTGGCATTTAGTTAATATTTTAAGAGTAAATCAGAGTTCTCACAAATTATAAAAAATTGTTCAAAGGAAAATTCAACTTATACCTTCTCAAATATTTTCATACCCATCATTTTATACTACTAGGGATAGAATTCCGATTTTAAGTACCAGATGGTGGATTTTGTATTTATGTGGGAGTGGATTAAACGCAATGCCCTTTCCTGCCTACCTGCTTGGAAAAGATCCCCAAATCACATACCACATCTCATTGTCATTTAGACGACTAATGCTCTTATGAAAGGTTTCCTGGTTTGAGCTGTAATCATCAGTAGTTACACCTTTATTTGGAACAAAACAGTGTGTCTGGGTCTGAAGGTCTGTACTGAGTTAGCAACACTGTAACAGTGATTGCAAAGAGCTTTGCCCATGCAAGGGTCACACAAGCAGGCTCTCTGACTTGCAAGACCTGGGCCCCTTCCCTGCATCGCCGAGGTCCGAACATTTTTCTACTTAAACCGATTTAGCTTTTGAGTCATTTAGGAGAAGATCAGTTTGGAGGCAGCTGGGAGGTTGGGCAAAGACCAGGCTAGAGGACTAACATAAACATAAAAGTTTGGCTTTTATCGAGTTCTCTCTCTCTCTCTCTCTCTCTCTCTCTCTCTCTCTCTCTCTCTCTCTCTCTCTCTCTCTCTCCCTCCCTCCCTCCCTCCCTCCCTCCCTCCCTCTCTCTCTCTTGTTTTGCCAATTTTAGACTATGATATAGTACCAGGAGCCAAAGGGCCTGGCCAGGTCTCTAAAGCTAGCGAACCTTGGAAGCCAGCAGCTTCCCTCCCCCATCACTTCCAGCCAGTCCGAGCGTGCGCCCTGGGACTTAGCCCGCAACCAGCAAGCAAGGGGGCCTTGCCTCCGAGGACAAGTTGTCGCCTTCGCCGTTCACTTAGACTTAGCCCAAAGACTACTATGTTTGACCCAGCGGTCAGGTCCCAGGCCACGCAGTGACAATTCAGCAATCCTGCCAGGAATCGCGCTCGGTCAGTTATTTTGGCGCTGCGGTTTTCTGCCCGCCTTCCCATCCCCTGGCTAGGCAGCCGCTGCACATTCCCATTGGTCGAGATGACTGTCTATCAGTCCATTGCACACCTCCCCCAAACAGCCTGTCAAGCTGGCGCGTGCTAGGGAGGCGGAGCCTGTGGCTAGGGGCGGGGCCTCGGCGGTGGAAGGCACAGCGACCGCTTCACCGCTCTGGCTCGGGACTGGAGCGCGGAGGCATCCCTCGCAGCAGCTGCTCCCGCTGCTGCACCTGGTCAGGTAAAAGAATCTTTCTTCCTGACCTCCTGCCCCACTCTTCTTCCCAGCCAAAGGCTGTCTGCTTGGCCTCTCCGGCTTTGAGGTTCTGGTCAGAGCTGTTAAGCCTCCTACCTTAGCTTCCCCTCCAGTAGGTTCCTCCTGCTCCGCAGCCGGGCTGCTGGGTGCCAGGAAGTACGTTGGTAGCCCTCTAGAATCACCCCAACATCCCTCTCTACAGAACTCAAGGAACTCATATCGTTAACTCTCAGACCCTAGCCTTCTTGACCAGTCAGTGCAGTCTCATTCCTGCTTGGCACAGGAACACCGGGAGGGTTTGAGGGCCAAAGAGGGAAGGATGCAAGCTGTCATTTAGACCTCGGTCTATCTGTCTGTCTCTGTCTGTCTGTCTCCATTTCTTCATTTCTTCTTCTTCTTCTTTTTTACGATGCAATTGCACTGCAGTGAAGTTAGATTGAGAATAGAAGCTGCTTCATGTTTATCTTGGCAATGACTAGGTGTCTGTTGATGCACTGTGCTTGTATGCGTAGGTGACATTCACCATTACCATTTTCTTCTGCCATCATTTTGTCATCATCACAGCCATCACCATCAGCATCCTATCTTCCTCCATCAGAACTCACTAACTCTCCAAAGGCTGACTCTGTTTCTCCTCTATGTAAGTGCTGGACACCCCTCCTTCAAATAGCAGGCAGCGTCCTTGTCTCCAGAGGCCACAACCAAGCATCCTTTTAATCCAAGGACAACTAGCTGGGAGCAGTGTGTGTGTGTGTGTGTGTGTGTGTGTGTTGGGTGGGGGAGGGCAGCATTTCCACTTGCAACAGATTTCCAAAGGAAAGCTTCCTGTTTAAATCATCAGCATTTCTGCTTCCTAACTCCTCGAGAGGTTGATGTTGGCACTGACTCTGTCCTGATGGGCTGAATGCAGAGTCTGGGGTCTGTAGTATAGAACTGTGTAATACAAATTATACCCATAATGAGATGAAGGTCCAGATCCAAGCCTTTGTGAAGACCTGGTCTAGCAGCAAAGCATCTGGCTTTCTCCCACAGTCGCTCCAGGTGTGCCAAAGCTAGTTTGGTATTTGTGTTTGCAGATGGGGTATCTGTCACTGTGGCTGTGTCACCATGGGAGATCTAAGTTCCAGAGAGAGAGAGAGAGAGAGAGAGAGAGAGAGAGAGAGAGAGAGAGAGAGAGAGAGAGAGAGATCTGTTGTCTACACCAGAAGACATTTTCTAGGTATACCTCTAAGATTCAACAACCATTTCTTAGCTCTATCCAGAGCTTGCTGCAAGGTCTATTAGGTCTCTGATTTATTTGCCCCCTTTTAGGAAGAAAGCATTAAAGCTGAGAATCAAATATCAGGTTACCCTTCATCAGACTCCTTGCTTTAGAGTATCCCCAAGCTCTGGATTCTCCTCAGCCAGAGACAACTAAACACCAATCTTCCTTTCTCTCAAGAGTATGCAATCTAGTGGCAACACCAACAATTGACAGGTCTCTGGGCATGGGGACAAGGAAATAGTAACCTTGTTGGAGGGAAACAATGGCTAATAGCTGTCAGAGGATCATAATGGTTAAGCTCATAAGCCTGTTAGATGTAGGTTCAAATCCTGGGACAGCCATGCATTAGGTGAGTGACTTTTTGATAAGTCATCTTCTTGAACTAGGCCATCTCACCTCTCCTCTCATGGGGAAGTTGGAGAAGTAAAGAGTAGTTCCTGGCAGATGTGGCAGAATTAATGATCAGTGCTGTTAGTAATGCTAGCCAACAAGAATGATAAAGGCCCTAAACAGTCTCTCTCTCTCTCTCTGACTCTCTCTCTCTCTCTCTCTGACTCTCTCCTCTCTGTGTTTAGTTTAGATCTTAGTACATCTGCTACTAGGGGGTGATTATCTCAGATTCTCAATAGGGTTGCCTCTTAGAAGGGTCCCACCGATTGAGGCCATCTGTGTTTACACAGCCATGTCTTGCTCCAGCCTGTACAAATGCTTAGTAGCTCTCAGTTAAGATGTATTAGAAAAGAAGCCTGAGAGAGGACTTCTCTTTGGTCTCTTTGGTCTGTCCTGGGCTGCCCCCGCTCCCCCCCCCCCCAGTGGCTGTTCACCACACTGACTTGATAAACTGTACTTTCTGCAGAATCATTAGTAAATGCATTGGCTCCTGCCCAGGGGAAGTCAAACAGCTTTTATTCAAATGTCTGTGGGAATTGAAGCAACTCTAAAACTCTAAATCACCACCCTGAAGAAACTCAGTGTAGCAGCATTATTCTTTTCCAAGAATACAAACTAGACAGACTCACTGAATCACTATGTGGCTCATGTCTCTTATACAGAGACGTTAACATCATTCTATCTACTCTGGGGAGGGGGATACTTTGAAATTTGAAGTTTATTATCTTTTATATTAGTAGGATATTTTCTATTGTGTGGGGTAGAAATCCAGTAGAAAGGATCCTAAGGAAATTGGTGAGCATTTGGGTGTCACCTAACTAAACCCAGCCAGATCCTAACAGCCCAGGGAGGAAGTGGGTTGTGACTTTCAGAGGCTTCTGAAGTTGCCATCCTGTTTTCTAGCTCTTTGTCTTTGGGTGTTTTGTTTTATTTTAATTTTATTTGCCAGATATCTTTTACCTCTGCTTTTCTCTCTCCTGTTGACTTTACTCTGTTCTGTTACAGACCCTGCCCTCTCGGTTCCTTCATAAACTCTTAGATAAACATCCTTCCAGCTCCATCACCCAGGGCTGCTCCCTTCTTCAAGTCTAAGAGAAAAGTCCCAGGAAAGAACTGCACTTGATCCACAGGTTTAGCCTGTCTGTGTTAAATGCTTTGGTCAGGGAACAAGGTGCTCTAGATATAATGCTTGTCTGAGGGTTGAGTTTCATATCCTGGTCTTTTGTCGTATCCAG
The DNA here is from genome assembly GCF_978045245.1 of Mus caroli. Lineage (NCBI taxonomy): Eukaryota > Metazoa > Chordata > Mammalia > Rodentia > Muridae > Mus > Mus caroli. The sequence continues at coordinate 67,171,010 of NW_028227257.1, read as the reverse complement.
ATATAATGTTGATAGCACAAAGGAAGAAAAGAAGGGAACGGTGTGGAGCTTGGCATAGTGATGGTTAACATGCTTGATAGAGATATGAAGATCTGACCTGCTGATCAGTGTACAGTGCTCCACGGCCTATTTTATGTTAAAGCTTCAGGCTCATACATGTTGTTGCAGAACAAATATTGTTTTGGATGACCTTGCTTTTAAGTTTTTAATTAAAACTTTATTTGTATAAGTGAGAAAGATCATCATGGATGATGTTGAAGAACCTGCAGTAATCCCACTGTTGGCAGTTTGATCCTGTTTGGAGTTGCTTGTCCCTTCTTCTAGGCCAAATTTTAACATCAGCTATATGTTTTTGGTGGTTTTTTTTTTTTATGTTGTTGTTAGTTTTTTTTTTTTTTTTTTTGGATGTCCATAGTGTTTGACTTAAAAATCAGCTTGATTCTCAGCAAGCCTCAGCCTGTGTACCCACAAAAGTTACAGTCATTCCCCTGACATCCTTGATCTCTGCAGAGAAGCTAAACCATGGGAAGCAAAGGTGAGCCTGCACCAACAGGCTGTCTCTTGGAAGGAAATGAAACGTCCCTGTGTTTAGGGTCTATGCTGAGCTGCTGAGAAAGCAGTAATCCGTGCGCCCTATAAAACAATAATTACCATAGTGGGAGGAGGTTGGGTGGGTACGGCCTGCTGTCCTTGTCAGCATGAAAAGCTGGAAACCGAGGAATGGACAGGGTCTATGTCTTAGAGTTTTCAGGTCTTTTGGTGGACAGAAAAAAAAAAGCCTCAAGGTAATGGGATTTTCTAGTAATTTTCTTTATCCACACAGCCTTTGAATATACACTACCCTAATGCCTGGGTGACTGTGAAGGAGCTGGGCCTTCATTGGGCCTCCCTACCTCTGCTTTCCTAAGCTGAACCCTCTGAAGTTCTCTGTAGGAAGTCGGCTTCTAACCATGCCCCTTTTTATTCCTTTCTCCAATCCAACTTATCTCCTTCCCTACCTTAATCAGAAGTGACTTGTCTTGTGTTCTGTTTTATTACAATCACCCCCCTTCTCCTTCTAAAGGGTCAGATTGCTCTTAAATACTAATGTACTTTGAATTAAACACATTTTCCTTTGGTCTTCCGGGTGACAGGGGCCGTATTTCAGAGCCAGGCAGGACTTTTTAGCATCTGTGTTTTCTATCAGGGTTGGGACATTAATTGAGAAGCAGCAGTGTAGGGAGGGCAGATACAAAGCGGCACAGGAAAGAGCATCATGTCTCTACTGACAGGTCCAATCCTCTCAGCCCAGCCTTGAGCTTTCCCATCTTGGTGAGAATGCACTGGGGCATGGTCTGGGGGAAAGAAGCTGGGAGACCTTGAATGACCTCATTGCCACATTTTTAAAAACTCCGTCAAATAGAGCAGTACTGTTGTTAAAGGAGCTTCCAGCCATAGCCATTCGGCCGTGAAACCACGTGGGCATCTACTCTGAGTCCTCCAGGTCTGATGGGTTTTCCCGGAGCACCTGCTATGCAACGTGGGAGGAAAATTTACAGGTGTTTCAGAGAGAGCCTGCCTGCTTAGTAGGATTAACCATCCCCACTGACCTGTTCACTGTAGTAATTCTTGTTTCCTAAACCTGACCCTGATGCAAATGAAGTGCAAATGAAATTGTTTGAGAGAAGGCACCCTTCTGGGGTAGGGGGTGAACAGGGTGCCGCTCTAGCTTGCTGAGGGCTCCACCCAAGTGCCAGCATCTCTGCCCACAGTATCAGCTTTTCTGAGTACAAAAAAAGCTAGGTTTCTGTACTTTGCTGGTGTAAAATTGCTGCACTAGGAGGTAGAAAATATTTTGGGATGGCTGTTATGAAAAAATAGTCAATAATATTTCACCTCTGAGAGAAGTAAACATAAATTGTTGTGTTTAAAAGTGTTTGGTTCTCAAGAGACAGTAAGTAAAATTTCCCCATCCAGTAAGAAAAAAAAAAAAAAAAAAAAACCTTGTCTCTTATTATCTACAGGATAGTTTGTGTGTAAGCATAACAGTGGTTCTCAACTTTCTTAGTGCTGTGGCCTTTTAATACAGTTCCTCATGTTGTGGTGAACCCCAACCATAAAATTATTTCATTGCTACTTCATAACTGTACGTTTTCTACTGTTCTGAATTGCCATGTAAGTATCTGATATGTAGGATGGGGGACCCAAATCACAGGTTATGAACGGCCATGTTACAGGGTAAGATGTAGGATGTGTACTTCTACTTTGATGGGTTCACGGACAAGGAGCACACCTTGAGCTCTTAGCCCCATTCATACTAACAGAGCTAGGTTTACAGCATTCCAACACACAGTCCATGCAACCTAATCATCTACAGAAGAAAAATATCCTTAACAGATATATTCTAATGGCAGGCAGTGAGATCTACCCTCCTTGCCCCCCAATTCCACCCCCCTACCACCGAGCTCATCATGGGCCTAATACAAGAATTTAGTCTCCTTGCCTTGGTTCCTTTCTGTGCTGGCCCCTCTTGTGCACAGAGAAGTGACACTGAGCGTCTTGGACAGAAGAGGGGGCCAGGACTCAGACAGGTCAGCATGTTCGCTCCAGGGCACAGTTTTAAGTCGAATCTGCTTAGTGTTTTACCCACTTGCTAGGCTTGTATTCTACTTTCTCTGCCCTAGTAGGCCGGTGAGAATACTCCTGGTTTTAATTTATTTTACTTTAAAGCAGGATAAGCCATAAATATAGTGCAATATTTTGAGTACAGATCTAGTGGAAAGCAAGAACAGCTTTGTATACTCATTGAAATGGTCATCTGTTCCCTTTTTAGATGAAGACAGTCACTTAGGACAAATCTCTAAGCCTAACATGGATTTGGAAAGCTTTGCGAAAAGATTTTTTTAAAAGCTAACAGATCTGCAGAAAGTGGGATTCATTTATAGAGTTGGCACCAGTCCTGGCCTTGTTTGACAGTGTCCTCATCTCCATGTGTCTCTGCTTCTTCTGTGGCATCTTCCTCTATCTTTTATCCTTAGGCGATTGGCAGGGCTTTAGAATTCTGGCTTTGACATCCATTCAAGTCTCAGGTAAATAAGGTTAGCACATTCATGCATAGTGGAGGGTACTGTCTCTGTGTTAAGCCCACCTTCTGATTTGGCTTAAGCTAGTCCCTGTGTTAAGCGTTGCAAACATACATAAATTCTAATTTTTAGGAATATTTTAAAACCCAAAACTCCATGAAACTACAGTATCTTAAGAAAAGCAGTGACAGATTACTAAAGAAAACATGTTTTCTTGATCAACATTATGCAACATGTGCATAATTTTTACACCCACATTATTCTGAAAGGAGGTAACGAGGTGTTTCTTTTATTGCATGGTAGAATACAGTGAGATTTGGATGTGAAAAATGACTTGCCCAAGGTCACTCCTGTTCAATAGCACAGCTAAGAATAGATCCAGGTCACCTGACACCCTGGCTTCATTCATTACATCACTGAGCTCCTTTCTGAAAGCATTTGCCCCACTGATCCAAACGTGAAGAGGGCAAAGGGCAGTCAAACCCTAGAGTCAGTTTGAGTGGCTTGGCTCTTCCCTCCCCCCCCCACACACACACCCATTTTCACTTTAGGATGAAGCCTATCCATAGCTGCCAACTTATCACTATTATGAAATGTAAGTCACAAGCTGGACAAATGATAAAGCATGGTAGAACCTCTGCCTGAGCCACATCTGTTAGGGAGGAGACATGTGCAAGAAGAGAGAAGGGTCCAGCCCAAGGATGCACACAGAGGGCTGTGTCATGGGCCTGGGGAATAGCATAAGAAAAATGAATGTCATGAACTACAAGAGGGTTTGAAAAAACTGTTGTGCACATTTTTAAAAGAAGTAGGGTGGGCTTTCACTGGGCTGGAGCAATCCAGACTGGGGTGGCAGAAGCACTGCAAGTCTCATTTGCTCTTGTCTTTCTCATTCAAGCCTAGCAGGTAAGAAACTCCATCAGTGAGGACAGCCACAGGACAAGAATCTTGCCACTGTATTTATAACAAACAGCTTTAATTTCTGGTTTAATCATGTTCTTTTTGTGAAGGTTGAACAGTTGGCCTCTATCCTCCTTAGAGCTACATTCCTTCAGGGTCTTTCCATCTCCCCCCCCCCCATCCCCCAAGGACTCTGGGAGAATCCTTTCATGTTTCTTCAGGACTCTTCATATATAAAAATATACCTCTTGTTTAACAGCCTCCAAGAAATTCTCGAAGAAGTTTTCATATTCTTCTGAGAAATTCTAAGGATCTTGGATTCGGGGAAGCTAGAACTATTCACCACCTGTTTCTCTTTTTCTCCTTTCCCCGTTTCTCCTGATAGGTTAACTGCACATGTTGATGACTGTCAAGGAGGAAAGTAGGGAAATAAAAATATAGATTAATATCTCTGAATATTCCTCTGCTCTAGAGCAGTGGCTCTCAACCTTCCTGGTGCTTTGACCCTTTAATACAGTTCCTCATGTTGTAGTGACCACCGTCCAGAAAATTACTTTTGTTGCTACTTTATAACTGTAATTTTGCTACTGTTATGAATTGTAATGCAAATATCTGTGTTTTTCAATGGCCTTTTGGGAGTCACAACTCACAGGTTGAAAAAACGCTGCTCTAGAGACACAGTAACTTGGGATCCATTGTTAAAACTTCATTTCATCTAAGGATGATCTATAAGGCCCATATATTCACACCCTGGCTACACCTATTTAAATGAACAATTTACTTTTCATCCAGGTAGGGCAACACAACTTATTTTTTTTTTCCAAACCAGAGTTTTGGATTAAAGGATAGCCATGTGTAGGAGTCACTTGAGCACTTAAGTTACAGAGAAGTGCTCCAGGCACTTTCAGCCTGAGACGCCCCCTTCTGGAGGCTTGGCTTCTGCTTTTTCCTGCCTCTGGCTCACTCTTCCCTTTCTCTGATTTCATGAGATGCTCTGTGAGTCCCATGGCATCATGTTTGCTTCTGATTTTGATTAAGGTGGCTCAGTACCCAGCTTCAGCCACATCCAGCCAAAAGTAATGCCAGAATGATCACCAGTTTGGCAAAAAACAAAGCCAGGGTGAAGAGGAAACTGAAATCCAAGATAGGTCTTCGAAGTGATAGTAAGATAGCATCTAGCCACTTAGGTAGGATGTGCCCATCGAATAATTTAAAGTGACAGTCGCATGAACTGAGTTTGTGATTCCTGAACACACTTTGGCATGGTTTAAATTTTTTGTTTTTAGTTCTAGGCACTGTCTTGACCCCCAGAGAGAGTTAAATAATCATGATTTTCAAGGCTGGTATCTCTTGCATTCAACAGATGTCTTGAGAGGTGGGGACAGTAGAGCCAGGATGAGGTATTTCTGGAAAGATGGGCAGGAGATTAACAGGGTTGGACAGGAGAGGAGCTGGATTACAGTACAAGTTTGAGAACAAGAAATTGATGGAAATAGATTTGGCTCAGAATAAGAGAGACATTTATATTTAGAGCTATCTGGACTGCCATGAGGTTTCCTTTTATGGTAGAGTGTTAGTTCAAGGCAAGGTGGGATAGGTATCCATAAGAGCTGCAATTGGGGAGAGAGGCCAGCACTGAGAGGGGATGGGGCACAGTGACTAATATCCATGTTTTCTTTAGATTAAAGATTGTATCATTTTCCCTGTGAATAACACTAACTCATGGACTAGGCATGCCAGCCCTGCTTTGACAGTATGCTGTAGGAGTTATAGCACGTCACCAACATAGTTTTACGAAATCTCTCTTCTTTCATTAAAACATATACAAAAGCTACAAAGTTTGATTGGCAGAGGCATTTCCAAAAGTAAAGGCAATAAGTATTTATCCTGTTTATTATAGTCAACGGTGATTAAAGCTGTTTACAGCCAATAAGTTGTTCACAAAAATTGAAAAAATAAATAACTTTCAGAATATGATTATGATAGTGCTAAGCACAGGGGCTGCAGATTTTTACGTGAAATGAGTTGATTCCTTGAATTGTTTCAAGTGATAGCAGCGTAAATATTTCCTAAATGAATATGCTTTTTAATTGCTATGATGTGTGTGCATATATATTTGCATGGGTGTGTGTATTCATGTATGTCTGCCTTTGGAGGCCAGAAGTGTCTTCCTTGGTTGCTCCATTCTTATGAGAAGACAAAGTCTCTTACTGAAGCCAGGACTCATCATTTCTGCTAGTCTAGCTGGCCAGATTGCTCTGAAGATCCAATCTCTACCTTTTGAGTGGTGGTGGGGGGACCAGGAGGAACTCAGTATCCAACCTGACATTTATGTTGATTTTTGAGATCCAAACTCTAGTCCCCATAATTTCATGGCAAGTGCTTTGTGTTAAGGTAGGTTGACATTATCTAACTGTAGTTAAAATACCTGAAGATGCAGTATAAAGGAAATGTCCATAGAACTTGCATGTGTAAACCATCTTCCCAGCCCTGAACCCACTTTATGAAAATAATATATGTTGATTATCAAGAATTCCAATGAGGGCAAAAATTATGAGATTATGAAAATGATTAAAAATTATCTCATACTATAATTCCCATTATTAACCATATTATTCCAGACATTATATACCCGGATATTTGTAAATATTTGTGTAAGAATGAATAAACAAATATAATGAAAATAGTATAATTTTTGTAAGTCCAACAAACTAAAGTAAATGAAACTAAACTAATAATGAAATTTCAACTCAATTGACCACATTTTCAGATATGTTATATCTCTGAACACTCTGGCTAAAAATAATATGAATTTTGGTTAAAGATAAGCTATGCTTACACACTGCTGTCCTCATACAATATTGATTGAGTACCACCATCTTAAAGATGAGCAGAGACTTCCCCCTCCCACTCTATGCTTGAGTATTAGTAAATATATTCTTCCTTTTGCGTTGCTCTGTTTTGTTATTCTGTTCTGGGCTGTGAGTAAACAGGTGGAAGTCATATACTGGTAGTGCTGGGCTTCAATGGCTCCCATCCATGCAAACCCTGGGGACGTTTCCTTTGTACTTCATTTAAAAGTATTTTTCCTACTGTTAGATAAATGTCAGCCCACCGTGTTAACGTATCTCTAACACTCTGGATCTAAGACATTGTTTAATCTGCTAACATTATTGTTTACTCACCAAAATGTTACTGCATATTGACTTAGCACCAGGAATTTCCATAGAAAAATCCATATTAAATCATCCATAGTCCCTGTACTCAAAGAGTGCCACCAACATGCAGTACATTCATAGTAAGTCAGCTCCATGGCAACTGTTTTTTTTTACATTGTCCACACATGAGACCTGCCATTCCATAGTCACTTTAGGTAAATATGTGTTTTACTAAATCGTTACCATTTGCTGTGGTAAGTGCATTAAACATGCCTGATTTTTGTCTTGATCTGATAGGAAGGCATTTACTGCCCCTATTTTATTCATGACAGAGCTGAGTTTCGGCAAGTAATATCCTGGAGTTTTATAAAAGGTGTTGATTGTAAAATTCATGGCACCGGCTCTGGGCCTCTGCTTGTTGAAGATCATAGAGGAAAGAGATGCATTTGGTTGATTGTGATCCAATGAGGTGAGGTGCTGAGCCGTGTATGTGCAGTCTAAGAGTTAGAAGGGGGCTCAGTGCAGGGTCTCCATTACTAGATATCTAGTATCAGGAAAGCCATTTCACTCCCCTAAGCCTTAGTTTTATTTCTATAAAATAGGGTTACCAGTGCGAGTATTAAATAAAATAATGTAGATAAATACCACAGTATCTCCCTAAGTGCGTAAGAAATAGCAGCTATTGGCATTTTTAGCGTTTTTAATACAACAATTGGGATGTTCAAACAAAAGACTACCTGCCTACCCAGGATTTCCAGGGGATGAGACCAGTGTAAGACTTCTGGTGAAAGCCCAGGAATTCATCTGGTGGGAGGCAGATAGAATCTCTCGGCAGGAAGAGAACCGAGAAACGTGGGGCCCAGAGGTCCCGCTGAGGTGCACAGTGTCTGCACTGCCCTGTGCACCTCTTGCGACTTTTTTCCTTCCTTCACTTGTACTTCCGGAGACTTTGCAAACAGGAGCATCAGTGTTCAGAGAAGGTGACTTGCAAATAGACCATCTTATCTTACTGGACCATCTTCCCATTGAGAATGTGAAATGAGTCAGTGTCTGCGCAGCTCCAAGGAAACATGAGGTGATGGGGCAGTTTTAGGGTTACTGGTCCAGGAGGCTCCTGGGGCCATTCCAGGCCAATGGATGGCCGGTACTAAGAAGGCACCTACAGCCCTCTCTCACAGTCTACATCAGCATTTCTGAATCTTCTTTTCATTGCCACCCACCCCTGGGAAGTTCATGCAACCGGTAAATTGCATGCCTGTTTATGCAGTGTTTCTTTATACCTGCCTCGTGCCTAGGAAAGCGTAAGATTTACTCCCTTTCTGATAACCAAGTGGATGAGCCTGACGTCGAAGATCTTCTTTGGGTAGACTCTTGCTCAGTTTGTATTCCACAAAACAGTAGCAAAATCATGCTTCTCCCAGATTTTAAAACTCCCCAGTAGCTTCCTGTTAAGACCTGGAATTTAGATTCTTAGGTCACAGATCCCCAAATTTGCCTCATCGGGATGTTTCAGTCTGCTACTCTAATCTGTTCCAAAGCCAGTCTGTTTGCAGAGAAGAATTGTTCCCACGGACAAAGCAAGGCCACTGAACAGAAAGCCTTGGCAGCCTTCTCTGTGTGGTGTGGATGTGGAGAGCATATGGCTGGACACCAACAGTAGTGGTTACAAGTTTAAAAAAAGGGCTCAGAAGCGGGGGAGTTGGCTGCTCTAGAAAAGTCACGTGCGACACTTCTACAAAAGTGGCAGGCAGGGATAGAACCTGATGTAAAAATGTACAGCTTTGAAATATATGGGAAAAATTAGAGTAATGTATATGAATGACAGAGAGGAATCACATTCCATACAGAAGAGCATGTCCAGAGGCCCAGGGAGGAATATGTGCCTTGTACTAGAAACTCTAAACGGCAGGTGTGCCCGGAATTTGTTGTTGTTGTTGTTATGGTGGTGGTGGTGGTTTTAGTTTTGTTTTGTTTTTTGTTTGTTTGTTTGTTTTGTTTTTTTCGAGACAGGGTTATTCTGTGTAGCCCTGGCTGTCCTGGAACTCACTCTGTAAACCAGGCTGGCCTCGAACTCAGAAATCCTCCTGCCTCTACCTCCCAAGTGCTGGATTAAAGGCGTGTGCTACCATTGCCTGGCAACCTGAAGTATAGTAAAAATAGCCACACCATGAAAGACTCATTGGCAGTAAGAGGCAATGTCCACTGGGATTTGATTCAATAAGAGGGTCTAGAGCATAATGTAATAATAGCAAATCCCTGTATAACCCTTACTATCTGCCAGACACCATACTATTCAATAGATGCTACCAGGTATCATTAGCTGTATTTCAAGGATGAGAAATAAAGGCATCCAGAGATTATATAGCTCTCTCAGGTTGTCATGCTAAAAATGAAAGAGCTGGCATTAGAACTTGAGTCTATGTGAACTTGGTCCTACTATGCTAAAGGTAGGGATCAGGGATGCTCTGTCCCAAAGACTATGAGTTCAGAGGCATCTGAGCATCTGAATTCTTTGGCATAATAGATGTGGTGGTTTAGATAGGAACCATTCCTATAGGCCCACACATACATGTATTTGAATGCTTGGCCCATAGGGAGTGACACTATTAGGAGGTGTGGTCTTTGCTGGAGTAGGTGTGCTTGGAGGAAGTGTCACTGAGGGGGTAGACGTTGAGGTCTTAGTTACTCAAGCTAGGCCTAATGTGGTACTCACTGCTACTATCTATATCAAGATACAGAATTCACAGCTCCTTCTCCAGCAACATATCTGCTTGCATGCTGCCATGTTTCTTGACATGATGGTAATGAACTAAACCTCTGAAACTGTAAGCCATCTCCAGTTAAATGTTTTCCTTTATAAGACTTGCCATGGTTATGGTGTCTCATCACAGCAATAAAAACCCAAACTAAGATAGTAGGGTTGAAGCAAACCTTATTCCATAGAGGATGTGATGGCTATTCTTGGTTGTCAACTTGGCTATAGTAGAATGATTTACAGTCTAGACTTCGAGGGCACACATGTAAGAGATGTTTTTGCTTCATCTAAAGTGGATAAACCTATTTCTAGTCCAGACCTTTGAGGCAAGAAGCATGCCTTTGGTTTGGATCTTAAGTTGGGAAGACACACCTCCAATCTGGGCCATCCCTTCTGCTGGAAGCCTTTCTAAGGACATTGAAGAAGGAAGCTTTTGCTCTTTGCCTGCTTGCCCTCACCTTGCTAGCAGATACATTCCTTCATCAGCATTAGAGCCTACATCTTCAGGATTCCAGTGTAAGACCATCTGGGACATCCAGCCTTGTATACTGAGCAACTATTAGATATTTGGACTTTCTGCCACTGCAGCCTATAAGTCATATATATGTGTATATATATATATATATATATATATGTATATATGGCATACATATACGTGTGTATATATTATATATAATATACACACGTATATGTATTGCCATATAGAGTAAGAATGGGGTTCTAGTTTAATTTCTTTATACATGGATTTCCAGTTTGCCCAGCAACATTCGCTGAAACATTTGTCTGTTCCTTATTGATACAAAAACACAGCTCTCAGCTCAAAGGGAAATAACAAATAATTTATTCTTTCTCCAGAGAGAGAGAGAGAGAGAGAGAGAGATTGATTCATTCTATAAGTTCTGTTATTTTAAAAAATACAGACTAATACAGATGACTAGAGAGGTTGGAGTCCCAGAACAGGCTACAGAGCCATAATGCACTGATTTCAACTGTCATGTCAAAACTCTAGAAGGTCTCCAGTTGAAGACTTTTGCCTTTGTACATGGGCCAGGTAGGGGAACTTAAAGATAGCCCTTCAGGTGCTATATGTTAAATGTCAAATCAAGTGGCCAGATTAAAGAAGAGGTTTGGAAATACTGGGGTGGAGGAGTAGATATGGCCTGAGTCTCCCTTAAGCTGACACCAATTGCTTTGTAATAATAGAGGCAATTTTAAAAACATGTTAATTTTACTCTGTGTCACTAGAGTTTCAATGCTTTTGATCGCTTTTCTTTTGGTTCTTATTGATGAATATGTGTGTTTTCTCCCTATATCTAAATTTCTTAAACTTCCCTTTCACCTCTTACTATCTTGTGGGTTATTTTTGCTCTAGATAGCTCCATTCACATCCTGTGTGCACCCTGAATTTTCTCTTTACCTAGAAAAGCAGTTTAGTAAGTGTGTCCCTTTCTCTGCCTGAAGAGTTATGGAATGACACTGTAAATGGTTAAGGGACGTTGAGAAACTTGCCAAAGAATCTCCCCACTCTGTTAGTAATTAATAAAACTGGACCTGAGGCCAAGGCTTCTCACTCTAAGTTCATTACTTTCCTCTGCATCCGCACTGCAGGAGGTGCACTGTTTCTTGTGCTCAATCAGAACACAAGGGTATATGCTGAATAGTCCATATGGTGTGATTGACAGAGAAAAACTAGCAAAAGAGTGGGGTCTGTCTTCACAGTGACTCCAGAGTCCTGATCAGTCCTTGAAGAGACTTGAGAGCTTGTGATCCCAAACCAGCTACATTAATATCCCAGATCCACCACTTACTGTCTGAGAAACCACAGACAACCACCTGCCCCGGTCTGTGCATCAGGTTCTTTCTAGGCAAAATGGATACTTATTACCAACATCATAGACTTTTGTTTTGTGAAAAATTGTGTTAAAACAGGTAGAAGAAATGCCAGTCTGTCACAAGTGATCACTAAGTAATAAGAAACACATGATTTAAAGACACAGATTGTTTGTCTCTCAATTATGAGCCAAACCTTGGAAATTCTCTTTGTACTCCAAACTGGCTTCTTAGCTTCAGGAAGCAGTGTTAGGATGTCATCTGGATTGGGAAGACCCTTGGACCTTATCAGTACTTCCATTATTCAAACATAACTGGAATCCTTTTAATTAGCTTCACAATTGGCCATTCTTCACTAAAAGGGAACTTTGAAAATGGCTTATGAATAGGTATATATAATAAAATCCTAAATAGTCTACAACTGGTCATATTTCCAGAATGAGTTTTCTTAGAGACAGGAAAGAAGCTATATTTAGATGGAAAGTAAATACAGAGAGGCCAGCTAGAGATGGAGAGAGAGAGAGAGAGAGAGAGAGAGATCCATCTAGAATGGGGTAGAGGGAAGAGCCCACTGTGTAGTAAGTGCTCCAAAAGGATGATTAAGAGGAAGATGGGAAGATGTCCTATTACCCTTGTTGCTCCAAACAGTTGTCGTTCTCATACGTCCTTCAATGAAGTTTATGTCTCTCACATTTTTCTGTGCTGATCTTGCTGCAGTTTTAAGGTAAATTACCTATTTAAATAAGATGGCATATATGAATTTGTCCCCCGAAAAGCATTATGGGAGTTTGAGATATCATAGTCAGCAGTCAGTTCAACCCTGATAATAAACATTTCATCTTATTGGAAGGGGATGACATATAAGGGAGTATGCAGGGTTTCTTTGCTGTGGGCTGTAGTAAGTTTGACCTCACTGAGACTGTACCTAGCAGCTGCTGGCAAGCATTGTGCACTGTGGGAAGTGCTGGTTCTTCTCCACATAGAGGGGCAGGAGCGCCCTATCTCCTTGAATTTCTTATAAAGCAGGAGGAGCAGCAGAAGAAAATAGATGGTGACACACTTAGAAGACAACAGTGTTTCCTTCCAGATTCCCGGCCCTCTCCCTAGAAATAGCCTGCTAAATTTTTGGGATTGAAACTCATCTCTACAAAGAACAGTGCCTGCCTTGGAGAAAGGTCCAGTGAATTACTTAGGTAGGCGTAGAAAGAAAAACTCTTTGCATCTTAAAGTTCTCCTTGGTACAGTGAGATCCCCATCCAGGCCCACAGGTCAGCCCTCAGATTTTAAAATAGAAATCTTGATGTAACCGACCCATTAGGCTTCACTTTTGGAAGCAACAGAGTGTGGGTTGTAGGAAGGTTTCTGATTGAGTGTTCAACTTTTGTATAAACCAGAATATTGATCAGTCAGTCACACTGATGGACAGCATGTAGATATTGGCATTAGTAACATTCTGAGGAGTCAAGACCATGAATAGTGACGGGAAATTCATCAAGAGTCTAATGGCTAATATTTGGCTGTCTGTAGCTCCCGTAAGTACAAGTCGATCAAATTGTATGTGTTGAGGTCTCAAGTGGTCTAAATACTTAAATCAGTAAAATGCAATGATCACTGGGGCCTACCTTTTTGTTTGAAACAAAAAAAAATCTTTGAAATATTGTGAATCATGGCTTAAAGAAATATGGATTATATTCAGTTTTCCAAGAACTCACATAACAATAGATACAAAACCAAAGCAAACTATCCCCCCGGCCCCAAAAACCAAAACAAACCAAAACTACAAGGAAACCAGCTCAGGATGGAAACAGTTCTGAGGCCACTTCTTCCAAGTACAAAATCCTCCATGGAAGGAGACATTACCAACCCAGCAGCAGATTAGGATGTGAGGAGATGCTGATCAGGAAGGGTTCGGGCCTGTGGAACTGCGTGGACAACTACTTAGTTCCATTACAAGTTCTATCACATCACCATCATGGTGAATTAAAAGATACAAGGATATCAGGCCTCTCCCCAAAAGTCCATTTGCCTGTATTTGATTCTTTTCTTTGAGATGGAAAACACCAACTGTAAGGATCCAAATGCAAAGAGAGTTTTATTCTGCAGAAGCCCAGCATGCTGGGGTCTCCCTGTGACCAAGACAGACAACCAAGTGAGCTCGCAGGCTCAATTTAAATCACATTGGAATTCCGGGTAGATGAACCTTATCTTACTCCATCTCTAGGCATTCCAGAACCATTATTGGGGCGTGAAGTCTGGAGCCTGTTTTTTTTTTCCCCCCTATCAGTAGTTGACTTGCCTGGGCTTCCTGGACTTGCCCAGTTCTTCGGCCTAGTCTCCTTAACTGCCGATTCGAAGCCTTTTCACTATTTCTGAGCTTATTCTCTTTCATGTTCTTTCTTTTGTCAGGTGCTTTTTCTCTCTCTAAAAACTTAACCCAGTGATCACGTGATTGCAGATTCTATTGAGGTCGCATTAAAAATATGCCATCCTGTTTACATTGGGCTCAGTTTACCTATTAAATCCTCCCCCCAGTTTCCTAGTCTCTTTGTATTCTGAGCACTCCAGCCAATCTAACCAACCAAGGTCCGAGCATGTCTCTAACCTTGTCCTCATGCCACCTTGTCCCTTCTTCCGCTGCATTCCATCGAGACACTGCACTGTGGTGGTGTAGCTCAGTGGTAGTGAGCTTGCCTGGTATTCGAGATGCTCTGGCCTCCATCCTTGGGAAGAGTGGCCCCTTTCTCTTGGGCCTGCATCGGCACCGCTTGATTTCATGGGCCTGCAGAGCTTTTCTCTACAAACATCAACTATTTCCTACCTTTGTTCAAAACTTGTCTCTCTTTCTCCATGTTGTTGTAAGCTTTTTTTCTCGCTACCCGTTTCCCTACATCATGCCTTCTTCCTCCAATTTTTATAACCAAACATGTTATCCCCCCCCTTTTCCTTTTACCTTCAGCCCCTCAAAAATCTCCCTGAGAACCTACTTGTTCTAATAAAGCCACCAAGAGATCTTGTTCACCGGCACCAGGCAAAGGAGGACTCTGTGTACCCTGGGGTGGGCTCAGGTACATCACCCTGTTACATACAACTTCTGTGGTGTCATTTAGCTGCATTGCTCTGTTACACAAGCCTCCTGGGATGTCATTTAGATGCTCTGTCAGTGTGCAGTGGGATATGTACCCTTGTTCTTTTAACTGGGAACAACCCAGATCCTCATCCTCTTACTTGCTGCATTATTTCTGTGGCAAAGCTAGCCTCTGTCATTTATCTTATTCTTTCATCTTAAAATTGTACTGTTTATTTCCACATCCTCCATACTTTTCTTAACCTTTACCAAAATCATCTGCTTTTCTGTTTTCCTTATACCTTTTAGAAACTCTTGGCTGATAAGCAGTCCTATTGGCAGCGAGGCTGTGCTGAGAGGTTGCTGACTGGATTCAGACTCCCTTGTGTTGAAGCTCAACTCTACCCCAGTGCTCCTTGTGAACTTCATATATTAGGACATATAAAATGACGATCACAACCCTGTGAAGTTGAAGATAAATAGCTAAAACCAAATAAGCAACAAATAAAAAGAAAATTAGAAACTAACTTATTGCCAAGCCTCATAACCGGTGTCAGTCTCCTCGATCCAATCTTTTCCCTCAGGTCATATGACCTTACTATGCTTGCCTGAGCACTTGGACATGGCTGCTGGTTCTGCCTCTGAAGATCTGTGTGCATAGCTCTTCACTGGGAGTGCTCTGTCTTTCTTCTTGCCATTCTTCCACTTGAACTGGTTGTATCCATGTCCATGACCTCCATTTCATCCACTGGAGGACTTTGTTGGGGAGGGAGATACAGAAACATTCACTTGAGATAGAGGAGGCACTAACAGAACAAAGTATTCCATCCACGTCCTGCTTGGTGAACCAGTGAGTTTATCTGCGTTATGTATAGGAAAACAAATGTCTCCAGGCAGTTACAACATTGGATCTGACACATTGTTTATCTCTTATACAGCAGTGACTGAAATCTTAGAAAGGGGGGGAACTCATGTGGAGCTTGTTTTCCTTCCTGGAGGGAACGTTGGGCCAGATCTCATGAAGGTCTCATGCAGGTCATCAGAGCCGCTCAGCTTAGAGCTTCTGATGGTCACGCTCAGCCTGGAGGAAATGACTACAATACGCCGTCAGTGAACACTAAGTTAGTGTTTGCTTGTAATCTGTGTCCCCCCCTCCTAAATACTTTAGTAATGCCATCTGTTTTTTTTTTTAATAAAATCGTTATATCCATGAGCACTTTATATATAAACACATTTGAGTCATTGCGTCTAGAGAATGCACGGCTGTATCTTATACTAACAGTTGGTGACCTTAATCCGGTACTGTGAGTCATCATGTTTTTAACTACATTTGTGAGTTTTGTTTCATTTAAATACTCTAGCATGAAGAAGCACTGACTATAATTGTTACATTAATGATGCTTTGGGCCTGGGAAGGCAGTTAGTACTTAAGAAAAACTGAGGAAATACGTCCTGCCTTTCAAACTCGAGATTAGAAAACAAATGCAAAGCAAACAGGACCATGGTTCACTTCTCCTCTCTTAACAACCATTTGTGAATTTAAGTTTGCGTTACTGAAGTTACTTGTATTATAGATCTGTTATTTACTGAAGCATTCTAATGATCCAAAAAAATGTCTTTTAGGGCAAAGACATGAAGGTTATAAATTTGTTTGGTTCACATAGCTGTGCAGTGCAGCTAAATTGATTTCCCATACTGTCAGGCCCTGTGAGGAGGATTACCTTGATAAATCCTGATCTCTTAATCCACATACAGTCCTTCAGCTGGAATGTTGATTTATCAGGAAGTGTGTGCCCACTTCAGAGAATGTCATTTCTTAATCTGATGGCAAAAAAGTGCTTAATAATTTGCAACCGTATCATTTTGTATCTTTTGCAACTTTTAAAATCAAAGCCTATCCCAAGAAAACACTTTTGGTAAAGCCTGGATCCTGGGGTCTAGTTTCTCTCTCATTCTGAATTCCTCTGGCATATCTAGTTGCCGCACTTATTAGATATCTGTTACATTTTAGTCTGTCTCTCAGAACTACCACAGACAATATAGATATTTCTATACACAGGATTTTTGTTCCCAAGATTCCCTGCACACAGTAGAAGGAGGAGAACAAGCAAGCAGAGTTTCCCACTGGGAATCAAAGTAGCAGCCACTGGTCATAAAGCTCAGTTCTACGTTACGTGTGCTTATTTGCTCTGTCAGATTAGGATGCCAGTCCCTAATTTAGCAATATTTTCATTAAATTAATTTCTGTTTCTCAAAGAATATTTTACTGCTTTTATGAATGTGTGTTGAATAGAATTCTCAAAGCAACATGAAGTCACTATACTGGGTTATCTAGGGCTACAAAATACACATCAAAAACTTGACTTTGCCAATAAATCTCATAAATCTATATTTATGTCCTTTATTCTTTAGCTCTTCTACTAGGGTAGTTATAATTTCTAATCTCTCTATAGTACAACCCGTTGATGTTTTTTTTTAACTGTTTTCCTATCAAGATCTAGAATCAGAACTGAAACTAGTTTGAAGGAATTATCTGGTAGTGTTTCTACAGCTGGACATAGCAATGTGAAGGAATCATTAGTGAAATGTCCATGTGACGTGTCCAACTGTAAGGATTGTCAGCATGAAGCTGACAGAGGCAAATACATGGCAAAGCAGCTTAGTTTATTGGAAAGATGTGTGCTATTGATATAAGATGTGTACACTGTTTCCTTTCTAAGTACTTGGGTCAGACTGTTGCTTCTGTAACTTAGAAAACATCTGCCTTAGCACCTATCGCAGTTATGGCTATCTGTAATTGGGGTGTTTATACTTATGAACTCTGATGTCAAGGGGTAAGAACTAGTTATAGTTCATAGGTAACCTTTGGAACATGTAACCTTCTGCCAAAGGTTTATGGCTTTGACTATTAGGTAGACAGCTGGGTCACAAGGATTACTGCCCTAAGACTGCTAAGGACTGCTGGCTGTACTCTGACCTTTCCTTATTGCATCCCCTCTGGTAGAATCCCATTGCTATTTAATCATAATTATCTTAATTTGAGGCGTTTTTAACTTTCTCACCCTTCTGGGGACACCATGGAACAGGTCCTCTGTGGGCTCTTAACCATAAGCACAAGCATACTTCCAGGACAAGAATTCTTAATAGGAATTTTAAAGAAGACAAATAGCTCAACTAAAAAATGGGGAGCAGACCTAAAGAGGGAATTCTCAAAAGAGGAAACTCAGTTGAGTGAAAAACACTTAAATAAATGTTCAGCATCCTTAGCCATCTGAGAAATGTCAATCAAAACTATTTTGAGATTTCATCTTATACCTGTCAGCCTGACTTGAATCAATGAAACAAGTGACAGCTCATGGTGGCAGTGATATCCTTTGTTTCTGGTGGCAGTGCAAATTTATATAGACACAAAGGGAATCACTGTAGCAGTTTCTCAGGAAGATAGGCATCATTCTACCTCAAGATCCAGCTATGTACTCAAAAATGCTTCTTCTTACCACAGAGAAACTTGCTTAGCCATGGGCAACTCCTGCCATCTTCTTTATAGCCAGATTTGGAAAGAACCTAGATTCAACAGACAAATAGATAAATAAAATGTAGTATATTTACACACTGGAGTATAACTCGGCCACCAAAAAAGAAAAAAAGGAAAAAAGTCATGAACTTTGCAGGTAAATGAATGGAACTAAAAAAAATCTTACTGAGTCAAGTTTCCCAGAAAGACAAATATGGTATATAGTTGCTTATATGTGGATATTAGCTGCTTAATCACTGATAACCAAGTTAGAATATGTAGAACCACAAGGGTTTGGAATAGAGCAAGGGGACAGATAGATCTTATTAGGAAACTGAAATGGAACAGATAGTTATAGATGGATGGATGGGAGGGTCACATGGGTAAGGGGAGGGAAGACAGAGTGAAGACAGTCAAAATTTGATGGCCATTTGAGTAGTAAGTATGAAATCCTAATACAGTAGAAGATTCCATATATATATATATATATATATATATATATATATATATATATATATACACATACATATATGCTGGGTTTTTTAATGTAGCAGTAAAATGACTCCTAATGACGTTCTGCTAAGCTCATAGATAAGTGCCTTGTTCAGCCATCATCAGGGAACTTTCTTCTGCTGCAGTTGAGGACAGATGCAGAAACATGTAGCTAGACATGAGGCAGAGAATGCGATATCTCCACAGAACACTCAGCCCTAAACAGGGTGCTGTCCCCTCAGGGTTCAGGGAACTGTGGAAGAGGAGGCAGAAGTGTAAGAGCCAGAGTGGATGGAGGACATCAAGAAAACAAGACCTCTAAAGAGCATGATCACAGCTCGTGAACTCACAAAGATTGGGGCACCGTGGATAGGGGCATCACAGGCCTGAGCCACATCTTCTGCATGTCTTCCAGTTTAGTGTGTTTGGGGATTTACGAATGAATGGGTTTCTGAATCTTATGCCTTTAGGTGGGCACTTTTCTTATGTCTGCTTGTTTTGTGTTCAATGTGTTAGTTTTTGTTTTACCTTATATTTTACATCATAAAAATTAAATTTCTCAAAATTATCAATATTTAAAATGAAAGAAGGAAGGGAGACAAGAAAGAGGAGAGAGGGTGGAAGAAAGAAAGAAAGAAAGAAAGAAAGAAAGAAAGAAAGAAAGAAAGAAAGAAAGAGAGAGAGAAAGAAAGATAAGAAGGAAAGAAGGAAAGAAAGAAAGAGAGAGAGAAAGAAAGAAAGAAAGAAAGAAAGAAAGAAAGAAAGAAAGAAAGAAAGAAAAGAAAGAAAGAAAGAAAGAAAGAAAGAAAGAAAGAAAGAAAGAAAGAAAGAAAGAAAGTGAGTTAATTCCATGTTCTTTCCTCCTGCTGCTAGATAGAACTTATATTCTGGTCAAGTTGTACATAGATCATGGTTAACAGATTAGCCACAGCAAACTATTAATAATCTCTTTCCAAAGGGAAGGAAAAATAGTCTTTCAGTGGTAATGCTAGAAGCCCCTTGGGGTCTTGACATACAAAGTATCAATGAAGTTTTAGGAAATGCAGTCTTTTATAGCTTCTACACACAAAGTTTTTTAAGCAGATAGGATTCAAGCTCCAACTCTGTAACTAATGACTTTGCAGATTTGGGTTCCCACGGGTACAGTTGAAGAATTACTAATACTCATCTCATACTTTCATGGAAACAGATGCATGAGGCTTGGGATCCACTCGGCCTAGATCCTAGCACTGGTTAATGTTATTTTCCTTCTCCTTTCCTCTTCTACCCTTTAGCCAAATCTACTTAATTTTTATTAAATCAACTATTTCTTGATTTTGGTTTTTCATCCTCAAATGTTACTTTCCCATCCTTTGATTGGTTCACTAAGAAAAACAAACTTGGCAGAGTGCAGTGGAGATGATAGTTATCCATTGTAATGGCATGCAGTGCAGGTGCTCCCAGCTCATGGCTATGGCATCCCTCACTGGGTTGCCCTGTTCCTTCCCACCCCAGGTAGATCCTTTGTTTAATCACTGTATGCATATAGTTATGGGTGTTTTCAAAATTACAGTTCTTATGGTAAATTTCATAAACTGACACTAGATTAAGATGAGCAGGAGCCTCTTTTTGATTCCCATGGTAAACATCAGTTTGTGAAGTGTGCCTAGAAATGTCTCCCTGAATAATAACGAACAGAACGAGATCAGGTGTACCTATGAAAATGTTACCTGTAAATTAGTCTCTTATAGGATCCTGAATATTTAATCAGAAAAGAAATTCTAAAAAAAATGTCTCTCTGAAGAATTAAAAAATCTTGAGTGAGAAACCTTGTGAGAATGTTGGCTTTGAGTGGGCTTTCATGTTAAATAATATTGAACAATAAATACTGCTTTATGGATGATATCTTGTTTCTCTTGTTTCCTTTCTTTTAAAAGTTGCCCATAATTGAGGATTGGGGAGTGGTGAGGGATCTCTATTGGGAGTCTAAAAATCTACATTTGAGTTGCACAATTATTATATACAGGTCATCTCTACAGGTGACTAGGACAGTGGCTGTGTCAATGGTTGTCTGCATTGCTGGGGAGGTGTGTGAATCACATAGCAGTTCAAACTGGACAGCTTTTCTTATGGGTTTTGTACAACTGTCACATTAGAATGATCTATAAATGTAGACTATGTAAAACGGAAACACACGAGATATGAAACAATGAGTGCTTTCTTCCGATAGAGATGACTCTAAAGGAATGGAGAGAGTTGACTGAGACGCTCTCTGTCCCAGAACCCCGAAGTTCCTTCTCTTCTAATACAGGGCTACAAATCCGAGAGTCCCTCTGAGAGTCCTGTCTGAAGCCTTGATCCTGTAAAGGGGGAACTCAAATATCTGTTACAATCAAAGCTGTTCTTAAGAGCAAACTCTCCAGTCTGAAAACATAAGTTACTCTTAGCATATGCAGTGATTATTTTTAACTTAAAGTTCCCGTGAGGGTGAGGGATAAGAACTACACGGAGTAGGCTGTCAAATCTAAAAGAAATGCTCTCACTTTTGAAAAAGAAGGCATATTTGACAAGACAGAACTGCTACATGTTCAAAAATAAGTAAAGGAAAGAAGATAATGAAGAGACAGGAAACACTGAGAAAGAGAGGCTTTTCATAGTCTTTCAATGATTTTTTTTTGTATTTGAAAATACTTTTTATTTGATGTTACCACTTTCTTTTGTGTTCTCTCACCATTACAAGAAGGAAGCACTAGACCAATGTATACTGTCAAATTCCTGTCTTTGAAACTTCAATTTGATTGTGAAATTACCAACATTCTGATCTAGGTCTCACGGCACTGGGAAATTTCTACAACAGATAAAATTTCTACTCCATTCGAGTTGCAGTGTATCTAGCTTGCTTTGTGAGATGCTATGTGGTCAGCCATTGTGGTAAAGCCTCGAGCATCCAATAAGTCTAAATCCCATAGCTACTTTCACTTCAAGTCATGAAGAAGTGGTTTATTTCTTCAATATGGATAACATACATTATAGAGATGGCATAGAGCAGATAGTCATGTGGACCCATTGATATATGGAGGCTGCCAAATTTTATGTTCTCATGTGGATGATGTGGGAAAACTGATACTTTTCTTTATGTAATGAGACTTGGAGGAAGAGGCAGGAGGGAGTGGAGGAGGACAAGCATAGAGAAGATTCACTGTGGTGTGTGAGGGTCTCTTCAGGGCATATCATGAAGCATATCTGGGTAACTGAGCAGGTTGATTGCTGGCTCTGAAATAAATGTGTAAATAAATAAATAAATAAATAAATAAATAACACACCAATGAACATGGCCCCAAAATACAAACCCTTTCCCTCCCTGCTTTGATAACTCTCTGTCTGTGAATTTGCCTAAATTAAGATGATACAGTTGACCAAAATTTGGCTTCCATTTTATTTGTAGTAGATACTTGCCAGCATAATAAGACGCAACTTGGAGTGTGAGTGATTTCACAGTAAAAATGGAGTTTGAAAGATATATACGATACAAGATACATAGCCTGGCTTGATGCTTCTCTATTTGTAATGCAGAGAAAATCATAAAAGTTGTGTCTTTCTGAAGAAAAGCCATTGAGAGAGTATACAGTATCAGTTTCAGCACTTCCTGTAACACCATCCTCTCTCTTAGCTACAGGCTTCTGGCATGAAATGAACCTTTCTTGTCAGTGATGACTTTTGCCCCATGCTCCATGGAACCAATGCTGTCTCCTACCTGTGTGTGAGTCCTACCTTTATCTGATGTCTCATATTTGTTTCTGTCTCTCATTTGTTCCCTCAGTGTCCCCCACCTTCTTGCCCTCTACTCTTCACCTTAAAAAGATTTCTAGGTTCCCCATGTCTTAGAGAAATGAAACAAACATGGCAAACACAGGACTGTATACCTGCTTCTCGTGTGCCTCTCCTGACCATTCTCATTGCCTTCAGACTGCTATCCAGGAGAACAGCACTATCTGTTGCTCTACTGAAAAAGAAAAAACGACTTTCCAGTTAATAATCCTGTCCATTTCTTTCTTTTTCAACTTCCGTTCAGAATTTGATGCCCCTAACGCCTCATTCTTGAATACCTGCCAGTCTCTTTCTACTCCAGTCTGTGCTGACATTTCTGCCAAGTTAATCTTCCTTGAATTTAGAGCTAAACATACTTCCCTGATCAAAACTCATCAGTGACTTCGCGCATAATTCGCCCATGAAGTTAGAATTAATTTCCAAACAACCTGAATTTAAATATTTCTGCAGCAGGGCATCACTCTTGCTATGGTTTGTTTTTTTTTCCTCTAAAGTTCCTGTGCTAGAGACCCAGTCCCGAGTGCCACTGTGTTTGTAAAGGGAGAAAATAGTAGGTGTGCAGGCTGTGAAGGCACCACTCTCATAAATAAATAGTGTTGTCATTGCTGGAAAAAGTTTGTTATGGTAAGTTATTTTTGAATTTTTTAAAGATTTATTTTATATGTATCAGTATTTTGCTTACATGTCTGTATGTTCCACGTACCTGCCTGTCTGATGCAATGGAGGCCAGAAGAGGGCATCAGATTCCTTGAAAGATGGCTGTGTGCAACCACTTGGGTGTGGGGAATAGAACTGGGATCATGTGGAAGAGTAGACTGTGCCCTTAACCACTGAGGTATCTTCCCAGCCCTGTGGGTTTGGCTTAAAGCAAGTTTAGCTCCATTTGCTAGTGGATTCCTGTCCTCCACCTCCTGGATAAGGAGAGGAACACCCTCACCAAGTGTCACACCATGGTTTTAGGGTTCCAGCCTCCAGAACCACTACTCACTCGATATGCTTATCTGTAAAACTTGTTCAGCCCCAGTTTATATTCTTTGACTAATCTCTCCTGATAGACATCTGAAAAACAATGAATTTTCCCATTGTATGTCTTAGCTGGTTTCCCTGTCTTATGTAATGACCCCAATTCTTGGCAATTCATTTTCTTCATCTCTATCTGTCAAACTTACCTTTTAGTTAGGGGCTACTTGAAATGTCTTCTTCTGCCTGACAAATTATCCTAATCCTACAAACATGGTGTGCTGCAAACATTTTTAACTCTTCTGCATAGTGTTTTCTTATGGGTTGGGTCTCTTTCTGATTTTATTTCTAGTGAGTTTTAAAATCACTCTTAGTCCTACTTTTACAATATGTATGTTAACAACAAAAACAAGAACGTTTTCTTCAAATGAAAGAAAATCCAGGAGGATTGTCTCCCTTCATGTTTGTATTTCCTGTTTGAGGAATCAAGCAAAGTGCAAAACAGTAGCACTGCACTGAATGGCAGGGGTAGATGGGAAAGGGGCCGAGAGGCATGGATTTGTCAAAGATCACAAGAAGGAGAATTAAACCATTTAGACTTGAATAAGCATTGGGAAGGAGCAATAGCTGGTTCCTAGAGAAAGGATCTATGTCTAGGGCAGTGACTGGTTCCCAAGAGGAGGTGTGGTCTCTGATAGAGTGCATGCCCACAGCACATCTCAGCCTAGCATGGAGGGAGCCAGGGAATAAACACACGGGCCGCTCTTTATTTCTCTCTGCAGTCTGCTATGACTGTTTCTCAAAGTCCAAGTCCAAGCCCAAGTCTGAACTGCAGGGGAACTTAGTAACTGAATTCATACAAGTCTGTTGTCTGGTGGCCTGAATGGTATGAAGAGTGCAGCATGAACCTGATTGGAAACAAGTGGAACTTTTAAAGTTCAATAATGGACATTATGGAAAATCAGTTTCTGCAATATTGGGCCCAGATGGAGTCCCAGGTCACGACTGTGCTAGTGGCTAACCAAAGAAAGCTTTGTATTGGTCTTTTAGGGCCAAAATCAATTAGGAAATGTAAGATCAGCAGACAGGATGACTGCAACTAATTCTTTGAACTTATTTGGGGTATTTTGTGAAATACATTATGAACGTGGGATAGCATCTCCTAAAAGGCCATCATTTCTCATTGTGAGGAGGCACAGCAGATATTTCCATCTGGTGTAGAGTGATGTCACCTACTTGCTATTGGAAAACAAGTCAAGGAATAAATCAGCACACAGTGTTGTCACAGAGAAAATGTCAGCCTGGGAGTTAGTAAGAGGAAATGGGAGGCATGAGAGTCCCTGGGGATACAAAGTGCTTTGACACTGAGCGCAACCAGAGAAAGCCACTTCATAGACCAAATTAAGATATATAATCCAGTGTGTGGTTCCTGCTGAGCTGCTGTGTTTGAGTCAAAGCAAAGTGAGGAGATGCTGCCTGAATAGCCCGGCATAGAGGGTAGTGCTGGGGCACTGAATGCCACTCCACACTCTGTGTCTTTTTACTTTGCCTCTTTCCTGTAAGAGAGCTCTTCTCCCTCTGGTTTCTCAAGTGGAAAAAAAAAATCTGTGTAATGACTCAGCGCCACAGTCCTCCTCGATAATGGATCCTCTCAGCTAGAGCCTTGGGCCTTCAAGCCTCTTTTAGCTCGGTGCCTTAGAGGGTTCAGAGTGCTCACACTCTGGGTAAAGGTTTTTGGAGTTTCTTGATCACAGATACTGCCGTGGGTATGAGGTCTATCGCTGTATCACAAAAGCAGTATGTGGCAGACAGGGTTCATTTCTTCCTCCAACCCTCAGGTCCCATTCTGCCAGTGAAGAATCAGGGCAGGAACTCAAGGCAGAAACCTGGAAGCAGGAAGTGAAGCAGAAGCTATGGAAGAGTGCTGCTTATTGCCTTGCTTACTTTAACACAAATCAGGACCATTTGCACCGGGTTGGTACCACCCACAGTGGGCTGGCAGGCTCTCCTGTCGCAATCATCAATCAAGGAAACCCCTTGCAGACTTGCCTATAGGTCAGTCTTAGGGAAGCATTTTCTCAGTTGGGTATCCCTCTTCCCAGATGTTAAAGTCAACATAGAACCAATTCAGCTACAGAGATGGGTCTCACAAATATGGTAAAGACACTCTACGCTAAAGTTTCATGAAGGATGAAGATACCATAATAATAGGAAGACTTTTTCGTAATGGTAGCTTCATGCACTGCATTATACTTATTGCTATAAAATCTCATATCATAATTTCCTAAACCTTAGCTTGTGTTTTGTGATTGGAATGAACAGACTTTTTTTTGTATGTGGATGTAGTGAACTTTATTGATGGTATTCAAGAGAGTAGAGCTCTCTAGATCCCTCCCATTATTCTGGAGGGTCTGGGGTGGAAACTGTGAGGCCAAGAGAAGTGTTCCCTAACTCCTGGGTTCCATCGCTACTGGAAACCGGGAGTCAGGAATGAAGGGGGCCTGCACTGGACTTGGAAGATGAGCCCCAGGCTGTGGGTAAGAGGAACTCCAGCTTAGCTTAGCAGTGAGTGTCTTAGAACGTAGAGAGGTCTTCAGCAAGAGACTTAGGTGGCAGTTCTGTATGACACAGGCCGCCCGCTACAACAGTTCTTGATGAGAAAATGAGAAAGACATCCCTTACATGTCTATATTGCTTATTTATTGTTCATCATGGAAAATGGATGTGTAGGACTTACTTACTCCAGGTGAACCAGAGATTAAATGCAGGAAGGAATGTGTGGGAAGGAAAGCTTATTGACTAAACCTTCTGGGCTGGCCCATCTAGATACTTCACTGGCATGGAGAACTCTGTGTTATATGATGAGAGGTCACAATCTTCCTGTGGGGCAGGGTGGGGGGGGCATGGTCACATGCTCCAGGACAGGAGCCCAGGTTGGAAATAGGTGAAATTCCTACCCATCTCAGGTCTGAGGGTACTGGGGTTTCTGAACCCACTTGGCATTCCCAGTCTTTATCTGGTGACATGGCTACACTTTCCCCCTTTGGCTACAACTCCTCCCTCTTTCTTTCTTTCTTTCTTTCTTTCTTTCTTTCTTTCTTTCTTTCTTTCTTTCTTCCTTCCTTCCTTCCTTCCTTTCTTTTTTTTTTTTTTTAAAAGGGGAGGTATCATTGGAGTGACTGTCTCTTATGTTATTTGCAGTAAAAAATTGGGCTGGGCTGGGCTGGGGTGGAAGTATTAAAATAGAACACAATATAAGCCAGAGGATTAATGAGGGGTGGGGGCTAGAAAGACGAGGGCTTATTAAACTAATTAATTGTTCAGTGGATTGAAATTGAGGGTGAGTTTGCACAGACTTTGTGAGGGTATTAACACTGGTTTTAAACATTTGATTTATCTACATAGACATAACATTTTCCTTACTATCATGTAAATTTCCCCAAGTTCAATAGCCATTAGGCTCTGGTAGGAGAGTTCATCTGTCACTGGAAGGTCTCTAGGCTGTCTGTCATCTGTGGGTCTCACTGTCTGCTTGTCTTGAAAGTCTTCATTCAGATAATGTGTCTGGACAAAGGCAGCTTCACAGCCCCAGGGAGGCCCAAGGAGATGGCAGGTCGCCTCTGTCCGGCCTGTGGTGGCAGGGTTGTCTTTTTTCCCTTTGTAGAGATAAACCTGTAGAATAATCATCACAGGGGAGCAGCCCCCCAGCAGGGTGATGTCTGTATAGGGTGGGTAATGTATATGTTAAGCCTTTAACAGTTTGATTGGGAACACATTGGTGGTATCTTGCTATTGTCCTAGAAAAAAGGCAAAGGTGTTTGAAGAACTTAGTCCTGGAAGGAATCCTTTAAGTGGGGAGTTACCTGTGTTGTATTAAGGGAAGCAGAGGGGAGAGTTGGGAATTTGTCTGTTTGAGGTAGCTGAGAAGAAAATATCAAGTTAACTATGTATTTGGAATAGGCAGTAACCCTTTGTCTGTAAAAGGAAACTGGTTGTTAATTATGGATTAAATAATGGTTATCAATATAGTTAGTTTGACCTGTGAGATAGATTAAATATGATCTTTTTGAAGCCTAAAATAAATTTTAACCAAATTGAGAAATTTTAGAACAATTTTGGGTTTAAAAAGCACGAACATTGTTTCAGGTGTTCCTGCTAGGGAGAAGAACAAACATTTAAACAAAGAAGCACGGAAATTTTGGGCTTAAGGGTTTTAGGTGTGTTTTTATGACTTCTCAGCAACTAGATCTCATCCATTGTTTTTCATCTGGTGGGCTCTTTCACCTAGGTAGAGAGGGAGGAGCCTGCTCTCCCGTGCTGTGGCTGTTGGCCATTTGCTCTTGTGGTTCTGCATTCAAAACACAGGGCATAGGCTACAGTTCAGCCTATGCCTATTGGGTAACGGCTGATACACTGCTCAGGGGTGAGAAAACACAGCCTAAGTTAGGGACTCCAGCTCAGATGTAAAAGACATAAGCTGAGGCCAGAAGTAATGTTCCCTAACATCTGGGTGGGCATCTAGGTGCCTCTAAAAATCATGCAAAGTCGAAAACAAAAGGGGCCCACATTGGCCTATGAAGATGAGCCCTGGGCCAGGGTAAGGAAAAAATCTGGCTTAACTTAGCTAGCGATGAGTGTCTGTGTCGGAGATCGTGGAGGGGGCCTTCTGGGAGAGCCTTAGGGAACGAGGCTCTATATGATGAGCCTCCCCCCCCTCCAGCCATGGCGGCACTCCCCACCCCAGTCCCTGATGAAGGGGTGGGGACAGGGTGGGAGAGAAGAAATTGTGTTACATTGAGTTGACATAACAAACGGGTCTTCTGTTCACCAGTAGAAGCAGTAGAGGAGACCAGATTTACCCACAAATCAATGGGGGTTGGGTGTTGAGGACAGATCTGGCTTTTAAATTTGCTTCCTATGGGAAATCCTCACAGATAATTTCCTTATGTCTCTGACCTTCAGTTTTTTTTCCATCTGTAAAATGGTGCCATGCTGATTAAATGAGATGATTAATTCAAAGTATAAGTATGTGTAAGTATAACTCTTCCTTGGGAGGAGGCCCTAGGCAGTCATAGTCCTACTTGAAATTATGCCATGCACTGTGAACTACTAGGAAGGGATTCTGAAAAGTCTGCAGTGCACTTCTCTACCTGTGCTAGGCACTTCTCTTCCTCCAGGGAAGTCTGTGAGCTGGAGGAGGATACTTGAAGGCAGAGGAGCGAATCTTCTGTTCCCACAATTAACAACAGCACTTCGGGCACCTCTCTTCAGTGTGTCTGAGGATTCATAAAGGGAACTCTTGATGCTGAATGCTCAATACCATGCACAGCACACACCCACCCACCACTCTCCGCTGCTGCTGTAAGAAGATTACCTCTCAGATGAGTTCTCAGGCCTGTTCATAGCCTTTGTGCCACACACACACACGTGGATGCTTAGGATGTACCCACAGGGAGCAAGCACTTTAGAAAGACTTTAAAGATGTGGCGAGTGAAATGAGCGCAGACCAGACCGTATGCAGCTGTGAAGAGGGCCAGGCCTGTGTTGACTTCTCATCTCTTCTGTGTGTCTCCGCCTTGTGCCCTGACGACCCTTCGATTAAATGACTAAGAAATAACAGGATCTGTGACTGTGAACTCCATCTATAAGGATCTAAGGAAGTAGGCTTTTCAAACAAGCAGACATAGTCTTATTTAAAATTATGTAATCTCTGAATCCTCTTGACACTTCCGTCTTGACTAGGTGACCCCACCCACTCACACCCACCCACTCCATCTCTTGGCTTCATATGTTTTCCTTAAGGCGGTTGCACTACACATTCTTCCTCCTGTCTGAACTCAAAATGTACCCTTATATAACTCTTTTTTCTAGTTTAAAACAAGTTAAGAAGAAGGAAAAAAAAACCACTTGGGGAAAGTAAATTACAAACTGTACTAGTGGTTAAATGATTGCTAGTTTGTTATTCCTAGGGGACTGTCCTTTAAGTGAAAGCAACTTGAAGGCTGGGTGGTATATTAACTTAAGAAATGAGGTGTTGCAGTATGGAGTTCTAAGCTCCATATTTGCATGTGAAGTTGTTAGTTATGAAGACATTTTGGGACCCCTTCAAATCTCATAAAGAAGTGGCTGTCTTCACCCCTCAGGTGACATTTCCAACCACTAAAAATCAGTCACTAAAAATCCCTGAGAGCCAGCAGTATTAGTCCCTCCTTTTCACATGGCTTCAAATAGGAAACCGGTAGAAAGGGAAAATATTACAAAGCAAAACCAAGCTGGGCATGATAATGCACACCGCTCATCTCAGCAGGGAGGCCGAGGCAGGAAGATCCTCACAAATTTGAGTCCAGCCTAGTCTACATAGCAAGTTCCGGGCTAGCCAACGCTATATAGCAAGACCTGTCTCAAAACAAGACAAAACTTGAGTAAACCTTCTGATTTCCATAATTTTAAACTTTTACATGTAAAACTTCATATTTTTTTTGTACAAAGCTTTCTGATAGAACATGCAGGTTTGAAGCTTCATCACTCTTCAGATATCACACTGTGCTTTAAAGTAAGAAAACCTTAGAATGTTTCTTATGATAACAGAAGCTTATCATCTTTAAAAATAATATTCCAAACACAAGTCATTAAAACAACTTTAATTTCTAAGGTTCTCAAAGTCCTATTCTCCCAGAACTCCTGGAAGGTTCAATAGCTGTTTTATAGAACAATAGAAACTGTGGTCTGAAGAAGTAGACAGACTGGCCCTAGGCTGTAGAGTGAGTTCCCAAATGAAGAAGAGGGATTTATCCTGGGACTACAATGATAGCCCTTTCCTATCTCTTAGCTCTAGCTATACCTCCTGATCAAGTCGGATAGGAGCCTAAGAAGCCGCAGTCAGACTCCCGGCCAAAAGGAAGGACCAGTGTGGTTATGCTCTGACTGATGTCTGCCTGTGATGTGTACACACTGTTAGACGAGCAGCTTTCTTCCTGTGTTTCTCTAACAGGCAGCCTCATTGCTGGAGAGGACTGTCAGCTGCCTGTTCTGCCTAGCCATCGTCACATGCCTCCCGACTGGAGCTGACCACAGACCAGCATCTCCACAGCATGAATAATTAGGTAGGCATAATGGAAGGCACTCACTGCACCCTCCAGCTGCATAACCCCATTGCCGAACTCTGCTATATCAGCTTCTATCTTCCAAAAGGGGAAGTCAGAGGATTTTCATACAAGGGCACTGTAACTCTAGACAGATCCAATAACGCTTTCCATAACTGCTACCAAGTCAGGGAGGGGCCAGACATCACCAGCCTCAGCCAGCAGCCAAACGAACATCCAGGCGACATATTTTTCAAACAGACTCCCACAAAAAACATTCTGACAGAGCTATACAAGCTCACAGCAGAGAAGGAGAGGCTGCTGGACAGTCTGTTGAGGTCAGACAACATCCTCGGCGTTTCAATGGGGAGCCAGGAGGGAAAGTTGCAGGAGCTGTCAGTAATCCTTGCCACTGGGGATGACTATTTCCAGAGTGCTGGCAACTGGCGCAGAGAACTCCCTGCGAGCTCTCTCATTAGGAGGAGCACCCAAGAGAACAAAAAGCCCCGAAGGTCTGGCAGGAGGAGAGAGAGCCCAGAGGAGCTCCGGCAGAAGAGAACCAGGAGGAAAGGGCGTGGCTGCCAGGAGTCAGCATTTCAGATGGGGAAGGACCAGGTCTGTTCCAGTGGCTCCCTTTCTTTTCGAGCTAGGCCTAATCTCCGGCTCCTAGAAGAAAGAGGAAATTTAGTTCCTCGGGGAACGCTTACCTCTTCGCTACGGAGAAGAGAGAGCTGCCCAGCCAACATCCTCAGGACACCGGATGCAGACCTGGCCTTCGGAAACTCTGGGAGGACCTCAGAGGACACTGATCTTGAAGGACCTCTGTCCCCTGACAGCAGCCCCACCGAGGTAGGAGATGCTGATGTGGGAGGGCAGCTCAAGAGTTCTCACCAGCAGGAGCCCCCACAACCAAAAGTGTCTGAAAGCCATGGGAAACAAGCAGGGGCAGAGAGGTGGAGCAGCGGGACTCGGAAGTCAAAGTCATTGGAGAGGACTTGCAGTAAGAAACCTGTTTCCAAAGTGGTGGCCAAGATCCAGGAACCATCTGCCCCAGTAAAACGAATAGTTAGGGCGCATCATGACGGCAAGGGAAGGGTTGCCTATGGCCCAGAGATCCAAACTGAGTTTATCCCAAAAGCTGACTTCCTCACCCTCTCAGGAGGTGAGACTGAGACTCATAGTTCCGGGAGGCTGGAGGAGGAGCAGCCAGGGATCAAGTCATTGCGGTCCTCAGCCCCAGAAAGAGCCTCCATTACCAAAGAACCAGCCAGCACCGAGGCCGCTGTGAACAAGGTTCTCCGCAAGGTGATAGAGAGTGAGAAGTTAGACGAAGCTACTGAGGGGAAAAGGTTGGGCTTCTCTCTCAACACAAGGGCCACGCACACTTTCCCAGAAACTCGAAGCCAAAGGAAGGCTGGGCTACCGCAGAGTGTCCGTAAATTCTTGCTTCTAGATCTGCCGCACACGGTAGGTCCTGATTCCCCACAACCCAAATGTGATGAGAAGAAGCCAACCCCCCAGGCTCCAACAGCTCTTGGCATGGTATTTAATAATTCATCGCCTCAGTCCAGCGCACACAAACGGCTGTCACCTGTTCCCTCGCCTCTGTCTCCAAGGTGTCCCAGTCCACAGCAGCACCATAGAATCCTTCCGCTCCCTCCACTGCCTAGTGAGGGAGAAGTTGTTTTTAATGAGTACCCTAGTAGAAAGAACGGTGTGTCCTCTGGGTTCCCCTCTGCTGACACCTTGGAGCCATCATCTTCTACGAAGGTCACGGAGACCAAAGGAGCCAGCCCGACTTCCCTCAGAGCAAGCCAAACTTGGCTGGTGTCTGAGGAAGCTTCCGAAAAAGGCTTGGGGCCAGAGAAGATCACAGCTCCACCCCAGCACCAGTTGCCACCAGGTTAGTCTCTCTTTAAGCTATTTAGATCTGTTCATGGGAGATTCAACAACTGTTGTTCCACTTCCACTACTAAGATACTGGCTGATTCACAATGGACTGAACCTCCTAGGGCTGTGTCATGCAGTCAGTAACAAGAAAACTGAGAAAAGTGAACCGGGTGTGGTGACAATAAAGACGCCATTGACCCAGAGAACTAAGAGTGAAACTGTTTCTAGAGTACTTTATACGAGCTTAAAGATTTGTTTGTTTGTTTGTTTGTTTGTGGCACCTAAAGTTGCCCCCACAATTGCTTAAAGCTGAGACGCAAAAAGGACAAGTCAGAGAATCGGCAGCTTGTCTCTGCCTTTGATGTAGCACTGAGTAATTGGCCCATTGACCTAAATTCTACTAGTGATGCTCTGGGTGTCATTGTCGGGAGTCTCTAAGCAGGATCACAAAGGCACACTGTTTTTACTCACAAGTCGGTAGCTACTTAGGTTTTGGTTGTCTTGTTTTCTATAAATACATTTGTAAGTGACATGATTTGTGACACTTTAAAAAAAAAAAACCAGAAAGGATGCATTCGATTTAATCTGAATATACTTGAGTGCATGGTATGTTGATCCATGTCTATAAACCTAGAAGTTGGGTAGCTGAAGTGGTAGAATCATCAGTTTAAGACTAGTTTTGGTTACAGAGAGACTTGTTGAAGGCCAGCCTGGGTTACAGAGAGAGTTCAAGACCAGCCAGACTTGATGAAAGGCCAGCTCTGTAAACAAAACACAATTTTTTTAAAAAAAAGGAACTTGGTTCAGGCTTCCTTCCAATCTCCTTTTCTATTTAGCCACCCAAACGAGCACAGAGCAGCTGTTGAATGTTAAGTATGTTTTATGTATGGGTTGTCACTGTCACTAAGGTAACAATCCCATTTCTCACACATGACTTGCATGCGTGTTATGATGTGCAGTTTTTTACATGAAAATAATTTTGAGTGTTCAATCAGGAGTCCTAATCCTGTACCCTTGGCATTTTCCAAGCCAATGCACCCACACTTCAGGTTTTATATGTCACTGTACAGGCGATCAGCTTCTCAGCAGCATATGGTCAGCGTCTTAGGCTAGGAAATAACTTGTAAATGATACGTGAGACTACTCTAAGAGTAGAGGGTATTGGAATTTTATTTATAGAAATGTCTTGTAACATTTTGAGATAAAAATATTGATCTAGAAGATAAGAGTTTCCAAAAGCTTTCTGTTTTTCTTGAACTTGTGACATTCTATAAATTTCTCTACATCTCTCATTGCAGGGAGATTGGTTTTTGAAAATGTGGTAAATGCTTTTCCATCCTTTTCATGTAATATGTTGATCTTAGTTTGGTAAAATTTGCCACTTTCTGCCTCAAAATAAAAGTCAAAATAGAATTGTAAAATTTATATCATGTACTGCACAGAACTCTAATAACAAGACTACTTTCTGAGCACGGGTGATAGCTTCTTGGAATCAGCAGGAAAGCAAGCTCAGTGGAGTTAGAGGAGGGAGCAGAGTGTGGAATTGTTGCCTTAACTCTATGTTTGTGTTATAGATAGTGTGGATGTCAACCTGAGAGAGTCTAAATTCACCTGGGAGGTGGGCCTCAAGGCATGCCTGTGGATAGTATCTTGAGTATGTTGATTGGTGTGGGAAGATCTATCATAATTGTGGTTAGGGCCATTCCCTTGGCAGGGAATACTGGACCATATAAAATGGAGAAAGTGAGCTGAGAATCAGCCTGTACTCACTCATTGCTCTCTGCTTCTGGATTGTGGATGCAGAACGGCCTTCATGTTCCTGCTGCTTCGGCTTCCCAACCATGAAGGGCTCTGAACCAAAATGAACCTTTCTCCCTGAAGTTGCTTGTGTCAGGGTGCTCTATTACAGCAACAGGAAAGGAAACTATGACTTAGAAATTACATCAAATTCTAGGGTTCTATGCACTCCTTATCCAGAATCTCCACACTGAATGTATTTGGTATTTCATCAGGCTTTTGTCCCTTAATTTAAGACTGTCTTGTCATTTGTTACAGTTTCTTCTGTTATAAAAGCCCTATCCTTTTATAAGTTAGTAAGGATTAAGCTTAGTCATCTCTAAGCACATAAGAAGACATTTCGGTTTCTGTTGGCAATTGACCATGGACCCACTGAGAGGCATGTTGAACAAATAGTTACATTTTCCATGTGGCTTCTCTATGCAGTTGTTCATGACCATTCTTTTTACATTGGCCCAATCTTCCACTGGGATCTTAGGTAAGATCCTCTACTCTTCTTTTAGGAGCCAATTCTAAAAATCACAGGGATTCCCTACCATGGAGACCTCCTATGCATAAGGAGGGAAAGTGGGAGGAGAGTCGGAGTAGGAGGAGACCTTGGAGACCTTCATTTCCCATAGTAATTAACATCTCTTAGACTTTATCCTAGGACACTAAAAATTTATCTTACTGGCAATGTCTTGAGAAGCGTGGAGGAAGGGAGAGCTCTAGCTAGCACCTTAGATCTATGGTATATTTTTTTGTCCCCTTTCTTCTTTTAACTTCCCATTCTGTAGCCAGAGTCCTTGCCATGTTTTAGTTACTCCTGCTGCTGGTGAGTTCAGAGACTATCTTCTTTCTGACTGCTTCTCTCTTACTTTCCACATTTCCTCCCTCTCAGTCTCAGCAGAGGCCTCGGACAGTAGCAGCCAGCTTTTCAGAGGTAACTCATTTACCATCACCCTACAGTGGTCCTTCATCTCAATCCAACTCCCATGTTTCCCCCAAATTAGCTATTAACTAGATGGAGTTCACGGTCTGTGGACATGCATTTCCTGTGGAAATCACGACGAGGGTTTTCACTGACTCGACTTGAGTAAGGTAATTGAAAACACTCTTTAATTACTCAAGTAAGAGATTAACTCCTTTCGGTTTAATGTTCACATTACTTTCAGGTTTCCTGTTTTCATTTATTTTTGACCAAAAGACACATTTCTAGTTGGAAGACTCTAGAGCTGCAGACAAGTAAATTCTGAGTACAAAGTGAAACCCACATCTTGCAAGACCAAGAACTTAAATCCAATGTCGAAGCCACCATGCAGGACATAACATTAAAGTATCAGGAAAGCCATTGATCCATCTCCTATTGGCTTTAAAATTTCTAACTCTTCATCCTGTGAGCTGCATAAGGAATTTCTTGCATGTTGACAATATGATCAAGCAGAGCATACACTAAATATGAAAAGCATCTAGATTTTTCTTCTCATGGACCCATCTAGTGACCACTCCTTAGTGGTTATACGGGACCTTACTTTGACAATAGAGGCACCTCCATGTTAACAAGCCTCTGAGAAATGCATTTCCTTAAAAAAAACTTTGAAGGATTTTTAGTTGTGCGAACCTACATAACAGTGTTTTGGGAGCTTAGCATTGAGAATCTTTTCTGCCTTCCTGTTTTCATTTATCTTTAACCAAAAATAAGCTCCTTTAATGGCACAAGCATCACATGGCAGTTGGCTCACCACACTGAGGAAATGTCTAGTCTTGCTTGTGCTGTTTAGCAAACTTAGGATTTTTGTTCTTTGGAGTTAGGGAGGTATGATAGAAACACAGGCCTCAAGAATAAAGTATCTTGACCTATTCTTGTGCTCATAAAAAGATGTAATTAATGCTAGTTTCTTTAGAGTTGAGAGGCACTCATGTGAAAGAGTATACTATATCTAATCCTTCTGTCCAGTCTTTGGGCCTATATTATGTAGAGTAGATATAAATTCTTTGCATATAAATATTGAGGTTTGATGTAATTCGATGAAATGTTTTTAAAGTTCCAAATATTAATAGGTATACATACATATTTAGCTAACTTCAGAAAGTCACCTGTAATTGCAAGTAGAGTAGAGAGATTTCAGAAAGTGTATATGCTTATTATATCTAGAATATAAAAAGAATATAATTGAGTTAACAAGAGATATCAAAGATTC
The DNA here is from genome assembly GCF_978045245.1 of Mus caroli. Classification (NCBI taxonomy): domain Eukaryota; kingdom Metazoa; phylum Chordata; class Mammalia; order Rodentia; family Muridae; genus Mus; species Mus caroli. Next base: position 67,134,519 of record NW_028227257.1, on the reverse strand, counting down.
ATCATTAAAATTATATATATGACCTAGTGACCCTACCTTTAAGAACTTTGCTTAAATGAGGTTATGTACCTGTATGATTACATGCACACAGGTACTGACTGCAGCAGTTTCGAATTTTGTTATCATTATTTTTTTTATTTTTATTTATTTATTTATTTATTTTTGGTTTTTCGAGACAGGGTTTCTCTGTATAGCCCTGGCTGTCCTGGAACTCACTTTGTAGACCAGGCTGGCCTCAACCTCAGAAATCATTATTATGAGTGTTATTTGTGTGCCTGTGGATGATGGAGGTCATGTGCAGACATAGGCGTAGGAACACTGCTTTGTGGTTCTCTGCATGCACCCTTATGTGTGCTCATGGGATTGGCTTTAGGTCACCAGGCTTGCATGGCAAGCACTTTACCAGCTGAGCATCTTGTTGGCCCTATAGCAATTTTTTAATACTTCTGCAACATCTAGGGAAAAAAACCTGAACATTCATGAGCAAAGACATGTTTAAATAAATTACAACACATTTTCCTCCATAATACTATGAAGCTGTCTAAAATATTAATATAGATTTCTAACAAGCTGCAATATAATATATAGAATGCTCTGTTTCTTGTAAAAACGAATGTGTCTTCTTCCCATACATAAATATGTGGTTTTTGCACAGACTTGAATGTCAGAGAGACAGGTGTAAAGAAGAATTGGCCAGGCTGTTAACATTCAAAGGGCAAGTCAGTGGAGAATGGACCAGGGAACAGGGTGTGAGAACTGGGTGTGTCAGCTCCTTCACCTCTCTACTTTGTGTCTCCTTACAGTGGTTCTCTAGATGTGGGGGGTGCATGTAACTTTTATAATTTTGAAAGCATTATTTTTACCATTTTATTTCTTATTTTTATTTATATGTGTGTGGTTGTGCATGTAGGTGGGTGCCTGTGCCCATGTAGAGGCCAATAAAGATCAAGTGTTCTGCTCTGTCACTCTCCACCTTATTCTCTCTCTCTCTCTCTCTCTCTCTCTCTCTCTCTCTCTCTCTCTCTCTCTCTCTCTCTCTCTCTCTCTCTTCCTCTCTCTGGCTTCTCTCTGTATAGCCCTGGCTGTCCTGGAACTCACTTTGTAGACCAGGCTGGCCTTGAACTCAGAAATCCGCCTGCCTCTGCCTCGCAAGTGCTGGGATTAAAGGCATGCGCATGTGCCACCACACCTGGCACCACCTTATTCTCTTGAGGTAAGGTTTATCACTGAATCTGGAACCAGGCTGGCAGCCAGCGAGCCTCAGTGATCCTCCTGTCTCTGACCACCACAGTGCAGGGGTGATAGGCACAAGTGCAGCTACACAGTTTTGAGGAAAGAAATCACACACCAAAATTAGCCAGACCCCCCTAAGCTATATATCTCAGTGAACTTCTATATAGTTAAAGTAGCCACTTGAAAGGGAATCTATAGAGATTCACATTGTGTTTTTATATTTTCAGAATCCAGTGTATTTTTATACATTTATCCATCACCAAAATGGAAAATCTGTGACAGCATTAGAGCTAGAAAAAATGATTAATTTTATATCCTCTTTCATCACTCATTTATACCTACATTCAATCTTTCTTCATTCCCTAATGTTTAATCCTTTTTCCTGAAAATTTTGTCCTTTTATATTTCCTTAGAGCTAAATAGCATTCATGTGTGTGTATGTATATGTATGTGTGCACACACACTACAGATTTTCTTTTTTAAGATTGATTTTATTTTATATATATGAATTTTTGCTTGTAGGTACGTCTTTGTGTCCTTTGAGGGCTTGGTACACATGGAGGTCAGAAGAGGGCTTGGGATCCCCTAAAACTAGAGTCACGTGTGGTTGTCAGCCTCCATTTGGGCGCTAGGGATTGGCCCACGGTCCTCCACAAGAACAACAAAGCTCTAACTACTGAACCATCAGTCCAACTACATAGACCAAATTTTCACTCTCCATTCATGTGTTGGTGGACAACTAGGTTGATTCCAGTTCTTTGCCGTGGTGAATCAATAAATGTGGTGTGTAAATATCTCAGTGGTGGTGTATAGAGTTCTCTGGAAAAATGCCCAGAAGCAAAATAAATGAACCATATGGCAGTTCTATTTTTAATTTTTTGAGAAATCTCAAAGCTGACTTCCACAATGGCTGTATTTAGTCCCCAACAACAGTGAATAAGGGCTTCTTTCTCTCCACATCCTCTCAGTCTCTTGTCAGACCCATTGATGAGAGCCACTCTGACTGGGGTGAGGTGCTTTGTCAAAGTAGTTCCAATTTGTATTCTTCCAAGGGCTAGGGATGCTGAACACTTTTAAAATAGTAATTGGCTACTTCTGTTTCTTTCTATAAGTGTTTATTCAGCTCATCTGCCTATTTGTTGATTGGTAGTCTTATTTCATTGGCATTTCATTTCTGCAGTTCCTTGTGAATTCTAGGTATTTATTTCCTTGCTTAAGGGTAGTTAGTAAAGGTCTTCTCCCATTCGCTAGGCTGACTGTTTGCTCTATTGTTTCTTCTGCTGTACAGAACCTGTCTATTCTCAAGTAGTTCCATCTGTTGATACTTAAGAGTTGGTTCCTCTGTTGTTGCTGTTCTATTTTAAATTACTACAGCTAATCTGGTACCTATGTTTCCTCTAAAAATTGCAACTTTATTTCTTTAAGGAAAAAAAAACCCAAAGAAACATGCTTTACTGAGTGTCATGTATATGTGGGGGTAGGATTATAGTGGAAGCACATTTTCTGTGGTTTTCCTGTGTCTTCCAGTAAAGCAGGAGACTCAGCAATGAGAATATAGCATTTGTCAAAAAACAAACAACTAAACAACAAACAGGAACATATCTGGAGAGCCATGAAGGTAATGCCTGAAAGAAGTATATTTGATGGTAAAATTAGATGAGAATAGCATAAAATCCAGAATCTAACCATGAAGGCTTCTGGATGCAACAGGGTTCCAACACAGGAACAGACCCACCTCCAGGGCCTTCTGGGAAGGGGGTTTGGGGGTTGAGGAGGGTTATGTGACAAAGAATGGCATGATGGGGGAGGGGCTGAAGAAGGAAGGGACCAAAAGAAGAAGAGCATGTGGAATACCCTTGCCTGACTTTTTAAAGTAAAGCCAAAGACAGGTGTAAGGGGACCATCAAGCTGCCAGTTATGGCCTACAAGGTCTGCCCTTCAGGGCCCAGAGCACCAAAGGGTGAAGTAGACCCTGAGGAGCAGCACATGGGAACTTTGATGATGCAGGTGAACTGCCTATAGTATGGAGACCAAGAAAAGACTTGATTGTAACTGGAGGAAATCATCTCAGTAGAACAATCTGCTCTTAGGTAGTTGGTAAGTGGGTGGTAGGCAGGTAATTAGTACACACACACACACACACACACACACACACACACACACACACACACTGCCAGATTGTCATTGGTTGAGGCGTCTAAATTCTCACACTTTTGAAGCTGCCATGGTGTCACACACCTTTAATCCCAGCACTTGAGAAGAGGAGGCAGGTAGATCGCTGAGATACAGGCCAGTCAGGACTACATATTGAGACCCTGTCTGAAAACACTTAACCCAAGCCAACAACATGAAACACCTCACCCCTTTGAGTCTGTAATTGAATTACAAGCATTTCATCTCATTGGTGAAGCTGAATATTGACTATTGAAGACATAGGTTTTACCCCATTTGTTTCTATTCTCTGAGTAAGGGTGTTTTTGAGAATGATGGAAACATTGGCTAGCACTCTGGACCCACATTCTTTCTCTTGATAACTGTTATTATGTAATAACATTTTCTGTTTGTTCCTTTGATGGATTTCACCTGCTTTCTGATCAGTGCTATTAAATAATTACCTTAAAAAAATAGAATCCTACTATGTAGCTCATGCTGGCCCCAAATTCAGCATTCTCTTGGGCTGGTATTGTAGGTCTGAGTCAAGACACCCACGGAGTAATTCTTAGATAGAACTCAAACCATATTGAGTGGGCCATGGAATGTGAAGCCTGGGCACACCATCTGCCTAGAGTTCCTCTGCATGGCCTGGCAAGGCAGTCTCCAGTTTATAGTGTATTGTAGAGTTGCCTACTCCCACAGAGAGGTCTGCAAGTTATTTTCATCCTCATAAATTTTCTAGTGTTTCAAGCCTGATTCTTTCTATGGGGCCCAGAACCTTACAGGAAAGGAGTTGGAACTAGGTTAGAATTAGAATTCAGACATGTAGACGGTTGCAGATGGGTTTGTGGGGTCTTTGTAGGACGATTTAGGTAATACAGAAAAATGGGAAGATGATCATGAGAGAAGTTTGGGTTGAGCATCTGGGCAGGCCATCCCTGCCCCTGGGAAAAATGCCTCTGTCTCAGTGCAGAAGGGAGTATGGGATGGAGGGAAGCCTGTTGCTGGCTGTCAGAGCCCAATAACTAGCAGTATGGAAACTCAAGACAAGCAGAACCCTCCCTGCTGAGAACTAAGCAGAGGCTGCATGGAAGATGCTGTTAGCACACCAAGAACCATATGGCTGAATAGAACAGCAGGGCTCCCAAATAGTGGATCCAGGCATCAGTGAGAGGAGGGGCTGTGGAACAGATCTGCCTTCATGCTAGCAAGGGAACCTGGGCTCAAAGCATTGCAATTCCCATGTCTATAAGTCTTGTAATAATTATATTCCTAAGATACTAAGTTGGATCATCCAAGTTTTAGGTGTTTCTTCCTAAGTCATGATACCTTTTGTTTGCTAAGAACTTAAGTTAATGTTCTGCATCTGAGTTTTCTGTGTAGAGAAAGAGCTGCCAAGTCATCCAGTGAGTTACCAAAGCCATCGACTTTCAGATTTCCCAGAGGCGTTGTGGAAAGTAAATAACATGTAAAGCCTGAGGCCCTTCCATTCTCCCTAGAATTCAGAGCTGTCTGGGCATGTCTGTGTAATTAGAAGGTTAGGCCCATCCAGAGTCTATTCTTTGAATCTGCAGAGGAATATCACAAGGGACAGCACACATGAAAAAATAGAGGATGTGGGGCATGTTGAAAGGTACCATCTTCAATATGAAAGATAACGCTGAAAACAAAATGATGCAAGTCCACCAGATCTTCTAGGCTCCTAGGAAGCTCGTGTCTGCTTCCTGGAAAAAAAACAACAAAAGACAGGGTTGTTATTTGAAAATAATGTTACTAAAATTTCTTCAAGACGTTGAAGATGCAATCTCTGTAGCAGAATATACTAATATGAGTTCAGGGTCTCTACCCAGGGTGCCCTTGAAGCAGCAGGACAGGTATAACATGGTGGAGTGAGCTAGATTTTATATTTTCCTAAGGAGAAGTAGGAGATGTAGGCAGTTGTGCCTTGGGCAATCCATCTGGCATCTTCTATTGGAGCAGAGCAAAGTACCAATTTTGTCAGCATCAAAAGGCACCTTTAAGCAGCCAGAATGCAAGAGAACAGTACCCAAGAGGTTGAGTCCATATAATTCCTGGAGGATCCAGGAAGAAATTGGTGCAGTATAGGGGATGCCCAACTCTGATGATGGGTAAAGGCAGCTTAGTTTGCACCTTAATATCCCACTGACTGCATTTGTTACACGGCATAATATCTAATTCAGAATGTTCTTTTGTGAACTGATAGCATAATGTCATTGAAAATACTTCATGTATCACTAGGAAATGTTAGTTTCATTATAACCACAGGTTACTGTCAGCCTATGGGGAATGTGGTGGGACTTTAACAGCCGTTATTTGTTGCTGTTCTCCAGTGATAAAATGGTGCTGCAACTCTATCTTAGAGCCAGTATGTGATTTCTCTGTGATTTCTTTGCTCTTGGTTAAATCTGATACACTTGTTTCTAGTTCTCTATTATGTTCATTTGTGTTGTATTGTATTTTGGAACAGGATCTCACTTTGTATCCCAGTAAATGCATGGCAATCCTCCTGCCTCAGATTCCTGAGTGCTGGTCTTTCAGGTGTAGAGTAATCCATGCTTGGCTTGCTTCTGGTTTTTGTTGTTTGTTCGTTTGTTTGTTTGTCTGTTTTGTTTTTGTTTTTTATTTGGTTGTGTTTTTAGGTCATGGCTTACATAATGATTTTGTCTCTTTTGCATAGGTTAGTACTAGATTTTTCTAAAGATCTGTAAATATCATATGGAAAGGAGCCATTTACATATAATGCCTCTGATGTACTTGCAAAAGCCATGGTTTAAAATGGTTCAAAATAGCCTTTCAAATTAATTCTGGTGTAAATTTTTAATTAAAACACAAAGGAACTAAAATTGAATGTTTGATTGCTAATGTCACTGAAATATAAAATCATAAATTAAGTTATGAGATAATAAAAGACAAGAGAAACTAAAGTTCTCTTTTGTCCTACTAATTATTTGTGGAGCATATGTTTCTCTCTAGAAAGCATTCTTAATTTTTGCAGGTATTACCCATTGAGTTCCTCCAGATTCCTGTCTTATTTTGTCAAGTTGAAAGCTTTTAGACCTCACTTGCTTGTGTCATTATACAATAACATACATCTTATTTTAAAAGTCCCCATCAGGCTCTTTGGGTTTATGACTTGCATTTCATTAATAGTGGGTCAGCTTGTACTGATCTTTTAAAATGAACTTGCTGGATTAATCAAAAGCAACCTTCCAACTTACAATGACCAAGCAGTTGGCTATCTATTACCACAAATGTGTGCCCTCCCATAACTTCTGCGATGATGCAAAAGTGAAAGAATTTTGAAAATGTGATTGAGTGACTATTTGTCTAGACAGTGATAGGAGGGATGACACGCTGACCTTTAGAGCATTCATTCAGAACTGCTGAAAATTCCTTTAGCTGACTCCCACGAATGGAGTAGGATTGGTTTTTCTCTGCCCTGTTCTCAGTATCTCATTACTGCTGAGAACTTGTGCAGCTAGTATTAGAACACAGTGGAATTGAAGGTAATGTTACTCTTTTTTAAAAATGTTATCATCAAAGTCAACACTAATATTACATATATGTAGAATTAATTTGAATACATGAAATGTTCTATGTACTCAATAAGCATCTCATTGAAGAGTGAATTGCCAGAAGGGTGGATGGATGGATGGATGGATAACATAGCATCTTGTCTGCAAACTGACAGTGGGAACAATGTTTTCCCACTCTCCCTATGTTAAACAGAATGAAACTGCTCCATGCCATGTTATGTAATTAGCACTGGTATTAGACACTGTTACAGTACAACCATTCTTACAAGTTATCCCTGCAAGAGTTTAAGAACTCTAAGGCCCACAGACCATGAATGGCATGAACGTGCATGGCAGACAATTTTATCAGAGATCTTATATTTTATAATGAAACTTAACTTTACTGTCAAAGCCAGGGGTAGCCAAGTGACCAAGCTTGACATAGAAACCAAAGGTATTTAACGTTTCATGTTTCCCACTGGTCACAGATTAACCATGTTGCATTATGCATTATGCATGATCAAAGGCTGGCACATTTGCACTTTGCCTTGCACGAGCTATGCTTTATGACCCATCATACATGAACTACAAGGCTGGGCAGGTGACTGTTGGGTGCTCTTGGCTGCGATCCAGGGTTGTCTGCAGTGCTCACCTGCTGAGTGTCTAATGCCCACCACTGGCATTCACCTTCTGTGTGAAAGCATTCTGCTAGGAAACTTACTAACTCACAGCCGTAAACTGAGGCCACTCGACCTGTTTATGTTTCCTAAAGTTTCTGGTAAAACGTCACACTGATCTGCCTGTAAAGCTCCTGTTATCACCCAATGAGGCAAGATTTTTATAGAATCCTAAGAGTGGATGCTGAAGAGAAGGCAAGAAAAGAACAGATGGATCTGAACAATGGCCTGAACGTTTTCGATGTTAAGCAATGGGGAAGTGTAGGAGCCCCAAGTATCTTCGTTCCATCTGCAGAATTCCTTTAGTTTTGCTACATGGTATAGCTTAATCACAGAGGATACCGCTGAGCCTGTCTTAGTTTCTGCCCTGATTGAAGAAAAGAATAATTATTCTGGACATGTACATCAAAAGGCAGGAATCTTGAGACCGTAAATCCCTCCAGTAGAGTGAGCTTCCATAGTCTAGTACTTACGGTCTCCTCTCTGGTCTTGTCTTCTGTTTATTCTACCAAAAGCTTGTTCCCACAACTTCCCCTGAAGTAACTGTAAGAGGTTGCCTCCGTACTAATCACAGATAGGGATGGGATGCTAGAAATGAACACTTTGGGTTAAATTCCAGATATGCATCCTGCTGGAAGATTGGTAATTTATTGCACTTCCTTTCTGTAAATTGGAATGATACACACACACACACACACACACACACACACACATACGCACACACACGTGTGTACTGAAGAGCTTTGTTCTTCAATATATGTTTAGCACTTATTTCCCCAAAAATATTTAGATCACTTTAGTTTGAAAAGCATTAAAGTTTTTGTTCATATATTCTTACCCTGTTCTTAACCTTGGTCACATAAAGCCTCAAACTGCGTGTGTTGAAGCGATGGGAGAACGGAATAGGGATGTTTAAAAGCTTTCTCTAAATCTAAAGCTATTTTAGTATAATAAATTCATTTGAATCCTAACCATCTTCTTCATTATAAAACTCCTGATTTCACTCATTGTAAGATAAACATCTTTTCCTTTTATTCTCAGGGAATTTTAATGCATAATGTTTCCCAGACAACTTTACTAGCATCTATATCTAGACTTTGAACTCTGTGGGAGCAGAGGCTGTGCTGTTACTCACCTGTGTATCTCTGGTGCACAGGTATCAGTATCTGATATAGGCTGTAGAATGTCCAACCTTGAGGACCACACACATCCCAAGATACCTGTGGGTGTGCTCCAACACAAAATTGTAAACTTACAATTTTATCATTGTGAGTTCTTTTTTTTGTAACTTGATTTTGTGGTTCTTGGGCATTAACTTTGTAATGACAATGTCATATCTCAATGTCAAAAGGTTGGACATGCCTGATGGGGCTATGTTACATAACTGCTATGATAGTAATTGCTGAATAAAGGTCTGCCTGTATTGTGCACAAGTAATAAGGGAAAGGAGATATATGACCACAGGAAGTGTTAACACATGGGAGAGGCAGCACGGCTGAGATCAGTGCCTTTTACATTGTGGACACTGAACAACAGCATCATTGACCACAAGCAGAAAGTGCATAAAATGCTGTTAGGCTCATCCCATGACCTACTACATCAGAAGTATGGGGGTTGGGATTGAGCAGTTGCCTTAGTCACTTGAATAGAGACCAAGATAAAAGCATAAGTTTCACTGACATACAGCTACGCTAAATGAACTGAAAGTCTTTTCCATCCAAATATTTTATTACGGAAATGATTAAGAGTTATGCTCCGCAAATAATTGGATTCCCACTTAGCTATGTGTAATTATTTTGAGTAGCTCTTATAGGTCTCGTCAGATTTAGGAACTTGTACACTTGTTAGTATAAATATGCTTCTGATTCTTTTATTAGTTCACTGATTAATTCTTTCACACTGCTTTTACATGGGGAGGAGGTGGGATCTTACGGAACATTTTCCCTGTCTGTCATTTGCTGCTGTGGTCACAATGTTTTATGTGGTCATAATGATAGCCATTCTGGCCTCAGTGCAGATGTCTTCAAGTTATGGATGCCTGCCAAGTGCCAGCTGCTGCCCTACAGTCCAAGATGCTCCTACTCCAAACTGGATTCACATGCATATTGGTGTGCTACTATCTTGCGTTTACAACCAGTTTTATGTTATCAGCAAATACTATTTAAGTCATTGGATTCCTTCTGCTAAAAACATGCAGCCCTCATAATCACAAGCACACATCTGCAGCTTTTCTCTTATAAGCAACAGCCCTGTCAGCTTCCTCATGTCTTTAAGAACAAATGTCTAGAAAAATCACGTGATGTATGACTAGCCTCATGAATGGCCTCTGTCAGGAAACTGCCAGTCTCATCACTGCAAAAGCTGCTCAATTTTAGCCTCTGTGTTTTTGGAGAAAACTCATGTCTTAACGACCATTGATCTGGTTTTTCTTTCAGAGAAAGAGATCTGCCTTCTGAGGACACAGCAGCCTTTGGTCACCTTCCCCCATGTTTGCCAAGTAGGCCATAGTCCACCCAGCTATTCAGCTGAGCTGGGTTGAGGAAGATGCCCCTGTTCTGGAAGGAAGCCAGGCTCCCTATCATACCACTCACTAAACTGCTGTCTTGAAGTCAGAATCTCTGAATTAAACTCTGCCAATTATGAGTAATGTGTCACTGAGAAGTAAACAAACTTTTCCCAGCTTGTCTGTGTAACAAAAGGCTAATATCGGTGTATGAAATTATTCTGTTTTATCACTGGTACTTATCCTAGTGTGTGGCATTAGTGGGTATGGGGGCAGGGCATGTAGATGAAAGAGGCCATTTTGGTGTTTTCTTCTATTGCTCTCTACGTTACTTTTTGAGGCTGTCTCACTCACTATACCTGGAGCTCGCTGATTGGCTGGCAGACCCCCAGGAGCTGCCTGTTTCTACCTCTAGTCTTTGCTAATATTACAGGCGTGAGCCACCAAACCTTGTCTTTTGTATGAGTGCTAGGCATCCAAAGGCAGATTCTTGTGCTTGTATGGCAGACCCATTACCAACTAATCTGTTTCCCAGCCATCGGGGTGGCATTTGATTGAACGAGAGGATTCACCAGTTCCCAATGGCTTTTCTATAAGGTCACACTCTTCAAGATGAGGGCCGAAAACACAGATGCTATGTAATGATTACTTTGTTTTTGTGGTTTTTAAAAAATATACCTCCTAACATTATTGCAAGATTAACTCTATTTGTAAAGGGCTCCTGAGTGATCACCACTCACAATGTATCATGCATTTAAATGTGTTCTGAACACCCAAATTAATTAAAGTGAGTCACCAGATAACTTGGTTCTTTTTTCCCATTGGTAGAACATAGTATAGAGACAAAATAGGTCTTTGTTATTCAGTGCTCCTCTTTCAAATATATTACTGCCTGGTGGTAATATCAGGCTTATTTTTAATCCTGAAAAATGAGATGAATATACTTTGCCTGAGAGATAAAATATGTTGACATATGTTTTTAAAAAATAGATGGCCACCCTCAGGAATAAGACCTTGGAAGCACATACCCTCAAGGAATTTTTAGCAATTTCCAATTTTTTTTTTCTAAAGCCAATGGGAGTTCTACAAGCTCCACAGTTGATTTAATTGTACTTGTTTTTTTTTTTCCCAGTGATTATGCAATAAATACTATTTGGGGAGCCCTCAGCTAGTGCCTTCATGTTGTAGATATGAAACTCAAGGTTCCACCCACATGCAATGTTGAGTGGCTGGAGATGCTGAGTCCCCCCCCCCCCTTTCCATAGGATGTTTCTACCACAAGTGTATAGGTAACGTGACGTGTATGTGGATCTTTAGTAACTTAGAGTTAGTACTATGATAGGTATCATAAGTATTTATTTGAATCTTAAAATTTCCTCTATATGTGATTTTAAAAAACATTTTTAAAATGTGTATAGGTATTTTGCCTAAATGTATTTCTGTGCAGCATGTGTGTGCCTGGCACTCTTAGAGGCCAGAAGAAGGAGTTGGGAGCTTTCAAATGGCTGCTGGGGATCAAACCCATGTTCTCTTCTTAAGGTCTGAACCATCTCTCCAGCCCTAAAACCAATTTACTGATACCCTTAATATTATTATCAATAGTTAATCACCACTAGTACCTACATCCAATGGTATAAACAACTTTAACATATAACATCCAGAGATTTACTCAGTATGGATTGAGAGGTATGGTTTTGAAAAAATACTCCTTGTTCAGTATTTATATTATCACAAAATTCTAAGTGTAATACATAGTCATTGAAATACCATTTGTAATATTCCCAGACTTCTTTTTGCTAATTGGCAAATGAGAAGCTTAGAGTGAATCTCTAAGGGCAGTGACTCTTTAATGTTTGGCTAGTTCTAAGCCTCTGAATTCTCCAATTTTAATAACAGCGTGCTTGTTCAGAATCTGCTTATCTTCCACAGATACCTGATGCCCAAAGGGTGAGTTAAGAAACAAATGGGTTTTCTTTTATTATGGCTCATTTGTAACTTTTTGGAAAGTAATACATGATTAAGATGCTACAAGGTCATTCTAGAAGGGCCCTAAGGTTCACTAACATTCTTCTATATGTGTCCCTATCCTTCATTCACTTCATGAACTACCTTCTATCTAAATTTATAAAGTTGTAGTTTCTTAAACTGCATTGTTTCTGTGTGCTTGGCTGGATAATGAGGAAAGGAGGCATCACAGAATGAAGGGAACTGCAAATCTGCTGCTGTGATGTATCACATGTTAGAGAAAGTCTCCTCAGTGTCAGGGCTCTCTGTGCTGGGAATGACATACTTCACATACTTCACAGCGTTCTTAAGATGTCCTCAAGATGGTCATCACAGTGTTAGTCACAGCACTGGCGTTTCAGGAGGAACCACTCCTGGTGACATGCCTGCTTCGACTGCTAGTACACTATACTGTTCCCCAGGATGTGGAAGTACTAACTAGGTAGCTGTGTTTTAAGGAGGATGTGTTTTCAAAGAACTGAGATTCTGACAGGATAGTCAAGGCAGTCATAAATCGGATGTGTCAGCAATGATAAGAGTTAGGCTTCTGATTTCTACAGTAATTTCTCTGCTTTTCTTCACCGCAACTGTTATCTAAAAGAATGCGTAGCAAATGGGTTGCTGGGGTTGTCTGAAAGTGCTCAAAATAGACCAATGGATGGATTCAAAGGGGCTGGAATCCGAAAATTGCATTTCTCCAGTCTAGAGCTATGCCTTTTCTTTTTCCTGTCTGTACTCCCAGCCTGTACCCAAGAGATAGCGAACATTTCATAGAGCATTTGAGGCAAAGCAGACTCCCTTTTAATGGTGACAAGGATTTGGTGCTGAGAAGGACTTCACTCAGTTTCATCTGTAAAAACTGATCATTTCCAGCTTCTATTCACTTTTCAGATAGGAAGGGTGAAACATGGCATGAGACTATAGCAAGGATTGTCCACAACAGCTAAATAATGATTGAAGAGGAAGATTCCAGATCAGACTTGACCAAAGTTCAGACTGTTCTCATAGACATCCCACAATGGCATTCATAAAGGAAATAATTTTCAAAATCTGAAGTATCATTTACCATGTATATTTCTTTGCATATCATCTGTTTAGGCTAATCTCAACTGAGCTGTGTATAGTTGTTAATTGTCAAATAATTTTTGTTGTCATTTTAAGTTCATAAGTTAAAGAATAGTTCCTGCCATGGGCTTTGTTATAATAAACCAAGAGGCCTTATCTAATTGTTCTAAGTAAGAATTTCATACCTAGGACTAGTAGGCCCTGAATAACCATTACCTCTCCTTGGAATGCTGCTTTACTAAGGATACTTCATGCATTCTACTAACTTAAAAAAAAAACATGGAAATGTGCTAATAATAAAGTTTTCATCTGCTAGTACTGTTTTAAAGTACTAGTTCAACAAATATTAACTTTGCATCACTCAAGGATTTTATTCCTGCAGAAGAAAATTCTTATCTAAAGTTAAGGTTTTGATCAATGCTCTGGTATTACTCAGACTCAAATATTTCAGCCCAATATTGTTTTTTAATTTTGGCAGAAGTCCTCCAGCACTCCCAGTTATATTCCTCCAACACTTGCTAGCTAGCAGGCCTGTGTTCTTTCTTTCTCTTCAATTCTCCATATCATTAGGCAAAGAGATTGAAAGAATCTATTGTTAATTGGCTGACTGTCAGAGCTTAGCTCTTCTTCTTACAAGTCCAATGACTTATTAAAAACAAAAACAAAAAAGCAAAAGGCAGAGTGATTGGGAGTCATGAGGATTTACCATTTGTTATAACATTTTGTCTTTGCAAACCTGATTACAGAGAATTACTCTTTACTCCAGGGGTCTGTGCCTTGCCCACCAGAGTGCATTCAAAAATTTGATAATCTGAAGGGAACCTTTCATACAGTCTAGTTTTGGTTTGTTTTTTGGCTTCTGGATTTTATTTCTTTATATAAAACAAACAAACAAACAAAAAACTTCTATACTTGTAGTTTATTGTTGGGAAAGTCAGTTGGTCAATTCATTTTCTTGCATCTAATCTACCATTTTAATGACTTAAAAAGATCATCTGTGCTTTTAGGTTTTCAGATTTAGAATTTATCCCCAAGAAGTCTCCTGTGGGCTCCTTCTGTTCACTGGTCACTTTCATCCATTGCATCCCATTTCCTTCCAAGACATCTGTTTTCTTTTTGCAGCTATTGAGTTTGGTGAAGGTTCTACCCTGTCCCCTGGGGAGTTATGCTAACTGGTGTCAGCTGGAGGCCAGGTCTACTGGGAACTAGGTAACTTGGAGTGGCTTTCACAGCAGAGAGCAGCCTTGTTTCTGGAAAATCTTGATCCTTTCCTCTTCTTGACTTGAGCATGTAAAGTGACTCCCTGTCCTTAAGAAACTGACTGGGTGTCAGGCGTGTGGCTTAGTGAGCTGTACAAGAAAAGTGACTTACTATAAAGGACTGTTGAAAAATAGATAATGACTTTTTTCTTTTCTTTTATTGGGTATTTTCTTTATTTACATTTCAAATGTTACCCCCTTTCTTAGTTTCCCCTCCGGAAACCCCCTATGCCATCCCCCTCCCCCTGCTTTTATGAGGGTACTCCCTCACCCACCCACCCATCCACTCCCACCTCCCAGCCCTGGCATTCCCCTACACTGGGACATCGAGCCTTTACAGAACCAATATGTTACATATAGTTCTTTGTGAGAAGATACAAACCTTGGTTTGAACCATGCACAGCTTCTGCTATAATTCTTCAGCCCCAGCTAAATAGTCTTTTAAAATAATAAACAAAACAAATTAAAAAAAATCCCATCTTTTAAACAGAGCAGGTGTCTTCCAGGCACTCTCAAAATGACAGATACAAAGGGAAGGGGTAGAGGCTCCTTGTATGTTTTCTGTGCCTTAGAAAAAGAACACAGGGCTGTTCTCTTGACCACTTATATGTGAGTCTGCAAAAATAATGGTATTATAGACATCAAGGGAATGGATATAGTATAAAAATGAAGTAAAATAAAAAGAATGCCCTATAAATGTCACCATGGCAAACTGCATCATCTGCAGTGTCACGCAGCATGCCATTGGTGTCATTGCAGTGTCACGCAGCATGCCATTGGTGTCATTGCAGTGTCACACAGCATGCCATTGGTGTTATTGCAGACAAGCACGTTACAGAGAAGACTCTTCCCAAGAGAAGTAATGTGCATATTGAGTACCCTAAGCATCGTAAGAGCTAAGACAGCTCCCTGAAAAGGGTGGAGAAGAATGAAAAAAAAGGCAAGAAGCCAAAGAGAAAGGCACCTGGTCACAACACAGCGTCAGCCTGCTGCACCCCAACAAGCAGGCTTTGGGGGAACTAGCAGGAAGGAGCCTCAGCTGCTGGAGCCCATTCCAGTGAATTCATGACTTCATGTACAAAAGAATTATTTTCATTGATTTTAGGGGTGCCAAATGGCAGTGGTGGGAAGCATGTAGCTGAGAAAATCTGTTTATCTCATGGTCAGGAACCAAAGGAAAGTAAGGAGAAGACAAGAGACTCACAAGTGAGCCTTCAAGGGCTGCCTCCAAAGACTGAAGGGCATCCTGTCTCACCTTAAAGGCTCCTTTGCCTCCCAGAGGCACCATTCTGAGGACCAAACTTTTAATACATGAGCTTTAGGGAAACATTTGCATCTAATCTGTATCACTCCAGAAGGTGGGACTCTGATGCATTTATTGAACTAGTTAAACTAGACACAGCTTAGGGAAGAGAGAGTACAAATTGTTCTTGCATACCAAAAAAATAAAAAAATTAAGAGTCATAGCATCCACATGAAATGTATAAACTTGGTTCTGACACATGGCTGAAATAACCCATTTCTAAAAATACAGATTTGAGACAATCACATAAATTGAGCATGACCTATAAATTAGTATCAGATAATACTAAGGACTTAATCTAATTAAGAGAGAATTTTGAGTCTCAGAAGAGTCCTTGGAATTTTAAACAGTGTTGAGACTATGAAAGACTAGAGGGACTTTTGAAGTTGTACTAAATGCATTTTACACTATGATGTGACCACAGAGGAGTGGAATGTGGTGGTTTAAATGAGAATGTTCGCTCATAGGCTTATATTTTTGAATATTTGGTCTCCGGTTGGTGAAACTGTTTGGGAAGGACTAGGAGGAGTGGTCTTGTTGGAGTGGGTGTGTCTGGAAGTGGGCTTTGAAGTTAAAAAAAAAAAGAAACCCCTCAATATTCCCAGTTAGTTCTCTCTGCTTTGGGGTTGTGTCTCACGATGTGAGTCCTCAGGTACTGCTCCAATTCCTGCCTGCTTCTGTTTCCCACAGTGGTGACCATGAACTCTAATCCTCTGAAACTATAAGCCCTAAATAAACATTTTCTTTTATAAGTTGCCTCCTTACTCATTGTGTCTGATCACAATGATAAAAAAAATCAACTTCAACATGTAGTAAAACAGAGAAAAGCAGAGTTGCTACGCTAAGTCAAGTTGTCTCTATCATGTTGAAGTTCAGCTGAGAAGAGGACTGGGTGGTATTGGGCTAAGGCACTGGGAGATACTTAAGATGTGCTTGGAAGCGGGTGGCAGGGTAGAGAAAATGATCCCACTGTAAGGAAACCTGCTCTAGCCACGTTGTGCTGGCAAGGGGGAGTGAAACAGGAAGCTCAGGAAGACAAGAAGCAACAGCTGCAGAGTACAGTGACCAAGAGCTGCTGCTGCTGCATTTCAGTCTGTTCAGCTGTAGGCCGCCTCTGATAGGAATCTAACACCGCAAGTGTCTGCATCAATGACAATGTTCCCATAGCCAGCCTTTCCAGGAGACCTGTCCCAGCACTGACACGCATCCATTTCTCTTCTCGTATTCCTCTATCTCTTCCATTTTCCATCACTGACTTTGACCTGGCCTGTACCATCACATCTGTGCCTTTGAACATTGGCTCCCAAGTGGCAGTGACAGCAACAATAGACACTTACTAGACAGAGCTTCGTAGATACCAGGTATTAAATGGACACTTCATAAATACTATAGGTAACTCAAACCTCAATCCATGCAAGAGTTACTGCTGCCTTCATTTTATAAAGGAAGAAAGTCAGGGAAATGAAACGGTTCTTGTCCAGGTGAAAAAGTTACAGACCACCATGAATGGAAGGGCAACTTAGAGTCATTTATTAGCCAACAACCAAAAGCAACCGCTTGTCCAGAGAACTCTCAGTCTTAAAGCTCAGAGGTACAGCACTTATAAAGGTAAAAATCACCAAGGCCAGAATGACATCATTGTCAGGTGTGGGTCAGACAAGCCTGGTAACATTTGTTTTGGCAGAGCACATCAGCTGTTATACTTCTGGGCCATGGTCATAATCATGGAAAGTCGCAAATGTACCGCCGAGGTATATGTGACTGATGAGCAGTTAGGAGCTGAAAAGACACAAGGCCCTAAGCAAACACAAAATGGAGACAGGTAAGAACAGGACAAGATGACATCACCTCAGTCACGTTAAAGCCAAGTACCTGGGTCCCACAGTGCTGCCAGGATGCAGAACTGGAACTTGACAATCTGCAGTTGTTATGCTATAGGTATCTGATTACCATGCCTTCCTTCCCAGGAAACAGGGAGTAGAGTAAAAACCTGGAGCCAGTTTGCTGAGCTAGCCACACAGTGCAGTCTCTTAGGAGGCAGCAGTACCCGAGGGTCCCTGTTTCCATAGGTTAGCCACATAAAGAACAGTGTGGCTGGCTGGCTGGCAGGATGGCTCAGCTACCTTTCTCATTTAGGGTAGGGATTCCCAAACACCCTACACCTCTTGCAGAGCATGTGGAGATAGCAGAAGTGAAGATCCCATTGCTTCAAAACACTTTCAGGAGTGGTCTTGGCTGAAGACTGAAAGAAAAAAAAAAAGAACCAACAAATGCAAGCATCTGTGGCTGCATATTTTATTGTTTACATAGAACATGTTCACATGCACTGTCAACAGATTCTTATAAAAATCTCTCCGAAGTGGGTATGCATATTTATACCTTTTTTTTCTTAAGTCTTACTCTCTTCCAGGAAGAGTTTAAGGGACTTATATTCAAAACAATAGAAAAAAATTTAAATGGTAATAAAAATTAGAACAGGAAGTATCGCTTTAGACTTTATAGACCGTTTTCATACTATCTAGACCCTTTGTATACTGTCTTGACCCTGTCCATACAATCTAGACCCTGTCCATACTATCTAGACCCTTTCCATACTATCTAGACCCTTATCACACTATCTAGACCCTTTTTATTCTTCAGTGTCAAATTTTATGGATCCCTTACAGTGATCTTTGCTTCTCTGTTTTCAGGAAGAAATTGCTGTAATGTTGTTCACCAAGGAAAGCACTTGCTTAGAAATTTTCCATACTGAAATAAGTTATAAAATTAGCAAGCCACACTTTGAGAGCCACTCTGCAGATCCAGGAGGTGGAAGATTTGAAGCCCTCCCCCAACCTTCCTTCTGTCTCTGCTTTTGCGGGTGTTTCTGTCCTTGTCTGTGTAGGTGGATGGCATATGTTCGTGAAAATGTGTATTTTTCATAATTTTTCAAAAGACATACACTGCCTCAATATTTTTGAAGGACTCCTAACAGTCCTATCTTTGAGACAAAGATCATCTCCATCTGAATAAGTGTGGAGCCAAAATAGGGAAGGTTACATACTAAGGAAAAAAGACTGATATTGTCACCTGTGCCCCCACCTCCTTAGCTACATTATATTGTCCCTATAACTATGAAATGATATTCTGTGAAATTAAGCCATGCACATAGCTCTATCACTGTGGTTATTTGTGTTTGTAATTATGGGACATTCAAAATTCATTTTGTCATTCATCAAATAACATAATCATGAGTTTATCACCCCTCTAGGCATAATAGACATAGACCCAACAGAGAAAAACAAAGCTAATTCCCATCTTCACAGAGCTCACATTCATTCTGGAGGGATAAATATCAAAAGATATAAACTAACACATCAGCTGTGACCTCTAACTAATGCAGGAAAATCTGTAGCCTTTTGACCTGTAGATTAGCTTGTTTAGTGTTGGTAGGGTAGCTGATGGTAACTCTTTCCACTTTAATGTGTTCTACATGTTTTGCAACCACAAGGAAGCCACTCAGCTGACTCTAGTGGCATTCCTGTGGGGGCGTCAGTGCTCCCCAGGGGCCTCAGCAGGCAGAGTCCTTGGTTCCAAAGGGAACTGCCAGTCTCACATCTAAGGGCAGGCTCTTTTCTCGTAGGTGCCACAGGGAAGCAGGCCAGAGTGGGCAAGCAGGCTGAGCAGGATTCTCTTCCCTGACCAGGTTCTACTGCATGCCCTCTGAAGGGTCTGCTGGGAAATCTTCAGTTGGCACCAGGAGTTAATATCAGCAGTCCATTTTGAGAGACAGGGCTCTACAGAGAATTAAGAGAGGAAGAGAGTCCAGAAATGTTATATTGGCCTTTTGAAAAGACTTGGTTGCCCAGAGGAACCTCTTGTACTAACCAATTCTGACTTAGTATTTTTATCTCCTTAGGTCTTACCAATCTTGTGTTCAAGTCAACCTACACTTCATTTGGACTTTTAACAACATTTCTTGGTAAACCAAAAATAGATAGATGATAGATAGATAGATAGATAGATAGATAGATAGATAGATAGATAGATAGATAGGTGATAGGTAGATTAGTTAATTAATATGAGCAAGAGGGTGAGTTGAGGAGTTGAGGCAGGGAGGGAGAACATTCAAGGGTAATTTGAAGGAAGAACTTCCAGGAACAGAATATTTCAGGCATTTAAGTGACCTTTATTTTAATTGCAAAACATTGTGAGACCAATGCATCTTTAGATTTTCTGACCAATGCATTTGTAGATTTTCCATAAAAGGCGAGGTAGCTGAGTGTCAGGCAAGTTAAGCCACCATATGGGATGGTGCTTTTCCTGGCCCCCTCCTTTTCGGGGCTCCTGCTCTTGACCTGACTTGTGCTAAGCCTAACCCTGTGCACTTCTGCTTCCTCTCCTATCTGCAGTGACTACCGAAGGAATGTGGAACTGAGGTGTGGTGGGGTGGGCTGTGAGCAGTGACACAGCTGAGTAGAGACCCTGCTTTGAAACTGTTTCCCAACAAGCATATGCTTCTCCCCAGGGCTGTTGTTTATCTGGGTGACCTGGGCGGAGATCAAGCATTGTCAGCTCAGCGCTGCTGCCCCTTGGGCAAGCATCATACATCTCCCGTGGCAATGCCTACTGTATTTCGATTTGCCTTTTGTATGAATCCCTACACTTTGTATTTAAGATGAGTGGAGCCAACTGTCTAATTAATTGGGTCAAATTGTTGGGTGTACTTACCACTGACAGTGGTTTTCAAGTGTTTTATGCCATGACTTATAGAGGCTTTGTAGAATGATGGTAGTGCCCTTGTCTGATAGTTAACTCACCAAATATGTGAGAAGTTAACATGTTGAACTGTGCTCTTTGAAACTCTGAGCAAAGAGTTCAGTGTATAGACTCAGTTGCATTTATTATAAAACAAGTAGAACAGTCAGTACCCCCTGATTGTCTCCTAGATGCATCAGAGTACTCCTGGAGCTGTTAGGGTCCTTATGAGAAAATATCAACCCTGGTAGTTTATCATTAGCTATTAACATACAGAAACTTGGGCATTCAGACACAGACAGCCTCATTTCTTCTTAAGCCTGAACTCTGGAGACAAGAGCTGACTTATCTAGGGACAGACAACAGCTGATTGGTGTTAGAGGCCGGACTGGGACACAGATATGGAGCATTTCAGTGGGCACACTTACTCTACACTGCCATGATGACTTTGCTTGTACGCTGGGCACCGTCACTTGTAGAGAATCCTACAGCTCTTATGTCTGTATGATGAGGCCTAGTTCCAGACTATTCTCACTCACTCATGGTACAGAGAGGCAATGGAAGTGCAGCCTTGTCCTAACAGCAGCCTCCTGGGCTCATGGAGGCTGCTGATGCTGTGATAGAGATGGGTCTCCAGTTCTTGAATGCAAGTGCAGCACACTGTTCTGTCTTACAACACTCTGAGTTGTAGCTGGTGGTTGTACCAGAGAAGGTTTTAACTTAGAATGTGAATACCCCTGTGAACTCATGCACAGATCTGGTGAACTGAACTGTGGAGGGGTGCATAGTTCTATATGATAATGACACTTGGTACAGAGCTGTGGTACTCTTCCCCCAACTCCCCATGACTTAAGGTCATGGTGGGCCTCTACTTGCTCATCTACAGTCAGGGCAGTGAACAAGAGACCCTTTTCTAGTCTATAGAGTTCTATGGTCCTTTTCCAGATGCCTATGTACCTTCATGTTTCGTCCAGTAGAGGGAGGTGTGTGCTTACAGACTTAACAACCCTTTGGGTCTTCTCTCAGTAGGATACTTGAGGAGTCTCCTAGAGGGTGTTAAAGTCATACAGGTCCAGGCAGGACATGACACGGTCCTGGAAGACATGGACACAGTAGAGCAAGAATTCAAGTTGTGGCGTTATACAGAACTAGCAGAGGAAATCATATCCGTGCTAGGAAGCTAATCACTAAGGCTCTGGAAATTTTTAGGAGGATGCTTCAAAGAAGAGAGACAGGTTGGTGAGCAGTTGTCCCCTCTGTTCTTAGGTGTGCATGTTAGTAATACAGGAAATGTCTGTGTCTCACAATATCAAGTCAGACCTGAGCTGAGGCTCCTTTGTCTAGTGACAAAATGTGGGGGTGCGTAAGGGGAAAAGGTAATGTCACCTGATAGGTTGGGCATCTTCAAACCTGGAGCCCGAAATACCAGTCTATCCACAGTGTGTTAAATCAGAGTTCCATAAAAGAAAAACAGAGCATCTGTACAAAATAGCGTTTCATCTGTGCACAGTAGAGAGGACAGCAGGCAAAACTGTTAGAGGGGAGCTGCAGCTGCACTGCGCCCGGCCTGCATGGAGGATGCTATATTCAAAATAGTCCCGTGCTCATATGTTGCTCAGTTAGAACTATTTATAGTCACAATAGAAGGAGACAGAGGTTAAGAAGTGGCACTTTGAAGTTTTAGACTGGTACAGGCTAAGAAAGGAAGGGAAAGGAAGGGAAAGAAAATATTCTAACCAGATATGGGAAATAGTATTTCTGGTCTTCTAACCAGTCTAGATGATTGCAGAGAGGGTAGAGGAAAGAACACCCTCAGAACACATGGTTGTCTGAGACCCTGGTTGTCTTCATCTCTGTTTTTCTCCAATGGAGAGGGTCAAGGTAATGACATGTACTCAGTCTATCTGCTCTGTTTGTAGGCAGGGCTTTTTAGAGCACATTCTCGCATCTGTAGCATCAAGCGACACTGCAGAGTGCTTCCATCACTGGGGTGGATTACCCACCAAGGGCATTTTCCTAGGATGTACTGGCTGCTTTTTTCACACTGATTCTTGTAAGTCCCTAACCTTCCATGCTCATCAGCTGCCTGGTGGTGTGTTGGTTGAGCAGTGGCCCAAGCTGATCTAACCATCCATCTGTATCACTCCTCAGCCTTGGCGTCTGGAAGGATGCGTGCCGAGGGAAGCAGAGACTTTTGTACCCTACATTCACAGCTTATAAAAGATTTTATAATTAAGGGGTCCATCGCCCCAAGAGTCTGTCTCAGAGCAAGCTGGCCTTTCTCACACACAGTGAGCTAATGCTCATGACCTGTGGTAAGCAGGCATCTTAAAATTTTACTTCCTTGTGACACAGCCTTTGAGTTGATCAGGAGCATTGAATCAGTAAAAGTAGTAGCCCCACTCACACTCATTTTAATACAATACCGTGTACTTTGCCACACATTTTCATAGCTGTCAGTCATCTTATCTGACCCGCCCCTCAGCCCCATGGCAGCATTTCCATTTGTTCTTGTTGGTTCACATGTGGAAAAACTGAAGCTTACAGAATTGAAGCTCCCGTAAGAAACACAGCTAGTGACCAAATCCTAATACACTGGGTGTTTTGACAATAAAACTAAAAATGCATTCTTATAAGAATAAATACCACTTAATAACTTGTGGTTTAAAATGCACATCTATCTTATAAAAATCAAAGCTCAGTGTTTTATTGACATCAGAATCCCTTAAAAATCAAGGTATACATGTTATAGATTTGGGCTCACTGTAATGTTTAAAAGCTTTCTGTTGCATTCTTAGCTTTTGTTGACCTTTGTTCTCATATACTGACATTTGCTAACATTTCTAAACAATTTCATGATGCTTATGTTCAGACCTAAGCATTTAAAATATGTTTTAAATATTTAAAACACATGTTGGTTGTTAGTTGATTGGTTGGTTGCCTTTTAAATGCAGTGTCTTGCTATGTAGCCTAGGCTGGACTTGAACTCAGAATCCTCCTGCTTTGGCCTCTGTAGTCCTGTGGTTGTGTATATGGCATATCTGGATTTAAATGCTTGGTTTTTGCAGTGTATGTACATATTTCCATATGTATAGCCACATTTGAGCGTTCAGCAGTCTTCTGAATGCAGTGAGTTTCTTAATGATATAAGTGGCTATAATAAATAAGAAATAGAAAACGTCAGTAGACTGACCTCAAGTGACTAGCACAGAGGATTCAGAAGAGTTGAGTCAAAAATGTTTTTCCAGAAGCCGCCTCTCATACTTATCCCCGTGTTAGACTGCATGGTCTTCCGGTGTGCACAGAGTACCTACAGTTGTCCCTCTGTAGCACTTAACGCGTTTTATCATAATTGCTTGTATTTACACCATTATTTACTTCTGTGCATTTGTGTATATGTCAAGCATGCCCCTGACAGCCAGAAGAGGATGTCTGATCCCCTGCAACTGAAGTTACAGGTAGCTGTAAGCTGCTTTTGTGAAGCTCCTACAAGATCATGACCTCTTGACAGTATAACCTCTAGCTTATTTACTCTGGCACTTGTTTTTTTTTAATTAATATTTTATTTATTCTTTTAAATTTTCATTCATTTATACAATGTATTTTGATCATAGGACATTTACAGCTTAAGTGCAGTGTGTGGCCCACAGTAAGTACTTGAATGAGTTTGCTAGAGCTGCCATGACACTCTGTGACAATACCATACACTGGGTGGCTGAAACCACAGAAATGTTATTTCCTTGTTGTTCTAGAGGCTGTAAGTTGGAGATCAAGAAGCCAGAAGGGGAGGTTCCTTTTGTAACCCACATACCTGAAAGGAAGGAGGATATTCTAAAGAGACATTGTGTCCCTCAGTTTGGCAATTGGATTGTTAAATCAAGATATGCCAAGAAGCTGGGCAGTGGTGGCGCACGCCTTTAATCCCAGCACTTGGGAGGCAGAGGCAGACGCATTTCTGAGTTCGAGGCCAGCCTGGTCTACAAAGTGAGTTCCAGGACAGCCAGGGCTATACAGAGAAACGCTGTCTTGAAAAACCAAAAAAAAAAAAAAAAAAAAAAAAAAAAAGATATGCCAAGAATCACAAGGAGTCTCAGAAATTTCAATCCTAGCTCCAGCCAGAGAGGGAGCTTGCTGCTAAAAAAAAAAGATTTGGGGACTCAGCAGTCAAGAGCACTGGTTGCTCTTCCAGAGGTCCTGAGTTCAATTACCATCATCCACATGATGGCCCTCAACCATGTATAATGGGATTGGATGCCCTCTTTTGACATGCAGATATATACGAAGACAGAAAATACATAAATAAATAAATCTGAAAAGGAAAGAGATGGAGACTTATACACCACTGGATTGTCAGCCAGTCTTGCAGTATCCCAGAGCCTAGAAATAGATGTGGATTGGGGGTGGGGCTATAACCTGACCTGGATCTCTGAATTGCTGAGCTATGTGTACCTTGGGCCAGGACTCCAAGGATAGGCTTGGGAGAATCGCTGGATCTCCTAGTCCCTCTTTTCATTGGGTCACATTGGCTCTTTTGATTAGTGTACCGAGGATCAGTACCCAATTATGGCTTCTTAGGACACTGACCGTAACCATTAAAACTCAGGTCCCTCTCCTAGACTGTGGACAACTGCCTGGTGATGTGACCAGCCCTCTGTGGACTTGAGTACCTGGGGACTATGAGTCCCAATATTCATTTTCTGTCAAGAACACTAGTCAGGTTGGCTTTGGGAACACTGTAAAGACTTCATTGTAACCCACTATTCACTGATTCTGAGGGACAAGGGCTTCAACATAGGAATTTAGGGGAAGAAAGTTCAGTCCATAACAGTACTCCATTCTCTGTTGTAAAATAGTTGAAACGCTTATGAATGAATAAGTACCTAATATTTACATTCCAGCCTCCTACTTTCTAGGCTCCAGTCAACTTCTTTGTAGCCAGAGGTCTGAACAACTCAGGAAGTCTAGTATTTTACAAAATGTGAGAGATCTGGAACACTATCCTGGCTTTGCCAATATCCACTGTATAGATGAGTTCCCTCCACATACTTCAAGCTCTGGTCTCCTCTGGAGTAGAAAAAATTCACATCCACTGCAGAAAAAGGTGTGCAGCTCTCTGAGGTCATATATGCGAGGGTAAGGTGCATGCCATGGCGGAGACATCAGAAAATTCCAGAAAAACAAGTGCCAGTTTAAAAGGCACGTTAGAAGTAAGCAATATCTCACTGGGTGAGTGTGTGTGTGTGTGGGGGGTGCAGCAGCATTTGGGGAGCCCTGCTGCCATCAGTTGTGTGTGTGTGTGGGTGGGTGCAGCAGCATTTGGGGAGCCCTGTTGCCATCAGTTGTGTGTGTGTGTGTGGGGGGGTGCAGCAGCATTTGGGGAGCCCTGCTGCCATCAGTTGTGTGTGTGTGTGTGGGGGGGGGTGCAGCAGCATTTGGGGAGCCCTGCTGCATTTGGGGAGCCCTGCTGCCATCAGTCGGTCTCTGCCACTCAGGCCCCAGGCTTGCTTTACTACAACTCAATTTGGTTTATTTATCTCATTTTTTTTTAAATGACACATTAGTTGTATTTAAAGTAGGTTTTTATGACCTAGAGTTTGTAGATTTCACTGCGTGATTTTAATTCTCACCTCTAATTTCTGGGAGCTAATCACACGGTGTTGTCACCTAATTGCTGTCTTCACTGACAGTTATGCAGATGGAGCTTTAAAATATGTCTTTATGCAAAACACCATGATGGCTCATCCTCTGTATAGTGCCTGTGGTGGCTCCCATGAGGCTTTTAAAAAATGGACTTTGAAGTGTCACATGAATACACATTCTTCTTTTAGAGACAGTGATTCTGCTGATTAATGAATGGACAGCCAGTGAATTGTGGAGATCCTTTGGGAATCAGCAGACCAGAGTCAGAACCAGTAGTCATGGGCAAACATAAGTTGATTGGTGTCTTGTTAGGAATTGTGGCATTGCTTTTGTTTTTATTATTACAATTCTCTTCCTCCTCCTCCTCCTTCTCCTCCTCCTTCTTCTTTCCCCTCGTACTCCTCCTCCCTTCCTCCTTCCCTCCTTTTCCTGCTCTTCCTCTTCCTCCTTCTTTTATGAAGGATACGTTGATTATTTTCTGCTTCCCCATGCTATTTCCCTTGCACCCTCTCCTTTTTCCTCTTTCTCTTAATTTATTCCTGCTTCTCCTATACCCTAACTGCCCTTTTTCTCTGTCTCTTGATGATCCGGGCCTTCTACTATTATCTGTGTGCTTTCTTATCCTGTGCATCTGACTCTGTCTCTCTTGCCCTCCTTCTTCCCTCCCTTCCTGTCCCATTCATTCTCCTTTCTTGACTTTCTCCACTCTTCCCCCTCACCATTCCCTCCCCACCCCTGCCTGTCTGCTGAGTGACCAAGGCTATGAGCTCCCTCAGAAACACAGGCATGTCCTTACAGGCCACTCTCTCTTGTACTGATACGAGTTCTTTAGACTGACATGGAATGAAATGTCATATTTAGCATCACTAAAAGAGGAGGTTTTATAATCTCAAGAAGGAACTTCAGTTGGAATGGCGCTGGGTTTGATTTGAGAATATTTGTATTGTAAGTTAACTTTGGCCAAGTACCTTTAATACACCAGAAGCCTTGGTTTGTTTGTTTTTCTTTTAATTTTTTCATTTAGCTTTTACTTCATGAAGAAAGATGTTCTTGGATTTCACTTAAGTGTGAACATATGCATGCATGCATGTCTGCGAGGGAGGTGGATGTCAACTTCTGCTGCTACCTACCTTGTTTCTTGAGAGAGTCTATTTCTTGGCCTGCAGTGCCTAAGTAGACTAGATGGTTAGAGAGCCCCAGGGGTTCCCCAGCATGAAGGTTACAAGTGCATACTGCTGCCATTCCTATGTGGTTCTAGGGACTGAATCTAGGGTCTAATGCTTGCACAGTAAGCGCCTAACTGAGCTGCCTCCTGCTCCATTGTCCTGATCCTTTTCTTTTCTTTTCTTTTCTTTTCTTTTCTTTTCTTTTCTTTTCTTTTCTTTTTTTTTTTTTTTTTTTTTTTTTTGGTTTTTCGAGACAGGGTTTCTCACTCTCTCACTCTGTCCTGGAACTCACTCTGTAGACCAGGCTGGCCTTGAACTCAGAAATCCGCCTGCCTCTGGTGGTGCATGCCTTTAATCCCAGCACTTGGGAGGCAGAAGCAAGCGGATCCCTGATCCATTTCTTTTTCTTTTTTTTTTTTTTATTTATTTATTATATGTAAGTACACTGTAGCTGTCTTCAGACACTCCAGAAGAGGGCACCAGATCTCGTTACAGATGGTTGTTAGCCACCATGTGGTTGCTGGGATTTGAACTCTGGACCTTTGGAAGAGCAGTCGGGTGCTCTTACCCACTGAGCCATCTCACCAGCCCCCTGATCCATTTCTTGACACTGCAGTGAAACAGATGGTCTCTGTGTAGACAGACTCTAGTTTGTTGCAGGCCCTTAAGGTGCATGCTGAATCTGGGTAGTATTAAGCATGGCTTCTGAAAACTAATGGGAAAGGAAATCTGTGGTTGGATAATGATTTGATCTTTTTGAGAAAAAGGTCCTGAAGAAAGCAGGTCTGGCCTTCTCTGTTGGATATAAGATGTAAAACCCCTCCTGGCTATTGTCCACCAGACCCTGTCTCATTTTTCTCCTCTCTAACTCCCAACACAGTGCCTGGATAGCAGCAGACTCCCAACACAGTGCCTGCATAACAGCAGACTCCAAACACAGTGCCTGGATAACAGCAGGTGCTCATGGCTTCCTGCAGCATTTGCCTTGTAGTTTTCTCTAACTCCCACATGTAGCCATGATGGCATCCTGCAAATTCTCGGCAGCTCCAGCCAGCCACAGTTCTTTCTTTGTCAAGAAACCTCCTTGCCTTTATTCAACATGAACACTCCTTCCAGTATGCAGTTTTCCTGCCGTAGTTATTTATGAGTATCAGTTTTCCTTCCCAAGGTTTCAAAGCCAGAGGACTCACCAGGAAGTGGGATCCAGAATCCTTCAAGTTTCGTGGCCCTGCAATTTAGCTGTTACAGTAATTTGTCTCTCTCTCTCCCTGCCCTCTTTCCCTGGTTTCTGCTCCAACCTGCCTGCAGCCTACACTGCTCTTTTATTGCCTCCTCTTCCTGTTGGCTGAGTCGGTTCCACTCTGGGCACATTGCCAGGCTTTACAGCTTCCTCTTTCCTGCTTGTTTCTCAATTCTTCATCCCTTTTCTCCCTGATCTATTGAAGGATATGTAGAAATATTAAGGCCACTCAACTAAATCGGTGG
This sequence comes from Mus caroli, assembly GCF_978045245.1. Lineage (NCBI taxonomy): Eukaryota > Metazoa > Chordata > Mammalia > Rodentia > Muridae > Mus > Mus caroli. The sequence continues at coordinate 67,105,757 of NW_028227257.1, read as the reverse complement.
AACTTGGTCAGTAAGTTTGGAGGTAATATGGAGAGTGGACAAGGATGGCCTGTCTTTGTCATCTATCTACACTGACCTTCCTTTTCAAGTTCCATCTTACATCTATTTCCTGCACAAACACTCAGCCCTGGGCTCCTCTCCTTTCTGCACTCCATCTTGTTCTCGTGAATTGCCAGGCAACTGTTCTCTTCTGATTCCTGTCTGCTTAGCGCTTCCCTGTCCATGAAGGCTTGGAATCCCACTTTCTGTACAATCATGTGCCCTTGGTTATTGCCTATCTCTTCCTCTGAAATCTAAAACAACTTCCTGCGTGTCCTCACATGATGCTTAGTAACAAACCGTGTCTCATGGGAAGACGCCTCCACATGACCCAGGGTAACCCTTGAAGCCAACAGCTGTGGTACCTGCAGTGGGAAGCAGGCTGTTTAAGTGTCACGTTCGTTCACCCAGTATTTTGTCACTGGCAGAGCCCTTTGATCCTCTGAATCTCATCAGATTTTCACAACTATATTACAAGGTCCACATCACTATCATCATCTCACTGAGCAACTGTAGCCTCAACTTAGTGACTTTTAAAAGAAAAGCCCTTTCAACCACAAAAAAGGAGTCTATAAAAGCGATAGTTTAGAAAGCAATTTGGCATTTTTTTCCCTACAGGCTATGTAAATAACTAACTTCTCCTGCTTGGGAGTTAGGCAGTTAAGCCTCTAATATTAATGAATCTGCTACTAAATAACTCTATGTGAAGGTATGGAAGCCTTCATCACTCAAATGGTGGATGATTCTACAAAGCGGTCACCATACAAAACTCGCCCTTTAAAGCAGCAGTTGAGATATCAAAATTTGAGAATTGCATATTTGAACCCCAGACATTACAATTTGTAAACACGGCTGGATGCTTCCTCTGGGTAACTCTTCACATGTGTTGCCCTAGTCAGTGCTTATGGTTCATGAGGAGTCTAACTTCCTTCCCATTGGCACCCATCTTCAAGATAAGATTTTAAGACAAAATTATTTTAACCAAATGATGCGAGTTAACACTTATACACAGCCTGCCATCTGCTGGAGCTTTCTATGTATTATCACTAAACCTTTCAAGAGTGCTTTTGGGAAATTGCACCAGTGTATGCATAGTAAGCTTGGGCTTAAAGAGGGAACCCTCTTAAGCTGAACACTTGGAGCAAATACAAGTTGGAGTGGGTATTGGTCTTCTACACCTGCGAGTGCCGTGTCCTCTCTGGCTGTACTGTCATTGATAAAGTGTCAGGCAGTTCCAGACAGAGGAGTGGGATAGAGAAACTCCACCATTTAAATTCTCTGAAAATCATGATGACGGAAGCGGGCCTGGGCGATGTTGTGTGTTTTCTGGATGATATACTGCACTGAGTTGCCTCTAGTTCCACATTAAAGCCTCAGCAGAGAGCAGCACATAGGATTTCAAGGTATTTCATTTGATATTGAATTACTCTGCGAGAAGAAGTAATGAGTGGATAACGGACTGCTGTTGTGTCTTGGGTCTGACTGATTTTATAGTCTTTCTCCTTCCATAGTTTGTGGACAGGTTTCTTTTTTTTTTGTTGTTTGTTTGTTTGTTTTTTTGTTTTTTTTTTTATTTATTATATGTAAGTACACTGTAGCTGTCTTCAGACACTCCAGAAGAGGGCGCCAGATCTCGTTACGGATGGTTGTGAGCCACCATGTGGTTGCTGGGATTTGAACTCTGGACCTTTGGAAGAGCAATCGGGTGCTCTTACCCACTGAGCCATCTCTCCAGCCCGTGGACAGGTTTCTTAAGAGCATCACAAGCTCCTCAGATTCCAGTTCTAGGAGAATGTACATCATTTAATTATTAGGTGATAAGATAGGTGTGGTGACATCACAGCAGTCAGAAAGGGTCTCCCCTCCAGGGATTCTCAACCGTGACTGCATATTAGGGTCGGAGAAGAGCTTTAAAGAGATCCCAGTGCTCAGCTCCAGGCAGGGAGGGGCTGGAAAGCATCCTCTCAAGAAAACAGCAGAGGCAGACAAGGTGGACAAAGGTGACTCCTCATTGGCCAGGATCTCTGAGTGACATGGAGAAGCTCTAACGGGCCAGCAAGGAGCTGGCTGTGTTTGCACAGTCACGACTCACATTTTTCACAGGGAATGTCAATGTTTTCTTCTCTTGCACTCACATCTGTTTCCCCTCTGTCTGAGACTGGCACTCCTCTTTCCTTTCACAAGCTCTGTTTCACTTGATACGGTTAGAATAAGGCTGATCCTCCTCCATGACCTAGAATTGGGTAGGGACAGTTCACATGGCCTGTTCACTAAATGGGTTCATCCTAGCTTTTGTTGGAACAGCTAGGGCATTCTTTCTATGTTTACTGAACTAGAAGGGTATAATTCTGAGGCTGTAATAACCATCCTGATACTATAAGGGGAAATCCTAATCAAGATGGCATACAACATTGGGGTACTGTACTGGCTAGTTTTGTGTCAACTTGACACAGCTGGAGATATCACAGAGAAAGGAGCTTCAGTTGAGGAAATGCTTCCATGAGATCCAACTGTAAGGCATTTTCTCAAGTAGTGATCAAGGGGGAAAGGCCCCTTGTGGGTGGGACCATCTCTGGGCTGGTAGTCTTGGGTTCTATAAGAGAGCAGGCTGAGCAAGCCAGGGGAATCAAGCCAGTAAGTAACATCCCTCCATGGCCTCTGCATCAGCTCCTGCTTCCTGACCTGCTTGAGTTCCAGTCCTGACTTCCTTGGTGATGAACAACAGTATGGAAGTGTAAGCCGAATAAACCCTTTCCTCCCCAACTTGCTTCTTGGTCATGATATTTGTGCAGGAATAGAAACCCTGACTAAGACAGGTACCATGGCTGAACTGTGTCCTTAAGACTGGAACTTGTGGGTATAGAAACTAATGCATGTTATTTTTCAGATGCCACTTTGATTATAACATAATGAGTCCTTAGTGAGTGATTCTACTCAGTGTTACCCACAGGTCAACTGCAGAAGAGCACACCTTAATGTTAGGCTAAGGATCTGTGGAAAAGACATACAGTTATGTAAATATGAACTTAAATAGCTCTCTCTGTTTGATTAACAACCATTACAGTATCACCTGCCCACAAATGCTGCTTTTAACTTTTATCTTTTCTATATGTTGTTGAATTTAAGATTAATAGACTCTAGAAGACCTTGATACTGCATCTTAAGACATATACAGCACTATGACTCTTCTTGTAAGAACATGTATTCTTTCAACGGACATTGATTAATTATGTCTATAACACATATTCTGAAGAGAGACATGAATGTCATGCATAGGAGTGCTTACCTAATTTATAAGATAATGAAAAGCCATAAAAGACCTTTGATCTGAGGAGGGGCATGGTATCAGCCTTGGCCCAGAAAGATTAACCAGATGCCTGAGTGAACAATGAAAAGGGGATGGTCAGCTTATGATAACAACCAAGCCTGAAGCTGGAGAGAAAACTGTCCCAGAAGAGACAAATAGGTGTCATTATCTGAAGTTAAAGAAAAGAGGTGGGTTATAGGAATTCCATTTTATGAGCTTACTTAAAGGTGTGTGCACATTCTCTAAACTTATTGAATTATGTGAACATGGTCAAAGCATTTAAACTCTATGGCCTACCTGTTCATTTATGAAATATTAGTAATGATTACTTAGCAGTATGGTTACAAGGGATGATCGATGCATAGATAGATAGGTAGATAGATAGATAGATAGATAGATAGATAGATAGATAGATAGATAGATAGATAGAGACAGACAGACAGATAGACAACAGGTAAGTAGAAGATAATATTCGAATCAAAGCTTGACATATAATACAGTAAATTAATGTGACCTTCCTTTATATTAATTATAATCCTATACTGTGTCAATCTCACTATCCTGACACATAAGAAATATTACAGTCCCTTCTCCTTTCATATTATGAAGCAGGATGATGGCACTAGTCTGAATAGAAGGATCCTTATCTTTTAGCTGTCTGGAGGAACAAACTTGAAGTAGACTAGGCCAGCAAGGACCAAACGAAGCATTTGTAGATTTGACACAGACACTGAGGGTTTTTTTTTCCTCTCATCACGCTTGTCATCAGTGGCCATTAGAAGGGCCCATTAGTGCATTACCTTGTGGGACTATTTAAAAGGTGATGTCAGGGTGTTGGCCTGATTGTTTATTCTGTTGCTTGTTATATACTTAAGACACCTAGAAACTGCGTGAAACTGTCTGTGGGCTGAACATTGAAAAGACAAGACTATTGTGTAAGGCCTAAAAGCAACAGAACTTTCACAAAACCCGTTTAAACCACCTCACCTTCATGCATATACTCTCGGGAAGAATACTGCTAGAGAATGGCTAGGTTTAAAATCAACTTCCTCTCTGAAAATCACAGTCATGTAGTTACTTGAGCATAAAGAACACAGCAATATTTTGGGAAAGACTAGGGATAAGTGAAATTGGATGGTGTAAGAATAACCAAATAGCATCCTTAGCTCGTTCACTTGGGAGAGGAGAGTAAATCAGATCGGCCTCTGCTGATCTGTCTTCTACTGAAGGTGGAGGGCTTGCTCTGTCCACTGAGCAGAACTCGGTTCACTGCTTAGTAGTTAGCTGTGGAAGCTCCCAGGAGGCTTTGGCCATGCCTAGGAAGCACCGATCTTCATCCCTTTCTCTGGCTGTTACCCTGACTATCGCACCACTGTTTGAAAGCAGTGCCTGTATCTGATTTACTCTGTCTGCTTGAAGAGCATTTAGCAAATGAATAAATGAATTCACTAATAGGAAAAATAAGGGTGGAAGGCCTGTTTAGCTGTAGACTGCTCTAAGACTTGTGATTTCTGTTGCTACTTAAGACTGTCAGACTAAAAAGTTGTCTTGTCAACTATATAATTATTAGAAAATGAGACAATAGACATAGGGTTTCCAAATTTGTATTTTTGTGAAAATAAAATTATTTCTCTTGGGAAAGAAAACCTTCCTGTTGGCCTTCCAGGTTATGGACAGGTTAGGACACTGAAAACACTATCAACATTGATTTGAATATAACTATGCATCTCCCACGTGGTTTAGGGGTGAAGAGGTACAAAGAGCCTGTCATAAGACATTCATGTTCAGGATAATCATGTGAATGAGGCCTTATTTTAAAAAAAATTTTTTTCCTCTAAGATGAGGGACTTGCCATCCTGACTGTTGGCAAAATACAAAGATTTGATTTTGTTGTGGTTGAACTAAGCCCTTGGAGAATATGAAGTACAAATCACAGATGAATGGTTGCATATACTGTTTTTTTAGATCTTTTCTAGTCATTTCTTCATTATCTGTGGAAAACCTTCTTGAGCTCACATTTGAGTGCAGTGCAGTGTGTGTGTGTGTGTGTGTGTATGTGTGTGCATTTGTAGAGGTCAGTGGTCAGTGTTGTTGTGTATCTTTCTTACTTGCTTTCCACCCTATTTTTGGGGACGGAATCTCACTGAGCCTAGAGGTCACCAACTGGGGTAGCAAGTTTCAGGAATTCACCTGTTCCCACTTCCCTGGAATTACAGGCCATTGTAACTGGCTTTTAAAAAACATTTTGCTGTTTGATGTGGACACTAGAGATCAAACCTAGTGTCCCTTTTTGAGTAGCAAGCAACTTTCCACCATTTCACATTCTCGAGGTCATATGCATGACAGCAGTGTGGCACCTTACAGGAAAAGGCAAACCCTCTGCTGCAAAGGGAGCATGAGGGTGGAGGGACAATTGTCATCCAAGACTCACAATACTGTAAGGATGGAGGGACAATTGTCATCCAAGACTCACGATACTATAAGCACCTCTCTGTGTGGAGCAGTGGAGAACAACGATGCTTTAGAATCAGGCATTCTTTAGATTATATAATAATTAGAAACATAAAAATAGTTTTAAAAAAGCCCACAAATTTAGACATACAAGGATGTTCATTGCAACATAAATTTTATGTTATCCTTTTCCATATTTCCATATGTGTATGTGAAATGTAAATGTAGTCACTTAAAAGAACAGTATGACTGTATGCAATCTAGCCAATAACAATGGGAAGGAGATACTACCAGATTTGGAGAGACAGCCAAATTAAGATCCAAACCAGTGTTCTGTATCCTTGCCTGGGGATATTCACACATCTCTTTATACAGGAGTACAAATCTCTGGAGGTGGCAACATAGACTCATTTTTTTTTAAATTGTATAACTCTGTATCAATTCCCAATGAATATGCACAGGATGATAAACTTGCAAATCTTGGGTGGAAGATAACATTGTGAAGATTACTTTGTGGTGGAAGTTTTGACTTTTTCTGTAAGATACTACACTACCATCATCTATAAGTGAAATGGGGGAAAGGTCTTTGGCATGCAGTCCTCTTCCTCCTGGAGTACAGGAAAAGCTCCCTGACTAACACTAGCTGTGGCTTGGTCCATCAGTGGAGGGTTTGGTGGTGGCCCTTGTAAATAGAACGAAGAGTATAAAGCAAAGTAAGTTGGTATTTGTGCTAATTCTAGGAGTGACCTAAATTGTGAAGTGACTTACTTTAATTTGCTTTTCTGTTGTCTAAACCTGTACAACAAAAGAACAGATTGTCCTAAAAAACTAAGCTCTGTGGCAACCTGGAGGTCTCTAGCTCAGTTGAACACGTCCTTGGAATTAGAGTCAAGAGCCCTGCAGCATGCTGTCTTTAGTTAGCACTATGACCTCAAATTGAATCATTTAATTGGTAATCTCTCTGTTTCCCCACCTGGTAAAATGGATAATAATAATAATAATCCTTAGTGTAGCATTCCTGAATGGGGTGTTGTGAAGCTTAAGATGATATTTTTGCAAAACGCTTTGAGCTCTTTAGATAAAAGACGCAATATAAACACCAAGTCTCATTAAGGTAATTATACAGTGGTTTTTCGGAGTTCAGGATTATGTCCAGTGCTATGTAGTGATGGAGGCCACTCTGTTAAACTTGGGGTAAGGAGGCAAATTCCTAACATGTTTTGATGACAGATATAGTAGATACATTCACCCCTCAAACAAGAAAACTTAGTTTTGAGTGATATTAAAAATATTAAAGTTAAAAAAAAAGCCAGTAAGTTCTGTATTTAAATGAAAACATCTCTTGTATAATGAACCGACCTCTGCTGGCTCCTGAAAACGGAAGAGAACAAAAGGCTGCTCTTGAAGGGCCCGCTGGTTTCTATAAGCTTTCTATCCTTCCCCCCCACCCCCCAGTGTGAGGTGGTGGAACCTGTCTGCCCACCGTGCACTTGGAAGGTTGACTCACTCCTCCTGGCAGAGGCTCTGCCCAGGTGGCTCCGCAGCAACCACTCCTGGGATGGAGCAGGGAAGCCACAATTCTCCACGCAGTTCTTCTCAGGCTGTGCTGAGAGTCCATCATGTTTACCACAGGCTCACCACCCTTCAACACCATGGGTGCATGCTACCGCTATAGTCCAAGATACGGGCAGCCCATTTCAGTTCCCAAGGTCTGGAAGTGCCGACACAGGCGCTCTGTAACCCCAGATGAAGGTAAGCTCCAAAACCTGCATTTGGTTTGAGGTGGAGAAAGGGGCTTTTGTTTTGTTTTGATAATTGAAACTCTTCTTTACTCTGCTCATTTTTATGGGTCTTTTCTAAGTCCCATGGGAAACTGATTCACAAGCCCTCCAGTTAGAACTCTGAACTGCTGCTGGTGTCGGCTTTGTAAAATGCCATCTGAATGTTAATATTTCCCTTCGATTATATTAAACAAAGCTAATGATTTCTGTGTTTAATTTTTAAAGGATATTTGAAGGCTAATATTTTATAAAGGATTATTTTCACCCTAAATTCTTCCAGGAAGCATGTGAATATTTATGTTTTTGAATTATGAAAGTTTTTATTCCATTTTAAAAAGTAGGTCTTATAATAAAATACTGGATCAATATAAAATATGATAGACCTAAATTATTTAGCTAAGCAGGTGATAACATTTCAAACTTAGTGTTTTGAATGGATGTTAGAATGTGAAGTAGTTTCTCAATTTCTTCTTTTCTACAAGAACTTTCTCATAGCTTTTACTGTATTTCTACCAAAAATTGAGTTTATATTCAAACTAGAGAAATTGCCTAGGAGAAATGAATTGTGTACAATACATTAAGTTCAGCCCTAAGGGAAAAACTAACATTTTCTTTTACCTCACTCTTTCCACTTGCTGGTGCTTATTCAACGTTACAGTCTTGATTTTCTCATCTTTTTATGGACTTGTTGGTAAGCCCTTGAGAATCTCTGTGCTTGGAGGTTCAATCTATTCCAATAGTTCCAAATGAAGTGGATAAACCATGAGGAAGCTTATTAATAAAACAAATGAGAAAAGTCTTTAAGATAAATTGCTTAGGGAACTAGTAATTAAAGGAGAAATGCTAAAGTTTCCTTTGGAGGATATAAAGAAACAAATCAAATAATTTTAAGTTTGCAGACTATATTCTGGGATCTTTTAACATTTCTTGGAAAGTATGCATGCAATTGCATTAGCTTGGAATTCATAGGATTTCATCTTATGAGAAGATCAGAATCAGTTCTCAAAAATGTTTGTGCAAATTAACATTTCTGTATCATTATTTTGATTTGGGAAAACAAAGATTTCCTCTCTAGGGTCATAGGGGGAATTAATTTTCCCTTTCTCTGCTACCACCTCATTACAAAGACCTAGACTGCATGAGGAACAGGCATATGAATGAAGGGTACACCTGGCTTTTGTTCTTGGTTCAAATAGTTTCTTCCAAAGCTCTGAGCATGTTATGCAAGTGTTGTTTGCTTTAGAGGTTCTTCCTTCAAGAGATGCTAATCTCTGTGTGCATTCTATCTTGTGGAGATACTAGGAACCTGCTGTTTGCTGAGGTGGCTCCATTCCTTGGTAGATGGGCGTATCAGAAATTCATACCTGAATTGGGATCACTGAAAAAAATCTTCATAGTTTTTAATTTGCTATGTAACTCTGAACTGTCCCCTAAGCTTAATGCAATGCAAGGGGCAACCATTCTCTTTAACCTAGTTGCAATGTTCTAATGGCAGGAGTGTTGCGTTCCACTCATTTCTTTGGGGGGGGATGGTGTTAAATAGGAAAGCATTGGTATCACCCGAATCTCAGGCCAGCTTGCTTCCAGAAGTGGCACCTGGCTTTGTTTTTTTGTTGTTTTCCTTCTTTAATGTAGGTACTCGGGGCCCAGGAGAGCTGAGATACAATTTTTGGCAACACTCAGTAGCTAGAGCATTTTCTCTTTACGTTCATCATGCAGAATCTCTATTGGCAACACCCTGTCCCTGTCTATACTAGGGGAATAGACCTAAAGCTAGATTATGTGGGTTCTCCACCATTCCTAAGCCCTTGATATGTAAGTGATACACATGGTCCTGAGAGTAACACTAATTTCAAATAGGATTCTCCAAGTTCCTGCAGGATCATCCATTCCTCTTACTTAATTAGTCCATTGACTTTATTGCTGGATTTTATTGGTTGTAGCAGTAAATTGCGTCGGTGGCAATGATAATAAACAACCATTTATTTGGTGCTGTATAAAGCATTTTAAGTATTTTACTTTCTTTAATCCACACAGAACTTTTGGAGCATAGATATCCTCCCTTTCTCTCTCTCTCTCTCTCTCTCTCTCTCTCTCTCTCTATATATATATATATATATATATATATATATATACACACACATATGTCAATCACTCCCTCCATTATATAAAGAACCTACCCAGAATTAGAGGGATAGTAATCTTTCTGAATCCAAGGTTCACATTTTTCTATTATTCTATATTTTTCATGATAACCATATGTATAAATACTGCATTACTTGCCATTTGTATCTTACAATAATGCCTTGACTTCAGTCTGATTCCCCCACCACACGTGCCTGCTTTGTGACAGGCACTCTGCTGGGAGAGGTTTGGATGGCATACCTAAGAGTGTGCAGTAGTGTTTTAATTCTTCAATGTTAACTGTATATGACTATTTTCCACATTTTTATCTTAGTATTAAGCAAGCATTCAGATGAAGAAAGTAGTTAGACTTTCCAATGAGATACAAAAGAAAGTAGAAAATTAAGTTTCTTGGCCTATAAGTCAATTCCACACCAAAAGAAAAAAAAGTTTTCTTATATTTTTTTTTCTTCATGAAATGGGTGTCACAGGAGCTACTCTTGAGGCTCAGGAGAACAATAGCACTTACCAGATCTCAGAGGCTGAGCTGAAATTAGGGGTCCTTTTTATGGTAAGATAGCTAGTCTTTTTGTGTCAATGCCTTTTAAGATGAGAGACTATATCCCTATCCATTCCAAAAAAAAAAATCATTTAACACAGTCCAGAGCTACTAGATAATTAATAATAATAATAATAATAATAATAATAATAATAATAATAATAATAAAATTGTTATCATTATCATAAGCAGATCTGTGTGAGAACCTAGTTAAATAAATAACTATGCAGATCGGTCTGCTGATAGTAGTTAAAGTAATGAGGAATGCTGTCAGCTGGAATTGCTGAAGTCAGTAAACTCACCTGACCACAAACAGGTAGGACCCACAGTAACCTAGAAAGAGAACCCTAAGTGGCTAATGCCTTCATTGTGAGAGGTGAGGATAGACTAGGGAGTGGGAAAGGCAAGAAGGATGAGGAAGAGCAGCCAGGCCACAGGATACAGACTAGATGATGCAGGTTCTCTCCACAGCTGCGCTGTCAGGTGCTGGGTGAATGGCTGTGGCCTGTGGGAGAGCCACCTGCATCTAAAAGGTGGAGGTGAAAGAGGTGGGGGTGTTAGGGAGGCTGGCAAGGAACCAAGTTTCTCTCCAATCAGGATATTTTCATGACTTGAGCATGAAGCGCAGCATCCTTATCTGGAGTGTGCACCAGGGCCTTGAGGAGATGAGGCTGGCCTTCCTTTGCCACAAGCAGCACAGATGTTGTCTTCTGCACACATGTGTTCTACTATGGGCGATGTTCCTGGTTATTTCCCAGATTATTTCTCTGGTCCTCCCCTTCCCTTGCTTTAGATGGTACTCAACTTTTTTCTGTTGGTGATTTCCTTTCACACATACATTGTGAGAATTGTTGGTTTGGGGTTTTTTTGTTTGGTTAGTTGGGTTGGATTTGTTTGTTTTGTTTTTGTTTTTGTTTATTTGTTTTTTTGCCATCACTTACTCTGCAGAGAATGGACTTCTTAAAGGCCCAGCGATTAACTCAGTTGGTGCCTCGTCAACATTTTGACTGAATGGATAGGAGAGAAGTGTGTGTGTGTGTGTGTGTGTGTGTGTGTGTGTGTTTGTGTGTGTGTGAATGAATGTGTTTGGGGCCAGAAGCAGAAGAGAACCTTGGATGTGATTCCTCAGGTTCTATACAGTCCTCCACCGTTTGGAGGACAGGTCTTTCACTGATCTGGAACTTGCCAAGTAGGCAAGGCTGGCTTCCCAGGAACTTCCTATCTCTTCCTTCCTGGTTATGGGATTTGAAGCCACAAGCACGATGTCTGGCTTTCCTTCCTTTGTTTGACTTTACATAGGTTCAGGGAGAAACATAAGAAGGGAAACTATGACCTTCCATCAGCCAAGATGGGGTCCTTCTTAGTCTTTTACTTATAGCACTTTATGGCCACTGGAATTCTGTCCATAGTCAAGCGGTGAGGAACCCACACTTCCTAGTTCAGAAGGGACACTGCAGCCACCATTACGCTGTATTTACTTGCTGACTGTCTCCTATAAAGGTGCATTGTTGGTCATCCGGCAACAGAAGGAAATCCCAGCTGCTTTGTCATGAGACAAAGACTGATGCTTGTGTGGTGTTCTAGTACACAAACAGGCAGCGGGATGAGTCAAATGATTAAACCAACAATGGTTTGTTCTAGACATGGAGCATCCACCCATAGCAAAGATGGGCTCAGGGAATTCAGAGTCCTCACACAGATTGAAAGCTTCTGGGCACACATTCAGACTTTTATGATTTCTGTATATCTATGTTTAGGTCTAACTATTGAGGAAGCACCAGGCCCATTTTTTGTTTTTTTTTTTTTTCTTGTGCCCAGGTCATGAAGTTAGAGTGTCAGGGTGCTTTGTTTAGAGTTGTGAACTACTTGAGTGTCTCCGCCACATGGGCCTGGACTATGTGACCATGGAGAACCACCCATCTGCTTCTGCAGAGTGTGGAGATGAAAGGCAAGTCCTGGAAGTTTCATCCTATAGGACTTCCAGGACAGAGCATGCACTAGAGGAAGCCTGGGGGACCATGGAGTGCTGCCAAGGGGGGAGTTTGACTTGGACCTGAGGGAGCCAGCCCCAGGGACATCCCTGAGGTCAGCAGTGGACAGATGGATGTTTATCTGGTTTCCCTCCCTTGTGGGAAGAGTAGAAGCAGTTTTCAATGACACTTTTATTTTTAAGGAGAGATATGCTTTGAAGTATGTGTAGTGGAAGCTCAGTGACTGCACCACAGGAAAAGGATTGAAGTGAAGACTCTGATAGGACTCGTAAAGCTGGAAGCATAGTAGCCAAAGTCTAAAGCAATAGGATAAAGCACTATTTTACTATGGCTTCTAGTGTTGCTCAAGGGGCTCCAGCATAGAAGAGAACAGTTAACACACAAAGTAGGTGATGGTACTATTTAATGTGAGCTGTAGTGGGCACTTGAGGAAGGTGCATCAGCACATAGATGACAGGTCCCCTGCCCTCTTTGGGCAAGCCTCACAATTGAATAAGGGTGGAAGAATAAGGTTATAGTTTATGGAAGAACAAACTGTCGCTATAAAAGGGCAGTTTCATAATAGTGTGTACCATTTGGTGTGTTCATAGTGATGGTGCATACAGCAAACAGAGCGTCAATTGTTTATAAAAAGAAACACGGGGTGGTGGGGGGAGTCCAGTGAATCTCTGCTAGTCATCCCTGAACACTGGGCCAGTTTTCCTTCTGCTCATCCATATACTCACTAAAGGCAAATTTGATCTCAGTAATAGTTAAGAAGGGACTGGCGACATGGCTCTGTGGATAAGTGCACTGACTCCTCTTCCAGAGGACCCAGGTCCAGTTCCCACAGCCTGTATGGCAGCTAGCAATTGTCTGTAACTCCTGTTCCAGAGGATCCGATGCCTTCTTCTGGATTCTGAGCTACAAGTTCGCAAGTGGTGTACAGACATACACTCAGGCAAAATATTGTACCTCTAAAATTAAATAAGTAAAAATTATGAATAAAGGGCAGATTGAAATGCTCTTCAAACTTCACAGTCAGCATCATCAACTGAAGCAATAGGAGGCTTATCATAAAACAACAAGTTAGATGCGTTGTTTAGGTCCTATACTGAAGGAGATTGAACTCATGCAAAGCAGCTCAACTCAGAAAGCCAACACTCTCTTAACAGATGTTCATACAGTACACAGGTCAAGCTTTGGGCCTGAAGCATCCAAATGCAACCAACCAATGCAGACACTGAAGAAAACAGAGAATATGGACTCACTAGCAAAGGTTCTCTATTCTCTCCCTAGCCTTTCCTCCTCTCAATGCATGGAACTGCAGAGGGCATTTGGAAGCTGATGGCTACAGCTTTTGCTCAGTATCAACACAGTGGCTGCTAGACTCAAGATTCTGATGGCCTGCTATGAATGCCTCCATCTCCTCAGATCCTCACTTCTTAACAAACAACATTCCCCATGTCTCCATCTCCCTGTAGATTCACATGAGCTCTTGGGGGAACATGGTACTATCTTAAGCTCCCGTTGGTTGAGCCTCAGTCCCTGCTACTTGTATTTGATGAAATAAAACAAAACCAAACAGACCACTGCATGTCCAAGTAGGATGTGTTCCTGTCAAATGATGAGCTGAGTTGTTGCAGACCCTGATACCTCTAATACCACTGTTCTCTGCCATTTGTCCATATGTGCCTAATGCTCTTTTATTAGATATATCTAGGGAGCCTTTTAAATTTGTTGGACTGTTGTGCTCACTTCTGGTTTGATGAAGTGATAACAATATCAATACCTTTATTAATTGAGAGGGTTACAAAAAAAAAGTGCTGTACAAAAGAAAGAAAAAGGCAAACAAAAATCTATAATCCAACCACTTCAATTCATCTCAGGGAGACAGGTATTTTGCATGACGTAGGCGTTTCCATTTTATATTTTAAATACTACTTCCCAACATTATTTTTAAACTTTTAATGTTTCCATATGTTTTTATAAATCATGGCTTTTAGTTATGATATTTTACCATGTAGATAAACTACAGTAGTTAGAGTTCATTATAATACATGAGCCCTTAAAGTTGTTTCAGCTTGAAGCTAATAAAAATGATCATGGTTAACATTATTATGTCCATAGCTTTGCCTCCAGTAAATTATATAAATCTATAAAAATAGATCATAAAAGTATAAACACTTTGTCACTGCTAGGTTTTTTTTTTCAGGAAAACTATCATAATGTGCAATACAAGCAACTGACATAAGATGGTAACTGACAGTCTTTATTTTAGACAGCTTTATGAAGACACACATCTCATAAATCATCCCAGTTAATAACAATTCAGTTGTCCTACTATATTCGCAATAAGGTAATCATCATCCCAATTAATTTTAGAATATTTTACTACCCCCCCAAACTATATTTATTCTCAATCATTTACTATAATACGCAATCCCCCCCAGTTCTAGATAACCATTAATCTACTTTTTGAACATTTCAAATAAATATAATACATATGCATTATATATGTGGTATTTTGTGATAGTCATCTTTTACTCAGAATAACCTCTTCAAATGCACTATCTCTATAGACAAATAATAATCTGTTTTATGAATATGTCAGGTTTTGCTCATCTATTCATAAGAAGGTAGGCACTTGATTTGTTTTCCTCTTTTAGCTGTTAGGAGAATGAATGCTTCTATGAGCACTTGCATGCAAGGTCTCAGTGTGGGCACACCCTTTCCTTTTCCCTCAATGTAGTTGTAGAATCAATTCCTAGTCCATACTGCAATTCCATACTTACCCCTTTAAGGAAATGCTGTATTCGTTTCCAGAGATGTTGCATGTATTCATATTCCCATTTACACTGTTTAGATAAGTGTTTATATTTCTTCACATACATGACAACACTTGTGGCTCTCTGACTTTGATGTTAGCCATTCCACTGATTATGTAGTAGTATATCTCTACTGAGGTTTTTTTATGATATATATATAATTTTATGTCATACATTTTTAAAGTAAATATAATTAATAGATGATATGTAGAAAACAAGTAGAAAAGAACCAATATTAGTTAGCTCATACACTGTGAGCTAAATGTGCCACCAGAAATAAATACAAGGTCAGAAACACTATAGAAAAATCTAAAACAAACATTTGAATTACAGTTTATAATTATATAGCACCTAGATAAGTTAATTCATTTACTCTGAATAATTACTATCTTAAGTGCAATCCAAAGACAATTTCCAAAAATATAAAGGACTCATATTATACATGTTCACCAAAGTTAATGACATTATACTGCATGTCAAGTCATTAAAATTATTTGAATATTAGAGTGTTCATTTGTTATAAGACAGGGTCTCTCTTTCTATATATAGTCCTGGCTGTCCTGGACCTCTGTGTAGACCAGGCTGGTCTCAAATTCACAGAACTCCATCTACCTCTCCCTCTCGAGTGCTGGATCAAAGGTGTATGCCAGCATGACTGGCTAATTTTGGAAATTTTTAATGGATTCAAATACTAACAAGTTGAGCATATCTTGATTGTAACAGCAAGAGCTGAGGATAATGGAGTAGAAGCATTTTAATTTAGATTTTCAACTTTCAAACAAAACAGTTGTCAGTGTGTTATCGTGGCACTTTACTGACTTGGGCATGTAGAAATCCATCTTGAACATAGGGAGAGAAAAACCCTCCAGAGTGAGCTATGTTCTCGTGAAGCTATTTCGAGTATATTTCTCCAAAAGTGCTCTTTTTGTTTCACTAAATGAGAATTTATGGGTTTTTTGTTAAAGCATTATATAGCCATCATTAAATAACCATAGAAATCACAGCAATAGAAAAAATCTTTCCATCATCACCACCCTTAGAAATATAACTTTTGAAATTTAAATTTCAGTTTAATGTTTTCACAATACTTTTAAAAATCTCTGTACTTGTTGTATGGCTTTAAAGTTCAACACATTTCTTGAAAATCTCATATTTTCAAATCTTTCATAAGCATTGTTTTAATGTTATAAACTGTAAAATAAAAGACATTCCTTTATTTGGCTTATTTAATGTTGCCAGAGGTTTGCTTGTTTGTTTCATATACATTTTAGTGTGGTGGGTATTGAAGAGCCATGGAATGTCTGTGGCCATCAGTGACAGCTTTGTGGAGCTGATTCGCTTTCTGCCTTTGGATAGGTCATGGGAATCGAACTTGGGTCAACAGTATTGCCAGACAAATGTCTTTACTTGCTGAGCGATCTCTCCAGCCTCAGGTGTTTAATGGTGTGATAAACTTTTTTTTTATATAGATTGTTTACCTCTTAGAAATTCCTTTCTGGTGAAATATCGCAGTCATAAGTATGACACTGGTCTGTTTCCCAGTATTTCCTTCAGATTGCTTTCATCCCCTTCCCCTTCCCCTTCCCCTTCCCCTCATATCCCCTTCCCCTTCCCCTTCCCCTCATATCCCCTTCTCCTTCTTCTCCCCTCCCTGCTCCCCCCGCCCCGACATGGCCCCACTATATAGACCAGACTGGCCTCAATCTCTTAGAGACCCACTTGCCTCTGCCTCAAGAGTGCTGGGATTAAAGACATAGTCCACCATGTCTAGCTGTTCCTTCCTGTTTCTATTCAGTATGCTCCCACAACAAAATTACACATGAGTTGATCTATTTTTAAAAAAACCAATGAGACCTTTCAGCATCCGGTGCTGTAAGTGTCTGGGGCTGGCCTAAACATGGTGGGTTGCTGAGACCTTTCAGCATCCGGTGCTGTAAGTGTCTGGGGCTGGCCTAAACATGGTGGGTTGCTTCCTGCTTAGAGCTGAGTACCTATGTTGCTACTGTGTTACTAGTTTTGTATGCTGTACTTTATTTAGCTTTTCCAAATTTATTAGTTCTGTTTTTTTCCCTTCTGTTATCTTGTGTATCTTTCATTACTAGTGTGTTGAACAGTCTCCATGCTTACTGATAAAGTTAACTTTCCTTATTAGTCTTCTGTGTTGACAAAACAGACATCACAGGTGGCTGTGCTCTCCCTCCACAGATGTACCTCAGATCTTACATGCATGTTAGAACAAAGATATCTTTTTTAATTTCATAGATTATTTTGAGTTAACTTGTTTCTAAATAGTATATCCATCTTCATTTCAGAATCCCAAGTCAGAGATCCAGTGTGGGCCACTCCTGTTTTGCTTGGAAATGCTCTGTAAACAGAAAAGTCACAGCACGTCTTCTAAATTGAGAGGTTTCCTCTTGGGTTTTGGTGAATCCTTAGATGACTGTCCTGCCAACTGATTGATCGTCAGAGGAATTCATATTGGGAGGCAAGCAGCAATCAATACTGTAGGCTGAGGTCACTGACAGGGCCAAAGGCAGTAATGTGTGAAATTTAGGATGAATAGACTAGGGGGTTTTGTCTAGATTTACTCAGACATGGGAGTTGTTTAGGCAAATATTGTG
Source organism: Mus caroli (assembly GCF_978045245.1). NCBI lineage: Eukaryota > Metazoa > Chordata > Mammalia > Rodentia > Muridae > Mus > Mus caroli. The sequence goes on along the minus strand of NW_028227257.1, from coordinate 67,088,077 downwards.
CTTTTAGGGGCGCTTTGAAGTGAGCATCTAATAAATCAAGGGAAAGGCAGTTAAACCCCTCTTGGTGAGAACATCAAAAGAGGAAGAGGATTCAGTTACAGGTCTTTGGAGCTATCAGTTGACCTTTCCTGAGTGGGAGAGGAACCTGGCCGGCTGGGTACTTCTTAGTCTCTGGTGACTTTTATAATCCTGTCCCTTTTCCTGCTTTCTTATCCCCATCGTTATCGTCTCTATGCCTAGCCTTGCTTCATTACTCAGTAACATAGAACATTACATTATAAAGGCAATAGCTTCCAATGGTAGAGACTCTTCCATCATTCCCCATATTATATTCCTACAATCTCAGAATGTAACCTTCTTTTCTTAATTGTAAGGAAAGCAAGATCACCAATCCTATTTGGGTTTATTTCACATTTTCATATGCTGTCATTGCCTTTCTCCACTAATAGGAGTGAGAGATGAGTAAAAGATTCCCACCTACTAATTCACTGTGTCTTTTATGTTTGCATGTTTTTTTTTTCCTCCTCTTGCAAACATTTGCTGTAGTAACAAGCTGAGCTTCATATATCTTCTGATTGCTTGTTAAGCTGACAGGATGCCTTTGATAAAGACCTGCCAATAAGTTAGCAGGCAAAAACCAGAGGCATAGAGATTAGTCGAAGGATGCCCAAAAGAGGATCACATTCTATCATACTTTTCTCCTGAGCCAAAAAAGGCATTACTAATAAACTGCAAAGCCCTTCCGTGAAAGTAGTCTGAGATCTTGCCAATATTGTATTCTAACTATTCCTTCTCAGCAATGTGGCACCCAACCTGAGCCCTGTCTTCTCTTCTTATTACATCTCTAACACAATTCTTGGCTTCAAGAGTTAACTGAAAAGAACAAACTATCTGGCTATTTGGACTGTATGAGCATGTTTCTCTTTTCTTTATTTTTCTTTTTTGTCTTAAAAATGGGACCCCCCAATGCTGTCTACATAGAAGAAATAGATGTGATATCCTACATTGTTATAGCTAAACTGAGGGTCTTCAATGAAACAGGCAATAAATGCTATGGATACAATAGAGGGAAAATGTTTAAGGAAGACATCAGTAAAAGAGCCATTCTTCTGGAAAGATCTTATGACGGTTACCTGAATGACCCAAAGAAATACGTACGTCAAATGGCAAAGTCAACAATGTACTTTTTGGTTTCTGTTTTATAGACTCCTGTAGATATTAAATAAAGATTTTTTAAGCCACTGAAGTAATGCCTAAGCTGAAATCTTGTGTAGTGTTTAGAGTTTAGGACTGCCTGTTGGAGATACACGCAGGGTCTTGAAACAGTGTGGATAATCAAGACCATATTGCCATTATGCAGCCTCTTTAAGTTTGTGAATCACTGATGAGTTGTCTTAATTAAAACAGAAATTTATTTATTGACTACTATAGTTATGAAGCAGGGAAGAATTGAACAGCTGAGCCCTGAGCCAGGAATCTTCTAGGACATAGCTAGAAAAAAGGATGTAAGTATTTTCTATTTACAAAACCCAGACTAGTGATTGCTTCTTTCAGTTTCATGGATACAATTTGATGGAGAAAAAAGTTCGTTGGCATTAGCAGGGGTTCTCTGGCCCATGTCCCCTGAAAATTCTAGCTGTGGGTGGCCACTAGAGCTTGCCTTTATATGCTGTGAGCAGCTGACTCCAGTCTTTTGAATGGCACTCATATGAGATCCATCATCTTACTTTGCAACTTATGAATACATTCCTAATTTCAGCCTGCCTCTCCTCCTAGAGTGAAAGGGGGGAAAGAACAGAAACTAGCATTCATGAAATAAAAAACAAAAAGTAATATTTATCTGTAGCTATAGCAATAGCATGTGAGAATATATAGATATAGTCGTGATGCCTTCTAGTAATTACAGGGTTCTTTTTGGTACACTAGATCTTTCCTCAGTCATTGCTCTTGCATTTAGCAAGAGCATTTAGGTTGATCTGGATTTCTTTGGGTGGCAACCACCATTTAGTACTGAAGTCTGGACCACTGACAGTCCAGCTCAGAAAACACAATAGTCTGCTGCTAACTTCTTCAGACTCTGTTCATGTCCCACCAAATCCCCATCAATCCCATGGCAGCTGGCTGATCATTACAGCCTACTTGATTCTACCTCTTCTTTTCTGTCAGGTAGTAGTAATGAACCCTAGAAAATCTGAGGCTGACTCTTGCTCCCCTGATCAGTGGGAATATACTATTAAGCAGAGGACTGCCCAGAGCCTTCAGAACTTAGGGCCTAGAATCATGTGAGACTGTTGGACTTGCCCATGGTTGGATAGAGGAAGTCCTGAGTGTTGCAGGCTTGGGTGAATGTGTGTTGTAGTATGGACATGGCCATGCCAGGACCAAATCTCAAACTCATGGGAAAAGGCCAAAGCCTTCTCTGGGCTAGGCTCAGGCAAATGACAAAGCTTCTTTCCTGGCTCAAGTATGAATGTTGGTAGTATGTGCAGAAAATGTCTACCATAGCTTTCTCCTTAAGAATATTTATAGCCTGAAGACTGGTCCCCTACAGAGATTTCCCCTACAGAGATTAGCTAAACTTGCCTACTGAGCCAGGTGATACCATAAACGCTGCCTCCTTGTTTACCTGTGCTAATCTTATCTCCCTATTCTTCTGTATGTAATAAAGCCTGCCTCTCTGTTCAACAGTATATAAAAAGCACATTGAGTTTCTAAGGTGTGGGACAAGTTCAACTGTGTCACCAGGCCGAAAAACTGGTAAAGTCCAACAGATTAAGGAAACCCAGCAATTCTCATAATTGAGAACAGTAGACATTTGAATGTGCTCTGGACGAGATACCTGTCCTGGAGCACGTAACACCTCACTAAGAGGATCATACCAACTGGTCATGTAGCATAGAGCCCAGAATTGTCCATGCTAATGAGGTATCTAGATGGGCTGCCCAGAGGGTTTAACCAATAGCTTCCCTTCTTGGAATTTCCCTCCTGCAAAAGACATTTAATCTCCGGCCCACCCTGAGTAAATTGTATGCACCCTTTTCACTGTGAATAAACAGTTGGGACAAACAAGGACTGTCTCTCTCATCAAGAACCGTTGTCAGGGGAAGCCTTCATTACAGAGCTGCACAGCCTAAGTCCTGACACTTACAGTGAGCTGAGCCAGATTCTCCCATCCCAGGGCTCTTCTTAGGCCCATGGGCCCTGTTCTTAACTCCTCCCCATTCCCAGTGGTGTCTGGGTGTCCAGGAGATTGGGAACCACAGCCTCAGCCTGAACCATTTCTCACCTGGAAAGACATGGGTTGGTGCCCCTCATCTTAGCCTGTGTTCTGCCTCCCCTGAGTGGTGTGTCAGTGGCGTGTCCCAGGATCCAGGCACCCTGATGGTGGTGAGGAACTAACATAGCCTAGTGGCTCTGTGTTTTTTCTCCCCAAGTGGCTTTCACATACACCAGTGGCAAAGTGAAATGCAGAACCACACTAGGGTGCTGTGATTTCTCCATCAGAGACCTCAGTCCACCTGAAACCCATGTTTATATAAGTGTGTCCATTTGTCCATTCTTTCTTTATTCCCTCAATGGCCCTTTTATCAGGTCAAGTTCCTAGAGCCATACAAGGATGCAGTGGTTGTTGCTAACCCTTCCATTTATGATCTCCTATAGCCATGTAGGAAAAGATATATCGGCATGTATGGGTTACATGCTTGATCACTTTCCACCTTATTGTTTGAGATAGAATCTCTTATTGAACTTGGAGTTCATCCATTAGGCCAAGCTACAGTGAGCTGCAGGGATCTGACTGCATCTGCCCCACCCATCCAGCACTGCAGCCACAGATGCACACTATGCTGTATCCAACTCTTTATGTGGGCACTGGGGGTTGGAACTTGGGTCCTCATACTTATATAGCAGGCCTTTTACACACTGAGCTACCTCCCCAACTTCCTCATTGATTTTTCTTTTAAGGGTACAAATATTAAGACTCAAATTTGCACTGTTTTAAAAATAGGCACAATCTAACAATTTTTTTTTTTGCAAAGAAAATAGTGTCAAATCTCTTCAGCAAAGTAACACCTTTAGTAATTTACATGAAATTATCCAATCGTTCCTTTACTGTTTTATCCTTTTCAGTAATTCATGCTGTTCTGGATTCTGTGGCAAATTACAGAACTATTTTAGGATTAAATTAGCTGGAAGACATTGCTGCAGGAATAGACTTTTGTTGCCTGTTGCCCTAGCAATGTGTTCTCATTTCCTTTGCCAGTTGGTTTCTCAGTGGCTTGAGCAAAGCTGAGTCCCTTGAAAAGTCATTCACCCACCCCACTCCCATCCCTGGATGTGAGCAAGCCCGCGGCTTTCCCCAGGAATCGGGTACATTCCTGCCCTTCATCTGTACATTTTCATTTCAAATAAGGGAAGAGAGCATTAATTATTTGGAACTTATGTTTATTAGCAGACTCACCACTGGCCTATATAATTCTCCTTTGATTGTGTAACATGTAAGCCCACAGTAAAAGCCGAACTCCTGATACATTTGTCGCTACAACACCCATCAGCCGAACCCTTTCAATACACTGAAGCATTGCTGACAATCTTGTACTGATTTATGATTTCTCATCAACCTTAGGCTGTAAGATCCCTATTTTCCTATTTACTGTAATTTTTCCCAGTGAATGTTTATCATGAATTTGAATACATTGATAAGTCCTTTTTGTTTGGCCAAGAAAGAGAATTCAGTTCTGTTCTTAGTATAGTTTTAACTCACTTTATGGATCGGTTGCTTTCATAAAGATTTTGGCTTATGGAATCAATTTTCTTTTAGTACATTGATTTTTTTCTGCTGACATGCAATTTAAATCGGAGCTGTGTTTTCTGGTGCAATAATGGTCTAAAGACACAGCAAAATCACACTGATGATTGCAACAGTCCCCTTGAGGGGACTCAAATATTGGTGTGATGCTAAAAGCAAGCTAATTAATTAAACATGATTAGGACTAACTTCATGTTTGAGCAAATGGATCCAAGGTGTAATGAAAAGAATCTGTGGTACTTTAGCTGAACAAAACATGTTGACAAGACCCCGAGTCCTCCAATGCCCTCCTAACATGAAACTCCTCTTGTTGCTTCAATGCTTTGTTGTCCATGTTTGGTTGGTTTGGTTTGGTTTTCTGGATCATATTATACATTAAAGGAGAGGGTCAGAAACAACAAAAATACCTAAAAGCAAGTAAAATGAATTTGAGAGTATGCCTCCTGGACCATTCCTTTGAACATGAGTGTGAACTCCTTATACTTATGTGTTCTGGGAAAGAAAGCATCATATTATTTCCCTTGTTGCTTGAAGACATACACTAAGCCATAAAGGACCCAAAGAGATTTGTGCCAGCATCAAAGATTGGAACAGTGCAGAGATGGTGATTCATTCTTAGCACTTTGCCACTGGAATTCCTTTAGGGTTAGTTAGGACTCTAGGTAACTTTGGGAGAACAGCTAGCCTTTTGTAAGCTCAGTTACACAAGGATGCCAATTGTAGCTGTTATTCAGATGTGATATTGCTGCCAAATATGTCTGAGGAGGTCTCTGGTCCTGTGCCTTTATTGATTTAAAATGCTTCTCATTTGTACCAATTGAATCGTCTTCACCTGAGAAAGAAAGTAGTATACTTAACTACATCCCTCCCTTATTTGGGGCTATGTCAGTTTCCCGTTCTCTGTCAGAACAGAAGGTGAGAAGGGGTTGATCACTTTGATAGCTCACTGGAGAATGGATGGACCAATCACATTATCGCTATTATTCTAAATGAGTACCGTGGGTAGCAGACAGCAAGGGCCTATGTGCATTAGTAAATATGAACATGTTAGAAGGCAGGAAAGAGATATCATTGCCAACGCCATTATTTGTCAGAGTTCCTGATGGAAAGTTAAAGAGTAGACTTAGTAAGTCCAAACTTGAAGGTAGTTTTTAGAGGTTACGTATGAACTGAACGACCTAGTTAAAAAACAGGGCCAGGTTTATGGGTTTCCAGGAACTAACATGAGTGGGTGGCCTCTAGGCTTGAAAGGGAAACAAATTTCCATTGTTAGAAAGCTGACAAGAACTGCAGAATAGAAAAGCAGCAACCAGTAGGAGGTATGACCGTGGAAAACAGCAGCCTCCGAGATCTTGGTGGTGCAGTAAGCATGGAATTACTCAGCCTGTTTCTCCTTTTATTCTCTAGTCTCTTGCCTGTGGTGTTAGAAGTTCTCAGCTAACTGGCAGCCACTGGAACTGAAAAGCTAACTTGGACAGATAATGTCGGTAAAGATTCTGGCTTGGGACTTCATTGTAGAGTAAGCTGGAAGGACTGTCTTCCTAGGAACCGCTAATACATTCAGAGCTCTTTCTCTTGAGCTGGTTCTGTTTCTTCAAGATCAGTGTCCAACATATGCCTAACCATAGAGACTGAAAGGTTCCTGGGAGCAAAGCAGGGGAATTCAATAGCAGTGTTCATAGAAAGCATATGATCTTTTCTAGGTTAACGATGTATTCACCGTGTGCAACATTCCCCTAGCCAAAAGAACATTAAGGAGAATTAGGGAGTATCATTCAGTATTGAGCAGGTCTATATATTTCCTATGAATTCCACTTTAATTGTGACCCCAATTTCCTCTACTTTTTCTTGTGATTTTAACACTTGAGGTTAAGTATGTTCTTTAATTTTCAAATAGTTGGTTATACATTCTACATATGTCTGAAAAGAATACATATTTTCCAATTATTGGGAGGGATATCTTGTAACTATTAGATAAAATCTGGTAAGTCTTTGTATCCATTGATTTTGCAGTCTTATTTTTGAGATAGGGTCTTGCTATGTAGCCCAGGCTGTCCTGGACTTAGTTAACCTTGAACTCATGGAAATCTTCCTGCTTCAGCTTCCTGAGTGGTAGAGTTCCAGGCATAAGCCACCATTCATGACTTCTCCACTGATTTTCTATCAGTCTTTTATGGCAATTAATAAGAGAGTAATATGGACGTCTCTCCATATAATTTTGAGTTTGTATATTTCTCCATCCATCTCTGGTAGTTTTGTTTCACGTACTGGTACCTTTTATTAGGTATCAGTAGTATAAATTTAGGATTGTTATAACTTTGCAATAAAGTGAGTCGCCTTATGTCATTCTTTCCCATTCCTTTTGACTGCCAGCACTCACCATCTTCTCCCTTCTTAGTTCTGATTGGAAGATTGTGCTAGTGTCCAGCTTCCCCTACCTGATTCAATACTAGTCCTTTTATCAGTGGTTTTCAGCAAATTTGTTTATTGCTGGTTTGTTGCGTTTGTCTTGCTTGTGGTTAGTTGAGCCATTTTAGTCCATGGGTTTCTAACCTTCTTCAAACTTGAAACATTAAAGCTAGTATCTCTTTGAATATTTTCTGTCCAATCCCAATGCTCCTAATTATATTCATGCTAGAATGCTTAAAATGTCAGATAAGTCACCAGGGCTCATTTCATTTTTTCTTTGCAATCCAGAAATCAGCATTTGGCAGAAATCATGGACAGTTGTGTGGCTCACCTCACACACTTCTACTCTCCCAGGGATTAGATTGCTGCTTGCCATTGGTCATCAAAAGCTAATTGTTGCCTGTAGTCTGTTTTATTGTGTATGGCAGGAGGTTAATGATGGACAGTGGGCTCTGAATTCTGTTCTACTCACTTCTTGTTTTGTCCAGAGCAAGGCTAACTTCCTCCATCACCACTTTTCCAGCTTTAAAATCAGGAGACTTTGCGCTTAGCTTACAGGGTAATTGAGAAGATCCCCAGCCACATGTAGTGTGTGTGTGTGTGTGTGTGTGTACACAGAATAAATTCCTCATGTCAAACATTACTCAGCCTTAGAACAATCAGTTTGTCGGGAGACTTAGTGAAGGTTGCTAGCACAAGGTGAAGGGATATTGGAAAATGCTAGTGTCCAAGACAGTGATTTGAGAATCTAGATGTTTCACAAAGACTTCTTTTTGTTTGTTTGGTTGGTTGGTTGGTTTTGTTTTTTGGTTTTTTTGAGACAGGGTTTCTCTGTGTAGCCCTGGCTGTCCTGGAACTCACTTTGTAGACCTGGCTGGCCTCGAACTCCACCTGGCTCTGCCTCCAAATTCTGGGATTAAAGGCAGGCACCACCACTGCCTGGCTTTTTTGTTTGTTTTGTTTTGATTTTTGGGTTTTTGTTTGTTTTTTTGTTTGTTTGTTTCTGTTTTTGACACAGGCACTTCTGACAGACAGTTCTCCTGAGGAATTTGGAACATTGGGCACTTAAGGCAATAGGCCATGCTTCTTTGACTAGAAGAACAAGGTTATTAGCAGGCAGCTTGGCATGCCTTAAACCCCAATCCTGCCAATAAAACTAGCACAGGTAACTGGAGAACAGCTGGCATGCCAATAAGGTTAATGTCAACATACTTCTATAGCTATTGCTATCAGAATTTTTTATTAGAAAAAAAATCTGTTTCAGACACAAAGGACCAGTCTTTTTTATTCTTTTGGTTACAGAAATGAAATAATGGAACATACTGTCATACTTTCTTTTACATCATGCCTAGAGTCTTATTCTCATCCCCTAAATGCTTATCATTGATAGTAATAAAAAGGGACTTATTTCCCCCCTTTTTATCTTGCTATTTATATTCTCAGTTCTGTGAATCTCAAAATCATTTCCCAGCAACCACATACATGGTGGCTCACAATCCTCTTTAATGGGATCCAATACTTTCTTCTGGTGTGTCTGAAGACAACGACAGTATACTCACATATATAAAATAAACAAATCTTTAAAAATTCATTCATATGTATGTTTTATTAACCAATTCTTATCAGTTTACAGTTTTTCTCTTATCATCTCTCTTTAAATCATTACATATCTTTTTAACCCAGCCTTTCCTACTGGGCAGTTATCTACAGAATAATTGGAATACTATTACAAGAAAAAAATGTTAACAGTTTTACTTTTAGTGATTAAAAGTGTATGCTTTCTGTATTCTTGACTTTGCTTCAAAATGTTTAGTAAGCATTCCTTATCAACCAACATATCTAGTTTTTTGATAACTTAGGCATTTGAAGTACTAACATCTGTTTTCTTAAGCATTTACTATCTGAGACTATACAGAGGACCTAATGTCTCAGGACTCAGAACTTGGTAAACATTTTTCAGTCATTTGACACTAGATCTCACCTAGATGTACCTCCCAAACCCAGTCCTTACCCATTCTTAGCATAATTTGTACTACTTTAAATATGTGTCTCTTGTTAAAATGTTCATCACAACCATATTCACAAAAGAGTCTCTTTATTTGCAAGTCCATATTCCTCCCAAGAAAGGGACATATGAGAGAGTTAATTAATTCTCATTAGTGTATATTGATGTAATTCTATAAATAATATTTCTTTGGAAGCCATTTCTATAAATAAATAGGCTTACTGGGCTCTATGATCATGAATTTGATCTTCAGTGAAGAAAGGTTTTAGTGTCTCCACGCAGAGCCCTGAGGATCTATTCTTTTCAGAGCTGATCAAACACTTACCTGAAGCTATTACATCAGATGATGTGATTTCTACTCTGGGTGCTCAAAAGACTTGGCATCTACTTTACTGGAATGCTTTAGTAAATTCTTATGAGCTCAATTATTCTTTTTATCTTCTTTGATTAAAAAGTTGTCCTTCATTCACAGACGTGAGATTTAATTTATTTCCATTGCATTTAATTATTCTTAAGCCACGGTTTACTTACATCTTTCATGCAGTTCACACACCCACAGCCTAGGAAGTTTCCTTGGAGAAAATAATTTGGATTCCAATTCATTACCAGGCTTATCCTTATTATCTGACTCTTCCTGGTGAGGCAGTGATGATGTAAGGATGTTTGATACTTCAAGGTTAGCCAGTTAGTGTTAGAGGAAGCCAGGAGTCGAGCTCAGCAGTCAAAGGCCCATGGTCTTAGCCACCGCCACCATCTTCTGTCTGTTCCCCCAACATTCTCATCTGTGGTTTAGTAATAAATAATGTCCTTCGGTAAGTATTGTAGGAGGCTTCTCTCTAGGAACTGGATTTTCATCCAAGGTTTGCCACTAAGTGTGCTGGAAATACTGAAATTTTCCCGGGGTTAGTTCCCTCATCTGTAGAATGGATGGGTGGACGGAAAGACATACAAGAACCCTTTCTGCTTTAAATAGTGTTTCATTTTGTTAAATAGCATTTTAGATATCCAAACACTTTATTCATTTGGTAGCTCTGATCCTTTCCCTGTAGCTTCTCAAACTGCTGTACCTGCTTCCCACTCCATACTGCTGCTTGGTCGACCAACTGCCGCCTTCTACTTAGACAGCCCGTCCTCCTGACGCAGTCCTATCTCATGGTGGTAATGATCTGGTGGTGCTTGCTCATTGTTCTCGTGGGATAGAGTGACAGATTTTTTTTCCTCAGAATTATATCCACATTGCTAATTCATTTACATGCTATCATTTACCACTGTGGGAGTGATGGTACTGGGAGTTGAGGTGTGATACTGTAGAGCATTGAGTCTGACTGAAGCTAGCCACGAGCCTGTTTGCCAGAACTATAGGTATAGATGTGTATAATTACGTACAGAGCTGTGAGCTGTCACATTGCCCACACACATTCAGCCAGAACAGGTTTCATAGCCAGACACTGGCTCTCATAGCAGTCATAGAGACAGGAGGAAGATTCAGAACTCGCACTGCCACACAAGGAGGGAGCAAAGAAATCAAATAGCAATCTGTGTGCCACAGGCAGAGAGACCGATTGCATCTGGGGAAGGTGGATTTTGAATACTGCCTCCATTGTAAATGGCAAATTACCTTTTCTTTCTGTCTGCTCCCACTGTTTTGATTACTGACAGCAGCCCCCAGGCTGATGTTGTAGGTTAGCATCAACAAGGTGCAGCTCATCATTTGAATGGTTGGGGAAAGCACAGACTTTCAAAGGTAAGCCACCTTACCCTCTGTGTACCTGTGCTGTATGTCCTATTAACCATGATCGCCCGTCAAATTAACCTTTGTGTGTATATGTGATCAATAGAGGGGCTGACGTGCCTTTGAGAAACAAAGCAACTAATAAATAACCTGATAAAATTAGACTAATAATGTACACTAAAGAAAAAAGACATTTGATTAAGTTGATGATTTTTGGTGTTTCAGAAATGTAAATCTAACACCTTGAAAATCTCTGTTAATTAGAAATTGTACGACAGTTGGCTGTGCTGACAGATTTATTTGTTTCAAGATCACTTTTTGCTTTTTTGTTTACTCGGCTGAAAACAATAATACAGAGATGCCCTATTTTAATAAATATAGTCTATAGTCATGTATATTATCTTACAAGTCATTTGTATTTATATTATTAAAATTTTGTATTCTAAAATTACTTTATAAATTTTTTATTTATTCATTTTTCTTGGAAAGTTGAATTTGTCCTTTGTCCTTAGTTTGTCAAACTTCTTAGATAACAGTCTCATGTAACCTGTACTTGCCTCTGGTCCTTTCATGTCCTAATGATCCTTGTCGGAGTTACCACGCGTCATGGTCTCTCTGCGTGTTTTCTTCATAGGCTATTGTCTGGTTAGATACTAGGCATCAATAATTTGCCCTTTGAAATGAAAATCAACTCCAGAATTAAATGATCTTTTACTGTTTCTGCTTAAACTTTCTATTGTTTTTACTGTGTATGAAGAGTGACTTGGATTTTATGCCTCGCCTCATTAATGTGGTGTTGGCTAGACACTGCAGGTATTTGAGTGTTTGCATGTGTGGACACATGAACATATGTACGTGTGTGTTTTTTCTGGGAACACCACTCTTCATACTGTAATAATAAATCTAGTCTCACCAGACAATATGCCTCTGATAAAATGAACGTCTTACTTGGGGTGCTGTACAATGTATTTTGTAATCTATATTTTGTGTTCTATAGTTACATTAGTCCATTAACCTTCATCCAAAGCCAGCATTTACTCCATAGCCAAAAGGAAAAGAGTGTAGGGATCTAAGTGAGGGGTCTGGTGGGTAATCATAGACTCAGGAAGTGAGACATCATCATCGTGAAGTGAGCCCTACATAGTTTTATGAGGGTCTGTCTCCTCCTTTCTTAACGAAGGGGACAGAAAGTTTCTAGGGGAAGGCTGAGCCATCCCACCTCCACTAGAGCTTCATGAGCTTCGGGTCTTCACAGTGATGATTTCCTTTCAGGGTTGTCTGTGGAGGAGCTTTGGGGTTCTTTTAAGCATTAGCTTCCTGCCCCATTTCTCACCTGCTGCTCCTTGAGAACAGGAGTTAGGGGCACTCCCCAGGACATGACTCCCTAATTCAAAGGTCAGGTGAACAGCTGGCTGCATCTTCTGCAGACAGTAGATATGGGGGGCCTCAAGTAGACAGAGACTCATCTTAAGGCACTGTGTCCTTATGGAGAAAAGTCCCCAAGTTCCAGACATCTTACATTTGCAGAGATGACAGTAGACTCCTGAGGTCCTGGACTCTCATTTTTCTCAGGGGCTGAAAGTGGTGTTTGAACAGCCTTTGAAACATTACAGTTGCAGCTTTGAAGCTTGGCAACCTCTCTCACCTTCACTTGGAAGTGTGATTAAAACTCAATGAACCGACCGAACTGAACAAGCAAACAGAAATTCACACCTTAAGTGTCCTCAACTTCTCTGCCCCTTCAAGTGCTACTCTCATAAGAGAGAAGCACGCTGCCTCCCAGCCCTTTGTGCACTGAGTCTCAGCTCCAGTTACTAATGAGTCTGGTTTTCAGCATGGCAGGGCCATCAGCTGGCTTTGGATCACTTCCAGAGCGCCTCTCTTACAGGGATTATGTATAATAAACACCCTATCACATAGCCAGCAATCCCTCTTGCAAAAGACACTGAGCGTAAGTCTGGAGTGTCTACCTGGTTGCTTCAGGTTTTGCTGAGGTTGCTTACCAGGAATTCAGAGGACCAGGAATGTGAGTGCCTCGGAGGCTTGTCTGGCATTGATCTAATCTATATTTCCAAACTGCGTTCCAGTGGAGCGCTAAGAGTTTACAACATATTTGGCTCAGCACATGCCCTTTTAAATGGAGCCCATGACCAAATAAGTCTGGGGAAATTCCCATTTGTAGGTTTAGGGGACTTGCTTTTTTTTTTTTTTTCACTAAGGGGCATTTCAACTTCTTCAATAACCTGACATTAACTGAGAAACACCAAAGGATAGTCTTTCTGACCGTGACATCCTTCTTATCACAGAATATATGTTACCATCTCAGGAATGTCAGGCAGAGGCTATATACATGGTTTCTAAGAACATAGCCTCTAGTGTTCAGCTGCCTGGTTTCCAACTATTGCTTTTTCCTTCGTAGATTTTATGAATTTGACACTGTTGCTTAGCAACTCTGTGCCTCAGTCCCTCTCCCCAAAATGGAAGAAGCATCAGTGTTTCCCAACTCTAGGTTATGTTAGAATTTGAAGATATCCCTATTGTCACCCTTACACAATAGGTAAGAGTAGGCTAGCTGATGATTCTGGAGATGACAAAAGTCATTCCCGAATGGATTATTCATGCGCTCCCTCATCATCAAATGGACATGGACCTATATGTTCAGTGCACGATGAGTCTGTCCCTAGAAATAAGGCACAACTTCAGTTCCAGAAGAGCAAATACATTAGTGCCTTGGCATGGGTGACACCATTGAGTGGTAGAGCTAAAACTCCATACTCCTATTCCCCCAACCCTCCTCTGAGTCTCTGGTGAGTGAGTAGAAGCTGCCCAGCCTGGGCTGGCACACGGGACTTCAGAGCATAGAAAAGAGTGAGGATACCAACATTTTAGTGATGAGGGTATATGCTTGAAGACCTCCAAAGACTTCATGGGTAAAGTCCTTTCAAGGACAGCAAACTCTAAAAGTATATACTAGAAAGCGAAGCCAGAACGTGGAGAGGGCCTTGTAGAATCCCTAAACTTGCTGACAACATTGTATTTCATCTTCCTGCTGTGTCCTTGACACTCTTCCCTGTGTTCACTTAGGTATTGCCTCTGAAGGCTTTCCCTGTGACAACTTCAAAGAGCAGACGGCAAAAGACCTTCCCAATAAGGATGGAGGGGTTTGGGTCCCGGGTTACAGAGCCGGACCACCCTGTCCATTTCTGCTCCATGAAGAGAAAGAGAAGACAAGTAGAAGCGAATTGTACTTGGATCTCAACGTAAGTGGAAATCTTTATGCTTATCCTGTAAGTCTTTGTGGTCTGCAGAGGCTCATTTAATATGGATGTTATGTAAATTTTATATGTAAAGTTGCTGAGGCTATATTTTGTATGTGGATCACTGTTTGGGAAAAAAAAATCAGTGGACTACCGCAAACCAAGGCAGAATCTGTGTGCAAGAAGGTGACTGTGTCTATCGTGTTGCAGAATTCTCTCTCATTAGCTGTGATGCCTAAGCCTCCCAGTGGGAAGAAACCCATTTGCTGCTCGTCACTTAATATCATTGTACTAAAAATTTATGAATAACATATGCTAGCTGACAGATATGCCCCGTGCTTTCCAGTGAAACCCAAGTCACCTGTCTTCATTGCACACCTATAAACGTCTCTTTCTCTCCAGCTGCTCAAATAACAGTCCAACAAGTCGATGGGAAGCCTGCCAAATGCAGGATGACCCATTTAAAAACATAGGCTTCTCCTTTCTCATCCATTCACACATCCACGGACACAGAAGCATTGACGCTCCAGGACAAAGCATTGGGCAGGGCTAGCCACTTGCAGTGTTAGATGGTCTGATAAGTGTTGACCAAACCATGCCATCTTTCACTGCCCTCTTTTCCCCACAGCTCCCTGTGGCCTTTTCTATTTTGCTTTAATTTTGATGCCCATCCACAATCTCTTGTTCTCTGCTTTGTTATATTCTGATCTGAAACTACACATGCAGTTGAAAGAACCTAGTGGGGAAAACCCCCACTCAACTCCCGATTCGGCGTGCACCCAAAAATCACGAACAGAACACAACACCTTGATGTAACAACACGAGGTAGTTTAATGGTGGAGCTCTGTATCTCACACAGGAGACAGTGGATTCGACCATGAGGCTTGGAAACTAGGGGTTTTTATAGAAAAGGAGTGGGGCTGGGGGAGGAATTGGCACGGTTTCACATGTTTGGTCCATTTAAACATCAGCAGCCTGTTAACATTTAACTTAGGTCAGAAGGGTGGGAGATAGGGAGGTGCTGGGCCTGCCCGGGCATGTCCTGGTCTGTTCTGCTATGTTCTCAGCCCCAGGTTTCAAAGCTCACAAACAACTCTTTGGGCTATTTGACATGAATCACAGGTCTCAAGTTTTATTTCCTTTCATTGTGTGTGAGTTAGGCCTACGGTCATCTAGGTAACATTGTAAATTTTCATAGGAGCGCATTAGATCTGCCAATTTTAGATGGCAGTAACCATTGAGTAGAACTGTTTTTTTTTCATAGCCATACAATAATAGTTCCTGTAGTCATTTCAGAAAGACATTTGACATTGGTTTTCATAAAAAGGGGTTTGAAGGGTTGGGGAGCTGTCTCAGTGGTTGAGAGTGCTTGCTGGGTCCAGCTCCTAGTAACCATGTGGCAGCTCACAACAACCTAACCCCAGCTCCAGTGAATATAATGTTCTTTTGGCCTCCACAAGTACATGCAACCAAAACACACACACACACACCTACACACACACACACCTACACCCCTACAACCATCCATGCATGGACACGCACACACTCTTTCTCACACACACCTCACACACATAAATGGGAGGAAGAGAGGGGGAGGGAGGGGACGGGGAGAGGAGGAGAGGGGGAGAGGGGGAGGGGGAGAGGGGGAGAGGAGGAGAGGGGGAGAGGGGGAGGGAGATTCCTTACTTGCAAAGTCAAAGCCTGGATGGACTCACTTAAGTGCAACAGTGACATCTACTGGCAAATTATTTTAAGCTGCCCAGGACACAGCAAATCATAGGCAGCCTGCCTGGAGGCTAACAGTGCCCAGATGGACTTTGAAAAGCTACTTCATTTTCCTTGCATGATTGTAGTCTTGGGTTGTTTGTTTGTTTGTTGTTTTGAAGTACAATAAACCATACCATCCTGGTTTTCTTTTTTTCTATGTAAATGAAATTATGTCTTTGCTTAATGTTTTACAATTACAGAAATCATACACAGTCCGTGAAAATTATTTGAGATATAGAGGGTACTTGTGGGGGCTCAGAAATAACCATCATCTCAGCCCAATGACACCCCTGTGAAATGTTAATAAATTTCACTTTCTTTTTTCACTGTTCATGCTTGTTTTCTCTGAGGATATATGCGTGTGTGTGTATACATATATATGTATATTATATATCAGGAATACTGCATTTTACAACTTCATTTCTTCCTGGCTTACCCGGGCTCTTTCAAAGTCTTAACAGATAAGCTTTCAGTGATTGTGTGATATCAAGAGCATGCTCGACTTTCGTCATCTGCTCATTATTGAGTGCTGAACTTTTTCAGTTTTGGAATAGTATCTTTTTGTGCCCCTCAACATTTAGGACCATTTCCTGATTATAAATTCCTATTCCCTACAAGTGTCCTGGTGCTTTTGATAGTATTACTACATAGAAAGGAAATTTTTTTCCTGAGAATATGAACAAAATATATCTATCTAAATACATATTTATATCCTACCTATATGGATATATAATAAAAATAAAGCATATTTACATGCCTCCTGGTTTTTCATTAATTATATAACTTTGCTACCCTCTGGACTCTGGGTTTTCTCTCTTCCATTTAGGTTTCCCCCTTTCTCAGACAGTGTGGCTTGAGTCTTAGAGATGATATTGTTATTCTAATTGAGGCTTCCACTCAAAATATTCTCCAACTTAGAAAATTGTGAGTGTGCCTTGTAGTAACAAACACACCAAAGGTCTTTCTGGGCTGGGGGAAGTGGGGCTGAGACTTAGATACTGTGCTCAGCAGGTTTCCGTTAAGATCACTGACATAAATCAAACGTATCGTCCACTAAGGGTTTCTGAGATGTCAGTTTGGGGGATCAGCTTGCTCCATTACTTTAGGTATGTGATAAGGTAGACTGTTATGTCAGGGAATACATGGCCAAGCCAGGCTGTTCAACTTCCCACATTAGTCAGAGAGGGAGGTAGGCATAGAGACATACAGGCAGAGTCTTAGCCAGGGTCACTAATGTGGTAAAACAGCATGACCCATGGCAACTTGGGGAGGAAAGGGTCTGTCTCATTCACAGTTCCATAGAACAGTTCATCATCAAAAGCAGTGAGGGTAGGAACTCTAGAAGGGGAGGAACCTGGAGGCAGGAGCTGATGCAGAGGCCATGGTGTTGCTTAAAGGCTTGCTCCCGGTGGCTTGCTCAGTCTACTTTCTTATAGAATCCAGGACCCCCCAGCTCAGGGATGGGATAATGCACAAGGGGCTAGGTCTTCTCCATCAACCACTAATAAGGAAAATACCCTATACCTTGCAGCTTGCCTACAGCCCCATCTTACAGAGATATTGTCTCAGTTGAGGCTCCCTCCTCTCGGATGATTCTGGCTTTCATCAAGTTGGCATAAAACTAGCCAGTGCAGGAAGGAGCAAAATGTCCTGAGGCATGGCCTAGTGACCCACTTCCTCCATCTAGGCCCCAACTCTTATGTTTTCACCACTGTCGAATGCCCCATCACACTATGAACCTTTGAATAGATTAATCCATTGATGAAGTTAGAACCCTCTGGATCTGGTCACCTCCCTAAACCCCTCTGAGCACTGCTTCATAAGGGACCAAGAGACTCATGAGCCAAGGCATTTCAGATCCATTACAAAACCTAGGGACAGGGAAGAATATATTATCAGGCAGTCGTTTGATCAGCGTTATACACTGGGCCAGCACTGTCTGGGCCAGTAAACGTGATTTCTGCTGTTAGCTTTAGATTATAGGTTTCCTGAGCCTTTTCCTGTGGCTGTGCTGACTCTCAGTTGTATGTAAGGATGGCAGCTGGAACGTTTAGTAACTGCTGGGAGTTTAGCCTCTGTTAATCATAGTAAAGCCTGGCATTAGTCTGGATTACTCCAATCCTTCCACCCAGCTGGACACTCATTGTTTAGTTACTAAAAGCATCTTAGTTTCCTTGATAAAATACCATGACCAAAAGCAGCTTGGGGAGAAACGGGTTTGTATTTTGGCTTCCACAGCCCAATCATAGTCTACCACAGAGGGAAGTCAGGGCAGAAACTCAAGGCAGGAACCTGCAGGCATAAACTTAAGTAGAGACCATGGAAGGATGCTACTTATTTGCTTGTTCTACCTGCCCAGGTGTAATGAAACCCACAGTGGACGGGGTCCTCCCTCATCAATCATTAATCAAGAACATACACCATAGGCTTGCCACAGGGCATCTGATAGAGGCTTTATTTTTTCTGTTTTAATTGAGGTTTGTCTTAGAGTTACTATTGCTGTCAAGAGATACATAACCATGGCAACTCTTTTAAAGGAAAGCATTTAACTGGGGCCTGTTTACAATTTGACAGATTAGATCATTATCAGCATGGTGGCAGCTTGTAAGCCGACCTGGTACTATAGAAGGAGATGGGAATTCTACATGGGGATCCACAGGTAACAGGAAGAGAGGGAACCACTGGGTTTGGGCTCAGGCCCACCCCAGTGACACACTTCCTCCAACAAGGCCAAACCTTCTCCAACAAGGCTGTACCTCCTAATCCCTTCAAACAGTACCACTCTCTGGTGACCAAGCAATGAATCTGTGAGCTTATGGGGGCCATTCTTATTCAAACCACCTCCAAGTTCCTCTTCTCAAATGACTCCAGCAGTGTCAAGGGAACAAAACAGTAGCTGGTACAGCATGAAACACAGAGCAGCATCAAATTACCAAACTAAAGGCATGAAAACAGAAGTTTTTTTTTTTAAGTGATCTCTGCCTCCCTTTCAGTGTTTCAACAGAAAAGAAAGCTACTACACGATTTAAAAACACTACCAAATAGGAAACACTTATAATTAGATGGATCCAGTACAAAACCTTGCCTTGCCATTTCTTGGGTGTCTAATCGCAGACTTGACCTAATTTCTTTTAAATGCCCTATAACATCAATAGCAGTGGCCAGTAAAGTGTTTGCTTAGCAGATGGGTCTGTTAAATGAATTCCAATGAAATCATATTAAGCACTTCATTTCTTCGTCACTGGCCATGTTTTAGGTGCATAGAGACCACAGGAATGGAACCACTATTGACTGTTTCAGAGGGCAAGAGATAGAATATTTCCTTTATTGTACAACTTGCACTGAACAGAGATAATCTAAAAAAAAAAATAAGGCTAATAATACTTTTCTCATAGCTTTGTGGGGCAAATTTAGGCATATGAAAAATTACTTAAAGAGCCCATTGTGTATAATGCTTACATAGGACCTCAGTGGCATCCAGAAACATTGGCTGTCTCTACCTTCTGCCTTGGTGAATGCTTTTCTTATCTATTTGCCTTTTCCTCCTTTCCTCTTTCCCCCTCCCTGTTTTGTTTTGTTGGGGATTGAATCTAGAGTCTTGCCCACTAAACAAGCAAGCATCCTTCCCAGTACTTGGTTTTTATTTGAGACAGGAACTCTGTATGCAACCCAGGCTGGCTTTGAACTCACTGAGTAGCCCAGGCTTCTCTCAAACTTTCTTTTGGCTCCACCTCTCAAGCGCTGGGATTATTGGTACATACCACCACATACCCATCTTCATTTTGTTTTAGGCATGTCTTCATCTTCCCTAGCCCTTTCAATTTATTCCTTTAAGTAAAACATACACACACACACAGACAGACACAGGATTTGGGTGGGAGACTTAAGAGTTTTGAAGTTGAACTAATTTTCAAGATAACTAGAGAATGATGAAAAGAAAAGGCAAGTATTCCAAGTTTTTCTCTCACATGCAGAAACTAGAGTTTTTCCAAAATGTTAAATCTAGCTCTCAAGGTCATGCAAAGCAGAAGTATAGGGGGCGGGGCTCTCCTGGGGAGCAGGAGATTATGAGTTGAAAGAGACAGATATAAATAAAAAAACAGTGATGCACATGTATGAAAATATCCTAATGAGCTCAATGATTGTATATGCTTAGACAAGTAATATAAGAATCACACAGATACCTGGTTGTAGTGGCAAAGAGCTGTCTGGCATTGCTGCCAGGGAAGGAAGAGAAGAGAGAAGAGACGCTGCATGAGGCCGACCTTGTTCATTACATTCCAGGCCATCTTGGTAACTTTTACCAGAAGCAACTTTGAAGTAGTTTCTCCACAGATTCCATGCCTTCTACCGTACTTGTCCCTGTGGCACAACAAAGTTTCTCTCTTTGCTTTGGAAATCCCCCAATATCCTTCAGAAACGTGACCCACAAAATTCTGTACCTTAGTAGCTGTGCCTCTCACCAGCCACACAAGTGGAGTCACAGATTTTCTGTTTCCACTTTTTTATTTGTCATTCATTGTGAGTCCCCTTCCCAGATAAGCTTTGACACTGGCTGGAGGAATCCAGACTCAGAAATATTTGATAGTAAGAACCCCACCAGCCTTGTAATGGCCAACGCGATCTTACTTTTCACATTTGTACGAGTAAATCACTGGGAAGTCTAATAAACTGAATAGAAGACAAAGAGCAAGAACAGTGCTCTCTCTTATGGCTAGGATGGGCAATCGCAGACGTCCTCGCAGGGTTGCCATCAGTGTGCCTCAGCAGGCATTTGAGGGAGGAGTGCAAAGACATCCCTGATCTACAGACCATTCCATCCGCAAAATGGGTGAGCTGGTTTAAAAGACATCTTGGACCAGGAAATGTATCAAAGAATAGGGTGAACCTAGTGACCTTGTGCAGAGTCGTCACCTGAGAAAACCTCACACTAGTCACCCTATGAAGGTGAAAGAGATGGAAAATCCAACCCTGGAAGCAATGGCCCAGAAACACTCCAAGGAATCCCTCCAAAGAACTGACTTTGGAGTCCAATTCACTTGCAGTGTGGATGATACAGTGACTTGGGAGATCTTTAGTCCCTGTTTCCAAATGCATGGGTTATGGGAACTTGGGAGGGAACAACTACCTGCTTGGACTGTCAGTTCATCAGTAAATATCTGTTTCCGACTGACAAAAACAAAAAACCAAAACAAAATCGTGTCTGTTAGATATGGGTTGACATCTGTAAGAAAGTTGTTTCTTTCCCCTGAAAGCCTGCAGTACTCAGGAAGTCCTCTGGCCATGCAAGCAGTACTCATGAAGTCCTATGTCCAGGCATAGAAGAAATATCACACACATCCAGTTGCTCAAGTAATCCTCACCATCAACATAACACAGGTACGGTTGTTACATCAGTCTCCAGGCAACAGAGCAGCAGCAATGGGAATCTATGCCATTTGTCCAGGAGCAAGTTTGGAGGGGCCAAGCCTGCATGGGGCCTAAGAACCAGAGTCATGTTTAACACTGCACACAGCCCTTGCTCACGGAAATATCATGCTCACTCTGCTCTCTTCAAGGTCCACAGCACGTCCAACTTCACCATTCTCCTTTTAAATTCTTTTACATTGTTGTCCATATTTAACCCGTTTCCATGGTGGAAGCAGTCTTACAACTATTTTATACTGTTCAACAGAAAAAGGCCTTTATCACTGGGACTCACCCTCATAAAGTAGGTAGCTTGGTTATTGTTTGTTTCTTTTATGTTTTGTTCATCGAGACAGGCTTTCTCTGTGTGGCCCTGGCTATCCTGGAACTTGCTTTGTAGATCAGGCTGGCCTCAAACTCAAGAAATCTGCCTGCTTCTCCCTCTCAAGGGCTGGACTTAAAGACTTGGGTCATTACCATCTGGCTATAGGGCCTTATTTTGTTCAACTCGTTAGCAAAAATAATTGATGGCTATTATTTGGGGCTGGTATAAGTTAGTGAGGCATAGGAGGCACAGATGTTTCAAGCCTAGAAGCCTATGGAGGTCTTGGGATTAATTTACGTGTTGTGTTCTCTCAGGCTTAGTTCACATGGCTCTGAATTAATTAGAAGTAAGAAGTTAAAGGATGTGGAAAGTCAGGGTAAGGTTTTCTGGTCTAGCATTGGTCGATGTGCTGCAGGGCAGGTAGAAGGCAGGGAATCTCTTTTCCCTTCTAGATTTGCCATTTGGGAGGGATCGGCGGATAGCAGCTGTTAACGCCTCTTGGCTTTCCGCATCTCCATCTTTAAAAATGAGGTAGAGATGTATGACTTTCCAAGGTTCAAATTCCGCCTCAGATTTACCCATGTCCTCCCATTACCCTATGAGCCTATTAGATGAAATTTTATAATTTTAGATGTCATTTCTTCTGCTCTCCCAAATATTGCATCCCATTGCATTTGACAAACGAAAAGACACTCCCTGGACTCAGTACAACCCACCTTCGCCCAGTATTCTATCTTCATTCACCGTGATATAGGAGACAGATTGTTCTCTGTACTTTGTAATGGAAAGAGGCCCATCATAGACAGTGCAGGTTGATGATATAAGTAATTGTGAGAACAGAGACTGGAGATAAAAGGAAGATTAAAAGTTAACATGACAGCTGAAGTAGGAGAATAAGAAGAGGTCTTGTAGTTGGGTCTGAGATAACTATGCTAGGCCAGAAAGAAGAAGAGAAGAGAAAAAGTTCTGGGCCACTGGAAGTGGGCTAGCAGCCCCCTGTGATGCTCTTGAGGAATGAATACAAAGCACTATTGTCATTTTGTAGATCCTTGCTCCTAGTGTGGCTGATTGTGACAGACTCAGTGTAAGGAAAAACAGCTTCTAACTAGAAGCTTCCTGCTAGGAGACCACCTCAGATCACTCTATAGATAAGAAGCTAAATATGAACTAACCAAGACTGCAGATATACCTTAGTATCTAGGTTAGAGTTAACTCTCTGCTTATGGTAGAGCTACAAGCTGGTCATGTAAATAAGAGAACAAAAAAAAAAAAAGTCTAACATAATTGACAGCCATGAAACATTTGCAAAATCCAAAGGTAGTAATGTTGGCTAAGTACCTAAGAGCTAGCAGACGGCTAAGGTCAAAGCTGGAGTCAGGAATGGGCGGAGGGAGGCTTCACCTTCCCATGCCTGGTTGGGCAGCCCATGAACAGGCCTTGATTGGGCCATGGGGACGGGCATAGTGAGTCTAGGCTCACCTTTGCCTTAGTCCTTGAAAAGGAAGAAAATTAACTAATGTCAGTAGAGATTCCTCCACCCTCTGTCCAGCTTCGGCCACGACCTACAAAGAAAGCTTCTAGACAAGGACAATTCATTTTCCTCTGTTAGAAAGTCTGCTGCTGGGAGTTTCTCTCATTTTTCCCTTCATTTCTGAGTTTTTGTTTTAATTTGTTCCAAATGAATTAGTTGAATTACATTTAAATAAATGAATATTGGAATATTTTGTCATAAACTTCCTACAATGAAAACGCATAGTCATTCTTTGTCAGTAAGTTCTTTGAACTGCATCTCTGTGGCTTCCCAGAGGAGAAATTGGTCCTGAGATCCCAATAAGTGTGTGGTGTCCTGTGACAGCAGGAAGCCTGCTTCTGAGTTCTAGAGGATGCTTAAGTGCACCCTAGAGTCAAATCCTGCTCCCAAGCTCATTACCCCTGGTAACAGAGGTTATTTCATCCTTTTGTATCTTAGTTTTCTAGCAGGAGAGACTTAGAATAAGTTCCAAGCTAAAGCGGCTGTCTATGTCTATTGGCTTAGTATATGCAAAGCATTTAATACAGTGCTTGGGCACATGGCAAATGCTCAATTCTAGATTATTACTGTATCCATTCCTACCTGCTACTCTGTGCAGCTCTACTCAGTTACCTCCTCTTGACTTTGATTTCTTAATTTAAAATAAGTCCAATAAAGCCTTACCTTCTAAAGCAAAAGACTGTCAACGCAACAATCTCCCGGTCCGTTTTCTATGAATCTGTGTTGGCACCTGCGGATAATGAGGGCGATGCTGGAGCCCTGTAAGTCTGCCCTGAGCTGTGATGTAGACTCTACATGGTAGAGGGACTAACCAGCCCTTCCAGCGTATATTTTTGCCCAAGTCTGTTAAGATGCCCGAAAACTTACTCTGGATAAGTATCTGAACAAATGAGCCATCCTCCGAGAGAAGGGAAATGCCAAGTACACAACCCTGTGTCTTCCTCCTTAGTCCTGTGATCTGTGAGTGTAGCTCACGAAACTGAAGTGGCGATCCCTTCTTTCCACAGCCTCAGAGAAGACAGATTTTTATCAGTGGGCATTTCCTCTAGAGAGGAAGCTTTACTCAGAGATATAAATGCCACCAACAGATATCTCTCTCTCTCTCTCTCTCTCTCTCTCTCTCTCTCTCTCTCATTTTCTTTCTCTTTTCATTTTGCCCTGCCCTGGTATTTACTTTGCTTTGTTTAATTTTGTTGTTTTGCTCGTCCTTGCCGGGCACACCATCTGCAGACTGAGCTAGCACCAGTTAAGGTCACGTTTCCTAGTACTCCCAAAACATCAGCGTAGGAACGTAGGGTTTGTAATTTCCTGTAAGGGTTGGTGGACTAGATACCTCCTTTATTTGCATTTTCCTTTTTTTTTTTTTTTTTTTTTTTTGCAGTCATACATTGTTAAAAATGCATTACTGCAACCAGAATTCCTCAGACCTCTGGGTTTGACAGGAAGCTGCCCTACAGGTAACTGGGCATCTTTTGATTGCCCTATCCCATATCCTCAGACTTCCCGGGCTGCAGCGTGTAATCAGAATGGCATTTCATCTAACCTGTGCTGGGTTTCTTTTCTTTTCTTTCTTTTTTTTTTTTTTTGTCTGTTTTGAACAAAATAGGCAGTGGAGGCCAGCCAGACTGATAGATATTTTAGACCTTTAGAGAAATATAGATCATTGGGGATCTCCGGCGAATGGCTGTCTGAGAAGGTGGGTTTGTCGTGCTAAAATCATGCCGTGCCAGTGTACCAGGTCCATTTAATTTGGTTGCAGCACCAAAGCAGACTAGAACCCCTCCACCAGGATTCCTAACTCACAGAGGGAGTCACCACTGTGGAACAGAAAGAAACCTGAGGTTGGTCCACAGCCCAAGACAGTCATCACTCCTACAGGGCTGGGGCTGTTTATTTTGCTGCCCTTTCGTAGGTGGACACTGGGTGCGGTGGGCGTGCTTGTCTAAGTACCTGTTTGTAGAACACCCAGGCAGGGCAGAGCTAAAGCAGCCGTAACTTGAAACCAGTCTAGTTGGTTTTCCTTCCCAGCAGTCAGAGAAAATCTGCATTCCAGATGAAACCTGCCAGCTGAAGGAAAGCATTTAAAAACAAAAGACATTCCAAGGGTAGTAAATTAACTGCTCTCAGAGATGTGGGCACTCTGAGGGGATCTTTTTTCTTTACTTCCGGTCTTTGATTAAGGGTTTCTAAGAGGCTGTTGATGTGGGCAAATTGCTGGGTTTAGGGCCTCGCTGGCCCGGGCCTTTGATTACCGTCGGATGGAAAAGAGAGCTCACTTCGGTCATTTTCTGCTGATTCACTTTGGAATCTCTTGGGCTGCACCAGGGGGTGGTTCAGGGCTGTCCGGACTAGCTTGCCGGCTCAGCACTTTTAAAAACCTCAACTTGCTCACCAATGAGGAAGTTGAATGTGACCAGGAGAATCGTAGGCTCTGGGGCGGAGCTCCTCCTGAAGTCCTGGGCTGGGATTACGGGACAGGCTGACTTTGCCTGTGACAAAAAGCCTTTTGTCCTGGGGAGTAAATACGGAAGTCCAGAAGATCAGCCTACCTGCCCATGTGTAGTAAGGTGTGCAGCCCCAGCTGCTTTGGGCCATAGCTTTGCCCAGCCTTAACAAGTTGCCCTGGGCACGCCGGCATCAAGCAAACCGGAAGGGAGGACGTCTGTGACCTGAAAGAGACCAAGTGTGTTCTCTGAGCTGCTGAAAGCCTGGCTCCCTCCCCGGTCCTGTCGCTCCCTGTCCTGTAAGTCAAGAGCAGATGGAGCGGATAAACTGAGAGAGCAGGGCAGGTAACACAAGGCAGAACTTGTGTCAAGGGCACTGCGGGGACATGGAAGAGGTTGGTAACTCTCTCAGGAGCAGAGATGTGCTGGAACCAGACAAATCCGAAGCCGGACTTGAGATGGCTCAGTCGATCCTGAGTAAATTCTCTATGAAATCCCTGTTTGGATTTACAAGTAAATTGGACTCCTTGGAGCCTGAAGAGGAAGATGCTGTGCTGAAGGCATTTCGCAATTTAGAGGGGGATTCCACTCCTGAGCGAGGTGATCCCAGCAAAGGCTCAGATCAGCCACAGGTAGAGGCTCCCGTTCCACCTGATCTTAAAAATGATGGAAAGTCAGCAAGGACGGAGACAGGATATGAGGGAAGTCAGGGGAAAGGCAGATCAAACACCTCTTCCTCTGGTTATGAGCTTTCGCCTGCCACGGTGAGCGTGGACAATGAGGAAGTCATTTGGGTCCGTGGGACCCTGGTTCACACCACCAGTGATTCTGACTCTGAAGATGGAGACCAGGAGGCAGAAGAAGAAAGCGGCCTGGATATCCAAAAGCCCACCACTGCTGTTTTATGTGAACCTTCTCAAGAGCCCAAAGACAGAGCAGGGGATTCCGAAGAAAATACAGACACTGGGAACACTGATGATACAGAACTCTGTGCTGAAGAGTCTCAGAGAACTTTTCCTGAGACAAGTAGCAGACTGGAACCTGGTGGTGATGGTAGCCATCCGGCAGAGCACAGCCCCAGGCAGGACCAGGCTGCAGAAGAAGGGTCTCAAATCCCACCCTCTGCAACAGACCAGACTGTAGGTGCCCTTGAGAGCACTGTTTCTAAAAGAGAAGCTCCGGGAGAGAAGCCCTTCCAGCTACCAGCTTTCTTCAGTGGGCTCCGTGTGCTGAAGAAGGGGGCTACTGCAGAGGCAGGGGAGACCATCACTGAAATCAAACCCAAGGACGGGGACCTGGCTTTGCTCAAGTTGACCCAGCGTGTTCAGAAGTCTCTGGGACAGGGAGGCCCACAGACAGTGAAGAGCCCAGGTAGAGCAACTGATCTGAAGGCCACTCCCACTCTCCTGGAACAGCTATCTCAGCTGCTCAACATTGACATGCCAAGGACCGAACAGAAGGAAGCAGACCCCGAGTTTCATGGTGCGGATGAGATGGGTTACAGTACTGACCAGGAGAGCCACAAGAGCCCCGGAGATGCCCACGTCCAGGGTGGCCAGGTGAAGGCAAGAACACCAGAGACTGCCTTGGAGGCATTTAAGTCCTTATTCATCCGTCCCCCCAAAAAGGGGAGCACAGCTGACACCTCTGAGCTGGAAGCTCTTAAGCGAAAGATGAAGCATGAGAAGGAATCACTACGCGCTGTGTTCGAGAGGTCCAAGTCTCGGCCGGCAGATAACCCGTCTGATCCCAAAAGCGTATGTAGAATTGGATTCTGTATTTGCCATAGACTATGCTATAAGTTTTTCTTTCTTTCCAGGTTTCCTGTTAAAATGCTCTTAGTAGCCTGTCATCATTATTATACTCCCTTGGTTAAAAAAAAAAAGAAAAAGAAAAAAAAATTGAATTATGATATTAAATGTCTTGCAAAAGAGTACTAAATTGGACAGAAGTACTTCTCTTCTGTTTTTCTTGAATGTAATTAAGTGTGATCTATGTATGGATGTATGGGAAGGAAGGGAAAATGTGCACCCCGAGTTTAAGCATCCGTGGTCACTGTGCTTATAAAGCATTAGCAACGTAGTGAAGTGCTGCAATGTGTAAGTATAGTCCAGATTTATAGGGGTTTCTTTACCATTCAGTCACACACCTGTGAACACTAGCCTCTCCTTTGAAAGTGCACCATCTAGCAAAATGTGAGTTTATGATATAACTGAAATGCCTTGTGTTGTTTATATAGCTTCCTGGTTGAGTACTGAATTTAGAATGAGCGCTGGTTTTTAATACCAACTCTGCCATATATGGCAGGGTGACCTTGATAATTTCTGAGCCTGTCTTCCCATATGCAAAAAGAAGTATCCAGCCCTAACCCCTATGGAAAGAGTAAATGAAACCAGAGCACAAAGAGAATCTAGCAAGTAAACGATGTGATTATTCAAAGAAATTCAAAGTTAATTTATAATGACCAGGGAGTGTTTGACATTGAAAGTTCTTGGGAACAGTGGATAGAATTTCTTGTCAAACATCAATTCAGGATAGGATTATCTTGTCTGCTTGTATATTTAATTAAGCTATTAAAAATTAAAGCCTGTAGAACAGTTACCATAGATTGTAGTTAAATCTAAACACAGCATAGCATTCTAGCTGCAAAATTCAACTCCTTAAAAAAACAAAACAACAAAAAAAAAAAACAAGCCGGGCAGTGGTGGTGCACGCCTTTAATACCAGCACTTGGAAGGCAGAGGCAGGCGGATTTCTGAGTTTGAGGCCAGCCTGGTCTACAAAGTGAGTTTCAGGACAGCCAGGGCTATACAGAAAAACCTTGTCTTGAAAAACCAAAACCAAAACCAAACCAAACAAAACAAAAAACCCAAAAAAACCCAAAACAGTTGAGCATGGAGCCAATCTCTTTTATTTTGTAGTAGGAAAGAGTCAAAATTAGTGTGGAATGCTCAGAGAAGTGTGTCTTCAATTGTTGCTACTGTTCATGAGAAATGCAGACTTAGGCCTCATTGTATGTAGTTTGTTTGGACTGCAGTTGTAAACAGTCCTATAAGTGTGCCAGATGATAATGCTTTTCCTTTTGTTTCTGCAGTTCAGAGTTTGCGCATGCCCTTTAAAATAGCTGAATAACAAAAATAGTGGGTTGCACATTAGGTAGCCTTGAGTGTTTTTGTTTGTTTGTGTGTGCTTTTAAGTTTAGTTTTTACCCCAACTGTTCCTTTACTGCCCCAGAAAAAGGTCCATCTTGTACTAAGACGGCTCAGTTACACAATAATGGAAGCATCGTGCACTGGCCATTAAAATCGATATTAGGATCGGTGTTAGGATGCGTGGTTTCAAGAATCAATTGGCTCTGGGCATACTTTGCTTAAATCATTCTTTGCCTGTTTTTGCACAGCCTGACCAGAGCCCCACAGAGCAGGACGACAGGACTCCAGGCAGACTCCAAGCTGTCTGGCCACCCCCAAAGACAAAGGACACAGAAGAAAAAGTGGGACTGAAGTACACTGAAGCAGGTAACGTGAAAGGAAACTGGCACCCAGGAAGGGACCTCTTCCCACAGTGGCCTTTAGTTCAAGTTCAGAGGACTTTCAGCATTTAGCGTTTGTTTCACCGTACATGACAATGCAGAAGGCTTCTTCTGCTCTTGGTCTTGGCATGAAAGCTCACCACTTTGCACATTTGCCGTTAGCGATCGTCTCAGGGATGAAACTCGACTGCGGCGTAATGAATGGAAGGGGGCACTCGGGTCAAGTAGGAGAGCCTTTGGGGAGCGAATGGAGCAGGTGGATTACAAATTCTTCTGGAAGCAGGTGGTTGGGCACATAGAATGCTTGTGTGAGCTGGCAGCATCACTAGGAGAGGCGAGTATGATTCTCCAGGGCTGTAATCTGATGGTCTGTTTGTCTCTGAGTAATGCTTCCCAGATAAAGGAACCTTGTGCAGGCTGAACATACAGATGCCATATCAGTTACTCTCTCACTCTTGTTAGACAAAGCTTCATTTAATGCATGTCCAATTCTAAGACACTCTATCTCTCTGGAAAACTTCCCAGGAACTCAACTTGAATCTCTTTACATGGAATAAGACTGTAGATATTTTGCTCTTTAAGTGGAAGGTTCAAAAAAAAATCACTGTAGAACTACACATGCATATATTTTAAGTGTGTGTGTGTGTGTGTATGTGTGTGTGTGTGTGTGTGTGTGTAAGGGGTAGGGGGCTGTGTTTCATCAAAACTCTTTACTTTCTTCCTGATATTTGGAGACTTATCTGACCTAGCCAAAGACTGCCACTCCAAAATATGGTGACAGTGCTTTTATTTATTTAATTTAAAGGATTACCTAGAAACTGGCAGGTGCAAGAAGAGGCTTTCTGACAGCTCTTCATTATCATGTTCCAGTTTTGATTAACTTCCCTGAAGTGAATTCTCATTGTGATGCTGGGCTAGCGAGTCCTGGGCAAGGGGCCTCGTCCCATGCTAGCTGAGCTACATTGCAGCACGAAGGACCTGGGGTGCACTTCTGATCTCTGCTGAGCTTTCTCTTAATGAAACTCACATGGTGGCTACACAAAAGTAAGATGAAGTCTGTGATACACCCACACCGGCTACCATTTTCTATTTCAGTCCTGGTCAGTGTTCAAGGGGGAAAGTGTTCCTGTTGGAAAGAATCACTTACAATCTTTTGTCTGTTCTGTGATCCTGAGGCCTTAGCGTTTTTCACTTTCTTCCCCATGGGACAGGAGAATCTTCGTTGTGAAACCACACAACTTCCTCCATGTCCCTGACGTTCTCGTCTCTTCCCATTGTACCCATATGTTAACAGTTCATTGCAGTGAATCTTTAGAAGGTAGAGAGACGCCCTTCCTTTGTTCATCTTTTATATGTGGCTTTTTGGTGGTGGTGGTGGTGGTAAGCATGCATACATAATGAATAGAAAGACTTCTTTGTGTAAGTGAGGGGCTCAAAGCTTAGTTAATTCAGTAGGCTTTGTGTAATATCAGACAGTGGTTGAGAATACTCACCTTGGCAAGGGAGCCCGGAGGTGGTCTCTAGCCTCCACAGAATCACAAACTTGTGGCTTCCCTGGGACAGTTAAGTACATCATAGCACGTTGTTATTATTTTTTTTTTTGCACTGCCTTTCTTATGGGATTAAAAAAACAAAACCCTCATCCTTAGTGAAAATATGTATAGCCACTTCAGTTTTCCAGCATGCATGTGATTTCTTTCCATTGGAATGCTATCTGTGATCACACTATTGACCCACTTACCAAGTCGTTTGCTTAGCATGGGATAGTGTGGGTGATTAAATGCTCTGAAATTGCCTTAACTTACAAAACAAAGCATAGAATACAGTGAGTCCTAATTAATAAGTTAGAGATTTTAGTCTTAATCTAATTAGTCAATCATGGCAGCCTTCCTTGCCATGCTGGGTATTTGCTAAGTAGATAAGGAAGTAAATGTCACAAATGCTTCTTGAATGCCATCTAGTCCTGCTTTGAGTTGCTCCTTAGCTTTTGCTTTGTGTTATTCTTTTGTCTTCCACTTCTGGAGGCTCACAGGGGTATCCGTCCCAGCTAATGGTGGCTGTCATCCCTCGACTGACTGGCATGCATTGTCAGAACCACTAAGACCTTCCATGAGCTTGTGAGAAGGCGGCAGGTGAAAGGGGTATTAATAATAATTCCATTGGGTAAGACAGCAGGCTGGCCGTGCACTCCCTGGGCGAGCCCTTGGTTACAGTACTTTGGCACGACTCTATTCTGTGTCTGCTGCCTGGATGCCTGGGAGCCTTCTAGTACTGGTGTATTTTAGGGGAAGTGCTTGCCATAGAAGGATAAGATACCCCACACATTTTGTGCCTTGCTGATAATTTTGAGAATGTTAATACAGCCTCTTCCCCCCACCCCCGTGCTTATTTTCAGCTGTTGTTGAGAAAACTGAAATCTCAGAGGAATTTGGTGTGTAACTGAACATAGTTTGTGAACTCTCTGTTGGTTTCCCTGCCCCCAGGGAAACATACTGAGATCAGCTAGTCTCTGGGGAGCTTAGAGACAGCAGTTTGAGTGACAGCAGCTCAGTGTATCCAAAGTCTCGAGCTTATACATCTACAGTGTACATCAGTGTTCTCGGGACTCAGTAGTTGCTAATGTAAAGAAACAGGATCGTAAGACCTCAGTGTTTCTATTTTGCATGTACATTAGAATTCTGTGCTGATGAAGAGAGGTGGTCAGTCTGTGTAAAGCCTAGCTTTTCCATGAGTTCTCCCTGCTCCACCCTGTGATGCCTTAGGCCACTTTTACTGACTTCTTAATCAGTACTCTCCATAGTGACTTAAGAAATCCCTTGATCCTACAGATTACATTTTATCTAGAATAAAACAGAAATGTAGGAGACCCTGTTAATCTTAAATGGTGGCTTCTGGAGTCTTCCTAGCCTATGAGGGTACCTCGCTCGCAGTGGTTCCTCATGGCCACTGCCAGCATGCTCCCTTCTGCCATTCCGCAGCTGCAAGCATCTTTGGTGTCTCTGGACACTGCAGCCGCTTCTCTTTTGGTTTTGAGGGAGCATTCACTGTCCCAGCCGGTTCTGTGGCCATATTAAGGGCATTGTTGCTTCCACTCTGAGTGATGTGCCAATTGAGAGCTGTCACTTAATGGACTACCGTAGGGACTAGAGTTGACCCCTACACAAGGGTTGAGTTTGGAGCTCAGTGTTAGTTCATACAGTCCCTGAAGTGCTTTGCTCAGAGAGAACAGAATACCCCCACCCCTACAATGTGCTGAGCCTTCCTTCCTATAGTGTTATTGTCAGCGTGAGCTAATCCTGTGTCTTGAAGTCTCACAATAACTTTGAGTGAACAGAGCATTTTACTTGTGCCTTACTTGGCTTGGGCTGGGACATACGCCTCTCGGGATTCTTTCTTCCAATATCACCCTTTGGCTTGATGCAACCTGTGGATGGCTTTGTGTTGTTTCTAAGTGGGTTCCTCTGTCTTCTTTCCCATTAATAAAAATCGAAAGAGAAGCTAGGCCATCTGGAGCCACTTAAGAGACAAGTCATAAACAACAGTGACAGCAGCCCTCGAGAGGCAGGTTAATCATCCCCTGTGCAGGTACACAGCCTGCGTTCCTTAAATGATTTTTCTGCTTCTTTTAATTTTCTTTCCCCCTATTTCACAACAGAATTTGATTTAGAACACAATCTGAGTTAAAGATCTGGGTGTTTTGTTTTGTTTTGTTTTGTTCTGTTTTGTTCCTGACTCTTGAACTGATTTCACAGCAGGGCTTTAGACTAACTGTCCTCTCTCTGCATTTAGGCCTAAGATGGACTTCCCGTGGCAGTGTTTGCATAGTCCCGCGGCATCTGCTGCCCTGTGGTGCCTCTGCACACCTCACAGTGCAGCACCCCAGTTCTCCTGCATACTTTAAATAACATTTTCCACTTTTCTGGTCTATCTGTTCCTCCAAAACTCTTTGTAGAGGGGTCCCCTTTGGGAGTTTTCCTTGGAATTGTGCTACCTTGTTAGTGTGAGGTGGGCATGAAAATTCTTAGTGTTTGCACTTTTTTTTTGTCTTGTTTTGTTTTTGTTTTTCGAGACAGGGTTTCTCTGTATAGCCCTGGCTCTCCTGGAACTCACTTTGTAGACTAGTCTGGCCTCGAACTCAGAAATCTGTCTGCCTCTGCCTCCCTTTAATCTGCTGGGATTAAAGGCGTGCTCCACCACGCCGGGCCGTGTTTGCACATATTATAGGAAACTTTATCCAGGGCATTTTAAGATTTTTAGAAAAATTTTCATACACACACACACACACACACACACCTTGCATTTTATCTAAATATATCTCCAGACACATTATTTAATAATAAATGCTTGGTTGGATTTGTTTCTTGAACTAGTTTTCGGTTTCTAGAATGTTCCTAACCATCTCATGCCTAAAGCTTCATGGGTTTGATACACTTCCTAGCCAAGTCTAGAGTTTGTTCCAGTTCAGGTCACATTTGGATGCACTGAATGCTGAGGAGCCTTTCCGACTGAGCCTTTGCTTAGTGACTCTAAGTATTTTGAGAATTTTTAAAACCCTAGTCATGGAGTCTGGAGAAGTGACTCAGAACACATAAATGGTCTTCCAGAGGAGTAGGGTTTGATTCCTAGCACCCAGATGGTAATTGACAACAGTAGGTAACTCTAATTATAGGGTATCTGACGCCCTCTTCTGGCCTTTGAGGTCACTGCATGCACATGCTGCACACAGACAAAACACCCGTCTAAGTAATTAATATAAAAAGAAACAAATCTCAAAAAGTTAATAAAACCATGTAATGATAACCAAAAGCTACTGAAAAAAACATGCCACCATCATCATTGCATGGTGTGCCTGATGACCAGGCATCTGTTTGTGCCCCAAGATTCAGATGAGGAATCTCTCTCTGTTCTTGACACTCGCTTCTCTTCTGCTACTATGTTCTGTGACTGGTGGCATTTCTCAATATATTATTATGGTGAAACTCAAAATCCTGAGAGAAAATGAAGTCAAAGCTTGTGGAATTAAAAATGGCACCTCTTGTTGAATTAGTCTCTTAATTAATTGCCCATCAGAGGGAGAAGAGGAGTCATGAAGAGCAAAAGCTCTTGTGTGTTCTTATATGAACTGGGCACCTTTGGTTTCTTTTCCTCTGTGCATCTGAGAAACCTTGTTCTCTACTGGCAACACACCCGAGCTAGGCTTGGCAAGCCCTAAATACTTTCCTCTGAGTGTTAGGGTGGTCATGGCTTTTGTGGAAAAGAGAACTTAGCACAGGCTGTTGAAGTTATGAGCAAACCACCCGCATAGGTGGCCTCTCCTGGGACTTTCACTGCCAGAAGCTTGGAGGTACCAAGCTCAGAACAACTTGGAAATATTTCTTATCGAGAGACCTGTGGATCAGCTCAACCCTCACCGGAGTGAAGATCTGCCTACCCTCTGGTTTGCTTCTCATTTGCCTTAAGTGAGAGAGCTGTTCCTAGTGAGTCAGACAGCCTTGCTTCATCAGCCAGGGAGAGCTAAAAATATCATGGAATTATTGGCTCACTGTAGCCTGAGTTTTAATTTCCCCATCCATGGCTAACAGAGTGTGTTACGCCTGGGTGGATATTGCCTTGAAGTCATGTGTCTAGATGACTTGTCCCAAGTCCTCCTTTAACTGCCTAGGCAGTGGATTTGCTTGTTGTGTGTTCTATGGCCATTTAGGTCCCTTGCATGAAGTGATTTTGATAGCACATGATTTAGAGATGTCCAAACTAGAGACCAGGACAGCCTTGCATTTTGTGGGTACATGCAGAAAAGAGGGGCAGACTGGGAAGCTGGAGGTGAAAAAGTGCTAAGCTTCCACTTCTTGTAACGCTTGGAACCCTGGTGGGAAAATCAACTTCCTCAAACTCGGTTTCAGCTCGAGCTTGACATTTAACAAGGAAATCCCAAGCGCAGACTCAAATACTGTGTTCAAAGAGTTTAAGTCATGGCTTTTGTTTATGCATTTATGTAGTTATTTGTTGTTCTGGCTAATCATATGCCAACTTGACACACAAACTAGAGTTATCTTAAAGAAGGGAACCTCAGTTAAGAAAATACCCCCATAAGTCCTGCTATAAGGCATTTTCTTAGTTAGTAATTTATGGGGGAGGGTCCAGCTCATTGTGGGTGGTGCCATCCCTGGGTTGGTAGTCCCAGATTCTATAAGAAGGCAGGCTGAGCAAGTCAAGGATGACAAGCCAGTAAACAGCACACACACACACGCTCCCCCCATGGCCTGTGGATCAGCTCCTGCCTCCAGGTTCCTACCCTGATTGAGTTTAGATTGTATTTCCAAATAAAATGAATTTATATTAACAAACATCAGTAATAACATATAAATTTTGTTTTTCTCAAACTGATACCCATCTGCCCAGTCCCATTTAGTAAGTGCTACATTCTTGCAAAAGTGCCAGTTCACACCACATATTCAAATTCATCCCATGTTTCTATCTCTTTCCAGAATACTTATTTATTTTCACTTATTGTAGCTATTGCTATACTCACCCAGACATCGTGCCTGTCACCTCAATTTGCTTTTTCCTCTAGATTCTTATACACATAAATTCTGGTATATACACTTGATAGTGAGTTTTTTAGGGCCGGTGATGTGGCTCTGAGGTCATGAAGGTGCTTGCTTGCACAAGCATAAAGGACGTTTGTATGGGTCAGAACAATCTCTGTACATACCAACAGAGGCAAGACAGGGTGATGCGTGTAATCCCAGTGCTGGTGAGGCAGAGCCAGTGGATCCTGAAGGCTCATTGACCAGCCAGTCAAGCAAAATCAATAGCTTACGGTTTGTTTAATGGTGTCTCAAAAGATGCAGCAGTGTCCATGACACTGTCCTATGCACTGGAAACTGTTTATGATGGCAAATAGTGCTCTCTGTATATCTTTTTTTGTTTGTTTGTTTGTTTTGTTTGTTCGAGACAGGGTTTCTCTGTGTAGTCCTGACTGTCCTGGAACTCACTTTGTAGACCAGGCTGGCCTCGAACTCAGAAATTCGCCAGCTTCTGTGGTCCTCTGAGTATCTTACAGCATTAAAATCTAAAAAAGAGGTTTCAGGAGATAGTTCAGTCAGTAAAGTACTTGTAATACAAACATTAATCACCTTAGTTCAGCCCTCAGAACCCACCTCAAAATGCCAGGTATCAGGCATATGCTTATAGTCTCAATGCTGGGGAAGTGGAACCAAGAATATCATTAGTGTTCACTGGACAGCTAGCTTGGCTTAATTGATGATCTCTAAGCCATTGAGAGATCCTGTCTCAAAGGAGGTGGACCGTGTTCCCAGTGTTGTCCTCTGGCCCCCACACACATGCATGTGTACTCACACATATTTCTATACACATTCACAAAAGTAGAGCCCATCAATAAACTGTGTCTGGTAGTTCAGGTCTATAATCCCAAACACCCTAGAGTCTAAAGCAGAGGGATTCCAAGTTCGAGGCCATCCTTAATTGTAGTTTAAATACAAGGCCAACCTGGGTTACATGGTGAAAACCATTCAAAATTTAAAAAAACAAAAACAAACAAACAAACAAACAAAAAACGGGCTGGAGATGGTTAAGAGCACTTCCTGCCTGCAGGTGTGAGTGCATGTCTGTGGAAGACTGGAGGCCTGAGGTCTATGTTGGCTATATTCTTCAAAAGCTGTCCATCTTATTACACCCAGTATAATGTTCTCAAAGTTCACCAATGTTGTGGCATGTTTGAATACTTTGTATTTGTTACTGTGATTTGTTTATACATTTTTCTGTGAGGTGAGTTGTCCCTATCTCTTGTTTAGTGTCAGTAATGCACCTATTTGATTGTGCAAAGCTCTTCTTCAAGATATACCTTCAATTGTTTAGTGTGTGTGTGTTTCCCTCCATCTCCCTCCCTCCCCTCCCCCCTCTCTGTATTTGCGTGCATGCATTTGTGTGCACTCCTGTGTGTGCATGTGTGTGTACTATGCACAGTCAGTGCTCAGAAGTGATATTTTGACAGATTACTCTTTTTGAGGAATTTCCTGTCTTCTTCTGTTTATTTTTTTTTTCCCCTTTGGAGGCAGAGTCCCAATGTATACCTTGGGTAGCCTGGGACTCTATGTAGACCAGACTGCCCTTGAACTCTCAGATTTTCCTGTCTCTGACCACCCCCAAGTGCTGAGATTGAAGGAGTGTGTCACCACACCTAGCTTCTATACTTAAAAAAAATAGTAACAATATAATTTTTCATTGCTATCAACACTTCACAAACTTCTATTTCTTCACATCCTGCAAGCATTATTATTATTTTTAAAGTAGTCATCCTAATGAATATGAAATGGTTTCTCCTGTGCTCTGGATTGCCTCTCTAATGGTGTGACACTGATCGTCTTTCTGAGTGCCTACTGGACGTATAGTGTCTTTGTTGGAGCAAATGTCGGTTCTATCCCTCTGCCCATTTTTTAATTGGATTGTTAATATTAGAGAATAAATCACAGTTTCCTCCAGCCCTCCCTGCTGTCTGGGACTTGCCAAATAAAGCTGAAAATAGCTAATAGTTGACATCTTACATCTTTTTTATTTCAAAGGCTTCCTTTCAGTGTTTTCTAGTCCATGATCATATTAGACTAGAGATTTTATTTAATTTAATTGCAAACCTGGACTTTTAAGTACTGTTTGAATTTCCCCCACTAGGGATATTCTTATTAAAATGATTCATGATATTTTTCAGCATCTTGATTTATTGATGAAGATCGATTTCTACTTTCTTTCCCTTTTAAAAAAAGGATTTATGTTTTTATTATGTATACAGCATTCTCCTGCATGTATGTATGTCTGAAGGCCAGAAGAAGGCACAAGATCTCATTACAGGTGGTTATGAGCCACCATATGGTTGCTGGGAATCGAGCTCAGGACCTCTGGAAGAGAAGACAGTGCTCTTAAGCTCTGGGTCATCTCTCCAGCCTCCATTTCTACTTTCTTGAGAAGCAAGTCCCATGTAATTGTGATGTAAGGCTGAGTTGTATTTGATGATTTTCTGGTTATTTGTTTGAACGTTCTCCTATTCTCACTGGTGTGATAGTTTAAGTAAGAAATGCTCCCCAGAGGCTCATGTATTTAAACCCGTGGTGTATATTTCATGTTTAAGGAGATTATAGAACCTTCAGGAAGTAAAGCATTGCTGGAGGAAGTACGTCACTGGGGGTGGGCTTTCAGAGTTGAAAGCTCTACCTCATTTCCTGTTCTCTATCTATAGCTCTGTCTCTCTGTGCTTTCTCTGTGGGATGATGTGATCTCCCTGGTTCTCCATCCTGCTGTTGCCTTCGGCACCAACCGTGATGGACTCCTTTCTGAAACTGTAAGATGATAAAATAAACCCTTTCTAACTTCAGCTGCTTTTGGAGATCATTGTTACCACAGGGACAGAAAAGTAACCAATACAATTAGCATATATTTATTATCTTCAATACAAGTTTAATTATGACATTGATAACATGTATTATGAATGCAGTAATCATGTGCATTGTATATTCCTCTTCTCCAAAACTCTGGCATCTTCAGTAATGAAGTCTTCACCAGAAATATCCTTGTGACTTCAAGATAAAGGAAAATATTAGGACACTTTTCTGTATATTAAGTAACAGAGAGTACAAGGTCCATGTAAGAGCACTAAATTTGTTAAAAACAGAAACAAATGAATGATTTTCAGATCTGTATTCTGTGTTCTTTTTTTTTTTCCCAGTAGCACTAGGGCTCCTTCAGTACACCAGTGTTCAAGATAAGTAGAAGTGAATTCAGATAAAGAACTGCCATTGTGTTTTGAGCTCCATTGGCATGGCTAGGGTAACTCCTAGGGGATTTTCCTTGAGTTTGTGAGAACACATTCTATCTTATGATGTAATCCTAGAACTTGCAAATAGCTGGGACATCAGAGTCTGAGATTATATCTCACTCCTATTTAGTGACACTAACACGTTATAAGTATCTACTTCATTGGTGCTGGTATTAAATTTGCAAATGCATTTAATAATACATCCATTCATTTAGCAAAAATTCACCGAGTATCTGCTATGCACAGGTAAATGTGATAGCTGCTTGGAATGTAAAGAGGAACACAGCAGGATTGTTACTCGGAAGTGGCTTATGATTTTATTTTTAGTTTTTAGTTTTATTTTTCACCAGAGTCCAAGTGGGTAGGTTGGAGAATGGAGAATGGGAAAAATGTGAAATGTATACAAAGAATGAATAGAAGATAGAAGATATGTATGGCATGTGGTTGAATGACATCAGTCCTACATGGAGAATTGAGAAGAAACCTCACAAGTCAGCTTGGAAAATGGTAGTCTGGGTAAGAGGGATGAAGCTGAGAAAGAGCAAACAGAGAGACAGCAGTTCCTTGTGGTTGTTATAAACGAATACATAAGCAAGCTGGGCCTGGCAGCATAGGCTTATATTCTCAGGTACTCTAGAGGCTGAAGCAGGAGGACCTCAAGTTGTAGGCCATCCTGAGGGGTAAACAGTATGGTGTGCCATGGTGTTAAGCCTGTAGTTTGGAGGGAGGGGGTGTGCTACATCCACTCCAGTAGTGACAAGCTCGACAGGCCCCGAAAACCTGGGTGCTTTCCCACGGGTTGAGGGGGGCTGATTAAGCCCGGTCCGTGGCAGGGGGGGATACCTGGTCTTTGGAGGAAAAGGAATGTGTGGTGTGCCATGTTGAGGACTGACTTATAGACATTTGTGGAAGCTATTGACCGATTTTAGGCAGAGAAATAACAACCAATACGGGTTTTGTGAGAGCCCCCTAAGGGTACTAAGGAAGAATGTTAGTGTTGGAGGGACATAAGGAGGGGTGGAGTGAGTAGGGATCTTGCTTGGAGTGCCCTGTGTGGTCTAGAAGGAAGATAATGGGGCAGTCAATGACTTTCATTGTCTTCTGAACAGATAAATCATGAATCTTCATTACTTGTGATGTGGTGTGATAATGGAAACGAGATAGTTTAATCAGTAAGTTCCCCTGGTTTCACTTTTAGGTGACGGCTCATCTTTTTCTTTTTCTTTTTTTCTTCTTATTAAGCCTGGTATACCAGAAGAATAAAATAAGATTATTTGAACTTAAAACATTTACTATCTTGGTCATTCGGGGAAGACCATGGATCTTTAAAGTGGTGTGTGTGTGTGTGTGTGTGTGTGTGTACTCTTTACTTTGTTTATGAATTATTTAATTATTAGATGAAATGTATCTTCAGTGCC
Source organism: Mus caroli (assembly GCF_978045245.1). Taxonomy (NCBI): domain Eukaryota; kingdom Metazoa; phylum Chordata; class Mammalia; order Rodentia; family Muridae; genus Mus; species Mus caroli. The sequence goes on along the minus strand of NW_028227257.1, from coordinate 67,047,618 downwards.
AGGCCATTACATTAGTAATGAGCTCGTACAATGAGGGCTTTCCAAAAACAAACCAACTTTAGGAACTATTTTCTTAATAACTTATTTTTTTTTAATTAAAAAATAATTATCATATTGCCACAATCCAATTAGATAACATTCTGCCATTGTACTAAGGTCTCTGTGACCAACCAATGCCAACTAAATTATTCTGTACTTTCAGACTCAGCGAATGTTTTTATCTTAGCTTCATCTTTCAGACTCTACTCACGTTTCTCTCAGTTTTGGCTCTGCTTCCTTGACTCTCCTGCCATCTCATGACGTCTTCTGAATCCCCATCAGACACTGCCTATGACAGCTGTTTGGTTATTGGAGTTATATTTAAGCTTTTGGCCACTTGTTGAGCACTTTGTCCTTCAGCCCTCTATTCAGATGTCCAGTTTTCAGTGAAGAATACTCTTGGGACCCTTTTTATTAAGATGCACAGACATTTGAGTAATCAAGAGATGGAGAGTTCTTAAACCAAGGGACATAGCATGCCCTTTCTTGGGGTCCAGGGGAGACAACTTACAGCAGTTTCTATCCCAGATGCTCCACTACCTTTAGTAGTGATAGCTGAGATACCCTTGTCCATGCCAAAACAAAAACAAAACAAAAAACAACCCCCAAACCCACAACTCTTACATCTTATGGGATTTATTATTCTGGAGCCATGAGTGACAGTGTCCTGGAACACCAGTTTAGTTTCTCCAAATTCTATGTTCCATGTTCCAACATGCTAACAGTTTGATGAAATTTTTATAGTAATAGAAAAAAAAGAAGAAGAAGAAGAAGTCGTAAATCAAGGCACTTTTTAAACACGTTGATGGAGACATTAAGTGGATGGGTTAAAAACTCCTCTGTGGGCCTCAGATGCTATCTCACTATATTCTTCGCTTTTTGGTTGATAGAAAGTAGAGTTTTCTTAATACATTCCAAAAAGGTTTTTATCTGTTAGTCATACGATGATCCATTGCACACAGCAGTGAGCAGGGAATGGCTGTTTAGGGGGCTAAAGGTAACCCAAGATAAATTGTAATTAGTTTCTGAACATCCGGCAGTCCACCCTGTACTCCGCCATTGAAGTTCTCTTGAGTTAGTCAGCTTTGCAGAAGGTTCAAATTGACAGTAAAATTTCTTTCTGGAAACTTGTTCACAGTTTATTATTGAAATACTTAACTAACAACTCATCCTACCCATTCCAATAAAATAACTTACCCAGAAGTAAACTTATAGCTAACATTCTTCTGATAGTTAGAATGTTCTTTTATAATATATTTTTATATTTCTATCCCATAGAAATTATGAAATGGTGATCAATACAAGGCATTCAGTTGGAAAACTGTATTATTGGATAAGTTCTGTGGGAAAACTGATTTTTTTTTTTTTTTTGGCTTTTCAAGACAGGGTTTCTTTGTGTATAACCCTGGCTGTCCTGGAACTCACTCTGTAGACCAGGCTGGCCTCAAACTCACAGAGAGATCCACCTGCCTTCGGCTTCCCAAGTGGTGGGACTCTGGCCTACACCACCCCTGCCTGGCTCTGAAATGTTTTAAGAGATAAAAGAAACCATACAAAAGGTCTGAGCATTAAAGCCGAATTTGTTCATACTTTTAAAAAACAGATGGTGCCGGGTGCCATAAATCAAGATGTTTGTTAGATACCTTTGACTACTTTAAATGTGCCAGAGTTGCTTTAAGATATCAGTATTCATAAACTCGTCATAGCTTAAGTTTCCCACAGTATCAAGTTACAAATGTTTTAGGTATCACTTTACTTAGGTGTAAGGAGTATGTTATTTTTTAGAAACAAAACAAACCCGGGGTGCATGCACAGTATGGAGAACACTGTTTGATCTACTGTCTGAAAAGTGCTGCTCCCAAATCGCCTGAGACCTCATTGAAAGTAGGGGTTGCTGTTCTGTTATTGGGACTTAACCTAGGAATGGGAATATACACGAATACAGCTGACAGCTAATGAGCCAGTGCTGTATGGCAGAGCAAGCAGATCATTTTACAGAAATGTCAGTCTTGTTTATCTTACCCCAGGGCATGGCTAAACTCCTTTCACTGTGCCTTCCTGCCTGGTTCACAGTGGTTTTAACCAGAGCCTAAGGTGACAGAGGACACAGCCAGCTCTCTAGAGTACCTTCTCCAACCTTAGTCCCAAGTCCATCCAAGAGTTCCTACTCGGGGCCTCAGTCAAGATTCTGGACCAGTTTCTCCACTCCTTCTTCCTTCTTCCTCAAGCTCAGATCAGCTTTGGAGGCCCTACTGAGAGTGGGATATAGGGATTTCCACCATAAAAGACCATGTCCTACTGTGATGGACCCAGAGAACCATTTAGTGTCTGTATCTACAGGGCAAGTGTTGCCTCTGGGAGGCTTGCAAGAGAAGAACTGGAGTATTACCTAATTTGTCCATTTTTAATAAAGTTAAACTAAAGTCAATGAAGGGCTTCAAGCCACTTTAGTAAAAGTTAGGTGTGACTTTCTGATATAGACCCATATGCCAGAAGAACAGGGGGAAATGCAGCGAGATTTACAACCCCCCCCACACACACACCAGTGGTTCTTTTAGGGAGACACATGGGGTAGCTAGAGCAAGCACCTGAACAGAGGGACATGAGAGGTTGGCCATGGGGATACAGGCAAAGGGAACAGAAGATGTGAAGCCTCTAGGCTGCTGGAGAAGTGTCCAGAAATAATCCAGAGAATCCTCCTTTATAAAGAACCTGAGGACTTCCAAGGGGTTGGGGCAGAATTCAAAGGTCTGTCAAGTCGCCTGCGAATAACATCAAACAGAAACGTAGATATTGTAAAATATGTGTTATCAAAATCTGCAGCCCCTTAAGAATTTTCCTTTTACACCAATTTTAAGATTGTAAGAGTTTTATAGCACTTGGAAGGCTGAGGCTGTTTAAGGCCAGCCTGCTCTATATTGTAAATTTCATGCCATCTAAGGCTACTAAGTGAGATTTCTATCAAAAATAAAAATAGTCTTAGGTGCAAGTTTATGTATGTGGCTTTTCTATTTGGATTTGTAGATTTTTTTAAACTTATTTTTTTACAAACATCTTGGGTTCATGGAGAAAAGCATTTGAAGAACAGTGTTTTGTGTTATACTTAAAAGACCATTGTGCCATAATTTCTTACAACCTTAGCTAAAACTGTGGATTACTATCACTGGGTGTCATCTAGGAGTGAAAATACACACGGTTACAGCTGGCATTCTCTGAGTTAGTTCAAAGCTGGTGGATGTGGAAGGCTTATTTCTACAAAGTCTCAGTACTGTTTAAAGACATCAGACCTCCCACTAGATCTCGATATTTAAAGTGTTAATACTGGACCACATGGGTCACATTGCACTTAAAAGCATTTAAAAACCTAATTGATTTTATTTTATTTTTTTAAATAAATGTAACACTATTTATCTGGGAAGTGACCCCTAGACTTTGTCAACTGTCAAAGGCTTCTGTGATGTAGGAGGATTAAGGAGTGAGCCCTTGATGTTGGATATTGTAATCCCACATATGGTTTGTTTGACTTGGTTGCATGCGAAGTGAAATGGGAGTTACCAGACATATTGGAACAGGGGTGTGGCCTAATAGTTCTTCTGTTTAGAAAGACTCCCTATGATTGCTATGCTGAACTGAAAAACAAGGTAGGAGGTTGGGTGGGTAGGTCGACCCACAATTACAGGGAAACTAACTACCAGAAGACAATAATGGGAATTCAGACAAGAGACTTATTTTCATAGAAGGTGGCATCTTGAACTATGGTGACAGTAGTGGAGATACTTCTCCATATTCACTTGGGAGGAAGAGCCATTACAATTTCCTAACAGATTGAATGTGAGGAGAAGAATCATAAAGTGTCCATTTCTGACCCGAGCAACCAAAGTGTGGAATTTCCATGGACTGGGGGAGAAAGTGGGTGGGTCAAGTGTATGTAGTTAAATTAAGACACCAATAGGGCATGCAGTAGCAGGTGTTGAGCTGTGTTTGGAATTACAAGTGGGGAATAGTGGGAGAGGCTTTCCAAGCAGCAGTGATGCCTTGGAGAATCACTGCATAGGCAAAAGTCAGTGTTGAAAACTTTGGACTAGATGAGACAGTCATTGTAGATGGAGAAGAAGACCTAGGGACTAAGAGAGACTAAGATGAAGTCTAGTGAGAACTTACAGTGAGGCATCATGAATATACTCAAGAAAGTGTCAAAGAGGAAGGGGACGTGCCACATGGCATCCTGTCTATGTCTGGGTGCAGATACTGCTCAGGGGATGTGACACATGGCATCCTGTCTATGTCCGGGTGCAAATGCTGCTCTCAGCACTGTATAAATATCAATCTGAAGGCTCGTAATGCCCTGTGATGGGAATCAGAATTATCTCCATGACAGACGAAGAAACGCAGCAGATAAACCTAAGCCCTTGGGTACCCTGCACGTGCATGGCAGAACTCGGATCTGAAGCAGTATCAGTTTTGTTGGTCTCAATGTTCTGATCAGTAAGTCACTGGTTTGTGTGAGTGACAGCAACTCCTCAACGCTGGCTCAGAACCAGAGCCACACAAAGAAACTCATCACTTTTATATGAGTTATTTTCACTCCACCTGTAACAAAAACTAGTTGAGAAAACTTAGAAAACATATGCACATAAACAGAAGGGGGAAACTTTTATCAACTGTTTTAGTACCTATGGAGTCTTAGGACTTTGATGAAGTTAAACAGCTGGTTTCACTGAACACACCATGTTGATATTAACAACAGTATTGCAGTAGTGGTGGGTAAACACTTAAAACATTGAGTTTATTAAACAGTATAAGTTGGTGATCATTGTAATTGCATCTGGATCCTTGAATGTACTGTAAATTTACTTTGGGGGCATGTTTTCAAAGGAATACTTACTAAACTCCTTATGTACATGTTTAATATCTGAGATAATTACCTAAGATAGCACCAGTTTCTCTTTCTTACTAACCCGTCACCCTGGCTGTCCTATGGAACAGAGTGCTGTGGTGTCTGCCTTCGTAAATGCTTATCAGCAGTGTCCATTTCCTACAACAGATGTTCCTGATTTTACTAACAGAGTTCTAGCCATAAGTAACCATTTTGTCATTGATAATTACAATAGCAAAGCTGTTATTTGTTGATTTCTAGACACTGGATTTTGTGACTGGGAGGTTTTAAAAGAGGAACATAATAATGGAATATCACCATTCCATTACTCTATCTTTGATGATCAGCAAAATTGAACATTTTGTTCCTATGTTAAGGGAAATGTCGACCATTGCTGTGACTTTCTATTTCTGTGGCATCTGTTACCATAGCAACTAAGGCAGTGAGCTGTAAATGAAGTGCATAAATTTCATGGGCCTGGCCTCCAGCTTGCTGGTTATGAAAGGTGTAGATGATGTACAGCCTCAGGCTATATACTCTGGTAGCTGGGTACCTAGATGCTCATTCAACTGTGGCATCTCTGTTTCGGAACAACTGCAGATGTAACTACAGGTATTATATTAATGGAATGAAGTACATATCTGGAAGAATAAAAGCTTATATATTCTTAAAGATGCAATGGATTTAAAATGGACATATGGAAGGGCTTCCCAGCTGACAAAGATGAGTTGGTGCTGACCAGTGGTGTCCAGGACCACTGGTATCTGGGAAAGATCAGGCCTGCTATGACCTATTTTGTGGGATGCAAGGCCTCTCTGGTTTGCCCAAATTGTCAAGTGCATCAGGCACAAACTCTTCAGTGCCCATTCCTTTTTTTGAGTATAAATCTCAGATTTGCATATCATAGTGTTTTCTTGTCTGTCTGTCTTCTTGGTTTTGGGTTTTGTTTGTTTGTTTGTTTTCTTTTTTCTTTTTTCTTTTTTTTTTTTTTTTTGAGATATAGTTTCTCTGTGTACAACCCTGACTGTCCTGGAACTTGCTTTGTAGATCAGGCTGACCTTGAGCTGACCTTACAGAGATTGGCCTGCCCCTGCCACCGAGAGTGCTGGGGATAAAGGTGTGTGCCACTACACCCAGCTGACCTCATAATGTTTCTTTCCTCCTCCTCCTCAGAACTCAGTACTGTGTATGTTCTTAGTTTAGCTTTTGGAGCTAGGTTTTCTGAGCCCAAATACTGGCTCTCTAGCATATTACCTCTGTAATTGTAAGCAATTTATTAACCTTCCTGTGTCTTGGTTTCTTTTCCTCTAATATGGAGGTGGTAGTGTTATCATTGCACTTAAAAGTCTTAGGAGAATTATTGTACTATTAGTAGTATATTTTGTTTAATGTATGGTATACATTGTCTATATCTACTATTTGTATATGCAGTTATCATTGCAAACTTTTTTCTTTGTGGAACAGAGTACTAATGCATGTTAGAATGGTGACTTCTAGCTCTACACTTGTGGAAGTGAGTCATTTGCAAAGCATGAAATGCTGTGTATAAAAATATAAAATTCTAAGGAAGAGTTGACTGTTATTCATTTGGTTTTTAATTTTACCCAGACTATAATAACCTCATGAACTTAAGGATCTATTTTATTGCAAGCTTCTTGAAAGAGAGGCCTTAACTAAAAACCAAAACATATTAAAGGACTAGACATCAATGAACAAAGCATCCTACAATCGTTGGGTCCCTTGGAGCCTTGCAGTGTGTTCTGTGATTATCAAGAGCTATCTTTTCTTGGTACACCCATGGCACAATGTCCTAAAATCCCAGTCTCTAATTTCCCTTGAAGACCATTTGTAATCTTTTTTGTTTTATTCTAACTTACTTCTTAATTCCAAGAGATTTTTCTTCCAGTTTAGTCAATTAATGATATGTAATTTATGGACTTTTAACATCTCTTGTTTCTCCCACCACTTTCTACTGTTCTGGGATCTTCCTCAGCCTTCTGCAAATGCATACCCAGTTTCTTCCTTGGAAACTTGACTCCATGCATGTTCCTGTGTCTGTGAGCCCTTCCTTCTCTGGAATTCTGTGGCACTCTATAGTACTAGTAATATCGTAACTTCATTAAGGGACAGACATCTGGGAATCCCCAGCTATGGAGAAATTCTTATTCTTGTTCCTTCCTACTCTTAATCTGAACTGCAAAAAACATTAGAGGAGAATTCTGTAACTGTCGAGGTTCTGTCACTGTGAGTCTGTATTCTCTGGCTATGTGTGGGCCCACAATACTATGTTCTCTGATTTTATGTGGGAGATGTTCCGCCTGCCACTGTCTCTGCATTTCCAGCCTATACTCCACTCACAGCAACTGCTACTTCAAATAACTCTCTATCCCTTCTCAAAACCCCATTCTCTGCCTCTTCTTTTACTCTGAGCATTTGATTCCATTTTAATACTATCAAGAGGCTTTAAAGAATGGTAGAAAATATATCTGCCTGGCAGTCAAACAATCGGTCCCCAGCTGAACAGCTATGTGTATTTTTCCCCTTGTGTGACCATAAAGTGTAATTCCAAATACGTACAGACATGAGATTCTCTGTTATTAGTTAAATGGGTGATTTGATTATTCTCCTTCATTTTCTTGTAAGGATTTTGAGGGAGGAGGACTCACCTCTGCAGCATCAGAAAATATATCTTTAAAATCTGTGATCTTACAGTTTTGTTTTATATATGCATGGCATAATTCCTGGGGAAACATGAACAGATGTCTTACCCCAGATACAGAATAGCCAAGACCTCAAAGAGGGGATATCACCAAATCCCCATTTGGGGAACCACATTTTTATTAGGGTCGCTTATGAGTACAGGCATGTGGTTGCTTACCGAAGCAGAACTATCTAAAGACAGCTGAATTACCAAAGCCCACCCCAGCTGAAAACCTGGAGTGAAGTCCAAACTTGCAAGTGGCGAAAAACCAAAAAAAAAAAAAAAAAAAAAAAAAAAAAACCAAAAAAACCAAAAAAAAACCAAACAGGTTAGACAGTGTCCTTCCTAGAAACCTCAACTTCTCTGGGCCTCCAAAAGGCAGCTCTGCTTGTCTTAGCAGTCCCTACTGGTTATATATGCTTGAAAATAGAAGGGCCAGGTGAATCTGATTGGTTTTAGGGACTTCCTGAAACCACTGGATTGTTTACTTCTTGAGTTTAAAGAAGCTTCACTGTAGGATACTATGTTTCCCCTCCACTTAGAGCATCTGTTATTGTTTCACCTCCTGCATCACATCCTGTGTCTTAATAAGTTTCCTTCTGAATGGGAGTCTTAAATCTGGGAGGAAAGTGCTTACACAACCGGATACGACTACAGAGTGGCCTTAATTTGTAGGAGATTACTTATGCCAATGCCATTTCCTGTAATGGTAAATTTATTCCTTTTCAATTGCATTATTCTCAGGCTCCTAAAACAAATCTTTATGGGATCATTGCATCAGTAGGGAGGTGGAAGAATTTGAAGACACTTTATTTAGAAGTGCTTTTCTCAGCCTGGCATGGTAGTGCATGGCATGTCTTTCATCCCAGCACTAGGCAGGCAGAGGCAAGCAGATCTGAGTTCAAGACCAGCTTGGTCTGCAGAGAGAGGTCCAGAACAGCCAGAGAAACACAGAGAAACCTTGTCTTGAAAAACAAACAAAGAATTGCTTTTCTCTGTAAGTCCTCCTAGATGCTAGACATTTAGGGGAACTGCATACAATAAGATAACAAGAATTTAACTCTACTGTATTATTAGCTCTTAGTTGACTGCAGTGTCTACTCTGTAGCTTCATCGACTGGAGAGAGCAGAGCTTGAATTGTCAAATACAGAGCATATCGTTTAAAACTGAGAGGTAAATATAGCCTCATGTCACTATGGCTTGAGAATAAAACAAAACAAAGCAAGCAAACAAAAGCCAATACCCTCTATTTTGGCTACCTTATCAAAGCCACCTGGAGAGCATTTAAAAAACAAAACAAAACAAAACCCCCCAAACGGCCAGATTTCTGTCTTTGGGGCTGGGATATCCAGGAATGAGCCAGGATCAGCCTCCATAGGTTATAAGCCAGCCCTAGAAAACCAATAGAATAGCAGGGTCAAGGCTTCATGAGATAATGAAATGGGTTGGCTGGTGGAAAAGTTTTGACTTTCACAGTTCCCTGATTGTCTTATTTATGTTCGTGATTCTGAGGTTAATATCACTGTAGAAAGATCGGAGCTACTTAGCTGAGCACATAAGAGGCCTGTGTCTTGTTGCAGCCTCCGAAGCTATTTTATTTCGCACTGTGTTTTAGTGGAATCAGTGAGTGCTCTTTTTTTGTATGGCCTTGTTCATGGTATTCTCAGCTCCGTCCGTACAAGAAGGGCAAGTAGAGACTTGTCCGTATTCATATATGTTTTAGCTCTATTTTAGTGTCTCATTGTTCATCTTGTTTGCTTGGAAAACTAGCAATTTCTCACTGAATCTATCCTGAGGAAGTCAGTTATCTTAGAAAGATATTGTTACTCAGAGAGGGGGGACAGGGATCCTTAAACAGTGACCACAAGGAACAGCACAATCTGGGTTCTTTTAAAAAGGCTTGTAAAAAGATGGCCTAGTCGGCCATCACTGGAAAGAGAGGCCCATTGGACTTGCAAACTTTATATGCCCCAGTACAGGGGAATACCAGGGCCAAAAAGTGGGAGTGAGGGGGGGAGGGGAGTGGGGGGGGAAGGTATGGGGGACTTTGGGGATAACATTGGAAATGTAAATGAGGAAAATACCTAATTTTAAAAAAAGGAAAAAAATAAAAATAAAAAGGCTTGTAAGAAATGTGTAATTTCTGGCTATGCCAAGGAATCTCCCTGATGGTCCCTACCCGTGTGCATGCATAGCCCCAAGTTTCTACACATTGCTAGCCTGCTGCATGCAGTTTCCAACAAGAACGCTTGGAAATCTTCGAGTTGCTGGACAAAACTGTGAACCTCACACACAAGCAATGAGTATATGTTTAGTGTAATCATGTGTGACACATGCCGTGATCTCATCTGTTGTCGCTATAAGTCCACACTCTCAACACAAGTGAACACATGTTTTTATTTTACGTGTCTGGCAAAACTGTGCGCATAGCAGTGGAGGAGAGGCCAGAGCATTCAACATTCTTTTGTAGGTGGGTCCTCCTACAGGGAGGCCACTACTTGCCTTTGTACCCCAAATTATATCGGTTGTTTTTTTTTCCCATTTGTCTTAGAGGTTTGCTCACCTTTGATGTTAGAAATTAGCGATGTAGGCTTAAAAATAGCATGTTCAACTACAAGCATGTGTGTGAGTGAGCATGCATGTGTGAGCACACACACATACACACACACACACACACACACACACATACACACACATATACACACACACATGATCTTCAGTTCTGAGCGATAGAGGTGATGCCAGTTAAACTGTATAGCCACAGGCAACAATCAAGCAGCTGTAACATGTTATATATTTAGGGTACTTTTCCACCATGTGAGAGGCACAAGTGTCTTGTCTCCTTTAGAAACCTGGGCAGGTAGCCTAGCCTCCTGGGTACTTGCCTGGCCTGATTTAAGAGAAAATTCCACTCTCATTCCAGTTACATTTGGCCGACTTCCACCTGCCTCTCCAGAGACTGACCTTCAATTCTCTCTTCTGAGGTTCGCTCTGTCAGCCTTAAATAAAGGTCTTTCAGCGACGGATTAAAAGCACAAGGGAAAAAGCAGGCAGCTTCTACCAAAGTGTGATTCCAGGCAGCCCATGCCGATCCATACCACATGAAGAATGTAGTCATCTTTGAGCACTGTGTGTTCATTCTGTGTGAACTTCAGCTTTCTTCTGTTTGACTATTCGGTGATACTTCCTCTCATATAAAATGTATGAGTGCACATACATATATTAATTTTGGATACATCCATTGTTGCTTACAGGAGAGAACCATAAATAATTATAAAATGATATAAAATAAAGGTAGAATAATATCTGTATCTTATTAACCCTGTCTCTGTATTTCTGAGATTTAGTGTTGAAGCCAGTGTTGAAGCCCCCTCTGCTAAACCCTGTATCAGATTTCTTTGCTGCTCTCTCTAGAGATGGTGAGCAAACCCAGCATTTCTTGTGTGGTCATCAGCTTGCAGAGCCCACTGGAGTGTCATCCATAATCTACCTGTTTATATGGTTTCCTAGATGATAGAGAACCTGGGACTTCCGAGTTCTATGCAAATGCTATCCCAATATATGTTTTTCACAACTATAAGATAATAATTTCATCTTTCCTGAAAATGATTCATATACCCCCTTTTACTCCATTGTTCAAAGCTCTACCATGATATAGGGAAATGTGGGTGATTACTCTTAGTGAACCTTTGAGTTTGTCTGGCGAGCGTGGGTGACAAAGCACAGGTGGATTATGCAAAGTTTGAGTGTTTCTGTTTGGGTTTTATTGATTTGAAAAACACCACGACCAAAAACTGTGTAGGGAGGAAAGGAGATTTTTGTTTTGTTTTGTTTTGTTTTGTTTTGTTTGTTAGTTTGTTTGTTTAGCTTGTAGCTTATAGTTCATCTCCACTACAAAAAGAAGTCAGAGCAGAAACTCAAGTTTGAACACTGCTTATGCTTATTGCTCTCCATGGCTTATTCATTTTTGCTTCTGGTTTGGAAGCAGCTCCACAGTGGGCTGGGCCCTTCAATGTCAAACAAGAAAATGCCCTACAAGCTTGCCTCTAGGCTAATCTGATAGGGGCAGGTTTTTTTCGACAAAAGTTTCCTCTTCAAAGATTGTTTTGTGTCAGGTTGACATAAAAACTAACCAGTACAGTGGTCAATAACTCACAAAAGCTCCACCCCTGGAACTCTCTACAAAACCTAAAGGCAGTGCTCTGAATCAATGTCTTCTCAGAAATTAGTTACCCATTATACAACACTGTGGAGGGGCCTTGTGAAGCCTGTAAATTTCAGGAACTTCCTCAGGCTTTATATGATTTAGTCTGAGACTTGTAAGTTTCCTTTACTCCTTGAGTTTTACAAGGTTACTTCTTCCTTTCAGAAGGGATTTTTTCAATGAGAGGAAATAATTACACAGCAGTTCACCCCTCCCTTAATTCTTATATTCTTTCCATCCCCCTCCTCCACAATGTTAAGGGAGTGGCATAAATTCCTGCTTATTTTTTTGCCACATATAGCTGGGAGCTTGGCTGGTTATTACTCAGTAACCATTTCCCATAATAAAAGAATAGGGAGCTTTCCTCCAGGAGCTTGGCGAATAGCATCAGTAATCTATGGGAGCAAACATAAAGATTTAGAAAGCATAGTAGCAGACACATTACATATAGTTAACAAAATAATCGCAGATGCTTCTCTACTGATGCATTCTATTTTATTTTAATTCAAGACATGATTTATTGATATAGTTCTATGAATTATATAAAATCAACATGTTGACTCTCATTAGCAGTATGCAACTCAATAAATATACTGTGAAAATTGGTACACTAATTCTACATTAATGGATTTGTCTCAAGTTTCGCCATTATTTTTGAAATTTGCTGAAGTGCTTGATAAATACAATGAGTACTAGTCAGTGAAATGGCGTGATGGGTAAAGGCCTTTGCTAACAAGTTCAGGATCTGAGCTCAATCCCTGGGACCCATAAGGTGAAAATTTACTCTGCTAGTTGCCCTCTGAGCTCCACACACACAAATACATCACAGCACGGGCCATTTTGCTATCTCTATATCAATGCCAAAGTTCCTTAATTGCCAGCTGCTGCTCAACCTTATTTCCTTGAGACAGGTGTGTGTGTGTGTGTGTGTGTGTGAACCTGAAAGCTAGGCTGGCAGTCAGCAGCCCTTGAAGAGCCTCATATCTCCTCACTCCTACAGGGCTGCAGTACAGGAGGCTAGAGTTGTTTTGTTTGTTTGTTTGTTTGTTTTTTTTTGGGGGGGTGTTGTTTTTGAATGCTAGGGATTTGAACTCAGGTCTTTATGCTTACACAAGCGCTTTTACCTGCTGTGTCCCTTCCCTAGCTCTATGATTCTTTCTTAATTTTCTTTTCTTATGCCATGAAAACCTTTTAATTTTCAGTATCTTCTACTCAAAAATGCTTTTAGGACTAGAGTTTATGTGAGAGTGCTTGAGGTTTTTTTTTATCTTGGTGCCTGTGTTCAGGTTTGCCATGTCAAGTCTCTGTAATCACCAGTGTTGTTTTCTCAGCCTTATTTTAAAAGTGTGATATCGTCATTTTTGTTAGCAGTGATTCTTCTTATTTTAGACTAGGTACAGATTCCGAAAATAGCAAAACATTTCAGTGCATTTGATATTTAAATTTTCTATTGGGTGATTTAATATTTCTATTGTTGATCTCGTCTGCCTTGATTGTTTGTTTTCTCTATGGTGCAAGTTAGAGGTTTGGCCCAAAGGCTCCTATCTATAGAATAATTTGAGGAGCCGTGTATTTTGCAGTTGTTTCTCCTGGTCTATGCAAGACCTACAGATTGGAAGTACATCTCATAGGCATGGTGTCTTGGGGCTCCTACCCACTTTGGTACAGATGCTGTATAAGTAGTCATTGGCACAAGCGTGGCACGGCGGATTTAAGATCTGAAGCTTGCTCTTTGGTGCCTAGCTGATGGTTTGTTCAGCTCTTCTTCCCACCCAGGGAAGCACACCTCGCTAGTTTGTGAGCTAAAAGCCTTAGATTCTCCACCCCTAAGGGAACTAAGTCCTGGTGACTGTGAGCTAACTGTCCTGCCCCTTGCCACCTGACATCACATGGTTGCTTTATCACTCAGCTGTCTAGGATGTTCTGTTTAGCAACTCACCTGTGATTTGATTCTCTTGCGTTATCATTGAGTTATCAGTGCTGCATAGACATGGAAGAGGGCCGAGCAAATTTTAGCCTAGAACACCCAGAAGCCCATTGGGTCATGTTTGTGTTTTTTTAGATTTATGGTTGGAAAAATCCTGCATTTGTTCTGTTTCTTCTCAAGTGGCCCCACATCCATTCTCTTTCTGAATGAGAGGCGTTCTTAGCTTTGGTTCAGTTCCTCACCCCCAGGCCAGGCGGGCCTTCCCCTCATCCTTCCAACCTAACAAGCCTTCAGCATTTGTTGTGGTGCTTCTTAGGACATTCCAATGTGCAGTGTTATGACTGCCATCTAGTGGTAGAATCAGGTACTTTTAGTTGTTTTGTTTTGTTTTTTACATTTTATTCTCAGTGTGTGTCTTGAAGAGTAGAAATAGAAAGCTTGATTATGCTGGCATCCTGGAATTCTAAACTGCTTGGCATTTTAATCCTAATAGAACAGGAAATCGGAGTAAGAAAACGAAGTGAAAAGGCAGCTTGTCCAAGGCAGGTAGGATTTGATGGAATGGCTACTTTCTCTGAGGTAACCCAGCAATGGGGTCAGGCTCTCAATGCTTAAAACAGGTGATGTTCAGAGTCCCAGCTATGAACACTGACCTTTGAACCTGTTGTACATCAGGCTCCCAGAGCCAAAAGACACAAGTGCTGTTCCTTGCTCAGATTTTTAGTATAAAGCCGTATATAGATGTTTATTTGGGTTCATTAATTGCTTCATGTGCGAGTCTATGTTGCCTGGGGGAGAATATGTCTCATGTCTCTAATTCTCTGAAATATATGCAGGGAGCTGAAAACTTGCCAAGCATGGTCATTAACGGTTGCTTGCCAGCAGCAACAATGAATGCTGTGTAACAAGCCAGTGAAACATCTAACAGCTCCGAGTAACAACCATTTCTTTGCATGGATAAAGAGAACATGTGTTGGTTTATATGAACTAGGCTGGGCCTTTCCAAGCTTGCTTCCCTGTCTACTGTGCCTAGGGTTTGGGTCTGTGCATCTCTGGGACCCGGGCTGAGGAAGTAACAGGCACTCAAGGTGTGTTCTTACCTAAAAGCAGAACAGCACTTAGAGAGGCAAGCAAAGCTGTCATCAAATCTAAGGCCTTTCTCTTCATAACCCCCTGTATTTCAGCAGCTGAAGCTAGTCAGGTGGCAGAATCGAAAGCAAGGGGATTTTCTATACATCAAAGGAAACAGGGTGGAAGTAGATGAATAATTTTCTAGCAGTGCTCCAATCCACATCTGCAAATAAAACATTTAGAGAAGAGCAAGTAAGGTCTTTTGAGACAACACAGATTTAATGATTTCATACCAGACGGTCTGCCATGAAGCTCCTTACATATCAAAGATGTAAACCTCGAAAGACCTTTGAGTTTGGGCACGCATTCTGTTCTTCTCACTGTTATCTACACTCAGTGCTCATTCAGTGCCTGGCTCGGC
Source organism: Mus caroli (assembly GCF_978045245.1). Classification (NCBI taxonomy): domain Eukaryota; kingdom Metazoa; phylum Chordata; class Mammalia; order Rodentia; family Muridae; genus Mus; species Mus caroli. The sequence continues at coordinate 67,032,378 of NW_028227257.1, read as the reverse complement.
GAGAGAAGCTATCTGGTCAAGCTACTCTAACAAACATTCCATAAGCTGTGAAGCTTATAAACAAAAGAAAATCTTTTCTTACAGTTTCGATGACTGGGAAGTCCAAGTTCAAGGTTACAACCAGGGTGGGGGAGGATCCATTTTCTGGTTCACAACTGTCTATGTTCCTGTTGGGTAGATACTTCTTATGTCTCCTCAAGGTGAAGGAGATAAAAGGGAGACTCTTTTAAAAGGACACAATTCCATGCATTGGTTCGTGGTAACTTTTTTCCTCCTGACCCAGTTTGCACTCAGAGATCCCACCTCCTAATAGCATCACTCTGTGAGAATTAGTATTTTAATTCCCCAAGCAATTGGCACAGAACAACAGGATATTAGTAAGCTTAGGGAGTTGAGGGCTCTCCTCATTTTTTATATTGGTTATCTTATTTATTTACATTTCAAATGTTATCCCCCTTCCCACTTAACTCTTCTATCCCTTCCCCCAGCCCCCCGGCTTCTATGAGGTTGCTCACCAACCTACCCACCCACTCCCACTCCTCATCTTTTAATGCTGGTAATTCTTATGTTTCTGCCTAAAGAAATTGGTATTGAGAATTATAATCACTGAATTATGGTGTTTCTCTCATTTGCTGTTCAGTGCTGTGTTGTTTGGGTGAAGAAATTATTATTATTATTGTGTACATATAGAAAGATAATCAGTTGCTCCATTATCCACTTAACCTCTGTACAGCTTCATTCTTTTTGAAGGGACAACATGGACCTTCTGCCCCTAATCTGATTCAGATGCTGAGACCTTGTGTACATTAAATCCACACAGAACATGTGAAAGGGTTTGTTTTGGTTTGGTTTTGTTTTTGAGTACATCCTGAGATTTTTCAGGACAAATAGGTCAAGCCTACAAGGCTGGTCTGACATGACTTGAGGAAGAGAGAGGGGATTGGCCTGGCATTTCATGGTATTAGGGGTCATGGCTAGGGTGAGGGTGCCCACTTATGGGCAGTAATTTGTAATTTGTGTGGTCTGGCTCTCTCGTCATGGTTAAGGGCTTTCTTGCCCTTTGGCTCATATATGGGAGCTGAAAAGGAAGGAAACTTTGGAAATTGTTAACAGTGAAACATCAAAAGAATCAAGCATGGGTCTACAGAGATGGCTCAGCAGTTCAGAGTGTGAGTGCCCACAGTTGTTGGAGAGGATGGGAGTTCAGCTCCCAGACCCCATGTTTAGGCTGGTTACAACATACCATAGCTCCAGACCCAGGGCAGTGGACATCATCTTCTAGCATCCATGGGTACCAAACTTAATAACACACACACACAGAGAGAGAGAGAGAGAGAGAGAGAGAGAGAGAGAGAGAGAGAGAGAGAGAGCGAGAGAGAGAGCGAGAGAGAGCTAAAACCGTTATATTGCAGGGCATAGTGGTGCATGCTTTTAATCTGAATACTAAAGAGACAGAGGCAGATAGATCTGTGTGAGTTGAAGTCTAGTCTCCAAAGCAAGTTTTGGGTCAGCCAGGGTTATATATTGCAGCTGTAAGAAGAAAAAAAATTATCCATCAATGGAGCAGAACTTGCATCATACCTTCAACACCCTGCTAGCACACACACATCTTCCCTGTACTACACCCTTGCTGGCTCCTTGATCCCTTTCCCACTGTTTCTGGCAGGTACAAAGGTATTTGTTTCTTTGCTCTGCAGCGTGGTTACCATGTGCTACATTGCTTAAGGTGCCATGGCAGACTGAGACCTGGCTGCACTTTTTGCCTACCTAAGTATGCTAAATATAGGAGCTCAATTTTTATTTTGTTCTTGGGTTTTGGAGTAAATGGCTTGTGTCTGCTCTATATGAATGAATATTTTCATTTGCTTTAAAAAATCATTGGAGAGTATTTCTGCATGTACTCATGGCTGGGTAAATTTGAATTTGTTTTCTTCTGTGAGGGATTACATCCTCTCATTCCTTATGTTCTCTGCCACTTTATCTTTGACACACATTTGTAATATTTTGGCTGTTATTGTCACTTAATCTACCTTTTCTCCCTTAAATTAAATGAACCCTATCTTTTTTTTCTTTTATTAGATATTTTCTTCATTTACATTTCAAATGCTATCCCCAAAGTCCCCTATAGTCTTTCCCCGCCCTGCTCCTCAACCTACCCACTCCTGCTTCCTGGCCCTGTCATTCCTCTGTACTAGGGCATATGATCTTCCCAAGACTAAGGGCCTCTCTTCCTATTGATGGCCGACTAGGCCATCCTCTGCTACAAATACAACTAGAGACACAAGCTCTGAGGGTACTGGTTAGTTCATTGTTGTTCCTCCTATAGGGTTGCAGACCCCTTTAGCTCCTTGGGTACTTTCACTAGCTCCTTCATTAGGGGCCCCGTGTTCCATCCTATAGATGACTGTGAGCATCCACTTCTGAATTTAGCAGGCACTGGCATAGCCTCACAAGAGAGAGCTATATCAGGGTCTTGTCAGCAAAATCTTTCTGGCATATGTAATAGTGTCTGGGTTTGGTGGTTGTTTATGGGATGGATCCACAGGTGGGGCAGTCTTTGGATGGTCTTTCCTTCTGTCTCAGCTCCAAACTTTGTCTCTGTAACTCCTTCCATGGGTATTTTGTTCCCCATTCTAAGAAGGAACAAAGTATCCACACTTTGGTTGTTCTTCTTCTTGAGTTTCATGTGTTTTGCAAATTGTATCTCACAATTACCTCAGTCAGGATGATATCCTCCAGATCCATCCATTTGCCTAAGAATTTAATAAATCCATTGTTTTTAATTGCTGAGCAGTACTCCATTGTGTAAATGTAGCACATTTTCTGTATCCATTCCTCTGTTGAGGGACATCGGGTTTCTTCCCAGCTTCTGGCTATTCTGGTAGTAGTATGTCCAATTTTGCGAGGAACTGCCAGACTGATTTCCAGAGTGTTTGTACCAGCTTGCAATCCCACCAACAATGGAGGAGTGTTCCTCTTTCTCCGCATCCTTGCCAGCATCTGCTGTCACCTGAAATTTTGGTCTTAGCCACTCCGACTGGTGTGAGGTGGAATCTCAGGAATGAACCTCATCTTGAAGCAGTGGCAGGCAAGACTTCCCCATGTGTAGTGACGCTTAGCTGCTTCTGTAGCATTTCCAAGTTTCCAGGTCAGTAGGCAGATGCATCACAGTAGTAAGGATCTACACTTCTAAATAGTGTGGGTGGTACATGCCCCGCTTCCGAAGCACTGAGCCCTCATCGAGCATGCCTTGGAGAAAGCTTCCTTGCCTTTGAAGATTGAAAGATAGATTTTAAAGTGTAAAGATAGGAGACAGTGGGAGTGTCCAAAAGGAGGCTAAGTGGGACAAGCCAGAATCCCCAGACAGAAATACAGCCGTGACTCTCAATAGTTAGGTAATCAGAAAATGTCTAATTTCTTCATATGGGGGTGTGGGTGGGGTGGGGGAAGGGAGGAGGGTAGGGTGAGAGAAGTCAAGGATCTATGTATGTGTGAAAGAGAGGGTAAGTAGAAATCTGATTTAACAATAAGCTGTTACTATTGGCCTCAAGTCTAGAGAGAATGGACAAGCACCTAACTTCTATCAATATTATTAGATGTTAGACCTTACACTGTTCTCTTTGAACTCCTTTCCCTCAAACCTTGGCATTAAAAACAGATAAGACCTCCTTTTAAATAATTAATTTTGAACTTTTAAAAATGTGATATTTATATGGGTGGGGTTTTAAATCCCTTGTGTATATTTGTGTACTATGTGCAAGCCTGGTGCCTGCAGAGGCCAAACTAGGGAATGGGATTCCCTGGAGCTGGACTTAGAGATGGTTGTGAACCACAACGAAATGGGCTCTGGGACTTTAACCTGGATCCTCCGGAAGAGCAGCTCCTGACTGCTGAGCAGTGGCATAGTGTCTGTCTTCACAACTTAGAGAAAACAGTTCAAAGTTTTGAGGTGTTCTAGTGTTTGGACAAAGCTAGGAACCTTAAAGTTTCCAGGGCTTCTGGGTTTTGTGTGTACTTCATGTTTACCTAACCAAAGAAACAGAGTCATATCAAGCTCACAGTCCCCGGGATAAATAGCATGCCTCTCTGGACCTGAATGTTGTTGACATTTACGGCTTGTGGCTCTGGGGAGAATGTTCACCTGAGCATCTCCGTTTCCTCCTCTGTCGTGTAGGCTTATCTATGAAAAGGTCTTCTTGGAAGTCTGTAGTGAGTGCTTAGGTCTGTTCTGGAGGCCAGCACTATATAAAAGAGTGCTCACCGTTTCATACTGACTGATGTGAACACAGTCAGGTGTAGACTACAGCTGTGGTGGGCCTGTATCTTCTGTATTACTTAAATCGTTTCTGATTCCGCCTTTGGCAAATTGGAGACTCTGCCAAGGCATTCAGCAGCAGAAAAGATGCCCCATTACTTTGAGCAGATCAGGAAGCCACCAAGGGAAGCCCTGAGTTAGCTTAAGTGCTTGATTAAAAAGGAACTTTGTGGACAGAAGTTCTTGTGTGTTTGTTCCGCAGAAAGTTGAATTCTGCCACTAAAGAGATTTTCTGTCTTTCATCTAAAGTGTTAAAAAAACAAATGAACAAGCAAAATACTGCCTCTTTTCTGGTGCAAAATATTTTCATTAATTTCTTAGCTTTCATGGAGTGTCTGGTGACTGCAGTGGAATTTACCACGTTCACGTCCTTAGATTTAAAATCTCTGTTCCTCTGTCTCACATGAACAAAATCTCAGCCATGAAATACCTTGTATCAGTTCTCTTCTTTACTATTAGTAGCATCCTTGGTCTTGTACTTGCATCTCAGGAAGATGGTGATCCTCCCTAAGAACATGCCCCAAGCTACTCTAAGGTGTTTGCAGGGCAGATCACCTCTCATAAGGCACGCGTGGAAACCATCAGTGTGGCTCTGGTTCAGGATTATTTGGGAACTTTTATTCATATTTTTTATTAGATTTAGTGTAGTGTATGTGTATATGTGTGTGTGTGAGTATATATATGTGTGTGTCTATGTGTGTGTGTATGTGTGTTGTATGACTGTGTGTGCATATATATGTGTGAATGTTTGTGTATGTGATTGTATAAATGTGTATATGAGTGTCTGTGTGTGTATGTGTATGTATGTGTGTGTGACCATGCGAGTATGTATATGTATGTGAGGGTATGTGTGTGTGTGTGATTTTGTGTGTGTGTGTGATTTTGTGTGTGTGTGTGTGTGTGTGTGTGTGTGTGTGTGTATATGTGTGTGTGTGTGTTAGTGAGCATGCCTCAGTGCATGTGTGGAGGACAGAGACAACTTTCAGGAGTCAGGTCTTCTCTTTCACCATGTAGGTTCTGCGGCTCAAGCTTAGGCTGTCAGGCCTGGTGATAAGGACCTCCATCTATTGAGTCATCTGCCAGCCCTATGAGGGACCTTTCTATTCTGACCTGTTCCCTTGTGAGATGAGGACTTAAATGAACAATCCCATTAATAAAGGCTGCAGTTCCTTCTATTACTCTTACTGACATCAGGGTGCACTTTGCTCCCACCTGTAATGGCAGAATGCTTAGCCAAAATATTTGCTTAAGGAGGTGACAGATCATACTTTGCTTGGTGCTGGTTTTGCAGGGGCCTCTTTTGTCAATTTGTTAGCAAGTCAGTCATAATTCTATATGTCACACCCTCACAGACACATTTTATATAAAATGAATAATTCTACAAAATAGTTGTGTGATTTCAGGGGAGGGTAGGGCATTCCTCTTTCAAGAATGTTGAATCAACTGGTTTCCTTTGACTGCTCTATAAGTTGGATTGACTGGGGTTCACATATTTATTGTAACATAGGTTGGAACTCTACCTCAAAGTTCATTAGAAAAGCATCTAGCAAATTTAGGAGTTGGCAAGAAGCCAGTGTCCCTGTAATAAAGTGGACAAGAAGAAGGAGTAATGTTAGGTGAGAGGAGACAGATCTCTCTCTCTCTCTCTTTCTCTCTCTCTCTCTCTCTCTCTCTCTCTCTCTCTCTCTCTCTCTCTCTCTCTCTCTCTCTGTGTATACCTGTGTGCTCATGTGTGTAGGTGTTCTCTCACATACCTGTGTGGTAGGAATATGGACACAGAGTTTGATGTCTGGTGATTTCCCCAATGGCTCTCAGCCACATTTTTTTGGTACAGGGCCTCTCACAGAACCCGAATGTTTCTGCTTTGGCTAGACTGTCTGGCCAGTGAGCCCTTGACTTCCACCTGTCTCTAGTCCTCTGGTTAAGTTCTTCAGCTACATATCTGGCTTTTATTTGGGTGCTGGGTATCTGAACTCCAGTTTTCATGCTTGTGCAGAAAGCATTGTAGCTACCAAGCTACCGCCCCAGCTCCTACAGGTAGGAGTCTTCATGCCAAGTTCCATGGAAAGCCAGAAGGCAGACACAGTCTGGATAGACTTTAATAGATTGTGCAGACTGTCATGAGGAGAATCAGTTTTGATGCTGGTGAGAGGGGAGTGAGGCACCCTCTGAAAAGGAGGATGGAGAGCAGGGAAAAATGACGATGGCTCAGACTACATCGGTGGTTGTGGGGATAGCAATGAGTGCTTTGATTCATGGTATGGTCTACATAGAGAGCCCACAGCATCATCACTGGAGCACGGTCCCTGAAGGGCTGCAGTGTGGCTAGGCATATCCCTCAACCACCCAGCTCCTCTCCTGGTGGGACTTACCTATGGTCTTCCTCTTTGAACTGGAGCCCCAGTATGTCTGCCTAACTTAGGATACTGAATTAGAGGAATGCTCTGTTTGTTGCAATCCAGACTTGTGACCCAGAACACACTTGTAAAAAACTGATTTGTCCCACAAAAGTCAGTGGTCACAGCATCTTGCTTTACAGTCCTCTGCAGTGTGAATGTCTGTGTGGTTCTATGCACATTAGCTATTCTGCTGAAAATGGAGCTGTTTCCTATACACAGCCAGTGGGGTGGCAGTTTTAGTAGCTGGCTGCAGCTCCTGTGTACGTAGGGGTCATATTTTTGGGATGAATTTCATTATATCCAGATGAAAAGTGGACTAGAAATTTATTTTTGTCTTGCTTTCAGCCTCAGTTCTCTCAGGAATCTCTCCTTCAAATGACAAATAATCTTTGCTTTCTCTGTTGATCAAGAGTCTAGAAAGGGCCCAGCATTAGAGTCTGTCTCTCTGTGTGTTTTCTTTTTTAAACAGAGTTAAAAAATAGAGCCCCGTGCTCTCAGATAGAAAGTTTCTTTTCTAACCTCTCTTAACACATCTATGTTTGTTCTCTGTGGGGCATGAACTTTCAGCTCCTTGAGGACAAACACCTGACCTATTCTTTATCTGGCACTCACTCATGCGCCTCTTCTCTTTTTAACCCTGCCCTCGCTGCTGAATTTGGCACTTTTGGTCTTACAGGATGTGTCCAAGGGAATGAGTTCCCCTTTTCCCAATCCTGGCCGTATCTAACAGCTCTCCTTCCTGTCCAAGCCTCGTCCACACCTTGGGTTGTTTGGAGGGTGGCTCCCAGCAGGGATTCAGGTGATGCACCCATGAATTCTCTTGACTCATTTCATGCTCCTTTGTAACTGGCTTCTCTTGTGATCTTCCAGAATACCAGGCTGCTATCCTACATCTGAAGAGGGAGCACAAAGAAGAAATCGAAACCCTGCAGGTATATCTCTTTGTTTCTACTGAACTGGCCTTCTGATGGTGATCTTTCCCTGGTATTGAGTATTTAACTAGATAGTATCTGCAGCTCCCAACTGCCAAAGGGCACCAACATCACTCTGGGATGAAAGCCTTGGATGTGGCACTTAATAAACTCTAGTTTCTGACTTTAAACAGAAAAATCACCATAAATGCCTTTGGATTTGGCTAGAAGTATAATTCTGTGTTTCAAATCAGGAAAGAAGACAGAGTATTGAGACTTCTACTGCTCACGAGAAGTATTTTAAAACTTGATGGTGCTGTCCACCCTGTAAGTCATTTCTGTTCCATGCACTCCTCTGCGTGCCTCTTAGCCCCTCCCTGCTGTATAAGAGATCATTCAGATAAAGGGATGAGTCATTGTGTCCCCAGGGCGAGCTGACAGGTGCCAGCAGCCCTGCCTCTGTTTGCCTTCTAATTATCAGTGTCTAGGGTTAATGTTTACTTGTAAGACATATAGCAGGAAGTTCAGAATCTTAATTTCAAGCTGCTGGATGGTGAATCAGACCTTGAGTCTAGTTTATTAGTGGGCAGTAGCCCTGTGTATTACCCAGGAAGGAGTAGCAGCAAATTTGAATCTGTTCCCTCACGCTAACTCACTATTTGCCACTTTCATCAGCTTGTGGCTATAATATCCCTCCTCTTAAATTTTACTGACAAATAGAAATTATAATGCAGAGTGCACAGCATGTTTGGAAACGGGATGTATTCTGGAGTAACTGAATAGGGTTTATTTATAAATGTGCTATTTTAATGAACCTGTGGGTTGAATATTCTTCCTGTGCAGCCCGTTTCTGTTGACAAATAGGAGTTGAATCTAGTGTACAGAGCACACAAAGTGTTTTGAAATGTCATTCTTTGTAGCAGGACTGTTTGGAGTCCTCACTTCATCTGTTCTTAATGAGTAGACTCCAGACTCTCAGCAGTGAGTGTTTAGGTAGGTAATACATGGCTGCTAGTCACTCGGACTTCACTTGTAGTACCTGATAACCTCTCCTCAGTTATTTTCTCGCCTCTCACCCTAGTAGCATTAGACTTTCAGTCTCTGTGAATGCAACTTTCTGAAATCCGACATATAAGTGAGATCACTTAGTATTTATCTTTCAGTGCCTGGCTTGTTTTTCTTGACATCTTTCAGGTTCATCTTTGTTAACAGCTGAATAATATTCCACTGTATATGAGCATAGGCCACATTTTATTTATCCTTTCACCAGATCGATTCTATATCTTGGCCTTTGTGAACAACGTTGTAGTGGGCACAGGATTGCACCTGTATCTTCCTTTTGGTAAATATTATAGTAATAGAGTGCTCATTTGTATGGTGGTTTAGTTTTGAATAACTCTGCTAGTTTACATTTCTGTAAAGAAAGCTTAAGTTAATGGCTCTCTTTTCATCATGTCCTTGCCAGCACTTGCTTTTTAATAAATTATTATTATTATTTGTTGTTGTTGTTTTGGCAATAGCCATTATGACAGGTGAGAAGTTATACTCCATTGAGCTTCTAATTTGCATTTCCCCGACAATTACTGATGCTGAACACATTTCCATTATCAGCTGGCATTGTATATGTACTTTTGGGAAATAGCTATTTCTTTCCTAAATAGGCTTGCTTCCTGTTCTGAGATTGATCATCTGCTGCCCTTTGTTTACCGACTGCTAGTCATTTGCTATTAGATGTGCATAAAAGCAAGTCATTTAAAAAAAACTGTGACACTGTATTGGGTGATCATGAAATCATTGCAAAACCGATAAGTAGCTAGTGTACAGATATGCGTCATGCCATCCGTTCATCCAGATTCACATGATTTGAAGCGGGAATACATTAATCTAACAACAGAACAAGGTGGGAAAGTGCATCTCACTCTAGGGAAAAAGGCTAGATGGCAGCACTCACTTCCTTTGCTGTAAAATCTCCTCACTTCCTCTTTTCTTTGTGGTGGGATGGGAAAGGTTCTGAGCAGTCCAGGAGGATTTGAAGTTGACAGCAGATGAAGAGCCATGCAGAAAAGGGGAGGCGCAGAAGGGATTCCGTAGGCAGGCTTACTGACAGGGAAGTGGTCAGGATCACTAGTCTTCCACTTTGTAAATCAGCCCGGTGAGGAGTGGGCCAACTCCATGATATTCACAAAATGTTTGGCTTCGGAGTTATTACCCCAGTGGGCAGTGAGCTAAGCACATCATATGTACATTACGCCGCAGAATCCTCAGATCCTACACTCCAAATGCAGAAACACTTGGCGTGTTATCCAGCATCCCCAAAGCAGAGAAAGGCATGTTTGGGCCTTATGGTTTCCGTCTGTGGTCCTTTGTCGCTGTTCTTTGAGGTGAGCCTGTGTGGTAGGAGAAGGCTGTTGACCTCACTGAGCATGTGAGCCAAAGCAAGAGACTGGAAGGGCCCAGGAACCCACTGTTCCCTTCAAGGGCCCGCCCCCTCACTTCCTTCCACAAGGTTGTCCTTCCTGAAGGGCCTGTCACCTTCTTTTTATTGTCCTACAGGCTGAGCACCAAACTTTTAACTTAAGCGCTTTGAGGGATCACAGGACATCTAAGCTAACATCTGGAGCTGGAGAATGAAGAGTAAATGACAGGAAAAACTTCAGTGGGAGGCTGATTCCTGTTTTAGATGTGAGCTAGATTGTGATATGATATGATATGATATGATTAGCATCACTGAATGCTAACACATTTTCATAATTACACCTCAGAGGTTTTGGAAAGTAAATTTCTCAAATCATTATCTGTTCTTTTGATGCTATTAGTAAAAGTAAAGTCTTTATACCCTAGATGTATGGTTCATGCCACGCTGCAGAAAGCCTGTAGTGAGCTACTGCTCTGTGGGCAGTGGGCCCAGTTCCTATAGCTGACTATTTCTTGATGCATGCCTGCAGCCACAGGCAGACAGCCAGAGGTCAGTGGTCTGTCCCCAACAAACTATTCTGTTTCAAATATAGCATTTTAAAGACTGAAACAGGAATCCACATTTTAAATATAGAGATGTGTATGAAAGAAGCAGATACCATTCATAAAGTACACAAACCAAAACACAGACTGGCTGTCCTTGTGAATTCTCTCCAAATATCACCCCTACCTCTGGCATTCTTTAACGAAAGCAAACCCCACCTCACTCCTGGAAGATGATGGCCAGGAAGACTGATGCTTTGACGCTCGTGTCTCTGTGCACCGTGCCCCTGACAGCCCTCATTTGTGATTTCTTTTTCATTAACAGGGCATGGAGAACTCAGGGGTTTCACGACCTCCTCAGTCTGCCTCTCTGTGCCAGTTTGGAAACTTTCTCCCTAGAATGCACTGGTTAGGTGGTTCACCTTTGCCGCCGGGCACACTGAAGGCCGACGGTGGAGGAACAGAGTTTGCAGCTCCATTCTGTGCTCTGCACCAGACAGTTGTTGAATAGAGTGAGAAGAAGCCTTGGTCCCCAGCTTGGCTTTTCGAATGTGTACTCTTACAGACATAAAGATTTTTATTGATGTCTTGAATGAATCCAGTATTTCTGCCTTGTACTTATCCACTACTGTGCAAACACAACCATTTGGCTGATGTTTTTCCAGGGAAGGAGGTTGTGACAGGTCAGACATTTTCCATGATGTCATCATTTCATGTAATTTATAATTAAATTTACCATAGGAGAGTTCTTTCTTTTATCTTCCTGCTCAAAAATATATGTTCCTTTTAGCGTACCCCACCGTCAAAGTTTGGTCACTTCATTAATACTTAGCCCTGTCTAGTTCAGGTTTCAATAACCTAATGGTTTTGACTTCCTTTGGGAGGCAGAACCTTCCCTTTTGTGTTTTCTTAGAGCTTCTTGCCTGACAAACTTGTGTGTTGTGTTTGTAGAAAGTATTGCTTGACAAGTTCATGGTCATTGGGTAGAAACATTTGATCAAATTCATTCTGTCATAGTTCAACAGATATTCCGTTAAGGTTGCTTAGGAGCTAGGATTTGAGAAAAAACAACTCTTTCATAGCTGATCTATGTCTATTGCCACTTCAGGACTGGGGGAGGCATCAGTTTGTGTTAGATGGCAGTGTGAGAGAACTTGGTTTTGACATCAGGACTCCACTTTCTTGTACAAGGACCATATGAAATTGATACGTTCTCTGGGAATTGGTTTCCTGGGTCTCAGCAACTGTATTGATTAACTGTACTGATCAAGTTGATGGTAAAGCTAACACCACTACTCTGCCCAAGAGATGTTGAGTAGGACGCTCCCTGATGGCATTGGGTCTGCAGCGCATGCTCAGCAGCTGCTTCTCATTCAGCATCCTTGGATCAAGTCTTTTTATAATTAGACAACGTGAGCTTAGAGTGCCTTTGAGTTTTGGTGGTGGTGGTGCTATTGTTATTGAGCATGTTTTGGAAGACTTAGCTTACTCTTTGAGTATAACTGTCCCATTCTCTTCTGCCCTGGTGCTCAGTATCAGGATGGTCTAAACCAGTTTTTTTTTTTTTTCAGTTTTTCAACTTATGGTCCCATTTCACTCTAGAATGTCTTCATGCAATCCTGTTGCTATGAGTTACTTCTCTGTTGCTGTGATAAACCCCATGACCAAAAGCAACTTGGCATGGGTTAGGGGTGGGGCTGAGGGCCAGGACAGGTTTGTTTGGCTTCTATGTTCAAGTCGCAGTCCAAAAGTGTAGGAAGTCAGGACAAGAGCTCAAGCAGGGCCTGAGACATACAATGGAGGAATGCTGCTTATGAGTTTTCTCCTGGCTCATCATGCTCAGCTAGCTTTCTTATAAAGTCCAGGCTAACATGAGTAGGGGTGATGCTGCCCACAGTGGGCTGGGCCTTCCTACATCAATTGTCAAGCAAAACAGTGCTCCATGGACATGCCTACAGGCCAACCTAATTCTTCAATGGTGGTTCCTGCTTCCCAGGCGACTTTGTGTTGTATCAAGCTGGCAATAAAAACTAATGAGAACACCTGGGCATTAGGTATATAAAGCACTTATACAAATCAAATGTCTATTCATAATAAATCATAAAGTTTATTTAAAAATAACTTGTACACACCATTTTACCACTTATTACAGACAAAAGCACATTTGCATATTGATGAGGTGGATATGTTTACATAAATAATTTTTGGCTAAATTTTCATACTGAGTTACGTAGAATATCTTCAGCATGTTTTAGATTTTCATTGATTTTATAATTAACACTACTGAGATCCCCACTATGCATAAGCACAAAGTGGCAAAACTGTATTTAAGGACGTTTCAGAAGTCATTGGAAATTCTGTACTAATCCCAAGCCAACATTCATTTAATGATTTTTTTAATGCAGTTCAGAAACTCAGACATTAAAAACATCAAAACTAGACATTCTAAGACTGCCCAACCAAAGATAATTAATTTTAAATATAATGTACTAAGGAATGATGAGAGAAAAACCACTAAAGTGTTTGTTTTCTATAGAAAAGAATGTTCTATGGGCGTGGAAAGCTACAGTGTGAACACTGTAGTTCTTAACATCCCGTTGTCCTCTCTGAGCTGAGCTCTCCAGCGTTCACTCCTGTCACATGGCATGCTGACATATGCAGTGGGAAGACAGCAGTTGTACATCCAGCTGTGAAGTTGTGTGACCCCATCAGGGTGGGTGCCGACAGAAGGACATCAGATTCTATCCACTTGGTTTTAATTAATTTTTGGTCATTGCACATTCCGAAATCTCTTAACTGTTGTCAAGTTTTTCATTACCCCAGCATCTATTTTTTAAAAGCTGCATACTAAACCAGGTTTCCCTGAAACCTGTTCTACAGAACAGCAGCTTTTTGAAATGCTCCCTCATGAAAAGTTTGTGGTTTACAGTCAGTTACGTTTGGGAAACATCTACTCATTCATTTGGTGCAGGTTTGCCTTGTTGAAAAAGAACTGCAGAAATTTGAATGTCCCCTCTCTCTTCTGCAGAAACTCCTCTTTTAAGCTCTACGCTGTATCATATAATGTATTCTTTCTATGCATAAGTTGTTTTCTGATTTCCACTCAATTCTTTTGAGAGGATTTATTACTCATTTGTGTTGCCAGGCTCTGGTCACTCATCTGCTTACTTAGGGGATTTCAGAGGTAGCAAGGAGTTTTTGGTTTCTCTCTGTCTAATACAGTGTTGACCCAATTATCTCTGTTGCTGTGATAAAAAACAAAACAAAACAAAACAAAACAAAACAAAACAAAACAAAACAAAACAAAACAAAACAAAACAAAACAAAACAGCTCTGTGCAAACGCAACTTAGGAAAGAAAACCCTTTTCTTCTCCTCTTCCTACTTTTTCTCTTCCTCTTCCTCCTCTTCCTCCTCCTCTTGCTCTACCTCCCCCTCTGTCTCCTCTACCTCCTTCACCTCCTCCTTCTCTTCTTTCTTCTTACATGTCAGATCAAAGTCCACCATCAAGGAAAGTCAGGGCAGAACTCAAGCAGGATCTTGAAACAGAAACCATGGAGGAATCATCCTCTCTCTCTCTCTCTCTCTCTCTCTCTCTCTCTCAAGCTCATGCCTAGCTAGCTCCTTATAGCTCCTTATAGCTCAGAACTACCTACCTAAGAGATGTTTCCACCCACTGTGAGTCATGCCCTCCCATATCAATCAACAATCAACACAGGCATGCCCACAGGCCATTCAGATCTGTTTTTTTTCCCTCAATTAAGACTTCATTCTCTCGAGATTTTTTTCAACGTGTGGGTTGCAACCCTTTTGGGGATTGCATATCAGTTATTCTGCATACTAAATATTTGCAGTATAATTCATAACAGGAGATAAATTACAGTTAATGAAGTAGCAGTGAACCAGTGTTAAGGTTCAGGGTTGACACAACACAAGGAACTTTGTTAAACAGTTACAGCATTAGGAGGGCTGAGAGCTGCTGCTCTCGGGTGCATCTGTTTGACAGTTGAAGCTGACTAGGGCAAGCACCTAGCAAAGTTCTTGGTTCATGGGTTATGCACAAATATTTACTGCAATTTATGCAAGAAAAGAACTGTACCCAATGTTCATCAAGTCCCTAATGTGTGTCAAACATAAAACCTTTAAAGACTGTGGCTTATGGGAAGTTCTAAACTAGTCACTGGTGGACCTGAGTTTAACCCAGCTCGGTAGGTCTGACTTGGAAGCCGCCTTCTTTCCATTAAACAGTGCAGCATTAATCCAGAAAGCATCAGAGTTACATGTGGCTTCTGCTCCACTCTCCACTGTGAATGCCATGAACTTGAAGTGTGCGCTGGACTCATCTTCCCTACTTTTAAAATGAAGAATCGGACTCTATGGTCCCTGGTAGGATCTTTCAGTGCTACGAGGGGCCAATTTTATCCTTAAAAGAAAGATTATCCATCACCTTTCAGCGTGAGATTGTATACCTCAGAAACTCTAAATCCCTACTTGTGCTCTCTCTTTAAAATAAACAAAAGCCTTTTAGCTCCTTCTAGATGCTGTCCTTGTTAACCAGCCAGCCATGTTGGTGGCCTGTGGGGAGTTTGCTTGATGGGTTTCCAGTTGTGGAGCCTCTGCTTTTGGGAGCCTTAACCAGGTGTGCCACTAACAGAAGGAAGCAGGTCCTAAAACAGCCGATGAACTTTCTGTGGAAGGCCCCACCCCCTCTTAAAGCCAGGAGGGAAGTGTGGATGTGGGGTGAAAGGACTTATCTGGGTCTCTATTTTTTTTTCCATTTTTAATGTCCAAAGAGCTGAAGGGGTTTGCAGCCCCATAGGAGGAACAACAATATGAACCAACCAATAACCCCCAGAGTTCCCTGGTACTAAACCACCAACCAAAGAGTACACATGGAGGGACTCATGGCTCCAGCTATATTTGTAGCAGAGGATGGCGGTGTTGGTCATCAATGGGAGGAGAGGCCCTTGGTCCCAAGAAGGCTTGATGCCCCAGTGTAAGGGAATGCCAGGGCCAGGAAGCTGGGTTGGGTGGATTGGTGAGCAGGGGGAGAGGGGAGGAGATAGGGAGTTTCAGAGGGGAAACCAGGAAAGGGGATAACATTTGAAATGTAAATAAATGAAAGTATCTAATAAAAATCATATCTAACGGTCATTGAGATACATGCTAAAAAAAAAAAGGGTGAAATAGGGAAAACAAAAGGCATTTCCTTTGTCTGTCAAGAAGAGCGTAATAATTTAGCAGTCCTGTCTAGGGCCAGTGCTTTCTGCTCTTTGGAAGCTTCCTAGGAATGACAGGCTGTTTGGTCTGTTCTTAACAGATAGTCTTTGGGTTGTGGGATACAAGGAAATGGAGCAGCCAACACTTGACCTTCCCGTTACGGGAAGCCTGCTGGTTTACTCCATTCATCACACACTCTGTTCCTAAGTGAGGAGAAGCACCAGGGAGCCATGGCCTCTGGCAGGCTCCGCTCATTGTGCAATCCAGTCACATTGATGGTAACTCCCAGGGCGAAATGGTCCAGGGAGAGCTGCCAAGTGGAAAATGTACCTAGTCTCCAGGAGACCCAGATGGCACAGCGGCCTCCATTAGGGGAAACTTGTGGGCGTCCTTACTTCTCCATCTCTGACCCAGTTCATGGGTCCCTTTCTCAAGGTTTACACTTTGCTGTTGGAGCGAAGGGAGTGCTCTCTGCCCATGAGCTCATACAGCTAAACTCACAAAAATGTTAATCCGAGATCTATTCATTTGTGTCTTTGCCTTCACCAACACAGCACATGGAAATCATAATTTCTGAGAGGACAGGGGAGCAGTTTGGGCATTAAACCAAACTGCCACAAACGTGAAATATGAAAAACCTCCCTGGTATTCCCCTAAACGTTCATATCAGTGTAACCAAACTGCCACAAATGTGACATATGAAAAATCTCTAAAAACCTCCCTGGTATTCCCCTAAATGTTCATATCAGTGTAACTAAGATGCCAGTGAAGGAAGACAGAGAATGTCTTAAGGGATATTTTCATCTATCTTTTTGTTGTGCATAATATAAACCATCACAAGTTTAGCAGAATTAAATCCTTTGCAGAGGTTGAGCCTGAGCCATTCAGGCTCCTTAGAAGGCCGTGAGCAGACTTGGAGTTGAGTTCTGATGGAGACTGTGAAGTAGCCAGTCCCCAACACACCCAGGATCCAGGGTACAGCAGTCTGAACATTTGTCCCACAAAATGCAGATGTTGTCAAGCCATGCCCACTAACCAGGAGCTGAGATAGAAAGAGAAATGTGTTTATTAGTTCCTGGTGGCATGGAAGCTTGTACCAAGTTATTACTGCCTCTTCGTGTACCACCAGCACACACCTTCCCTAAACTGTAGAGTCATTGCTAGCTAGGAAGAAAATCATTCTAAAATGTAATCTGATATATGTCTCTGATTTCCATGTGGGTGACAGTTTTTTTACTATGTTTGTGGAAGCTTGCACATTTGTTGGTAATGGTACCATTAGTTTTGTCTTAATTTTCTTTATTTGGAATATAAGTGGTACACAGTCTTAACTGAGAAATGTGGTTTCCTGTCTGATAGGGAATCTGGTTTCATTTCAGAAGCAATTCCTAGATATACCACTAGAGGGCAGGCTGACCCTTTTACTTTTTGAACCAAGCATGCTTTTATACTAAATTTTTTTTCTTGGAAAAAAAAAATGGAATTAAAAAAAAATGGTGTGCATGTTATACACAGAGATAAGGCTAAAATCAATGTACAGATGTGATATATCCTCTCTCTCAATTAAATCTGTCTTTCTGTGTATTCATCCAGACATCCATTGTACATGACAAAAGAGAAAAGGATATATAAAAAAAATGAGTTAAGAGCCTATTTCATCTAAACATATTCATTTAAACATCTTTATTTAATTTATTATATATTTAAATTTTCATCTATTTCATTTAAAAATAGAATAGGGAGTCAGAGATCTCATTCATTGATTCATTCTTTCAGTATGTATTAGTGAAGTTAATGAACTGAACAAACTGGTTGTTGGCACTGTGCAGCAGCTAAGGAATCAGAACAGAATTTTGATGCATTGGGATGGGGAGAGGAGAAGAGAGGGGAGGAGAGGAAGGGAAGAGAGGGAGTTAGGAGAGGAGAGGGGGAAAGAGAAGAGAGGGAGAGAGGAAGGGGGGAGAAAGGGAGAATAAGAGTATGACAATATCTGTCTCATGGGATGTTTATGCTGAGTGCTTCTGAGGTGTGCTCTGAGAGGTGTAGTTTTAGAGGGAAAGGAGAGACACTATTAGGAACTGACAGTTTGAGTGGAGTGTAAAGTGTAAAGAGCCTGGCGACTCTAAGGGACAACAGAGAGCCTGGTCCCTAGAACATAGTCGTGGCAAACAGGACAGCAGCTGAAAATGAAGCCTTGAGGTGGAATTTTTAAGACCTTTTATACTGTGTGTTAGAATAGGAAAGTCACTTTTGTCAAGTCCTAGGTTCTACATTTACATGTGGGTGAGACCTTGCAGGGCTTTCTCAAGTCCTCTAGTTTCACCCTCGAGACCGTGAGATCCACTGACTGGTACTGTGCAGAGAAAGAAGCAGATCTGTGTTTCCAAAGCCCTGGGTGTGGCTGTTGAGTTGGATTTTAGGACATGGAGGGGCAGCTTGGAAGGTTAACCTCATTCAGGTCAGATGGCTTCAAGGTGCAGGCATGAAGGGCGAGCTTCAGTTGCTGGCCAGGAGCACTTGTACTGTACCTGTCTGTGCCAGTCGCCGCTTCTGCTGGAACCAGGGCTGCTGGGGCTCTCTCCAAACCAGCAGTTCTCAACCTAGGGTCCTGACACCTTCCGTAGTCCTGTATCAGATAACCTGCATATCAGCTGTTTACATTATGATTCATAACAGTCGCAATTGTGAAATAGCAATGAAATAATTTTATGGTTGAGAGTCACCACAACGTGAGGGACTGTGTTAAGGGGGCAGCAGCATTAGGAAGGTTGAGAATCACTGTTTTAAATGAATATTTACAGCTTGATGCTGCATGTGGTATCTAGGATCTTGTAAGTACACAGTAAATATTTCTCAAACAAATTACTGGGGAGGAAAAAGGTACCTATAACATATTACTGTATTACGTGACAACTGGACATCCTTTCCGTAGGTAAACCCAGTTTACATATGCCACCAGACAGTCGTGCCCATGCACAGGGGCAGTTTCTTACAATATCTATAGGTATCTATGTCATCCAACTGTGTGGGGTGTGGAGTTTTTGTTTGTTTGTTTTTGTTTTAGCTCATTGTCCTATCTGCTGTATAGATAATAAACAAAATTAAAAAAACATACAGTTTTCAAATTCAACAGAGGAAGTTCAAGGGTTGAATTGCTAACATTTGACCTGCCCTGACGCATAGAGCAGCCAGTTTTAGATGACCTAACTGGATACGTTCACCTTAGAGGACAAGGACACGGTTTGGTGGGGGCAGGGAGGCTTCTCTTCTGGAGGGACCATCCTCTGAGATGCTCTCTGAGAGAGTGCATCTGAGACTGTCACAAAGCATCGCCTAGAGACTGAAGCGCAGACTGTATGTCACTCGCCATAGAACTGTTGAGACATCTCATGACTCCAGTGGGGAAAGTGTTCCAGCTTTCAGGAAAATCTGGGAAATACAAAATCATTGAAAACTGCTTACTCAAGTCAAATTAATATTCCTTGGCCTAGTGAATAAGCTATATGGATCACTAGTTTTTCTGACGGTTTTATCCCTTAAAACATAATTATGGCTAACTTTTGATTGTATTAGCCCTTATATTGCAGGCCTTTCTAAAGTCCTTTGTAGTCCTGCTTGCTCGTAAATTGTGATGGCAGTTTTGCTCCTTCTCCTCCTCCTCCCCTTCCTCCTCCTCCCTCTCTTCCTTCCTTCTCCCATTCCTTCTGCTCCTCCCTCTTATTGTGCAGTGCATCAGATCTACTTCAGAAAGTCTTTATAGTAAAAATTTATTTTTCCAGTTGCAGAAATGTGGAACTGTAGGCCAGATACAAACACTGGAGGATGAGTAGAAGATCAATCAAATATTTAAGATAAATCAAATAATTAAATATCTCTTCATAACAAATGTATGATTGGGTAATTTCTTATTTCTCCCACAAATACAGGCTTTTAAACTTATCACTGCTAGACACATATGACTGCACTTTTCCCACCTCAGACTTGTGCTGCTCAGGTGGCTTGGCTCTTAAAGCTGGCCTCACAACAAACCGCATCACCTTTAACTGTCTCAAGTAGTGAAAACCTGTGGCCATTATGGTGTGGAACAAGGCTTCCTTTTTGATGTTCTGTTCTGAGCCCATCAAGTAACATTAGACCCCATCTTGTTGAATATAATATTATGGTATCGTGATTTTTCTGTGAGATCCTAGTGTACCAGAGGAATGGCTTACTCTTCATAGTTGGAATGCCAAAAACCAATGCTTTTCTCCTCTCAGGGTGAAACAATGGCAGATGGTCTCCAAACTGGGGAGGGCAAAGAATAAGATTGCCTTACAAATCTGGCAAGATCAGCCACACCAGGAAAACCAAACCCACTGATGTTTTATGGCTCTGACTTTATGTGAGCGCCCGGGATCAAAGGGCTCAAGTCCCCCTGGACCACAAGGTTCATAGTTCATGGCAAAAACTCATCAAAAAGAACACTTTAGTCGTTTAAACTTTTCATTTTAATCAGCCTCAGTAATAAAAGAGCCTTTAGGTGTCCAAAAACATTCTGCAAGATCAAGAGGTTGTTTGCTCATTTCTCGACGCAGCTTTCTTATTGGATCCATACAGTGCCTGTGGCCTCAGAGTGTCAGAGGACCATTGCCTCCACACCGTCTGCCCTCGTGGGATGGTTCCTTTCGGTTCTTCTAACTGTGCATTATGTGATAATAAATTATGGCACCTGACGGAAGGGCTGTAAAATTTTCACACCGTTTATCAAGCCCCTTCAGCCGTTTAAAGCTAGGTCTCTGACAGCAAGGCAGTGACTTAGTGTTTAGACAGAAACACAGTCTACTGCTCTGTGCTTTGGCTAGCACCAGGAAACAGCTCTGCCGAGGAGAAAGGACACAAGACTCGAGCATCAGAAGATGCAAACAGAGTCACCGACTGCCCGCCCGCCCGCCCAGACACTAGGCACAGTTGCGCTTTTTGACAGTACCTCCGCCACATTCCCTTCAGAGTGCACAGGGTGAGGTTTGTGAAGTTGCTAATGCTGCAGAAAGAACAGTGGAGTTGCCGGTTCCTTTCCTGGAAGCCGTCGGCCATACTCCTGCCATGTCTTTTCCATCCATTCAGGTTCAGCTTTGCCCCACTCTCAGCTTTCCCTTAAGTGGCTTTAGTCACTTGGCCTCGTCGCTTAGGGATTTCATGTTTACTTCTGCCCTGGGAACTTTCCACGCGTGTGTTTGGATTCGTGTCTTCCCCTGGGTTCCAACATTGCATGTCTGACTTTTGCTGGAATATCGGGGAAGGTTTTCAGTATCTCGTTCTAAAACTATCAAAGCCAGAGCACCTGAAAACCAGTAAGCCTTGGGTTTAAGGGGCTCCACCTCGTTGTTTAGCGCCCCCTTCTGGTTCATAGCATGATTTACAGAAGCGTCTATCCATAGCTGCCCTGTCTATTTGAGGTTTCACCATTTTTTCCTAGAAGTCACACCACAAATCTCGGATGCATCCTTAACATCCTTTTCTCTGTCAGCCAACGTTAGATTGGGGATGGCTTCAAGGAGTGGACCCTTTCCCTATCCCTACTGAACCAATGGCCACTGATAGATTCTCGGAAGTTAGAAAGCACTGTGTAACCCCTGAGAAGCCCTAATGGAGAGTTCTAAGCCCAAGGTCACATAGTTCCAGAGTATTCTTGATGGCTAAATGATGCTACTTGTAGCTCCCTAGTCCTCTGATGTACACATCCTTCCGACAGCCTCACTCAATCATGTGAGTTTAGTTAGCGCTTTAGCCTAGCTTACACACATCCAAGCCCTTAGTTCATTACCAGTCACTAGTAGCCATCTCCAAAGGCTCATGGTTCCCGCTTAGGCTGGTACGTAGAACCTTCAGACTTCAGCTTCCTGCCTATTTTTCTTTATAACATCACCACTGGCCTATAACTCCCACTCTCCTTCATTGCGTTTGGATTTATGGAGTCCAGTGAGAGCTCACCGGGATATATAAAATATTTTCCTTCTCTGAAAGCGTGGGCTCTTCCTACTGTACTTACGCACCAAACAGACTCTTGAACATTGTGAGCACATTCTTGTCTACTTTTCTGTACCTGTCACCTTCAGTGCCTGCAGCAGGAGGGATTGATGTCTTTAACAAAGAGTAGACAGTTGTACTTTTCAGCACAGTAAGACATACATTAATATGCCGGGCGTGGTGGCGCACGCCTTTAATCCCAGCACTCGGGAGGCAGAGGCAGGCGGATTTCTGAGTTCGAGGCTAGCCTGGTCTACAGAGTGAGTTCCAGGACAGCCAGAGCTATACAGAGAAACCGCCCCCCCCCCAAAAAAAACAAAAATAAAAACAAAAACAAAAAAGACATACATTAGTAAGTTAACCACAGTAGTTTTTTTTTTTCTTCCCCTATGTTAGAATAGTCAGTGCTTTTCAAATTCAGAGACAACATGAAAAAGTAGTGGAAAAACTATCTTCCCAGAAAGGTTTTTTGTTTTTGTTTATTTTGGTTGTTGTTGTTGTTTTTGAGACATTTTGACAATTTGTAATTTTTTTACTGGTAGAATGGTGTTTGCACCTTGAGGTCGTCTTAGGTGGATAATTATCATACATTCTGGATTTGGACAGTTAGTGTGAGTGGACTTATATTAGCTAAGGTGTCTGTCACATGTCTGTGTCCATTTGTGAATTCTTTATAGATGAAAAACTCAAAGCTGTTGTAGGGTGTAGCTTAAAGGCTGTCTTTTTCTCTACATATAATGGAGATGACACACATCCAAAAGGAATAAGGTTACCATAGATAAAACAACCAACCACCCTTTGAGGGTCGTTGTGGACTGGTTACAACCAGTTAGCAACAGGTGAGCCCAAGATGACATGACAGAAGCATTGTGAGTGAAAGCTAAGTGCTCTCCCAGTCCATTGCTCCGTCCCAACTGTCACATGGACCTGTGGCTGAGGAGGATGGAGGAAGCTCTGGTTTCACAGTAAGTGGAACAAAAGCCATCATATAGCCTACACTGGAGGATGATGCTGAGAACACACTGTCTGACATTTAAACATACAAGTTTAGAGACAATGTTTTCAGACAGATAAACAGAACTGGGCACATTTCTGTTAGGAATTCACAAATCAATTGAAGAAGAACGTGGCCACATCTTTGAACCATTTATTTCGATTAATTTTTTAAAGCAAATAATTATTCTTAAGGTCAAAATTTATTATGTGTTTTCCCCTCCACTCTCAGTCTTCATCACGTGTGGATTGCTTTATAAGTCTCAGATGAACGTCTATAGATTGGTGAGCTGTGGCTAAGTATTCACATTAACTGTTCTTTTTACCTCAGACTCAAATCTTGGATTCCAACAGCATCACCTAGTCGTAGCTCATTAGCAACCTCATTACCTAGAAAAGAGACAGAGAGCATGCCAGCCATTGGTAATTAATACCTCTTGGAATTCACTCCCCTTCAGTTTTCCCCCAAACGCTACATCCAGGCACTTCCGGTTGCAAAAGATTTTTAAGAAAAACATTACCCTGGCATCAAGAGAATATTACTGAAGACTGCTAGAGGATATTCACAACAATCCTGAGATCATAAAACCAGTTATACCCAGGCAGGGGAAGATGTTTCCTCCTTGATGAACTCTGTCTGCACAATTGGATTATTAGTATTTTCATCACAGATAGGCCATGTTTGAACTTAATGATACATTATTATTATTATCTATGAATAATTAGTTAAAAGCCTGAAAAAAGTAACATGAAAGCAAACAAAAATGAGAAACTGATTCGGAATAGTTTCGTTTTGTTTTGTAACAAATATAGTTGAGATTGGGTTGTTTTAACAAAATTTGGAAGAAAAAGTGATCTTCTTGCCAATCTCTATAAAAATCAAAATTCTTTTCTTCCAAACACCTCAACTACCCTAACCAGTTTCATATGCTGTGTCAATACCACATTCAAGTGCATGCAACCAGAAAACCTTCTCTGGTTCTGATGCACAGTGCAGGAAAGGGGATGGTCCAACTTGGAATTCCTAGTAATCTAAATATTTAGAATGTGAGTGGTTTGTAATTGTTTAGAGCAGATAACTGGCATAGTCACTTGGTCAGCTCATTTTCTCCTGAAGGGTACATGGTAGAAGACTGAGAAGTTATCTCTTGCAGCTGACAGACCCATTTTATAAGACAGCAAAATGGCCATCATGTGGAACAGCATAGCTGTCATGTGCTTTGATGGAACCTGACAAGGTTGACCATCTTTCCTTAGCTAGTTATTAACTTTCTTATGACATGTGAAGGAGTTACAGCTGGACTTTCAGGTAAGACTGCCCCCATCTCTGTACCCTGTTCATATGTGCAGCTATAAAGTCTAAGATGGGTTGTGGGGGGGAAAATGGTAACCATCCATAATCCTCTGTCACAATAAATTTGAAATGATATCTAAACATTGGGCAGAATTAAGATATATGATGAAAACCTTCTGTACATTATACTTCAGTTTTGATCAGCTAGAAAATAAGACTTATTTAAATTCATGTCATCTACTTAACTTAGGCTAAAAACTGGTCTTGTAGCAATTATCCTTTGAAAAAGTACAAATGACAGAGATGGGTATCAATCAGAATTGATAAAGTTTAATGAAGAGAGGAGGGAGGAAGGAGAATGTGGTTTGCCAGGAGAATAGAATCAAGTCAAAATGAGATCTGATCCCATGTTCTTCTGACAGCATCTTCCTAGAGTGGCATTTCACGTGAATCTCAGTGTTCCAACAAGGATCACCAGCCATCTAGTAATCAAAGCCCACGTTCTGCCAAATCCAACTTATTATCTTAACTGTTTAAGGCATCAAACACCCGAGGTTTATAAATATATAATTAAAGCCCCTACTTAAAAATAAACCTAGATGGAAGATTTACATTTTTTTCTTAATTCATGTTTATACAAAGAACAGATCTGTTTTTAAATAGTACATCAGTTCCCTTTGAGCTCAAATAAATTGGTGTGACACTTGGCTAAAACCATTTCTAGAAACAATGGGTATTGATGCCCCATGGTCAAGAAACACTTTCTGTGGAGTTTTAGAATTGTGCTGTCACTCAGAACGAACTGTTGTGTGGCCACACTGCTGTCTGCTGGCTGGGTTGCTGTGGATTCACTTGAGAGCTTGTATCCTACGAGTTCTAAACATGCAAGGATCCTATATAAAGCAATCCAACTCAAGAAATACTTCTGTCCCATCTTAGATAGACCCCTAGATGTCCATGCTCTGGTAAACTAAATTACTTTTGTACAGAAACTTAGAAATATTCTTTTCACTACAAAGGGGGGAAAAAAAGCCCTCATCACTCACATTGTATTGCATGCTGTGTTCACCATGGTGAAAAACACTGAGAAAAACAATTGAAAGCGAGAAAAGATTCCTTTGGGCTCACAATTTTAAAAGTTCCTGATAGGCCAGATTTATTATTGTGGTCCCAAGGGTATGGTGGACCAAAGTCCACCTCATCAGTAGATGGGAAGCAGAGCAGCACAGGAAGGGACCAAGACAAGATATAGACCCTGAGGATGTACCTGCAGCCTCCACCTAGCCCTCATCTTCAAAGCTTCTAGGCCCTTCCTAATGCTGCCACAGGGAAACCAAGGATTCAATAAGAGAACCAGGGCCGGGTGGATGGATTTCTTGTCCAAATCATAGCAGGTGCTATGTCAAGGTTCTTTTTGTTATTCAAGGCATTTCTATGCCCATTTTCAACTTTTTTTTTTTTGTGCGTTCTAATGAAAGAGAATTGGGAACTACAACAATCAGTGTGTGTGTGTATGTGTGCACACACACATTTAAAATAGCTGAAGTATATTCATCAAAGTGAATACTTTCATTCATTAACGATGTTAGAAGAACAGTGTTCTGAAAATTCTTAAACAGAAGTGTGGCATCTGTTCACAGTTATGGCAATATTTGGTGTACTGAAAAATGTTTATTTTGACCGATTCTGGGTCACTTCGTTTGTTGACTCTCTTCTGGGCCCTGTGTGTATTATATAATAATTTAGCTGGAGAGATCAGTAGACAAAAAAAACTCAATGCTGTCTGTATGAGATGGACCTAGAACTTTGGACATCTGAGTGCTAGGATTTCATGAGATTTGGAGAAAAGATCATTGCCGCCATCAGCTGTGTCCTTACCAGCTATGGGCTTGTTGAAGACCGATTGCTCTTCATAAGGGTGTGTCAGCTCCGCATATAACAGTCCTTTCATGGACACTACTCAGTCACCACCCCTCCCTTTTCCTTTTACTAAGTGAGTTCAGTGCTCCCAAGCAAAGTAACTAGAAACTTCTCAGGACTGAGGACATTGGAAAACTCTTCCTTAAGTCAGCAGTATATGCTCTAGGGGTACATAAGAGAATGAGAGAAGAAACATGACCTCAAGAAGTTGACACGTAGGTGGATGGTAGAATACAAGAGCATAGGAGGTAGAGTAGTCTTAGACATAGCAAGAGGACCAAGATTCTAAAATCACCATAGAAATCTAAAGTTCCAAAGGAGAATGGGGGCGGGGGGAGGTGGATATCTAGCAAGCTGGGTAATTTGAGAGTGCCTTAAGCTATTTGTATGAGAATCTTCAGTACAGTGGCAGCCTAAGCTAGACCTTTGAGAAAGTATGCACAGGGGTTTGTAAACACCACAGGAATCTATAGAGTCCTTTGTAGCAGTGTTTGTCTGTGAACATAGTAGCAGTTTTATCTAGATAAGGGAGCAATTATGAGTCCCAGGGTTATGTGTTTTGGTTTGTTCTTTCTTCTTTCTTTCCTTCCTCCCTCTTTTCTTCCTTCTTCCCTCCTTCCTTCCTTTCCCCTTTTCCTCCTTTTTTCCTTCAAACACCTCCAAGGTAAAAAGAAACAAAAAATGCTTCAGAAAAATCTCAATAGAACGTGTCACCTGCATACAAGTTATCCTGGCTTGCTTGTTGCATGTACAGTACAATAGAAACATCCATCCTTGTCGTGTACATATTGAATTTAATGTAAGTTGTGTAGTAAAGAATGGATTTTATTTAGCCACAGTGTTTTCAGTGTCTCCTATGCTACCATGTAAGCATAAAACATAAACATTTATATAGGGGACTTCTGGGTCATTGTCTTAGCTTATGGATGAATGTGAATGTTCATCCCCAGCAGACTGTTAGTTATACCTGATATTATATAAGCCACACAATGGGATATTTATTTATTTTTAGTTTTTCTGAAGCTTGTTCTAAATGCCTTTCATTTTCCATGAAAACTGTACTGGGAAGCAAGGCAAGCCACAGCATCCTAGTTTTACAGATTAGGAATTTTGCAAGAACGAGAAGCAAATGATACTGATAGAATTATAGTCTTCATCTTGGATCCCTAAAGTATATGAGGCAACTGATTTAATTGCACTGGGGAGCAATTCTGTCTATTTTGATTGGTGATTTTCTATGTAACTAAGGAAAAAAAATGAACATGATGTTTAGAAGCCAATTTTAAAAACCTTATGCACGCTTTTATACTAATGCTGATGTATTCTTAAGGCTGGATTAAGAGAAACACTAATAAAAAAATCAGGCATGATATTGCCACTCCAATTATTATGAGTTCATTGCAACTGCTCCTTTTTACACTCAGGCTTCTCAAAAATGGGCCCATCCACAGCCACCCTGAGATTAGGGAAGTCTTCAAGGAGTGGGCCCTACCCCTGCTGGACTAGTGGCCACTGATAAATTCTGGGAAGTTAGGAAGCACCCCCATCAGCTGTGTAGCCCCTGAGGAGCCCTAATGGAGAGTTCTACGCCCAGGCTCACACAGATGACTCTGCTTAAACTCACTGGGTTTATAGAAGCAGATGAATATGGCAAAGGGACTTGTAGGGAGGAGCTAGGGTTAATAGAGATGAGAGAGAGACAGGAATAATGAGAGAGTAATCAGAATGGAATGTATACTTGTGTGAAAATAGCAACACAACAATTTTTTTAAAAACTTGTTAAGTTGATAGATTATGTTAGATTTATTTTCCTTTCAGAATTTTGGAAACTTTTTGAAAAATAATTTATTCTCTTATATAGTACATCCCAACCACATGGTCCCCTTCCTCCCTCTGTCCCTCACCTCTTTCATCCCCTACTACTTTCTCCCTCCTCACCCATTCCTCCTCTTCCCCCTAAGAAAAGGGCAGGCCTCCCATGGATGTCAACCTAACTTGGTATATCAAGTTGTAATAAGATTAGGCACCTCCACTCTCATGGAGGCTGGATGAGGATCCAATAGATCCAATAGACAGAGGCCTCAAAAGCAGACAAACATACCAGAAACGGCGCCCCCCACTCCCTCTATTAGGAGTCCCACAAAAACATGCTACACAACTATAGCATATACACAGAGGGCCTAAGTTAGACCCATGCAGGCTCCTGATTTTCTGTTCCGTCTCAGTGAGCCCCTATGGGTCCAGATTTGTTGATTCTGTGAGTTTTCTTGCCCTGTCCTTGACCCCTCTGGCTCCTACAATCCTTCCTCTCCCTCTTGAACAGGATTCCCCAAACTCCTAGAAGAACTTAGCAGTTGGTTCTTTTGGATATTTACTAACCCTCATTGGACAATTCTTTGTAACTTGCATAATAGTCAGTTTCAGTTTCCTACCTGGTTCTTAAGGAAAAAAAAAAAAAGAACAAACAAAACAAAGCAAACCAACAAACAAACCAAACGAGTAAAAAAATACTCAAGCCAAAAGCTTGAAGTGTACAAACCCAGCATAATTTAGTCTCAAATGGAACCATATGACAGTTCCAAAATGTAACTGTCATACAGACGGGGCATCAGCTACAGGATGCCCACGCCCCTCCCCTGAAGATAAGTGGGTGAGTCACTAAGACCAAATATTAAAGTGATTCCTGTAGCTAAGAGTCTGTCAGTTTTAAGGCTTAGACAGTTGCTCATCAGCATGCATGAGCTCTGGAGTGAGTGAGGAGTGATACCCCTTGGACTAGTTGAGCAGTAATATGGCGCAAAGTCCCAGTCCTCCTTTCTTGCTGCAGAAAAGATTAGTATGCTGCATTTTTGCCTAAAAGGCTCCAGTCCTGTTCTTGCCCATTAGGCTTAGAGTTACATTTTGGAAAAATGAAGACTCAAAATTATTTTCATAAATATTCCATTGTGCATTCATCCTATGACCGATATTCTATTTGGTGACTTAAAAATTAGATGCAAAATGCTATCAAAATGTCCCTTGAGTAATTATTTTCCTTTTAATTTATTTCACAGAATACATGTTGATTACAATCTTGTTCTGTGCCTCAAGTACAAACCCCAACATTATTTTCATTGTTTAACTTCCCCACTACTTCTGTGACTATCCCTAGTTATAGTTGCTTACTTTGAAAGTTTGTGACTGAATGTTTAGAACTACCACCTTCCAAAACTATGTCTAAACCAACCTGCACCATATATTTGACTACAGTTGTGTTTTAACACCTTAATGAGTCTGTCTGACCTCATGAGAACATTTGATAATGAAGGTTAGGGCTCTTTATACAGACTGCATAATGCTGTGCCCTAAGCTGTTACGAAGTTTTCATAACTAAAGCTGTCTGCATTCAAGGGTATATGAAAGAAAGATAAGAAGTCTAGTGTGTGTGGAAATTATTAATGTAGAGCTAGAGGAAAGATCATGGATTAAATTTTAAATATCTAATTTTAAACAATAAAATGAAGCTTAGAGAAAATTTAAAACTTGGCAAAGGGCAAGGAGCTCATGACTGACGTATGCAGAAATGGGATCTAGCTCTGCTGATCTTTTTGGCCAATTCTTTTCTTCCATTTACATTGAAACCATTCAAGTTTTAGCCTGTTGGTTGTTTAATGACTCTAGCTACTTTTCAGAAGAACAGAGAGAAAGTGTTTTCAACCAAGGGTCTCTGATAAGAAAGTATCTTTATTTTTGTTTTGGTAGTTTGACATCTTTTTTTTATTATTATTAGGTATTTTCCTCATTTACATTTCCAATGCTATCCCAAAAGTCCCCCATACCCTCCCCCCCACTCCCCTACCCACCCACTCCCACTTTTTGGCCCTGGCGTTCCCCTGTACTGGGGCATATAAAGTTTGCAAGTCCAATGGGCCTCTCTTTCCAGTGATGGCCGACTAGGCCATCTTTTGATACATATGCAGCTAGAGTCAAGAGCTCCGACTAGGCCATCTTTTATACATATGCAGCTAGAGTCAAGAGCTCCGGGGTACTGGTTAGTTCATAATGTTGTTCTACCTATAGGGTTGCAGATCCCTTTAGCTCCTTGGGTACTTTCTCTAGCTCCTCCATTGGGGGCCCTGTAATCCATCCAATAGCTGACTGTGAGCATCTATTTCTGTGTTTGCTAGGCCCCAGCATAGTCTCACAAGAGACAGCTATATCAGGGTCCTTTCAGCAAAATCTTGCTAGTGTATGCAATGGTGTCAGCGTTTGGAAGCTGATTATGGGATGGATCCCTGGATATGGCAGGGATCTGACATCTTAAGAGGTATTTAAGTAGGAAAATATATTAATCACTGAAATTGGACGATAAGGTGTATGCTAGACTCATGTCTGTCTCTCAGTAGCCATTTACTTGATATGTCTTTACTTCTCTTTCCTTATCTGGGAAATAAAAAAAATTAAAGCCAGTGTTCTGATTGTTGCCAAAATTACACACATTAAGTGGTATATATTACTACTCACCACTAATATGGAGTTACTTTGGTTAACTTACTATTTTGTTAGTCATTTGATAACCATTCAAAATGGTATTGTGGAAGGAAGATGAGTCTTGCTACCTAAAAGGATTCCAATTCTTTTCTGACCATTTCCCAGTCCTGGGCTCTGGTACAGGTTGGAGCATCACCCAAAAGCTGTGCTTCCCTGAATTACAAGAGCTAGAATAAGGAAATGAGGAGTCATGGCGGTGTGCTCAGCTTTCCTTGTTGGTTTCTTTCCTTGCACATATCCAGTATCAGCATTGCTTTCATAGATAGCCCATGTATTCACTCTCCGGCATTTCATGTATTGGGATCTGCTCCCACATCAGCCTAAGTGAACTTTTCATTGCTTTGAATGTTCTTTGCCACTCCCCCTTTGCCCCCATGCTGTCTCTCTCATTCTTAGTAAGTTCTCATTATGGTGATGTATCAGATGTGCCTCATGTTTCGGAGTGTCCCTGAGATGCCCTTTTGGTTGTAACTTGATGTGCTTTTATTTCTGATAAGAAAAAAAAAATTACTGATAATAGTTAATTAAAACCAGCTATTGGCAATTTATGCCTTTTTACAAACCCAATGCCATTCTTTTCATTGATAGAGACTTTTGATTTTACTGTGGCTAAGGTAGGACAGTTAAATAAAGGGCAGTTGTGGAGTTGGTGTGGCTATCAAAATGAAACACAAGAGAAAAACCCAGTCGACCATATTCAGTACAGTAGGAGCACCATCTTCTGGCCTTACCAAAGCACTCCTTGAGAACGCAATCTCATTCGTTTCCAGCCTTCCATGTCTTTCATGGTCCACTTTCCTTGGCTTCCTTTTCCTCTGCTCCCCTCTGTTTACACTGTGCTTCTCTGAAGTAGTGAAGCCTTTCTGTCCTTCTGCATAGTCCCTGGCAACTATCTAGCTTTCCCCCAACACAAGGATGGAGAATTTGGATGCATCCCTTGAAAAGCCTAACTTGCTTCAGTCACATAGCAGGTAACCTGACTTTTTACTGAGCTGGCAGCACCAATGGGAGACAAGGCTTATAACAACAGCAAAATGTTAATGGATCGCTTTTTCCCACTGTGCTGGCTCTAACCTGATGTCTGTCATCAGGAGGCATTTTTCCACCTTCTCTTTGACAGACATGCCGGTGGTGGAGACCAGACAAGTAAACGTCTCCTTCTGTTGCTTGGGTTTCAGTACAGTGTGTTCTTTCGATGATATCTCTGAAAGGTAGTACTATGGAGGATATTAAAAAATAATGAGGATTTGGTAGGGGAAGGGAAAACCAGGCCCAGAGGAAACTGGGGGCATTGTGTAGAGCCCAACTCCTAATCAGATTAGAATCACAAATGTGATTCAGTTCTCACTGATGTGGGGATAGCCTTGGAGTATACTATACAGAGCACATGTATCTACATTGTATATTTTGAACTATTGAAACAACACAGTCAACACTAACTTTGAGAAATATGTTCATTTTAGAAATTGAGTTTTCTAGACCAGGGAACAGATCAGAAGTGATGTCATCATGTCTGTTAAGAGTTTGCATCAGGGACAGGGTGGTGTCCCAGTTGCAGGCTCATCCCAGTTGCAGCCCTCACCCCCACTTTCAATGCCCCCTGTAGATTTCACAGATCATCCCCTTCTGACTTTGCAGAAATCAGCACCTAGACCTATAATCACCTCAAACTCAGATGCCTAGGTACCAGCATAAAAATATAATCAGTAATAGCCAGGGCAATGTGTCACCACTAGAGCAGGCCCTGAATATTCCAACATAGCAGAAGCACACACACAAAAATACCTTAAACCCTCCTATATGAAGATGATAGAGGTCTTTAAAGAGGAAATGAACAAATCCCTTAAAGAAAGCCAAGAAAAAACCCAAGTGAACAGTTGAAGGAAATGAATAAAACTGTTCAAGACCTGAAAACGGAAATAGAAGCAATAAAGAAAAAACAAACTGAGGGAATTTTGGAAATACAAAAATTTAGGAATTTGAACAGGAACTATAGAGGCAAGCTCACCCACAAAGTACCAGAGATGGGTAAAAGAATCTCAGGCATTGAAAGTGCAATAGAAGCATATTGGTCAAAGAAAATCCTAATCTAAAAAATTCCTGGCACAAAACATCCAGGAAATCTGGGACATTGTGAAAAAAACCAAATCTAAGAATAATAGGAATAGAGGAAGGAAAAGATTCCCAGATCAAAGGACCAGAAAATATTTTTAACAAAATCATAAAAGAACATTTTTTTCTAACCTAAAGAAGGAGATGCCTATAAAGGTACAAGAAGCATACAGAACAACAAATAGATTGGACCAGTAAAGAAAATCCTCCTGCCACATAATTCACAAAACACTAAACATACAGAACAAAGTAAGGATATGAAAAGCCCCAAGGGGAAAATACCAAGTAACATATGGAGGAGGACCTGCTAGAATTACACCTGACGTCTCAATGGTGACTCTAAAAGTCAGAAGGGCCTGGTCAAATGTGTTGCAGATGCTAAGAGACCACAAATGCCAGGCCACACTACTATACCCAGCAAAACTTTCAATCACTGTGGGTGGAGAAAATAAGATATTTCCTGATAAAGTCAAACTTAAATAATATCTGTCTACAAATCCAGTTGTACACAAGGTGCTAGAAGGAAAAGTCCAAACTAAGGAGGTTAAATACATCCATGAAAACACAGGAAATCATTTAACACTAGCAAAACTAAAAGAAGCACACACACACACACACACACACACACACACACACACACACACTAACAACAACAACAACAAAATAGCAGGCATCAATATTCACTGGTCATTGATATCTCTCAATATCAGTGGTCTCAATTCTCCAATAAAAAGACACAGACTAACAAAATTAATGAGAAACCAGAATCCATCTTTCTACTGCCTCCAAGAAGCATACCTCAATGTCATGGATACACATTACCTCTGGATAAAGCATTGAAAAAAGCTATACAAATCAAATAGGTCCAAGAAGCAAGTTGGTATAGCCATTTTAATAGCTAACAAAACAGACTTCAAACCAAAACTAATCAAAAGAGATGGGGAAGGACACTTAATACTCATCCAAAGAAGAACTACAAAGATGACATTTTAATTTTTAACATCTATGTCCCAAACACAGAGACACTCACTTTTATAAAAGAAACTCTACTGTAGCTTAGATAACGCATTGACCCTCACACACTGATAGTGGGAGACTTCAATACCACACTTGCCTATAGACGGGTCATGGAGACAAAACTAAACAGAAATACTGGAATTAACAAATGTTAGTTATAAACCATATGGACCTAATAGATATTCACCCAAACACAAAAGAACATATCTTCTTCTCAGTACCTCTGGGCACTTTTTCCAAAATTGATCACATACTCATGAAGCAAGTCCAAACGAATACGAGAAAATTGAAATGTATCTTATCATCCCACTGCAGATTAAAGCTGGGCATCATCAACAGCATCATCAACAGCATCATCAACAGCATCATCAACAGCAGACACAACAGAAAGCTTAGAAACTCATGGGAACTGAACAACTTTCTGCTCGATGAAAAAATGGGTGAAGACAGAAACATAGATATTAAACACTTTCTAGAATTCAATGAAAATGAATGCACAGCACACCTAAACTTATGGGACCGGAATGGAAGCAGTGCTATGAGGAAAATCCATGGCATTAAGTGCCTACATTAAAAAAAAGGACTGATCTCATACTGGCACCTGAAATCTCTAGAACAAAAAGAAATAAGGATGCTCAACAGTAGTTGATAAGCAATAATCAGATTGAGAGCTGAAATTAATCAAATAAAAATATAGAGGACAGTACAATGAATCAGTGAAACAAAAGTTGGTTCTTTGAGAGAAAGAACAGACAAACCCTTATCCAAATTAGCTATAAGGCAGAGAGAATATCCCAAAATAAATAAATAAGAAATGAAAAGGGGGGCCACAACAACAGACACCAAGGAAATCATAAGGACTTACTTAAAAAAGATGTGTTCCACCAAATTGGAAAATGGGCAACTTGATACATACTACTTTCCAAACTTAAATCAAAATCAGGTAAGTACTTTAAACAGACATATAAACCTATTGAAATAAAACCAGTGATTAAAAGTCTCTCAAACGAAAAACCCAGGGCCAGATGTTTTTAGTACAGAATTTTACCAGACTTTTAAAGAAGAGTTAGTACCAACACTCCTCAAATTATTCCACAAAATAGAAACAAAAGAACAACTACCCAACTTGTTTTACGAGGCCACAGTTACCCTGATACCTAAACCACATAAAGACTCAACAAAGAAAGAGAATTACAGACCAATTTAATGAATATAGATTTAAAAGTTTTCAATAAAATACTAGCAAACTGAATCTAAGAACACATCAAAGAAATCATCCACCATTGTCAAGTTGGCTTTAGCCTAGAGATGCAGTGATGGTTCAGTATATGAAAATCAGTAAATGTAATTCACCATATAAGCAAGCAATAAGAAAAATATCCACATAATCATCTCATTAGATTAACTAAACAAACAAACAAACAAACAACAACAACAAACCCAAACCCAAAACCAAAACCAGTAGCCCTTCAAAAAAGAAATTGAAGAAACTATCCAAAGAAAAATTCCCCATGCTCATAGATCAGTAGGACTAACACAGTAAAAATGGTCATCTTACCAAGAACAAAAACAATCTACAGATTCAATGCAATCCCCATCGGAAATCCAACTCAATTCTTTACAGAACTTGAAAGGACAATTTTCAACTTCATATGAAATAACAAAATACCTAGGATAGCTAAAATAATCCTGAACAATAAACAATGAACAGGTATCACCATCCCTGATTTCAAGTTGTACTACAGAGCTATAGTGATAAAAACTATGTGGTATTAATATAAAATAGACACACTGATAAATGAGATCGAATTGAAGGCCCAGACATAAATCCACCCATGTATAGACATCTGATTTTTGATTATGAAGCCATAAATACACACTAGAAATAAGAGAATGTCTTCAACAAATGGTGCTAATCAAATTGGATATCTGCATGTAGAAGAATCCAAATTCATCCAGCGTAAAACTAGATATATTAAACCTGATAGAATAGAGAATGGGAATAGCTTTGAATGAATTGGCATAGGAGACAGATTTCTGAACAGAACACTGTTAGCATAGACACTAAGATCAATAATTAGTAAATGGGACCTCATGAAAGTTAAAAAGCTCAGACAGGCAAAGGACTCTGCCAAAGAAAGTAGCAGGCTACAGCATGGGAAAATATTTTTACTGATTCCATACATTATAAAGCACTAGTATGCAAAGAACTCAAACTTAATATTTAAAAATCCAGTTTAAAAAGTGGTACAGATCTACATAGAGAGAATTCTCAATAGAGAAGTCTCAAATGATTGCAAACAACTTAGAGAAATATTCAACCTGCTTAGCCATCAGGGACATGAAAATCAAAACTACCTTAAATTTCCATATTACTCCTGTTGGAATGCCTAAAATCAGTAAGGCAAGCAACAGCTCATGCTGGCAAAGATATAGAGCAAAGGGAACATGCCTCTATTGCTGATGGAAATGTAAACTTGTATAGAAACTGTGGAATCAATATGGTGGTTCTTCAGAAAATTGAGAATCTATCTACCTCAAGTCCTAGCTATACCACTCTTGGGCATATACCCAAAGGAATCTACAGCCTACTAAAAGTTGCTCAACTATGTTCATTGTGGCTTTATTTATAATAGCCAGAGACCTAGATACCTCTCAACCAAAGAATAAAGAATATGTGGAATATTACTGGACTGTTCAAAACAAAACTGACATCATGAAATTTTCAGGCAAATGGGTGGGATTAGGGAAACGTCATTCTGAGTTGAATGATCTAGAGCCAGAAAGACAAACATGGTATATACTCACTTGTACGTGGATGCTAGCTGGTAAGGAAATGATAACCATGCTACGATCCAAAGACCTGAAGACATTACATAAAGAGGAGGGCTTGTTGGGGGGAGGGGTCCGTGTGAGAAAAAAAAAAGAATCTGCATCAATCTCATAGTGATGGCTGATAACTGACACTCTGAGGTCTTGAAGTTTATGC
This sequence comes from Mus caroli, assembly GCF_978045245.1. Classification (NCBI taxonomy): domain Eukaryota; kingdom Metazoa; phylum Chordata; class Mammalia; order Rodentia; family Muridae; genus Mus; species Mus caroli. The sequence goes on along the minus strand of NW_028227257.1, from coordinate 66,995,715 downwards.
TGTATAGAAGACGATTATAAAAACAAAGGGAACTTCATGCTTATTTATTAGAGTTTCATCCGTAATTGGGTAGGAATACAGAAGCTCAGGTGAATACTTAAAGGCGAATCAATGACTCAATTCAACTCACTAAGCATTTGTGGATATTTCACTGGCCAAATGCTATGTAATATTCTGAAAGTTTAAACATGCATAAGGCATGGTTCCCAACTGCCTAGGGCCTGTAGATTTGCAAAGAGGATAAGCATAAAGGACGATTATACAATTCTTACCTAGAAAGTTCTTTGGCAATGCAGACAATGGAAAATTTATGTCTAGAAGAACCAAGAAAAAAGCTCAGCTGAGCTTGTGTGAATTTTTCCTAGGGCCTTCAGTGAGTGGAAATAAGAGATTGAAGGCATTGATGAGGTAGTATGTAAGCAAGTGGGATGTGGGAGGTGATCATGCATTCAAATGCAACTTGGGGAATGTATATGTATATGTCTGAAAAAATAGACAGAGGCCAACTTTACATGAGTTATGAGTACCATGTAAAGAATTTAGTGCCTCCTATGTAAAATTACTTGTGTAAAATTTCAACATGAATAATAAATACCTTCCTTATTGGGACATAAGGAAAGGTCATCAGAAGGCACTAGTACCATGGTGTCATATTATCTGTGTTAGATCAGATTGAAGATGAACAGTTGCTGTTGGCTTCAGCTCTGGCTCCCATCAGAACCTCTTAGGGAGTCTGAATACTGCTGGTACAAGGGAAAGTCTGTAACAATGGGCCTGACCAGTATCTTCTACAAAGCTCTCTGGATGCTTCTGATGAGGAGCAAGTTTGAAAACCTTTTCTTGGACTAACAGAAATAATGTTGAAGAAAGAAAGCAGCTTGATTTAATTGGGATTGCCTTGTTGATGGTTGTGCTTTTGAAGGAGATAGGTATAGATTAACAGACTCTTGTGGATTCCCTGTTCAAGTAAAGGAGAATCCCCAAATTATAGATGTATTATGTCTCATTCATTTAGTTTTATTTGTGGCTTGGGGTTCTGCAGGCCTGGGCATGATGAATCATAAAGAGAACCAGGATCCCAGAGAAGAATTGTCTAAGAGTAAATGCATGATTATCAATTGAAGTTCTGCTTGGAGCCCCACTCACAGAATCTGTGAATTCATTATTTGCCTTCTCATTTAGGCACCCATCATGCCAGTGAATACAGTTTTGTAGAACCTTTTTGTGGAGTCTACACAGTGGCTAATCTGCTCATGGTAATCTTTCCTTAGGTGTTTGCTGCAAAGAAAAGGAATCCAGAGAAGACAGTATTTTTATGAAAGAACATGAGCCTGGGAGAGACAAGGAGTTATATAAGACTGGATTCCAGGGCACATCTCAGCAAGGGGCAAGAACCCAAAGTGCTCAAAGGAGGCAGAAAAGCTATCAGAGGAGAGATCCAGGCTAATTTTTCCATACAGGTCTGCAAGTAATAGCTAAGTATTAGAAGAGTCTTAAGGAATAAAACACACAGATTTGTTTATGAGAAAAGTCTTCCAGGAATCAGAGTTAGTTAAATTGATGTTGTCTAAAACAAAACATAAAACAAGCAAATAAAACAAGGTAGATTTTTAACCATTGTCCTGATTTTAAAAAAAGAAGAAGAAGAAATAGGGGGAGGAAGAGAAAGGCATAATGGCATGGAGAAAAACAAAGCACTAAGTCAGAAATTGAGAGAAACAAGGAGCCCACAAGGTGCACAGACAATTCCAGATGACATGAGATGAATTTCAGATGGAAAAACAAACTGTAGTTGCCATGAATGTACTGGGATTCAGACTTGTGGAGTCTGTGGTGGTTGGTTAAATAGGCAGATATATTAATCTAAAAGGTAGATCACAGTCTCAAGGTAGTAATTTAGAACTTGCCAGTAGATCATTGAATGGATTTTACTTGTCATTTGATACAGAAAACATTACACAGAGTATAATGTGAGGAAAAGAATAACAGAAAGATGCCCGATGGATCTAAGGAATGAAGGGGGAAAGGATTCTGGGGCTTCCTGGAGAGAACAGGGAGGTAGGAGGAACAATACCTGTGTGGGAGGAGTGTGCGATGGAATTATGATTCCAGGGAAGTTCAATTACAAGACACCAGCTTCCCGAAACACAAATAGGACAGGGGAAATCCACTGAAAAATGCTGGCTAAATCCCGTGAGTTCTCATAGAACAGAAGACAGAAACCAACTGTAATTTGGCCACAAGTAAATAGATGAGAAAGCAGACAAAGCAAACACTGGGTGACTTTTTAATGTCCCCTCCCCCTTGAGTTTTTACCCCTAAAAGCTCTGCTGTGAAGGAAAAGAAGTTGGTGAGGAAAAACCTGACAGCTAGAGGAGTTTAAAGGGTGCTTTTGAAATATGGGGCAGGATAGATAGGACATTGCATTGAGAATCATGTATAGTGAGTTCAAAACACATGGATGTGGTCATTGGCCTCTGCCATGTCTGGCATTGCAAAGGGCAACAGCAGTGGCATTGGACTTGCACAGTACTTTGTTCTAAATGTTCCTTAACACCTTACTGTACAAATGGGGGTTCTGCCAGGTAATCCCGGCACACGTCTATAATCCCAGCATTCGGGAGGCAGAGGCAGGTGGATCTCTGAGTTCAGTACCATCAGTGCTACAGAGAAACCCTATCTCAAAACAAACAAACAAACCAAATGGGGATTCATTTACGTATCATGGCTGCTTTGGGACGTGGCTATACAGACATTAACCTGCCCAATTTGTCTTCCTCCTATTTCATTAAGCTTATGCATTAAACTCTGCTTCCAAAACAATATTTAAGAACATGCATTGCCAGATTTGACTGAGAGGTGAGACCTGGGCCTTTACTTATAGATGTCACTTCGTTATCTTACGAAAGGGAATCTCTTCAGAATTTGTATCTTTATAGTTATTTCATAATCTGCAGGAGGTTGAACTCTTACTTGACTCAGCAATACTTGTGAATGACTCAGCAATACTTGTGAATGCAAAGCAATACAAGAACTAGTCTTGAAAATGAGTTTGGTGGGGGACACCAACATGAAGTTATTCTGTGGAGACAAAGTTAAGGCAGTCACAAACATTAAAGGAAAATGTTGGTGAGTGAATCAGAGTAGAAATCACAGTAGGATGTAGGTGGAGAGAGAAATGAGGGATCTGGAATGATGCTGAAGCAAAAATAACCCTAACCACTCAGTTGGATGAACTTTGAAGCTGCTGGCAGGCACTTGGTCGTAGAACACATTTGTAGTGTAGTGATTACATTGATGGCTTCAGCTTTTCCTAGTTTTATGTTCTCATTCAACCAATGTGCTATTTGAAAGTTTCAAAAATAATTAACAATTTAGAAACCTTTTATTTTACTGTTACCATTATTAGCACCAACACAAGTTTCCTGATTTACGAGAGGCATCTCATTTTATCATTAAAAACAAAGCAACACAAACCAAAACAAACGAAAAACTAGAAATAACTCAATGTTGTCTTTTTACAACCAAAGGAACAGGCTGGGCTAAGGTCACAGACCTAGACAGCAGGAAAGTTTAGACCTGGAACAAATAGTGTGAATCCATTCTTCGTGCTGCACATTTTAGTGCCTTAATCTCTCTACTTCCTTCAGAGATTCTCTGGAGCTACCATGCCTAAGAACGGGACAGTTATCAATTTAAAATTTTAGTCTCTGTATTCTCCTAGTATTTGGGAATTGGTTTGTCAGAATCAATATTCGGAAAACTTGAACTTAACAACAAAACAAAACAAAACAAAAAACAAAACAAAACAAAACTAAAAACAGTTCAAATGTATCTCAATGGAAGCAGAAAAGCTCCCCCTTTTTAATTTCACCTTGCTGACTAGATTGTTAAATACATTTCTTTAACACTTAATGTTAAAGGGTTATATACATCCTTGTCTGTAGCTTCTATTCTAGATATTTGTAGGCTGACGTTATTCCAGAGAATCACTTGATAGCCATTAAGCAAGGCTCTTGAGGCAGGGAGTGTACATGTGATTTTATCTATCTTTCTTTCTAATACCATGCTCACTACTGGGGTACAGAAATATGGACAGTATTCCACTGATGTCATCTGGTGGAGCTAATAATCTGGGTGCAGGCCAGCAGAAAGAAACAGACACACACAGTGACCTTGGTCAGCTCTCATCTGGAAACTTAAAAACCAAATAGACATGATAAAGTAGCATTGCTCATCCCGATGCCTCCTGTTTCTGCAGCAGTGCTATGGAAAGCTGGTGGGGACCCTCTCTAAGGAGTACAGGGTACAGCAGCTCCATCCCAGCTTGAGTTCTGAACTGCCTCCCTGGCTCCGGCTTTTCTTTTTCTCAATCCACACCAAAAGCTGTAAATGATATATTCAAGCCTCCCCAGACCTCTATTAAATTAATTTCTTCTGCATTTGATATTAAAACAGAGTGGGAGTTCTTAAGTAGATTTGCTCTAAATATTAACCCAATGGCAGGAATCTTCCACGAGTTCAGATGGAGATTACCCAATGGCCCCTAGATGTTTGTTCTCTGGAAAATACTGAAATAAAAGTTTATACCCTTTTGGATTCTTGAACAAATGTCTCCATTTCTTTACATTATATGGGCCATTCTTTAATGGTAAATTTACACATTCACAGTACTATTGAACATCTATTCCGAGTTTGTTATCATTAAAGTCTTACTTTCCTATTTTTTTTCCTCTCCAGGCTCAGTTTGAACTCAAGACATTTCACATCCGAGGTGAGCACGCATTAGTAACAGCAAGACTTGAAGAAGCCATTGAAAATCTCAAGCAACAGTTAGAAAAGCGCCGGGGAGGATGTGAAGAGATGAGAGATGTGTGCATTTCCACAGATGATGACTGCTCTCCAAAGGCCTTCAGAAACGTGTGCATCCAGACAGACAGAGAAACCTTCCTCAAGCCCTGTGATGCTGAAAGCAAAGCAACCAGAAGCAGCCAGATAGTACCCAAGAAGCTGACTATCTCCTTAACCCAGCTCTCTCCCTCAAAAGACAGCAAAGACATCCACGCCCCACTCCAGACAAGAGAAGGCACCTCCTCATCTAGTCAGCAGAAGATATCCCCTCCAGCTCCCCCCACGCCACCACCACTCCCTCCACCTCCCATTCCTCCACCTCCGCCCCTCCCACCTGGACTTGGACCTTTGCCTCCAGCACCACCCATACCACCTGTGTGCCCTGGGTCACCACCGCCACCTCCTCCACCTCCTCCTCCAACTCCCGTGCCTCCAAGTGATGGACCACCACCACCACCACCACCACCACCACCACCACCTCCTCCACCACCACTTCCTAATGTCCCAGCTCTTCCTAACAGTGGAGGTCCTCCTCCTCCTCCTCCTCCTCCACCACCACTAGGACTTGCACCCCCACCACCTCCTGGACTGTCCTTTGGACTCAGCTCTTCTTCCAGCCAGTGTCCTCGTAAACCAGCCATTGAGCCCAGCTGTCCTATGAAACCTTTGTATTGGACTAGAATACAAATAAATGATAAGAGGTAAGCTCTCCCTTGACCCACTATCAGTTACAAATTCACAGGATTCATCCCAAGCAATGCTTTATTATCCATAGTTCAGTATTTACATTGGGTAGCACCCATTCTCAAATATAATATGATAAATGCTTTGGATACACAAGCTTAGAGCATCTTGGGGAGATTGTCTTTTCCAGGTCCTCTAGGACAAGGAGTGTGTTAAGGATTAGATTGCTCTGCATTGTTCCCTTCATGGACTGTAGAAGAGTCCAGGTCTAGCTAAGCTAGGGCCCTCTCCAACACCACTGTATTAGTTGAGTAATTATAAGAAATATGGAGCAGAGTCTGCACTGTTGGTTCACTGAGGATTCCTACAGTATATTTTATGATAACATCTCTTAATTTTTGATAACCAGCCTTGTGGTCTTGTGTTGGTCATATTTTTTTTCACTCACTATGATGCGTACCTTAGGAATATGTGGAAGAATTTATTTTGGCCTGTGGTCTCAAATTTCAGTCTATCATGGCAGTAAGGGTGTGGCACAGTGGAGTTGCTCATCTCTTGGCCAGGAAGGAGAAAAACAGAATATAAAATCTGGGCTATGAGCCTATGGGATGATGTACCGATATTCAGGGCTGATCTTCCTACCCTTGGTTAATTCTCCCTGGCAATGTCCCTATAGACATATTCAAACATATGCTTCATTAATCTCTTTGAGGCTTCTTGGTGAATCTATATATTTAATAGTTATGTATGCTTTTCATTATTTATTAAAACACTGAGACTTGGCTTAGTTATTTATTGTTTAGATCATAAAAGAGTCTTAAAATATAGCACCCCACTTTGAACTCTGGTTCATAAGACTTCTTTTACGTGTGTATTTCCTTATTGGCCTTCAGAGAACATACCCGAGTGTGGCCAGCTGACGTGGAGAGTACCTTCATCTGTATATGTTATTAAGCTGGGTCTGTAAGGCAGAAAGTCATGTTGACTTGGAAACTTCCATACAAAAAAGGTACAGTTAGGTTTCCTGCTTTCTGAATCTCTCAAAAGGACAATGAGAAAGATTTTGACTCATTTCTTGGCCACATTCTAGTTTTGAAATTTATTTGTTTGCAAAAAAATGTATAATAATAACAACAACAATCATTTTAAAACTACATTTCTAAGGTTATTCCCCAATTCAGAATTCTCAGGATTATGTAAAATTTTTCTTAGAGAAGGGAAGATAATGAAACAAAATAACATATAGTTCATAATTACAAAAAAATGGAAATAAAAACATGGAAAACACTCTAAGAGTAGGGGAAATACCACCAGGCTAAGCATGTGACTAACCAAGCTACTGGCATACTTCATACTGTCCTTAGTCGTCTTGCCAAAAATAAGGGTCAGGAGTTGACATGTGGAAATTTCTAGATATATTGATGCAGTGCTGATGAAAGTGCTGTATAATTTCCCAAATGAATGTTTGGTTGTTGGGTTTTTTTTTTTCCTTTTTAATAGACGAGCTGTTCCTAAAATAGTTCCCAACACTAACACTGAAGTGCTAGCATCCCATTTCTCATTTGAGATTGGGATATTTCCTAAAAGATGATTTCCCAGAACATCTGAGTTGTGTTTCTTTATTAGTGCTCTCAAGCCATTTCACAGTCACCCTGCACTGATGGGTCCCACCTGTGAGCCCTAGACTCGTGTGTCTTGGCAGCACATGTGACTGTCTCACACCTGTTTCTCACTTGCATGCCTCACTCCATTGCCCAAGAGACTCGATGAGCATCGAGCGCCTTAGACATAGCATCATAAAACTGAGCTCCGGGAGGACAAAATCTTCATCCGCTGTTCAAGGAAGGGTAAATGAGATTTGGGGGAAATCACTGATTTCTTTTTCTTTCCTCCTGAGATTTCCCACTTTTTAAAAATGGAAAACAGTCAAATGTTCAAGCTTTCATTAGTTACCCTGGTTAAGCTAGTTCTGCAAATATCGTAAACCTAGTGTTTCACTTTCAAATTGAATGCTGCAAAGTAAATGAACTGGACATGAGGAGTGGCTGACTGGGGAAATGTGGCAGCCTTGTCCCCTCTGTGATGTGGTAAGTCCTCAGCAGTCACCTCCTGCTGGCATCACACACTCTGACTCTGTCATCATGGCTTGGTACCAATGCATTTAATAGTATGACAGATGTGTTTATTATATGTAAAGTAGACTATATCTTTATGTTATATGAGGGCAGCTTTATTTTAAGTTTTAATTGAAGCAAAAATATATAGTGAAACAAAGGTATATACTGTTGGCTGTCATGACCATGCCATGCTTGTATATTTGAAAAACCAATGTAGAAGAAATTTACTTTTTTTCCTGTGACATTAATAGTAATTTCATAAAGCATCTCAATTCTGCCCATTTGAAGAAAATAAACAACACATTCCAACTGAGGGCACATATAGAGAAGCCTGTACACCACACTCTCAGAGGTGGCTCTGACATACTTGATTTCTGGCAGCTTCTTGTTCTCTGCTTCAAAACAGAATGAACTTTCTCAAGAGACTAAATTACAAACTCCCCACGGATGCTTCAGTTGGAATCGCCCTGGGGTGCCCATTGCAAGGCAAAACAGTATGGTTCTGTGTGGTAATGTCATCTCTGGTGGAATGCTGTCAATCGATACACCAGATGAGCAGCTGACTAGTCATGTTTTGAAGGCCCTGGACTGAGATGACCTCAGTTAATTCTGAAGACTACATATAAAATCCTCAAAGGGACTCCCATCTTTACTGTTTCGTTTTCAATCTTTTGAAGAGTTACTTTGGGCCTGTGAGATGGCTTTACAGAGTAGAATATATGCAGTCAAGCCTGGTGACTTAAATTTGATTCCATGGGTCCTGGTGGTGGAAGGACAGAACTGACATGGTACTCTCACCCATACATGCATGCCATGGCATGCATATCTGCTCCTCATATACACATGCATATACATATACACACTAGGAATAAGTGAAATATAATACAGTTTTCTAAGGAATGACCTTGCCCATGCATGGAATTACTTATCCTGTCTCTCTCACTGTAATGCCATTTTTGCCTGCTGGAGATGCTATGGTTGAGAAAGAAGTAATTTACATGGTTCAAACCTCACCTCCAAAAATTCTACTCCTAAGGGCCTTCTCCAGAGCTCTTGTACTGAACTAATGACCATCATATTTTTTGGATGTTTACGTGAAGATGGGGGTTAAAATATCCTGTTTTTGACTTCCAAAATGTGTAACATGAAAAACTCCTGTCCCAGCTTTACCAGGGTTTTGTATGTTTTCTTTTTTAAAGTGAATTAGAGAAAGATTTCCTTGTATTATCCTCTTTACTGCTTTGCTTCCCACAGTTAACTTGATGCTTTCTTTTTCAAGCAAAGACGCTGCACCAACTTTATGGGACTCCTTAGAAGAACCTCATATTAGGGACACAAGTGAATTTGAATATTTATTCTCCAAGGACACAACTCAACAGAAGAAAAAACCCCTGTCAGAGGCCTACGAGAAGAAGAACAAAGTCAAAAAGGTACTGTACAATCATCATTTGTCATCATATGCATGTCGCAATCCACTACATCTGCCTGATTGGTCCCCTCTCCCCAGAAAGACATCCAAGTCTTGAATGGCAAAAGGATCCAGTTAGTTTAAGAAATCTGGGCTTACTGCTTTGGCTTTCTCTTCTGAATTTTGAAATGTTATTCGGAACTGTTGTTTTAGTTGGGGTTACTACTGTTGTGAGGAAACACCATGACCAAAGACTTGGGAAGGAACACGTTTGCTAGGCATATGCTTCCTCGTCACAGTCTAAAGGAAGGACCGGACAGGAACTCAGATGGCAGGAGCTGATGCAGAGGCTATCGGGGAGTGCTGCTTACAGCTTGGTCATGGCTTGATCAGCCTGTCTTTTGAGGACCACTGGCCTGGTGTGGCCCCACCCACAATTGACTGTGCCCTCTTACATGGATAACCAATTAAGAAAATGTCCCATCAACTTGCCTGCAGCTGGGTCTTATAGAGGCATTTTCTCAATTGAATTCCCTTTCTCTCTAATGATCCTAGCATGTGTCAAGTTGACATAGAACTAGTCAACACAATTATAGTCATGAATTCTATTGTAAAATGTGTTCACATTGCTGCTAGCGAAAGTGATTTGTGTTCCATCCCCAAAAGTAGGTCTCATAGGCCTGTGGTGATTGCTAAGTTGGTAAAGTGCCTTGTCACTAAGCACAAGGACTGGAGGAGCAAAGCTAGGTGTAGCAGACTGAGTTCCTGTAATATCAGCATGAAAAAGACAGAGATAGGAGAGTCCCTGGGGCTTGCTGACCAGTCAGTGTTGAGAACTCCAGGTTCAGTGAGAGAATCTGTAATTGAAGACACCCAGTCTCTAGTCTCCAAATGCACATGTGCAAAGATGTATAACCATTCACTCATGCATACATAACTATGTACACATACATGTAAATGTATCTCATTCGTATATTCATTCATAGACCCAATTAGAGTCTGTGATAAAGGGCATTGTACTAGGCCTGTGCTAGAATGTGATAGGGGATAACATGTAGCCATTTAAATGATAACAATTAAGCAAAATGGAATGTTCAGTCTTTTAACTACACTAGGTACTTTTCTTCAGTAGCTACTAAATATGGTAACACAGTAAGTTCTATTGGACAGCTCTTTATAAATATTAGCAATACGTGAGATGGGGAGAAACTAACCCTAAAATGGTCATTGGCCTGTGGAGTTTAGCAGTCACTAATACAAGCAAACCTCTGCAATCCTATAGTAGAGCAAGGAGAGAGATCAGCACAGGCAAGGTTTTTGTGGGGCCTGCAGTTTTCAATGGAGTTTTCAAGACAGGTCCCATTGGGAGGTGACTTCTGTGTAAACACATGAGGATTTTAAAAACCAAAAGCTATTAGTAATCTGTAGAACAACTTTAGCATCCTCAAGCAGTCAGGCAGATGTGAGGACCAATCACACCTCAGTGTAGGACCCAAGGAAAGCTACCAGCTATTACTTTCTCCTAATCCCTTAGCTGTAGCATGAAATAATATCTGTTGAAGTTTAGTGAGTCCCCCAAAGGCCCATTCAGGAAACCTTTGGGTCCCAGGGTGGTGCTACTGGACTCTTTAAGATATATCACCTGGTAGAAAGTTCTTGGATCACCAGAGCACATGCCCTCAGAGGATTGTGGGACTCTAGCCTCTTCTCAATACCAACTCATGAGGTACAGAGAGCAGTAGGGTCTGCCATGCTCTCCTGCCCTGACACACTGCCTTTGCCAAAGGCCTGATACAAAAGAGACAACAGATTTTGACCTCAAACATATAGAGCAATGGGTAAAATTAACCCTTTTCTCTTAGTTATTTGCCTCAGGTATGTTGTTACTGTGCATGAAAGCTGACTAATACAACAAGCACAAATCATGCCCTTCTGAAATAATGAAATGAGTTCATATTGTACATAGTCCATAGTATGCAATCAGTCCACATTGTGTGGTGGCTGCTCTCCTGATTGCTATGGTCACTGCCATTGCTACAGTTCCTTTGCATTCATGTTTTGTTAACAGCAGAGTAGTGCTAAGGACAGTGAGCCTTGGGCCAGTTGCCATTGGCTCTGGTTGTGTTCTCATTTTTTTCCTCTTTCCTATAATACATGATGATCCATACCAAATATACTTAACTAGGGTGATGCCAAGTCTATGGGGATCTGAGAAAGGTTCAAGTATATAGCAGATGGTATTGCTGTTGTCAGTGCTCCTTCTTAAGTTATGTGGTGTGTTTCATGTTCCAGTTCATACTCTCTATGCCGATACAAACATATCTATAATCCATGGAATGGACTGCAACATTCAATTCCTGAATGTAGTTTTGTGTTACAAATTAAGTTTTCTCATGGACCTGCCTAAAACCATGATCAATGGTTTTTCATCCTTTCAGTAAACTAGAAGTATTTTATCATGAGAAAAATGTGATCTCAATAATTAGATATGGTATTGAATCTTTATTCTTTTTTAAATTTTAATTATGTTATGTTCATGTGTATGTACTCGAGTGTGTAAATGTCCATAACTGTGGCGGCTGGAGGAGGGCCTTAGATCCCCTGGAGCCATTGTGGGCTGTCTAACATAAGTGTTCGGAATCAAACTCAAGTTCTCTGGAAGAGCTGCAAGTGCTCTTCACCACTGCTCCATCTTTCTAGTCCACAGAGTAACTCTTTTAAAAAGACATTTTACATGAAGCCACTGGGGTTCTTCTCTAAGAGCAGTACCAGACAATAGTCACTACAGACCATAAATATATTCCAGAAAATTTAAGTTCTTACAGATGGTGTGTGTGTGTGTGTGTGTGTGTGTGTGTGTGTGCGCTGTGAAAAGACTGGCTTGCTAGATGCCATTGGTCATTATTAAAAAGGCAGAAAGACCCTACTTTCTAAAGAGTCTTAGTTTACCTCTGTCAGCAAGGCTTCTCCAGCAGAAACTCCCAAGTATTGTCTTATGCAATATCATATTAAATTCTTCTGTGTTCTCCATTTCTTCTTCCATTGTATTGCTCTTTTTGTTTCTCTCTGGATGTTTTGGTAACATGTTGTTTCCCCCTAAAATGAATTATTTCTGTTTTGGTAAGGAATATTTGTTTTCAAATATGTTAACAATTGGCCATTCATTTGAGTTTCTTATCTCCTAATTGTGTGCCTATTCAACAGTTGATTTTAATTAAGGCAATTAGTCCTTGATTATTTGTTTTGTTGCTCTGTCTGAAGGAGAAATGTGCTTCCTTTGAACTCTTCTTGGGGAGGTTCCATAGCCTCATAGAATCTGCATGTATGTGTGTTATGTTTGAGGGTTCAGTGCAAATGGAGCCGAAAATTCTGGGTCTGGAAGGCTTAACAGGAGGGATGGTGTTTAGCGTTTTCAGTGAACTTTGTAGCCTACCTTAAGTTGAGGTTTTTTAAGTTGTAAAAAAAATAAAAAAAAGAAAGAAAGAAAGAAAAGAAAAGAAAAGCAGCTAACTAACTCAACGCCAGAAGACTGCAAACCCGCCCTTTTGAGACTGCACAGCCTCCATGCCTGTGGCCAGATTTCAGACATCAAGATGGATCCCTTGGTCTCCTCTAGAATCAGATGTTTGTTTTCTTTTCTCCTGAAGAGAAGATGAAAGTGGCTTTTTCAAGGACATTCAGCTTTGGGGGCCAAATCTTTCAGTGTGATCATGAGATTGTCTCCAGATGAGAAGACTACAAGAACACTTGCCAAACAGGTTTTTTAATAATACCTGATCTGGAGAGAGAAGCATGTGTGTTGGATATTGAAGCATCCAGCTTTCTGAATCTTGCGAGGAGGAACTCAGCCACCATCAAGGTGGAAATGTCAGAATCTTTTTTTTTAAAGTGGAACTGATGTGGTCCTTGTGTGTGGATCAGAAAGAGTGGGGTTGATTGTTGAGTCTGCTGAACTCAGCTAACAGTGTCTAATGACAAGCTTCCTATTTGTGTTTACATTCCCTACTGTTTAATCCTGTCTTACACTAAGACAGACATGGATTACCAAACTGGGCAGGAATCTTGTTCTACAGTACGTAGTGTAAGAGTCAGAAGGAAACCCACTGTAGTGTAGTTCTCTCTCTCCTTAACACTTAGAACCAAGTCTGGAGAGACTTGTACGACTTTGCACATCTCTCCTGGGAAAGTATTGATGACAATGAACAGCGGAGAATATGCTCAAGAGCTCCAGCATATGTCTGTGGTTCCTGTTTAAATTCCCCGCACTGTCGATGGTCACAGTTCTCACTGAGGGGACTCAGTTGAAGGGGATGAGGAGGAATGGCCATTGCTACAGGAATCGAGACACAGCCACATGTGCTGAAGTCTAAACTGTTTCTTTCATTGTGAGATTATACAAAGTGTTCTTTAATATTCTGATTTAAATCAAAAACAAAAACAAAGGATTCAACATCCTGAAGAAAAATATGTATCGTATGTACAATTATTGCAAAGAAATACATCGATTTCAATTCTGTTATTTCCTTTGACTGAACCTATTGCACTTTAGATGTTATATATAACTAAAATCGTAGGCATGACAGCATTGCATCCTCAGGGGGTTGCCATCCTCCCTGGTCACATCAGGCCTGTCAGCCACTATTAAGCACAACAATAACTGCACCGAGAGCAAGAGCTTCGAACACAAGGATTCATAACACCACTACCATGGGTAGTCTTTATTATTCCTCTTTTCATGGCAGATGACCTTCTCTCACCACCTTTTCTTTTTATATATATTTGAGAATATCAATTCTGTAGCATAGCTGTTATGGCAATCAAAGGAATTATAATTATGAAAATGTTTTGAGGCATCCCTTGGAACTTTATGTTAATTTATGTATAAACTATTGTCACGTCAAAGCTTTGGGAAGAAAATGTTGGCAGGTGTATTGAGACACCCTTGTAATCCTAGCACCTAAGAAAGAAGCTGGAGCAGGAGGATGTAAGGGTAGGCTAGGCTACATAAGATTGTGTCTTTAAGAAAAAAACTTAGAAAAGAATCTAGAACATCTCCAGAGTGTTCTCATTTTCCAGTATTTATGGAAGCATTCCACAACTTCCTATAATGACACATTCCGACAGAACTTCATCTGGAGTTGGCTTGCGTTCTCTTTCTTGCACTGTAAGATAAGTGTTTACACTGCTGGTGTGCCTGTGTTTACACTGCCCCTGAGTTACATTTGTTCTCAAGCAAGAAGGTCAGGGCCTTGACGGGCATCCAAGAGTCTGTCTCTGTTGTCAGAGGCTCTTTTCTCTTGGCATCTGTCAAGGAGGTCACTACCTCAGTGATAAGCTTCCCAGTTCTGGTCTAAACTTGCTTGACAGAAAATCTGCGAGACCCGCCAATCTCCTTCTGCTCTTGAGATCCTGTGATCTGACTTTGAATTGTGAATCGTCTGTTTGTTTCCTCTTCTCTGAGATGTATAAAAAAACATTCTCCTGCCTCTGACTCCTCAGCAGATAGTTCTTCAGAATTAATGAAGTGCTGACTACTTTCTCTGAGCCCTTTGGGGAGATGGGCTGTGATGGCTCTGCAGATGATACTCTGTTGAAACTTTCTGGTGCCAAAATGCTTCAGCATTGATTGTAATTTGGTCACTTTGGCGAGGATTGTGGCTTAAATGCTCAAGTCCCAGACTTTGTGTCTCATCGTAGAGAGGAGGGGAGAAGGGTGGAAAGAGAACATTGCTTGGAAGGCTGAACATAAATTTATAGGGTTTTTATAACCTGCTGCCCTTCCAAGTTTATATTACTCGAACTTTTGTAACAATGATCATTTCTCTGGGCTGCCTTGGGGAGGTATGTGTGTTATTTTTCCCCTGGGGGTAAGGATAAGTTTGTCCACCTTTTTTACACTTCTCTTGTGTTTGATAAAAGCATGTGGGGTTGAGTTATCCTGTACAGGATGCCCATGTGTTGATTGTACTCCTCTGTGCCCTGAGACTATCAGTACTTCACCCAGATCCCTGGAGTAGGACTTGGAATAATCAGGGCTTTCCTATTCTGCAGTTATCAGACCCCAGCTAACCAGATTCACCCAGAGGAAGTGAGAGCCTCTCCCGGACAGGCACCAGCACAACACTTGTCCCTTTCCAGCTTTATTTAGACTTGAGATGACATCCAAAGTTGGCTTGCACATCTCCTTTATCATCTTGTTTTTTAAAAGTTGGTAAAGCTTATCATATATGGACATCAGTGCTTCTTTTGGATTATCAACTCTAAGTACTGTCCTGGAAGTTGAGCACTGTTTCTCCAGTTGGCTGTTAAAAGAATAATTTAATCTAGGTTGTTAACTCGGGGCCAATTCAATTGTCACCAGAACTGTCAATACCTCCTTAAAGCCACAAGAGGGCACCTTACAGTGAGAGTCACAGCTAAATGTTTTCTCTCCCAGAGCAATGGAAGCCCAGGAGGCCAGATTTTTACAGCACATTATCCTGAACTCTCAGAGCCAAGTCCATATTAGCAAAGCTTGTGGGTGTCAGCAAAGTAAAAACTGTTTCTCGGCAGAGTTGCAGAGCTTGGAACGAATGCCTGTCGTCTAAAATGGATGAAGTATGGGACTTGGCTCCTTTGGAACTAATTCCGGAACCTTTCCCTCTTTCCACTATAGTTTTAAAATCTAAATAAAGACAGAAAAGAGTTATTTGAATATGCATTTGGGTATCATCTAATTTAAAAGTACAAGGTGTGATTAGATACCTGGAGGTTCACCCAGAGAAAATCAGTTAAATCCAGTGATTTTTTTTTTTTAAGTAGCCTGGAAGCTCATTCATTTCTCCCAAGTGTAGGACCCTGTCTGAGATGGTGACTATGGGTAGAGCTGGAAAAGGGATGAGGCCCAGTAGCCATGCTGGTGGTGGTGGTGGGGGTGATGGTGGCAGCCACTCTTCCGGCTTCCAAACCTAAAGAGAAGTATTTTGAAGATGGGAAAAGTAGAATGAAAGGTCCTATATATGTACTCAGGTTAATAACCCCAGGTCATGCGGGTGCTAAACGCTAAACTGGAAAAGCATTGCAGGGCACACTCATCTCCTGTGTACGTGATGGCCACCAGAGACTCCCTGCACCCCTCTGTCCAGCCTTCTGCTTATTGTGACCAGAAGTCTCAATTACTTTGGATTTTGGAGTATTTTCCAAGTAAAAATGACCAGGCATGTTTTCACTTGTAGTAATAACGCTAAGAGGTGTTTACCAATAGTTTAGTTGCTTGGTAAACTTAGTTAATTCCACAAGACCTGAAGAAGATGATTACCATCTTATTCCCATTTTGTCATCGAGGAAATTGGAGTGGAGAGAGGTTGGGTAATTTGCCCAGCATCACACAGCTCATAAGCCTCCGATCAAGGACAGACAGCTCAGAGCAGAGTTCTTAGTTACATGAAAACCAATGCATTCATCTAAATGTAACTACAATGTTGACTTCAGGGTCACTCCGCAAAATCAGAATACCATTTCCAGTCATGGTCTGGTGAGAGTAGCACTGGCTCGCTGTCCGTGAGCCTGGTTTGTAGGTCTGACTGACCCTAGGCAAGAATGAGATCCTGGACAAGGCCTTTGAAGTCTCCTTATGGCAGGTGTCTCATTCTGTCAATAGATGAGCTTCACTTTGAAGGGTTCTGGGACTTAGGTGGTGACTCTGAAGACTAGAACACTAAACATCCAGCAGCCTTAATTTAACTTTCTGTGCAACGGGGCAACTGGGCAAGGGAATCCCATCCGGACCAATATCTCAGTACTCCTAGAGCGTTCTGCAGACTCAGCTGCCTTACAGCATCTGCTGTGTCGCATGAGTCCTGGAAACTCATCCGGCCTCAGAGAGTAACTGTGATTTTAATAACCCCTACCTAGCTTTGATGGAATAATTTTAAAATGAAGTTCTTTTAGGTACTGGCAATCTTTGGAAAATCACAATGTAGTCTTGGAGTCAACTACCTTGCCTTGAAGGTAGCTGACTAGGGTCTGGGTTTTTTTTTTTGTTTGTTTGTTTTTTGTTTTTTGTTTTTTTATCATTTAGCATTTATAAGTATCATAGCATCTGGAAAGGAAGTTTAAGCAACTTTCCAGGTACAAAATATCAGAATTTATCTGCCTGTGGAGACCTTGTTGCACAGACGTTTAGAAACTGAATGAGCATATTGCAGACCAAGTTGCACACACATTTCTTTCTCTAAAGATGCAACATTCATTCACCATTGTCCATGTATACAAAGAGTACTTGACAGCCATAGCCATTGGTAGAACTGGGTTGGCGTGGTTCCTCATCACCCCACCATCCCTTAACAGACGTTTTGTGTGTGTGTGTGTGTTCTAAAGGCCAAGAGTTCAGGTTACACCAGACAGAGCTGTCCACTTACTTCCTAAGGGAGCCTGGTTTAACCCCAGTCCTGTGGCCACACTTGTAATTTTTGATAAAATACCTTTGACCCGCTGTTTGATTTCCTTTTGGCCCAACCTGAGTCCTCTCCAGCTGAGGCTAATTTGCATGGCTGTAAACACGGGCCTTACAAAGCTCACCAACTGTGATAAAAGCAAAAGAAACCTGAGACCCCTGGAAACTCAAAAATTGAACTTTGGTGTCTATGGCTGACTGGGAGTCACACGTCAGCCCAGGAGGCTGCCAGCCAGCAGCAGCTAAAGAAATGTTATTCTGATTGATCTGATTAGAACTGCAAGGTTAGCCATGGTCAATTTACAAAGACAGTATGAGAAGAAATCATGTGTACAGTCCTGTTATGGGTCAGTGAGGCCCCTGCCAGAAGTTTGAAAAGCCAGGACCGTTATCAGATCTCCTCAGTGGGGTACAAATGGGATTGGAGGTTTAGGGGCCCTCCAGTGAAATGAATGACAAAGAGGATTGGGCTCCCCATGAGTCATGCTTGTTTCCAGCTGGATTCCTTACCTGCCAGGGCCTTCCAAGTGAGTGTTGGACCCCTGAGCAGCCCAGGGCCCCTGGACAAGCACTTTAGATCCTCCACACTGGAAAGAAGGTGAAAAGGCTAATTTGACACGGCCATGAGGCACTCTGCTGACCCACAGAAGCAGCCAGATGGAACCTATTGGGCAGTTTGATCCCTTCCTTTACCACAGCAGTGGTTTAATTGGGATCTGGCTCCAGGCCCCGGTTACTAAATAACCTGAGTTTTAGTGTTTTCATCTTCATTAATGAACTTTTATGCCAGGTGCCTTATTAAGTCACATGAAGGTGTTTTGCATGTGCAAAATATCCCAGGTGAGAAGGGGAGTCTTAAAAGCAAAAGAGAGCTCCGAGTCCATTCATGATCTGGTTATCGAATTGTTCTCTACCCTCATAGACTCTGTCAACTTTCTCAGTTTAGGACAAGCCTGGAACATTGTTTTTCAAGTGCCTAGTGCATTCTCACCAATCCTGAAGACTGCTGGAGCATCCTCCTAGGGCGTGGTTCTCCTCTTCCCTGTTCACCTCAGGAACATCCTTATGACTTGCAACTCTGGGATAAAGCACATTAATTAACAAAGAGAGACACATTTAAAACAGGGCCAAAGAAAAGCCACAGTGCTTAAGCTGGGGCTTATTATAAATAGATCACTCTGTACTCTAATCATCTTGCTAATGGAAAAGCTGAGACTCTGAGATGATTGCTCAGGGAAGAATGTGATTCAGAGTGCAGCAGCAAGATGCCTGCAGCACTCTATGTTTAGAAGGCATTAGTAAGACATCAGGGAACTGGGTCTTGTGATGCCTTTTGTGAAACTCAGCCTTTTAGGGGCTTAGCCTTTGAATTGCCACTCATGGAAGCTATGGGCTTCTGAGGCTGAAAGTGCTTGGAGAACGGGGTAGAGCTTGGATCAGTACACAGAACTCTCACCTATGAGCTGAGATCCCCATTTCTGCTCAGAGCAACAGGAAGTCAGTCTGTGGCAAGGCTGTGGAAGAGGCCTGAAAACAGGCCTTTTTTGGCCAGGTGCCTAATTAAGTCACATGAAGGTGTTTTGCATATGCAGAATAGCCTAGGTCAGTAGGGGGTCTTAAAAGCAATCTAGAGCCACAAATACCAGGCCTTCATTCCCCATCCACTGATCCAGTTATCACATTGTTCTTTGCTCTTTCATGGACTCTGTCAACTTTCTCAGTTTAAGATAAGTCTGGAACCCAGCTTTTAAGCATTCTTTTTCACAAGACTATGGCATTTTCATCAATACTGAAGATGATGGATGGGGCTTCAGCTTGGGATGTACCCAACCATGTGCTTTCTCTAGCAAGCCCAGTGTGATAAGAGACCAGAGTAGATTAATCATAGAGCTAGAGTATAAGAAGGCCTGAGGGGCTTGACAAACAACTGTCCATTTCCGTGCATGGGACAAATCCTTCCATTTTCCTAAGGCTCAACCGTACAGTAGTCTGCATAAGATCGACACTGTTTCCACTGAATCACCAGCATCACCATCACCAGAAACAGCAACAACAATGAACATCTTCAGTGTCATCCCAAAGGATAGCAGAAGGCTGGGTTATACCAGATGTCTCATCCCTCACTCAGTGATGCTTGGACCCGACTGGCTAAGCAGAAATCCATTTTGCTCTACCTTTGTGTTTGTGTGAGCCCTGCTGGGGCACAACTACACAATTAAAATGAAGGAAGATGCTGGGAAATGAATGCCCTCAAAGCCAAATGAAACCCATGGGGTAGAACAAACATTAACAAAATGTCCCTCTGCTTCCTGACACTATGTTTAGTTGACTTTGATGTAGCCCACGTCCATGGAACAGTGTAAATGGACATGGCCAGTAGCATGACATGGCCTCCTTCAGTCTTTGTAGTCTACGATGGCTATAAACAAATAATGCTGACATCAGTACAATGGCTGGCTTAGGGGAGGATGGGATCCTTAATTATGATGCTTTCCTAGGCTGAGTTTTTCTGCTAACGAGTTCACGGAATTAACTGCCATATTTATGCATGTATTTTAAGAGCAGGGTTGTTTTTGTTTGTTTGAGTTGTTATTGTTGTTGTGAGGTGTTGAGACAAGGTCTCATTCAGACTGACTTACAATTCATACTGAAACTCTTTTCTGAGCCTTTGAAATTCTGGAATTGGAGCGGTGAAGCACTGTGCCTGGCAAATCAAGAAACTTTGTTTTGAAGCCATTTTAGAAATCATAATGGAGAAGATTGCAAATGTCCACAAAGGATAAGAACTTCTCCACATGGTGCATGTCCTTCAGTAAAAATAAGATAGTGTTAGAAATCATTCCCTCATCCACTCAGTCAACAGCCAAACAATTCATACATGTAAAACAGAAATGCTTTTGTTTTTAAAACTGTAGTCATCAGTACTAGTCGTGGACTAAGAAATTAAGTATAATAGAATTTGAAGAATAGTTACCACACAAAAAAATAAATTATTGGGTGTGAAAATTCAAAGGTGAAGCTGAAATGTATGGTTGTAAATATTTAAATCACACAAGATAAGGATAACAATGTGAAGTTTCCAAAAGTAATGTCTAAAACAATAGAAAGAACCAAACCAAAGAACCAAAGGAATTAGAAGAAAAATTTGAATTAATAGCAGAAAGCTGGTTTTGCAATTTACAGTTTCCTGGGGATAAGCTCTGTACATTTAAAATGACATAAGAATGGAAATTTTAGAAAATTTAACCACAGCACAGCAAATCAATACAGACAACAGTTTCTTTGCAGACATCACCAGTATTCACAAGGTCAGCAGAACCGTGAACAAATGAGCAAGTAACAGCATTGGGAAGTGAGAGTGCAGGTCCCTTCCAACACAGAGGAGGTGTATGTGGCAGACCATGGGCCAACCCTGCCAGTAAATGAAATAGCATGAGGTAACTCCCTAGAAAAATATCAACTATCAGAACAGCCAAGAAGAAATCAGGCACCTGGATGGCTCTATAAATATTAAGGAAATTAGATTAGTAGGTTCAAATCATCACGCAGAGCACGGGCCAGGGCCATATGGTTTTATTGCTCCCAACTTTCCCTAGACAGTGCTTCAGGGAATTGAGCACCATGTTAACGTCATGGATAGTATCTATGTTCTTGATGGGGCTACCAGACAAGGACCTGGGTCAGGCACAGGGGAAACCACAAAGGTAGAAACAAAGATCCCAGGCAGCATCGTAACAAATGGGATGCAGCATAGCCTAAGAATCGTGTAATGATTGATGGGACTTGTTTCAGAAAGAAAAATTTAATTCAAAATTATAAAGTACCTTTGTAGATTAATGGCTTGTTAACAGATTAAGGAAAGAAAAACAATATGGTTATCAAAGATGATGCAGAAACCTTTCGCTAAATGTCATTATGATGTATAATGACATTTTATAGCTAATCATGCGTGGAAAGAGCATGGTTATTGTTTAACGAAACCCCTATTTAAAAGACACAAGATAAAGGTATATTTGTTGAGAATTTTAAAGCTTTTTGAAGTCAGAACAAAACAGGAACACCTACATCTTCTGCTTTTGTTTATGACTGTGGTAGAGATTCAAGCCAGTGCAGTCAAGCAAAGGAGTGATAAATAAACCAGGTTGCAAAGATAAAGATAAAAGAACAGTGTTTCTAGAGGTTTTCAGTGTAGAAACTCCCTTACTGTTGAACTCAACATAGAGAAACATAAGAGAAAATGATGTGTAGATAAAATGTTGTCATAAACAACCAATTGCACTTTTATATATTAGCAATGTTGAGCTTTGAATTTGAATTGTCAGATTACTATTATAGGAACATTAAATACCTCAGGATAAGTCTAAGCATAACTAATATAAATTGCCTTTATTGAAAACTTTTAAGTAGACCTAAACAAAAGAAGAAAGGCAAATTGTCATCATGAAGGACAAGGGCTATGTCAGCTACCCAAGTGTGTTCATAGCTTCCAAGAACTCCAGTCAAAACAAATAGGATTATATAGTATTCAAGGAGTTAATTCTAAAATTTATTTAAAAGGAAAAAATTCAAAACAACTGCAAAACTCAAAAAAAAAAGTAAAAGTTAAGAGACCCTTTATACTTAATAGCAAGAAAAATGAAATGAATTTTCATAGGATAGTATAGATAGCTAGTAATTAGTGTAGCAGGAAAGATAGTTCAAAATAAGAGAGGATTGGCTGAGCATGCAGAACAGTCTATGAGAAATGTGGTGTCTCAAATCCATGGGGAAAAAAATAAACTATTGAAAAACATATTTTATAAGTTACATATATACTGCATGAAAAGAAATAAAACAAAGCCCAGCTTTCCTTAATGAACAAAAACCAATTATAAGGCTATCAAGGTAAAAAACAAATACTGTTTTAGAAAAGACTATAGACCCATACCTCCTGGCCTCACATGGAAAAGATAAAGAAGACATTATCAAAAGAGGAATGGTGATCCCATTAAAATAAAGCATGCTCGCTTGTGAGTAAACCCTGCAGTGTGGGAAAATTCATTCACAAGCTTGTAGAGCACATCTGAAATGCATACGAACAAATTAACATGTTCTAAAATGTGTATGGGACTCTCACTAAAAATGTCCCACTTCCAATAGAGAGGTGATAAAGGAAGATATTAGCAGATAAAGGCACTTGGCACCAAGCCTGAAGGCCTGTCTTGATCCCTGGAAACTTCACAGTGGAGGTAAGAGCTGAGTCCTGTGTTGTCCTCTGACCAGCACAAATGTACCACTGTGTGTGTACACTCTGACCAGCACAAATGTACCGCTGTGTGTGTGTACACTCCCACACAAATATACACACTAAATAAGTAATAAATAGATAAATAAATAAATTTGACCAGACTTATAGAATGAATTGCCAATAAACTTGATATGCACAGCAATCATACACACACACACATATATATGTATATATATGTATATACATGCATATATATATGTATAATATATATGTATATATAAAATTAAACTGAAGTTCATTTAGGACCTGTAGGCTTGGAAAACAATGGAAACGTCTAATTCTGAAATGCTGGAATGACTAAGAAATGTAGTGACTCACTAGTAGCATTCCAGTGTTCCTCATGTTAGAAGGCAGGGTAGCTCTGTCTAATAAATACAAGCCTATATACACCCTCTATCCAGATTTCCACACATCGGTGCAAGGAGACACACACACAAATGTTTGTGAAGCCTCTGTACAACAGCAATGTTCATCAATGCTAGAATGGATAAATGAGCTCATGTAGAGTATAGAAGACTACATAGCTTTGAAAAAAGTGAGTTTACCCACACCAATGATTATTCTCTTTGATCTTTGTTTTGCTTGTATCCCAGACTGGCTTAGGAACTTGGTATTTAGCATAGTTGTTCTTGAACTAGCAAGCTTCCACGAGTGCTGAGCTGGCTGAAACATGCCTCCATATCCTCCTACCATGATGATACCCCAATATGGCATTCAGTAAAATATTCTCTAAAGAAAGGTTACATTGGTCTAAAGTTTGAGAATAAGAACAGCTAAAGAATTTTATAGAATTATGTGTTTGTGGCAACTATTTTAAAGAAAAAAGCAAAATAAAATTCTTTTTTTAAATTTATTTTATTTTATTTTTTTATTAGGTATTTATTTCATTTACATTTCCAATGCTATCCCAAAAGTCCCCCACCCGCTCACTCACCCACTCCCTCTTCTTGGCCCTGGCGTTCCCCTGTACTGAGGCAGATAAAGTTTGCAAGACCAATGGGCCTCTCTTTCCAATGATGTCCGACCAGGCCAGCTTCTGAAACATATGCAGCTAGAGACATGAGCTCCAGGGGGTACTGGGTAGTTCATATTGTTGTTCCACCTACAGGGTTGCAGATCCCTTTAGTTCCTTGGGTACTTTCTCTAGCTCCTCCATTGGGGGCCCTGTGATCCATCCAATAGCTGACTGTGAGCATCCACTTCTGTGTTTGCTAGGCCCAAGAATAGCCTCACAAGAGACAGCTATATCAGGGTCCGAAAAATAAAATTCTAATCAGCACTAATTGCTATGTATAATTAAATGGAAGATATGGCTGGCCTAGATGAAGTACGGTAGGACAGATGGGCACTGTTCCAAAGTACTGTGGATGGTTTTGGACTTTTTAAGGCGAGATACATTTCAAGTGATAGAACACAAGATGCTTGAGTGACTACACATACCACCTTCTGAGTGTTTATTATAAACTGGTCCATTTGAAGAAATCTTAAGGTGCTTATGTTTGTGATTCTAGAGTTGGTAGGTTAGAGGCTTGCTCCAGGAATGGTGCTAATTAGAGATCGTGGGACCTAGTATCACATCTTTTACAGGAAGACTTAGCAGGCATCCTGCTCCTTTGCCTGTTGTACTGTGGGAGGGAGGGCCAGAAGACTAATTAGAGGGACGGTGTTCTCAAATCCTCACAAAATCTAGCAGTCCGGTAGCTGTCACACAGACACACAAACCCCTATTCCAGCTTTCCATTCTTACATGTCTCCTGGGATCATCATCTTATGTGTTTGGAAGAAACTCTGCCACAAGCAACTGTGCGATGCCCATGTCAGTGGCTGCTTCTCAGAGAATTAACAGAGTCCCATACGTTCCAGCAGTGGTGGCCAGTTAAGGCTCCTGAGAATTGCTCTAGGTAAAGTGCATCTGCAAAAGGAAGCTGTGATGCCACCTCAGGTATCTTCAAAGGAGGAAGTGTTTCCTTATGAGTTCTGGGTCACCTATGACCACCCAGTGGCTGGAGATCCTGAAGCATGGACTGCTCGCTGTGGCTTGATCTTCGCCAGCCACGAAGGAGTCAGAACAAGCCAGGTGATTTGCATCTTGGATATTCTTGAAATCAAAGGCCATCCATCATGTCTGATACCTTGAATCCAATGATTATCATATCAAAGGCCTATGATGACATTGAGGATAATAACTTCTCTGTTGCCCATTATCTCTAAGCAGCTTGGAGTAATCACTAGCATATGCTCTTTTCAGGAGACCAGCTAGTACTTCAGACTTGGGAAACGAATGCAGCATTGAGCAACCCAGGCTGTATCAGAGACTGGGTTCAAGGTTTTCTTATTAGACGGGAGGTTGTATAGAGATGAGACAGAAAGTCCAGATGGCATGCAAACTTTGTTCTCATCGTTCTGGGGAAGGCAATATATAGTCAGTGTACTTGGGATTTGCCTTATATGAGAAAGATTTTTTTGCCACCCCATTGACTAAGTATGTGGATAAGTCTGGTGAGACCGACACCGGAGCATATTCCCAGCTAGTTAATAAACAGAGAAAGATACATCAAACATTAGAGAGTTATAAATATGTAGGGACTGAAGAGATGGCTCAGCAGTTAACTGAGTTAAGTGCATACTACTCTTGCAGATGGTTGGAGTTCAGTTCCCAACACCCACACTGGGCAGCTCACAACCACCTCCAACTCTGGCTCCAGGGGATTAATGTCCTCTTCTGACCTCAGTGGTCACACACACACATACACACACACATACAAACGCACACACACACAGAGGCATATATGCATATGTAGACACACATACACAAAGAATAAATTAAATCTTCTTAAACATGCAGACACATATTCAAGACTGTGCCCAGCTTCAGTTACAGGAAACATAGCATTAATGTGCAGTCACCTCACCACAGAAGTGACACCCGTGGACCACTAGAGTAAGCATCACCTGGAGCTTAGCCAAAGCATCAGAACACTCTGCCCTGTGGCCGCTCAAGGCTAACTTAACAATCTACCACAAACCAGCAACTAAAACACCCAAACCATGTCTCATGAATCATCAGTGTCAAAATTGAAAAAATCAAACTACCTGCGGTGCAGTCGATGTTTTCTCCTGGTCATATCTTCTCTCAAGATTCATGAACAGTAGAAACAAAAACCCAAAAAACAAAAACATGTGATTTGGTTTGGGGGCTTTTTTTCTAAATACCATAGAAGTGGTAAACCCTTCAGAAAGGTCACACCCCCTGTCCGCTCCCCCACCACAGCCTTCACCTGCTATGGCCTCCTCAGAGCTTGCTTTCAGGACAGATTTCACCAGCCTTTAAACCAATAAAAGCGGTTTTCAGTCTCATCAGTGTGGGGACGGGTTTGCCAAATATGTTCTCAGACTCAGGACAGAATGACAATTTGCCTTTTCACATTTCTTGGTAAGGAGCCCAAATCCTTAAAGTAAACTTCATCTGGGCAATTTTATGTGTCCCCAAAAATAAGGCCATGGAAGAGAGTCAGACTTAACATTCTTACAGAACAGTGAAGCTCAGTTCCCCTTGAGACATTTAATGGGGCGGATTATCAGGCTGCGTGTGGAAAGCTCATTTTAATGGCATTATCAGACTAGTTGACAGAGGCCTCTACCCAGAAGCATGCTGGGCTACACTGGCCATCAGCAGCCGGGGCTTGTTTGCACCAAGTCAGTTGGCATTTCATAATATGGCACCATTGGGCCAGCCAATTAGCTCCTCTGGTGCCATGCCAGTGCCAGGGGGTGGAGCATGGAAAAGCAGGGAGGCAAGACCTGAGTCTCCTGGGCACCTGCCTAGGAGCAATTGTGTGTGTGTGTCCCCGTCCAAGGAAGCACTCTTTGTCTCTGAGGGGAGAAAGCAAAATGGCTACCAATTCTGGTCCAGCTCTTCTCTTCAGTTGGCACCCACTCTTGCCACCAGCTGAGAGAAGTAGTTGCTTAATTCCATATGAGAAATGGCAGAAAGGGGTCTGTCTCAGATAAGGCTACTATTGCCATGATTAAACAACAAGGCCAAAAAGCAAGTTGGGTAGGAAGCAGTTTATTCTGTGAACTGAAGGTGACAGGTTATCCTGTCTTATTCAGTGTGATCTTTACATTTCTCAGTCACAGGGTTCCAAAACAAAATAAGAGGGGATGTCACAGTTGTTACAAAAGTTCTGTAGATGATAAAGAGCCACATGACTCTGAATAATTCAAGGAAGTCAGAGTCTTGAAGGAAGTTGGGGCAAAACTCAAGCAAGGCAGCAACGTGAAGGCAAGAGCTGATGCAGGAGCCATGGAGGTGTGCTATTTACTGGTTTGCTCTTCATGGCTTGCTCACCCTGCTTTCTTACAGAACCCAGGGCCACCAGCTCAGGAGAGGCTCCATCCACAGTGGGCTGGGCTTCCCACATTAATCGCCAATTAAGAAAATTCCCTACAAGCTAACCAATCTTTTGGAGCTATTTTCTCAAATGTTCCCTCCTGTCAGATGACTCTAACTTGTGTCAAACTGACATAAAGTTAATCAGCATAGAGTCATAAGAATATTCCTAGCTATAAAGTGGGATCATGTCCCTAGGATCTCCCCTTTTGTGCCTTGCCCTCTACACTGGAGACTTAACCCAAGGCCACGTGCATGGTAGACAAGTGTTCTGTGGCTATGCTACACCCCCGCTCTAGCTTCTTCCTCTTGGATGGAAGATGATGCTTCTTTTCAAACCTAATCCATGTATCCAAGCAGCTGGACATATTGTTTTAGGCCTGACATCTGAGCGCGCAGGACACTGAGGCCTACATGATCCCACGTTCGAGAACAGCATGGGTGATATACTTGGACTACATCTCAAAGCAAAGAAACACAAAACTTCTGTAATGACTGCCCAAAAGTACAACATCGGAGCATGGGGGTTGGAGAGATGTCTTGGTGGTTGGGAATGCTCACTGCTCTATCAGAGAACCTGAGTGTGGGTCCCAGCACCCACATTGGGTTCCAAGCCTGTAGCTCTGGGGTTCTGACTACCTCTATGACCTGCTCAGGCTCATACTCATATGCACAACCCCAACATGTGCCCCCCCCATTAAAACTAAGATACTACATGATTTAATAAGTATCCTGGCTGTTACTGCACATGTAAAAGGCCAGGATGAAATGAATCAGAATTGCATTACATTAAAACAAAAACAGAGTTTGCCCCTTTTGGAGGTTTAATTTTGGGAGAATCAAATTTCTCACTTTTCTGCATGCTCTCCACCCTTTCATTTAATATAACCTAGACAAGCCACGTTCCCATTATTCTTTATCCTTAAAAGTCTTCTACTCGTAGGTATGTGACATATATCACTGTGAAAGTAAATGTCTACTCTCCTATCTATTTTAGTGGACAGGAGGCCTGTCCTCCAGGTTCTGTGCTTATTGAGACTTAATGGGTAACAAAACTCCCATTATTGAGACTAATAATGTTCAAGCCCTTGAACTAGGCACAAGAACGAATGATCTGGGGGTCTGTTACAGATCTGAATGTGTCTGGTGTCCATAGACCTATAACTGTAGGAATCAATCTTGATGACTTGAGCAAAGACAAGGCTCCATGGGAGAAGGAGTCGACGTGGCTCTTGGTTTCATTGCTATGACACACTCTTCATTCATCCAAAGCTGAGTCCAGCTTTTACGGTCCATTCAGAACCATCTATTTTTAGTTTTACCCTTGGTAACATCTGCCAAGTGCAGGCAGCAAGCTGGCAATATGTATGGATTTCTGTAGATGTAAAAGTCTCCCTGAACTTGACAGGGATTCTTTCTCTGACGTCCATCGTGGTGTTTTGAGGTGAGTGGTGAGGGTGTGGTTTTTCCATCTGTCTTCTCGGATCAGTTTCAATTCTTGTCCAGTGAGGCAGCATTTCATTTTATCCATATAGGTAAGAAATGTCAATTGTGTGTGTACTAGCCCAAGTTCCAATACTGAAAAGTAGGCTTGCTTTTTCTCCATCAGAGCTCCTTAGGCACTGTAATAACGTGCATATGTGACATGCCCTATCCAGGCATGTGGCAGGAGTCTGGAAAGGCTCTGCCTTAAACTAGGCGTGTCTAATAGGGTTTAATGCAACCTGTGAATTTGCCCCTGCAACAAGGTCAGCTTGTAGGTCAGCAGAATGCTGCCCAAATCGCATTCTCTTCCCAGACTGTAATTATACCTAAGATGAAGGCTGCGCACTGCCAAGTTCTGCTGACTCTAGATAGAACTGAGATAAACTGAGGGCCTGCTAACATTCCTCAGAAACTGATTCTTCAGGATTTAATATAAAGCATCCCTTGTTAGGAGACACGTATGGTTTCCCAAACTTGGGGTGGGGGTGGGGGGCGGTGACCAGCTGTTGTCTGTCTTCCCCAGCCAGGAGATAGTAAAAGGTGGCCTAGAGTGGGCAAATGAGAATTTGAGTCCGCTATGAAGTAACACACGTCTGTAAGTAAAGTCACTTGCTAGTGTGGTGTGAGTCTGAGGATTCTGACAAATCAAGAAAGGTGCATACGAGTACAAAGTAGGCACTGCAAAGGATTCAAAGTTTACTTTGTGTTTATCTGGAGTAAAGCTCCAACTTATTTATTTGGAAGAAATGACTGGGAATATATGTGCCTTGCACTGATATAATCATAAGGATTTCATAATTTTATTCAAGTGCATTGGTTCTAAAATCTAATTCATATTTAAATACGTAGCACCAGAAGGATAAATTAGACAAAAATTGCAGGATTCTTTATTGTTACAGCTTAAATGATTCTAAATTCTTTAGTTCAACAGAGTGCACATCAGATATACAAAGTTATATAAGTCCCTATGTTCTCTAGTAATTGTTTTTATGAAAAATCTTTCCCATACAACGTGGACTAGATCCTGCTTTTTAAGAACCTCTATGGAATGAATTCCAGCTAGGAGCTTAAGACATGCATCCTGTGTACTAGATGCACATGAACATGGAAAAACACTACTGTGAGATTCAATAGATAAAGTTTTAGTCAGAAATCCCACCAATGTCCAGCCATGAAAAGTGATGGGCTGACTCCATGCCCTCCTGCATCATGAGAGCCCTCACTCCCTTTGGGTCCTAAAACCTTGAAGCACCTCCGGCATGGTAGTCCCCTGAGTGAGAGTGTTACAGTGCCTGGGCATGGGGCTCCTGGTTTACAAGGCTGATTTCTCTGTTGGCCTACACTGGGAGATTTTCTGAGGGTCTGATATTGGACTTGTGTTGCAGAAAAAAGGTAACACGTTGAAAAATGTTTTGTGGTCCACAGAGATTGATGGAAACAACCATCTCATTTGAAATCCTTCTCTAAATATGTTCATTTTCAGCAATCTCCCAGATTCCTCTCCTCTCTACCTCCCCAGTGCTGGGATTATAGGCACACATTAGTAAGCCTGGCTATTATGTGGGTGCTAGGAATTTAAACTCTGGTTCTCATGCTTGCATAGCAGACCCTTAGCCAATCTCTCCAGTTGTATATGTTTAGTCTTTGAACTCCCTTCAAATACACACACACACACATCTGCAACCTTTCCATCCTTGCAGCAGACATGTCAATTTGCATATTGTGAGAGATGCTAGTCTGGACACATTGTCTGTCCAACTCTGGCTTAAGGATGAGTTGATGAGCAAGGACATGTTCCATGCAATCCTGATGCTGATCACACTCTACAGCTGGACAGTGGATCACAGGTTCAGCCTGCAACTGATGAGAAGAACTACAGATGCCCTCACCCTAAGCCTTCATCTTTCTAGATTGTTATATTGATATTTTAGGGCAGACATCTTTTTAAAAAATGGTTAGCATAGTCCTGAATAATGAATACCAGACTACTAAGTGGAATGAGTGGGTCTTAATGATTTTTTTTATCTTATTGTTCGATATATTCTTTTGTATTTGGAATTCTGTTGTTATTTCTAAAATGTACTAGTTAAGTTTTCTACTTGTCCTCATTTTAATTTCTGTACATGTAAAACACTCTGACAACATTTTACGGAAGGGTGGGATTAACTTGGCTTACAGTTCTAGGCTAGTCTATTATTGCAGAGAAGTCACAAAGGCAAGAGGTTGAGAAATTTGCCACACCACATTCACAGTCATGAGCAAAGAAAAATGAATGTATTCATGCTGATTGATTGATTGATTGATTATACTGTTATAGAACCTCCTGCCTAGGTAATGGTCCTGTCCACGGTAGACTAAGGTCTTTCTACTTCAATTAACAACATGCATAGAGACCAACCTGATCTAGACAGTTCCTCAATTGAGTCTCATTTCTTCATTGATTCCAAGTTCTGGGAAGTTGATACTTAAAATTAACCATCGAACTACTGTCAAAAGATATTTAATATCTGATAATCTCAAACAAAATTTGAATCTTAATACTTTTAATAATCATCATGTTCACCAGTTTGGAATATTCATTAAAACTGAAAGTATAGAGGAATAATAAATTGGGTTTGATTTCCTTCAAGCCCACTCTATTCTAGATAACTCAATAAACTTAGTTCAACAAATATCTAATACTCATGCCCCTGCTTGTCATATGGTCTTTCTCTTCCAAGAAGGATTCCTTAGATTTACTTTGTCTATCTAGAAACTAGCTTACTAATGATACATCCAATATAATAAAAGAAAATCCAGGGGAAATTTGTGCTAAGTCACAAATTATTTCTGATTATTTGAAGCTTTATAGTGACCCTAAAACTTATTTTTAAAGCAAAGTAATGTTTGTCGGTAGAAAACCAACTGTTTTCTGCCTCAGCCTCTTTGGAATATTCATTTTTCCATTTGTTTTCTTTGTCTCTTTGCCTCCATGTTTTTTTCTAGCTATTCAAGTAGAATGGCAAACCCCTCAGTTCATGGAAAGATAATTGGTAAGGAGAGCCTAGGTATTTGGTCACAGTTAAAAACTGATAGTTGTGTTAACCTAGCCAAGTAAGTGTTTGCGTTTCTGGACCTCTGAAATGAACCATATGAGGGACTATGTTTACCTTTACGACTTCAGAGTCCAGACACATTGCCAATGACATCAAGTTCACTAGAGGCTACCAATGGACTAAAATTTACAATCGCAGGGTGCTCAATGCTCCATCTGTACGTCTAGACTCTTGAAGATGCAGTGTACTGAGGCACAGAAAACAGTAGTTCTAAGACCTCTGATTCCCTTAGGAAATGCCCTTTACCCACAACAGTTTCTTTGAACAGTTCTTTCTGTTCAGCTCTGTCCTTAACTTCCTTTATAGCATATCAACCTAATAAATATAGGCATTAGAGAACATACCAAGAAGGATATAAAGACAGTTCACAAGAACATGCAACCCATAATCCGAATCATCAGTAAAATTGTAGACTGAAAAAATAAACACATCTTACCTTTTTTTTTTTTTTAAATAGTTTTCACTTGGTAATAAAAGAGTATATGGGGGGCAAGAAGACAATCAGTCTGGGAAATACTTGTGAGGGTTCGAATTCCTACCTCCTCTTAGAAACAATTTGTTGATCTGTATCAAATTTTAGAATGGGAATATTGCTTGAACAACTGTCAACCTTTCCCACAGAAAGGCATACCCATGACTGCATGCAGGTAAGTTCCTTTGGTGTTGATCGCAACATTCTTAATTGGCAACATTTGGGAAATCCCTAAAAGTCCCTCAGTGGAAGACACAAATAATGTCACATGCTTCAATGTGGCTTTACCTTAATTGACATGGGTTCAACAGGCATGTATTGCTGAACTGGGACAAAAGTCAAAGAATGAGAAACAAAACATAAGCAAGCAAGCTTGCACAGATGACCGCGTACACTTGCCTTTCTTCTCTCACTGGTGAGCCCAGGACCTCCTGTGCTTATGCTAGGCATGCTCTCTGTTGCTAAGCTACAATACCAAGGAGCTGCTAGCTATATTATATACAGAAGCTGGGCACATGTGGGCACATGTTCAGGTGTAGACTGTAGTAAAACTCCCATTGCTAGTGCAGGTAAATGGAGAGTGAAACCGGAAGACAAAAGAGAATTTTCACTCTTTGTATTTTTAAGCAGTCTATACTTCCTAAATATCAAAAGACATTTGTGGGACTGGGGAGATGACTCGGGTAGAGGAGGACTTAAGTTCAAATCGCAAGCACTCACATAAAAAGCCGGACATGGAATTGTGTGACTGGGACCCATCGAGGGATGGCGATAAACAGATGCTGTGAGCATGATGGCCAGCCATCTTAAAGGAATCTTAAAGGCCACCATGTCTTAAAGGAATATGGTGGAGCATGACAGAGGGAGGCACCTGGCCATGCACGTGCATCATTCACCACACACCATCTTCACCTCAAAGACATTTGTTTCCATCATTAAATATTCAAATCCAGAAAGGGAAAAGAGAAAGACAATCACAGCATAGATATCTCAGTGAACCCTTGATCTGTATCTTCGTTCTTTGGCTCCACGTCTAGCCACTTGGAGTCTTTAGCATAAGAGTTTTCAGTGTTTGGACCCTGCTGAAGCAAAGGAGATAGAACTGAAGAGTCCCTTTTCTGTCATTCAGCCTGCAAGTTTCCTTTACCTCCCTACTTCTAACACTTGCTCCCCGCAGCCTGCACGGACAGTCTGACTAAATTTGAAATGATCGAAATATGCATGGGAGTTTCTTTTGGTCCATTTAGAATTCTAAGCTCTCTCTCTCTCTCTCTCTCTCTCTCTCTCTCTCTCTCTCTCTCTCTCTCTCTCTGTTGTGTGTGTGTGTGTGCACGTGCGTGTGCATGTGTGTGAATCTGTGTGTATATATGTATGTGAATGTGTGTGTGTGTATGTATGTATGAATGTGTGTATGTATGTGTGTGAATGTGTGTGTGCTGTTATTATTGACTGTTTTGTTTCCATTTGTTTTCCTCTAGTCATTTAGCATAAGTGGAATTATAAAAGATACATATTCCTTCTCTCTCTTTCCTTTTCTTTCTCTACACTTAAAATTGTAGTTTGTTTGATACTGTCCCCCAATTATGAAGGAGAAGCAAGGCCCCTTGAAGTGTGGAGTGAATCAACCTCAGAATAATGGTTCATGCTTTCACTGTAGCCATGTGAGCCACCTGGGCTCAGGCATACCAGCCACTTTTAGCCACCCCCTTCTCTTTGTGTGTCTCTCTGCCTCCCAGAAACTTGTCCTGATGATGTGGTGGCAAAAGCACTATTTCCCCCTTGTCCCCAGTGCATACTGGTTTCCTTGATCAGAAATCGGTGAAGTACTTCCCACATGCCCTGTCCCCTGAAGAATATCGCATTAAAGTTGCTAGGAAAAGGTGTGATGTTTTCAGATTGAAGAGTTGGCCCTCATAGTGATCTACAGAAACCTCTCAGCTCCTCTAGGAAGGGAAAGGAAGAAGACAGCCAGTTGTTTCAGTTCTATTCGAGAGGCACCCGAAAGACCAGTTTCTGTTGGGTTTGAATCCAAGAGAAAAAGATGCCAAGTTGGGGGAGGCCGTGAGCAAAGGTGACTATGCTAACTAGTGTTCACCTATTTGCCGGTCACTCTTCCCTTTCTCAAGGCAAAGTATTTTGGAGGAAATCCCTAACTCTTGGATTCCCCTTGGGAGGAAAAAGTTGGAGCATGCAACCAGCATTCTGGCTCTTTGGAGGGTTGCCCAGGGACTGGTTTCTGTCTTCTAGACTTAAGAGTGCTGACAAGAACCAGCATGCACTCCATGAGTAGGGACTACTGGGAACAAGAAAGAGCTGGCTGGGTGGCTTGCCATTGCTACAGAGCACCTGTGGTGAACAGGCCGAGGCCAACACAGCTTAGTGGCTTCTCCCCTGGGTTATAGGAGAGGGAAGAGTAGAGGTTTCATACAGTGTTCTATTTTTTTTTCAGTTAATTTCTCTCTTAATCAATTCATTCTGTACATAGGACCTGACATACTCTAGATGCTTGGGGACATGGTAAGAACAGAAATAAATTAGGAACATTTTAATGTCTCTAGAGAAGTGGAGGTGCTCCAGACAACAGAGAAAGCAGCATAATAGGGTTGGGGGAGCCATTAAGACCTCTTTCATTGGGGATTTGGGAGTTCATATGTCTGCAGAATTTTCATCCATAGGCTTAAGAATTCATAGTCATTTGGCTTACTGGCAGGAAGCTTCCCTATTGACACCAATCTGTGAAGTTAAAGACCGGGGCAAATGACTATTTTTTCCCATAAATATACCAACACAAAGTAACGAGGCATATAGAGAAATGCAGAGGCTGAGACCAAGCAAAGGTACAAAACAGATACCAGAAATGAATTTGTAGTTCCTAACACACGTGATGTACTTAACAAGTAATTCTAAATAAATGTGATAGTGATGTTCAGGGAGCTGGGAGAAGGATGCAGGGGCAGGATGAGAGATTAACAAAGCCAGTAAGCTTTTGAAATGAGCGAATAAAAACTGTGAAGTAGTGAAATCGAATCACTGAGTTGAAAAATCACTACAAGACTTCAGAACCCAGGCAGAAGGGGTAGTCAGAGATCTCAGAGCTAAAGAAATTGTCTAGTCAGTGGAGCAAGAAAGAGTGAAAAATTCTAAAATGATAAATGATGTCACCCATCAGCACATAATGGGAAACGATGGGGGCAGAGGGGCAGAACACACAATTAAAGAAAGAAAATGCCTGAAACTAGATATGGAAATGAGTTTCCTGAATCTGGATATATCTAATGGACCTGAGTGAGAATAACCAATAGGACACAGAAGGATATGCTATAATTCAATTTTCAGAAGAAAAAGGCTGGGAAAAAGTTTTGAACACAAGACAAAAGCTGCTTGTCACATTAAAGGGCACACCACCATAACTGACAGTGAAATTTTCATCCATGACTTCTAGGCCCAAAGGATGCTATATTTGAAATACTAAAAGACTTGCAGCCAATGGTAATGTATGCAAGCAAACAACTGTCCCTTGGCGTGAAGGAAAGTAAGCAAAGATGAGTGGCAGCTGCAGAAGTTCTTCATCAGCTGACTTAGTAATGAGCTTTATGCAAAATAAGGCAGGTGTTTATTCTGTAAGCTGAAACAAGGGGGGATGGCACACACACACACAGACACACAGACACACACACAAGCATATGAGTGCAAAGCTCATTGGTGAAGCAAATATCCCAACAAATATATGATATGATAATGACTCTGAGCAAAGAATAACCATGCCACAAGGCTCTAGAAATGGTATAGAAAGCTTAACCGCTATGCATCTTTTGTTTTGTTTTGTTGTTTTGTTTTTTCTTTTTTGCTTTTTTTTTTCTGTATGTGTGCTCACAATTTATTGAGGCTTATGTGATTGGAGCTTGCATGAATGGACATACAACATCAAGGCTTTTTTTGTAATAAAAAATTTCGAAATAAATATGTATTAAAAAAAACTATGTCAAACACCAATGAATAATTGACATTTACAAATTTTAAGAAAATCATTTAGGTTAATAATTTTCATTTCCCCCACAAAATAAATAACTCTCTTAAAGCAGGAGGAAAAAGAGTCAGATGGAAACAAAGTCATGCCCATGACACAGTCATGATGTTATTCTCTGAGGAACTCTTTACCAAGATTAAGACAGAAAAGCATCTGAGGAGAATTATGGTACTGAATCGTCTGGAACCTGGGAGAGAATTTAGCAAAAGAAAACAAGTGGCAAAGTTGAGAAAAGCCTTCAATGGAAAGTCCACTCCCCTTGAGAAAAATGAATGAACACCCACAAACTTAACATTTTCAGGGTTTCAATATTTTCATATCAGTCTAACCTCTACCCCCAAATCCAACCCAACACCATAAAAACACCAAAAAAAAAAAAAAAAAACATAAAGGTGACAGGCTTAGCTGTCTATACTCCCTGTTTAGCCTTTGATGCCTTTACAGCCAACGACTGGAATGTCTGTGGTGTGGACGGGACCAATAGGAAAGGAGAACTGTGCCTCTTCTCTCTGAGCGGCACCTGTGAGCACTGTCTGCAGCAACTTGGCTTCCAGGCCTTTGTAGAGTCCCATTATTCCAAAGCGCTTGACTCGCTGGTGAAGAACAGAGAGAACATTCTGAAGACCTCCCAGGGTCCTGTTTTCTGGGTTCAGTCTATGATGTCCAAACCTCAGAATTGACTGTACCATCTACATGGGATAGGTGACTGTAGTGGCAATCGCTTTGGCTATTGCGCCAATGATGAACACATCCAGAGAAGAGAGCTTCATTCGCTTCTTTAGAAGCTGCCGTTTTAAGCCTTCATAGAACATGAATTGGATGGCAGGGTTGAAGACCAATAGCAAGGAGGGGAAGGTGCCATTCCACAGAGCCAAGATCCCTTCATCTTGAATAATCTGGTGGAATGCATCTATAATGCCTTTGTAGTTAGTTGGTATAATGTCTTCATTCCGAAATTTTGCCCCCTGCAGCTTCAGTCTGGTGTTT
Source organism: Mus caroli (assembly GCF_978045245.1). Taxonomy (NCBI): domain Eukaryota; kingdom Metazoa; phylum Chordata; class Mammalia; order Rodentia; family Muridae; genus Mus; species Mus caroli. The sequence continues at coordinate 66,958,475 of NW_028227257.1, read as the reverse complement.
ACCACCCAGAGCGGAGTTGTCAGTAGCACATTCACCACTCCTGCTACAAACCCAACCAAGAGATCTTTTCCTGTAGAAGAACGCTGACCTTTGACCCACACTGCTTTGAGGCTATTAAAAGTGTAAAAATAGACAAAATTGGAGCAGCAGAGACTGGAAACATAAGCATATGTATTCCTTGCCATTATATCCTGAGCAATACCATATAACAGATCTATGTACAACTTACAGGTTATTGGTAGTATAAATAATTATTAAGCATATAATAAAGTGTATACAATAAAAGGCTAGAATATCAGTAGGTTTGCATATCTGCTATGGCCCTGGTGCCAGTCTTCTGGGAATGCCCAGGGGCAATTCTGCAATGCATTCTCCTAACAGGAATGGAGCCCACATTCTTCCCAATTGGAACATTGTCCAGGGTTGAAAGAATTTTAGGTCACAAAACAGGTCTCAACAAGTTTAAGATGTTGAAAATGTACCAAGTAGCTTTTGTGACGTCAATGGAATGAAAACTAGTAGAAGGAAAAGTGGAAAAAAATAAGAAACACGTCAGAGTTAACAGACTTCTGAGTAGATTGTGAGTTAAAGAGGAAGTCCAGTGGAATATAGAAAGAATGCTTGAGGTGAACAAAAGCAAAACACAATATGCTGAACCTCACTCAATACCAAAAATAGAAATAACAAAGGGTTTTATAAGTCTGAACGAGCACATTGAAAGTATCCTACCTGTAACTTCACACATTGTGTAAGTAGAACAGACAAAGCCCAGAGTCAGCAGAGGGGGAAACAATAAACATTGAATATGAGTATATAACAGAGGGATTGAACTCATGCTAAAAAATATATTAGAACTCTATTCCATGATGAACACAAGGGACAAATCTTTAAATGGAAAGAGACAAAAAAGAGAAGAGACCCGAGTTTGTAAACTCAAAACCAAAAGCAGAGTTTATAACCAATGCCAGAGAGAGAACAAGTATAAGAAACCAATATGAATAATTATATATATGTCCATATCTAATATGCCAAAATTTGAGTAAACTGCATGAGATGGATCCTACAAACCTGTAACCCACCCATGATAGTATCATGAAGAAATGGAAGATCTGAACAGCTTTATTCTGGAAAACTGACCAGAACTCAATATCTCCCAGGAGAGAAAACTCAAAGACTTGTAGTGGAGAAGTCTACCAAACCTTAAGGAAAATCCCAGGTCATCTCTTTACAAACTCCTCAAAACTCTAAAATTGCAACACTTGCAGGTTCATTCTCTTCATGAAATAAGGATTACTCTGATACTAAAGTCACTTCAAGAAATGCAAAGCACAGACCTTAGCTAATAGAGATGAATACCTCCAAGAAAATCCTAGCAAGCCAAACTAAAGATAACATAGGAAGGATCATAGTATAGTTACGTGGTTCTGTGATGCTCAGTGATGAGATATATATATAATCTGTGTGTGTATAATTCAGACACATTAACAAGACAAATATCACATCTTTATCTCAAAAGACATAGAGCACTTGACAAAATCTGACATCTGTCTTAGTAGAGTTTCTATTCCTGTGATAAAACACTGACCAAATGCTAATAGTCCATCATCAAAGGAAGTCAGGGCAGAGACTCAAGGCAGAAATCTGGAGGGAGGAACTAAAAGCAGGGATCACGGAGGAGTACTGCTTACTCATGACTTGCTCAGGTTGCTTCCTTATACAACTCAGGACCACCTGTCCAAGCGTGACACCACGCACAATGAGCTGAGACCTCCCACATCAATCATTAATCAATATAATCTCCTATACTCTTGCCTATAGACCAATCAGATAGAGGCGTTTTCTTAACTGAGTTTGTGTTGACAAAAAACAAAAACAAACAAACAAAGAATCAACCTAACTAGTACAAAACATTTCATAATAAAAAAAATCATACTGAACTAATAACAGAAGAGAATTACTTGAGCATAATAAAGAGCACATTTTATGAGTTTAAATGCAGCCTAACCAATGGCAAGCAGGCGACACCTTTGTCACTGAAATCAGGAACATGTCAGTGGCACCCATGTTCACACCTAATGTAGTAGTAGAGGGACTAGAGAGCTCTAGGCCAGAAAATTAATTAATCAGTTTATTCTTAGGTAATGTTCTCTTGCTCTCTATTGATTTTAGGAGACACCTCAATGACCATAGCATCTCTTATAAAGGAAAACATTGAGCTAGGGTTGGCTTACAGTTTCAGAGGTTTAGTCCATTAGTGTCATGAGACAAAGCATGGTAACTCACAGGCAATCATGGTGCTAGAGAGGCAGCTGAGAGTTCTACATCTTGAGGCAGCAGGAACAGAAAAAGACACTGGGCCTGGCTTGAGCCTTTGAAACTGCCAAGCCCAACCCCAGTGATGCACTTCCTCCAACAAACCACAGATCCTAATCTCTCTCAAGTAGCCCCATTCCCAAATAACCAAGAACTCACATATTTGAGTGCATGGAAACCATTCCTATTCATCCCACCACATTTAATTAATAATTAACTTACCCACAAAAGAGAAGAAACTAGAATCTTCTCCATAGATGCCTTGATTTTATGTGGGGGGAAGATAGTATTGGAAGTTTGCCATTCAGGATAAAGTTTACATCCTTACGATGTAAAGGTTTTGGAGCTGTGATGTGCAATGATGGGCACGTAATGAACAGTGAGCTACACCACACTCTAAACCCGAGGATCTTTAGATTAGAGTGCTTTCTATTGTGGACTTTCCATGCTAATAATTCAGTCACATAGAACAAAACTTTCAAAACTGAGAGAAAACAGTGATCAACCAAGAGGGTCTGAGACATATAATTGTGTATTCATTGTTTTTCTTCCATTTTTTTTTTTTTGTGGTTGTGAAGAGGAAACTGATTTATGGTAAAATGCAATACAGGATACTCATAAACTTAGAGGAATACTCAGAAACTTAGAGGAATGTGTGTGAAGGTCTCGCCAGAAGCATAAAGAGCATGTGGTACATATGTAGGGACAAAGCCACAATTACTTTGTGGCTGCCTGGGCAATGAAGTTGGGGTGGATTAGCTTGCTTCTATCTAACCGCCATCAGAATACATGTATCTTGCTCTCTGGGTCCCTCAGGTTTGAAGAAAGAGATCAGAGTAGCCAGTAGTGGCCCATTCCTGTAATCCTGCCCTCAGGAGGCTGAGGCAAGAGTTCATGAGTCCTAGGCCAAACTGGTCTACACCATGATGCTCAGTGTTTTAAAACCTAAAAGAAAAAAAAATCAGGGTAAAATATAAAATTATGGTAAAATACTTTAGAGATTTTTGTTATTTGTGTCAGGCCTTCTGAACTCTGCATGGCATTTTCTTTACTTTTAAAATGTCTGTAATTGTAGATACACTATTAAGTCATGCACCTGTGATACTAAGTCAGTTTTTCCATTAGCACACCAGTGAATCTAAAAGTCTTAATGTCCTTAGTGTGTGTTCTTTCTGAATGATCATTTGAGCTTCCATTTTCTGTTTCTATTTAAAATTACAGATCATCAAGTTATTGGATGGAAAGCGATCTCAAACTGTGGGAATCTTGATATCTAGTTTACATCTAGAAATGAAGGATATTCAACAGGGTAAGTCTTTCCCATCTCTTCACTCCAGCTTGTAAATTCCCTATAGCTTCTCCAGGCGTGTTAACAGTCCAAGACTACAGCTTCATCATGACATTTTCATACATGTACCATGTGGTTCTTCCACCTTACCTCTCCCCTGTTGCCTATGTCATCCCTCCTCCATCCCCTGCCAATCTACTTCCTATTCTGTAACAGTGTTCCTTTGAAACTTTTTGAACATGCCCAAGAGTTAGAATGCTACAGTGAGTCCCTGGTAACTAATACCCAGTTAGAATCCATTGTTACTTTTGTAACAGTGCAGTCCCTCCACCCACTAGATTGTTAAGAAGATCTCTCATAGACATTTTGTAATTCATCATGTAAAAACATTAGTATTACCAGGGAGGGTGAAGGGGCTTTTCTAAAGTACAACTGCATCATCATCTTCTTGAAAATGATTAACAAAAATCTCTCAGTATCATCACAGATACAGGTATTATGTATTTGGTTGGCTGTGTACAAATTGGCTCACCCTTTCTGCTGAACCGGTTTTCAGTAAGGACACCTTACATTGTCATTGATGTGTCAAGAGACACATCAATGTTTCTTGTCTTATACTTTGCCCACATTGAGTTTTTTGCCTGTGCCATGACCATGTTTTATCTCTCTATCTTCTGTGTTCCCTGTGAAGCATTAATTTAATGTAGATTTATACTGGGTAGTAAGGAATTCTCCGTAAATCTTGAACATGCTGCATGTTACATATACAGGACTTCTTCAAAGTTAGTATTGAACGATTCCTGAGGTTAGTAGGCACTGAGGACATCTTGTCTAGGTTTATTCCTTCAGTACAAATATGCAAGACATTGATGTATGAATTGAGTCATTTCTTATTCATTAAATGGAATATAACCAGAGAAAAACTCTTTTTTAAAAAACAATTAGGTATTTTCCTCATTTACATTTCCAATGCTATCCCAAAAGTACCCCATACCCGCCCCCCAACTTCCCTACCCACGCACTCCCGCTTCTTGGTCCTGGAGTTCCCCTATACTGAGGCATATAAAGTTTGCAAGACCAATGGGCCTCTCTTTCCACTGATGGCCGACTAGGCCATCTTCTGATACATATGCAGCTAGAGACACGAGCTCCGGGGGGTATTGGTTAGTTCATATTGTTGTTCCACCTATAGGGTTGCAGATCCCTTTAGCTCCTTGGTTACTTTCTCTAGCTCCTCCATTGGGGGCCCTGTGATCCATCCAATAGCTGACTGTGAGCATCCACTTCTGTGTTTGCTAGGCCCTGGCATAGCCTCACAAGAGACAGCTATATCTTGCTAGTGTATGCAATAGTGTCAGCGTTTGGAGGTTGATTATGGGATGGATCCCCGGGTATGGCAGTCTCTAGATGGTCCATCCTTTCGTCTCAGCTCCAAACTTTGTCTCTGTAACTCCTTCCATGGGTGTTTTATTCTCAATTCTAAGAAGGGGCAAAGTGTCCACACTCTGGTCTTTGTTCTTGAGTTTCATGTGTTTTGCAAATTGTATCTTGTATCTTGGGTAGTCTACGTTTCTGGGCTAATATCCACTTATCAGTGAGTACATATCATGTGAGTTCTTTTGTGATTGGATTACCTCACTCAGGATGATGCCCTCCAGGTCCATCCATTTGCCTATGAATTTCATAAATTCATTTTTTTAATAGCTGAGTAGTACTCCATTGTGTAAATGTACCACATTTTCTGTATCCATTCCTCTACTGAGGGGCATCTGGGTTCTTTCCAGCTTCTGGCTATTATAAATAAGGCTGCTATGGACATAGTGGAGCACATGTCCTTCTTACCAGTTGGAACATCTTCTGGATATATGCTCAGGAGAGGTATTGTGGGATCCTCTGGTAGTACTATGTCTGATTTTCTGAGGAACCACCAGACTGATTTCCAGAGTGGTTGTACAAGCTTGCAATCCAATCAACCTTCTCCACATCCTCGCTAGCATCTTCTGTCACCTGAATTTTTGATCTTAGCCATTCTGACTGGTATGAGGTAGAATCTCAGGGTTGTTTTGATTTGCATTTCCCTGATGATTAAGGATGCTGAACATTTTTTCAGGTGCTGCTCAACCATTCGGTATTCCTCAGGTGAGAAGTCTTTGTTTAGCTCTGAGCCCCATTTTTAATGGGGTTATTTGATTTTCTGGAGCTCACCTTCTTGAGTTCTTTATATATATATTGGGTATTAGTCCCCTATCTGATTTAGGGTAGGTAAAGATCCTTTCCCACAGAGAAAAACTCTTAATAGCCACTTTACCATTAAACACTTAACAGATTTTACCATTGTTTCTTACGGCCCCTCCTTTCTTCAAATGACAGCATGTCACTTTGTTATCTTTGCCACATTTTAAAATAAAAGCATTTCAAGAGTTAATACATAGATTGACTAGGAGAAAGTGAAATTGAGAGGAAGGGAGAAAAATCCCACCTTGATTTCTGTATTTAAAAAACTGTCTTTCATACTTGCTCCTTGGAAAAGCATATGAATAAAAATAGTATTCAGAAACCTAAGTCATTTACTTAAAATGTTTTATTATCTTTGTTTAAAAAAATATTTATTTATTTATTTTATGTATATGAAGACACTGTGTCTATCTTCAGACACAACAGAAGAGGGCATTGGATCCCATGACAGATGGTTGTGAGCCACCATGTGGTTGCTGGGAATTGAACTCAGGACCTCTGAAAGAGCAACCAGTGCTCTTAACTGCTGGGCCATCTCTCCAGCCCATTTTATTATCTTTAAGAATCACATTTTAAAAATGTGATGTAGCAAAATTTCAAAGCCAATTTGAAAGGAGAAGCAGTGTGAGAAAAGATCATTTGTGTCTTAGGAGCAGCAGAGGAGTAAAATGACTTTGGGGAACGGGGTCTGAAGTTGTAAAGGAAGGGCCGCTTCAGAGTGTCTGAGTCATGCAGTCCGTTCACCTAAAGTGAAACCCACTCACATGCTACAATACCACCCAGAAGATGCTGTAAGCAAAGCATAGTAAAGGCTTACATTCAACTGATGGCTGAATAAAGGGAGTTTGATTTAATGTAAGACCCAAGTCTTATTTTGGTATACTTTTATTAAGGAAAATATGTACAGGCAAAACATATTCTTTTAGAAATTATAATTAAAATGCGCTAGAGAGATGGCTCAGTGGTAAAGAACACTTGTTGCTTCTGTAGATGACCTGGCCTCAGTCCCCAGAACCCACGTCATGACTAACAACTACTGTAATTCTAGCCCCGTAGGATCCAATGCCCTCTTGGATCACAGAGTATTTAAATCGGTTGATTGTATTGTTTTTGGGTTCTCTCTTCACTCCCACACCCCACCCACACAGGGTTTCTCTGTGTAGCCCTGACTGTCCTGGAACTTTCTCTGTAGACCAGGCTGGTCTCAAACTCAGAGATCTGCCTGTCTTTGTCTTCCAGAGTGCTTGGACAAAAGTCATATGCCACCACTGCCTGGTAATAGGCTACTTTAGAACAAAAATTGTCTTAATAATAGAACCAAATATGTAAGTGGAATATTAAACTTGAAAAACATAGTAGTTGATCACAGTTTGAAGCAGAGGATATTTGAAAGTCTTACTGTGGAAAGGAGAAATTTTCATTGGTTGTAGAAGCCTCTAAAATGAACCTTGTGATCAGGATTTGATAGTCTTTTGATGAGAAACAAACACATAGGGTATAATCGTTGGAATGAGAAGATTTGCTGACTCTGATACAAGAGTTTTGCTGTTCATTTGTACTTCTAATGCACTTGGTAGATCCTAGGGAGATTTGATCTTATCTAACAATGTGGATATGACTTTTCCAGCTTTTAACATCACCCAAAACTTTGCTCAGTTCCTTTTGCATATCTGTCACTGAGTATGTCAGATTGCCATGTGGATAAGGGGCATTTGAATCATGTGATACAGCAATTACCAACTGAGGGCCATGTCCTTTTCCATGGCATTGCAGTCCTATCGAACTAAATGTTCATTGTGATGTGAACTAGATTTCATTTTGCCTAGATATTTTCAGCTCGCTACTCCAGTCAAGAACATGTGTATGTGACGCAAATAAGATCTTTCATTTCATCATTGGGAACCCTAATCATACCATAACGACTTCTGTGTCTATGTGTAGGATTATAGACTTTCCTCTGCTACAAACACCTGTGTCATGTTCGATGCATTTGGCTCCTATGTTCTAAAAAACTAATCTCAATGTCATCTCTTTACCTAATAATGTACACCAGATGAGTGTAGCAAAATAACCAGAGGTTGTGTCATTAAATTATTCCTTTAGAGTCATTGACAGATACTGGTTTTTAAATGAGGTTTCATTATGAATCCAAGTCTTATAGTGAATGGAAAATACTTGGCTCTGTGCTGTTGTCTTGTTGAAAAAGAATACCTCATGCTGATGCCAGCCTGAACCTTTAATCTAATGTGAGGGGACTGAGGCAAGATCTGAGTTGTTAAACTGACTGTTAGGTGCATCCTCACTGCTGACATGACCAAGGTTAAGAGCATAACCTCCACTTTCTGGACTTAGGGTCATATTTGTTAGGGTGCAAAGACAAAGGGCGTTAAATTGGTTTCTTGAGAAAGTCTCAAGAAGTACTGTATATGACCTAAAACCCAGTATATAAAAGTTCACATTTATTTCATAGAAGCAGGTTCTCAACTACAATATTGGAAACATCCAGGCAGCCTATACTATCTTGTTTCCCTCACAATGAATAGTCGGTCCATTGGGACTGAAATGCCATGAGATTTATGCTCCTGAGTTAGTTAACAGCAGGATCACATGACTCTTAACAACCTTTATCTACCTGGCAATCTGTCATTCTCAACAGGACATACGCAAAAGGAACCGAGTAAAGTTTGTTGCAAGTAAAACAGTTACCATGCCTGCTCATTGTTCCCTCTTTATCCTTGCCTCCACTTGATGTTATGTAGGCTGTTTCCCTTGTAAGACGTGATCGCTACTTCACTAGTTCAACACATGCATGGCAAACACAATAAATATGTTTTGAATAAGTGGTAACAATGGGCAGATAATGGTATGATTGCAAAGAAACAAGCAAGGGCAAATTCTGGTCATTAAACACCTGATTCTTGGAAAAGGTACTCTTCAGCTGACCAGCAGAGGAATGTGTAGGCATCTTTCAGCACTTCAGGGTTTTAATTTTCTAAAGGACAGTGGGTTTTCAGTGTCTTGCTGAGATTACAACTATCTGTGTGTCTGTCCATCCATCCATCCATCTGCCCATCCGTCCGTCAATCCACCTACATACCTGTCTGTCTGTGATGCTGAGGATCAAACCCACAATCTTGCACAGTCCCATCATTTGCTCCGCTGCTGAGCTATATCTCCACTTGCTACCGTCTAAGTATCAAGTATATAAGTAGGGGATCTAATGCTTACTTGTCTAGCGTTTAGTAGAGCAAACATGTTTGCTTTGTTTTAAAGACAAACCCTTCTCTGTGGACCACTGTCTATGAATATATGGTCATAATGTGAAATTCTGGGACTCTAAATAGCAAGACAGCACGTAACAAAGACAGTTCCTGTATAATTATATCAGGTTCCAAGGAAGTTGTCTGACAGTTAAGCACTGCTTACAACTAGATGAACTAATGTTCCCCAAATCATATTTAAAAGTCTTATTTTTGTGTCTGTTGAATTTAGTTTCAATTCTGAAAACCAAAAAGATTAAACATTGTTATACTCAACAAAATAGATTCTGTTCCAGTGCTTTCTGCCTTTGGCCTATACTTGGTGCCAGCCCCGACAGGCACCACAACTGCTTTAGGACCCTGCTGTTAGCACTCTCAGGAGGTCACAGGATATGTGATCAGCAAAAGAGTTGGCTGTGAAGTCACAGCCATGGTTTTCTGTAGGACTTGAGGAAAGGCCTAGAAGGTGTAGTGATGATGACATCAAGGAAAGGAGCCTTTCCAAGGGAAGAAAAATAATGAGATAACAAGTGAAAAGGGGGTCAGAACTGGAAGGTAGGGGCAGCAATCAAATGGAACTTGCTTCAGAATCTAAAATTCAAACCACAAGCAGCATGCAACCATGAGGGGGCTCCTAATATCATCACGAGGGATATACACATTATTAGGTCAGAAACAGAAGAAATCTGAGACTCATAGTGCCGCTGTGATCTGAACTTAAGTACTACAGTATCTTGGCGCTCTGATGTCCTGCATTCTCCTGCCAAAGTCTTTAATTCCTCTTTACACTACTGGCTTCTACTCTTTCTGCATTTCTTCTAACTAGCCACCATGGTCTTCCTTGATTCCTTAAGGAATCAATTTTTACCCTTGAATGTCCTGAACATTTAGTGTAGAAGAATTTTAGTCCAGAAACTTGGCTGCTCTGGCAAGGAACCACATCCAAAGATAATGATCCAGCTAGAATGCAGACACTCCATACATCTTTAATCCCTCTGGGTAGAATACTGACATTAGTACACATCTTTAATCCTAAACAATGATATCTTATTGAGGGACAGACAAAGTGATGAATCAGAGGAAGATTTGATAGAATGAATTGGAGATAGGCTATGAATTCTCATGAGAACAAACAGGAAAGAGAGGATACTTAAAGTGGAGTGAGGGAGAGAGAATTCAATGGATTTCAGTTCTGTTCAGTTGAGAGCAGTACATTTTAGAGACAGTCTTTCCAAGCACAACAATTCAGTCAAAAACTGAGAAGCCAATTTGAATCAGTCAGCTTAGAGAGGAGTTTGAGCCAGCAGAACTGAGTTGAACCAGCCAGCCAAAGCTGAGAAAGAGCCAGAAAGGGTAAATTTGTTCAGCAGAAAGTCTCGAAGGCTGAAACATTCTAGGCCTAGGTTAGCAGACAGAGGCTGGAAGCTGAAACCTTCATAGTCTGGGATTACAGAAGATTGGGCTGTACAGAGGCTAGGGATAGTCAGTTAGAAATGCTCTGAGCTCAGCCCAAACTATATATTTGTAAAGCTTAAGTATGTCTCTCATCGTATTACTTCCTTTGAGATAATACAAGATACATTTACTTTTACATTTAGCATGTACAGTGCATACCTCTTTCAAAAATGTGTTCCTACCTCCCAGTCTGTATAGTCAGCCCCCGATCTTTACTGTGGATTTGTGCTTAACCATCACCTCAAACAGATCTTCTCTGATTTGCCCTCCCTGATATTTAACCATGTGTTATTTTAGTTTTACAGAGCCCAATATTTTGTTTGTTTTGAGAATAGATTTTTCCTTAATTTACATCCACTCAGAATATAAGCTCCAAGAAGGAGAGCGCCCACAGATGTGAACCCTAGAAGCTCCTGTGTGTGTCTGATATGCACATGGAGATCATCAAGGGCTTGTCTGATGAATAAATGAAGATAGAGCTGGGAATGGTGTGATAGTTATCTGTGACTGCCATCCTGATCAGATTAAGAAACACCTGGGATGTGAGGCACCCTTCTGGACAAGTCCATGGTAAAATCTGCAGAGACACAGACCATGCAGAGATAGCATGCAACTCACGAGGGTTCTGGTTTATCAATTACTTTGTTGAAGGGTATTATTGGGAGGTGGTGAGAAGTAGGCAAGCTCTAGTTGAAGATGGTAGGTGACTAAGGTCATGTCCTTGAGGGCTTTCTCCTGTTCTCTCCCCATATTCCCCTTCTTTCTGCATCCTGTCCATCAGGATCTGAAGTACAGCTCTGTCATGTACCTTCTCTGGTGATCTTCTGCCCAAGTCTGTGAGGCCAACATTGATGGATGCACCATCTGAAACCCTGATCTAAATCCTTCCTCCTTTGTCTCTATTGGGTATTTGGTCATAATTGCAAGGATAGTAACAAATATCTGTGAGTAGATCAGTAGTGATTGACTTAGATGATAAATGATGAAGGTCAGCACATTCATATATTAATGTGAAAGGAAGACACAGACATGGGGTATTTAGAGAGAATAGTTACAGTTAGTGATAGAACTATAGGAGTAATGGAAACAAAATCTGGACTGCACCTTAAGCAATGAAAACCAACCAAACAAAAACAACAGGGGTGGGTGGGGGGACAAGAGGTCTAGCAGCAAAAACAGCATCGAGGAGAATATAAGTTCTGTTTTAGAGGATTTGAGTGTCCCTTAACTGGAGCTGTGTAAGCTAGTGTCTGCAGAACTCTGAAAACTCTACTATGGTGGTGTGTGAGTAAGGCTAGGCTACAGACATGCCACCCTTCAAAAGGTAACTCTGGGGTTTAATCTACTCAAAACTGCATGCTTCCTGAAGTGTAGAACACAGAATCACTACAGGAGTCATTCTGGAGGAAATGACTTTTTGTATTTTTATTCAATATAGAGTTTCTCTGTGTAACTCTGGCTGTCCTGGAAGTTGCTCTGTGGATCTGGCTGGTCTCAAACTCAGAGAACTACCTGCCTCTGCCTCCTGAGTGCTGGGATCAAAGGTGTACCACCACCTCCCAGCTTGGATGAAACGGTTTAAAAAGATGATCAGAGGTTTCACAAAGCCTGTGTTTGACCCACGGTATACCGAATAAGTAATTTACTTTCTCCTGGCTTTCCATCATGAGATGGAATGACTTATATTTAGAAGCACTTGGCATGTGTGGAGACAGTGACTGGCTACATGATTGCAAATGAGTGTTTTCATTCCATGTTAGTAATTCTCTCTTATTCTCATCCCAGGGGAGATGGAAAATTGCTGTTGACTATTTTTGATACAAACTTCCATATGCCTTGCAACACACTAGGTGCCAGAAACCTCCTGGCATTCATTTGGAATTTCCCGCACACTCAGAACTTATATTTATAATATTTAATCTGACAAAATAAATAAAACATTTTTTTTTCATTTGAGTTCCTAATGGTCTGGTCAGAAAGTTCAGCTGCATTGCGTCCTATGGTCTATGTCAGAGGCTCGGTGTGAGAAAGAAAGGCCAGCTTAGGAAGGCTCAGAGGCTGGAACCTACATCCTGGAGTCCTCGACCACTAGGCTTTGTTGCTTTGCACCAGTTAGTTCCAGAAATCCATGTCAATGCTCTTGGGAGGTGTCAAAAATGAATTTGATAAGGCACTGGGAATGCACTGTAAATTTTTGAAGACTTTCCTAAGAAAAATCTCACTGTAGTCTAAGAAGCCCTGTTCAAAAGTTTTTAGTCTCCACAGTATCCTTACAGCGAATTCTCACCAGTCTGCTCTTCTAGTGACACTTGTTGAGGTATGTTCTCGTATAGACATGCTACACAAGTGCACACAAGAACTAACACCCACACTCTGAAACACAGAAGATCTAAAAGTAAAAGGAGATGCTAAGATTTTAAATGTCTTGCTAATTTGGATGGCTTTGACTTTCCTTTTGGATATAATTATAGTGAAAAGGTGGACACTTTGAAAGTTTGTGGGACATAGCCCCTTGGCAAATACCCTTAGATTGTCTCATCTAGTCTGCGAGACAAAGTCTCTACCTTTCTCTTATCATTTACCTTCTGTGTAGAGTTTCTCTGAAGAAATCTCAAATCCAACTTGTTTATGTTGTGACATTTAATTTAGTTTAATTAGAAATACACCTTAAAGTTCAAAGAACTCCATTTAAGTTGTTCTCCCCATTACAAGCCACTGTGTATTGAAAGTAAAGAATATGAAATGGACAAAGACTATGAAACAGACACATTCTGAGGGAGCTTACCACCAAAAGTGCCTTGTGACCATGATCTGCTGGCATACCAACCCGATGACGAGGCCATTGTCAATCAGTTTCTTTAGGACTGATAGAGGCCAATTTAGAAAATTAGAAAAAAATGAAAGGCCTTTCCAATAGTTCCCTTTCTTTTCTTTTCCATGTTTTCTTTCCTCCCACTGAATCTATGACCCTTCAGGAGTGGGGCTCCCCTCTCCTCTCTCTAAGCCATTCTACATTCCTTCAATAGCAGGATGGAGTCAGAAAGAGGAGGCTGCTCCCTCCTTACACTTCCCTTCAGGCAATCCACCAAGAGCATCCAATCTGCTTGGAATGTAATTTGGCTCAAAAAAGCAGAACGAATGGAGGAACAGAAGCAGCTTAACCCAAACTGTTCCTCATTCCACTGCCCTCCGGAGAACAGAGGGGATGGAGACCAGGTGGCTTTGTGAATTCTACAGTCTGCCTTTCTTTGAGGTTTGAACCATGGACAATTGTAATTGTAGTTACATGATGGTATCTTGGGGCATAGTACATGCCTGGACTTAGAGGAGAGTTGGGGGTTTTATCCTATAAGACTGAATGATTTTTGAGGTTTTAGGATATATGAGCTAAAGGTCCCTTTTGTGGCCATTTCCACCCTTTTCCAGACAGCCCATATTTACTGTGTCTTTCACACCTGCCTCTCATCCTATCAGAGACTAAATTAAGGTCTTCATCAACTAACATGATACTTTGACAAGCAATCCAAAGTGCAGTAAAGACTGGAAATTACATTCCTTTGATATTTTTTATTCTTTATGTATTAAAGGAACTTCGTGATTCTTCATTTTTCAATGTGTTTTTCCTTCCATTTTATTGAGTTTTGGCACAAAGGATAAAATTTCCAGTGATTTGTATAAATTTTGTTTAAAATAAGGCATTCTCAAAATTCTTCCCAGAAATTCCGTGTTACATAACTCTGTTGGCATACTAGTTCTTTAGCATTGCTTCAGCTATGAAAAGATTGAAGTTAGGTCATTGTATTAGATAAACTGAAATTGCATGTTAGTGTTAACACTGGAGACAATAAAATATTAGTGAATATGGGTATTGGTAATATATACATGGATTTTTATAGCATAGGCCACATGAGATTCCCCTCATAGACTGCTTATTTATGTAAAAGGCCCATGGTGCCATAAAAAAGTAAGGTTTCTTTGTAGATTTTTGTCTGCTGACTGATGGTTCATTATCTCAAGGAGGTTTAGTTTATTTTAAGATTTCATGATTTCATGTTAAAATACTTTTCTAATGGTAAAGGCTGTACCTGTAAAGAGTAGAAATGTACTTTTGATCCAATAAATCCCTCCTCCATTGGAGGAAAGTTGATGACAGTACAACTGACCTCGACAAGTCATGCAGAATGATTTCATACCTCACCTTTACCATTCATAAAACCCAAGCAGCGGCCTCACCTTCTGTATATGAAGCTTAATGTGAAACACTGTGAGCAATGCTGACAGAGAGGAAGCTTACAGTAATCACTGCTAATCCTCAGGAAAGTCCGCCCACTGTCCGTCCTTACTCTCTGATGTAGTGGCCCGAGTTGTCTTTAAGCAGCTTTTTAGAGGGTGCCCTGGAGCATCTCACTTGGATATTAGTAAGGGTTTGTGAGGCTCTGGTCACCGAGGGGAGGAGAGACAGGGTGACTGGGGGCGGGGGGGGGGGAGAGTATCAGAGCAGCGTGAGGGATGCCCCCTAGAGGAATTTGCTGTGAAGAAAAGAGACAGTAGGGGCAGGAGGTCTCACCTCAGAATGGTTCTTCCACACTGCCTCCACACTCCTCTCTGCCTGTCCTGTCCCTTCCTCTCACAGCTCCCTAGAGTGATGGACTCCATAGTTGAGAGGCAAAGCAGTGGAAAGTTTCTCTCTCTCTCTCTCTCTCTCTCTCTCTCTCTCTCTCTCTCTCTCTCTCTCTCTCTCTCTCACACACACACACACACACACACACACACACACACACCAGCATTCAAAGTCCACCATTGCCCTCCCATGAATCCCACCATTCTTCCTTTCTGCTTCATTGAGCCTGGGAGGGTAAAGTGTTTGTTTGTTTGTTTGTTTGTTTGTTTGCAATTTCTTGGGAAGGGCAGAGTTTTTAAAATCCGAATTCTTCTAATTAACTTTTCTTTCTCTTTCTTTTCTCTTTTGCTAACCAGTGCCTGTTGTTGATCCCTTAAAATGAAATCGAGTAATGTGAGCAAAACAGTTTAGCTTTAGATCTGCTGCCTAGCAGTTAGCATTGCCAGCAAAACAAGGTCACTGACAGAGTTCACTGACTGTAGCAGTCTGTGTTTCCCAGAAGATAAAAGCTCTAAGTCCTATGTGCTGGTTACGTGTCACTCTATACAAGGCAATCCTGTCAGCCACTTAAGGAAATACAAAAGCATAAACTGGGCTGCCTAACAGTTACCCTAAAAGCAGCAGCCATGGTGAGCCAGTGCAAATCCATCTGTTAGTGCATTCCTTACTTTGGATAACCAGACTTTCTTTGGCTAGACTATAAAAAAGGCTCTTGCCTGGAGATGACCCTTCAGGTAAAGTGAACATCTCCGAAGCTGGGAATATATCTCAATGGTAGAGCAGTTCTAAGCATGAGCAAAATCCTGGGGCCAATTCCAGCACCACCAAAAGAAAACCAAGGAACAAATATTTGTGACAAGTCACCCTTCGTGTTTTGCTTGGTTTTCTAGTTACACATCTTTCAAATAGCAAGCACTCTTATTTATTTGGACATGGTCCACTCAGCAATAGAGTTCTGGTCCAAGTGGAGAAGAACAGAAGGGATGAAAGAGCTCCTGTAGATTCTTCTTGCTTCTGTGACAGAGAACCAGTGAGGGGGTTGCCGTTTGTGTAAGACCCTGACCTTCACATGTGCCTCAAGCAATCGCATAGTTTTTATGTGCGCCTGTTAGTTTGAATTTGTGATAGCTGTCTGCTTTTTGTCCCTGCTGACGGTTATTATATCCTAATGGGTGAAACAGTACTCTAATGATCCTTGTGTATATAATCCTTGGAGTACAGAGCAGGCACCAGAGGATCACATAAAAATGTTTGCCTCAATTTCCCTGCGAAAAAAAGAAGCCCAGAAACCAGACTTGACCAAGTAACAGATTTTTAAAGGTAAAGGAACCCAATAAAATTCCCGGCTTTTCACAGCGTGTGTCTCCTTCCTTTTGACATATTGTGAGGTGTAGGTGAAATATTTGAACTGAACTGACAGTGTGAGGCGGGAACAACTAAGGAGGGAGGGAGATAAAAGTAAAACCCACCAGTAATGATTGATATTGCAGTAGCCAAGAACGGCTGGGGTCTCCCCTTTGTGGATTTGACACTTCACCTTTCTGACACCGTCTGCAGGAGTGTTGGAATAATGAGCCCTTTGCTGATGGAACCAAAGCTAGAATTACTGTAGGAAAGTCGTGTGGCTTGCGCGAGAGATGTTTGAGCAGTCATTGGATGATTTGGTTCGTAAAATGAGAGTTGGACATCTATGCGTGGAGGACAGGAGAGTGACAGAGAGAAAGAAAGAGAGATGAGTTTGTTTGCTTGCTGTTTTGTTGTACTGACAATTAGTCCCATGGCCTTCTGTGCACTAGCCC
This sequence comes from Mus caroli, assembly GCF_978045245.1. Lineage (NCBI taxonomy): Eukaryota > Metazoa > Chordata > Mammalia > Rodentia > Muridae > Mus > Mus caroli. Next base: position 66,941,504 of record NW_028227257.1, on the reverse strand, counting down.
ATTACCATCACCCACATCTTCAGTCAAGAATGCATATTTTCTAGAATAAAATGGAGGAAGCAATCTGATCCTAGGAAACTCCACAAACCTTTTAATCCAAGACTGTGGTCAGCAGTTAACTAATTAAATAGGTTTATGTAATGGTTTCTAAGTTGAATACAAATGCTTGCAGGACTGATTTGATGGGGTTTATCTATGTCCTTATTCTAAGGCATTTCAGACATATGGATCCTGCCACCACCCCCAACACCTAGACTACCTTTGATGAATAGGAAACTCAATTATGTCCAAGTATGACAGCTCTCCCCAGAGACCTGAGACTTTTACATTTTCGTCCTGTGACTCACCCTAAACCTTTCATGAACTTTGCTATAGGAAGGAAAAAAATTAATCTCCTGAAGATTCCAGGATTAACCAGATCTCTTGAAACTGCTTCCTCTGTCTTTGAATTCTAATCTTTGGATCCATATCTATTTGACATGATCGGCTTTACTGGAAACACATCAAAAGGACCAAGCTGACCTTCTTTGGTTTTGTTTGATTCTCCTTTAGCATTCTCTTCTCTCTGCTCCACTCCTCCATGGACCGAGGAAGAAAGATCTGTTCTCTGTGTGCTTCTGTGGGGGTGGGGCCTCTCCCTTGATCTGGTTTATTGAAACCTCGGTATGGTTTTACCTCCCAGTTCCTTGAGTCTCCAGAGCTTATCAGGGATAGCACCAAAGAGTGCTACAGAGATCTACCCTATTCCCAGTTCTTTCTGTCTGCATCATGTAGATTCTCCATACCCTAGCCACTGCAGTAGGTGCCAAGCTGCCCAAATTTGGGCCTGTCTAGTACACACCTCAGCACAAAACTGCCCAGCATCTCCAATGCTTATCAAGTGCACTTGTTGAAAAGCTCATATGAAATCCTGTCTCAATTCTACCAGGTCTCATCCTCAGCCACCTGCACACCCATCACCTTGGTCTCTTTACTCAATTGTTTTCAAGTCGTATGCTTTCCAGAACATTCTGTGAGCCTGTCCATACCACCTCCCTTCACTGTCTCCCACCCTTCCAGTTTTCACATTTTTCCAATTTATGTTACCTGGCACTTATTGAAATCTAGAAATTGTCTTTGCCCGAGAACAGTTTGGCTTATTTAATGATGATTTCCAAATGGGTAGTGTAGGCACCTGCCTTAAGTAACATACCAGTTAACTTTAACTGTCACTTTCCTCCTAAAGCGACATTTCTTCTTAAAATGTTTGTGAAGGTGGAGTGGTGGGAGCAGCACCTGTCTTGTTCATTCTTTAATAAGGGGAAATTGTTTATTAAATGTAGTCATGTCCATCTTTCAGGACTGTATCTTCCCTGTCGTGAGACAGTAAGTAAACAGCATGGTTGTGTAACCCATTTGAACAAACCTAGATTTATGGAAAGAGACAATCAAGAAGGAGCAAAGCAAATTGAATTCAAATATAATATGCTGATTTGTCTAAAGCCTGCCCTTCTTCACCTTAGTACTCCAGTGTGGATTTTTGTTTTGTTTTGTTTTATTTTGTTTTGTTGTTTTTTGTTTTTTGGGTTTTGTTTGTTTGTTTGTTTTGTTTTCAAGACCCAAAGCTCTCCTTAACAGGAAACTTTCCTTATATTGAGCAAGAAATTCAGTCTTTGGGAGCCCTGCATTATGTCCCCTCTCCCCACCATCTCTCTCTCTCTCTCTCTCTCTCTCTCTCTCTCTCTCTCTCTCTCTCTCTCACTCTCTCTCTCTCTCTCTCTCTCTCTCACACACACACACACACACCACTCTTTTGTAGTTATTTTATTCCAGGAAGAGTGGGCAGAGTGCCTGAGGAACCATCTCTGGCTCCAGGACTCAACCGATCTAGTGGAGGAGAGAAACTGTTGTATAATTAGGACAAGGCATATTCTTACATTGCACTCCATTGACAATATGATGAAGTACTGTGGCAGATGAGGACTCTGTTCTGAAATTCAAGTCATCCTTCCGGAGCAGGGTACCTCTGAGTCCTGGGCATCGATAGGTGAGGAAAGAGAAAGAACTAGGGTATGATGAGAGATGGGGAGTTTTCCCAGGCTGCGAGGAAGAGGAGGTCAGAGATGAGACTACCAGAGTGCATGGAGGACAGAATGAGTTTTAAAACCAGGATGAGGAATTGAATCTCATTTAATACTTGAAAGAGGGGCAACTGAGTATTGTAAACTCCAAGTAATCTTAAGACATGTATTAAACAATATCTGTTGGGGTGAGAGCTCCATGATAGACCATTTTCTTAGCATGTGCTAGGCCCTAGGTTCAGTCTCTAGCACTGCAAAGAAACAAACCAACAGGTAGCTAATGAGCTGACCCACTGATTAATTCATCCCCTCATTACTTAAACAGATAGCCAGCTATCTGCCTCTGGTGGTATGATGAATGATGGCTCATGAAAGGATTGGACCTAGAGGGCAACACTAGGTTACCTGTATCAATAGGTCTTGATGCATTGCATTTTATTTAAGATATTTCAGATGATAATCCTAACTTTGAGATATCTGAGCCTGTACTTGCCATGTTGATAAAGCTTCCTGAGTTATGCCGTTGTTTGATTCTTATAGGAAGGGCCAAGAGAGTCTCATAGGAAAGACTATCCGAAGCTCTGAGGAGTGATTAGAACTTGGAATTACAGTATGAATTCCTGGGAAGTCCAGTCTTCTCCACTTCTTAGAGGCATTAGGAGATAAGGCATTTATATACAAGTTTGTGTATTTGAAGTCATATTCGTCATAGGCTGTCCCTAGGTTCTGTCATGAGCTTACTTTTTGTGCTGTGGCAACCATATTAATACACACACACACACACACACACACACACACATATATATATATATATATATATATATATATATATATATATATATTACTTTGCTCAATATTATCTTTCAGTAAGGAGTAAGGAATATCAGGTCTGTTCTACACATAACCCCAGGTCCCAACAACCTACCTACCACTTGGCTCTTGAAATGAATAAGGTTCACTCTGTTTGTGGGAGTCATTTTGGTCTTCAGGACCCACCACCCACCCACCCACCTCCCCTACAAAAGAATCTTGCTTTTGCAGTTATCTCTCCCTGAAATGTTTTTCTGCCAAGATATTGATTGACAAAATGAACCTTTTGTTACAGATCTTAAAAGTCATCTCCCTTAAGGAGCCTTTCTTGATCACATGATGCCCTGCTGTCCATCTTTGCCTGCTTTGTCCATTGTTGTTGTTGTTTTTTTTTGTTTTGTTTTCCTGTCCTTTTGGGTGCTAAGGATCAAACCCAGGAAGCTGTGCACACTAGGCAACTGCTCTATTGCTAACCTATAGCCCCAGCCCAGGTTACTTTCCTTAGAGCTCATTGTCACCTGAAGCCTTGCAATCCCCTCGATCTGAGAGATTAATATCATGAGATCAGATACTTTGAAGTGTCATCAACATTTTTGCCTTAGCTATCCATGGCCTTGAAAAGCAATTTCCAGAAAGCTAATTTTAAGGCACACTAAATAAGTGATTATTTGGTGCCTGGGGGGGATGAGTGACTGACTAACCTTCTCCAGAGCTCAGGCTCTTTCTAGGCCCATCCTTCCTTCATATCTTCTTCTTGCTGCCTGATACACAGGAGTACAAACCACAAAACCTTGTATCTCTTTAAAAATCAGCCCTGTGACTGTTTAAAACCAAGTATTTACTCAGTGTGGAAGACTGTGCAAGACTTCAGCTCCTTTTTTTCTTGGTGACAGAAACGGTTTGATTTATTTTCTCTAAGCCCAGATACAGCCTTCAGGGTGTATATGATTCTTTTAAGGAAACATTCCCTTTAAAAACTTCCTTTATATTTTTGTCTTTTTCTTATTCATTTATATCAGTTATTTTTTTTGTTTGTTTGTTTGTTTTTCGAGACAGGGTTTCTCTGTGTAGCCCTGGCTGTCCTGGCACTCACTTTGTAGACCAGGCTGGCCTTGAACTCAGAAATCCGCCTGCCTCTGCCTCCCGAGTGCTGGGATTAAAGGCGTGCGCCACCACGCCCGGCTTCAGTTATTTTTTTAAAACAGAATGTTGGGGTTCACACAAAAGAAACATTGTTCCTGGCTTTTTTGGGGGGTGTGCGTTTAAAAACAACAGCCATTCAGAAATGTATCACCCATTGGACCAATTAGTGCATCTGTATTATCATCACCAACAATGTGCGAGACCTGAGAGGCTAGGTTCTCTCATTCTTTCCTCAAACCACGTTGGGATGGGGGTAGGGTGGTCACCCTGGCTTTTCTGGAAGTGAAATTTTGTCCCTTCACAGAACCTTGTCAGTAGGCTCTGAATCTTCCCCAGTCCCCATCCACAAGTCTAGAATTAGCTTGTGGGTGAGCTTGCAAGTTAGAGAGAAAGTGGCCTACGAAGGAGTTTTCAATATTCTTCCTGGTGTTCTATGAAGGGACATACTCTTAGCTCAGCTAACAAATTTTATAAAAAAAAATTTAATGTGTTCCTGTGATTCTGAATGACAGAGGGAAGGAAAAAACAAAAGACAAAATAAAACAAAGCAAACAAACAAACAAACAAAACAAATTCAGAAGCAAGCTGCCCTTTGCCTTGATCTTCGCATACTCCAGGGGAACATGGTGTAATGGAAGGAACAGAGGTGCTCGAGAGCAAAGTTTAAGGCTTTCTAAGTATCACTGGCTGCTTTAATAAAATTAATTAGCCTGCCACAGAGAAAATTTACTAGCATGCTAGTTAATTTCACAATGTAAAGCCAGAGAAGGGTGGTACGGCTGAGAGGACAAACCTTATTAGTTTTGAATAATTATTTAAAGATGTGGGCCCGGCTAATTTCAAACACTTTGATAGCCAATTCTATTAAGGCTTTAAAAATCTGTTGCATGTGTATCCGACCGTATCTGGGAAGGAACCTCCACAGATGAAATCATAAGTGTATAGCTCACAGCAAAAAGGACAGACCGAAAGGCAGAATCCTAACAAAAACATGGGAATAAAAACTTACCTTGGTACTAGCTCATGGGAGGTTTCTATGATCTTAATTTGCTGTTGATGCAATGATTATCCCCCCCTCTTTTTTTTTTTTTGTCTTTTTAATTCAAACAAGATGTTTGTGGTAGCCACAGAAAGGTGCCTGAAATCACATGCCTGAATTCATTTAATTTGCCAACATTGTCTTTTTTTTTTCTTCTCTTTCCCTTCCTGGTAATGGGCAAGAGTCAACTCTTCTGCATTATGTGCTAAATCTCTTCAATTACCAGCCGGGAAGAAAGACTTAACATTGTGCTTCAAGCCTCCAAACTGACTTAGTTTAAAAGCACAAACACTTCTCCTGTGGAGCCTAAATTAAACTGCAGAAAGGACTCAAAGCCTGAAGAATTAAATAAGGCAGGGCCAAGGCTCAGGCCAGCCATAGGGATCATTATGGATTTGTTTTCAAATGAACACCCACCACACCTGGTATGAGAGAAAGGGGAACCCAGACTGTCAGGCAGAGCCTGTATAAAAAGTTCAGGGTTATGTTGTGGGGAAGCTGAGCCTGGGGTGAACACTGGTGTTGGAATCAAGTCAAAGCCTTTATCCCTTGTTCCTATTTCTTTTTGACAGCCATATTTACTGTGGATGACTCCGTGGTTGACCTGGAGACCTTAGCAGCCTTATATGAAAATGTGAGTGTGAACAGCATACAGGGCTGGAGGCTCCATCTTTCCCTTCTACCCTCAATGTCACCAAGCCTTTCCCATTCTTTAGTGGGATTTGAGCCTCTTCATGTAGGAGACTCAGACACCAAGAAGTAGATTTGCATGTTAACTCCTACTGTAGTGTCTGTCCTGGTAGGTCTTCTAACCCCAGCAAGGCAGATTGGTTCAAGGCAGAGACCACCGATGTGGTCCAGCCCTAGTACTTGCTGACAGAGTGAATGAAATCAAGCCTCCCTTCTGGTACTGATGCTGGCACCCTCCAGCATCTTGCTCTGAGGAATGAGGATCTGAATAGATGCTTGGATGATTGCTCTCCTACCAGATGAGCTGAGGACATTAAATGCAGGAGGCAGCTTTGGATGTCAACTGTGTGCTCTAGCTTTAAAATCAGATAGTCCTAAGTTTGAGACCCTGCTCTATTACTGCCCACTTGATGATACTGGCTGGGCCAGTTGCTTAAACAGCTTATTCTGTTTTGTTTCATACAATGTAGAATACAGTGGGACTCTACTTGATTTTTTTTTTGTATTGAACAAGAATTTGATCTAAGTATCCTATGAGTTCTTCTTTCTTCTCATGGAGCCTAGATCCCCTCTCATAAAACTATTTGCACAGTTGAGGGAACTGATAAATTATGTTTAAGAAACATCACTGCAATGCACAAAGTCTATAGGATTTTTTGTTTTGTTTGGGGTTTTGTTTTTTTGTTTGTTTGTTTGTTTGGTTGGTTGGTTTTTTGTTTTGTTTTTGTTTTGTTTTTGTTTTGTTTTTTGTAAATGGAAACAGCCAGAGGAGTCCATAAGCTCCTGTGAAGAGATGATACTAGACAGTCAGAATTTCCATGATTGTCAACTATTCTGGTTCACTGACTCTCAGGATCTAGATACATAGATGGAACTGGATCCTCTAAGCCACAGCAATCCTTAGATAACTGGGGCCCGGTGACATGCATGTTATGGTCACTGAGCTCATAAGATGACTTAGTTAAATACTTATGTCTCCTGGGACCTTAATTTTCCATAGTCTAATATAGTCCGGCTATTCCTTACCTATTTTCATATTCTTCATGTCTGTAAGAAATTACTTAATACTGGGTGGGGGCTTTTTTTAAACCTGTTTCTATCAGTATAGTTCTCACAAGTAAACCCAAAGGCTCCCATGTATCAGACCATTGGGAGTTAATGGTACACTGTTGAGTATCTAGAGGGCAGTATGAGGATTCTGAGGCACAAACTCACTACCAGTAGCACAGTGAGAGTCTTGGGGAATTATATGATAGGGACATAGTAATTGATGACAAAGAATTCTGTCAAAATCATGGTGCCTTCCAATGCTTTCTGTTGTTACCCTGAGTGCAAGAATATGCACATGGCCAGTGTTTGTTAACACACTGCAGAGGCAGTCCATTTACACAACTGGAAATGTTGGGTAAATCATAAAGAATGTGACTGAATGTCTAAACAACCGATGTAAACAACGTGCACTTAATGAAATTCAGGAAAAGGAAAGGTGGCAACTACATATTATAGTGTATGAAGCATGTGTGAGACAGGGAAGTGCAAGCTAGGACTACTGGTCTGGGAAAAGGAAAATTAGGACAGCTTGACTCACAGCTGTCTAGAGGAGATTCAAAAGTAGCTGTTCTGACCATTTGCTTTAGCTGGTAAATGCCAAGCTTGAACATGTATCAGAATGACCTGGAAGGATTTTCTGGGTCCAACCTGTAGAGTTTCTTACGCCTGGGGTGAGGTCCAGAGGATGGCAGGGGATAGGATCACATCTGGATTCCTGTGGTTTCAGGCTGACCCTCTTGACTTTTTGACTGTATGTGTATGTTGTTTCTCCTGTTGATGCAGCGAGCCCAGGAGGATGAACTGACTAAAATAAGAAAGTACTATGAGACATCCAAAGAAGAAGACTTGAAACTGCTGGACAAACCTGAACAGTAAGTACACTTGAAATACCTTTGGTTAGTCTGAAAGGAGAGCTCCAAGCTCCATCTGTCTGCCTCCCGGCTATGAACATCAAGTCTAAGGGGCGCAGAGAGCTGAGTTACAACAGCGTCATCCCGTGCTCTATTGCATACAGCAGGATGAGTCGGCTGCCAGGAAGGCTGCTGAGATCTGGGCTGTCCGGTGCAGCCTATTTCTCCCCCTGCTCTCACCCCACACCCCTCCCCTCTCTTGTTCTAGCAACTTAATTCCTCCTAGACTAAACATTTTAGCTAAAAGGGCAACTGAGGAAGGAAAGAAGGCATTACCGCTTCGCCTCAAGTTTTGCTGATGCATTAAAAAGATATCAGCGTCACTGAATTTCAACTGCTTTTCTTAAATGTCATGCTCAGTAAATGTAGCCCTGAGTTGTGGCAGGTTTCCCACAACCTTCTCCACTCCTGCTGATTAGGTTAGGTCTTTCTCATCCCCAGTCTCCGTGGCCCACTCTTTCCATATATTCTCTAGGGTGGCTAGTTCTGGTTTACTGCATCATCTCCCATACACTGAGAACTCAGACCTCTGCTGCATACCTTAGTAACTTGTTTTCTAGGCTTTTGAGGTCTACAAGCCATAGATGAGTTCCTGGGAGTCCCCAGCAAGACATTTAGGGACTAAGACTGCAAATGTGCCTCTGGTTTGGAACTCTTGTGCCTGATGCTATTTTGAGTGCTTTGTGTTTCTTTGAAGCCTTCTACACCAGGAGAGGTGACTACAGGAAGCAAAGAGGAGACAGAAAATAGATAGAATGTTAACAGGCTACCCCTACAGGCACCCAGGGTTCTGTCTTTATACTCTAAGCCTAATGTTTGTTACCTGGGTTCTCATAGACATCCAGGCCCAGAAGAATATATTTCTGACTGACTGGTGAGGTAGTTCATTAGAGATCCTAAGTTTGCCCAACACTGCCAAGCCTCGATGAAAGCTTATGCACCTTGCGGTGGTATCTTCTCACATGGACCCTTGTCCCTTAAAGCTGGTCCTCACAGGCTGAGACTATGTTTAGATTGGTTCTGATGGGATTCCACTGCAATTTTGTCTCGCTGCCCTTAGCCATCAGCATCACCAGCCTCCACCCCAGCTGGTGCCACTCAGCCAGAAGCCATATTTACTTACTGTGAACTCACTCCTGTTATATCACTGATCCTCAAAGGAGAAGTTGACTAATAATGAGATGGTCTAATAATGAGAAGACACTGACATGGTCCCTGGTGGTGTCTGGAGATGATAGGGTGTAGGTAGGGTTAGTTATGTCAGATTGTGGGATGAAATGGTAAGCCTGAAGTAGACAACTTTTCCTTGTAAAAGACCAGATACTATTTTCTACTTTGCAGGGTCAAAGGATTAGGTATGACTCCTCAAGTCGGCCACTGGACCATCATGGTTCAAAATCAACCACAGATAATAATATATAAGCAAAGGGGCACAGCCTTATTATTCCCCAATACATTTTATTTCGAATTTGAATTTTAATAAGATTTGAATTTCACATGACAAAAATACTCTACACTTTTTTTTTTTTAAACAGCCATTTAAAGTGTGAAAACCATGAGTCACACAAGTACAAATGGCTGGTTGAGTTTGGTCTGTGAGCTCTAATTGATCCACACTCAACCCACTCAGTAAAACCTTCCAGAAGCTGAACGGGTCTGGTACAATGAACCACTGATGTGAAATGAACATTGTGTGTCTCCAAGAGAGGCATTCCTCTGCCTTTTGTGGTACAACCTCCCAACATCGTTTCTCAGCACTAATTGCCAGGACATAGAATAATAGTGGTAACTAATTAGTGTACTACTTATTATTCCCTTTTCCCCCACAGTGATGGTCTAGCTAGATAAGCATTTTGAAAGTTTGGAGGGCCATTGTGCTGATGCCATGAACACTCACAGCTATTACTGAAGGCAAAGATGCCTGTCATGTGGCAGACTGGGCTTGTGGGACTAGCATGGAGAGAGGTAGAGGTCTCCAGACCCACGCACACTTCACCTTTGCTCTCCACCTCTCTGAAGGCAGCTTTTGTCTGGTCTGTGCCAGAGTCTGGCTCTCTGATGATTTATTTGCCACTGACTCCCAGTGAGTGGACTATAAGCATGTTTTACATACTGGAAAATATGAATCATGGAGTTTAGCATTTCAGTTTCTTAAGAGCCCTGTAGTGCCCAGTCCTATAAATCACAGCTCTGAGAGGCTGGGCTCATCACTCACCTCATCAACTCTCTTACACCCCAGTGCCAGATTTAGAAAGCCATTTCTCACAGAGGTGTCATCTGCCTGGGACCTGGCTGTCTGAGAGCCACTCCCTCCGGGGATACCCCTTCATATCCTGCCTTGAGATGCTGGTGAGGAGGGATGGAGGCACTCCTGAGGAAGCCTGTTGACTGATAAGGCCAAAAGGTGCTGGCCTTGTAAGGTCTACAGTGAGGAGAGTATGTGCATCATCGTAAGCTCAAGGTGCAGGCCTTGTATGGTCTGCGGTGAGGAGACTATACACATCATCTTAGGCTCATTGACAGGGGTCCATGGCTAGCTATACTGGTTTGTTCCTTAGAGTACATGCTACATTGTAAAGTGGCTGTGACCCCTGTGGAACACACGCCATAGATCATACTACCCATCGTTTGGCACAATGATGATAGACCAGATTGGTTTCTTTTCAAAGCCTGGATCACACAGTATCACCATCCCTGTCAGCTGAGTTGCCATTGCAGCTGTAAAAAGCCATACAAAGTGAGCCACAGGCCTTCTCTTGTGCTCACAAGCTGAGCTGTAGTCCTTCCAGGGAATATAAGCCACACAAAATAAGGAAGGAAAGCTCTCTCATTCCTGTTCCCTCTACCCTTTCTGTTATAGAATCTGGAATGTAATTAAAGAGTAGCCCAAAGGAAATTAATCCATGAGTATTTGTAAATGTGAAGGCCTAGTAGTCAATAGACTGTATCTGGGGGTCTTATTATCCCATCACTTATGAGTAGAACATAAAGCACAAGGGGGCAAGAGGCGGATGCTTATCAGACAGTAGGTTTGTGTAGCCTTTGCAATGGGATTTCTTTTTGCTACTTTGCCAGACAAATGAGAAAAGAGATATGTTGCCTTTTCTCGAAGCCTTTGCCTGCTTACATTTGTGCTAAAAGTTGCATCAAATCATCTGTTTTCTTTTCTAATTTTACTTCTTTGGTATATATATATATACATACATATATATATACATATGTTTAAATTTTCCAAAATGTTCTCAAGCCCAAACCCCACAAGTCATCTTGGCCTCCTCCAGCATCATGAGGGAGGGATCGTCTACTCAGCGTCTTCCTGCCTTCACATCCCTCTCATCCATCCCCACAGACCCTCTTACCACCCCCTTGAAAGGTCACAGCAGTGACTCCCAGTTCTCCCAGCCTGAAATCTGCTAATGTTTCCAGATAACCAAGCCACTACTATGGTGATTTGTGTGAAATAAAAATTTAAAAAGAATTACTTTTCTGTCTAAAAATCCTCCATTTGCTCAGGGGAAAAAAATGTACATTTCAGAATACACAGCTCCATTTACTTTCACAAACTTCCTTCCATACATCATGTAGCCTGTCCTGCTCACCTGTCTGGTCCTCAGGTATGTCATGCACAACATCATGGGTGCTCAGTGACCACAGCCAACATCAATTCCCCGAGCCTATCATTTCTTTTTTTTTTTTATAAATCCATTTTTAATTGATTTAATTTTTCTTTCATTTTTTTTAAAAGATTTATTTATTTATTATATGTAAGTACACTGTAGCTGTCTTCAGACACACCAGAAGAGGGAGTCAGATCTCGTTAGGGATGGTTGTGAGCCACCATGTGGTTGCTGGGATTTGAACTCAGGACCTTCGGAAGAGCAGTAGGGTGCTCTTACCTGCTGAGCCATCTCACCAGCCCCGAGCCTATCATTTCTGATCACATCTTTCACACACTTCAGTAATCATCATGAGTTTGTTTTTTGCGGTATCAAAAGGAGCTCTGTTTAAGCTAAATCCTGTTCCCAGGCCTTTTCGTGTACCTGCAAGGGCTTCACGTATACAGGAAGAACTGGGAGTCCATGTCTAATGCATGAAACATCATTAGCAGTGATAAACTCTATACCAAAGCCAAGTCCCTCTATCTGCCATTCCCTCCCAACTCCTTGAGACCTGCGGCTTGAAGATGAGAACCTTCTCAGAGCAAGCCCCGACTGAGGGACAAGGAGTTGCTTTTCCTCCAGCATTACCTGCTTCTCCTCTGTTCCTCCTGAATGAACTGAGGCATTGCTCTGTTTGCTCACATGTGCTGTCTATTGCTGCTTCACTGGTGTAGTCCTTTTAAGCAGGGCATTTACCTAGTCCAGAGATCTAGGTCCTACTTGGAAGGGATGAAGAGATGACATGATCCATTCTGGGAGGGGAAAAATTCAGAGCCTTTTCTGAAGTAGTTTTCATCATCCAAAGGGGCAAAGCCTTTCAAAATTCATCACAGCACCAAACACTACCAGTCTCCAGAGATGTTTACAACTCACCATTTGTGAAAACTGGTGACAGCTCTGATGTCACTCATGATAAATGACTCAGTTGGTCAATGCTGTACTGTACTTCTGAGGGAAACATTTACAAAGGAAGGTGAATTACTTTCTTCTTGTCCCTGTGAAGTAAGTACTTCTGTATTTCATTCAGTGCTATAAGACAGAGTATGATGGAGCCGGGCATGGTGGCACACACCTTTAATCCCAGCACTCAGGAGGCAGAGGCAGACGGATTTCTGAGTTCAAGGCCAGCCTGGTCTACAAAGTGAGTTCCAGGACATCCAGGGCTATACATAGAAAACCTGTCTCGACCTCCCCCCCCCCCACCAAAAAAAAAGATAGAGTATGATGATAATTGTGTCTGCAGGTCCTGAGCCTGAAGATAAGGGAGGACGAGTGTTCTGCTACAAACCCTCTGTGCTTCATTTCCATAGTATTTTAAAAGACTGGGGCTGTAAAGTGATGTCTAGGACCTGGTTGGAGGAGATAAGCAAAACAGCTAATAATAATTTTAAAATTGTCCCCAACTTTACCAGGGCATGGTATTTTACAACTATAAGTCCAGGACTTGGGAAGCTGATACAGGGGGAATTGAAATTTCGAGGCAGCCTAAACTATAAGTAAGATATAGGTAAGACTTGTCTCAAACAAAACAACAAGCCTGCTAAATCACCTCCCCCCCCCCGAAAAAAAAAACCTGCAGAAAGAAGAGAATGTAGAGCAAAAAAACAAAATTGAGGGCAGAAAGGAGTGTAGATGAAGGTGGTGGTACAGCCTTAGAATTCTTGCAACTGAGGATACTGAGGCAGAGGAATGGTGAATTAGACGCTGTCATGTACTACAAAAGATGACTTTGCCAATACAGGAAGAAAGCTGGACCCCTCCCCCCTTTTCTCTTGCTCCTCCTGCTGCTCCTTCTCTTCTTTCTTTTCATTAGACAGAGAGAGTAGCAAACTTATTTATCTGCAAAACTGTACTTGGTGAGAGAATACAAAATTTCAAAGTGATGGTACTGTGAATTGACCAAGACTTTCAGAAATGTCAGTTAATAATGATCATTTCAACTACAAAATGAAGTTTAAGGGCAATTAGTGGATTCTATCTTTTTCTGAGTTAATAGCCAACTGTTTCAACTCCTCTTAGTTTCTATCCTTTCCTCTGGTGGTTGGCCTCAAAAGCATGTAGCTCTTCCAGCTTCATTTTGCAAAAGACACCAGTGCCCAGTCACTCAGACAGTGAGCTACTGTGTGCAAAGCAGTAACCAATTCTGACTCTTAAGAGCTATTTGGCACACTATTTAAATATTTTAGGTTGTCTACTTTATGGGTTTCTGCTTTCTTCTAAGTACTGACCTATCTCTCAGCTGTGTCTCTGTGGATAAATTGACATAAAGTTAAAGTAATATATGGGAAAAATTGAACATTATAGACTGTTATGTAATTGAGCAAAAAATAATACCAATTCACTTGAAAACTATCACTTGACTATAGAAACTTTGGGCAATGAAGACTCTGTCTATGTAGATATACTTCTAGCGGATTCTGCATGACACAGATTTTCTCATGCAGTAAAGATCAGGGCTTTTTACTTGGGGTTAGCCTCTTCTTTGGATAGCAGGAGAGGAGTGATATTTTCAGGATACTTGCATAAACTTTCTGCTCATCTGCACTCACCATCATAGTAACTCACCAGAGGCCCCACTGTCAGAAATGAGACCTGTACTCTTGGAGTTTGTCTTAGTTTGTGTTGTATTGTTGTGAAGAGATACCATGACCAAGGCAATTCTTATAAATACAAACGTTTAATTGGGGCTGGTTTACAGTTTCAGAGGTTCAGTCCATTATCATCATGGCAGGAAACATGGCAGAGTCCAGGCAGACGTGGTGCTGGAGAAGAAACTGAGAGTTCTATATCTTGATCCAAAGGTATGCAGAAGGAGAGTGACCCTTCTGCACTGGGAAGAGCCTGAGCATTAGGGGCTCTTGAAGCCTGTCTACACAGTGCCTGTCTACACAGTGACACACTTCCTCCAACAAGACCACACCTACTAGTAGCACTTCACATGAGCCCAGAACATTCAAGCTACTATAATCTACAACCTGGCCTTGTTCAAACATAATGAATCTATTGAAGTCATACTTAGCCATAGAATAATGCAAAATACATTTAATCCAACATCAAAAGTCCCATAGTCTTTAACAGTCTCTACAATGTTAAAAGTCCAAAGTTCAAAGTCTCTTCTGAAATTCATACAATCACTTAACTCTAATCACGTACAAAATCAAAATAAAAGATCACATCACATACTTCAAACATCACAAGATATACATTACCACTCCAAAACATCATAGTGAGGAAATACTGAACTAAAATCCAAAGCAAAAACAAAAGCTAGCTGGGCAAACTCTAAACTGTATCTCCATGTCCAATGTCAAAGCACTCTTCGGATCTTTAACTTCTTTCATCTTTGTTGACCACAACAAACTTCTTTCTCTTGGGCTGGTTCCACTCCCTGTTAGCAGCATTCCTTGGCAGTTATCCCATGGCTCTGGCATCTCTAGTATCTTGGGGTCTCCAAGGGTCCTCAACTTTAGAGCTTCTTGTTCTGGTGTCTGGGATCCACACATGATCTCCTGGGTTCCTCCAAAGGGCTTTGGTCACTTCTCCAGCTCTGCACTCAGAAGCACTCTAGGCTCTAGTTGACTCCACTCCACTGCTGCTGCTGTTCTTGATGTTCCATGGCACTGGGATTTCCAATACTCTGGGGTCTTCCACTACAACTAAGCTTCACCAATAGCCTCTCATAGGCTCTCTTCATGATGCCAAGCCTCAGCTTCTTTGCATGGTCCATTTAGTCCTAGGCCTTCAACTACAACTGAGGCTGCACCTTCACCAATGGCCTTTCCTGTCCTCTCATGGTGCCAAGCTTCAGCTGTTCTTCATGACCCCTTCATTCCTTCAAAAACAGTACTGCCTAGATGATTCTTACATATTACCAAGTCCAGCTGCAGTATGAGGTACAGCCTTGGCTGTCTCTGGAACACAGCTTCTTTGTGCTCTCAGAAAACTTCCCATATTTCACTTCAGTGATGTTGGCCTCTTCTTAATCACCACTATTTTCTTCACTCAAATTAACCAGCATCAATTGTCTCAGTAACTTCATCTATTCTTGACTCTAAAGCTAGAGTCACATAGCCAAAGCTTCTGAGTTTTGCCACTTGCTGTGTCTGTAACATGGGTCCATCATTCTATTACATCATCACAAGCTTTTTTTCTTTTTAACAACTCTTTCACTGTCTAAGCTTTGCTGTCCTAGAACTTGCTCTGTAGACTGACCTTGAATTCAGAGATCTGTATGCCTCTGTCTCCTGAATGTTGTGATTAAAGGCATAGTCCAGCACACCTGAACCTAAGCTTTTCTCTGTGGAACTTGCTCTGTACCAGCTAGTCCTGAACTTAGAGATCTGCTTATCTTTTTCATGGGGTTAAAGGCATATGCCACCATGCCTGGACCCAAGCTTTGCATGGCTACTATGCCTCAAGATCTGGATCAAAGCCTGTGTCTTCCAGCTGCAAGATCTGGATCATAGGTATGCCCTCCATTTCTGGATTGCAGTTCATAAGCTTATCTGTGTGGGATCTCACCTGGAGGTCAACACTCCCTTCTTCTGTTTATCTCTTTGAACACAAGATGCAGCTTAATTGTACTTAATGTGCCACTTTATTAATTGAACCATATATTTTTTATTCTTCCTGTCTCAGTGTGCTATACTTGATCAAAACTCTCTTCATAAAAGTATGTCACAGGTCAGAGTCTATACTAGGCTTTTTTTGAGACCTTCCTCAATGTAACCAATCTGAATCTCTTTACCTTAGCCTGAGGCAGACTCCCCAGAAAAGCAGCCACATTTGTTGCCCAAAACATAAGAATAGTCTCCAAGCAACATACTAAAATTCCTCTCTTCTGAAACCTCTAGAGTTAGGGCTGTACAGTTCAAATCACCCCCAGTACCAATGTCTTTCATATTCCTACTAGGATGGGCAGTTAAGTCCCACTTAAAGCATCCCACTGCTTCCCAAATCCAATTCCTCAAACCCACATTCCTCCAAACAAAAACATTGTCAGGCCTATCACAGCAATACCCCAGTCTTTTGTACCAACTTCTGTCTTAGGGTTTCATTGCTGTGAAGATATGTAACCAAAGCAGCTCTTATAATAAGTAAGTAAGTAAGTAAGTAAGTAAATAAATAAATAAATAAATAAATAAAATAAACAAACAAAGCAATCAGACATGACCAAAGCAACTCTTATAAATACAAACATTTAACTGGGGCTGGCTTACAGTTTCAGAGGTTCAGTCCATTATCATCATGGCAAGAAGCATCATTGGCAGACTCTAAGCAGAAATGGTGCTGCAAAAGGAAATGAAGGCTCTGCATCTTGATCCAAAGGCATGCAAAGGAGAGTGACTCTTCTGCACTGGGTAAAGCTTGAGCATTAGGGGCTCTTGAAGCCTGTCTACACAGTGACACACTTCCTTCAACAAGACCACACCTACTAGTAGTACTTCCCATGGGCCAAGCAAAACCAAAATTATGATCTCCCATGGCAGATCAGTATTGGCTCTCTTTATTACAGTTTTCTTATGACTCTATGTAAAGCAAAATGATTTGTTTCTATTTTTACAGATTTTTGCATGAGTTAGCCCAGATTCCCAATTTTGCTGAACGTGCCCAGTGCATAATCTTCAGGGCTGTATTTTCTGAGGGTATCACATCCTTACATCGAAAAGTAGAGATTGTCACACGGGCCTCAAAGGTATGTCTGCTGTTTAAACATTTGGTTTGCCCTTATTGGTAGGAAATGAGGAAATGGGACGTGTGGGAGATCCAATATTAGTGTTTTACTTTACATTGAGTGTTAGTCTAAGTGGGTTTGTCCTGTCAAAGTGTCTGGAGGATAGGGGAGGAAGAATACGGTCTGAAGAAGAAATGGAAACGGGGGAAAGTAAGGCTTTTTTAGAGATTTCTTCTAAAAGAAAGTCAGTGTCTCACCATGTACATACTGCCACCAAAAACCAAAAGCAAAACAGCATAGTTTGATTCCTGTTCAGCTCTTCAAATCACAAACATATTTTACTTGGAACCCATGCACATGATCTTCTACATCATAAAATGAAAAGATTCTGGAGGCTTTGAAGTAACTGTAATCATGAGTGGGTGGTACATCCATTTCTGTGTCCACTACACTCTACTTGGTAAAGCTAAATTGTAACCCCCAGCCTTTAACAACACCCATGTTCTTAAGATCATGAGTCAAGTATGTCCCACAAATCTTTTATATTTCATTGTTTATCAGGAAGCTTGCCCCTCCCACCCAACAAATCAGAAGTGTTTTAATGAAGAATGAACAACATTTACAAGATGTGATACACACACTAATAATCCCTGAGAGACTAGGGAAGAAACCTACCTAGTTCTGAGCTTTATTGTTTTTGTTGTTGTTGTTGTTATATCCTAAAATAAATGAAGATAAAGCTGGGCTGGCAATGTAGCTCAGCAAAAAGGTACCTGCCACAAAAGTTGATGATCTGATTTGGATCTGTGGAGTGGAAAGAAAGAACCAATTCCTGCAAGTTGTCCTCTGACCTCCACATGTTTGACCATACCCACAACCACCCCACATACGCATGCCCACACACACACACACACACACACACACACACACACACACACACACACGTATGTGTAACTAAAAAGAAGATAAAACTAGCTAATTCTATAAAAAGAATTTTTGTTGGAAGTTTATACTTTAAGCAAAGATAAGAAGAGAGAAAAATGAATAAGATAGGTGGCTAAAGAGAATTCTTATCAGTGTAACATTGTGAAAGTAAATAAATATGAAGCAAATTCCCAGAGAAAATACTTTTTCTTTTTTTTGTTTTTTTCGAGACAGGGTATCTCTGTAGCCCTGGCTGTCCTGGAACTCACTCTGTAGACCAGGCAGGCCTTGAACTCAGAAATCCTCCTGCCTCTGCCTCCCACGTTCTGGGATTAAAGGCGTGCGCCACCAGGTCCGGCCAAGATACATTTTTGAAAAAACTTAATGAACATAACCTCTGACCTTAAAGTGCATTACCATAATTCATCTCTGAGGACTACACTCACTCTTGCTACTGCATCTAACCTAAATTTGAATATACTTTTTGTATTTAAGTCTGTGGTCCCAAAAGGTATCCTGAAAAGATACTTGACCTCTTTCAACTGTAGAAGTTATCAAAGATTAACTACACTGTCTGTTATTAACCTATAAGTACTTTCTAAAGATTAAAACTACCTGCAATGAAAAAGAATCAGCCCTCATCATTATAAGATCTTACCCTGCTTATAACTTTGTTGCACAAGTAGGAAATTGTGGCTGTTTGTGACATACACCACCCCACAAGATACTGCTGTAGTGAAATGTATCTTGTATTTGCCAACTGTTGATACAACTAATAACAAGCCACTTACCAGGATTTGGTTACTTTAATGAGGGTTAGCTGTGGAGCAAATATGACTGTGTTTGTAGTTCAGACCATAATCTCTGGTGTTTGCCAATGCAGGGCTTGTTGCACATGAAGAGTGTGAAGGATATCTTAGCTCTGATTCTGGCTTTTGGAAACTATATGAATGGAGGAAACAGGACACGAGGGCAAGCAGATGGATATAGTTTAGAAATTCTGCCCAAGCTCAAAGACGTCAAGAGTCGGGTATTTATTTGCTTTTCTTACTGACTGTCTATGTGCTATGGTTATTTTTCTTCTGAACCTATAATTTAAAACCAAATATTACAGACTGATCCATTTCTCTTACCTTTCCTCCTGTGGTAATTGTTTATCTGAAAGCATGTAGGTTTGTTTTTCCCTTCTGCACTTTCTTTTGACTTGAAAATGGTAGGTTTTTCAGATCAGACCATGTGTTCAGTGATAAGATCCATTTGTTATTTTAGCCGTAGTGTAAGTGATTAGGTGTTGAGCCACTACTGCAATACAAGATAAAAAAGCATACTGCAGCAGTCATCCTGCTGGGGCTGAGGCTAGAATCTGTTTGGCTTTAGTATTGGCCACTTGTAATTTACTCATTCTTGAGTGGCAGACACTGGTGAGCCTAGTATTTGAATTATTCTTTTGCCTACAACAATTGGGGCTGGGGTCTCCTGTCAACTTTCTGAGCCTGATTATCATTTGGCTCCACACCCCCGCAGAGCCACCTTTTTAGAAACAACCAGCCCATATCTGGGCGTCCCATGGGGGGAAGGGGGGGCAGGGAAGGGAAATACACAGGCAAATTAGAATTAGACCCCTGTGAACAGGACACAAAGGCTGCCTTGTGGGAGGGCTGGCTCCCCCTGGCCTTCCAGGGTCATAAAGTAGCTTGGCTTCCCTTTTAAGCTGGTCCTGATTGTTTTTTCACGCCATTAAGAGCACACATTTTCTGAGAAGTTGGAAGGAAGGGATGGTTTTCTCTTCTAATACATAGCTCCCTTCAGCATTTACCACCCCCTCCTGTCTTGGCAGCTTGCCAAGAAATATTGGGCAATGGATTTTTTGTTTGTTTGCTTGTTTATTTGTTTGTACATTGGTCTCTGCAATTGTCTCAGAGATTGTCTCCTGGATTACCTGTCTTGTTTTATTATTTTTCCCCTCACAAAAGATGATGTAGTATCATTTATTTTTATAGCTGGCCTTTTTAAAAATGGATTAAACTAGGAGGAAGGAAAATCTGGTCAGTCTATAACAGAAATATGACTTAGTCTCATAAATGTTCAATGTGGAGAACTGGGATCTCGGCTCTAAACTGGGAAGCGTGCAGGGTCTTCTGTGAACAGCTGTCATTTGAGTTTCTCTTTAAAACCTAGGACAATGGGATGAACCTGGTGGACTATGTTGTGAAGTACTACCTGCGATACTATGATCAGGTAGGAAATGGCACTGGGACAACTGTCAGTGGGTTTTCACCTCCAATGTATTGCTATCATTCAGAAATTGGATACTGGCTATATATGGAGGGATGGCTTTTTCTCCAGTACAACACCGTATCTGAGAGCCCCCAGTGAAGATGAAGGGTACCTCAGGGTTTTAGAAGAGGAAGTGTCTGAAAGACCCTAGGCTGCTGCATATCAAGCTACCTTAGAACGAAGCTTCAGAAAGACCCCCTCATGGCCCCGTGACCAGATTGGGGACTTTTCTGAACTCTAGATCCATTCAGGAGTTGCCTAGATACTGAACAACATTGAGGAAATCTTGAAAACACTGTCATTCTTCTTTATTTTTTTTTTAAAGAAAAATGACTTATTTATCTATTTGTTCATATTTTCATGCATATACATGTTTGCATGTGTGAGTTTATGTGTGCCACATATGTGCAGGAGGCTGCAGAGGCCAGAAGAGGTGTCAGATCCCCTATAACTGCAATTGTGAGCTGCTACATTGATGCTGGAAATCAAGCCCGGATGCTCTACAAGAGCAGTGAACTCTCACAACTGCGGAGCTATCTCTCCAGCCTACTTATTCTTATTGGTTAGTTTGTTTGGGGGACAAAGTCTCACTATAAAAATCCCCGGCTGTCCCAAAACTCACTATGTAGATCAGACAGTACTTGAACTTACTCTGCCTGCCTCTGAGTGCTAGAATTAACCACATCAAACCCCCTAAAACAAAAATTCAACCAACAATGCATCTGGGAACAAGTTAGAGATTCCAAATTTAAAATGAAACAAAACAAGAACATTCTCTCTGCTTAGACTATATTTAAATTAGAATTAAGCACTTCTATGAGACTATTTCTGAACACAATTTTCCCCTTTATTCCTTTTTTGTTTGTTTGTTTGTTTGTTTGTTTGTTTGTTTGTTTGCTTTGAGACAGGGTTTCTCTGTATAGTCCTGGATTTCCTGGAACTCGCTCTGTAGACCAGGCTGGCCTTGAACTCAGAAATCCGCCTGCCTCTGCCTCCCAAGTGCTGGGATTAAAGGCGTGTGTCACCACGCCTGGCATATTCCTTCTTTTTGAACTAAGAACAGAGAGTTCTCATTTTATGAAGAACGAAGGGCTGTTGGGAGTTGGTTTAAAAAAAAAAAAAAAAAAAAAAACAATTGAGGGAGAAACAAGGTAAAGCCAAGATCCCAGCGCCTTGTTCTAGGGTCTAATTCTGTCTAGCAGACGGCTACGGTGCTCGTGAACTCTTTAATACTTCCCCCCCACCCTGCCTGGTGAGTGTATCTGTACTCAGTCTGTGTATCCACAGCCAGGCTTGTTGCACCCCACTTAACTGCTCCCTTCTTTCCGTCAAGGTTTTAGTGATTGTTAGTCACCCAGCTATGGAGAGGGACACTCCTCAGTCACCATTTGCTGCCTGCCAGCCAAGTCGTTTCCAGGGTCACTCTGCTTTGCTTTCCTGCTTACCCCGGTTCATGGAAGCATTAAAGCTGCTCTCCCAGAGAATTCCTGTGCATCCCACCTCATTTCCTATCTCTAGATCTCCCTGGCGCTCGGCAGTTCCCTCTAGACCAGCAGTTCCCAACCTTCCTAATGTGGCCCTTTAATGCAGTTCTTCGTGGTGTTGTACTGACCCCCAACCATAACATTATTTCACTGCTACTTCCTAACTCGAGTTTTGCTACCATTATGAATTGCGATGGAAATATCTGATATGCAGGATATGTGATATGTGACTCCTGTTAAGAGTGTTGTTCTACGCCTGAAGGGGTCACGACCCACAGCTTGAGGAATGCTGCCCTAGAGCGTCTCATAGTCTTCTATGTGTTTCTCCAATACAATGTTTATATTCGAATAGAAATGGATCGCCACTTAAAGTGAATCAAGACCTGAGACTCTGATGTCCACCTGGGCCGGAACTATCTTTGTCTCAAGTCTTTTGTTTTAAGATTTATTTATTTTCATTATATAGATATAGGTATAGGTATAGGTATAGGTATAGGTATAGGTATAGGTATAGGTATAGAGATAGATAGATAGATAGATAGATGGTTTGCCTGCCTGTGTATAAGTGTAGCACGTACATATGTGCACCTGCAGTGGCCAGAAAATGGCATCCGCATCAGCCCACTGGATCCAGAGTTACGGGCTGTTGTGAGCTGCTGTGCTGATAGTGGCAAGTAGATCCAGGTCCTCTGCAAGAGCACCGAATGCTCTTAATCCCGGGCCATCCCTCTAGCTTCCTGACTCATGTTGTTATGAATTTTGTTTTTCCTGTTAATATTCCCCTCGGGAAATAACCTATTTGGAGGTCTTAGGGAAAAAGCTCACAATGACATATTATGGACTTTTCTGGAAAGTGTAAGAGCCATGTGAAGAAATGGTATAATTTTACATAAATAAATACCACAGTAATGATCAACATGTGCACTGAAAATGTCCAGCATCAATAATTAGTAGCCACAGCCATGGTGAGATGTGCTAACATATCCATTAGGACAGTCACTCTAGAATTAAAAAAAAAAAGTGTTGCCAAGGTTAGGGACGTTTTAGAACCCTTGACCACAGTTTCTGAGAATGTAAAATGGTACAGGTACTATGTAAATCACATTATGGGTGCTTGTCGAGGAATTAAAAACAACAGGATCCAGCAGTCTTACAGGGGACACCTTTTCTTAATTGATATATATGTACCCACAAGATTTCAGCATCCCTGCATCAAAAGGTCTGAAAATATGTATACATCTAAGGTCTGTAACTGAAGACTCACAGTACTGTTCTGTTTATGGTAATTAGTAATAGTAAAGTTCTGAGTTTTTTGTAGGTATCCAGTGGATAACAATGAAGTCAACAGAATCAGGTTAGAATCATCGAATAGAATAGCATACTGCTATTGAAAATGTTTAAGACACAGTAGAGTAGCCCTGGAGAATATTTCTGTCTGCTTCTAAACTGTATGCATGCATGCATGAAGAAGGGCACACACCTTTAATCCCAGCAGGGAGACAGAGGCAGGTGGACCTCTGAGTTCCAGGCCAGTTTGGTCTACAAAGTGAATTGCACGACAGTCAGGGCTACACAGAGAAACCCTGACTCAAAAAAAAAAAAAAAAAACCAACAAGGAAAAATTATATGTATGTGTTTCAAATGTGTGTGTGTGTGTGTGTGTGTGTGTGTGTGTGTTAGTCAGGGTTTCTATTCCTGTGCAAACATCATGACCAAGAAGCAAGTTCGGGAGGAAAGCGTTTATTCAACTTATACTTCCCATATTGCTGTTCATCATCAAGGAAGTCAGAACTGGAACTCAAGCAGGTCAGGAAGCAGGAGCTGATGCAGAGGCCATTGAGGGATGTTACTTACTGGCTTGCTTCCCCTGGCTTGCTCAGCTTGCTTTCTTAGAGAACCCAGAACTATCAGCCCAGGGATGGCACCACCTACAATGGGCCTTCCCACCCATGATCACTAATTGAGAAAATGCCTTACAGCTGGATCTCATGGATCTTCATGGGAGGCTCCTTTCTCTGTGATAAGTCCAGCTTGTGTCAAGTTGACATACAAAACCAGCCAGTCGTATATATGAAAATTTAACACTAAATCCCCCCAAATCCTGGAATGGTATATAGTAATGCATTTCCTTATTATTTTGGGATGTTAGGGCTATGATTCTGTTTGACTTCAATTACTATGCATGATGAATGTGCATTTGGAAACGTGGAAACTGCAATAAACTCAATCATCAGTTACTCTTTCATTGCTCTCCTTCCATAAGCATTTTCTTGCATCCTGATCCTTAAAGGAAATCTTCGAAGCACTCAGTTTGGAAGCCTGGGTGAAGATTCTTTAAAGGTCTCCAGTGATTGCTTTTGCTTGTTCTGTGGATAGTGTAAAGTTGCCAGTGATCTAGACACTGCTCCTTTGAGAGGTAGAATTCCCTGCTGACTTTCTTTTTTTTTTTTTTTTTTTTTTTAAGATTTATTTATTTATTATATGTAAGTACACTGTAGCTGTCTTCAGACACTCCAGAAGAGGGCGCCAGATCTCGTTACGGATGGTTGTGAGCCACCATGTGGTTGCTGGGACTTGAACTCTGCACCTTCGGAAGAGCAGTCGGGTGCTCTTACCCATTGAGCCATCGCACCAGCCCCCCCTGCTGACTTTCTAGTGTCTACCTCGGTGGTGTCCAGTAAACACGAGCCACATATTATTAATGCAAACATCATCAGCACTGGCAGATGTAAAGAACTGGGTGTGAGGAAGTAGGTGGTTTTATTTTGTTTTGTTTTTTGGGATTGAGAGAGATATGTTGAGCTTCAAGAAACTTAGCAGCAGCAGGCATGTCCTGAGCATACTCCGGGTTCTGACAGCAGATACCTACAGAGCAGAATTACCCTGAGGAATACTGGCAGGTGACATTTTAAATTCCAGATGGGCAAGGTCAGATTTACCTCTATCCAGTGATCTATTTGTTCTCCAAAGAGATGCTGGGATTAGTCTATGGTATATGATGGTTGATGAATGCAAGATGCAATGGAATTGCCTGTATAGAGCAAAATCTCATAAGAATAGTTGCAGATATAGATTAAGCCCGGTCCACATTTGTGCAGTGCCCTCGGGGTTCACTGTAGAACACAGTGCACTCCAGGGCAGTGTGGAGTTGTGTGACTTATGAAGCTCCTTTTCCCTTGGGCAGAAGAAGTGATGTTTTTTTTTCCTTTGTGGCCAGTGATGATGAGCAGTGGCCTGAGGAAAGGTGAGTCCCTTCATCTTCCTGCTCCTTCTGCCTGGCATTGGATCCAAGTATAGGTCCATGTAGACTGAAGGAAACAATGCAGAGATGACACCTTGTCAACTCCCTATGCTTTGACAAGACCCCTTACCAGGCTGACTCATCACCAGTCTTTTCTCTTTTTCCACCTTACAGGAAAAACAAGCCGTAGTTGAGTCAGGCACACAGCTTAGGAAGTACTATAGCAGGATTCCTCCAGTGTGGGTCTCCGTGAGCGCCTCAGATGGCTTTCACTTCTCATTCAGACTTGACATTCACAATGTTCCAGCTGTTTTTAAAGTATAAAAATAAGTATAGGAAGATTGAGAAATATGGATAGATTAAGTACTGGTAAAATATGGAGAGCCACCTTCCCCAAACATCCAAATGAACCTGAAAGACCTAGAGTAGTGGTTCTCAACCTTCCTAATGTTGTGACCCTTTAATACAGTTTTTCATGTTGTGCTGATCCCAGCCATAGAATTATTTATAATGCTACTTCATAACTGTACTTTTGCTACAGTTATAAATCATAAATATCTGTGTTTTCTGATGGTCTTAATCAACGCCTGTGAAAGGGTCATTCAATCCCCAGAGGGGTTGTGACCCACAGGTTGAGAATTGCTGACTTAGAGAAAGGACAAGGGTCTAGGCAACTCCTGAAACTATAGGAAAACATAGTCACAAGCTACACATCTGGTACTGTGGAGCAGTCAGCTCTAAGCAGAACTTCTATATCACACTACATGCAGAAGACCTGCTCAAGATTAAGACAGTCCAAATCCCATTGTGGATGGTGAAGGAGCTCAAAAAGTACCACCCTTTACTGACAAGCCACTTCTTCAGGGATGAAGCCACTGGGAGCCCATCCATGCTCTAGTAGATGATCCTACATGCTTTTGCATACAAGACAGTGCTAAGTGGACTCAGTATTCTTAAAAGAAAACATGACAAGTTGGAAGAGAAAAGAGGTTTTAGGGGAAAGGGGAAATTTTTAAGGAGCATAGGAATGGGGAGTAGATTTGATCAAATATACCTTATACATGTATGAAATTCTCAAAAGCTAAATACACACACACACATATATGATGTGTATATATATATATATATATATAGATAGATAGATAGATAGATAGATAGATAGATAGGTGTCTTATAGTAAGCTTCCTGACTTCACAGAACAATATTTCATGAACTGTCTGCTGTGGTGCCTACCAACCAAAACCATTTATTGATATGTCAGATATTATATACTTTACCAAGTGTAAGGCAGAGTCCTTGCCACTGATGTGTTTATAGTCCAGTGACACATCAGGCATACAATCGAAAGCTAAACATTCTAAATTAATAGCAATAAGTGCTATGGTGATGGGATCAGACACTCTTGGATAACAGAGAGAAACACCCAAGTTTGGGAGGTCCTAGAAATCTTTGAGGAAGTACTGTTTGTGTTAAGACTTGAACGACAGGTATGAATAAGGAGCCGTGAGGAAATTCTAGGGAGATGAAAAAGAACAGCTTTGTACGTAAAAGCCTAGAGGCAAGAGACTCACTTGTTCTCTTGTTTCAGGAAGGCTCAGGAGTAGGACTTGAGGTTGGGGGAAGGTAGATCTAAAGCTGGTACTGTAGACAGGGGCCAGATCATAAAGAGCCTTGTAAAGCAGTTTTGGCATTTGGAGTTACTCCTAATGGCACTAGGAAAGATGGAATGTGAAGGGCAGCTGGCAAAGTAGTGTGTGCAGAGCGAGAAACAAGTGAAGACTGTCTAAGATATGCAAGATAGAGCTTACATTAAACAACTCAGGCGAAAACAGCCTAGGCTGCAGAGAATATTTAAGGCTCCCCTTAGGTTTCGGTATGCCTGAAGTGTTTGTCTCTTAAGATAATTCACAGCTCAGATCGTCCATCAGATAGGGCTGTGGACCTTGTTCAAAACTATAACCCAACCATACCCGCTGCAGATACCTCCTAAAATACGCCAACAGCAGTTAGATGCCCTGCATACACACCCCAGTCAGATTGTGCACACATTCATCATAGCTTAAGCTGCAGAAAGGGTAAGTAAAGGAATCGGTAGCATCTCCCATTCAATGCCTTCTTATCCAACACACACCCACGGGCACAGCCCAAGATGAGTTATCTAATTGCTAGCATGGGTAACTCAAACAGGGACTTTCAGTGTAAGCACTTTCATGTGTTGCCCCTGTCTTTTTCCATGGGAATAGAGAGAAACAGATTAGAATATATATACCTGACAGTTTCTTCTTGCACTCCTAAGGTAAGATCAAAATGTAGCCCAAGCGGGGACCATAGCTAATCTCAATGTCAAGTAGACCAAAAAGATACCATAATGGAGTCAAAGGCTTCAAAGTACAGGGTCCTGGTTTAGGAAGGCAGTACTGTGATTCTTATTTAGCTGTGTGACTGAGCTTAATTTTTTTTTTTTAATTCTTACTGATGTTTTGGGATGTCAACCAAAGCACCAAATGGCAAGTAGAATGCTCTCTTGCTTACCCTGTTTTTTAGGAAGCTGGAACAGACAAGAGTGTTTTCCCGCTGCCTGAACCACAGGATTTCTTCCTGGCCTCCCAAGTCAAGTTTGAAGACCTCCTAAAGGATTTGAGGAAGCTGAAGCGTCAACTAGAAGGTAATGGGGACTGTTGTGATCACTGCAAGGGCGACTTAGAACAGTTGCCTCTGATGGCTGGCTCACAGAGTGGATGGAATGGAGATCTCTCGTGGGCTCCTGCAGCCAGCATGGACGTTCCTTCTCTGGGCACTACTTGCATGCAGTAAATATATGCATTCCTCTCATTTAGCCATTGATCATTTGATCTCTCTGTGTCTCGCTATAGCACACCCATATGCTCACCTGTTTGTGTTTGGAGGGGTTTGCAAGCACCTGTTCATGGGAGTGTGTGTGTGTTTGTGTGTGTGTGTGTGTGTGTGTAGGCCAGTCAACTGTGGGGTAAACAACTCTTGGGCATAGCTCATCTTGTTGGTTTAATTTTTTGTTTCATCCTTGGGCCATCATCTCTCCTTCACTGGCCAAGAACTCACCATGTCGGCTACACTGGTTTGCAAACAAGTCCTAGGAGTCTGCTCACCCTCCATCTGGCTGTCATAGCATTACAAGTGCTCACCACCATACCTGCTTTTAAAACCAGGTTCTGGGCTTCAACCTCGAGTCCTTATACTTACAAGGCAAGCACTTTCCCTCCCTACTCTTTCCCCAACTCAATGTCTTCTCTCTTCTGATAGTCATGGTTACAACTTTAATAATAATGGGTGCTTGTTACAAGCATTCAATTTTCTTATATCATTCTTAGAACAACCATGATAAGCAGGAACTATATTAATGTCATTTTAGAGATGAGAAAGAGGAGATTTAGGGAAATTATCTGTAGACAGAGGCACGTGTCTTCTGTTTTGATCAGACCTATTAAATAACACATCATATATGTTCTAAGCTTGTTTTACTATACATACACATGCACACACACACATATGTATATGCATATAAACACACATCATACACACATATGGATATAGAAAGATGTTCTTGTCACATGTGCATATGTACCATAACTCTAGATTTATTTTTGATACAACTCTAATGATGAAAAAGCCCACATTAAATGTTCTATTTCAGTTAAATGTGCATTTTAAATGATGGAATCCAAAAACCTGAAAGCTGCTTTTTCTTTTTTTCCTTTCTTTTCTTTCCTTTGCTTTCTTTTTAGAAGGTGAAAGTATGTGCCTCTTGGGCAGGGATTTTCCTTTGGCATCTCTTATGTCCTGTGTTTTCAAGGTGGAGACATCTTTTTGTCCAGGAATATAAATACTAGCCTTGGCACTGTTGGGAACCAGTGGAGACTCTAGGGAGTGTGTTAATGTGGAAATAGAGCACACACACCCCCGCCACCCTCCAGGTGCCAGAAGTAAAGTGTGAGGAAATGAAGAGCTTCAACCAGGAATATCTTTGTACTAAACCATAAAATAAACATTAAAAAATGTTTATTGTGAAAGAGTGCTTCAGTCCTCCGCTCTTCAGTTTGAGACCGGCCTGTCCATGGAGACAAAGTGGGGTCATTGTGCCCATAGGAGCAGGGGAGTTATTTATTTCTACTTTGGAAATAAAACTTGTTCAAGTATGGATGGTGGTTACAAGTTTATGTTCTTAACATTGTAAATTATTTTTAAAGGAGCATTCTGATTCTTACCCACACCCACTCGCACTGTTGATGGTACTGAGGGAATGAATTCAACCAAGTGGACCCTTCCTGCAGGGATCTTATATGTGACCTTTGGATTCTTTTGTAAGGACCCGACAGCTTTATCTTTATCTCTGATACCAACTCGATACATATTGTAATAAAACAGAATAGGTAAGCCATAACATGGAGTCTCCTCTGTACTTCTTCAGGGGTAGCCTTAGGAGGCAGGGGACTCTCACAGATGGCAGCAAATGTTCTGTAGTACAGAATAGGGATCCAAGATATAGGCTGTCCCTTAGAGTCAATTCATAGACTCATCTCTCTGTCCCTTGGCCTGACCCTTCATAGATGTTTGAGAAGAAACTTGATCTCTGTTTGATCTTACCCTCTCCTGTCAGGGGCTATGTCCCCAGGTGTCCTCATGACTCTCCTCGCCTATAGGAGCTTGATGTTGAATAGCAAAGGCATGGGAAGAGAGTGTACAGGAAGGTTTCCCAGGGCACCTCACTTTGTCTAGGGATGCTGCTGAGTGTCCCTTTGGCCTCTGCATCTCCACTGACACTCCCCTCAGTCACTCCAAGGACCTCCGGGAGTTTCTGGAGCTAGTAGACCAGCTTTCAGAAGAGACTGGGCATCACCTGGCTTATGTCCCTTCCCTAAACTGTGCATCCCCCAGACACATGAAGCCCCACGAACACCAAGGAGGGAACGCCACCCCCAACCCCACACACATTGAATATTTAAACAAAAATGCCCTGCTAATCTTTAGAGATGCCAGTGTTTTTAACACATGAAAGGTACCCAGTAAATATTTAAAGAAAACACAGAGCCTGGCTTCTCTAATGAATTTCTTTTTCTTCTAAATAGCATCTGGTGAGATGGCGAGGATCAAGGCGGTCTGTTTCATCTCCAGTCCCCATTCAGTTTCACCTCCCTTTCCATAAGGCCTTGGTGTGAACCCAGATTGAATGTTTAATTGAGGAGGACATAATTTTCACACATACAGCAAAGATTTGATGAGGCTTTGAGGTTTATTGTAGCCATTAAAGTGTCGTAGCTGCTGGCAAAGTCCCAGAAAATGTCTAAAGCTAAACCAGATGTGATTAGCAAGTTTCAAGTGGTGTCAGGCCCCAGGTCTCTGGACAGGCATGACACCACCTTTTAGAAGAAAATAATGTTCAGTAACATCCACCACACCTTGCTGGAAAAGATGTAAATTTAACCGAGGGCTGGTGGGCATACAAATATCACTTGTGTGAGTCTCAGAAGTAGTCAATGAAATTCTTCCTGAAAGGCAAGACCCATATTTTATGAAGTAAACATAGAGGAATGGGTAATAGCCTCGACAGAAATGTATTGTGTGATTATTATTCTCTGATTCTTTTCATGTAGCTTATCTCTTAGCCCTGATAGTGGTCCTTTGGAAACAGTGTGATCTTTGACTTCTCCCAAGATAAAGAAACTGAAGTCCTTCATGCTAAAGTAATTCTTTAATTACTCACGGGTAAGGACCCAGCCATAGTTGAAACTGGATATAATTGTGGATATAGCTTAGGTCTTCAACACGTCCTCCCTGTGGCTAAGGCTTGAGGTATATGTTCATGTCCCAGCACTGCCTTCACTAGCTGAAGAACTCGGTTCCTCTGGTTAATGATGGGTGATGCAGCCCATGAGCACTGTCTGAGACAGCACATAGTCATTGCTGCCCTACAGCATGTGTCCTTGACTTCCCAGGTCTTCTTTATTAACCTTGAACACCCTGGCTCCTAACCAGTATCCCTTTCTTTCATGCATCCATTTCTTTAGATGTCCCTAAAAGAGCTTCTGAATTATTTTCTTTTTCATGTGCATTTCCCTTCTCTGGACTCACACATGGAGGAGAAAATGGTCAAACTCCACTTCCACCCCCACAGTTGCTGACTCTTCCATTTCCTTACTTCTTTACATTTTCAGCATGTAAGATGGCAAAGACTTTTCCTTATATATGGATTGTAGATACATAAAATGTGTGTTGGAAATTAGTGTTAATGAGAATGCCTTGCCCTGAATTTGGTATTTTTCAATATAAATGCTTAGTGAAGCATAATAAGAAAATAACTCAGGATGTAGATTCAGATGTATACAATCTACTGGTTTGGTGAAGATAAAGTCTTATTAAGTAGTATAACTATAAAACATTACTTGCAGAGAAGGTAGATAAGATAATGGTGTGTATTTGACTAGCATCAAAAGGCCCTGGGTTCAAATTTCAACCAACACACACTCACACGTACACACAAGAAATTAACTAAAATACTTCATTTCAGCTGGGTATGGAAGCTCATGATTGTAACATTAGCACTTGGGATTCTAAGGGAGGGAAATTGCTAGTTCCAGTCTAGCTTGGGCCACATAATGAGACATTGTCAAAAAACAAAACAAAACAAAACAAAACAAACAAACAAACAAACAAAACAACCTAAACCCACTTAGTTTTCTTACTGGGAATCTGGATATTTAGCACTACATCATAGGAAACAATGAATAAATAGTTCCTTTGATAATGACAATTAGAGATTCACCCCTTTTTAAAAAATATTTTTATTACATATTTTCCTCAATTACATTTCCCATGCTATCCCAAAAGTCCCCCATACCCTCCCCCCCCCCACTTCCCTACCCACCCATTCCCATTTTTTTTGGCCCTGGCGTTCCCCTGTACTGGGGCATATAAAGTTTGCGTGTCCAATGGGCCTCTCTTTCCAGTGATGGCCGACTAGGCCATCTTTTCATACATATGCAGCTAGAATCAAGAGCTGCGGGGTACTGGTTAGTTCATAATGTTGTTCCACCTATAGGGTTGCAGATCCCTTTAGCTCCTTGAGTACTTTCTCTAGCTCCTCCATTGGGAGCCCTGTGATCCATCCAATAGTTGACTGTGAGCATCCACTTCTGTGTTTGCTAGGCCACGGCATAGTCTTACAAGAGACAGCTATATCTGGGTCCTTTCAGCAAAATCTTGCTAGTGTATGCAATTGTGTCAGTGTTTGGAAGCTGATTATGGGGTGGATCCCTAGATATGGCAGTCTCTAGATGGTCCATCCTTTCGTCACAGCTCCAAACTTTGTCTCTGTAACTCCTTCCATGGGTGTTTTGTTCCCAATTCTAAGGAGGGGCATGACTATAACCTATAGAATTGGCCCCTGCTACTCAAGGGCCAGCTGGCTGTGACTGGGGAGTATCTTGTTCTCAGACGAACGTTCTTCCTTCGTGAGGACAGAGCTAAGTCTTGATGTTGATAAACTTATACTTGGTTTATTCCACATTTCTTACCCAGACAATGGTTTTAATTTCCTCAGTACTATTACATTGTAGAAAATCATTGAGCAAATGCCTGTGATCTTTCTTTCTTAGACCTTGACCTTGTCTTCTGGCCAGAACTCTCAAGGTATTCTTACCAACCCATATGCAGTAGGTGAAATAATGTCCCACCCATGAATGCTCAAAAGAAAAATACCCAGTTTCTAGAATCCATGATTATGTTACCTTACATGGAAAAGGGGGACTCACTCTGCAGATGCTGACATGGGGAGATTATTCAGGCCTGGCCAAGTGGAACTAATCTAATCACATGAATCTTTAAAATGAATCTTTAAAAGCTGAAAGCTTTCCCTGGCTGTGATCAGAGGGAAACATAACTACAGAAGAATGATCAGAGGGATGCAATATTGCTGGCTTTGACAATGGAGGAAATCGGCAGTGGGCCAAGGCATGTATGAAGCCCATGGAATGGGGAAAAGCAAGGATCAGACTCTTCCTAGAGCTAGCAGGGAATATAGCCCTGCCAAACCCTGGATTTTAGCATGGCTCAGAGTAAAGTGTGTGTCCAACTTCTACCATGCACAACCATAAGATGTATTTTGGTGTCTTACACCACTCAATATTTGTGCTTATGTGTTGTAAACTGGAAACAAATGCATCGTGGCATGGATCTTCTCTCTGATTGTATCTGATACATCCAGCCCTACACACACACACACACACACACACACACACATTCATAAACACGCACAACCTAACTGAGTCTATAATTTGTAGGATTCCCCAAGCAGAAGCATCAATAATGTTGGGTGAAGTGTGGTTCTTTTTTTTGTTTGTTTGTTTTTAAAAAAGTCTGTGGGAAGGATAAATACCAAAAATTTAATTACATTTTTTGGTGTGTGTGAGTACATGTGTGCATTCAAGAGTACACATGTTAAGGCCAGAGGACAACTTGAAAGTCTTGGGTCTTTCGTTCTACCATGTAAGTCCCTAGGATCAAACTTAGCTTATCAGACTTGGTGACAAATACTTTACCTGTGGAGCCATTTATTGAACACTAAACAAATGTTAAAATGCTATATATTAAAATCATACCATGGAGGCTGGAAAGATGGCTCAGTGCTGGCTGCTCTTCCAGAGGCCTCACCTGCACTCATGTGGCAGCTCACAACTGTGTTAACACCAGTCTCAGGGTATCCATCCCTCTCGTCTGGCCTCCTGTGGCTCTGCACACACAAGCTGAACAGACATACATGCAGGGAAGATAGCCATACACATAAGAATAAACATAAAAGATTAAAAATCATATCCTATAGGTCCATTGTGTTACATGAGACTTTTGGAAGCCCTTAGAAGCTCTTTAAATTTTGAAATAAATAAGATTTAACTCTGTTTATAACAGTATCTGTCAGCTTAAAGAATGAAATAGCAGTTTTCTTCTCTTCACTGATCATGTAGTGTTTTACAAAACACACACCTATTAAGTTCAGTTTGTGACGATGAGGCATAGGTATTTGTCTTAGGTAGGATTTTATTGGTATGAATAGATGTCATGATCACATCAACTTTGACAAAGGACAACATTTAGTTGAGGCTGGCTTTAGACATTTAGTCCATTATCATCATGGTGGGAAGCATGGCAATGCAGGGGTAGACATGGTGCTGGATGTGTATCTGAGAGTTTGAGATCTAGATTTGCAGGCAACAGGAAGAAACAATGGCACTAGCCTGGCTTGAACATTTGAAACCTCAAAGACCACCTAGACAGTGACACACTTCCTCCAAGGCCACACCTCCTAATAGTGCCATTCCCTATGAGCATATGGGAACCTTTTTTTTTTTTTTAAACTGCCACAGAATTACTATCTAACTTTCAAGGTAATTATACAGTTGCTGGTAAATGACCATTACTGTGTGACCCTAGTAGGAGGCACTGGGTAGCCAGTGCTGGCTTAGCACTTGTGCTCATGGTTGATTTTGGTGCTGTGGGAAACATGCGGCCTTCATTGAGTATTTTATCCATGGACACAGGCAGATCCTCCTTGATGTCTTGAAGCCTCAAGTTCAAGCTAAGTGACACTAGTGGTCTCTGGAATCTGGGGTGGAATGCTTCCAATGCTACCAATGCACATTTCTTTGATGTGATCCTGTGATAGCATTTTGTCATGGAAAAATTTATTCTGCATATGAAATAAGAAAGCTGGATTAATTTTTAAATCAGAAACTGAGACAGGAATTCTTTGGGTAGATGTTGAAAAGTCCAGACATTCTTGAAAAATTATCTAAGAATAAAAATACTTTGCCTTTCTGGCTAAAAGAAGTATTTAACATTCCCTCTCATTAGGATCGAGCTTTATAATAAATGAGATCTTTATAAAATCTTTCCTTGAAAACAAATCAGTATTAGCACGGTCATCCTGTGCCTGGACAATGTCAGTCCTAGTTAACTACAGAGCAAGATGCTCAGGTTTGTGGATGTTGGCAGAGCTACAAGTTCACACATATATCCTTCATGGTGTTCCCGACTGTATCTTTTCCTCTAAATATTTAAGAATATATATGTGAACATACTCTCTTATGTTCCATTTAGATATATTTAGAAATACACTTAGATGGCTATGGAAAAGCAAGGCTATGCTGACCTTTTTACTTTTGGTTCTTGTTCTACAAATATTTGCGCTGGAAATGTTTGTCTTCATGTGCTAATGTTCTAAGGCATTCTTAAATGAGATGTTCAGTGAGACACATAGACCAGGCATTCAATGACGATTACAAACCCTTAATTTAATATTGAAAGGGGAAATCTCTCCATGCTAATTCAAATTGTAGTTACCCCATTGATTAGCTTTGTTATTTTCATAATTGTGTGTATGTGTGTGAGCATGGGCACACACATGTGGGTGTGCACATAAATATAGAGGCCAGAGGTCAATGTCACTTGTCCTCCTCTATCACTTTACAGTCTCACAGAGCCTGGAAATATCCATTCTGGTTAGAATGAGTGGGCAGCAAACATCAACGACCCTTCTGTCTCTTCCTTTCCAGTGCCTGGTTTAGAGGCATGTGTTTTGCGTGTTTTCTTTTTTTTTTTTTTTTTTTTAATATTTTTATTACATATTTTCCTCAATTACATTTCCAATACTATCCCAAAAGTCCCCCATAGCGCCCCCCACTTCCCTGCCCACCCATTCCCATTCTTTTGGCCCTGGCATTCCCCTATATTGGGGCATATAAAGTTTGCAAGTCCAATGGGCCTCTCTTTCCATTGATGGCCGACTAGGCCATCTTTCGATACGTATGCAGCTAGAGACAAGAGCTCCAGGGTTCTGGTTAGTACATCATGTTGTTCCAACAATAGGGTTGCAGATCCCTTTAGCTCCTTGGGTACTTTCTCTAGCTTCTCCATTGGGAGCCCTGTGATACATCCAATAGCTGACTGTGAACATCCACTCCTGTGTTTGCTAGGCCCCGGCATCGTCTCACAAGAGACAGCTATATTTGGGTCCTTTCAGCAAGATCTTACTAGTGTATGCAATGGTGTCAGCGTTTAGAAGCTGATTATGGGACGGATCCCTGGATACAGCAGTCTCTAAATGGTCCATCCTTTCATCACAGCTACGAACTTTTCTCAATCAAAATAAGATTTAAAAAAATATAGTATATCCTGATTCTAATGTTCCCTTCCCCCCACCCCCAACTCCTTCCAGATCCTTCCCTCTCACCCACCCAAATACAACCGTTTCTGTCTCTCATCAGAATATAAACAGGTATCTAGAAAATAAAGTTGATGATGATGATGATGGTAATAATAATACAAACCAGGAAAGGTCAAAGCAAGGAAACAAAAGAGCCAAAGAAAAAGCACAAGAAGCACATAGACTCTGAGACTTACACCCTTGCACACAGAGAAAACCCATAAAAACAAAATAGGAAACTTTAATATAAAAGCAAAAAATCCCTAGGGTAAAACAGAAGAAACTGCCAAAAGAAAGTATAGCAAGGCAAAAACAGAACTCTCCAAACATACAACTGAGTTTGGTTTGTGTAGGCATCTACTTCCAGGTATGGGGCCTGCCTAAGGTGAGTTTGTACAACTACTGACTTCTGGGAGAAAACTAGTTTTTCCTTTGTGAGTAGTTGTCAACTGGGGAGAACTGCTGAGTTAGGGATGAGGCCTTGTGTCCACTTCCCCTCTCAGCATTAGGCCCCCATCTGGCTTAGGCCTGTCTAGTCTCTGTGCTTGGCTTTTTTCACCTGGGTGCTAGTTATTGCATTAAGGTCCCCTTGTTTGTGTGGTGAGCATTTTGCAGACTGAGCCACGTTCTGAGTCCCATCCAATTATAGGCATTTTAGTTCTTGGGTCCTTATTTTATGTGCCAACCAGGTTAGCCCAGGGCTACTGGTCAGGTCTCTGTTTGTGCAAACCTAGAAACTTCTACCTCAAAATCTTAATTATAAATGGATATAAAAGTGCATATATGAAACTCAATTTCAACTATAGTCAATACATCATCGTATGAAATGGTAGATGAATTCATTCATATAGCTCTATATTTTCCCAAGGATCATTGTATAGTTAAACATCATGCATATGATTTTATATATAGCTTATAATATAACTTTTAACATAGGCATAGAGTGGTATAGTAGACATAGTTCAATTCTTTTAAAGGGAATGTGTGACTTTTATACTTACAATTTAGTATTTGCTTGTTTGTTTGTTTCTTTGTTTTTCTGAGACAGGATTTCTCTGTGTAGGCCTGGCTGTCCTGGAACTCACTCTGTAGACCAGGCTGGCCTCCAAAGAATCGCTTGCCTCTGCCACCTGAGTACTAGGATTAAAGTCACAGACCACCACCACCCAGCTTATCACTTAAAAGCATACATTGTTGTCTACTCTCAGGGAATAGAATAATTAGGTTAAAGATTTGGGAAAGCTTAAAAATATGTTATTTTAAATATTAATTCACCAAATCAGCTAAACTGTTTGCACACTGGGGAAACTTTTCTATTCAAGAGCACTCAGTAAACAGTAAACTAGCCTAGCTTGCAACTGTCCTACAAAGTAGAAAGCATCATACCATTGCCAGGGAGCTATGAAAGATATCATTCTGGGGAGTATCTCTCCCAGTGCTGATTCCTGCGCCCACTCTACTATCAGTCAGACATAAGGAAAGACCCACAGCATTGTGAGAAATGTAAGTTCTGATCACCATATGCAGCCATCCTCAGAATGCTCACAGAGACCTGCTTGCCCACTAGGCAGAAGGCACTGGTTATGGGAAACCAAAGGCCCAGTAGACAAGGAACATGAAATGTCCCCAGGATAGATTAAGAACTCAGGATCACAGGCAGGTACAGAGGGAAAACCCTTCCAGGCTAGGTCACAACAGTGGAATTAGGGATAATATTCTTTTTTTTTTTCTTTTTTTTAAATGTTTTTTTATTGGCTATTTATTTCATTTACATTTCCAATGCTATCCCAAAAGTCCCCCACATGCTCCCCCACCCATTCCCCCACCCACTCCCTCACCCACCCACTCCCACTTCTTGGTTGGCCCTGTCGTTCTCCTGTACTGAGGCATATGAAGTTTGCAAGTCCAATGGGCCTCTCTTTTCACTGATGGCCGACTAGGCCATCTTCTGATTCATATGCAGCTAGAGACTCGAGCTCGGGGGTACTGGTTAGTTCATATTGTTGTTCCACCTATAGGGTTGCAGATCCCTTTAGCTCCTTGGGTACTTTCTCTAGCTGCTCCATTGGGGGCCCTGTGATCCATCCAATAGCTGACTGTGAGCATCCACTTCTGCATTTGCTAGGCCCGGTCATAGTCTGACAGGAGACAGCTCTATCTGGGTCCTTTCAGCAAAATCTTGCTAGTGTATGCAATGGTGTCAGCGTTTGGAAGCTGATTATGGGATGGATCCCCGGATATGGCAGTCTCTAGATGTTCCATCCTTTCGTCTCAGCTCCAAACTTTGTCTCTGTAATTCCTTCCATGGGTGTTTTGTTCCCAATTCTAAGAAGGGGCAAAGTGTCCACACTTTGGTCTTCATTCTTCTTGAGTTTCATGCTTTTAGCAAATTGTATCTTATATCTTGGGCATCCTAAGTTTCTGGGCTAATATCCACTTATCAGTGAGTACATATTGTGTGAGTTCCTTTGTGATTAGGTTACCTCACTCAGGATGATGCCCTCCAGGTCCATCCATTTCTTAAGTGTTCAGTTAATTCATCTCATGTGCCTGAATGTCATAAGCGGAACAAATAATGTACTTAATCACCAATAAGTGCAACTTCATTTAATGATAAGCACGTGGGTGAAGGGGGCAGTTTTTGACAATAGGTTCAGTTGTAACAACAATGGAACTTTGGATGGTGGAGGTAAAGGAGAGAATGAAGGGAAGAGAACACCATCATTTGCTTCCACAAAGAAAAATTTAAAAGTGCCAAGAGTTGTGCAGTGAAATTCCAAAATGGTTATTTTAAATCGGTGAAAAGTCATGCCACTGAAGAGGCGAGACTGACAGGCTAAAGAAGGAGAGATGCTGTCCCTTGCCTGCATGGTATTTATTATATAAACTAAGTATGTATGTACCTTCTGTACACAACCCTTCCCCAGGAATAACCACAACAGTTCCCTCATGTGATAGCTATGGTTCAACCGTGCATTGAATTCAGGGATTCAGGAGGCTCTGATCCTGCCACCTACTGACCACAGGATAAGGTATCTAAGTTTGACACATTCCTAGCCTCTGTGAAACTCAGCTGAAACAGTGAAAAGATCATATTCCTCTACCCAGATCAGCTTGGGAGAGTACTGGGAGGATCAGTGTGAGGAACATGATGAAGAACTACAGCAGGTATCAGCTGGGGGTAGTTCTTACAGGAGATGTGGGCAGTTGATCCACTGGGACAAGTCTGGCTCATTTATCACCTGTGAGGAAGCTCCAGAAGGTCTGAGTTGAATGATTATTGACCATGTCTAATTTATTAGCTCCTTGCATCTTTGCAGCCCATTCGTCCATGGCAGAAGTTTATTAAATATGAACTCTGGTACAAGACTGAATACATTAGCCAGAGTCCTGACCATGTTGCCATGGTGTTAAAAATATTTAGTCTTGCAAGCAAAGTCTTAGAAATATTTTTTTAAAAAAAACTTTGATATGATTTATTTTTGTAAAATGATTTCAACAAAACAGGCCTTAAGGAACTGGGGTAAATGTTTCAGAAAGGCTGTGGGTGTGAAAAGCTGCACGGCACTGTGAATTTTCAGGGGAAGCATCCGATTAAGTGTGGCATAGTGGATAAAGGTCTCCCAAGTGGAATGCCTTCAGAGATGAATTATACAGAGAGGACAAGGGATATGGAAACTGAGGCTTGGCTCGTCCATTAAACTAATGGAAGAAGTGTGTGTTTTCCTTTGGAGCCATGATTGTGCCATCTCCAGGTAGTAGGCATGAGTTGGTTGAGTTCTGCTGTCCTGGCTTCCGCCTCCCACGTTGTACTGTTTCGCTCCGTGTTTATAAAGCAGCATGGTTAAGAGAATTTAGTTCGTTTCTTTGTTTGCTTGTTTTTCTTTGATAACCATAAAAATAAGAGCTCCTTTTCTGGAAAAGTCTGAGTCAGAAGGCCTGAGTTAAAATCTTTGATTTACAAACTGTGGAACTCTTGGCACATCATTGGGTTTCCTCACCTTCTAGTATCCAAGAACTAAAATGAAGGCACTACTACTACTCATTCTCATGAGTTCTGTAGAATTTACAGGAGCATATGAATGCAATCCCTCAGTATAGTGTGAGCACAATAGATGGGGCCTTCTACTCCCCACGTGCCTTTGCATGTGAACTTCCATCCATCCGTGGGCTCTGTTCACACTCACCTTCAGAGTGCCTTGGCTTCTCTCCATTGCTTCCATCTTTGCACAGTACATCCTCAGTTGGCTGAAATGCTGCTAGCCTATTTCCCTGTTCCCACTCCCGATCTCCTGATCTTTCAGTGACCACCCATCAGACAGATTGCCAGCACTTGGGTACTTGTTCTTAGCATCAGATCCAAACTCATAGCCATAGACCCCAGATGCCACCTTCACTTCCTCTACCTCTGCCACTCCCATCATGTACCATCTAGTCCCTCCCCCTTAGCCACATAATACTTCCTTTGGTTCCAACCTGATGAACCTTGTCTCTCCTTCAGGACCTTTGAAGGACCTGTTCCCTTTGGCTGCAAGGCTCCATGACTCGAGCCTTCTCTGCCTACCCAGGCCTAGTAGTCACTTGGAATTCAAGGTCTCTATTGCAGCTCTCTATTTTGATGTTGCTCTTAATTTCTATTTATTTTCTGTAAATTTACCTTCTTCTGTCATCCACCTCTATTTTAGGTATATATTTAACATGGCATTTTTAGTTTATTTGTATTATGCCCAACAGGACAGGCCATATGCTCACCATTCACTCTGTATTCACTGAGTAAATGGATAATCAGACAAATCACTGATGATAGAAATGGTTCAATTTCTGCTAATTGCTGTTTCTGGCAACTTGACACAATCAAGAGTGATTTAGGGAAAAGGGACCCTCAGTTGAGAAAATGTCCTCACCTGATTGGCCCATGGTCAAGCCTGTGGGCATTTTGTAGACTAATGACTGAGGTGGGAGAGCCCAGCTCGGTGTGGGTGCTGCCATCCCTGGGATGGTGGTCCTGAGTTATGTAAGAAAGCAGGCTGAGCAAGCTAGGAGGAACATGCCAGTAAGTAGTGTTCCTCCATTGATCTCTGCTTCAGTTCCTGCCTCCTGGTTCCTGCCTTCACTTCCCTCCGTAGTTGGCTATTACCTGGAAGTTTAAGATGACATAAATTCTTTCCTCTCTGAGCTGATTTTCACCATAGATTTTATTACACTAATAAAATACTAACTAAGACAACTGTTAACTTTGCTCCCAGAGAGAAACTGGCAATCTCAGAGAGATTAATTCCTTAATGTCTAGCAATGCCAAAGAGCATCAGTGGCTTAACTCTCTCAAGAAACAGACCTCAGAGCTATTCAAAGATTGACAGACCAGAGAGATGGGGAGTCCATTAGCGCCTGACAAAGACTGTTATTGTGGAAAGGCAAAACAGGTGCCATCAGAAGTAGTTCTGAAGATATAGTATAACTTTGATATTATTGAATTGTTATCGCTGTGTTGTCTTGGTGTACTCTACAAAACTCTTATTCAGTGGGTTGTTGAGTGTATTTCTAGACTTAAGTGACTTGCAATAGCTGAAAACCCCAAGGAGTCTGAACACTTACAGGATATGTAAGCCAATTGTAAAATTTTATCAGGCTCAGATCTCAGGTGTGCTCTTTATAAATGATTCTCAAAAATCGGCCTTGAATTAATCCATGCCTCGAGCATTCTTGATTTGATAGTGCCTAAAAATAGAACCCATATCCAGCGTAGTATCCTGCCAATGGGGGCAAAAACTGGCCAAAGCGAGTAGTCATAGCAAAGGAAACTGGTACCCCTCACCCTTTAGTCTAGAATGGGCTTCTGACAATGACACCTTTCCCTGACTGTGAATCAACTGTGGCTGTCCAGGATCCCGCATACAGGCTACACCCATACCAGATCTTCCATCATTTCCTTTTTGCTTTTAAAGTGGGGTGATGACTCACAGATGCCACATAAAACCTTCTAGATCTTTATAATTGCTCTCAACCTTTAAAATCTGTCTTGCTTATGCCTATTTGTTTTTTTTTTTGGGGGGGGGTTTGGAATAACTTTAACTGATTAAAATGTAAACAATGCATAGTGTTAATGGGTGGTTCTCACAGAGCCCTCATTCAGCTTCCCATTCTCAGCACCGTGGATTGCTGAGAAGTAATTGTCAAAACTAATACATTTCTAGTACTAGACTTCAGGGTTTCTATGGTGCTCACCACTTTTTCCATCTATGCCCTCATCCTGCTGCTGTGGCTTTCAGTTTTCCATTGATCTGATCTCCTATACCTATGTTTAACAATAGCATTTCACCCTTTTCCTTTAAATGTATACAAGCAGAACTTTTACACAATCATATATATATATATATATATATATATATATTACATAAATTCCATAAAATGAGAAGCTAGAACAATCAAGTTTTGAAAGACCACAGCTGCTCTTGACAGGGACAAACTCCCAAGGATACCAGACAGTAGCCTATGAGCTGCAGGGACACCAGACAGTGGCTTATGAGCTGCATGCAAGCTTTTAACCTGAGTTGGTATTGGGAAAGGATCATAACTTGGCAAGTCTGATAAAACAGGAGTAAGGAGGTATCCATAAAGTTACACTCGTATGATGGTTCAGCCATTCTTCTGCAGAAGTACACCAAAGTCTCAGACAGGAACCGGTAAGCCTAGGCTCATGCCGCCAAGCCTGTCTCTCCCATCTCAGTTGCCAAGCCAGCTACAGCATCATGAACTTGTACCAGGTCCAGATATTTTCTAAACAGAAGATCTGTGGGTGTTTGTGAATATCAAAACATTTTTTC
Organism: Mus caroli; assembly: GCF_978045245.1. Classification (NCBI taxonomy): domain Eukaryota; kingdom Metazoa; phylum Chordata; class Mammalia; order Rodentia; family Muridae; genus Mus; species Mus caroli. The sequence goes on along the minus strand of NW_028227257.1, from coordinate 66,898,488 downwards.
ACCCAAGTAAATTGTGTATCTAGGATCTCACGGAAGATTCACACTGCACAAGTGAAAGCTGTCTTGTCAGAAAACCAAATGAGCAATTAGAAAGAGAGCTTTTTTAATCAGACTTTTAAATCAGACCACAAAGGGAATGGGAGTTTTATCCAGTGCCTTTGTTCTTGGGTTCTCCCCAAGACTTCTTGGTTTTAAGTGGACAGGGCCTGTGGGCTGTCACTCTAACTTTTAATTATTCATGGGAAGCTCAGTGGACCTACATGGTAACTGGCAGCCCTGGCTTTGATGGTTTCATGCCACTTAGAAACCTCACCTCTTACTAGGCCCACCGCTTCCTATTTCAAATAAAGGGATCTCCATAAACACTTGGAGGTTTGGCTAATGTTTCTCTGCAGCCTATAGAGTCCCTGAGGCATGTGCACCAGTGGCCCAGTTTTTCCAGAGCTTCCCTGGAGGCTGTAGAGGTAAGAGCAGGATTTCACAAAGGGAGGCTGACTCCCTGGGCTTAGACTCTGCCTCAGCTACTGATCATCTGTGTGACTTTTCTCACCATAGGTAAAAAATGGAGAACGTAACAGGACCAAACTCAGGGGGTTCTCATGAGAAAGGGAGGAGAAAATCTAATGCAGAAATGCTGCTAGAGTCTTTGACAGGATGAGACCGAAACATAAAGGTGATCTGCTCTGGACTGTAAAGGTTAAGGCCTTGTAGTAGTTTGAAGGAGTTAGACAAAGATATGTTATGTCCACATAAGTTTGGAGGACCACACAAGAGTAGGACCACCAACCATCCTTGGTCAAGAACACAGAGAGGAAACAACCAATGGAAATCTAGGGTGCTGGATAACACACGAGACCTGACCATTTGTGTTTTGAAATTACTTTTCCGGATCATTTTGATGGTTGTTAAAACCATCATCGAATCCCTCAGTATATAAAAAAGAAAAATCTGCAGGGTAGGAGGACCTTGTTCAACCTTTTCAATGTGTTTATTTTTTCAGCAAATATTTATTTTAAGCACTGAGCTAACTGCTAATTTTAAATAAACTCACTGAAATATCAAGCCATTTAGAAACACATTTTAAGAACAAATATTTTCCACACTTCTATGGAAGAAATTTACCCCTAGTTGTTTTCAGATTTCTTTTTTCTCCTGCTAGGAAGAGGATCGGATTGCTTGAAGGGCAACGGTTTAGCTTCCGGATCTGACTAGGGTGCGACGATGCATGCCATGTGCTCTGGTTTCTGTTCTGCAGCCTCACAGATGCATTTCTAAAGCCCTTCCCAGTTACACAGAGAGCATCGGAAAATACTGCTACTGCTTATCTCAGGGTGGTTCTGTAGCGTGGACTTACTGTGCTTGACAAATCCAAGGCCATATTTCCCTTTGGGTTGGGAGCCCAATCCAAAATGGAATATTTGAAGCTTAGGGTAACCTTTCAAATGAATAGTGTACATTTTAAAAATTATTTTTCATCTTTAAATCCATTTTAAGAGTGATTGTAAACCACAATCCATAATGGTAAGTTCTTAAATGAAACGGCAAAAATAAGACAGGTAGCTAAGCAAGTAAGAATAAGTAATTGAACAGCTTGCACAATTGTATTACAAGTAGCTGGTCTCCTCTTGGACACAGAGTCAAATGCCTGGCACACCCAGGACAGCAGGAGAGAACTCAGATGGTCCTTTAAAAGTTATTTGTTAGCTCATTAGCATAAGGGCTGATGTCTGATTTGGTGATCACTTCTAGCTTTATTATATAACACATCTAGCCTTTCTCAGAGAATTCTGCTTATCATCAAATCAGCCATCTCACAGCCCCTCGTTCTCCCTAACATACACCACAGAAATCACATGTAACCACATAAAAACCTCCACTTGAAAGTCTCAGCAGCTCATCTCCTCTAAGTGGTCAGACCCACCCTGGGATGCAGACTACCAAGGGCTGTTGAACCTGCAGCTCTCTTTTGCCATAACTCAAGAGTAAGGTAGGATCTGTGACAGGTTTACAGGAGAACGTGGCTTCAAACAGCTGAGGTCAGTGTCTGGAAGCATCCCATTGTACAGCGAGGGAGACCATTGGCCACTTTGTTACCCACTCTAAACTATTTCTGATCTTCATCTTTATTTTCAGACACATCCTGAGAAACCCTGACTCCCAGCGAATTGACAATGTGGCCCTCTTTATGTGAAGCCTTGTTTATAGGCCGCTATTCTCCTGACAGATTTACAAGAGTCTGTGGAGTTTTAAAGGACGATTGCTTAACAAGCATTAAGTGAGACACATAGGACTGTGTAAATATTTTAGCTGGAATAGGGGATTTTTTAAAAGGCCTGAGCCAAATATTGCATTAAATCTGACGACAGTGGCACATTGATCAGCAAGCGGCCAGCCCTGAACTTCGCCAGGGAGTCCCGTAGCCAAGTCTAGATACCAAAATCCAGCCACCGAGCTAATGAAGTGTGTTCTTTAAAGGAACTTTCCACACACTCCTCCTCTGTTTTCTCCTGTGGCTTTCAATCTTCTGACTTTTATTTCCTTTATGATCTATTTAGATGTAAACACTTTCCAGAGTAGAAAATTACAGTTAAAATAAGTGCCTAGGAAGATGGAGACGCTGGGCTCCGAGGTCAGAAAAACCATGGAAGACTTGCAACCATCCCAGCTGAGCAATGTGGAAACAGGTTGCATTTTGCTATTCAGCTTGGGTACATGAACCAATGGCTTCTTCGTAGCCAGCTGTCATACTCCAGGGAAAGAGAGAGTCTCAAGACTAGTCCGGCTACCTCATCCACCCCCTTGCTGACCTCCATGGGAGGAGAAAGCCTTTTGCCCTCGAGATTTCTGTGTCTGTGCGATTGCGTTGTGTTGATGGAGTAACAACTACCATAAAATACGCCTTTTGACCTGATAAACTAAACAGGGGTCCAGCACATGGCTCTCCCACCTGCATAATTTCTGTGGAAGTGAGAGCTTGACTCTGCCCTCAGTGATTCCACCAGCAGCCTCGTGATTTTTACTCATGAACTCCCACTAATAATATGTACATACTTGAAATAATTCCGGTGGACTGCCCCAAACTGCAGGCTCTGTTTCTCTTCTGCAAACGGTTCAGCCTGCCATACATCCAAAACATTGTTCTATATTGTTGATTGGCTAATCTGAACATCCTACATTTATGTTAGTGATATAAAAATGTATATTTGAGAAACAGTGTTTGATGAAAATGTGTGTGTTTGTATTGACAAAATTAAATGTGTTGTTAGAATGCCCCTCTGCAAAAAAAATCTGGTTATTTAATAGACTTAAAAAACAACCTTATGCTTATTGTCAACTTTTATAGATCACCAGTTATTGTCTGTTTGACTAAGTTTCTTGCCATTATCCCTTCTAGAGAATAATCACTTCAAGTTGCTGTATTCCAGTGGCAGACACAGTTCTAGCCTCGGGGGCTCACCCACCTCTGCAAAGTCGCATGGAAATCACAGTTTTCATAGACTCTCCTTTTCATCTCTAGCAGTAGTGTAAGCTTTGTCTGTACCAAAAGTGATGTGGCCACCATGTTTTGAGAACTCCGAGAACTGTTTTCCCACTTTTCATGTAGCTTAGCCTGCTACAGCCTAAGGAGGCAAACCTGAACTCAGAATACATTTGTATGGAGACAGCCAGAGCTTAGCCCCTGGTTCCATGTAGGTTGCTGCAGAAAGGGTTTCCTGCTCAGCTGTAGCGGAACTGCTAAGTGACCGATGGCATGCGCAGTTGAAAATTTCTTATGACTCTAAAATACAATGCTCGTGAATTTTACAAAAGAAAGTATAAGTGAAAGATTAATAGAATTATACATGTTATATTGGCAATTGTAGGTATATAAAAGCTCATGGATAAAGGCAACCTGTGTGTTGTTATGACAGCAAGGCTGTGATACAGAGACCTAGACATAGAAAAACGAAAGGGAAAATGCCATCTCTCTTCTCGCCATGGTACCATGGAAGAGTTTTCCACTAGTAGGTTTATATTGTTATTTTAATTTTCTGCACATTACCTTTATAGTACTTTTTAGAAGCTAACTGCTGGTCTTCTCCAAGATGAATTTCCTTCCCTGTAGAAGCCTAGTAATGTCATGCTTAGCTCCTGCCACACATGGCTTAGTCAATCTGGCAGTCGGCCTTGCTGAATGGCCATTTGTTTTCCATTCTCTCTCTCTCTCTCTCTCTCTCTCTCTCTCTCTCTCTCTCTCTCTCTCTCTCTCACACACACACACACACATACACACACACACACACACACACACACACACATGCACCACACACAATCTCTCTTTGTCCCTCCTTTTTTCCCTCCCTCCCTCCTTCGTTCTTTCCTTCCCTCCCTCTGTTGCTCCCTCCCTCCCTCCTTCCCTCCCTCCCTCCCTCTTTTCTTTCTTCTCTTTTTCACCTCTCTCTTTCTCTCTCATACAAAGACATTTTTTTTTTTTTGGAGACGGGGTGTCATTCCACAACCCAGCCTAAGCTAAAACTTACTATGTAGCCCAGGCTAGCCTGCAGCTCATTATCCTCCAGCCTCAGCCTCCCTGGTGCAGGGATGACTGATCCAGCTTTTCTGTCTGTTGCTTGAAATATCCTTATTTCTCTAAACAAATGGATTTCTCTTACAAATAGATTTATGGCAACACAGTCACAAATCCTTCTTGATAATGCTTTATCTTTCAAGTTATATATTTATATACCTCACAAGACCTGTCGGAATTACAGTTATTAGTTCAAATGAAGGCTTCTGAAGATGACAATTTTCATGGAGACCTATGCAAAGAACATTTTTTGGTAAATGGCTGGATCATTTAACACTCTATAAATCAAATCATGCCCAATCCATCTGTATTTAGGCTAGTCGTGGGTAGGTGATTAATGAATATTTTTCATGCTAATGCCTCACAGACCAAGGCTGCACCCATAACCACATAATCATCACAGTGGAAACTGTGACTCAGCTCTGATGTCCGATAGGAGGGTCCTATGAATAGTGTAGACAATGCCGTGCAAAGGCTGCAGTTGGTGGCCCGGCTTCGCAAATCTTTCCAGAAGTCCTAAAGCATGTTGGCAGGTCCTCACTTAGCCCTGTCACTTCTGCTTAAATTTCTTCATGCAAAATACTCACAATCATGGGACATTAAGGTGCATTTGATCTCCAGCAGCCTCCCTCAGTGAAGTGAATCAGAATCATGGGATTCCCCCGGGCCTGAGATTCCTGGAGGGTTTATTTTTACACAACATTCCTCTGGAGAAAGAGGCACCCACTCCCTAGAGGGCTGTGACCCTCCTGTACTTAATCAGAGCAGCCCAATGGAAGGTCCTTTCGACAGAGTCCTACTCCATAAGAGGATCTCTAAAACATCTCAGGCAACTAGAAACTGATCTGGTGTGTGTGTGTGTGTGTGTGTGTGTGTGTGTGTGTGTGTGTATGTGTGTGTGTGTGTTTGTGTGTGTGTGTACAAATATGTGCAGAGGCCAGAGGTTGACTTTACATCTTCCTCAACCATTGTTTTGCTTTTTCTTGAGGCAAGGTCTCTCACTGAACCTTGAGCTTGTTTGTTTCAGATAGACTGAGTAGTCACTAGCCCCCTTCATCCCTCAGGTCTCCATGGTTGCATAGCAAGACTTTTACCCATTGTTCCATCTTCCTAGTGCTCTCTGATCTAATTTGATGAAGTCCCTATCAAGAAAGAATTTCTTTTGGCTTTACAGTTCCAGGTGGATATAGCCTACCATGGGCCACAAAAATCCCAACTTTGGCTGTTTACATTTCATGGTCAATCAGGAAGCAGATAGTGGACAGGAACTGGGTCTAGACACAGGCCCTCAAGTTCTTCTCCCAGTCAACTCTCTCTTCCAGCAGAGAGCTACCTCCTTACTGTTCCACAGCCTTCCAAAACAGCACCGCTAGCTGAAGGCATATGTTCAAGCATATGGCCTATGGCAGGTTTTTCGTGTCACCTGAAAACAAACTCTCCTTGGCCCACCTGTGCTTTAGCTATTCTTTCTCCATCTTAATTTCATACACATATTGAAACTTAACTATACATACATGGCTACAGGGTGGGTCTCTGCCTAGCCTACCTGCCTCCATCTCAGCATACCACTCCCCACCCCCACTTAGCAGTGAACATTGTGACATTGTCAGTGACTCCCATGGCGGCAGATTCACCAGTCACCTCCCTGTCCATTTTCTTTGATGGACAGAACTGTATAGGGCTGGTGTATGCTTTGCCCTTCCTGCTGTACTGCTTTCATCTTGCATTGGATAAGTCTGCATTCCTCGGTTCTCATTTTTCCTCCCCGATGGCCTCTCCCGCAGTGTCTGCATGCCCCAGGCTGTGTGCTGAAGCCCTCTCTTCTCTGGCTACGGTCCCTCCTTGGCAACTCATCTATTGCTGTGGCTTTAAATACCAATTTTATGTCAATGACTCCCTGGTGTATTTCTGTCTCAGTCATGTGTCCTCGAGTGCATGCTTTTATATACAGCATGAGCATCTAGTTAACATTTCAAGCTTAACATGTCCTGAGTAATGCCCTGCATTCCCACTCTCAAGCTCGTTCATGGCCTGCTTCTTTACTTCAATTAAAATCTCCAGTCGAGCCGGGCATAGTGGTGCATGCCTTTAATCCCAGCACTCGGGAGGCAGAGGCAGGTGGATTTCTGAGTTTGAGGCCAGCCTGGTCTGCAGAGTGAGTTCTAGGACAGCCAGGGCTATACAGAGAAACCCTGTCTCGAAAAACAAACAAACAAAAAAACTCCAGTCAAGTATCTTCACAGTGAGCTGTTTCCCGACTTGTTTAAAGAAAACTCTAAGCCCTCTAAGTTTATGATGCCTTCTGATGTCCTTTCCTCTTTGTGGACTCTGGAACCACCCGCCCCAGCACATCACCTGATAAATCTCTGGAGCCAGAGATCTGCTCTTATAGACACTTTCCTTGAAGCTAAACTCTGGTCAATAGGAATCCAAGGGGAGGAGGATTCTGAGTTCTCGCGATGTACTACACCACCATGCCACCTCAACATGCCTTAGTGTCACTCCTGGCGTTCCTTTTCCCATTGCCTCTCTTGGCATTTCAATCTGTTTCGTAAGCTGTCCTTCCTGAATAAGCTTTCTTAGCCCTGTATACTTTAAGAATGCCCTACCCAGTGTTCCGTGACACCACACTGTAATATAATGTATTGATTTCATGGGACTTTTGTTTCTGTTGTTTTGTTTCACTGTCGGTAGGCTGCAGTTTTATAAGAGGAATGTGGGTCTTGTTAGGTATTTATTCCTAATGTGTGGCACAGTGGCAAATAGCAGTAGTTTCCCTTCTCCTTATGCAAGAGCATTCCTCTGTCCCATCTCTAAGCTCAGTATACAACTCATTTCCATTTCTGTTCACAGCTCACACGCACAGGAGTCAGTGTGTGCTCAGGTGGCTTTAGTGAAGTTGTGAGGCATCACAGAAGCCAGCCTTGTCCAAGTCATTTGTTCCTGTCCTTTTACCCTTGCCTGTCTGTAACCAGCTCTTAAAGGTGATTCAAAGTCTTTCTCTCCTGTGAAATGCAACATCTCTCACCTTAAGCTAGAATATCACATACCACCTATCCTGACTTGTATGTGGAGGGGGGAAGGCAGAGTGCTTGGTTTCAGGAACTCATTGAAGATCTTGGATCTAGTATTGAGATGTGATCTATCTGTATCTATATACATATATGTAACAATAATTCAAGTAGAAGAAGGATGACAGGAATTTGAGAGGAAGTGGGCAGGAGCCAGCCCCTCCAGGGCCAGGTAAGCTGTTTGAGAAATTGCATGGCTTCCACGTTAGATATAAACAGGGGGCTGGTGTTATCAGATGTTGTAACTTGCCTCCAGTTTGGGACAAATCAGAGGCAATCATGAGCACAGGAAGAAGAGTTGAGGAGGTAAAAACAGGTTAATAGATATCAGTGCATCTAGGAGATCACCAGGAGAAGTATATGGGCAGGGTGTGTGAAGGAAGGTCACCTCTTACAAATGGTCACTGAAATGTTTATTGGGATGAGATGGCATAGCATGGCAAGAAAGGAAGCCTTGTATAGAAATCCGAAAGAACGCTACAATTAATGGTAGATCTAAGAAGAAGCTGTCAGGGAGGTCAGGACTGGACAGGAGGCTGTGGTAGCAAAGACAGCAGAACAAACAGGGAGTTGCAACTCCCAGGATGGAGAACACAAACAGAAGCAGTGTGCTATGGAATCCCACTGCCGACTCCTGCACTAGGCAGAAAGGGGATGGACTGGTGACCTCACAAAACGTGTTCAGCATCTTAGAAAATGAGTAAAGTAAATCAAGGAAGAAGAAAAATGCAAAAATGTTTGAGGTTAGGTTGACAATTTTTAAAGATAGTTTGAATATAGAAGAGTATAAAAGTAAGATTGCTTGACTACACACACACACACACACACACATTAGAAATTTCAGTTGTCCAAAGAGTTTGTGTGGCTGTTGTTATTGCCTAGCTGTTTTTGGAAACAACAACAAACAGAATCCCACATTGACTAGCCACTATTCCTATTGCTTGACTTTATTAAATGGATAAAGTCTATTTGATTTGGGGTACTATTTGCCAAAATGTATAAAGTATTTCTATATATTTTAGTCCTCAGAGGATTTTTTTTTTGAGTCAAGGTTTCATTATGTCTCCCTGGCTGGAGTTTGATATGTAAACCAGGCTGGCCTCAAACTCCGAGATTAGCCTCTCAAATGTTGGGATTAAAGGTATGTGACACTATGCTCAGCCTTAGAAGATTTTATATAGCCAGAAACTAAAAGTCAAAGCTATATTAAATAACTCCCCAGCCAGTAAAGTATATGAAAAATGAAGATAAATAAATGTATCTGTCACAGCCAGCAATTTGAGAGGCTGAGGAAGACCATGTAGTGTGTTCAGGATCATCTGGCCAGCAGTTCCCAACCTTCCTAATGTTGTGACTCTTTAATATAGTTCCTCATGTTGCTGAAGTCCCCAGCCATAAAATTATTTTTGTTATTATTTCAAATTGCAATTTGCTACTGTTACAAATTATAATATAAATATCTGATATACCAGATATCTGATATGTGATCCCCGAGAAAGAGTCATTTGACTGCAAAAGGGTTTGCAACCTACATGTTAAGAATCATTGATCTAGATAGTGGATCTTTTCTCAAAAATAAAGGAAAGAAGGTTTTAAGGAGTATTCTTTTGTAATGGACAATTGCTGATGTGTATCTTGAAGAGAGTGTGTGTGTGAGTAATATTTTTCAATAATGTTCCTAAACTGATATTTTCGTCTTTTCTTGTTACTGTACTTTATTCGAGGTTGCTGTTACTGTTGCTGTTTGGAAGGTGGTTTGTGTATTTTGAGAGAAGTTATCAGAATGGGACCCAGGCTGCCTTGAACTCATGATTCCTCCTTGCCTCTGCCTCTTCTGATTACTGGAATAGCAGGATTCTATACCATCATAGCCAGACTGTTGTTAATTTTGAAGTGTGTTTGTGTGTGTGTGTGTGTGTGTGTGTGTGTATTTGTATGGGTTTATGTGAATTGTATACAGGCAGGATGCTACAAAGGCCAGAAGAAGGTGTCAGATCCTCTGGAACTCAAGTTACAGGTAGTTATGAGACACCATGTTGTTGCTGGGACCTGAACCCAGGTTCTCCACAAGTGCATAGGGCTCTTAAACCACTAAGCCATCTCAACTTTTTTTGTTTTAACTTTTTAAAATTTTATTCATCTTACATCTGGATCAGATCCCCACTCCCTTCTTTCTTCCCAGTTATACCCTTACAAATCTCTACCTCATTATCCTCTCCTCTTCTCCTCAGAGAAGGGGAGCCCCCTCCTGTACCACCTCACCCTGTGGCATCTAGTCCAAGCTGGACTAGCCACATCCTCTCCTACTAAGGCCCAACCAGGCAGACCAGGTAGGGGGAAGGGAATCCAATGGCAGGGGACCAAGACAGCTCCTGCTCCATTTGTTCGGTGGCCCACATGAAATCCGAGCTGTACATTGACTACAAAAGGATAGTGATGGGGTCTAGTTCCAGCTCCCACAAGCTTCCTGGTTGGTGTCCCAGACTCTGTTAGTCCCCATGGTCCCAGGTTAGTTGACTTTGTGTCTCTTCTCATGGTGTCCTTAACCCCCTCCCCCAACTTGCTCACTTCTATCCCCCACTCTTCCATAAGACTCCTTGGGCTCTGCCTGACGTTTAGCTAATGATCTCTGTATCTGCCTCCATTGGCTGCTGGATGAAGCCTCTTAGGCAACAGTTATGCTAGGTTCCTGTCTGCAAGCATAGCATAGTATCATTAATAGTGTCAGGATTTGGCTCTCTCACATGGGATGGGTCTCAAATTGGACCAGTCAGTGGTTGGCTGTTCCCTCAGTCTCTGTTCCATCTTTATCCCTGTGCATCCTGTAGGTAAAACAAATTCTGAGTTGAAGGTTTTGTGGGTAGACTGATGTCTCCTTTCCTTTTCTACAAGTCCTGCCTGGCCACTTTAGTCTCTATATCTCTCTCAGGTAGGAATCTCAGCTAGGGTCACCCCCATTGACTCCCAGTATCCTCCTCTGTTCCAGGCCTCCAACTTGTCCTTGGAGATGCTGTCCCCACTGCCACCAATTCTATTCTCACTCTCAGCCCTGTCCCACCCCCCTCTCCCCATTCCTGATTGCCATCCCTGTCCTTTCTTCACTCCCACTCCTGCCCAGTTCCCTCTTTTATCCACCTCCAATGACTATTTAGTTCCCCTTCTGAGTGAGATTCGAACTTCTTCCCTTGGGACCTCCTTCTTACCCAGTTTCTTTGGGTCTGCTGATTGTAGCATGGTTGTCCTGCACTTTATGGATAATATTCACTTATAAGTGAGTACATACCACACGTGTCTTTCTGACTCTGGGTTACCTCACTCTGGATGATATTCTCAAGTTTCATCCATTTGCTTGAAAAATTCATATCTTTATTTTTAATAGCCGAACAGTATTCTACTGTGTAGATGTACCACATTTTCTTTATCCATTCTTCAGCTGAGGGACATCTATGTTGTTTCCAGTTTCTGGCTTGTAAAGCTACTATAAACATAGCTATGTTCATAGCAAGTGTCCCTGCAGTTTAGTTGGGCATGGCAGGAGTGGTATAGCTGGGTCTTGAGGTAGAACTATTCCCACTGGAATTTTCTGAGAAACTGCCAAATTGATTTCCAAAGTGGTTGTACAAGTTTGCATTCTCACTAGCAATGGAGGAGTGTTCCCCTTGCTTCACATCCTCACCAGTATGTGCTGTCCCTTGAATGTTTGATCTCAGCCATTCTGAGGGATGTAAAATAGAACCGCAGGGTTGTTTTGATTTGCATTTTCCTGATGATCAAGGACATTGGACATTTCTTTAAGTGCTGATTGGCTATTTGAGATTCCTATGTTGGAAATTCTCTGTTTAGCTCCATGCTGCAGTTTTAAATTGAGTTATTTGAACTGTTAGTATATGATTTAGTATACTTAGTGTATAATTTCTTGAGTTTTTTGATATATATAAATTTTGGATATTAGCCCTCTGTCAGATGTAGGGTTGGTGAAGATCTGTTCCCAACTGTAGGTTGTGTTTTGTCCTATTGACAGTGTTCTTTGACTTGCAGAAGCATTTCAGTTTCGGGAGGTCCCATTTGTCAATTGTTGCTTTTAGTATCTGAACTGTTGGTGCTCTGTTCAGGAAGTTGTCTCCTGCATCAATGTGTTCAGGGAGATTAACTTCTTAAATGTAAACAAGCTTGTATTTGTGTTGCTTGCCATTCCCTTGTCTAGTTCCAGTTACTTTTCATAGAATTTTATTAGTTAGTACATGTTGCCATATCATCGAGCTAGACGATTAACAGTTGGCTTCTCAAGTATTTGTATGTCACAAGGTTATTTCCCAGTTCTGATCCACTCTGATATCCATATATTATAACTATAGTGAAAATCATAGTTGTACTTAAGATTCTAAAATTCACCTTCTAAAAGGAACCCAGATAGTATATTTTTCTTTTACCAGTTCATTTTAGCTTCTGCTTATATCAGACTTTAAATTACCTTTTTTGTTATTTTTATGAGAAAAATAAAATTCACCTATTTAATATGTACAGTGCAATGAAGTTTAGTATTTTTGCAGAGTAGTGAGTTCATAAATGAGTTTTAGAAAGATTTAAAAGAATTTCTTACCACTCTAGAAAAACACTGTATGTCTTAGTCAGCACCCCCCACCCCCCAAAACATACAACTTCCTCTTCAAGCCCTAGGCATCCCTAATCTATTTCATTTATTTGACTGTTTATTTAGGCAGTTTCAAGTAGAATCATACAATATGTGGTATTTTGTCATTGGTTTGTTCATTTAGAATAGTGTTTTCAAAGAGTTATCCATGTTGCAGTATGTATCATGTCATTATTTTTATGACCAAATAATATTTCATTACGTGTATGAAATGCATTTTATTTATTCATCCATCATTTGGTGGATAATTGGGTTAGTTCTACTTTGTGGAGTACCAAAGCTGAACATTCAATATAATGTTCTATCTAGCCTTGAATATAGAGGTACTATGAGTTTACTGATATAAGGCAGCACTTACATACAAAACTTTATGTAGTAGTATCTGCAGTATCCTGATGTGACATCCTGATCCAGTCTGCATGTGACTAAGTCCTTTGTTTTATTTCCTAACATACACTTTCCCACTCAAATTTTTTGTCCACTTTAGAAACGGATGTAGCTCTTGCATGGATAGTCATTGGGAGAAATAATTTACATATGATACTAGCTGAATTCCCAAACTACAGCTAAAGAAACATTTTTGGTTACATATAGATTGTCCACAACTGGATCTTTGGTGCACAGCTGTCTAACTTGAACCTGGAAATGTGGCCGTAGAAGGGCTACTTGGCAAAAAATACTGACAAAGAAATGCCCTTCAAATCTGTGTCATATGGATTTCTCCTCGCCCATCTACTGTGGCCTAAGATTGCTGATGACACTGCCGCTACCCGTTACTACTCCATGCCATCAAGTATTTATAATGTGTCTATGAAAAGTCATGCACAGGAGACACATGCTTTATTCTAGGAGTACATCATCTGGCTTACAGAAATCCCGTTGCAATCTCTCTTTACATTGTCTTTTCATATATATATATTCAAATATATATAAATATTCATATATATATAAATATTCATATATATATATATATATATTGCTTGGTGATAGACCTTTTCTATAATATATATAAGGCCCTGGGTCCCTTCTTTAGCATTGTGGAAGAAAGTAGAACAGGAGGGAGGGAGGTACAGTAGGAGAGAGAAAGATATGGAAGACCCACAAAATAGGGCTACTATGTTGACTTTTAATAAGCACGTGAAAACACTAGTTCAAAATCTGCTTTCTGTAGAAATAATAGTTCAGGTCAAAGCCAACATCATTAAAAAGTATATAGGTTAAGCTGTTATCTAGATTTCAATCTCTAAATACACTTTCTTTAAAGTTTATTTTAACAAAAACATGTTTTGGGGAAGGAAGCTTAAAAGTGGTCACTTTTTAACAAAACCCATACATACATGCATTACTTGATGTGTGAAAAGTATGAAAATATTGTGCATCCTGCTAACTCTGATAGGAAAGATGTGTATATACAGCCATTACTATGTCTTGCATAAGAAGGGTCAGTGACCCACTTCCTACAGTGTATGAGGGAAAGACATTAGTCTAGTTCTTTCACTGACATCTCCCAAGCACCACGTCCAATTTCATGCACATCATAAGTGCCCGGCAGATATTTGCTAAGTTGATGTATTGATTCAGGGAATTCCTTTGTAACAAACTCCTTCACCAAACATCAGATACATTTTACAGTCTGGCTCCGATTTCTAAAACCCACCAATACAACACAAAAACGTCTATAAGCAAACAACTTCATATGTTCCTATGAAAATCTTCAATGCTGGTCCTTTGAACATGGAGCTTGTGGAAAAGACAGAGCTTACAAGTCTTAAGAATAAATAGAACTCACCCAGAGAACCATGGGAGCATGGGAGTTAGGTAAGCAGAGGGAAGAGAATTCCAGATTCAGAAAGCATCAATTCTACATACAATGTATTTTGGCTTTGCAAAGTCCTGGATGCAGTCCTCAGTCACACACACACACACCCACCCCAGTACACACACACACACACACACACACACACACAGACACACACACACACAGACACCCCACATTCTGACTTGAGTGCATATAGCAGTATCACAATAATTAATAACATTTTCCCATGTATTCGATACAAAACACATACGATTTTGGCCAATTGTATTACAGTTGCTTCTATGTTCTTCTGATATACACTTGCTTTTTAAAAGTGCCTCAATGAGCCAAAAATAGATAACCATCAGTCTGGCCTTAGATGCCTGGCATTTGAAGTCTTAATACATTCAAGAACATATTTTTTTCACTGCAAGAAGTCACAATTGCTTAGCCTTCAAGTGAGTCTGATTTCAGTTGTTCTCCATTATTCCATCATGCATCAGTTTATATTTCGCTGTTATTACTAACCATTTATTAGTAGTTAACTTTAGAAACTAATGTCTTTTACAGTTGAAAGTTTTACAGAGAGAAAAGAAGACAGGCTTGGTTTTAAATGTTGGAGGTCCTGGCAGACTGTGCTTAAGGCAACTTTGGTGGTCTGGCAAGACTGTCTAGTAACTAGTCTTCTGGTAGGACAATGAGTGGTATTTACGAATTTGTCCATGACCTCTCTTCTTTGTGCCCCTGCAGTCTCCAGTGTCATCATTAATTAGTCGTCGGTCTCCCATTTGTCTGTTAGAAAGCATCTTGGGTAAGCCAAGTTAATAAATTGGAGTGTGTGAGCTGCTGGCCACCGGAACATGCAACTGTGCAGGGGCAGTTGGAGGGCAGCCTTCTCCTTTTATCCTGTGGAGACATTTAATTCCAGCAGGTCGCTCGGGAGTCCCAACCTGGTGGGGTACAAAGGGGTCCTCTGAGCACACCCATGGGACTGCTGTCATTTGTCCTAGTTTTACTTTCTAATTTCTAAAACGGAGAACTCCAAGACACAGAGGGTAATTTCCCAAGTTTTCTCAGATTTCCAGAGAATTTGCCAACGTTCTTCAGTGCATTTTCACGATAGGTAGTGAGATCTCAGCAAGGGCGTGAGAGGCAGTACTCCCATCTTCTAAATGGGAGATCTGTAAAGTCATTGAGCACCCAGCTTCTTCAGCTTTTAGTCCCCAGCCCTCACACTGTAACCTTCCTGCTGTGAAATGTTTCCTGACCAGTTTTACTAAGTCATCATAATAATACATAATAGTGCAATTGTTTGCTAATACTACACACTCTGAAAATTACCTTTATGCATTATCTCATGTCGTTCAGGAAGAAAGGGGCCATCATTTACAGATAAGACAAAAAGCCACAGCCCACCTGAGCTCAGGGAAGTCTTGGTCCAAGCACAGAGTAATGGCCCATAAACAGTTTTATGGCCACCCCATTTGTCACTACTGTTAGGACAAACGAAGAGCTACAATGACCATCTTTTCATTTCAGAAGTTGAAGCCTTGCTTTAGTGACTATGGACCCAAGCTCTTTTTACTTTGCTTAGAAAAAGTAACCTTTGAAAGGCATGGCTGCACACACCTTTAGTCCCAATACTCGGGACGTAGAGGCAGACGAATCTCTGTGAGTTCAAGGCCAGCCTAGTCTACAAAGTAAGGAAAGCCAGAGCTCTTACACAGAAAAACCCTATCTCAGAAAACAGAAAGAGTGAGAGAGAGAGAGAGAGAGAGAGAGAGCAAGAGGGAGAAAGAGGGAGAGAGGGGGAGAGACAGGGAGGGGGGGAGAGAAGAGGGGAGGTAGGGAGGCACATAGAGAGGGAGGCACTGAGGGAAGGAAAGAGGGAGGGAAAGGGAGGGGGAGGGGTAACCCTGAAGAGATCACCCATGCTTTCAATTATTTTTCATTTCTAAATTGATAACATGACATACTATTTGTGCTCACAAAAATAGTTCTAAAAATAGTAGAGCTTGAATGTCACTGAGGGGTTTTTGAATTTAAAGAATTAATGATTTATACTGTGAGAAATTGTTATGTCTTTGTGTATTTTCAGAGTCATAACTGCATATCAGGAGAAAAGCATGTCACTCTGAAAGTTCATTATCAAGTGAATATCAAAGCAGAAATCATTCAAAGTGTATTTAACCAACCGTCTGTGTGCTGGCCTCTGTGTCCAGTCGGTATAATCATCTTGGCTACCTTACTTATGCTTTGTGGGAGGAGGTGATGAGCAGTGCTGAGGTGATAAAAATTCTCTAAGCCAGGGGCTGGTGAAGTGACTCAGCCAATGACATGCTTGCCAGAGAAGTACGGGGGCCTAAGCTCAGCTCACGAGCACCCATGTCAAAGCCAGGCATGACAGTTCTGTCCTGAAGACCCAGTGCTCAGAAAAGCAAGGACAGTCAGATCCCAGGGCATGACTGACAAGTCACTGGTTCAGAAAGTGACGACAAAATATAAAATGGAGAGTGAGAAGAAGATAATCAATGTCAACCTTTGGCTTTCATGTACACACATTCACACACACACATGCACTTATACATGCACACATGCACATACACATTAAACATGCACACACACATGGAACATACAAATTAAATTGTTTTAGATCCAGTGATCCCTTTTCGATGGACTTGGGACCACCCACTATGACATTCTCATGTTTTAGCCCTGCCCTGACTCTGCCATCCAGATCTGTTTGTTCCACTTTAGAATGTATCCCAGCTCTGTCTACTCCTGTTCCTTCTTTTCTCTGTCCTCTGACATCACTCAAGCTCAAAGCATTTCTGTTTCACTGTTTCAGCAAAAGAATAATGATATCAGGAGGACTGTTTACCATTGTTCAAATGGTTTACCTACTTGGAAACCAGGAAAGAGAAGTCTGATAATAGTGGAATAGTTATAGAGTACTTTTTATAGAGAAGACCAAACACACTTTCAAAGAAAGGTAAAGATGTTCAAATAAGTATGCTTTTTGTTTGTTTTTACAACTTAAATATTGATTTGTTCTGTGGGCATGTGTGTGCATGTGCAGAGACCCAAGAACAACTTTCAGGGTTGGTTCTGCACTTCCACCATCTGAGCCCCTGTATCAAACTCAGGGCAGTGGGCATGGTACCAAGTGCCCTAGTCCACTGGGCCATCTCACTAGCTGCTGAAACAAGCATTTTGAAAAGGTTTGACTGCATTTGAGGAAACTGTTCTCCATTTGTTCCAAGATAGGATTTGTATTTGTCACCTTGGTGACTAGCACTGGACAGTTGTAGTAGTAGACATTCTAGGAGAGCTCTAACCAGAGGCCCTAGAAAGCAGCAGTGTCTGTAGAAGCCTGAAGCGGGGCACTCCTGTACTGGGATCTAGTAGCCCCAACCCTGAGAATGTGTGTTAGGAAACAACAAAAGACCCCCCAGTCATGTTCTCACCATCTTCTGGTCTCCCGACATAGTTGAAGAGTCTAGAAATCTGGTTGTCAATACTAAAAATGAAAAGTGTCAACTCCCTCCTGTGATATCAGCACTTGAGAGACTGAACCAGACTTCAAGGCAAGACCAATATGTCCCAAACAGAAAAAGGAAAAAGGGTC
The DNA here is from genome assembly GCF_978045245.1 of Mus caroli. Classification (NCBI taxonomy): domain Eukaryota; kingdom Metazoa; phylum Chordata; class Mammalia; order Rodentia; family Muridae; genus Mus; species Mus caroli. Next base: position 66,880,773 of record NW_028227257.1, on the reverse strand, counting down.
AGGTGACTATTTGCAGAGGACACTGAGTAGCTTTGCTTGTTTAAAAAAACAAAAAACAAAAAAAACACCAAACAGCCAAGTAGGATGTTTCTGATGTAAATAAGAGTCCCTCCCCAACTGCTCACTTCCAAAATGCCTTTTGTGTGTGTGTGTGGGGGGGGGGGGGGGTTCATAGATTCTTCCAAGATGTAAAGTATACATTTCTCTACCTTTGCCCCCAGCCCCTTAAGACAGGGTTTCATATAGTATCAGGCCAGACTGGAGCACTCTGTATAGCTCAGTTGACCCTTACACTCAAGTCCCATCTGCCCCCAAGCACTTCACAGGTATACACTACACAGCTATTTGTTTCTCTATTTTTATACTCGGCAGTGTGATATGCTTATGATAAAAATCCAAGGCTTTAATTTGGTTTCTTAGACAAGTAATTTCCAGCCATTACCAATAGTTGAAGCTACTGGCCAGAAGTATATAGAAAACATTGAAAGATATTTTTTTTTCCTGAGTTAACCACTTTTCTTTTTTTTCATATTTTTTATTGGGTATTTATTTCAATTACATTTCCAATGCTATCCCAAAAGTCCCCCACACGCTCCCCCACCCACTCTCCTACCCACCCACTCCCACTTCTTGGCCCTGGCGTTCCCCTGTACTGAGGCATATAAAGTTTGCACAGCCAATGGGCCTCTCTTTCCACTGATGGCCGACTAGGCCATCTTCTGATTCATATGCAGCTAGAGACACGAGCTCCAGGGTGGGTATTGGTTAGTTCATATTGTTGTTCCACCTATAGGATGGCAGATGCCTTCAGATCCTTGAGTACTTTCCCTTGTGGTTTCTGTGTAACCAAATCCAGTTCAAGGCAACCTGATTATCAAAAGAGCAATTTGTTATAAATTCTGGGTGTCCAGTCTGAAGTGGATCTAGTGAAAGTATTCATGTGTTAGTGAAGCTGGAGGTACGTGGCCTGAGGTCAAAGGGCCCTCATTCTGTAATGAATGTGCTGGAGAGTCAGTAGGAAGAGTGAGAGAGGTTATTTTATGATCTGGAAAGGTTGCACTCCAACCCAGCAAAATGGAGGGCATCCAATTGCTTTCTGGGAGTAATACTTATCACCCTGTAACTCAGGTCCCGCCCTCCTTTTCCTCATTGGTCAAGCGGTCAGGGGAGGGGTCCTCAATCTTAGCCATCACCGGCTACTTATATTTGTCTATTTCCCTAACAAACCCTGCAGGTGGGTTTATTTTTACATTTTTGTGTCCTATTTTTTAAAGCTTTTTAAGGTATGTTTAAGTGTCCCAAGTCTGAGAGTCACTAGGCCAGTTTGGCTGTTAATGCTTTTCTACTCTGAGCTTGTAGCTTGGGTGAGGAGAGATAGAGGTGGATATAGTGGCTGGGGACCAGTGTTTTCTGTCCCACTCCATGGGACAGCACATACACTGACTCTCAGCACATTTGCCTTGAAAATAGACCTTTGGTTTGTTTGCTTTAAGTGGTAAGTTTGAAGAGCACACACAGCATGCTTCCTAAACTGAACTGGAGCCTGCATCATGAGGATTCTCTAACTTCATGGTTCCAGGCAGTTTCCACTTGTGGTAATTTGAGTGAAATCTCTTTCAGTGTATGGACTGAAGATGGTCAGGGACCTTCCTTCCCTGGGATCAGACCTTAAGTTCCCCTGTCTCCCATTATGAGGAACATGAGAGCAGAATACTTTACTTGGGACAAGTCACAGATCTTTTTGTGAATGGCTAAAAGGAAGATTAAAGACTGCGCTATCCATGTTCCCAAAGAGAGGTGTAGACTGTGCCCTTTTTACTCATAGAGTTTGGTTAAACTGTGAATGACAAGGAATCTGTACAGTTAACCATGAACCACAGTGCCCAAGCAGGCCCTCAGCAAGTATGTCTTCTTGGTTAAGTCTAATCTATACCTCTCTTTGCAGCAAGTGAGCAACAGATGAAGCTGGTGTGCAAGGAGTCCCCAAGGGAGTACCTGCAGCCTTTCAAGGACAAACTGGAGGAGTTCTTCAAGAAAGGTAGGAGGCTTCTCAGTTGCACATCAAGGATACTCTTCTTAATCTATCTCTCCCTCCCTCTCCCTCCCTCTCTCCTTCCCTCCCTCCCTCCCTCCCTCCCTCTCTCTCTCAGACCCCCATTGCCACTTACTTCCTGAATGACCGTAGACAACATCGCTGAATCCATGGTCCATTGTCCAATGGTGGTTTCATCCTCAGTGTAGATTGAGTTGTAGCTTCTATGTCGGAACATTTCATCCTTTAAATCATTCATTCCTGCTTTTGAGATATTTTGAGGGTAAACCTTCCTGTCTTCTTCTGGACCGTAGGCATTCTTGATTGATACATATTAACTGAACACAGTGTGTACATGTGAGGCTTATGGAGTCCTGCAGCTCAGATTGATGGTCACCCCCGACAGGTCAATGGGGATTATATTCCTGGTCTGACGAGCATGGCAACTTGGAAATTTGAAATTCGGTATTGTTTGTTGTGTTGCTTTTTTTCATTCCTTTACAGAGGGGCAAACTGGGGCCCAGTGAGTGGCATCACCCCACTGCTTGGCACCCATTGGTTCCTTGGGGTACCAGAAGATCCAACATTTACTTAGAAACCTTTGCAGGTTCTGTACCGTGCTCCATATTTTGGGGACAACTAAGACACTTTTATTGGTTGGGGTTAGTGAACGTGAAAATGCACTGCTTCTATGTATTATTTCCTATTTTAATTTCCCCAAATTAATTTAAGATTCAAAAGAAAACTGAATATGGGGTTTTTGAAGGAAGCTTTCTTCTTTAATAGAAAGTCAGGGGAAATGCATGCGGGGATTGCTGGGGAAATTTTAGCATGCTGTTCCCATTACCAAATAAGGCCACATGATACTACACCACCAAAAGGCTGCTAAGTTGGGTCAATTGACAAAGTATGGCCAAGCCACCTTGGAAATTAGCAGAGAAATTCTCAGTCTATGAGTCACAGGAGCTCCATGGCAGCTGCTCTCTCTCTGCAGAGATCTCTGTTCTTTCCTCTCTACAAGACCTTGTTTTCATGAAGCAGAAGGCAGAGTTGGTCTTGTTCAACCTCATGTTTGATGGGAATAATGGGTCAGGCACAGTACCATCTAGAGAGCAAACAATGACACAAACATTTTGTACTATGTGACTGTGAATAGGTAGGGTTTTTTAAAATGTAATTCATCAAGGTAAATTTGTTGCTTTATGGGCTATACCATACATACATATCCTGGTGAAAGTTCCATAGCCAGCAGATACTGTATTTGTTACCTCTAATTTATGACTGTTTCTTCTCACACATGCAAGCTGAATTTGAAATGAGGTACATATATGGCTTATGTCCTATACTTTTTAAATTTTCTATTATTCAATAGCTGGAAATTTTCAAAATGTGCGTGCATGTGCACATGCACACACACACACACACACACACACACACACACACACACACACACACTGGAGTTTTATCTGCCTGCATATCTTAATGGGCTTAAATTCTGTCTTTAAAAGAGCCAGTATCTTGATACATTGAAAATTCTATTATGAGCCGGGTGATGGTGGCACATGCCTTTAATTCCAGCACTTGGGATGCAGAGGCAGGCATATTTATGAGTTCTAGGCCAGCCTGGTCTACAGAGTTCCAGGACAGCCAGGACTATACAGAGAAACCCTGTTCCCCCCCCCCCCCCCAAAAAAAGGAAAGAAATAAAGAAAGAAGGAAAATCCTATTCTTTTGATGAAAAGAGCTACATTTGAATAGGATAGAACCTTGAGAACCTTTCAAACTTGGAAAATGTACTAGGTTTCTCAGCTCAAGGAAGGAAGCCCTAAAGTAGTTCGTGAGAAATTCTTTTTTTTTTTTTAGTATTTTGATCATATGGACCCTGACCCTAGCATCACAGAGATCCATTCTCGTCACCCTCACTTTCCTATGTAACTTTTGAATTTTCTTCTTTCTTAAAAAACCCCTTGGGTGCAGTTATATTTGGGAGTGGGGCCTGCCATACTACATTACACCATTAAAGAAAACTGACTCTTCTGTCCCAGGAGCTATCAAATGCAAATAACTCCTCAGCTATCAATGGGATTTCATGCCCACCCCAACCCTCATTCTAGGATTTCATCTGGCTTGATCTCATACAGATCTTATGCATGTTGTCACACTCTATATGTGCTCATATGTGCAAGTTCCCTGTTGTATGTGAAAAACACTGTGACGGTGCCAAATGAGACCGTGGTTCTGTCGTTTAGTGGTGTATAACTAAGAACTATATGACAGGTAATGCTATCCTCATATGGTTTTGAACCTGTAGCTTTGCTAACTTGCAGAGTACACAAACGGGAACATCTCTTGATTACTGTCAGGGCAATAAAGAGTAGTTCCTTTGAAAAATAGAAAAGACTTACTTTGGGTCAGAGTTTCAGAAGTGTAATTCAAGGTCTCTTGGTTCTGTTAACCGTGGACTCCATTGTCCATGGGCTGTGTTAGGCAGCGCATCATGAAGTGAACATGGGCAGAAGACAGTACTACATTTTTTTAAAGAGTAGCTGTTTCTCTGACTAATAGGAAATGTAAAATTCTCTGCCCACCACAAATATGGGTTATTGACCTTGGATAATCACATTTTATGGTGATTTTCATGCAAGTTAAGTATAACATTTATCTGATTCCACATTTTCATAAACAGTACCACTATTACATGTGCTCCTAAGGAAAATACTACTGCTAACCCAGCCTTGATGTAGATAGAGCTCATAAAATATACCTGGATATCATAAATGCTGAAATGTGAACTCTCCAACAGTCCTGGAGTTGATATGATATGTAATAGGCCCAATATGATGGTAAACTTGGGCAAGAGGAATTCTTCTCAGACAGGTTAGGAAATGCATTCCAGGCAGAGGGAACACTGCAAACCTGTAACAATAGTAGATGTGCAGTGTTTGGGGAATGCATAAGATTAGGTGTGACCAGATTGTAGGCTTTATGTGAAAAATGCAAGACTTGTAAGGAGAAAAGTATCGCCACGGGACTTGAAGAAGAACCTGCTTCATGTTATAGACAACAGACAATAGTGAAAACTGTCGTGTCCAGGAATGGCAGGTGCAGGCTGGGCTGGGTGTCTTGTTTGGTGAAGGGATGTTAGGGGACCACTCTTTCTTTTGTTCTTAAAAATGTATCATAATTATCAATGATATAAAGTTAATTGAAGGAGTAAAAGGCTCATAAAGAACCTGAGTTAAAACAGTGGGGGTGGAAGGAAGACAGTGACATAAACTTTGGACATGATACCTTTGATGTGTACCTGACACACAGGTAGAGATGCTGTGCTTGTACGAGAGAGCTTCGTGATGCTACAACAATGATGCTATAGCTTCTAAAGCATTTACACTCAAGAGATCTGTGACTAAGCTACAAAGGAAATAAAAAAATTCTCTTTATGTTTTAAGACGTTTACAAGTTACCCTTAGCTATCTGTGGTGCAAACAGTCCCGAAAAGGTGGCAGTTTAAGACATATGGGTGAATGTGTCAGTCCAAAGGCAAGATGTAGAATAAAGAGATTCCTCAGAGCAGCTGAGTGTAGGGTCTTATTGGAAGTTGAAAAAGCATGCTGTGACAGAGCCTGTGTGGAGCGTTGAGCAGGAAAGCTAGTTTTCTGTGAGGGGTCTTCTCACTCAGAAAATACTAAGTAGTTAGGGTTTGGATGTTTTGGGTTTTTTTTAAGCCTGAGAAGTCACATGCATTGTGACTCGGTTGATTCATGACTAGAATTATTTGTATATAAGCAGCAATTTAGCTCTCGTAATTTTCCATTTGTAAGTCACATCCTGTTGCCACACTGGAATGAGATGATGTGTTTGTCCTGATCATCCTTCCTTTCTCAGAACACTCTTAAATAATGTTGACAAAGCCACGGGACTTACTCTCAACTAATTTTCATTTCCTGAGCTGAACACAAAGAACTTTTAATGGTACTTTTCTGGGTTTCAATCCCCGTGGCGTCTACACTTTCCCCTCCTCTTCCACAGTAGGCTCTGGTGGATGCCAATTTACAGTGCAGGTCTAAGCAATCCTGTGCAGCCATTTGTGTGTCTTGTTTGAGCTCCCACTTTCCCACCCTCAGATCAAACATGGCCAATAACGATATGGCCTTCGAAACCATGATGCTCACATTAAAAGTCCCCATAAACATAGCAGGGATCCTATAATTGAAAGAAGCCACAAAGCAACTGATTAGATCCTAGGTCTAGATCTTATAGGTGGTCTTTCCTTGCTGTTAAATTGGCCATTTGTATTTATAGCTTCGGCAGGGAAGGCTGTAACTAAAACTGGTCCTAATTCCAGCACCTCCCACGCTTGGTCTTATCTCACATTCAGTTACCCGTGGATGGTGATAAATTTCAACCTGACTCTGAATGAATAACTCTAGCTCTGCTTCCTGTGTGGTTATTTGGCCAGATAAGATAATTTTTTTTTCAGTGTCAAGAAAATTTTCTGTAAAATATTGCTGCTGCTGTTACTGCTGCTGCTGCTACTACTACTAAATATTATAAAAACCCCAATAATTTTACCAAGTTTAACAAAATTTTACCAAGTTAAACAAAAAGCAGTAAGTCTGATTCCTCACACTGAACGCAGACAGTTCCAATACACAAATGGGTAAATATCCCACAACAGCTGAGACTATGGCTGTCGGACCCTATTTGCTTTGTACTTTCTCTAAGCCTGTAACACAGCCTCAGCCTGACCTACAATACATCGTTATCACTGTCTGTTGATTTGTGAACAAAGGCCTGGAACCGGGTGAAGTCCTAGAGGGTATGTATTTTCCCTCTGTGGCTTTCTTGCTTAAATCCTTTCAGAATCAGAGAATCCTGGTAGAATCTGGCAAGAGATATTTTCAGCCTATAATTCTCAGCGCTGGTTAGACCCCTTCCCTATAAAAATCTCTTTGTTGGATATATATATATCTAAATTATTTTGTAATAATCTTTAAGTCACATAACATTGACAAGGGCCGTAACTGAACCTCATAATAGAACAACAGCAAACTACTGTCAGCCTCGTCATTGCGACCTCAAGACCATGGAAGTAAAACTGATTGGCCATCTTCCGTGGTTGTGAGAAAAACCATGTGACCTGGAGTGTGGCCTCTGAAAGAAAGGAATCTTAACTCAGCACATGGAGGAAGAGAGAGGGACTGGACCAATGTATGTCACTCCTGGGCCAGGGTGTGTACTGCTGAGTCTCTATACAACTCAAGAAGGCTGGCTTCAGGTGTCATCAGACAGCAAAACCATGTTATGTGCCTTGAGCCTTTGGAAAGTAGAAAGAGCTACCTTAGTGGGGGCTTCCTCATCAGGCTCTCATCTGAAAAGCTTAGTGTGGATCTTTTTATTTACTAATGTAAGGTTTTTGAACCAATTAGATGGCACAGCAGGTTCCCTCTCCCTCTCCCTCTCCCTCTCCCTCTCCCTCTCCCTCTCCCTCTCCCTCTCCCTCTCCCTCTCCCTCTCCCTCTCCCTCTCCCTCTCCCTCTCCCTCTCCCTCACCCTCTCCCTCACCCTCTCCCCCGTCATCCCCCTCTCCTCTCCCTCTCTCCTGTCATCCCCTCTCCTCCTCCTCCCCCTCCCCTCTCATCCCCTCTCCTCCCCTCTCCTCTTCTTCCCCTCCCCTCTCCTCCCCTCCCCTCCCCTCTCCCCCTCCCTCTCCCCTCCTCTCCCCTCTCCTTCCTCTTTCTCTCTCTTCTCTCTCCTCTCCCCTTCCCCCTCCCTCTCCCTCTCCCCCCTTTCTCTCTCTAACACACATTATTCAGAGATCTCATTTATATCCCCCCCCAAGAAGATTCTTTCTTCCTCTTTCTCTCAGGTCTTCCTACTTCTTACCTCATCTTTCCACTCCTCGCACCTTACTTACACCACCTTCTCCCCACCTTAGTATCTTTAGTTCACTGTTTCTGTAAAAGCCAAGCCTCCACTTGGCTTTCAGTAACTCTAGTTCTCTTTTTATTTTTTCATCAATATTCAGTTGTAAAAACAAAAGTGTCTAAATGTTTTAAATGTATCTGGGGTAAAAAAGAAGTTTATAGACAAACTTCACCATAGTTAGTTATTAAATTTTATATAAGCTACTATTCCATGACCAAATAGAAATAGTTCCCAGAATATGAAGATAATTAGATACCTAGAAATCAAAGTATAGTTTCTATCCCTGTCAACAGATAGAAGAGGAACAGTCATGTGATTATTGCTTAGGGTTAGGTTGTAAATGGTATATTACAAAATTCACTAACCACTCTTCATTTAAAAAGCTTAAAAAAGCATTAAATAATGTATACTTACTCACTATAACAAAAAATCGCACTAGCCCCAAATTTGTAGCTTTTACCATAGACAAAATTCAAATGTACCTACAATAAAAGAGTTCCCAGGCATTGAAAAATGAAGGAAAAAACACGTAATTAGCAAAGCTGTAGAAACTGTTCATAAAATGTAGGAAAATATTCCACTCTTAAGATAGAAGATGTGTAAGGTAAATTACACTGACATTTCATTTTCTATGCAATAGATTATCAAATTACCAAGGTTTGAAGGCAGACTCTCTTGGCTCTGTAGTGAGATGTCATTCTAACTCATTGCTTTTGTTACAGTCCATTTGGAGTTCAGTTTATCAAATAGCAGCATCCACTAAAGTCCAGTGTGTGCTTCTAGAAGGAAGATGTGCCAAGCTGATGCGGGGATGACGCTGTGGGAATGATTAGGGTGGGTCTCCCCACCTCACTTCACCTAATCTGCATACTCCACTACAGATGCGCCAGAGAGGATGGTCTGTTCAGTGTTTCCAGACCCTGTCAAGGTGACAGTCATTATTAATTGCCACAGTAGTTTACCTCTTACCTTTTCTTCCCTGTTACCAAGCCTGGTTCTTTATTTCTAGCTAGCTCCTTCACTTTCTTTTACAGGAGTGCATTGGAATATATATGCTCATTCCAGGACAAGATGAGGGATTTGTGTCCTAAATTACCCTAACATACAGTATCTTTCATGCCTAACCACAAAGGAAGACCAAATATCATCATTTTTTTATGTCTTAACACTACTATCAGAATCTGACGACCTATTACATAGAGATTTGCCTTTCAAGCCTTAAATCTAATTTGCCGAGCAGAGTGGAGCAACCTTTAATCCCTGCACTCAGGAGGCAGAAGTAGGCAAAACTCTGTGAGTATGAGGCCAGCCTGGTCTACACAATGAGTTGCAGAACCGCTAGGGTCATATAATGAAATCCTATCTTCAAAAGGAGGAGGAGGAGACAAAGAAAGGAAGGAAGAAAAGAAAAAGAATACTCTAATCCTGTGTTGTTCTCCTCCTCCTCCTCCTTCTTTCTCCTCATTGTTCCTCCTCCTCCTCCTCCATCTTCTTTAAAATAAAACAGGGCCTCATTGTAGCACAGGCTAGCCTCAAACTATCTATATAGCCAAGAATTACCTTGAACTCCTGATCCTCCTGCTTCCACCTCTGTATTAGGGATTATCCCTGGCTCCTTAACTCTAATTATTGAAAGACAGTCTTCTTCCTCTAACTTTAAATAGTTTCCCAGAACTCCCCACAAATGAGAGATGGTGGATGGTGGTATAGTTTGGACAAACATCAAGTTACTCCTGCTAATCATTCCAAGATGTCCCGAGATGGCACAGAAATTTGACATACAGGGTCACATGTACCCATGCCTCCACCCCTCCAAGTATGGGAGACTGGACACTTTCATTGCTCTGTTGGAACAAGGACTAAAACATAAATTCATTTTTACAGACTTGAGCAAGGCCTTGAGTCATGTAAACATTCAGGAACTGCTAAGATCCAGCTCATGGTGGAAGTGTTGAGTATCTCTCCATTTCCTTTCTTTGTAGGAGAATTCAAAGTCCTGTGGTGATTGCCCTCACTTCTTCCGGATGAAGTAGGAGTTGGGGAGAAGCCAGTTGGGCCTCTCTTTCTGTGTATCCACTTTCATATCCACTGTGGATATTCCCTCTCCATAGGTCACTGGTTTCTTTAGGGAAAACTATCAGGACATTAAGTTCTATTTCCCTGGGACCGGGTTTGATTAAACTACGAAGTTGTAATAATTATATTCAGCTACAATCTCCTAATTTGCTTTTCCTGTCACGACAGTATATACACTTTTAAGTTAAAATTTTTAATGCAGTTATTTCTTTTAAAAATAATGCATCTTCATACTCATATACTTCAATTTCACATTATTCTGTGAGAGGCATTGAGACCTAGGTTTGCAGTGTACTATTGTTAACTGCAGGCACTATAAAGGTGTGTGTGTGTGTGCGTGTGTGTGTGTGTGTGTGTGTTGAATGAAGTGGAGGGGTCACTGGATTTCAAGTGAGAAGACCTTGTACTGAGCCCTGACCTTATGACTTCATGTCCCCAAATCTCTGCTTTGATTTATAAATGCCTGTGAAAATGTGAATGTCACATTACTAAACAGTGTCACCAAGAAGAATAAACAGGGATAGCACATGCACGTGAAGCAGCAGAATAAACCATCATACAGCGATGAGGCAAATGTTAGATTTAGAACATGGCTGTCTCCTGCTGGCAGCCTCCGTGGGAGGTTTAGGCTTTGGTGCGGAGTAGTAGTGCGATGTGTAGCTTGACAGCTGAAGTGTATTGCTTCACTGCAACATTGCAGCCATCTGTTGAGCCTGCTTTTGTCATCTCTCATGTTCCAGCCAAGGAAACTGAGTCTGAGGGGTTTGGTAACTTGCTTTACGTCAGTATGGCCTCATCCCCAGAGTTATTCCATGCCATAGTAATAACTCATTTTCTCTTTGTGCCAAGACTTTTGTGGGTAAAAGAAACATTCTGAATCTCACCAAATGAAACAGAAAAAAACCAGAATAGACTTTCTATATAACTTACAATAATAGCTTAGTCTTAGGCAGTCCTTTCTGGAAATCCCAATTTAAAAAAAAAAAAAATCTATCTTCCTAACAGTAGCAAAAACATATCAGTGGTGATTCTAAAAGGGGGACTGGGTGATGAATATTTACTTAGTTGGGGAATCAGTATTCGGCTCTGCATCTTGCATAATCATTGTTTTTCTGATAAATTACACCAAGCAATCGTTGGCCCAGCCACCACTTCCTCTTTGGATTCTCAACAACTATGAGGAATTTTTTCTTTTGTTTTGTTTCTTTGTTTTTCATTTCAGGGTTTTAAATTTACAATTTAAAAACTTTTAGGTTACAATATAATTATATCACCTCTCCCCTACTCTCTCTCCCCTTCAACCTCTCCCATATACCCTCTACTCCTCAAGTTGACAGCCTCTTTTTCTTGATTATTTTGGTTACACATGTGTGTATTTAAGTATAAAAATGTAAATCAGCGTGTTGAGCCTGTTTGGTATGGCTTGTGTGTATATGATTTCAGGGCTGACAGCTTGTATTGGTTGTACTCGATAACCAGTTAGGGTGCCCATCCCTGAGAGCCAATTCCCTCTCTTTCTCAGCAGTCATTAATGCTATAGTTCCTTGTCTAAGGATGCGGAACCCTATGAAAGTCCCACTTACTGCATTAATGTGTCTCTTGGTGCTACCATTGGTCAGGTCTTGTTTAGGCAGCCACATTGTTGAGCTACCGTGTGTGTAGCTTCCCTGACGTTTCTAGCAGATGCCATCTCACTGCAAACTTCCTGGTCCTCCAGCTCTTACAGTCTTTGCAACCTCTCTTCCGCCATGTCCCCAGAACCTGAGGTACAGGAGTTGTGTTATAGATCCATCCATTGGAGCTGGGTGAGTGCTCTCTGTATCAGGACCGGTTGCGGTTTTCTGTGGTGTCCGTTTTCTTCAGAGAGAAGCTTCTTTGTTGTGGAGTAAGAGCTACACTGACCTGTGGGTGTAAAGGTAAACTTTGCGATTATGTCAGGATTATGATATCGAGTAAAGTTACAGAAGTACCATCTGCTGATCTAAAATGCATGCTCTCGCTAGCCCTGGGTAGTTAGCCAGGTTTCTATTCCTGGGCATGATTCTCCAATGGAACTGGCCTTCGTTAGACAGCTGCTGTTACCACCAAGATATGAGTGCCACAACTGCACGTTTGGGGATGTCTTGCCACGCTGGTCCTTGTTATACTTCATAGACACCACCGATGGATAGGACCTTGATTGTTCTCCTTCTTTGGCTGCTTGCAGAGTACCTCTGCTAACTCTCAGGGAGGAGGCTGACAGGTTAGATCCAGGATGGATCTCCAAAGTCCTTGAATCTCCCAAATCCTGTGTCTAAAGTTTTCAAACTCTGCAAGGCAACCCAGGGCAACAGCCATCAGCATCCATTGCTCAGAAGTCACTTGGACTACCCCGACCAAAGACTTGAAGGGAGGTTTCTCATACCGGGCACTGGAGTTTTTGTTGCTCTCTGGCTCCTGTGGGGAGCATTGTCAGCCCAAGTGGAATAAGTTGATTTCACACACACACACACACACACACACACACACACACACACACACACAATTGTAGGTAAATAACAAATAATACGGTTCTATCTCCTCTCCCCTCCCTTACTGTAGTGCCTTCCTTTCACTTCCCTAGTTGGAACTCCTCAATCTGTTTTCCTCCCTTTCCCACTTTGCATGTGGAATTTGCATCCTGCTACTCCCCTCTCTAGGCCTCACCCATGGCCCCTTTTAACTTTCTCAGCTTCTGTGGTTACTCCAGAGTGTATATACTCACTCTCACATCTGAAGATTTGGGACTAAGACCCACAAATGAGAGAGAACAAGTGGCATTTGTCTTTCCACATCTGGGTTACTTCACCCAGTGTACTCTTCTCTAGTTCCATTATAAGGAGGTTTGAATGGGTGATTTCCTGCAGTTATCACACGGGTCCTCTTGTACTGAGATATTGTCATCCTTATGATGGAAGAACTTGACACCTCTGTTGTGTTTAAGACTATTGTGAGAATGGATAGCATAGCACACAGAACTTTCATAGGTAATGTACAGTCCAGCAGTGGTTACTTTTTCTTTCAAATTGTTTCTTCTCTGGGTTCATTTTGCTTTAAAAAGATCATAGCAGCGCTAATAAGAACCCAGGATGGATGAAAGCATCCGTCCAGAGCCTGGTGCCATACATATCAGCCAGCCTGCTCTTACATCCTCAGTCATTTCTCAGACTCCTTTCAGATGCTCAGAGTGGGGCTCAGAAAGGCAAGATAGGTTTATTCACCCAGTGGTACGTTGGATGATGGCACCAGTTTCTAAAGGTAATGAGTTAATTATGGAAGACTGTCTTCACTGCTGGGAAGAAGTCATGTTTATCTGTTTGTCTCTCCTAAAGTCTAGGCAAAAGTGATCTCATCTGTATTTATCTAAATTAGGAAGCTTCCCTTGTGTTAAAATGTGTACGTTGTCATAAATATAGTATAAGTCAGGTAAGTGAGCATGTGAGAAAAAAAAAAAAAAGGTGCCAGGAATTTCTGTGGTTTCTTCTCAGTGACAGAGGAGATGTTCATAATTCCATTAAGGACACCATGCCTTATGGAGCACACACTATGGCTGCCAAAATCCACAACGTCACCACCTAGTGGCCTCAATGTGGAACTGCAAGCACTTGATTCTTAAGCTCCACAGTGTGAATATCTCCTCTCCATGCTAAAGTGTTGGAGAATTACCAACTTTAGTTATCCTTGGTGACTACTGACAGCTTCAGCACTCAAGTCCTGCTTTCTAGCAAATTGGAGAATGATGAGGATTGCTTTGTCTTTCTCTCTCTCTCTCTCTTTTTTAAAAGATTTATTTATTTATTTATTCATTTAATATATGTGAGTACACCGTGGCTGTACAGATAGTTGTTAGCCTTTATGTGGTTGTAGAGAATTGAATTTTTAGGGCTTCTGCTTGCTCCGGTAGGTTCGATCACTCTGGTCTGCCCTGCTCGCTCTGGTCAACTCCGCTCACTCAGTCCCTGCTTGCTCCGGCCCAAAGATTTTCTTATTATTATACATAAGTACACTGTAGCTGACTTCAGACACACCAGAAGACGGTGTCATATCTCATTACGGGTGGTTGTGAGCCACCATGTGGTTGCTGGAATTTGAACTCAGGATCTCTTTCTCTTTCTTTCTTTCTTTCTCTCTCTCTCTCTCTCTCTCTCTCTCTCTCTCTCTCTCTCTAACTTATTTTAAAAGATTGTACACACAGGTTCAACAACATGGCTGTGCCATTCCTAATCCTTACATTAATCATTTGAGTTGAGAGCAAATCCATCTGTGTGGTAGCTTTGTGCAGAGATTTTCATTTTCTTCTGAAAAATAAAAATACGTAGAATAGACCAGAACTATTTTCAGTAACGATAAACAGTTTTATCATCATAGGGTATAAGCACAGCTGGCTCACGTCCCTTCACAGTTTTAGGCACACATGAGTGCTCGGACTCCTTGGCCTGCCAGGCCTTGCTAGCTCACCCTTTCTCCACCTGAAAAGCAGACACCAGAGCCTTTGCTGTGTACACCTCCCCCTCCTGCCTCAGCATCCACCAAGTTGCTGGCACTCAAATTATTGATTGACATAATCAACTGCCTGCCTAATGAGCTCATCACAGCATCCCATTTCCTTGCCGAAATAATGAAATGTGGAGTGATTAATCATGCTGTAATAATTCAAGAAGGCTTTAATGTGTTCAAGTAAATCATGTGGAAAGCCACGGAACAGTTATTTGAAATGGCTATTCTTCCTAGAAGGGCTCTATTCTCCCTTAGCATCGTTTCTTGAGTTTCACAGTTCTATAAGTTTGTCTGATGGCTAGCATAGGGTGCGTGCATGGTTATCTGCAGTCTTGGTCTTAAGCTTCCTCTGGCACTGTTTCCTAGTTTGAACTCATGACTGAAGCACTGATCGCAGTTTGTCCGAGTACCACTGGTGAAATAGGTTTTAGCATCTGGACAGCAGGTAATGGAGGTAGACAGCCTTGGAAAAGACTCAGCAGGTGATGTCTGTCAAGTCGTTTTCCTGTTTCTGTTGTAGTTTGAACAATATGGTAATATAATGTGAACAATATGATTGGCTTTAGAATTATACAAACCTGAGATCAAATCTCTTGCTAACTTTCTGACTTGGAAACCACGCTGACTTCCTTCATCCCAAAGATAGAGATAATAATACCAACCTTATATGTAAGGGCATTGCAACTGTGAAATCAACTGAAGTGTCTCAACCCTCTGATACATGGTGTGACTTAATCCTACACACACACACACACACACACACACACACACACCTGCACACATGTTCCTTTACATTCCTTTGAGCTTTACGTATATTGCTTAGACAAAGTCAGAATTTCATTTCATCTATGAAGCCATATTAACCATGAGTCTTTCCTTCATCTTATTAAAACAGAAGAAACTGTGCAAACTGCTAATTAAATATTAGTTTAGTTCTTATTGTGTTCTGGGCACTGTAAACTCCGTGAAGAGCAAGACCCACACTAGTTTTGCCTCAGTCCACAGTGTATACTTAAGTTATTTGTTGCTGTATTGCCTACTGCTTCAAATCTTAATAGCTCAAAATAACACTGTTTTCTCTTGGGTTGTTCCACTGGCTGGTTATTGAAGTGGGTCTCCTACGAATTCAGAGTCCTATGGTGGGTAGAATTTGAATATTCCAAAAATAGCTTTTCCATACATGTATGTGTATCCACCATGGGTTGGCAGACTGTTTGAGGTTAGAGGACTATCTCGGAGACTCTAAGTAACCATTGCATGTGACTTTGGGCTTGCTTTCTCAGTACAGTGGTCTCTGGCTATCCTACTTTTCCCAAAGCAAATAGCTTTTGCTTGTGGTAGAAAACAAAACTGGCCAACATTTTAAAAAAATAAAAGAAATAAGACATTATGTACTTTTGATAAGCCAAGTTGTAAGCCAACCCATTTTCAACATCCTGAAATGAGCACTCACAGTCTCTAATTCAGAGATCAGCAGGCATGCAGAGAAGGTGGTCATCATGGAGGCAAGCTTTGCCAATGGCCACTCCTCAGATAGCCATCTCTTGAGAGCAGGACTGTTAACTTGTAGGTTCTGACCTGTACTTTGTCCATCCAGGCTTACAGAGGCTACCATCTGTAATTGCCTTGGGAAAAGGGATAGTGTCTTTAATGATCAATAAATAATCGAAGGAAAGTGTGTTCTGGTCCTTAGAACTTCTTCAGGAAAAAAACAACAACAACAGTGTTATTTCCAGGGAGGGGTACTTTATCTTTCTCCTCAATCTGAAGGGAACTCTTTGTTTCTCTGTTTCTACATGGGGTAAACACACAA
Organism: Mus caroli; assembly: GCF_978045245.1. Lineage (NCBI taxonomy): Eukaryota > Metazoa > Chordata > Mammalia > Rodentia > Muridae > Mus > Mus caroli. Next base: position 66,864,409 of record NW_028227257.1, on the reverse strand, counting down.
CTCATAAATCTTAGCTTCACACACCCAGTGCTACAAAGTGACTCACATGTTTGTGACTATTTTTACACATAAGAACCATCATCGTCAGCGAGAATGTATTTGCCGGGACATTAAGTCCCATATGCTAGAGTTTCTGTCACACTTCTGAGACACTGTCTTTGCAGTTGGAATCCTAGGAAATCAGTCCTCTGAGACTTCTGTACTTCTGCACCTGATGTAATAAACACTCCTTCCCTTCCTTTCCCAGGGACAAATGGCCTTAAACAACTCTTGTAGGCCCTTCCCTACAGTTGTGCAAAATCTCTTGTTTTAATATAAGTCAATGTCTGGAAGGTGGGGAGGGAGGGAGGGATGAAGGGTGAGGAGGGAGGAAAGAAGCCTGGAGTTATCTTTCCAAGTATAGACGTGAGAGACTAAATAAACACATTTAATCTACGAACTCATGACAAGCACTTCTCAAATTAAATCCTGAATTTAAATATTTTTATATTTTCAGTAATAATTTATTTAAAGTTGATAAGCTATTATCTAGGATATTACTACCCTTTAGGGGACAAAGTGAGAACTTCATTAGCTATTTCCTATACTCATCCTTGGATCAAAGTACCTTTTGTGGAGGTGTTGTGACCTCTGTGGTCCCTGTATGGACAATTGGTGATATCCATTCTGACAGCTGAGGACCAAGGCTACATTCCATCCTAGAAAGGCAGAAATCATCAGGAATTGCCATGGTTGAACTGAAATATAAATCCATAGAATTGAGGGCTTTTCCCCCAAAGGGTAAAGAGAATTTGGACCTAGACTTACGAATAGTTTTTGTAGACATAGCAGGAAATTATGATCATGTGGGACTGAATGTGTCATTTGTACTTAAATTTGTTCTCCCTATGAGTCTTGTAGATAACATTGTTTTTTGTAAGCTGTGAGAGATCAGAAAATAATCCCAACAGATTACACTGCTGCCCAGAGGCTCTCAGACGTTCTCTCCGATTGGAATGGAGCCAGTAGAGTGTGCAGAGAGAGTTAAGGACCACTTCCAAATCCATGTTGGAAAAATTCTCAATTTTTACTTCATATGTCAATTTACTGTTCCTGAAAATATAGATAAGTAACCAAGATGTGGAATTTATATTAACGTTCATGGGTTCTGATTACATGTTCCAGGTGTGTGAGGTTAACACAGCACCTGTCTTAATTTAAAATGATGAATTTACCCCCTTGTGGGGCCTCTCCTCCAGGATCACACCACATATTTGCTGATATTAAAATACCATATATCTCTGTGTTACATTTATTTCTCAAAAGCATTGAGTGGACAGCATCCAAGAGACACCTAAATATAAGTGAGCTACAAAATATGGCTCTTGTTTGCTCCAGTCTGTGACAATATAATATAAATGTGGCTCTTGTTTGCTCCACTCTGTGACAATGTAATATAAATGTGGCTCTTGTTTGCTCTAGTCTGTGACAGTATAAAGGAAAGATCAACACATTGCCAGGAGATGGAGGTGGGACAAAAAACCATCTACAGAAGTGGTCCCCAACCTTCCTAAATCTGCAGGGACCCTTTAATATAGTTCCTCATGGTATAGTGATGCCCCCAACCATAAAATAATTTATGTATGTGGCTATCTCATAGCTGTAATTTTGCTACTGTTAGGAATTGTAATATACATAGCTGATATGCAGGATATCTGATATATCATCCTCAAAGGGGTCACGACCCACAAGTTGAGAACCACCGATCTAAGGTACTACATAAGGACCTGAAGAAAGCCAGTGGGTACATGGACTGATACATGGTCACTGTTGGTTTGTATTAAGAGTTTATCCCTGTGTGTAAATCTGTCTGTGAGCCACAGTTTTGTATAAGGAGAAAATTTTACATTGTGTGACTTTCTGCATCTACCTTCCAAAGGCTAGAGACAGCAGTGCTGGGACACATTTCCTTCTTTGGAAAACTATCTCACATGCTGTTTGGGCTTAATGCAGTGAGGTCTCCTTCTTTCCAGTATTCCTTTTTTTTTCTTGTCCAGAATTCCTCAGTGTGTGGTTGCTCTTCCCTCTCTGGGACTGGGAGACTGTGGGCCTGTGCTGTTTTGTACATCTTTCATATAGGTGCCCTGACCGTGCTTCTCCTCTCAAGCATCTTCCCCAGCCTCCCAGCCGCCCTCCACCACCAAGCAGTGATAAGTGCCTTGGCACTTACTAAAACAGCCAATCCCTAAGACGGTACCTTTGCACACGCGATTCAAAATGCCATACACACAGCCACCCTGTCCGGAAGGAAATGAATTGAGCCAGTGGTGCACCACTGGCATGTGCAGAAATCAGACATATCCACCATGCTGCTACTATCATTGGTGTACTGTCATTGAGTTACTCATACCAGATAACTCCACTGTTCTCATAAGGATCTGGTAAGAACATTTCCTCTTGCCCTCTCACTACCAGCTCCTCCAATAGCAGAGTCTGAGCCCTAACACACATGCTGCCGGCTAGAGACTAGAGCACAGTAGATATAGGCAGCAGGCTGGGAAGACTGGGGTTGCTGAGTTGCTGAGCTTCCTCTGCAGACCTTAGGCTCCTACTCACCCAATTCCACATCTCAGGGCTGAGATCTTTCCTGCCCAGGGAAGGGCAGGTAATCAATCAATGCTAGACTTTCTTCAATGGAGTTTATTGCAGTGTCCTTACATCCACTATGTGTCTCTCTAGATGCCTAGGGATAAATATCTGAAATCGGGTTTGTATTGTCTTCTTTATACAGCTCTCCCTGACATCAAGTAGCTTGCCCATAGTATGCTTGTAGTGCGTTCTGGATGATTAGACGCAAATCATCAAGGGCCTGCTTTGTTTCATCCTCCTCCAGGGCTGGACTGCTGTGTGTTAGCCTGTCCTGTATGGCAGCAGGGAGCTAATTATTGCCATGCTCAACAATTTTGAGTAGAAATAGATGTGTTTTCCCCTCTCCGGAGAACAGGGCTTGTTTTTGACAAACACAAGGTCTTGCTGCGTAGCCCAGGCCAGCCTTGTGTTTATGATCTTCCTCCATCAACCTCCCCCTTACCCCCCCCCACCCCCCGGCAAGCTTGGCTTACAGGTAATGTCACCGCTCACTAGAGGAATAGAGTCTTGAGCAAATCCTCACAACCCTATTCCAGGGACTCTGATAGGTGCCAGTCATCACTGACTTCTGCACATGGTGAAGGGAAAGGTACTTCCTTATGTCGGTAAGTAGGGAAGCAGAAGCAGTCTTAAGAGTTAGTTACCGGTCAATAACTGTAAGCAGGGATGGTGGCCCTTCGCTTGGGAAGGTCTCTGCTGTGGAGTTTGAGGGCCTTCAAGTCCTCATCCTCAGGTAGGCTACTGTCTTCCATTAAGGAGCAATAGAAATGTAAACTGTTGTACAGTGTAGCAAAGGACAGTAAGGTGCAACTCAAGTCGGAAACAGGCCGGAAACTCACTGAAACAGAATCAGTCTCGCTGCCAAAACCAGGAGGCTGGCATGGTGTTGACACTTGCCATTTTGACTCGTTCATCTGGAAATGGCCTGACTTGGAGTAGAGGTCCAGCTCTGTGCCTGAGTGGCAGGGTGGGTGACTAGGATGCCGAAAGCTGTGGAAAGGAAGTCTTTGTGGGAGGCCAGCTGCTTACACCAATCTCTGCTTGGCTTGCTGGTCAGAGGCTTTGATCTCGAGGCCCTTTCCCATGAGACATCTTCCCTTTCCTCTTGTCACATATGCAGCACCCCTCACCCACTACACACACCCTGGTTTGGTCCAGTTCCAAGGGAAATGAGCTGTTTGTCCAGTCACCGTCTCTGGGCTGTATAAACAAGCAGATGGACAATCAGCACCCTTCTCAGGCCTTGGCCCGCTCGGCTGCTTGCACAAATGGGGACTCATCACTCAATTTTTGGACTGTAGTCGCACAAGCATGAGATAATGGGGACGGCTCAGCTTTCGAGATCTCTTCATGCTGTTTAGATTTCAGCCTCCGTGTCAAAAATCTATTGTTCAAAGCAGCTTTGGCAGCAGCAGCCACTGCCCTTCCACTCATTTGGAAAACTAATAATTCAGATGCTGTTTCCTTACTAAACCAAGTCTTAGCCAGCAGAAAATAGACCCCCTCCCCGCAAAAGAGGGTTATTTTTTTGAAAATACATAGAGGATATCTTCCCTTAATTATCCAAATATTAATAGGGCCTGTCATCTAGCTAACAACGGTTTGTTTTGTTTCTCACTTTAAGGGCCTTGGATAGTGCAGTGGCCTGGGGAAGAGTGGGGCAGTCTAGAGACTTGTCACCCCAGGGCTGCTGTCATTCTTGTCACCTGAGCATTTCAGTGTGGGCACTGGTCTTGTTTCTTCTGATTCACAGTACCCCGGAGGCTTTATGGGGGATTCTCCCTAACTGCCCCTGTCTCCTCAGAACTCAGGCTTCCTGCAGCTCTGGCTGTTGTCAGTGCAAGCTGCCCTGCTGTCTTGCCCTTGCTCCTCCTTGCAGGCACCCATAGGTATCAGGCTTGCTTGGGTTCCTGTCTTCTTGCCTTCCAGTGATTCTTTTCTCCATTACTTCAGTCATCTCTGACCCCCCTCACCGTGTCCTCTTTTCTCAGTGTCCTCTCCCTCCCCCTCTCCCTCTCCCTCTCCCTCCCCCTCCCTCTCCCCTCTCTCCCCTCCCTCTCTCCCTCTCTCCACTCTCCCCTTTCCCTCCTCTTCCTCTCCCTCTCCCTCCCTCCTCTTCCTCTCCCTCTCTCTCCCTCTCTCCCTCTCCTCTCCCTCCTCTCTCCCTCTCTCTCTCTCCTTCCCCATCCCCCTTTCTTCCCCTTCCCCTTTGTTTTTAGTTCCCTGTGTTTTGTTCTTCATAGTTTTTCAGTTTGGATTTCTGTCACACTGGACAGTCTGGTGTGTTCAAACTCCCTCCCTCCCCTCCTCATTGCCCCCCACCCCCACCCCCATTGCTTTTCTGTTGGTTTTCATTTCTTTCCCAACCCTTCACCTTAGATTCCTAAAATCAGCCTGGGAGTGTCTCTTGGACAGTGTCACTTTGATGAGGCAAGAGCACATGGCATAATGGTCATTTTCTTCCTAGGAGTCTGCCCTGATGAAGGCAACTGCTCATGGGGCAGGGCATCAACAGCGAGGACATCCTGTTCTCTGTGAGTGGCAACTATTACTTTTGATTTGCTAATTCAGCATTTAGATTGTCTAAGGCCTGAAGGAAAAAATGATGGGAATGCTCGTCTCAGGGACTACACAGCTGCCATAAATCTTACCCAGCTTGTGAGCAGTGTTTGCTCTCAGTGACCACCTCAGGCATTAGAATACTTACCCTCAGCTCAAGGCTGGCACCATGCTTACTTGTCCTCTGGCTGTCCGTCTTTTTGATCTAGAAACGAGGCAGAGCTTCTGGGCTTTCTCGCAGAGTTATGTCTAGCTTGGCTAACCTGCCAGCACATCCCTTTGTGGCCTTTATTTCAGTGACTATCAAATATATATCTCTAATGCATACATCTCTAGGAAACCCAGGTTTGTATATCCAACTGCCAATTAAATACCTCAAACTCGGTGTCCCAGACCAAACTCTGACTTCCTCACTTCACCCTTTGGGCTGCCAACTGTCATCTGCTCAGAAGTGGAAGTGCCCTTCTTTGAAACGCTAAAGCTGAAATCTTGGAAAGTCTTTAACTTTTCTCTCTCTCCCACCACAGCCAGTCTGTTATTGTTTCTATTATAACACTGGCTCTAACACCACCCTTTCTCAAATGCACTTGTCCTGACCATCTTTAAAAACTCATGTCAGATTGTTACTCATTTTCTAGAGTCCTCTGGCAAGTCATCTTTTTAATCCTAAGATTCAGAATCTAGTAAAACCTGCAAGCCCTGCCTACACCACAGCTGACCTTAGCTTTCACTCCCCTCCCCTCCTTGCCTAGGTCTCTGCCCTTTCCCATCTCCTCATGCTCCCTGGTCTGTTATGGGACCTCCTGCTGGGTCCTCTTCTGTCCAGAGAGAACTTTCCCAAGACATCCACAGGACCCCATCCTCTACTACATTCCAGTGTTTTCTTAATATGTCAGAGACAGCTAGGTATCTTAGTCAGTTTGGTTTACTTATAAGAGAAGACCTTAGTCTGAATAATTTATAAACAAATAACATTTCTTGTGATTCCTAGAAAATCCAAGACAAGGTGTCTCTAATGTCCTGAGGGCGTCCTTCCTCAGAGGCTGTGCCTCCTTATGGTGTTCTCATGTGGTGAAGAGGGACAAATAAGGGCACTAAGATCACCCATGAGTGTTGAATAACATCACAGCCCACCCCATGATATCACATCAGAAATTATGCTCAACATACAAATTTTGATAAAGGAGTTCAGAACATGACAGCAGCACCCTATCTAGTACCTATATAAAGTACAGCACCCTACATAATACTAATATAAAGAAGTTTGTCTGGTAACCCGAATTGTTTCTTTCTCTCTCTTCTCCATTTTACAGAGCTTCTTAATATTTATCTTCACATGAAATGCTATGCATTTGCCTTATGTTTCTATCTGGCCCTTTTTGAAAACAAAAACAAACATATGTGTTTGAAGAAGAGATTCTGTTTCTCATGGTTCACAGTAAGCATGCCATTAGTCTGTTTTAATTGAGGAGCAGAGGAGGTGCGATCAGGAAATAGCTTGTACCAGAAATGGAAATCAGCAAGGGAGTGAATTAGAAGCTGAGTGTTGATGTTTGGAAAATGAGGACTCTTTACAGGGACTCCGAGTAACGTTGTGGATGGCGTGAAGCGTGGAATGCATAGTATGTAAGGTTCACTCTGTCTGGGGCATTCGGTACTCTGGGTCATAGCTTTTAGGGCTCTGGGCTAGGAAGCCATTTACTTGTAGTCATGCTACCCTGAGTATTCAGGAGTCCCATGGAATAGTCATCTAACTAAGTCTGATTTCTGATGGGCCAATGCCATATCCAGACACGGGACAGTGTGTAAGGCTGTTGGCAAACACGTAATGCACAGCCACCTGCAGGATCAGCATGGGAGTGTGTGAAGAAGAGACAGGGTTTGGGGGAGGCACAAGGAGGCAGTGGACATTGAATCAATTGGCAGGGATAGTTATTCTCCATCAAGATATTCTCCTAAAATTATAAGTTTAAAAATCACATTCTGCATCAAGATCCAGGAGCTTCCGAGCTCTCTGGGGTTTGGTTCTTCTCATCCACTGTTTCTGGCCTTTCAGTGAATGCTATGTTGTCTTTAGCATCTACTGAACCTCTCAATAACTGAATTCTTTGGAACTCAGTTTTATTAGGTACTGAAATGCTGAAGGGAAGTCTTCTACCGTGCTCTATGTGTCTGTATTAGAAATTAACATTGGGAAATCCAAGAAGTAATGAGAAATGGAAAAAAGTTCCTAGGTTGTGGCAAGTCCAGGTGAACCCAAGGATCTATGTTTTACTTTTGGGGAGGGGGCATTAAAGATTTTAATAGGACAGTGGTATGATGAGCACTGTAGAATAAAAAGATACTGGTCATGGAGTGCACATAAAGCTGGAGGCAGGAGGGATTGTAGATAAAAGAATTAGAATTTAAGAGGAAATGGGATAATAGAAGGGAAAGGTGATCAGGATATAAACTGGGGTGCATTTTACAGGACACAAACATTAGAAAGGTGAGCATGACGTCCTTGCAGGCTACACACAATTGTCATAAAGGTGACATCCCTGCTCACCTGTCCTCACTGCTGGATTCACTCCCCAGTCCCAACCACGTGGTATTCTGGAGCTGACTGCATGTCAAAATGATAAACAGTGGACATTGGCTGTGGTAGAAGGGGGTGAAAATAGCTCCCTGAGCTTCACTTACCAAAAGCATAGAATAAAGGCCAAAATAATAAAGCCGAAGTAAGATCATGGATTGTTGCTATGATAAGTTACACTAATGGCCAGTCACAGAGGAGAAAGCGTGGGTCTCCTGAATGAGCAGCATGCAGCACAGGGCATGCAAAGCTCTGATTTCCTCAAGTTCACGAGCTTTACCCTCTCCCTTCCTGCTTTGCACCAGACACTTAGCATTAAGAGTGCTCCTTGCCTGTGTCCCAAGGTCTTTCAAAGTGCTATCAATTTGGAGATATTGATATAGGATTCCCATGGAGTTACACGTGGCACCCTTTTTCAAACACACACACACAATGTGTCTGCATTTTCAAATGTCTTTGGATGGAAACTGGAATTGAGCATCTGATCACTGGCAGAAACCTGGCTGTCAGTCTGAGCCAGGAAAGTGCTATTTAAATTTGGAAGAGGAAAATCATTCTAAGTTTGTTTTTAAGACTATGATGTAGTAAGCATGATGAACAAAAATGAGAGACACCTTTTATTCCAGAAAGCAGTCTGGCTGGAGCAGGGAGCTCTCCATGCATGAATGCCTGTGTTTGCCTTGTCTTCCCTGACCCTCTGTGAGTAGGCCAGCTGATGCTTATCCACATCCATTGGCAGCCCCTCCTAGGGGTTTCCTAACAGCTTTGTGTTTTTAAGGAGAAGGGAGTGAAATTCCCTGATGCTTCTGTGGTTCTGAATTCTCCCCAATTTAAATTCACAAACAAATGCAAATGATGACGCCCTCCCCTAGGTGGTTCTGTGATTGTTAGTATTGGTTATCATTTGATGTGATCTAGAATCACTTGGGAAGAGAGGCCCAGTGAAGGACTGTGTAGGTTAAGTCAGCCTGTGGACCTACCTGTGGGGTTTTCTTTTCATTATGTTAGTTTAGGTGGGAAACCCCGCTTACGGTGGGCAGCACCATTCCCTGGGCTTCAGTGCTGGACTGTCTAGGAGTGGAGAGACTAGCATAAGTGTAATTACTTTATTTCTTTCTCCATTTTCTTTCTGTCTTCAGTCTTCTCTCTATTTACCTCTTACTATCTTGTTGGGATACATTTTATAGGAGATTTTCATAACACTCAAGATTTTTTTTTTCTGTTTATGTGGTGGTGCACGCCTTTAATCCCAGCACTCGGGAGGCAGAGACAAGCGGATTTCTGAGTTCGAGGCCAGCTTGGTCTACAAAGTGAGTTCTGGGACAGCCAGGGCTATACAGAGAAACCCTGTCTTGAAAAACCATAAAAAGAGAGAAGGAAGGAAGGAAGGAAGGAAGGAAGGAAGGAAGGAAGGAAGGAAGGAAGGAAGGAAGAGGGAGAGAGAGAGAGAGAGAGAGAGAGAGAGAAAGAAAGAAAGAAAGAAAGAAAGAAAGAAAGAAAGAAAGAAAGAAAGAAAGAAAGAAACCCTGCACATGAAAACATCCCAGGGAACTGGGAAAAAAAAAATACATTCCTGTTTCTGTAACCAAAGTCCTTTCCTCCCCATCAGCTATGTTAATTAAAGACCAAAAAACCATGTCTTCTTTCTTACCTCTCCTGTTTATTTTCTACCACAAACTGGGATGGCAAGGACAGCATCAGCATCCCAAAAATATGACCATTAAATAAGCAGCTGGATAGGGAGGGGACAGGAAGAGGGGAGAAGAAGTGGGGAAGGGTTGTGGAGTGAGGAAGAGAATGAGCTTAGGTGGAAAGCCCTTGGCTTCACTCATGTACGTACATCTATTAGCGATGTTTGCCTGCCTCTAACCCTCTTTAGCACTCTGAGCTATGAAGCATAGCCTAGTAAGAAAAGCTGGGTCAGAAGTGAGATTTGTCAGCAGGCAGAGCTGAACAAATCCAAAGCTACAGCAAATGGCTTCCACCACATTATCAAGCCTGGAGTTGTTGACAGCCCTCCTACCCCTGGTCTTTGAGTGACCACCCCAAAACACCATTCCCTCTGCCTCCAAACCCCTCACAGCATCAGCTCAGCCATAAAAACCCTCTTCACAGTGAGCCACCACTGCCTTGTCTAGGAAGCAAAGCCGGGGTTGGGGGCATGGAACGACTGCAGTTTCTTTGCAAACTGCAGATGCATCAGAAGAAACGCTGAGCAGGCAGAGCGGATCTTGCTTTGTACAGACAGCCCTCCGACTTAGAATCTGGGCTTCCCAGCAGCATTAATTCCACCGGGCTTTGAGAAAGGCCAATGCTTTCTTTTTTTCTGTTTCTCCTCTGCTACCACTATTTACATAACAAATCGCTACAAAACGCAATCAATCGTGTCAGATGCTGGAAATAAGTTCTTCGGGGTATAGCTATTTTTAAACAACCCATAGTTGTAGGGATGTTTTTAAAAACAGGCACAGCCTGAGTATGTTTCAAAGCATAAGTGGTTACAAGGATTCAGCATTTTTAGGCTTGTGCTGACCCATGGACCAGGAAAGCTTTTTTTCTATAGAGCCTGAACCTCCCCAGGAATGATGTTTAACAGATCCACAAAAATGCAACTTGGCTGTAGATTGAAGCCTTCTTACTAGGCAGGTAGGTGAGAGTCCCCAATGCCAGGACCTCAACCAGGCTTAGAACTCTTGCAAGTATCCAAAGTGCTTCCCTGCTGGAGGTTGTATTTACTAACAGCAGCAATGAGCGTTTCTTTCTCCCATAGGAATCAGATGTTAGTAGAAAGAATGTTGGGTTTTTCTGGACTTTTAGCATCATTCTCAGAGCTGGTGTCCATGGATTCTTTTTCTGTCCTACTTTTCTAAGTATACTGTTCTCACAAAGATTTTTCTTAAGTCTTATGGGTCTCTTTACTGTGATTTGTGTAAACACCCCCTTAATGTGAGTGGACACTCACACACACACACACACACACACACACACACACACACACACTCCACTCTCCTGCCACTCCTTTTCCCCAGAAGCACATGCCCCTTAGAAATTCCCTCAAGACTTACATCTATCTATAAAAGTTTTCTAAGGTTCTATAGTATTTGTGATTCTTTACTGAATAAAATAAAAATAAAAATAATATTAGACATTTATTCGGTATTCTTGTCCCTCTTTCTCTCTCTCTGTCAGAGCTAGCTACCTCTGGCAAGGTTGTAATGTTATTCACCATGTAAGTCAGGCCTCAGCCTCCTAGGAACTAGCATTGCAGGTGCTCACCAGCACTGCTGGTCAGTGCTCTTTTTCAAGTCTCACTTTGAAACCTCTCTAAGAGACAATCAAACTCAAGCTAGATCTATTTGATATAGGAGGAAGCCAATGAAGGCAATAGGTGCAGGATTCTGGTAGATTGGGAATGAATGGCTGAGTAAGTATAGGAGCTGATCAAGGTTACCTACATTTAAATGGTACAACCCATAGACGTGGTGAAAGGACAGATATTACCCTTCAGATTTACAAGGTTTCACTGGAGGCCCCTGGCCCTGTCACACGTTAACTGTGCTTCCCATTCCTAGGACAGTTGGGAGGCTCCACTGCTCCTCCATGGCTTGGAGTCCTCCTTCAATATCTGTGTATACAATACCTCCGAAGAGAGACAGGCTTTCCTTAGACCAACTCCTGTAAAAACCAGTGTCTCTCTGTTATTATTAACATAAAATTTACTGTTTCTTTCTTACTTGTGGCAGTTGTCTGTATTTTTAAATATTTGAGAAATTGCCTAGCTACTAATAGTGGGAATACTCTCTACTTTATTCACTCCATAGATCTCCTACTTTATGGGCAGTAAGTGCTCAGCCAATACTCGGGGAAGCTTTCTTAATAGGGAAAGATTTAAAGAGGTCCCCCGATCTTGAGATCTTAAATAGAATGAAATTCCTAAATGGAGACAAACATGAAATTAGAAAAGGAACAATAAAATCGAACTCTTTCCAACCTCTATCAAAAACGAAGATGGAAGGGCAAAATCTTGGTCAAAGCAACAAACTGGTGAACAATGAGATACTGAATTAAGAGTGACTACTATTTGCAGAGAAGGCATAGCTGGAGTAATTTAAAAAAAAAAAAAAAAAACAGATCTGTGATGATTAAGAGCTCATAAGATGAGATCCAGTGCATTCAGGGCAGCTTGGTCTTCTTGGGGGTCCTGGAAAAACTGGAGTGGGTGCTATCCCAAAAGCTGATACATTCTTGTAGCTAGGCTGCCTTGTCTGGCCTTAGTGGGCAAGGATGCAACTAGCCTCCCAGACTTGATGTGCCAGAGTCGGGGGGGGGGGGGGTACCCATGGGGTGCCGCACCTGCTCAGAGGAGAAGGGGAGGGGCGGGGGGAAGAATTGTGGGAGAACTGTGACCGGGATGGGAGCAGAGAGTGGGATATGAAATGAATAAGTAAAACTAAATAAGAATTTGTTTTAAAAAGAGCTCGTCTGAAACCCGACTTACAATATTTATATGTTAGTAATGCTTGAACACCACAGATCCTCCCAAATTCTAGGCAAGTGATCTACCACTGAGATATGACTCCAATTCTTGTGCAGTACTTTGTGCTGGATGCTGTAGTTTAGTAACTTTATTTGTGCTTCTTTATTTTTAGTCTGTAGTATTTAGTTTGCAGTCTTCTGCGCTATCCATCACTACAGCGTTGGGCAGCCCTGATGTACAATTCTCCATTACAACCCAGAGAAAGTACAACTCTTCACTCACCGACTTGCTTTAAAAATAAAGGCAACATTAAAATGGATCACAGATAAAAAGTCATCCTTATTTAGGTCTCCCTTTTGGCCTGAATGTAAGAGTAGAATTTGAATTCATTATCCCCAACCCTGTCACATCTCTATGTCCATATTTGTCCGAATCTCACCTTTCTTTCCATTACTGGTGTATACATGTACAATATACTTATATATAGATTTAACGGCTTTCATCACTCAACAAATCTTACCCTTTAAACATCACTCTCTGAAAGGGTGATTTACACAGATTGCCAGAGGTCTGAGAACCCTTACTGTGTTCCTAAGCCAACAGAATAGACCCAGTCCATAATGACTGCAGATAAGGTGTCTTAGAATACACATGTATGCATTACACATGATCAGAATCACACGGGTGTGCTCTCAGCTCCTACAATAAAGGTTTAGGAAGAAGTACAAGCAAAATGGCCTCAGAAGAAGGCCAGCTGGGCCCGTGTCTCCTCAAGCAGCTACATATATGTGTCTTTAATATAAATAAAAGTGTATGTTTTGGGAAACCTCTCTCCCACTGCCATTACACTGAGCCTGTGCTATAGATACAGGATGCGAGTGGTGAGAGAGTGGCCCAGTCTTACTGGGTGCACACTTCTGCAGAACCAGAAGGCTGTTAAAGCGTCTGCTGGAGTGTCTGTTTTCAACATACTAGGAAGCTTAGATCCCTCTCATGAATTGTTGCAGTCTTAAATAGATATTGCATAATAAATTTTTGTCACTGGATCTTTGACTAGTTCCATCAGGATTAAATTAAAGGAGACCCTGAGGGTACAGAGGAGGGTATTTCCCTTCAATTTGCCTGGAGTTTTGCTGTCTTAGACCTCTGCCCTTACATAGTGCATTTTCAGTTTATGATCTAATGTCTATCTACTGCCATAAGAAAGAAAATACTAGCATGCTTGTCAAAAGGACAAAATATTTAAAGTTCAGCACATGTAGAAGGCACAAGTATATATATATATATTGGATGAGAATGCCAGAAAATATCAGAGGACTCCTAGCATCCTTAAAGAAAAGACCTTGAACATACTAAAGTGTTCCTTGATTGTATCAGGATTTCCCAGGCATTAGAACAAGCTTTCCTATTCCTGTGATGTATCCAGGAACCTGAAAAGCCATGCTTAGTGAGGAGAGAGCACCCCAAGCCTATGGAAGATGTAAGCAATCTTCTTTTGTCTAAGACAGAGGCTTAACCACAAGTATCTATCTTTTGTTCTCAGAAGAACTAAATTTGCCTATACCTTACTTTTATTTACTTAGTTATCTCTAGTTTCAACAGTCTATTCTGTTCTTAGGACCCCACTCGTGTGTATGTGTGTGTGTGTGTGTGTGTGTGTGTGTGTGTGTGTCTGTGTGCTCTCTCTCTCTCTCTCTCTCTCTCTCTCTCTCTCTCTCTCTCTCTCTCTCTCTCTCTGTGTGTGTGTGTGTGTGTATACACATTAGAAAATATTGCTTCTAACTGCCTCTCTCCATTTCCTCCCTAATGCCCTTCCCAGTCTCTGGTAGCCACTGTTCTGTTCCTCCCTCTCTCCAGCCTGGTCAGAGATGATCTTAAATGCACACTTCACCACCACTCTTGCTTACTCCAAGCCCCAGCCCTCCCACTGTGTTATCTCACTGTGTATGTCGGGGGTTTTCAGAACTTAAGTCCTATTTTTCCACAGATGACATTTAATAGAACCATAAAAAGGTAGCTGGTGGAGTCTGGAAGAATTGTACAGTCCATCATGGCTTCCAGTGCTTTTAAGATAAGATGTTATCTTATCCTAAAGATAAGATATGTAGCTATATAAGATAAAGATATATATATCTTATATAGAGATATGTAAGATAAAAATAAGACAGCTCTATAACCTTCGTCTTTGCCATTGTAAGATGAAATAAACTCGGTCTGCAAAGAACACACTGAAGGCAAGTTCTCCATAAAGCAGTCTGTACCATCTTTCTAACTACCATTGAGAGTTTAGGAATTTTATTTCAATATTAATGCCTATCAAATGGCTGGGTTTAGTGGCTAGTTACAACTGTATTGCTATATCATTACTGATGACAATTACATTTGCTTTTTATTCACGTTTAAAATGTAAAATAAGGATCTTAAAGCATGCATGCAGCAGCATGTTATCAAAGGACCTATCAGGAAATAAATGTAAAACATTTGAGTTCTAAAATATAAGCAGTTGCTTAGAGTGATGTTTGACGACATTTTCTCATTCTACAATGCAGCCCCATTGGACATACACTGTAGTAGAAGACAACAACAGAGGGTTTCTTCCTCCAGACAGGACCACAGAAAGGAGTCTCACATGGTAGAGATAGAACAGGACCATGAGTAGTAATGATTTCAGTGCAGGCAGGGAACCTGGCAGTGGAGCATCTTGTCTCCACTTGATTCCCTGAAGTAACCAGAATACAGACTGCATCCTGATGTCCTATCCCAGTA
The DNA here is from genome assembly GCF_978045245.1 of Mus caroli. Classification (NCBI taxonomy): domain Eukaryota; kingdom Metazoa; phylum Chordata; class Mammalia; order Rodentia; family Muridae; genus Mus; species Mus caroli. The sequence goes on along the minus strand of NW_028227257.1, from coordinate 66,849,404 downwards.
CTCACTGGTGAAGCTTAGCCACAAAAGATGCCTCACTATCTAGAATCAACAAGTGGGAATATCAGCAAATACAAGAAATAGAACTTAGACCTGATACAACACCTGTAGAGAGAGCACATCAGAACATAAACATTTTGTAATCCTGGAAAATTACAAGAGGCAGTTATCTCCCTTACAAAAACAAGCAAACACAAACAAAAAAGAGTCCAGTGAAGAACAATAGAAATGATATTTTGGTTGATGGATTTTTTTATGTACATTGTATAGTGAATTAGACATTATCATCATCATCATCATCACAAACTAGTCAGACAAAAGATTGACTCCATGAATTCTAGTACAGAACATAAACAGAAAAATTGATGAAAAGTGTGAAGGACTGATACATAGAAAACAGGTCCAAAAGTTTAGTCTATTTAACAACAGGGCCATTGAATACAAGTTGTCTTAAAGTTACCAAATAATAGTGTTTTATAATAGTGTCTTGGTCATAGGACCAAAAGCAGCATGAGGAGGAAAGGGTTTGTTTCAGCTTAGCATCCTGTTCACAGTCCATCGTGAACAGATGTCAAGACAGTAACTTAAGGCAAGAGCCTGAAGGCAGGACATGGGCCAGAACCGGTGAATGGGTGCCACATGCAGCTTGGACTCCACATCATGACTTGTTCAGCCTACAATCCTGACTTGATTTTCCCTCTTCCCAAATGACATTCAACTAGTCAGCACATGAGTCTAAAGAAAGAGATAGATAAGCAATGACAACAGTGTCACACTCTTACAGAACCAGTCCATTATGACCAATGAAAGATAAACACACAGAAATTCTAGGAGGAAAAAATTTAAACCCAGAGTTCATCACTTACCAAGCTATTGTTGAAATGGATGAGAAAAATACATTCTCCTTAGAAGCACAGAGTTTTTGGTGAATATTCAGGCATCTCCTCAGGTTTTTGCTTCTTCAAAAGGAAAATGGTTCCCGGAAGAAGTTAATGGACAAATAATTCATTAAGCAAATAAATTAATAAAATAGTGTGGTAGGTATTAATAATTATTAATGCTGACACATTCTTTTAGGTAACCTCTAAGTGAAATTACAGATGATATCAACTGGAATGCGGCATGACATGTGACCCCTTGAATTTTATAGGAAATACATTGGGAAGCCAGGTCATTCTTTATTGTTCAAATTAGTGTATTGATATTTAATTACTCTCGGTACATTGAAGATGACAGTTACTATGCAGGTTAAGAATTTAAGGTTTTGTGAGCCAAAAGTTAGCATTTATCTTGTTGAAGCCATGAAAGGAAAAATGAGCAGAGACAATTGGGTGACTCCAACAAAAGTCAGCAGGAAAGGAAATAGCTAGAAAGCTTGGTAACTCTAAGTGGGAAATAAATTCAGCTAGGATAAAGCCAAATACATACAAGTCAAAATAAACATGAGTGGGCAGCTTAGCCTGGCAGCCTGGACAGCTGAAAGCTCTAGCCAAAATGACAGAAATGACACATGAGTGTAGAAGAAAGGCTGTCTCAACAGAAAGACCATTGTTGAGACTTTTTCTTTAAACTTTTATTTTTCTTCGACAATTCTGTACATGCATAATGTGCACCTTTATCTCTACAAGTTCCCTTCTCATGACATTTTGTGGTCTTTTGTTTTGACACCCACTGATCTTAGCCAGGATTATCTGTGTGAATGTGGGTTTTTAAATATCTTCTAGAGCCTAGTAGACTCTTTAGAGGGCACACAACTGAAAATAGTGGCTGGTCCTCCCACAGACTCCATCAGCTGCCAATAGTTTAGTAAGAAGTAGTAGGACCCAGTGAGCTCCTTCTTCATCAATGGTTGACTACTGATAGGTCTTGTGTAGGCACATTGCAGGCAGGCATGGCTGCTGTGAAATCATGAACTTATTGGCTGTGCCATTGCTGATACCCTTGGGTAATGTCTGTGATATATGAACATCACTCATTTGTATTTCAAAGTGGAAGTGCTGACTCACTTGGTTGTGAATGATTAATGATCTAAATGTGAAAAGATAAGGCAAACAAAAAAGACATAAGTAGTATAAGAAATTCTGGATCATCTTTATAATTTATTCATAATCACTTCAAAGTGATTTAAAAGGTGAAAGATATGTGGTATTTAGTTGTCTCTCAAGACTAAATATGTATAATTATATACATATAATCAACATTATCAACAAACTCAGAAGGTGTGAAAAGCTTAAGAATTATATTCAACCTAGATAATCAAGGGTTGTGCCAATATCTTTGTGATTTGAAAATCGATAATGTTCCATAAGTTATTGTACCTTAGGAGAATAAAATGATTCTATCATCATGAAGGACTCTCGACAGTTCTAAATAAATTTAAATTGTGTATACATGCCTAGCAAAAAAGTCTACTCTTGTCCATGGAAATTTGCATGTTAGCACCAGGGCCACTTAGAAGTTCAGGAAGAATTTGACCCACTGTTAACACTGAGTCTTTGTAGACCACTAAATGTATTTAGTTAGTGGAGGATATGCATCAGGCAATCAAAAGGCACTTCATCTCTTAATAGTTATAATTTATAACAAGAGTTATAATGTAACAAGAGTTAAATTACCTAGAGTCATCGAAATCAATTTGGGAGAACTTAGGAATCAGTAGAATGCATGCTGCACACGTAAGAGAGCCTGAGCTCAAACCGCAACACACAATTAAAAGTGTTTGCCTGTAGTACCAGCACTGGGGATGCAGAGGCATCAGTGTAGACAAATGGGTGAACTCGGGGTACATTGAGACTCCCTGACTCAAGAACAAGGGGAAAAGCAACAGACACCCAATGTCAGGCTCAGGCCTTTACATGCACACTCACATACACACACACACACACACACTCACACATGCACACACATACACACACTCACACACACTCACACACACTCTCTCTCACACACAGACACACACATAGTCTCTCTCTCTCTGTCTCTCTGTCTCTGTCTCTCTCTCTCTCTCACACACACACACACACGAACATATACACATGTAAGTTTTCAATATTCTTAAGAGTGTTAAGTTTTAGTTTTGTTTTATAGACTTCACAGTTAAAGTTCACTCTTGGTAGTTAAATGGAACGTCTCCTGTTTGTTGATAGGCGGCTCCAGGTTGGGTCCAATGTTTATACAGTCAGGAGCCTCAGGGACTGTCCTGTGGTTATAATAGGGAGAGTTGTAGATGAAGATGAAGTTTACACAGTTACTTCACATGGGCTTGATGGATTTCAGTTGGAAGTTGTCTGCGTTTATCTTTGGGCAAATCAATTTTAAATGTTTAAATGTCTTGTAATTGTTTTTAACTCAACAAGGATTTATTCACAGGAATACATGTAAGAAGAAGGGGGCGGGGGGGGGGGGAGAACAGAAAAACCAAACAAGTGATGTGAGGAGGATTCAGACCACCTCTCACTCTCTGGCTTTTGACGTTACGTTGCGTGCATATATTCAGGTCTCAAAGGGCCAGCAACATAGACCAATACAGTGCAGGAAACCCTCATTCCATCCACTAACTTAAAGTACCCCTAAGATCCTGCTTTGGACAGTGACAAAAGGGGGGGCTTAGTTGTCCTTTGAGGACAAACATTTAACTGTAAGAACCTTGGGCCAACCTTTAATTGTATTTTTGTGTCAACTAACACTGACAAATCTTCTGCCGTGTAATTTGAAACTTTGAGCAAATCACTAGTAGTTTCCACTCAACTGTTCTATGGTTGGACTTATTGGTTAGCCCACCATTTAGAGTGCCAAATACTAAGAGCATCACAAGCAGATTACCTTCCCCAGCCTGCTTCAGGCATGTAGAAAATGGCAGGTGCTGACATCTTCTAACTTCATTATAGGAATGGTGTTAAGCAAACCACCAAGTAATTGCCAGTACTAGCATCATTGTTTCGTGGAGCAGCTATGCATGACTGAGAGCCATTCATTGTTTTGCCTCCTCGAGATAAGCAGGTTTGGGGGGAAAGGATTGTTTTCTTTTTTCTTTTTACTTTTTTCTTTTTCTTTTAAAGTTAGGTCTAAATTCCCTACTTCTGTCTTTTTCCCCCCCTCCTTTGAATTTTTTTTTTCAATCTGTCATTATGTTTCTTTAAGAAACTTATTTTTAAAAAAATTAAGGGAAGGAACAAAGCTGGCAAAGAAACAGATGTGTCCCACATAAAACATGCAATAAATCTTGTCCCACAAATTCTTTGCTCTGAACTTTCTGACAGAAACTGTCAAATATCCACTTTAATTCAGGTATAAAATGTTCACTCCGTGTCATGGCGCCAACTGCCATATGCCAGAATAAAGTTAGTGACCCGCCGTAAAAACAGCAGCCTAGGCACCTTTGAAACCGTACAAGTCATCGTGGGTGAGAACGAGCCATATAAATCCATGGGGAATTAATCTGGGCTTTGCTACTATCCTGCTGCGCATTTACAATGAGCTTCTACTCTGGCCCAGCAGCAGTAGTCATACGTTTTAAAAGGAGAGGGAAAATAAGGAAAGCAGTGTGTCCCCCTAATGAGCCAGTGCGGGGGGAGGGGCTGCCAGAGCCAAAGTCAGTGGCTTCTCCTCCCCCTCTCCCCCAGCTCTGGAATCCCTTGAAGAGGTGGGCCCCAGCCTGGGTTGAACATGTGGGGTTCCCCTTCAGCCAGCCCAGCCTGGCTCAGCACATCACGTGAAACCAATCTCTCCGAAGTGCAATCATAGAAATGACTTCAGCTTCATAAATCATCCTTATCATGCATCGCGCAGAAGGAGGCGACGCTATAGGTTTTCTTCAGAAAAACATTTCAGGCCTCTGATTACACAAGCCACACACACACACACACACACACACACACACTTTATTTTTTCTGAAATCACCTTCAAGGCAGTTGCTCAGTTGCTTTAGTTGCCTAAAGAAGGTAGCCAGAGCTTCTCCAGTATACCTAATTTTGCAACATTTTCAGGTCTCAGATTTTGATAGTAACATGTCTAAAAGGTGGGGTGGGGGACTGCCCTTGTTCCCACTTCCAATTTAAGGAGCCACCCCTGTCCCCCACCTCTCTCCCTCCACTTCTCTCCCCCCATCTATCTCCCCCCACCCCCTCTCCACCTCTCCCCTAATCCCCTCTCCTCCCGTCCCCTTTCTCCTGACCCCCTGTCTCCCCACCTCTTTTCCCCCATCTCTCTCCCTCCATCCCCCATATAAGGAATTTCATCTCTCTTTTTTCTAGTAAAAATTTCTGTCTTTGCTTAACAATTTCCAGATATCAAATGTTTAAACATTAAGAAGAAAAATAGTTTATTTGTGGTATTAAACCACTTGTAGACATCCAAAGCATTTTGTCTACTAAACAACAAAAATGTTAGGGCCAAGGGATGGATTTATTTCCAAAATAAATCAAAAGCCATCAATCTGCATTCATTATAGTTGATAATATTTTAATAATCCTACCTGAACATCTCTTCTATTAGGTCTTGTTTAAGAAATACTACAAGAGGATTGTTGTGATATGCTATCTCACGAGTTTCTAGAACAGTGTTTTATTTAATAGGTTCCCATTGCTACTTTAAATAAGAGGGAAATGTTCCCTAATTATTTTCAATTATGTTAAATTTAAATATAAATTAGTTACAAATGTACTCATTTAAAAGTAGACCTTGGCATATTCAGAGACAAAACATTATGGAATCAATATGATTTCTTACATATGAACAATCACCAACATGAACTTACAGATAATTATATTCATAAAACTCGATTAATATTATTAGCAGCTATGCCTTCAAGAAAATCTTGTATGCTATTTTTATTTTCTTGAGTTTTTCCCCCCTCAAACATCTAAATGTTCTATAATGAGGATTTCTTATTATAAAATGTAGAAAAAAATAATAGATTGCCAAAAAAAACCCACTTCAACTTTCATTCTTATTAAATCCATTATCAAATCATTACCATAACCCAGTTTTTATCCATAGCTGTGCAGGTTTTTCCTATCAAAGCCTTCTCTGAGAGTGGATGCAATTGTTGTTGGCTATGGATTAAGCTCACAGTAGTGCTTTCCCACCCACACCTATAAATCGTAGAGTCACCTTTTACACCAAGCCCCATTTCCCTGTTTGCTTTTACTGACTCCAGTTATAATCATCTGTACTAACACGCCATCTCTTATCTTCTGCTGGCAGAACAAATCACATGTGCAAAGTGTCTCCATAGCATTTGGGGAACGAATCTCAGTTTCTCCAGTATTTTCTCTTATTGGAAATACTGCCTGAACAAAGCCTACACAGCTCTATCCCACTGAGCAGGGCTCTGCTGAAAGCGTAGTTATGGCCACGGTGGATCTCTGTGATCACTTGCAGGGATTTTGGTGGAGCTCTAGCTGTTGTGAGTGAACATCTAAGCAATTGTATTCTAGAAGGAGGGCATCCATTAGTTAACAAGATGCTTTAGGCAGCAAAGCCGAGACTGGATGTAAATGAATCTAAATGAAGAAGAAATATCCCTGGAAAGGAGTAGATACCCTGCTAGATTTTCCTCTCTTAGTCAGTCTTGATTCAGTAAGCCTTTTAATGGTGTATAACGCCTTTTTAAAAAACATAGTTTGCTCTTTATGTGGTGAAAGCCATTTTGGGGAAATGTGGAGGAAGATCAAGCCCCAGGGTCTCGTGCATGCTAGGCAAGATCTCTACCACTGAGCTGTACTCGAAATCATCTGTACACTGGACACATGTCTGGACAAGTCACAAAAATATGTAGCATGATTCGTTTATAGAGACAGTAGGCATTCGCATCTAAAGTTATATGTAATATAAATAAGAGGGTTCAATGTGGGTAACTGTACACTTAAAGTTAACTTGTGCAAATTCAGCTATAACTTATTTTTCTGTTCAATTCTATAGAGATATGACAGTTTTATGGCTTTTCTAGCCAAGACCTAGAAGAATAACAGTGCTATATAGCAAAAGCTAAACTGGAGGCAAAGAACAGATTTTTGTTTGTTTGTTTGTTCAAAATGAGTTTTATGACATTCAATAAATATTTGTTTAATTTCCTGTTGTTTAACTCAATTTACTTTTAAACCATAGCATGAGGATTGACACTAGGTATTTCTTAAGATTCTTGTAGCTTCACAGTTCACAAGTGTAAACTTTTACTTTATCTAGAGTATAAGTGGACAAACTAAGATATAAAGAATCAGAGCTACGGAGACAGATAAGTGGGTGAGGCACTTACCATGCAAGCATGAGTTCAAATCCCCAGGACCCATGGGAAGTTAGGTAGTGCACACCTATAAATGCCAGCACTTCCCTAGCAAGAAGAGCAGCTTGCCTGTGCATGCTGGTGTATACACAACAGGAAACAACCAAGAAACCCTGGTTTCAGGTGGGAGTTGAGGACCCACCTTTGAGCTTGTCACACAGGCTGTGACACACAATGTACATACACATACAAATATATTTTAAAAGATCTATGCTTTAAAAAAAGATATGAAGACTCAAGTGATAGTCCTTATAATATGAATAGTTATCAAAGCAGTCATGAAATACCTAAAGAACTGAAGTCGAGATTTTTTTTACTCCAATTTGTTTATGGACTGTCAGTACCAAATACTACAATGTTGTGAGAGAAAAAGACAAAAGAGATACTGGCTTGTGAAGGGAAGGGCTGCATTGCATCAGAGAGAAAATGGAAACGTGGCCTGACCTCCCGTTCTCACAGTGCTCACAACTCCGGCGCAGGTTCTGTCTGTCTATCCACTGCCGTGTACAAAGGGACAGAATAACCAAGTGCAGCCTGTTCTACCCTGCATCAACATTCTCAACCCTGCATCTACATTCTCAACCCTGCATCTACATTCTCAACCCTGCATCTACATTCTCAACCCTGCAACTACATTCTCAAATACTAAGTAAGCATGTGGGTGAGAGGCTGAAAGCAAAACACACAGACAAACAAAACCTCCATAGGCTCTGTCTTCCAGAAGTGAGCCACATTTAGATGGATGCTAACATCAGGTCATGACAACATTGTCTGAGGAAGAGAACTTCTCCTGCCATACCTGCATATACTACAAATAATGCTAAGCCTCATTATTTTTGAAATCTTAGAGGCTTTTTGGTCCAACAAGACAGGAACAGTTCTCTCAACAATTGAATTTCTCCCTAAAAGATGTGACCATAGACTTCACTCTCCCACAGGGAGAAAATTCCAGAAATTCTGACTCTTCCAGTTAGGAATGGGATGGCTGGGAGACAGGGCAGGCAGCACAAGAAAAAATAAACTCAAGAAAATTATTCCCTAGGTAAGAAATAAGCATATTTTATAAATATGATTATTGAGAAGTATCTGTAAATTATGTGAAAAAAATTTTTATAAAAGATACATCACTTAGTTAATGCTAATGAATAAAAGTGTGTCTTGGTTTGAACCAAGGAGGCATAGCACACAGAGATTCAAGAGCTGTCAAAGAACTCACCACCTGCCTCCCATTAGTGCTAATGAGCCTCTCTCAACGGATCATTCTAAAAGTTTACCCCCATGGTCTGCATTAAAGCATCAAGAGTCAGGAAATTCAGAGTGAAAGCTAAGATTCCTGCTCAGAACTTTCTCTGATGTGTATTCTCCAATGGAAAATGGGTGATTCGGTGAAGACCATGTCATGTGAGGATTGTGGGGGGAAACTCTTGGGAAATAGTAGGGACATTGGATAATATACCCCATAGAGTCAAACCCTAGATCCCAGCTTAGATGTCTAAGGAATGAGAAATGGATGAAGGAAATGGGGCGTCTGTGCACCAAACTTAGTGTTTTTCACTCAAAAAAAGAAGTTATGATGATTTCTAAAACTTCCTTTTATCCATATTTCTTTGCTCTATGACCCTAGGGCCCTCTTCAAAGGTTTCATTACAGTACCTTTTGCTCATTCTTTTTACCACAGGCCTTGGCTTTAGAGTGTAAGGGGACATGGCCATCAAACTGCATCTTAGACATCCTACCTAGCACAGCCTCCTACCACTTTACACAGAAAGAAAGCGCTCTTCACCCTTACTATGCATCTAAATACTGCCAAGTGAAAGCCCTGTGGCAAACTAGAAATAACCATTCTAGTTTAACCACAACTAGGAAAACTAAGGAGACAAGAAGAGAAGATATATATCATGGGTAAACATACCACAAGAGCCAGGCAAGAGAAGATCTATGTCATGTAGCAATATGATACCACAAGAGCCAGGCATGGTGATGTGCCCCTTTGATCACAGAACTTGGAAAGCAGAGGCAGACAAGCCTCTGTGAGCTTGAGGCTAGCCTGGTCAACATTGGGAGTTCGGGCAAGCCAAAGCTATTTAGCAAAGCCCTGTCTCAAAATAAATAAGTAAAAGAATTTTAAAAAGAAGAAGAAAAGAAGTGAGATGTATAAGCCGTCCATAGCTCAGTGGTTCCATGTAGGCAAGTGTTGAAGACTGCACTCTTCTTCCGTGTCGGTGTGTGGCTGCCTAGCTTGCCAGACAGCATTGCTTTCTCCTGGAAGAATGCATGAAGAAGTGATGCCCTCAGAAATGGAAAATGACAGGCATGTTCATATCAGATGGAGGCCCCGTGAACCAGAGCACGATCCCCTTTGCTTCCTCATTAACATCACCCAACTGCTCCAACTGCAGAGTTATAATAAAATCAGCTTCTTTACTGTGTGTCCTGTGGGTTTATGCCAACCGCACCAGGTCCATAAACCATGGTATATTAAAGTGTAATAGACTGTGTAAAGAATTCTAGGAAGATCTTCCAACCTCTCTCCCTTCCCCTCACTTCACATTTTACTACTTCCCTATGAGTATTCATAAATATGACTTTATTGTGTTTAGAATAAAGCCCTCAATCTCTCTGCACAGTCTTCTCTGCCTACATCCAATGGGTGCTTCAGATTATAAATTCAAAGACCTGGGTACATTTAAATGTTGTAGGGTTTTGTGTGGATATTTTCTGAATGTCCAGTCTTATTTATAAAACCTTTCCCTTTAAAAAAAAAAATCTTAGAAAAATAACTAGTATATATTTAGAATTTAAAGGTTCTTGTCACTTATACTTGTGAAAATACTCCAAATGGAGGCAGTGAATACTGCAGGAGAAGTAGCATGCTCGGCATTTGAATGCTCGCTTACTCCTATTGTTTTATTGAAATCAAACAAAAGAGATTTGAGCCAGACTTAATGACTCAGAACTTTTATCCTAACACTCTCGAGGCAGAGGCAAGTGGATCTCTGTGAGTTTGTGGCCAACCTGGTCTACATAGCAAGTTCAAGGACTGCCAGGACTATAGAGAGATGTCCTGTCTTTTTTAAATTAATTAATTAATTAATTAATTTATTTATTTATTTATTTATTTATTTATTTATTTTGATATTTGAATTACACTGCCAAGAAATAGACACTGATATACTCAGGAAGAGAGCCCAGGGACTCCTTTCTGTTCCTGTGAGTGAATCAGCTGTCCATCCATCCACCTATCACATAAGGAAAAACAGCCTTAATTGCCACTCGCAAGAAGCAAAATGGAGTAAGAAAAGCTGACTGTCAGCTAATGCTCTTAGAAGTGCACTGTGCACCATGCCATGGGCATGGTTCTATTGTAAATCACAAGAAAGACCAGTTCTGCACCATGGGAAAAGGTGTAGAGGGCTTTATCAAGCAGGACGATTTTAAGCTTGATTTCTGATGGGGAAGACAACTTTGGTAATGGTGATTGGGTGGGGAAGAGAAGGAATAAAGAGGCATTCAAAAATGAGAAGCAGCCATTTGTCTCCCCAAATAAAAAACACGAGAGAAACCTCAGAGGATGTTGAAGTCCAGTGTGGCAGGTGCATTGGGCAAGAGTTAAGAGCATAAAGAGCCTGGTCCTGAGGGCTGGCCGTGCAAGGAGAAAGGATTCATCCTGTACTGGAGTCATGGTGTGGGGCTGCAGAGGGAGACAGACACAGACAGACAGACAGACAGACAGCTTTAAGAAAAATGGCAGCATAATTTTCCTTTAAGATACCAATTCGAGAAGTTAGAAAAAACGTTTCCTCTAGGACACTTATATTTTAAAACCAGACTCCTGTATAATTATCTTTTGTGTGGTATAAAAGACATGATTGGGTTAATCAAGTTAAATAACACAGAACTTAGTTGTCATTAAGTGGAAAAAAATTTAGATTCACCCCAAGCACATCTTGTCTCAATTCTGTCGTGACCCCCAAGTATTTGTAAAATAGTAAATCACTTCTTCTCTTGAAGATCAAATGAGAACAAAATGGGATGTCAAATCATACACATGATGGGAAGGATCCAGACTCTGTTGTTAAATGGGAAACTTGATGTTTCCTATTGAACACAGTTGATCTACCCTTAATCTCAAAAGTTCTCAACTGAGCCTGTAAAGGATACTATATCCTAAAAGAAAAATACTTTTCTAAAGTGTTGTAATAACTGTCCCCAAATCAAGGAGGTGTGGGACAGAGAGAGCTCACCCCACTGCACCTGGCCTCACCAGGCTTGTCAGACACTGCATCTAAACAAATGAAATGTCTGGGGAAACTCTGCCTTATGTGACACCATCTGTCATTTCCCAACGGCATCTGCTCACTCTGTTTTCTGTCACATTTTGATAATTTTTGCAATGTTATATATTTTTTCATCTGTTACAGTTATCTGTGACCAGTGATCTGGTGTGTGTGTGTGTGTGTGTGTGTGTGTGTGTGTGTGTGTGAGAGAGAGAGAGAGAGAGAGAGAGAGAGAGAGAGCGTGCACTCACAGAGGACAGAAGACAATACCATATCCCCTAGAGTTGGAGTTATAGGTGCTTGTGTACCAGCGGACTTGGATGCTGGGAACTGAACTCAGGTCCTCTGCAAGTAGGAAGTGGTCTGCAATACTGAGCCATCTCTCCAGCTCCATCACTGATCATTGGTGTTGCCAGTGCAATTGTTTTGGATCCCATCGACTCTGCCTCTCTAAGACTGAAAGCCTACTCTATAAATATGGGATAAGTATCTGTCTGCTCCATCAACTTGCACTTTTCTCATCTCTTTCTCTTTAGACTTTTCTGCACCTCCCGACAAAATCAGGCCAGTTAATAAAACAACAGTGGCCTCTGGGTGATCAAGGGAAATGAAGAGTTCCTCACTTCAAATCTAAATCTAAACAGTCTAATGAGGGAGGCATCTCAAAGCAAGCGCAAGACAGGCAGAAAGCTAGGTTTTCTGCACCAAATCATTAGCCAGTCAGCCAACACTAAGGAAACTGTCCAGAGGATTTGAAAATGCTATGTCAGTGAACAGATAAATATTAGTGGTCTAAATAGGAGATCAAGCCAGCCATATCTCCCGTTCTTTGAACACTGAGAGAGGTGACATGGCTACAGAAGAAAAGTTTAAGGAAAGATTCATCTTCATGACATGAACATAGAAACTAAACTAGCAAATACTGTTGTGCAAGCTGCAGCATCCTACACAGTTCTAGCTTCTGGTCACTGATGTCAGTGGCTGCGACAGATGGCCAATGTAGATGAAAAGACTTCATATCAGAAAACGATGTCCTGTAGGACTGCTGTAGCTACAATACAGAGTAGAAGTCAGGCACAGGCAGACTCACCAGGGACTAAAGCAGATGCTGACTCTACTATGAACATCCAAAGACCCTTAAGGATACTAACTCTTCTCTGCTTGTGCTCCACAAATGGCACAAGAAAGCTTAGCTGACAGCACATCTGTTTACAACATGCTTTACTGGATATTCTAAGCCCACTGTTGAGACTTCTCAGAAGGAAGCAAGGGTGGGGGTGGGGGGATATCCCACTGAAAATGCCACCGCTCACCAGCAAGACATCTGGTGAGCCAGGATCTCTATTTGTGATGGGCAATGAGAGGAAGGTTCGTTTTTGCCTACAAACATTAAGAGCTATTCTGCAGCCTATAGATCAAGGAGTACACATGACTTTTAGTCTTGTTGAATACATTCATTTTGTGATGCTACAACTGCTACACATACTGATTTCCTTGGGTGAATAGAGGCAGAGTACATTGAAAAGCATTCTAGAGAAAACTCACCATTCTAGATGTTTAAAAAAAGCATCTGTGATTCATGGGAGGGGTTCAAGTTCATTCCTACCCCTATGTTTGACTTTGCAAGGGTGTAGTCTTTGGGGCAATAACTGGAAATGTAATGCACATGGAAAAAGAATTGGGATCAGAGTCTAATGGTGTGATTGACTTTTTCCAATCTCAAGCAACTGGTGAGTTGCTTCTTGTGGATAAACAAAGAAAGCAGTTTCACAATCTACTGGTAAAGATGTTAGGTTGTAACTGAAATAATGTCAAAGCATTTGTCCAGGGGTTGTACCACCTACAGTGGGCTGAACCCTTCCACATCAACCATTCATCAAGAGACTGCCTCACAAGATATGACAGATCTGATGGAGGCAGTTTTTCAATTGAGGTTGCTCTTCCAAGGCAACTCTACTTTGTGTCAAGTTGACAAAAATGGACCAGTCTAGCTATGCATGAGTGTGACACATTTGTAGACGATAATATCAAAAGGTTAGACACTCTTGGACATGTAGCCTTGATAAGAAGTTTGGAAGACAGAATTGGTGCTAAGTGAATCTTCTTCTTGTTGGGATTCTGACTTTTAAAATTGCCTTTATTGTCTTAAAGACTGACTTTATTCCTCAATTTGGAAAGTAATTATTTAACTTCCTGGATGTCTTGTAAGATAGGAACAAAGTGAGGATGTGTGCTATCTTCCTATAGCTTCTGACAACACTTCCAAATATATTCTTCTAAGGAGCCTATCCACTCTACCCCCACTAGTAATGCTACAATTTACGTTGTAGTGGAAAGAAAACTTAGAAACACCAAATTACCACTTATGTGACTTTGCCTAGTAAAAGATTAAGTCCATTCCATATGTAGATCCAAGGGTGTTATTAAAGTTTTTGGATAAAGGACATGTTCACAGGGCTCATCAATGTATTGTGTTCTATGTTTTGGACTTAGTTTCCAGTATATCAGTATTCCAACTTTGACCGTCTAGACTAATTCAGCAACTTACAAAAACAACCTTTGTGAGCATTGTCTGTGCTCTGAAAATCTCCTGCTACCACCTACCAAAAATTGCTTACAAGTGAGTCCTGTCCCCTCAAGTTTAACACATTTCTTCCCTGACTAAATTGAAAGTTCTGTAGAGATGCAGTTCTGCTTTCTAGTAGATCCCAAGCAACTAGAATGGACTCTGGCACTTGGAATATAAGAACAAACTCACCTCATTCAAATGCTGAGAGCTGCTTCAAGCTGGTGTCACTAGTTGCCAAGGAAACTATAACCAGGTCACTGATTGCCAAGGAAGCTATGGCCAGCCTGATATTCTCTTTGTTGTAGGGAATATTGCTGAATAAAACCAGAGCCTCCCATCTCTTCAATGGAGCGGAGCCTTCCTATTTCCTTTTCATTTCCCGTTCCCCCACTCCAGGACTTTAGGTCCAGTACTGAGAAAGGAGGGGTGGCATTTGAGAACACTTGGATTCTTACACTTGGCTCAAATTTGCTTTCATTGTTAATGATGTTAGAATTTGAGTTTCTGAGTTCATGAATGCAGTCTCTAAATGTTTTCTTTCTAAATAACATATTTGACTTGGGCTTAAATGGAGCATTTGATAACTTAATATGTGTCAGTGGTACAGATGGAAATGTCACTCATTGAGGTGGTGAAATATGTTAGGCTGGTGGGGTATTTTCTTCATAGTATATCCTTTTCTGCCAGTATGTGGCCCCTTAGAATTGGGAATGAAAGCTTCTAGTTACTACCACTTTCCTTAAAACTCTTTACAGTTCAGTGCCTCTCAGTAACACCTACCTTTGCCTTCGCAGATGTTGTTTCTTTTCAAATCACCATATTCACGGCAATATTGAAGGTCTTACCTACTGCTTTATTCAGTTTGCATATACTATTTCTTGTCACTGAGTTCATATGTAGTGACAGCTTAGCCATAGCTGACTTGCCACATAATGGGCATGGCCAGTTGGAAACTATCCAGGGACAGAGAACAGCATAGGTGCTCCAGGAAGACCGTTCTTGCTCAAGGGGAAAAAAAAAATTCCTTCTAGTTAGCCATGCAGGTAGTTTAAAATTACTGGGCATAAACAAATCATTAGTTTGTTTCACATTCTCAGAGGACTTGGAGCCTGAGAGATTCAGGTTAGTTCTCAGCATCTGATCGGCAGAGAATCAGAGTAATGCACAGAAAATTGTATAGGGACTATCCCAGGGGTCAACTAGCAAAGGAGAGCCACCGTAGTACTCCGTCCTCCTAAAATGATGCACTTATCAAAGGGGATCATTTAATATTGGTGCAATTTTATTACTTGAAACAATATATATAGAGAGATTACATACCACATTATGTAAGTACCACAATACTTAGCTTATGTTTATATTCTAAATATTCAGTTGTTTGCTTAGGAAAACCAGTTTCTCTCTTATTAAGTACTTTGTGACAGATATAGATGTATATAAACACAATTCCACACTTAGACCTATGAAGTTGCTATTCTCTTGGAGCTTAATTGTACTGAGGTATTATATGCAGACCAGTAAAGAAATAGTCTAGACTGTTGGGTGGAAATAGGCAGAAGGTGGGTAAGTGAACCAAGAAGGCAGAGACCACAAGAAGAACTTGGGGATGACAGGTGACAATGGATGTTCTCCTTAGTGAGACCAGTCAAAGAAGGTGGCCTGTGGGCTGCGGCCTGAATGCAGTGAAGGAGTCACAGGTACTGAGGCTGGGCAGGGTACACCAGGAGCATGGTCTCAGATGCACACCCTCAGTATGCACAAACCTCATCTGGCCACACAAAAAATCGAGCACAGGAAAGAAAGGGAGATGTTTTGAAGGAGTCGGGGCCTCCTAGGACATTGTGAACACATTAGAAGTTACGTCAAGTATGATATCAAGGAGGAAAAGAACTTACACTTTTTTGTGTGTAAGTTGAACTTACACTTGGAAAAGAGCGATGAAGACGATGAGGATGAAGTAGGAATAGTAGCTGTCAGGTCTTGGAGGGAGCATGTGCTGTGTGGTAAACCCTGTGCCTACATTATCTCATGTAACCTTGACAGTAACTACTGTGGCTATTCTTAGAGTATAGATGTGGCAGCTAGTAAGCATTTGATCATGAACAACTTGTCCATCGCCACACACACAGGTAGTAAGTGGCAGACCCAGGGTTTGTTTTTTTCCATTCAATTATTTATTTGCTTTACCTCCTGAGCACAGCAATCTCCTCATACCCCCCCCCACACACACACACACACAGAACCCCTCCCCATTCCCCTTCTCCTCTGAGAAGGGGGAATCCCTTCCTGGGTACCAACCCACCCTGACACATCAAGTCACTGCAAGACTAGGCACATCCTCTTCCAGACAAGACAGCTCAGTTTGAGAACAGGATCTACTATCAGGCAACAGACTCAGGGGCAGCCCCCAACCCCCCGTACTCCAGTTATCAGGGGACCTGCATGAAAACCAGGCTGCACATCTGCTACATATGTGTGGGGGTGAGAAGACTAGCTCCAACCCATGTGTGCTGTGTTCTTTGGTTAGTGGTTGGGTCTCTGGGAGCCCCCAAGGCTGATCCAGGTTTTATCAATGCAAATATTATATATCTTTTAATACCTACTTCATGGATTATCTCAAAAGAGATAGATATGATTGACTTCTTGTTTATTCATTTAAAGTTATCTTAGGTCTTCCATAGGTTATACTGTGGCCTACTTATTTTTTCCTGGGTACTTTTAAAATACTATGAGTGTTTATTTCATGCACAATAATATTGTCTTCAAATTGGAAAATTTTGTAAAACACTCCAAACAAAACCTCCTTATTAAATAATCCCAGGGCACAAGCTCTTCATCTGTAGATTCATAATTGTGTCTTGGTGACACTAATTGCCACAGTGATCTTCCGTGCTTTCTTTCCCAATGCATTTACAAAATGTTGACCTGAGAAAGACCTCAATAAGTTTACCCCACACTGACACTGGCCTTGTGAGCAGAGGGCGGCTAGGATTCTTGTTCTTGTTCTTGATCCCCAGCAGAGCTGCTGCAGACCCTGCTGTATTGTGTTCAGGGGTGAGAGAGAATACATTGGGTATGCGGATGGTAAGGATCATGGAGAGGCTCACTATAGCTCAAGCAAGCACATCCGTCAGGACTTTCCCCATTTATAGAATTTCCCAGGTATAGTTGTTCTCATCCCCTTTCCTTCTCAAGAGTGTCCCAGACAAAACAGATTTACTTGGCGACAGTTAGCTATAGCCCTGTTGAAGGAGGCAGTGTCATAGGATGGATCTGGTGTCCAGGCATGTGACACAGAATGCATTTCTGAATTCCCATGATAAATAGTGGGCGTGGTGTAAGGATATGATATTGAAAAATGGTTTAATCATACTTATTTCTCTTTCACAGCCAAAAAAGAGCACAAGATGGAAGAAAGTCACTTGGAGAATGCACAGAAAAGGTAAGCATCTGTGATTTGGTCTCCATTCTTTCTCAGACTAGACATCCTCTATTTGTATTACCATAGGGAATATTCCCATTGCTATCCAACCGTCAGTCTCCAGAACTCTATCTGAAACTGTCCACAGTCACACACTCAGGAGTAAGTAGCAGACTCAGAGGTTGACCCCCACCCCTGCCCCACTTATGTATTATTTATTTCCGATCACCGTCACCCCACTCCCACTCCTCCCCCCCCCCCCCACACACACACAGCCCCTCTCCTATACCCTTTCCCCCACAAGGCCTGGACAGCCACTCCTGCACTGCCTACCTCCTTATGGAGCCTTGTAACATTTGGACTTTTATGACTAACTTATCTCACTTGCATTGTATTTGAGCAGCCAGTGCTTTGGTCCTGTCTGTTGAGACCTCTGTGAACTGTGAGCCATAGGAGACCCGCCCCCCGCCCCCTGCCCCCCTGCCATCATATATACCATGATCCTGTTCCATCCGCTGGCCTCTCCTGCCAACTCTGCTCCTGACCGGGCTCAGGGAAGTTAGGGAGAGTTGCTTTCTTTCGACATTGTAACTAGGTTAGGCCAGGTGCATAAATAGCTAGGTTATTTCAGTTTCTTTGCTCAGATCCTGGAGGCTTTTATAGACATGGGACAGAAGGAAAAAGGGATTACCTTCTGCATACAGACGCTCCGACCAGAAGTCAGAAGAGATCCTAGAGTTCTTCCTTTGAGCCTAGCCCCTCTTCCTGACCCCGGCTTCTCTCAGTAGACACCAGAGTCTAGCTGTCACCTCCTCTGTCCATCTGTTCGAATCCCTGAAGGGAAGGTTCTTTTAGTTCACTGTGCCAGTTCCTTGGGTGTACCTCCCTTCTAGAAGGAAGTGGAAGGGGCCATTGTCCTTCAGAGGAGAAGACTGGGATACATGTGATGGGAAAATATTCTAGAAGTTCCCAGTAATTAAATGTGGGAACTGGGCTTGGAAATAGCATCTAAGAGGGGAAAAATAGGCTTTACAAAATAGCTGAGAAGAACTTTGCAGTGATGGACATAAGTAAGAATGCCTCAATGAGGAATGCACCATTTTCCTTCGCTCTTGCCGCAATTCTGGAGAGTTCTAACAACCCAGAGACAGGTGCCAGCGCTTAGTCCTGCTTCCTGCCCGAATCTGCCAACAAAATTAAGATGCCGATGAAAGCAAGATGAAGGGCCAGTCCTGTAGTTTCCTAAGTGCAGACATGTTCTCCAGTCATGAGCAGCATCCTATCATGATAATTGTCTAAAACTCAGACAATTACATGCTTGTGCTTCCAGATTTTGGCTCCCCTCAATTGGACTCACCCCCACATTACTTCTTTCCTTGGTGTGTAAAATTAGTGTCAGAGACACCCAGCACTCAGAGAAGAGACCATCAACAAGGGCAGGCTGGTATCAGGCCAAGCGGCAGTTCGGCTTCCGGGGTGCACGTCAAGCTCTTAATCCCTTTTCAAGACTTTTTGCTGAAGGGCAAGGGGCTCACATTGGCGAGGCCCAGGCTGCTGCTGTGCATTAGACATGCTAAGGGAGTCATAACTTTGTGTTGTCAGCATTTTCCGTGGCTTTGTGGTGAAGGTAGTCTAGCTTTCAGGTCATCCTTGAAATATGTCAGATCTCATCTTTAATGTAGAAACCACGGCTGTTGGCTTGCACTCTTTAAGGAGGTTGTGGTTAATGTTGCAATATTCGTGTGAGACTTGGTAAATTCCTATGTTTGATTCTCAAGAGAAACAATTTACTCTGAGGCTAAGGGCTATTTGCTTTCCCTAAGCAGTTTCTGAAGGCACACATGAGAGAATGAACAGTGAGGGGAAGTGTTCCGCTCCGGCATCTCCACACCAAGTGTAGAGAGCACTTTGTTTTTTGGCTCTGGGCACTTCATCATCTGTCCTTAAAAAAAAAAAAAAAAAAAAAAAAAAGTTTGGCCAAATTAAAAGGATGTAGATCAGACGAGGAAATGTAATGGAATAGAGTTGGAGACCACTTTAAAGTGAGATGAAATAAGTTGGTATAAAACAAAACATATGATTAGAAATTAATCTTTTTTAAAAAGTTGAATGCTATTTGGGAGTTATGTTCTGAGAATCAGACATTTCAAGAAGCACGCAGCATCCTTTCTCTGCTGTCTGTTGGAGAAGAGTCCCCCTGGCAATTAAATATCAGTGATTTTTTTTTTCTTGTCCAAATTTCAAGTTTTCGGTGCACTGTTCTGTAAACCAAAACTGAAGTTTTGTGAAGAACATTTTGGCTGGAGAGGGCAGTGCTCTGGACATTATCAGACATGGTAGGTTCATAGTGTAGCACTGAGCTTTGTCTTCAATAGAAAGGAATCGCTGGGGTCAAATGAGGCAGGCACCTCCTCAGAGTGGCTCTGTCTGTCAGCATTGCTGTGCTGTCATCAAAGCAGACCCTGGATTGTACTTGCTTCTTCTGAACAGTCACTTGCTGTCCGGGTTCCCAAAACACTTAGGTGAAACATGCTGAAATCCAGCATGTCTTTTAATTTCCAACCCTTCTGACAGAGGTGAGCAAGGCCTCCCAAATCCAACCCCTTGAAACACACACACACACACACACACACACACATACACAGGGCAAGAGGCTAAGAAGACAAAGTTTTGGAAAGAGAAATCCCCAGGCCACTGACATATTTGTGTTAAATGTCAGCAACACTGTTGCTTCTGAGACTGCACCGGTTTCTCTAGTGTGTCCAAATGTGGGTTCCAGATAATACAGAGGTGTTCGGGCAATGGAGGAACCCTGGCGATTAGTCATGTATGCTCAACACTACACCCTGCTATGAGATAGGAAGATAATGAGTCCTCTGCATACAAAGTGAAATACTTTCTCCTGTGTCAGTGTACATACAAGCCCATTTCTGTGTAGAAAGTGGACAGAAAGAAAGAAGGGGAAAAAATGATGGTGTGCCCTCCTGGGGTGACCCATGCTCATGTGTGACACGTGAGTCTGAAGGAGGATGGGAGGAAGTGAGTGTTCTGTGTGGGAGGTGCCTGTGTCGGTGCCCACAAACAACTGAAGGGGAGAGCACGACACGTGTCTCACAGGGAGTCGGGAACCTGAATGGAGACCCAGCTCTGATGGTGGATGGGGACATTCGGTCTTCCCAGAACTCCATTGTCTCATCTGTAGGATAGAATGAGAATATTGGAAATGTTAACCTGCCTGGCCGCTCTACTTCTAAACCCAATAACCCAGTAAGAAATCCACAGCCTGCCTCTGTTGGTTGTATAAGTTTCTATATATCCTCATAGTACAATCAACGTAAATTCCATGGTGAACGATGCAAGAGTATAGGATATAGAACACTCATTTGATTTTGTCAGTATTTTGACAGCTGTAGATGTAGGGAGAGGATAGACTTCACTACTCTCTATGATTACTGATTTTGCTTCAAAATATGTGCATTTGGGATTATTAGAAAGTCCTTCAGAGGTTACTCCCGTCATTGCGTTTCTCCATTTAAACACTTGTAGTCTTTTAATAACTAGGAGCCAAATTCCCTGGCCAGTAGTTTTAATTTGCATTAAAAACAGATTTGTTATTTACAGAAGCACACAGAATTTATGAGACTTGGAGCAGCAGCTCCAGCTTGGATCTCACCTAATCGTAGCCATGGAATCAATTAACAGTTCATCTGTGAAATGTGATAAAACCTTATGAGATACATATTGCCCAATAACCGAGGAGGAGATGAAAGTATGCTCTATAATAGTCACAGGGCTTCGGGGTTTTACAATCACCACCGAATAGAGTCCCATTAGAAACTCAGTATTCAGGATGGCCACAAAAAAACACCATGCCTGAGCAGATGATAGAGCATTGAGTAATGAACCTGGCTGGCCAGTCCTGCTTTGATTACTTTCCGACACCCTTGAAAGGGGGCTGTTTAAGAGTTCTTGCTCTTGGCAAATGAGCCTGTGAAGCTTGGAGTGGGTGAGGGCGAGGGAGAGGGGAAAGACTCAGTTCAGAGCTATAAATCGCTTCCAAGCTAGTGCCTCCATGGAGGGCAGCTTGGGAGGCCCAGGCAGGCAAGTGGACAGCATGCCTTCACGGGGCAGGTCACAGCATTATCTAAGAGTCTACCTTAGAAAGGCCTGAGCTCCTGTCTAACCTGATTGGAGATTGTTTTTCAAACCCTTGTTAAGCTCACAAGAATATCTCTTTGTTGTTATTCATTTATGTATTTATTTATGTATTTATTTATCTATTTATTGTATGTTGGTGGTTTATATTCTTCCATCATGGTCAAGTTAAAGGCCATACAGTGTAAATTTCTTATTTTACTCTTGAAACAGTGAGAGTAAGGTGCCAAATGATGGAGCCAAGAACTAGAACATGCCAGAATGCAGAGGGAACAAAAATATCCCAATTTTTCATGTTCCCAATTGCCCATCTAGCTGGCTACTATTACTGGGACAGTCAATATGTCATGGTCTGACATGTAGTCATTAAATACAGAGCAAAGATCAGAAAACTTGACTTGCACTTAAGATGGAGAGTAAACTTAAGCTTAAGTTACTAAACCCCTGGAATTGTACTGTTCTTCAGTTTACAGAGATAAGATGGGCCCAGTAGCTTTCCCAATCATGGTGAATCTATTGGCAATTGTATTTAGGCTTCCTGGGGTTTTGAGTACTCTCCAGTAACTGTGAACCCTGACTCCTGTGTCGGGGAATAGACATGTGGGAAGCTGCCCGCAATGTCCCTTCTCAGCACCCTAATGGGTTTTAGTGTTGACAGTCACGTATCCCCTCTATGTTTCCCCCTACCTTCTGCAGTTTTGAAACAACAGTGGGATATTTTGGAATGAAGCCAAAGACTGGAGAGAAGGAGGTCACCCCCAGCTATGTGTTTATGGTGTGGTTTGAGTTCTGCAGTGACTTCAAGACCATTTGGAAGCGGGAGAGTAAGAACATATCTAAAGAAAGGTAAGGCTGGGTGAGGCATGGATGCCTCCTGAGCTGCTATCCAAGGCCCACGAAGTGTGCCTGGCTCACAGTTGTTGCTCTTTTCTTTTGCATCAAGTCAACATCTAGGAAGGATTCTTGTCTCAGAGTTCCCAGAGAAATTCAGGGAAAACTTGCGGCCCTTGTGGGCAAGATACACTCACATGATCTGATAAAGCTCCATTCTCTTAACCCCTTCCAATTACTAGCTAGTAAATGAAAGGCGAGTTGTGCTAATTTGCAACAGATTGCTTCTCTGTGTATTTTCACATCAGCCCAAGCTAAATGAGGCAGCCTTGCTGTGGCAGACAGTACAGACAAATAAAAGTGAATGCTTTTCCCCATTAATATACTGCATTTGCATCAAAGGGAACTCTCCCGGCTCAGGCCACACTTCACACAGTGTTGAAGCCCCACGCTGAATTTACAGCATCACTTCTGACTCCCTGTATCCTGCTGAGGACATCAAACTGTGCCGCTCCCTTGGCCGCCCTGCAGCCTCTTGATTTTATTAGTTGGGGGGGGGGTTAAAAGAAAAAAGTCAGCTATGAACATAGGCACTGTGTGTGTGTGTGTGTGTGTGTGGTGAGAGAGAGAGAGAGAGAGAGAGAGAGAGAGAGAGAGAGAGAGAGAGAGAGAGAGAGAGAGAGACTTTAGCCCTGATTTTCAGAAAGAAAACATTTTTGTTAAGCTGCAGCATTCAAGGTTGCCATGAATAACCCATAAAGGACTGGAACTGTAAGCAGGTCTTATCTCTAACTCCTGAGGAGCAAGTATGAGACTGTTGTTGTTCAAGAGGATAGAGAAAGAAAAAGAGGGTTGTACAAAGTCAAAGTGAAAGAGACTGTCCACTGCTGAAAACACTGAGACACAAAACTCCACAATTAGTATACTTGTTCTCTAGTTTGCAAAAACTGCTATATTTGAGGGTATTTCTATATGAAGACAATGCACACTAACACACTAACAAGAGCTTTATATTGCTCTTATCAAGATGAAGATGTAGAGATTTTGATTCAATATTATTAAATCTCTAAATATTTCTCAAGGATTTTTTTTTTTAAAGAAAGAACCCAACCCCTATTTTTTTTTTCTAAATTAAGTTAAAATTCTTTTTCATCTGGGGCTGGGTGTGAACGACCATACCTGAAGTTCTAGCACGTAGAAGTCTAGAGAAGGAAATGGCTGTGAATTCAAGGCCAGCCCAGAATACAAAGTGGGTTCCAGGCAAGCCTGGGGTACAGCATGAGACCTTGCCTTAAAATTTTTTTTTCTAAAGTCTATTTATCTGCATATCATCCCAGCATTACCTCATTCAGGAACAAGAGAATTAAGACTGAGTGTAGTCAAGCAATGTGCAGAGGTCCATGTCTATAATCCCAGGCTACAGGAGGCTGAGGCAAGAGGATCGTGAGTTTTGAGGACATCCTGGGTTTGGACTGAGACTCCATCTGAAAAAGAAAGAAAGACATTTCAAATATTTAAAATCAGACAACTCATGATGCAGATAAAGTAATGCAGAGACAGATGACATTCAGCACAGCAAGGTGACCGTGAGTGACACATCACTGTATGTCACAGTGAGTAGAGAGGACTCTCCTGGTGACAACACAGAGACACAAGCATTTGAAGTATTGCCTTGGATAATTACTCCACCCGGACCATTATGGCGTAGATACATAGAATGCACAAAAAAGTCTTACGATGAGTGTGAACTACTAGGTGTTAAGAATTTAAAAATTAGCAGACATTGAGAAAGTAGCTTGTTGAACATATGGAGAAAAAAAATCCTGAAAAGTGTACCCAAGTCTGCATTCTCACCTATGGTAATGTAACCTAAATTAATCTCCATAGGATAAAGTCTTTCTGAGTCTAGAAGAGTGAAGCTCTTCTCCTTGATCTAATGCAAACTTGTGGTTCATAACCAGACCACTCCACCGCCACACCCTCACCAGGCTGCTGGGCTGCAGGCAGTTCTGAACATACATACAGACAGTCTTTGGGGATTTTCTTCTCAGATTTTGAGGGTAGTTCTTAATGAGTTGTCTCTGGAGCCCTAAAAATGGTCCAGAACAAAGAAGCAAAGGCAGAGAAGATAATTAATTGCTTATTGTTTTTAAAAACAAAAAACTGTAGAAATCTTAAACTGTATCACACCCTGCCCTGACACTCTCTATCTATGGGTTCGCTGAAGTGGCACCCGCCCAGTCATCTTTCAGAGTGACCTTTTCTCTGATTCCCAGCCTGTGCGTTCACAGCACTGCTTCCTGGGTACAGCTGGGGAATTGCTTGCTTCACACTCTGTAAACCAGCACCTCCCCAGGGTCATGACTTCCCAAAAGCCTTCACTGATCATTTAGCAGTTTCCGGGGTCTCTTCATTGCAGCTCTGCTCTGGGGAGATGGATCACCAAGGAAGGGTCAGCGTAAAACATCTCTGAACTTTAAGTTTGGGAAAGATTTTTGGAAGCAGAATGCTTAGAAAACTCTACCATTAAAGACATCTTAGCACATACATTCAACCAATTAAGTTGATTATCCAGAATTTTCCTATTATGCAGGGTTTTTTAAATTTTTTTTTCATGATAAGGAATTTAGCTTTTAGGCTCTTAAGTGGTATTATTGATTAGTGTAAAATAAGCAAACTAACTTAAGTTGACTTGTTATAATGAAATTAGAAATAATATAATTGCTTTGCTTTGACACTTATTTAATGAAAGTGTCATTATTTGATATTTATATTTTTAACTATAGTTTTCCCACAAACATATTAAATCTCTGTAACACTAAATGCAGTGAAGCAATATAACATCATTCACCAGAGTTCTTCAAAAGCATTCTAACAAACAAAATCCATAGCCAAATGAAAGGCTGATATAATGTAACTGCTGGGGGGGAAATGTGGTTTGGTATCTCATCACAAGAAATTAAGATCATGTGACTTGTAAATGTGTCTGAAGGCCAATTGAAACCCAAGAAGTTACTGGAAAAAAGTAATCAGTAATTGTGTTTTCAAAGAGAAAGACCCAAAGGTAAATGTTGTTTGTTTAAACCCCACTTCCAGATGAAATGAAAGTATTCGACTGCTTTATGCCACTTGAGGTTAATTTTAGGTAACAGAATATTTACTTCTTGTTCTGCTTAGTGCAGATTTCATGAATATGCATTAGGCTAGTACAACATTCAGACCCATGTGCCTCCATAGCAAGCTAATAATAAAGCTATAAAGCTGTAAAGCTAGAGTACTCTATAAATGTATTAAAATGTTCATTGTTGCTATGCCATTAAATGGTAAACGAAACCCTGTGGGTAAGAGGAGAGAGAGGATTTCCTGGGGACATGGGTTATCCTCATATTAGCTATGCCATTAGAAAAGCAATTTACTAGATAGTAGTATATTAATGGCTTTAAATTTTCTTCAACATTTAAGCCAGTATTAGGCAAAAGAGCATGTTCCCATGTCTAAGCACAAATCCAGAAGGTCCCCTCTTGTATCATTGTGTGGCCTCCAGTGGTGACACTAATTCCCCCAGTGAAGCCTTCTGGTTCCTTCTCCTATCCCTTCATAGTACAAACCGTGCTCAGTGGTATGAAAGGGACCTCAGGACAGAGGTCAGTTCTCAAAATGTCTCCCCATTCACTTTGCCATTAATTCGCTGTGCAACTTTAGGCCAGATGCTCACTGTGTAGGGAACCAATAAAGTGTGAGTCTTGGGATGAAGCAGGGACTAGGCGTTAACGCTTGAAATCATTATGATTCTGGATGCGACTTTTCTGGTATTCTAAAACCAGTGCAGTTTTGAGATAACGGTCGGGCCTCACTTTTGCTTGAGCTTATTAAGGATGATAGTGGGAATTGTTTCAAACCAAGCATCTGATACATGATCGGGACAAGAAGAGTTGGCACTGCCCTCCAGGCTTTGACAGACACAATATCACTCTCCCAGTTTTGTGGTTTATTGCAAAGTTCTAATATTCATCTTGAAGGGCTCATTTTATAAATCAGGGATGTACACACAGAAGTGATTTTCTGTGCTCATGTCTCTGCAGCATGATGTTTAGCAGACTTTTACAGTTCACCAAGACCGTATTTCACTCTCAGTGGCAACTTCGAATTGGTTTTACCTCTTCATATACTTTTTGCATCTGAATCTCGTAATAGTCAAACACTTCATGGGCTTTTAATACATACCTTTTCCACCTGTTAAATCCAAATATTATCCAATCACGTGCATAACAACTGCAAGAAGATATCCTAAAATTTTCTGCATTTTTTAATTGTTTAATTGTCTAAGTTAATTGTTTAATTGTTTAATTATCCATGGATCCTTGCTTCTAAAACATTTCACCAGTAAGGATCTCTTCAGACTTTTCCCCACATATGCCCACCCATGCACACAAACCACACAGTGAGCTATGAATTAGCAGAAGGTGAATATGACCCAGGGGAGCCAGGACTCCAGGAATAATGTCCATGCGGATGCTTCACCCCGAGCCAAGGCAAACTTTAAAAGTACCATTTAAAAAGCCCATAATGGGCCAGTGAGGAGTGAACAAGAAGTTTCGTAAATGTTACGGGCAAATGCAAATAAGACATTTCATTATATGCATAGCGATAGTTTACACCATGGGAGAACAGAAAGCTACTTACCCTGTTTTCTTAGCTCCAACTGAAGACCAACAGGGTTTTGTTTTGAGTATAGCCCTTGAAGCTGTTATGGTTAGTTATGCAACTACCACAGCCTTAGAGCATAACACATAGATCCAGACTGGGTTCTGTGATCCCAAAGGCTGTTCCCAGAGATCCATACTGATCGTGTTGCTGTAGGACTAAAGACTGAACAAGGTCACCCCTCCACCCACTTAAGCACCACTGACTGTAGTACAGTACTGCAAGAATCCATATATTTATATGGTAAAGTATTTCCTGGAAATACAGTTTGCCCATCACTTCTGCCTTGGCCTCCAAAATCTTCCTGCCCCAAATGGATATATTTTCTAAGGCTTAGGCCTGAATCTCATATTGCATAATCAAGAGGATACCCAGCCTTCCTCTGCAAATCACTATGTCCCAACTAGAGATCATTCCTTCTTAACTGAGGCCTGCCTCTCGCAGCTTGTCCAGTTTTCAGTCACAACAGTATCCTTGTCTTGGCACTGCCAAGTTACTGGAAATCCACTTTATTATCAGACCTCCAAGACGATTTCTCCATCCCATTCTGATCCTTTCCATTTTTACTTGCCCTGTGGTTACTAGTCTTCACCTCATATCCACAGAAGCTCCGCCTTCACCTCATATCTATGGAAGCTCTGCCCCACACTAGAAATTCATCATCCTAATTGTTCTCCTGCCACCCACGAGCTTTCTTCTTTTGCTTTGACATCTCTAAGGGTTCCATTCACATAACTTTGGACATGCTCTGTTTCCCAGTGGTGATGAAATAATGGGAGGGAATCGTAGCCATGGTTGGTCCACTCTGGGTTCTCGAAACCCTGCAAAGGAAGTTTTATTGCTATTTTAAAATAAACACAGAGAAGTAAGTGACCTGCCAGCATTGCAGTTTGTTGCTCCAGTAACCAGAAGACCGAGGAGTAAAAACCTAGAACCTACAATGTACTCACTTTACTGCCCCTTCTCTGTAGCTCCCCCTCTGCACCTACTGCAGTGATCCTGCTGTTTCTCACACCTGGACTTTCTTGCCTTCTTATTCTTCCTGGTTCTCATCTACTTCCTGTTAACCAAAACATACTTGTCCTTTAAAAACAGCTCTTTTAAAACTCTTTTGTAATTTTCCTAAGTAGAATTGCTTTTTCCCACCGATCTGTAACCAGGTTTTGTTGTTGATGATGTTATTGCTGTTGATGTTGTTAACATCTGTATTAGTCAGGATTCTTTAGAGAAACAGAACGGATAGGATACATGCATACATACATATATACATACATATATGCATACAAACAAATGGAATTTAGTAGCGTGGCTCTCAGGTTATGGCCCTACTATTCCAACAGTGTCTGTCTCTGGATGGAAAATCAAAAAGTCCAGTAATTGTTTAGCTCATGAGGCTGGACGTCTCAAACAGCCTTTATTTAACATACAGTGCAATTCTGAAGAGGTAGGTTCTAATGTCAGTGAAAAGATGACCTTTCCTGGCAAAAAATAAGTGCTTTCTTCTTCCACGTCTTTTATATAGGCTGCTACCAGAAGGTGTGGCTCAGATCTAAGGTGGATCCTACCTCAAAAGATCTGGATTTAGGGTGGGTCTTCCCACCTTACCCGATCCAGGTGAACACCACAGCCTGGGCTTTAGTTAATTCCAGTCAACTTGACAACCAAGAATACCCATCACACCTTCTTTTAGCATTTAATTCATATTACCTTAATATACTTTAATTTCTTATCTTCTTCCCAGGGTCTCTGGGATATAATCCTGTTCTCTATTGTGCCTGTGGTGGCAAAATACCTGGCACAGAGCCCAGTACATACATGGAAAAGGCTTCGTAGTACAGGCAAATGTTATTAAATGGGCATTAAAGATTCCTTGTGATTGTGGAGAAGAAAATGATCTCAGGAAAATGTAGAAATAGAGAGGACGTTGGCTTTGAGAGCATCGTTAATCTACAAAAGGCCACCTCCAGTAGACTTGAAGGGGGAACAGAAGCAAGGGGCAGATATTTGAGATCACTGGCTTCCTAATTAGGGAGACCCTTGGGATCACCAAAATGCATTGCGGAAATGGCCCATTTATTGAGTCAGGATCCAATGGGATTGGTGCCCAAAGCCTGTGGTCTTAGGAACAGTTTCCAAACTATGTTCTGTGTTTGACTAAGACTTGATAAATGTCTTGACTCTGCTTACCTTAAATATATGACATGAACATTTGGGAACATCTCCCCAGAAGTTGCTATTTAGCTAAGTTTGGAAATGACAAGACTTAGGTTATCTTGAAGCTCTCCTCAAACCCTGATTTTCTGAAATCTGTGGGGAAAAAAAAACCTACATGTTGACAGAACAGATGAATTCTGTTCCTTGAAAAAGGAGGGAGTGAGGGTATGTGAAGGGGTCACATTGCAAAGGTGTGTGGTTAACATACGTTATAGAATTGCATAGCCCTGGGATCAGGCTGATTAAATACTGCCTTCTCTATTTGTTCAACACACCCTACGTTTTCATGTATTTCCATATTCTCATTTAAGGTTGAGTACATAAACATATGCTTTAAAACTATCTATTATGACAGTGACTGAAACACATGCTTAAATACCCACTATGTCTCAGGTGACACACACACAGGAATAGGACTGTTCTAAACATTTAATGTAGTGATTTCAGACCACTTCCTCCATGAAGTTCTGTCTTTCCTGAAAAATTCTGAAGATTTCACTATGCTATCAACTTGAGCACTTTATGATTTATTTTTCATTCATTTTGGTACTAATAACTCTATTTCTTAAATCGGTTGTATGCCCAAGAATTTAAATGCAAAGTCTGTATGATTTTTATTTTCTCTGTAGCACCTCCTATTTCCTCATATACAGCAGATGCTCAATTAATGCTGAACACACACACACACAGTTGCTATGTTTATTTGGCCATGCCAAAACTGATTATAAAATTTTCTGTCTATGGCTGGTAAGTGAGACGTCTTAGTTTATTTTCATTTTCAAATAAGTCCCATGTACATCATTTATTTGTGTCCAAAGATACACAATCTTAGTAAATGTGTCCAAAGGAACAAACATGACCAGAACAAGAAAGATCCAACTACTGGAGCCAAATAATCCCCAACTCTGTCCTTTGAGTGCATCACTTTCAATTTGTTAAAAAAAAAAAAAGTAAGAAAAAATAAAAGAAGGCTGTGAAAATCCTCTGGATCCATTGCTGTTCCAAATCTCAAACTCCTTTGGTGCTCAAAGCAAGACCTTAGAGAGTGTGTGTCTCACTCGGTTTCTCTAGCTTGGCAGAGACTGATGGAAATGCAAAGTAAGTCTTCACTCAGCCAGAATGTTTCTAAAGCACTTCTGCGTGGGACTCCTGACAGCTCCTACCATGGGCAGATATTTAATAGGGGGCTCTCTGCTCTAAACAATCTCTCTCTCTCTCTCTCTCTCTCTCTCTCTCTATATATATATATATATATATATAATTATTATATATAATGATTATATATGTATTTTTTTCAGCTACTGCACAAACAATCTGTGTCACTTCTAGTCTTTGGTGAGACTCAGTAGGTGGTAGGGGTTTCAAAACCGAAAGGTGGGGTCATCAGTATCTGCAAGCACATGCCTGTCTTCAGTATCAGAGTCAGGATTGTCTTCCAGAGGCTGCCTGTCCCTCTCCATGTCTTGACACAGCATCCTTCATTTCCAAGCCGCCTCCCAGTGCCTCTCCCAGGAGAGGAAATACAGTGCTGGTGCCTTTCACTCTGCACCTCATCCCTGGGTTGACTAGGGTGTTATGTCTACCAAGTGCAGAGTGATTGGCTTTAACTGATCATGCATTCCAGGGCACGTCTAGCCCCACACCACTTCCACTCCCTTGTGGCCTGGACAAGAAGCTCTGCCAACGGAAGCAGCCTTTGTTCTGCAATTAATCACTCCAAGTCAAAGTGTGTTTGGGTACTATAAGTGATAACCCTCAAGAGCTACGAAGTGGCTGATTTGTGTAGCTGTTGAAATCCAGGCTGTGTGAGGACATCTTGGGTTGTAAGTAGATATCTTACTTGGACACAGAATAGGGGAAATGTCACATTTCAGGAAGTAAAAATCATAGGTTAATTCATCATGGAATAACTTTTAAGGGAGAAATCCTGAAATGGAAGCAGTCAGGTCATCTAAGCTGAGGGTCTCTGTTGTGTTCTTGCCTTGTGAAGGGTAATGAAATGAACCTGGGGCCATGAGTGCAGAGGGAGAAGGATAGTGGTAAGGGGAGGATCAGACTCCAAGAAAAAAATGGAGCTAAAAGTGTGTGTGTGTCTAAGTATGGCCCCACTGACTGCCTGTGACAAATGGGTGGGACTCGTGCTTTGTTTCATATTCTCCTCCATGGCTTTTCCAGTTTACCTTCTTTCCCTTTGTCAGGAACACAAAACCTAGTCAGACATGTGCTCATCTGCTGCCTCAGTAAAGAAGTTGCCTTTTCCACTGAGGAGTAATGCATTGCATCTTGTGTTTCTTTATGACAGTGCAGAGTGACTTTCATAACTATTAATCATGTGCCATGTGTGGTTCTACCATTAAGAACTCAGAAATGCCTAGTGAGTGAATTCTGTCAAGAAAGATAAAATGGTAACTGTTCCCACAGCCCTCATAGGTCTCAGGGAGTTGTGGAAGGTCACTTATTTAGAACTGTGCCTAGACACTAGCTCAGTTTCCTCCAACCATGAAAAAACAACTTGATTCAGCAAACTGGAGAGAGTACTTTGTGGATACCAGAGAGATGTCCTAAGATTTGAACCAATGCCACAAGGCCGAGCGGACAGAGCTGTCTAACATCTAGCCTAGTGGAAGATGGATGCAAGTCCAAGAGGGACATCTATAACATCCTCAAAGCCCACTGAAACATTGCATCTTTCTTGACATAATGACAATTCCATCTCTGCTTCAGAGAATCCTAAAGAAGATAATATTAAAATGCTGTCACTGGTCTATGTCTAATGTGTCACCATGTCATTCAATGCCTATATTCTAACTCATTACCCAGGTGGCTCCAGTGTGAAACCAAGGTTGTGAGTATTTCCCTAGGCAGGAGCATCAGACACACATCCTTTCTTGTATGTATGCTTTTCCTCAGGACACACTGGCAGCTATTTCAGTTTGCTAGAGCCTGCAGTGACTCCCAAGGGAGCATATGTATTACAGAAAGGAAGACGAAAGGATAGGAGGATTTCCAGACATTTTGCTAAAGCATTTATGTGATGAAGTTACAACTTTTTCTTTCTCAAACATACTCACATTGGAATGCTTTCCCCTGTATCTAAAATTACATTTGGAGGTCTCAGCATAGAACTCTTAACACGAAATCTAGGTTCCTTTAACTACCAGCAATCATGAGCAACTATGTGTGATATTCTTTTTTTTTTTTTTTGGTTTTTCGAGACAGGGTTTCTCTGTGTAGCCCTGGCTGATCCTGGAACTCACTCTGTAGACCAGGCTGGCCTCGAACTCAGAAATCCACCTGCCTCTGCCTCCCGAGTGCTGGGATTAAAGGCGTGCGCCACCACGCCCGGCTTATGTGTGATATTCTAAAGTAAATGTTTAGGCCAGAAACAAAAAATAGGACCCACATCTCAGCCAGAATCAAAAACAATTTCCTAAATAATTGAATTGGGGAGGAGGTAGAACATCTGTATGTCTAGGAATTGTCTAGCTAGCCTATTTCCACTAAAATGCAAAAAGGAAAAAAAAAATGTCTTTACTTCCTGGATGAGATAGAAAACTCCTGATAGAAAACCTGTAAAGTTACATAACTCTTCTAACATCACTCCTTATGGATAAATACTATGTATACCTTCAGGGATTCTGGCATGCATACCTAAGTTGGCATGTATAAATACTTAGCACATGTTAGGCGGCCTGCAGTACCTTTTCTCTTACACATTATTCATGAGGCTAATCAGTAGCTAGAACTGGACTTCCAAATGTTTGGATTTTTCCCCCAAAAGTCAATGCAGAAAGTAAGTCTATTTTATTTTATTATTATTATTTTTTTTTATTTTGGTTTTTCGAGACAGGGTTTCTCTGTATAGCCCTGGCTGTCCTGGAACTCACTTTGTAGACCAGGCTGGCCTCGAACTCTGAAATCCACCTGCCCCTGCCTCCCAAGTGCTGGGATTAAAGACATGCGGCACCACGCCCGGCAGAAAGTAAGTCTATTAATAAGTCTTTACTACACTTCTAAATTGATGAAAATAGAAAGACATTCAGCCCCTCAGATATGTGCTAGAACTGACTTGTGCAGACACAGGATAGATACTGGAATACGGAGGGTCCCAGGTACACAGAAGGCCTGTTGATCTCCTCTCATGGTTCTAGTGGCTGAAGAGAAATAAGACACCAAGCTCTGAGATGAAGAGCCTTAAGTACCTTGAGAGAGTCACGAAGTGATTTTTCCATTGAGAAAAGAGAAATTCCTCCTGGCTGGGAGAGATGAAGGAAGAGTTCATGACTTTTGCACTTAAGCAAGTAGTACGAGAATGGAAGGCATTTGGACACATGGGAATGAGCTAGATAAGAATGGTGCCTGACCTGGCTGGCCAACTGATGGAGATAACCATGTGTCATCCTTTCTTTAGTTTCCACATCCACAATGATATTTAGTTGTACTGTCGTACCCACTATTAACAGATGAGGAAGCAGTGGCCAGAGGAGTTAAGTGACTTATCCAGGAACATTGATCTAAACTGAATTAGCACAATGTTCTTATGGAAATGAGTTTAGATCTAAAACAGTAACTGCAGATAAAATTTAGAACAGAGTGAGATTAGGCTGCCATGATAAAGACTTTGAATCACATATTATAGTTCAAAGATTGGTAAATGAGAGCCTATGAACCAAATCTGGTTTACTCCCAGCACTTGTGAATAAAGAGGATTATTAGAACATAGTGCTGCCTGGCCCCCTTCTGCCCTGTGTGTGTTATTATTGTACTACAGTAAGAGCATCTACAACACAACCTACAACCCCAAAGACAGAACTATTTACTCTCTGGCGCTTGGTCAGAAGTATTTTCTGACCAATGCTCTCACTGACTTGGGATCATTTGAAAGTGTTGGAGAAAGGAAGCCACATTCTTAGAGTCATGCATTACTAACTGGGGCCATCTTAATCTGTAGCGTGGATTGAAAGGAGCTAGGTTATTTTAACACTGCTTCAGCGGTCTGGGCTCTCATCCCTTCTCATCCTGTCTCCCACGCAGCCTTTTTTTAAGTCTCCTTGCCAAAACTCTAAGATTTTCAGAGACTAGATGGTGGAAAAGGTGGGTGAAGTGAGCTAAGTGCTAGGAAACCAAACAGTACAAGGACGTTGGCAGAGAGCACTGGTCTGTGCCGAGGATGTGACAGCAGTGCTGAGACATGCCACAGACGGAGTTGGTCCTACCGTACCTGATGAGTCTCCCACTTTGGAAAGCTCCACTCTGGTGTGATAGGGAAGTAGTTAAAAATGGCCATAACGCCAGTAATGTATATAAACCTTAAAAGCAGTTTCCACAGAATCTACTCTGCCCACTAAGTATTCACTTATGTAACTGGCCCCTGGTAGAGTGTCACGGAGGGGACAGCATTGTGGGTTAGTTCTGACTCCCTCGTGATGTCTTAACCTACATAACCACTTCCCTGGCTTCAATTATGGATATCCAGATGACCCCAAGAGGCCAAGATGGTCAAGGGCCACCGAGAGACTCAGGAAGTGAGAGGGTGGTGCTAAGCTGAAGCCAGGTGGAAGGCCATCTCTGAAAGCAGGAACCAGACCTGACAGGTAGAAGAAAGGAATAATGAAAAATTAGCCTAAAATGTTCCCTTCAAGTTGGGGACCCTGGGATAAATGGTTCTTGTTCTTTGAACAGAATCCTAGCTAAAAAACAAACAAACAAACAAACAAAAAAACTCCTGAAAAACAACGAAGCAAGCAAACAAAAAAATCCACAAGCTGAGGGTTCATTCTCGTCTCCATCATCTTAAGTTGGAAAACTTCTAATGGTCATTCTCCATTAAGTGCAGTCTGACCTGGATTTGATCCACTTAATACATTCTGTTCTTGGCTGGATAGAGCCACAGCTGTTGCCTCCAATGGGAAGCTTTAGTAGGCAATGTGGTGTAGACACTCAGACCTATCACAATTGTCTATGGGCAATTTTGCAAATAGATTTCTTCATGGGCTCTGTAAAATATTAATCCTCTTTGTTTCATTTTTATTAACTTTTCTGATGCACCACTCAACATGTTGAAATGTGGATATATTCTACATGTGGCCAGGAAGACTGGATTGGTGAACCTGTGTTCTAAACAGTTGTGTCAAGCCCTCTCAGTGTCAAGCCACCTAGTCATTTGTAGATGATAACAAGTACACGATTATTATGAAGGGACAGATATTTTTTTTATTTGAAATTCTGAAGGAAAAAATGCTAGATTTTAAATGTCTATGAATTAGTCAATCTTTTAACGTATTAATGTGTTTTAGAATTTTGGAGAAATATTAAAAGTAAAAACCCATGCTCTCATCACCTAGAACAGTAGTTCTCAATGTGTGGGTTGCAATCCCTTTAGGGTTGAATGACCTTTTCACAAGGGTTGTTCTCCTAAGACCATCAGAAAACACAGACATGTATATATTATGATTCATAACACTAGCAAAATTACAGTAATGAGGTAGCAACAAAAAAATTTTATGGTTGAGGATCACCACAACATGAGGAACTGTATTAAAAAGTCACAGCGTAAGGAAGGTTGAAAGCCACCAGGCGTGGGGGCACACGCCTTTAATCCCAGCACTTGGGAGGCAGAGGCAGGCGGATTTCTGAGTTTGAGGCCAGCCTGGTCTACAAAATGAGTTCCAAAAAAAGGGAGGTTGAACTAGAATTACACATTCTCCAAGAGTTTGAAAAAAATAACCACTATTAGTGTTATACATATAAAATGGAATTTTATTTAATATATTACTCAGCCCCATTTTATCTCCTGTTTTTTGTAGCAATCAGCTCTCTCAATAATTTCATAACTTTCCAGTCTCCTTTTGATACTGTTATGTGTGCTGAATCTATTAATGACATTATAATTCTTTTCATGCACCTATGGACCATTTGTATGTCATTTTTGAAGAAATGTTTGCTAGAGTCTTTGCACATTGTATGGAGAGAATATTTCTTTTTTTTAAAGAAAATAACATCTTTATTTGTTTGTTAGTCTGCCTGTCTGTCTGACTGTTTTTAGATGAACTATCTCATTACCAGCTGTCCTGGTCCTCTGGCTCTTAAAATCTTTCTGCCCCTCCTCTGCCTCATGAGCTTTAAGTAGAGAGATTGTTGTGTAAATATATGTATTTATATTAAATTAAATATATTAGTTAATGCATTTATTAATTGTAGTCATCATAATTTATCTTATTTGAGTTATAAGTATATATATATATATATGTATGTATTCTGGACAAAAGCTCCATATCAGATATCTTATGATTTACAGTTTTTCTTTCCATTTTTTTAGGTTGTCTTTTCACTTCGTTGCAGTGAATTTATGAATTTGATACTTATAGTATTCATATGCTTTCTCAAAGTTTTAATTTTCTGAAACTGTCCCAGCATTCTCTCCTGTGTAGATAATAGGCCCAAGCACACTGAACAGAGCCCTATGCACACAGAATTCTTTTCACCCCAAAGTTCTGTGTTGTTTTTCACAAAAGCACAGCCTCCCCTTGGTCCTCTCCATGGGCTCACCAGTGAAAACTGAGCTGTGGCTGAGCAGAGAAGCATGATAAGCCAGAGGTAGAATGTAATAGCAGAAAGCTAGGGAAAACCTCAGGCTACCGTTCCAATTCAGATAATGTCACTCTGGGCAACAACGGACCACAAAAAAAAAAGGATATAAAGGAGGAAATGGTATGTTAATATTTACAAGGTGCCTTTTCTTTGATTTGTTATGTTCAGACATGCCAATCTTTACCAGTGAGTTACAATTACATGCAGGATTCCACATGATACCGTGCCCTACAGGTTTATGTTTTAGCTGTTGTGGGCTTTTCCACTGGGGTTTGCAGCTATTCAGTGGATAAGTGTCACTGTGACAGGATTAGCTAACAGCACGTTCCTCAGAATATGTCCCCATGGTTATGTGTTCAGAATCCTGAGCACTAAGCTTTGCATTAGGATTCCTGTCTAACTCAGCCCCTTCCCTTTTCTTCTTCTTCTCTTCCTGTCCTTTCATCCCCCAACCCCTTTCTGTTTCAGATTGAAAATGGCTCAGGCATCCGTCAGCAAACTGACATCAGAGAAGAAAGTGGAGACAAAGAAAATCAATCCCACCGCTAGTCTGGTAAGCCACAATTTTTTCACTGTAACCTCTATATTTTTCATTATAGCTGGGGTACACTCCCAAGAGTCTGTGAATTTAAAGGACAAAATGCAGGGAGGAAATGGGGGTATTTCTATCCTTCCTCTCATTCTTATATCATGTGGTTTAAAAACAAAATGAGACATGAAGGAGCAAAACATGGTCCCATGTGTTTCCACTGCAAACTCAACAGAGGTCACATATGATAAAGCAGACTGTGCCGCTTGTCATAAGCATCTCCATGTCTCTCCCTCTTATCTCCACGGACCTTTCTCCTGAAAGGTTCCTGAGTAGTCACCATCATTCATCCCATTAAAGAAAGAGGCAGGATGTCCCCAAGGAGTTGTTAAGAGAGAAGAGATGCAAAAATGCACAGTCTGCGTAATGTCACCTGGCAAACAGATGACAAAAATGCTGACCAGATGGAGGTGGGGAATCTCCGCACCTTTCCTCCCTACACTGGAAATGCGCCAGCCTCCTTAGGTCTTTTTAAGTTTGAAAAGGTTGCTATCCCCCGGGTCCAGTGTTAAAGTAGAGATCACAGTGATTCTCCATACACTGTCTTAGTTACCTTTCCTGTTGATGTGATAAAATACCCTGGAAAAAGCAATTTATAGGGGAAAAGGGTTTATTTTGGCTCACAGTTTGAAGATGCATTATGTCATAGTGGTGAAGTCACAGAAGCAGGATCATGGGGCATCTGGTCACATGGCACCAACATTCAAGAAGAAGAATGCAGTGAATGCTGGTGCTCAGCTCACTGTCTCCCTCTTATACAGTCCATGAGCCTGCCACAGGGAATGGTGCCGCCCATGGTGGACAGGTCTTCCTACCACAGTTATCCTAACAAGATAATCTGTCACAGGTATGAGCAGAGGTTAAGTAACCCCTCACAGATCTGCGAGGAGGTTTGTCTCCCATGTGATTCCAGATTTGTCCAGTTGAAAATTAACATTAGACATCATATAAACAGTAGCCAGAATTGATACATCATTAGGAACCTGGTATTATTGGGAAGGAGGCAGCCGAGATTTAAATCCCAGCATTGTCCTAGGACCTTAGTAAAGCTACTTTGCTTCACTCTCTTCAAGGAAAACTGGCCAATGACGAGACCATGCTTAATTCAGGTTTATTTTGAGGAAAGCTGGGAAAGGCAGACACAGTACCAATTACATACAAGAAGTTCAGTACATGTCAGCTCCTGTTCTTGCTCCCATGAATGAATTCCAGCAGTCTGGGCCCTGTAATGAGGAACTGCAGTAGGGAGCCAGTGGGAATATCTTTCTCCACACCGTGTGGTAGGTTGATAGAATCAGGTAACTGGGGATTCCACAGGCAAACACAGTAGAAATAGTTGAATTTCTATGGTATTTAGTACAGTTATACTCACATTTCCGATGAGAACTTAAGTTATCAAATATAACGGATCTACTTTTTTCCTTAAACAACAGAAAGAAAGACTGCGTCAGAAGGAAGCCAGCGTGGCCACCAACTAAGATGAAAACAGAAGGAAGTTACAATATGAAAGGCAGCACCTCACTGCTCCTGCAGACACACGGGCCACTGGGAGTTCCTGAAAGACCAGTTAGGGACATTCGCTCATCTCCTTCTGAGGCCATCTGCAGAAAGTCCCCTGTGCCTTCTTTGGGAAGTCTCTTGTCAATCCACAAGAACAATGCAAAGCTATGTTTGCGAACACTACAGGAATCTGTCATTGTTTCTTGCAGAAGTCTGAAGTCCACCCAATAATAAGATCAGAAGATAGTTCATTCTTTTCACATTTTATTTAAAGTGGAAATTCTAAGCCATCCAGTATATACCTTTGTCATGTCAAATTTATGCAAAATTGCCCATAGACATGGTGATCCCCAAGAGAACTCAAGTCTTATTCCTCACACACTACAGTTTGTATTGATCTTAATTTTTATCCTGTTATACTGAGATCCTATTGAATTTTCACCAAAAATATTGAAACTTACCAGAATTGATTTTGAAAAGGTTTAATACTGTGTATCTCCCAGACTAGAGAAATGATTTTTGAGGAGAAGAATGATGGTGGTGGTGGTGGTGGTGGTGGTGATGGTGATGATAATGATGATGATATAATGAAAGGGACAGGATTGAAATTCCACATGGGTGGAAAGAGAATAATAACCATAAACCTTAATCTGGAGAAGAAGTTTTGATGCTGGAAGTGAACATCAGCTATTGAGATAGGCCCGCTCAGTTAATATGGCTTCCTGGCCAGTAGGCATTCTGTACCAACTTCTAATAGAAATGAGGTAAGGACAGACTTAGATCAAGAGGACCCATTTGGGTGAGGGACCATGCGGTTTCTAATCCAGTGTGGACAGCAAATGAATGCTATGCAGGCATGCAGATGAGGTCTGTACTATATATACTCTACAATTTGTATCCTGTCTCTCCCACCACCCCGGCAGTGTTCAGACAGGAGAGAAAATGCCACTGTCCCCTTTTACCATGACCTTGACACACGGGCACATGAAGGAAGGTAGCCAGGGGGCATTTGCTGTCCAAAACAATGTTATGAGCAGAAGAGATTTTTACAGTAAAATGAAAGCAGAATGCTTATGTTGATATTAACCTGCGAATGGACACCAGGTGGTGTCTTCTAACTCTGGTCCTTACATCACAGAGAAAAACCACCTTGCCTATTTTCCCTTCATTATGTGAACTTCCCTGGTGAGAGAAGAAGGAGAACTGGGCATGAACTGAGGATTGTATTGAAGACTGTGGTTTTTAAGCCTCGCTGTAAAGAAAGGCCATGGTTTCGTGTTGGTGGAGACAGTCTAGAGTTGCTCAGAATCTTGTAGGTTTTTCTGATCTCGTTACCTCTGGCTGCCATGTGGGGCCCACCTCTTGCCTCAGCAACTTTCCGGGACCTTTGAACTTGCCAGATACCTTAAGTGTCTTCCCAGAATCTACCCACCTGTCATAAGCCCCTCACCCCACCCACCACTCAGGGACACTCTGCTAATAGACACAAGCTAAGGAAAGCAGCACCGTAGCCTGACATAGTGCAGACCTTGTAAAGCAAGAGTAGCTGGCATCTCTTCAGTCACTGATGCCATTTTCATACAGGTGCTAGCTGTCTTTCTGTGGATCAAAGGAAAGTTATTGTCACATGGTTTGTTTTCCTCAAAATGAAGGGATAGGACAAAAGAGACAATCAAATATGGAACT
Organism: Mus caroli; assembly: GCF_978045245.1. Lineage (NCBI taxonomy): Eukaryota > Metazoa > Chordata > Mammalia > Rodentia > Muridae > Mus > Mus caroli. Next base: position 66,808,589 of record NW_028227257.1, on the reverse strand, counting down.
TAGCATAGCTAGAATGGCATGGTGTCACTATTCTTTTCCTGTGGCTTTTTATTGTTGTTTCTCATCATTCTCTCTGAGAGGAAGAGCAAGAGACTTAACCAGCAGGGCAAATTCCACTTGCAGACATCCTTTACTCTGTGGTGCCCTTGTTAGTACTGAAGTGCAAAAAAGAAATGCAGTTTTGTGTTTGGAACAGGAAGCGTCTCAGCATTCTGTGAGATCTGCATGGATCCTGTGGGTGGGGTCAGCAGGGACAGAGGGTTTTCCATGGTATTGATGCTACCTCAGGTCTCTAAGATGCACATGAGTCAGCGCAGGTGGCACTGTCTCTCCCTTGGTCCTTCAGGACCATAGCAGATTCTGCAGGCTGTCAGGAAGTAGACCATACTGTTGTGTGTTGGGATTTGGGGGGGGGGGCTCTTTGTTGGGTTAAGGATCCTGCAGAGATGGCTCGAGAGTTAGGAGTACAAAGCCTTCCTGTAGATGGCCAGAGTTTGGATTGGATTCTAGTGCTCGTGCTGAGTGGCACACACTCAAACATTACTCTCTCTTGGGAGTCTGACATCCTCCACTGTCCTCCATGGGCACCTGCACTCACATGCACAGACGCAAACACAGTCGTCATACATGCCACCACACAAAGACATACACATATGCACATAATTAAAAACTAAAAATGAATCATAAAAAACAAATGGGTGCATGATATAGTAAGATAAATGAGGGGAAAAAACCTAAAAATATGCTTTTGTCCCAAATACCTCATTTTACAAGGTAGTTTAAATTGTGTTAAAAATCACTAGCAAGAAGTATCTATTTTCTTTGATTTTTTATTTTCATTTTCCTTTGCCTGTATTTATCAAAGAAAAAGACCAAAAGATGAAGGTAAAACCTCTGTTTCTATAGATTTATTAATATACATGTTTAATTATTGAATCACAAAATGGGGACATATTATCAAATCCAAAGTGGTACCAGTGCTAAATAAGCATTATGAAATTGAATGGTTGTGATGGCTGGTGGGTGGGGGCAAAGAACCTACCATCTCTGCCTGAGGCATCAGTTTATACCAGACCATTTTTACTATGGATTTTCAAGAGTTAAGGATTGTCTTGGGAAACGTAGTCTAGAAAAAGCCACGCAGAGAATAACGTGATGTTCTAGAGTTGTATGTATTTGGGTTCTTCCTATGAGATCTCCTAAGGGGACATTATAAGTTAGCAGAATATCAGAAGACCGTGAATATGGCAATTCATAGTTGAGCTGTGTTGGCTTGAGGGATGCTGCTGCTAAGTAGGGTGGACTGGGCAAAGCAATGAACTTTCAGGCATTCCAGCTACTTCATCTGCATATGGAAATCCTCAATGTAGGTGAGTCAGGTCTGTTCCCCAACTGAAAGGGCTGTAAAAGAATGGATTAATGTTTAGCTCTCACAAAGAGAGATAACCTTGGATACACCTTCATCTTCTAGCTATATAAAGAAACAATCCAGCTGCTTAGAAGCTGTGACTAATCCAGAATTGACTTTTTAAAAAAGCCCCTCTAAAAACTCAACTCAGCATCTCTCCCCCTATGGACTTAACCCAAGTGTTTTTAATGCCAGTGGCAGTTGGATCCAGGCACAACCAGACTTAGTTGCACAACTGTATGTGGACAAGAGACACATTTTGTGTCACTCCTGCTTTCCTGTCAGCTGTTGACACCTTGGTAGGAGCTCTCATTATTACATTCTCCATTCTACATTTCCCTCTTCAAGGATGGGCAATCTACCAAACTCCCTCAAGATAACCCTTTGCCAGGAAGTGGTGAATCTAAAAGCTGAAGCACGTTTCATATGAAGCCAGCTCAGTGGCCTTGTTTGTTTCAAGACAATGCCTTATATCACATTGGAGGAGTTTGAATACTTAACAGGTTCCTTGTCAACACGGAGACATTAACATGGTAGCTCACTGACTGGGTCTCTTCAGCTGCCATCAGGTTTCTACCAGAAGAACAAACAAACAAACAAACAAAAAAGCCAACGAAGCCATGTGCTGTCCTTAGGCAGAACGTACTTGTCTCCACTCCCCACTCCATCTCAGCCCAACTCCAAACACCCTAGGACTGACCAACTCCATTGAGGCCCTGTTATTTCTCTGCTTTTCTCTTTCCTGGCGCCCGTAGCCCGCAGGAACCCTACACTTTATCCCATATTTTTGCTGTCAAATTCTTAGTCTAGAGGAGACTGAGCTAAGTTCAGCTTGTTTGTTTGTTTGCTTGCTTGCCCTTAAAGAACAGATCAAGCCTACAATACTCCATACACTATACTTCATACTACAAGTTCAATCTGTCCTCAGATAATTGTCTGACTTATTTTAGTCTTAAGTATAGAGGGAATCCCCTGAAGGCTGATCTAACTGCTTCTGTGGTTCCACGATATTTTTCATGGTTCGTGAGAAACGTGATATCACTGGGCTGCCAAAGCACAAATGAGTCAGTATTCTTGGGCAGAAGTGAACATCCCAAGGATTCGACAGAGAATAAACAGGCTCTAGCACATTAAGGATGTGACCTAGGTGGAGTGTTACCTTAAAAATGGCTTGTGGTCTCCACCTCTAAAGCTATAAAAGTGTCTTAGAGAGAATACTCATCTAGTAAATAGTGTGAGTTTCCAATGTATTATCTTATATCAAGTAAGGAATCAAGTATATATCAGCAGAGGCTTACCAAAGCCACACCTGCTCTCCTCCACTATTCTCTTCCAGAGTTTTCTTCAACTTCCATCTTATAAAGCAAGGTATTTAAATTGTTCATCTCAGTTGACTTTCCCAGTCCATACTTCTAAAACAAAACACCAGCCCCATAGACCACTGAGCACCCAGGGAGGTTTCTCTGCCTAGCCATAGCATCATTAATAGATGTCCAAAACTGAGCAATTCTGGGAATCAATGCAGTGGGTTTTAAGGTAGTTAAATCTATGGTATATTAAAAGGAGCAGTTATCATATACTACTGCATTTCCACCTAAGGGCCAAAAGGCATTTAGTATACATTGTAGGTATGTTTTGTGAACATACCTTTTTGCTCTTTAAAAAAAAAAAAAGACATACTCATTTTTTTATTTTATGTGTATGACTGTTTACCTACGTGTATATATGTGCACCACCTGTGTGCCTGGTGTCTGTAGAAGCCAGCAGGAGGCTGTAAGATCTCCTGGGCCTGGCGTTCCAAACAGTTGTGAGCTACCGTGTGAGTGCTAGGAACAAACCTGGATCCTCTGCAAGAGCAACGAATACTGCTAACCCCTGAACCATTTCTCCAGCCCCCTTTTCCTATCATCCATCTCAAGATAGAACCTAAGTATTTCAAATCTGACCAGCAGTCTCTGGGGTTCTGCACAGATTTTGAAGGTATTCACTACTCTTGGAAACAAACCCATGAGTGAAGAAGAAACTCTTAAAACGGTTCTGTCTGCACTGACTCAAAGAGGATTTGTGGGAAAGGAAACTAAAGGCATGGGTTTCGTCCAAAAATCATGAATTTTTCTAATTCTACTATTTTACAACTTGCTGAGACACAAATACTGTGCCCCTCCTGTCCTACTGACCACTGGGTATGTAATCTTTGAGGGATATGTGCTTTTAGGAAAAAGGATTTCCCTTTAAGGGAGCAATCTAAGATATTCTCTGAAAGGCAGAAAGTTTACAAATTAGACACTGGGTATTTTTTAAGAACCTTTAGTGGAAGCATGTCATCAATTCATCACAGGCCTTTCCTGTCTTTGAATTAGAATCCAGACTAGTGTGGGAAGCAGTCTCCCTGGACTTTGATTGAGGGATCATGTTTTGGCCTGGAAAATAAGCATTGGCCTGCATGTTTAGAAGCTCCCTGAAATCAGTTAGCATCCTAATACGAGTCAGATGCTGCAGAAATGTAAGGCACTTCAAGTCACTTACGGGTTGGCTTGGTTTGGTTTTTCTTAGCACCACCTGGGATCACAGAGGCTCCTAAGATACATGAGACCTTTGCAGTGTTTCCTGTCCACCTTCTGAGACAGAGGGAAGCCAGGAAACAAGGGAGAAAAAAAAAGAGTGAACAAATTCAGTGCAATGTTTTATACAACTTGGTACCATGATAGTACCAGGGACAGGTTATAATAGAAATTTAAGCAATTTGTATTACGAACATAAGAGTGTCCACATGTTGTTATAACTCTGTCCTGCAAGAGCAGGTATTCCAATGACACTGGCCTGTGCTTAGCTGAGTAACTTCCAGCTTCAGATTCTGTTACAAGTGTCACTTGTCAAAGGACCTTACTGTTCTTCTAAGCATCCCAGCACCTGGTGTGATCTAGCTTTCCTCCATCCGTACTTTGTCTTCAGCTTCCCCTTCCCTCACATATCACAGCCCTTCTCTCCCAAAGGGACCTTTGCAGCTTCTATTGGACCCAGATACCCTTTACCTCTGCAGCATAGACACCAAATGTCCCATAGTCCTCTCACACCCTGTGTTCCAGCCTTCAGTGTTTGGACAGAGCACCACTGTCACCAAGGAGCCTGTGTGAGACACACTGCTGAGACTGCCTCTTGTTAATGTCACCATCACCTCATCACTCAGGCAAAGAGGGGAAAATCCATAAAAGAGGTGGAAAATGCATTTAGTTTTTTCATTTTGTTCTACTTTATTAAAAAGGTTGGGTGTTCTAGTTCTTGGTTTCTCATAGATTTTTAAACTATCTAATTAGAGAACACTTTTGATCCATCACAGCAGGTCACAAGCCATGACAAGGCTCAATCTAGGACTCTCAACTTCCTGCGCTGCTGGACACATTGACCTTGGTGCAAACATTTTGAATTGTAAGACTTCTTATTGCTACTCAATTCTTGCTACTGCTCATGATTCAAATGTCTACCACAATCTGAATTGGGATGTTGACATTTTGTGGTTATTTTCAGATTAATAGTAACTGTTATGCTCTCAAAAGCACTCATAGAAAGTGTAAGCATGTGTAAGCATGTCCTGAATAGCTTACTATTCTGTCATAGTATAAAACACAGCCTTTCTGTCTAAATATTAGGCCAATCTGTAGGTGGAAAATTAACCAATAAAATAAAGACAGCTTTGGAAAGGAGAAGGCACTTTAAAGACATGAAACCTCTTATTACATGCTCTTGTATGTTTTTAAGCATAATAAGCTAACTGGATTTGGGTATATGCCCTTTAAGTTAAAAATAATATGTATTTCTAATATGCATATTTAATTTTGTCAACACTGAGAAATGTTCATGTGTTGAATTTGTAAATGTAATTTGCAAACAAATGAACTATTTATTTTTAAAAAGAAAAGGTGGAGGAACCAATATCAACTTGTACATAATGAAAATATGCGTGTACATATATTTTTCCTTCTTGACACTACTTGATCGTTATATCAAGTGTATTTTTGTACATAATATATATTGGTTAGAAAAAATTAGATTGTCTATTGAAAGAAATTCTCTCTCTGCAGTAGATTATATTTATCCTAATCTATTGATATTCTGTTGATTTGTTTTAAGAGATAGAACTCTATTTTTTTTAACTTCCAGAGAATTGCATTCATGGCTTCCACTTGTAAATATGCTAAGGGTATTTTAATAAATCTTGGTTTCATGTCCATCTGGTGTGTGGTGGAGATTTTTGTTTCAGTGGCCACTTGCTGCAGTCCTCTTTCACTTGCATTGCTGCTGGTTTCAGCAATTCTACTGAGCTTCAAAGGCGAGGTCTCAGTGATTCCACCATTTAGTTCCTTCCTTTCTCTCCATCCATCTAATCAGCATCCCCATACACCTGATCAACAACGGGAAATCTAGCTAAGTATTCAAGACTAACAACAAATGGAAATCCAAGCAGGCCTTATCAAAAACAGTGACACTAAGCCAAAAGTTTCTCAAGGAGGGGTCACATAGGGATTGGTGACTTCAAGTTACAGGTGGAAAATTATATACTAGGGAGATGTAATAGAATTTACATGTTTTCTGGCATATAAATTACATGTATTCAGGCACCAAGCAGAGGTACAAGTTTTGTTTTGTTTTCAGGCAGTAATACAAAGTATAGCAATACTTTATAAACAACATAAAAGCCCATGGATTAAAGTAATTTTAAAAAGCACTTCTGCTGAAATTGCAATTGTTTTTTATCATCTCATTTGTTCATTGTTACATCAATGCACAGAGATTAAGATACTTCATGCCTAGAGCATCTTCCAAATAATGGAGTCACTGAGCTGTGGAATTCTTGGGACACTAGAGAAAAAGAAAATCTCTTCATCTCTAGAAAAACCAATGAGGTACAACTGACTCACAGAAAACTACATCCAGAATATGAAATATATCAGGACTGAGACTTGATCTCTTGGCAATGTCACAAAAGCCCACTGATTGCTCGTCCTCTCTATCCTATTAAATTGGCCTCCAAATACTCCTTTGTGGAGAATCTTCCTAGGGTGATTGTTGGAAAAGAAGGATCTAAAGGTTGTTGTTTTGATTAGAGCATCTTAGTGGAGAGAAGGCTTATGCATCCTAAGGACACAGGGAAACATATCCGACTAGCATAGAAAGACTCTCCTGCCTGCTTGAACCATAACTTATTATTCTCCCATGATGAATTTTTACATGTGCAGGTTTTCTTTTTTGTCCTTTAAATTGCATAGCTCATGTTCTCATTTTCAAATTTAAACTGTTTTGTGTTATTATAACAGTGCCCAGGGCTAGGTTATTTACAAGCACAAATGTGTAGGTTCAGAGTACTACACATTGACAAAACCAGTATCACACCACCACACCCTGGCAAGCAAAGGCCTTCTTGCTGCATCATCCACCACAAGGCAGAAGGCAGAAGAGCTGAAGCCAAGTCAACTGCTTCATAATAGGATTGACCACCATCAATCTTGAGAACAGAAGACCCAATCTCTGAATGCTATTATAGTCATGATTACCTATAGTGCCTTTTGAAAAGGGAAACATTTAAACCATAGCACAGACCATAAGTTCCTGACACTAAATCAACTATCCATTTGACTTTCTTTCACTTTTAAGTGATTTATAATAATGAGAATAAAAGACTTTAGAGTTGACCTATATGAGTTCTGTCTGTTTTCCTTTGATTTGAAATCCTCTTGGCCTAAACTTTTCAAGGAGAATAGCAATTGCTTCATACTCAACATTAGCTGAAGAGGAATGGTAAGAAAAATATATGCACACATAGAGAGACTGACATTCACTAAGAATAATTTTTAAAGAATTACCGAATTATCTAAGCACTTTACTTGGTCTTCTAATGTTCAGTGTAGTTGCAAAGACCAAAATGCTCTGGGTATCTTCAGTGAAAGATACTGAAAGAAACTGAAACTAGAATGTAAAATTTTTGAAAATAAGATAAAGGACACAATGAGGCCAGAACTCCATTACTAATGATAAGACAATCAAAGAGTGAAAAATGATGAAAGACTCTCTTGACTTCTTGCTCTAGCTCTGTCCTCTAACTCCTGCTCCCCTTCTCTTCCCATTCACCTCCCCCTCCCCAAGTGTGAATGGCCAGCCTCTACTCCTCTGCTCTCTCTCTCTCTCTCTCTCTCTCTCTCTCTCTCTCGCTCTCGCTCTCGCTCTCGCTCTCGCTCTCTCTTGCTCTCGCTCTCGCTCTCTTTCTCTCTCCCCTACCCTCTCAACTCCTCTCCCCATGAATAGAGAATAAACTCTATTCTATACTATCTTTAAAAAGGATGAAAGAAATATACACATATATATTCTTTATAGTTGCAAAAATTATAATGTCTGCTAAAGATGTTACAATTCAAAATAGCACACACATAGAAAGTACAGTAGCTGGAGAACTATTATCAAGGTAGCCTGAGAATCAAAGAAACACTACAGACTGTAAAGAGAAGTTCACATTGAGGGAAGACTTAACTTGATGAAAAAAAAAATAAAACAATTGTATTTCACTTATCACATAGCCTCAAGTTATGGGGGAAAAAGTCAAACTATAATGATAAAAAGAAAAATATATTAATGCTGTGTAAAAAATTCCCTGACTATGGTTAGAGATGATGAAAGCAATGTGAGCCAACCAAAGCATGTCCAGAACACAGCACCAACAACCTTCTAAACAAACACTTATAAACTGTAATCACTAATTAGGCTCTAAGGCCAGTCTTATCAAATTTAGTAGAAACAGCTATAGATAAAGACAATCGTACTGAAAACTAAGCAATTAATCTGGGAAGAAATAATCATTTAGACTACAAAATATCTATAGTTGTGAAGATCAAGAAATACAGTTCTAAATAACTAGTGAGTAAAATAAATCATGATGAAAATAAGAAAGTATTCCAGATATAGCTGTCTCTTGTGAGACTATGCCGGGGCCTAGCAAACACAGAAGTGGATGCTCACAGTCAGCTATTGGATGGATCACAGGGCTCCCAGTGGAGAAGCTAGAGAAAGTACCCAAGGAGTTAAAGGGATCTGCAACCCTATAGGGGGAACAACATGATGAACTAACCAGTACCCCGGAGCTCTTGTCTCTAGCTGCATATGTATCGAAAGATGGCCTAGTCGGCCATCACTGGAAAGAGAGGCCCATTGGACTTGCAAACTTTATATGCCCCAATACAGGGGAATGCCAGGGCCAAAAGAATGGGAATGGGTGGGTAGGGAAGTGGGGGGGGGGGGTTATGGGGGACTTTTGGGATAGCATTGGAAATGTAATTGAGGAAAATACGTAATAAAAAAATATTAAAATTTAAAAAAAATATAAGAAAGTATTTTGACGTTGAGTGGTAACATTTCCTGAAAAAGATTGTGGAAGTGGGCAAAAAATACTGGAGTATTCAAGAGGAACATTATAGTGATAAATTGACAATTATAAAGGAAGGCTCAGTATTAGTAGCTAACATCCATGTCAGGAAACAAGGAAAATACAAGTAAATAAATTCAAAGAAAGTAAAATAAAAAGGTAATTGAAAATTGAAAATAAGTTCATGATACCTAAAATTGGTTCTTTTTAAACATCTAATAGTCCCACAGTTCTGACTGCCTCCCAAGAGGCCTGCTCCAACCTCGGACATCCAGGGACTACCAAGCCAGCCAACACCAGAGACAACCAGATGGCAAAAGACAAATACAAGAACATAATCAATAGAAGCCAATAGAATATGGCACCGTCAGAATGCAGCTCTCGTACAGCAAGCCCTGAATATCCCACACTTGAAGAACAAGACTATGATCTTAAATCCTATCTCATGAAGATAATAGAGGACTTTAAGTGGATGTAAATAAATTCCTTAAAGAAAATTGGCAATTTTACAGGAAAAGACAATTGATCGTGTAGGAATTCTTCAAGAGGAAACAAATCCCTTAAAGAAATGCAGAAAAATACCAGCAAACAGGTGAAGGAAATTAAAATTGTCCAAAATATATAAATGGCTATAGAAGCAATAAAGAAAATACAAATGGAGGCAACCCTGGTGTTGGAAAACCTAGGAAAGAGAACAGGAACTACAGATGCGTCACCAACAGAATACAAGAGATGGAAGAGAGATTCTCAAGCATAGGAAATACCATAGAAGAAATTGATGCATCAGTCAAAAATATAAAAAAAAATTCATAACTCAAAACATTCAGGGAGTTGGGGACACTGTGAAAAGACCAAACTTAAGAATAATAGAAGAAGGTGAAGATTCCCAGTTCTAGAAAATACTTTCAAGAAAATCATAGAAGAAAACTTCCCTAACATAAAGAGATGACTACAACCATACCAGAAGCTTACAGAACATCAAATAGATAGGACCAGAAAATTCTCCTTCCACATAATAATCAAAACACTAAATGCACAGAACAAATAAAGATTATTAAAAGCTGAAAAGGTAAAAGACCAAGTAATATATAAAGGCAGACCTATCAGAATTATACCTGATTTCTCAACAGACTCTAAATGCCAGAAGATCCTGAACATATATCTTGTAGACCCTATGAGAACACAAAAGCTAGCTCAGACTACTATACCCAGCAAAACTCTCAGTCACCGTAGGTGGAGAAACCAAGATACTCAATTACAAATCCAAATTTAAATAATATCTTTCTACTAACCCAGCCCTACAGTGAATACTAGAAGGAAAACTCCAACATAAGAAGGGTAACTATACCCAAGAAAACACAAGAAATTAATCATCTCACAGAAAAGCCAAAAGGAGAGAATCACACAATACTACCTCCAACATCAAAATAACAGGAAATAACAATCATTGACCATTAATATTGCTCAAGCTTAATAGACTCAATGCACCAATAGAAAGACGCAGGCTAACACTAGATACAAACAGGATTCTATGGCATGCAGGATACACACCTCCGTAACAAGGATAGACACTACCTCAGCGTAAAGGACTGGACAAAGGTTTACTGAGCAAACTGACCAAGAAACAAGCTCGAGTAGCCATTCTGATATCTAACAAAAGAGTCTTTCAACCAAAAGAAATCAAAAGAGATAGGAAGAACACTTCATACTCATCAAAGGAAAAATACACCAAGATGAAGTCTCAATTCTGGACACCAATAGCCCAAATGCAAAGGCACCCACATTTTTAAAAGAAACTTTACTGAAGCTCCAATCACACATTGAAAACCACACAATAGTAGTGAGAGTCTTCAAAACTAAACAGAAACTAAACAGAGAAACAATGAAATTAGCATGTTATGAACCAAATGGATTTAACTTATATCTATAGAACCTTTCACCCCAAAATAAAAGAAAATACCTTTTTCTCAGCACCTCACAGAAAGTTCTCCAAAACTGACCATATAGGTGGGCGCAAGGCAAGCATCAAAACATACAAGGGTGAATAACCACTTGCATTTTATCAGATCACCATGGATCGAGGCTGAACTTCAACAACAGAAAGCCCACATACTCATGAAAACTCAACACACTCTCTATTTAATGATCACATAGTCATGGTTGAAATAAAGAAAAAAAAGGAAAAGCTTTCTAGAATTCAATGAAAATGAAGGCACAGCATACCCAAACTTATGGGACACAATGAAAGCAGTACTGACAGGAAAGTTCATAGCACTAACTTAGAAGTATATCTGATATCCTTAGAAAAAAAGAAGCAAGCACACTGAATAGGAGTTAATAAGGCAGAAAATAATCAAAATCAGGGATGAAATCATTCAGCTAAAAACAAAGAAAACAAAACAAAGAACCAAAAAGACCAAGAGCTGGTCCTTTGAGAAAATCAACAAGATGGACAAACCCTTAGCCAAACTAAAAGACACAGAGACAGTATCCAAATTAACAAAATCAAAATCAGAAATGAAAAGGGAAACATAACTACTGAAACTAAGGAAACATTTTTTTAAATATTAAGTCTTACTTCAAAAGTCTGTATTCTACAAAACTGGAAAATCTAAATGAAATGGGTGGTTTTCTAGACAGAAACCACTTACCAAGGTGAAGTCAAGATCAGGTAAACTATCTGAGGTTACTGTAAGGAAATAGGAGCAGTCATTAAAAGTCTCCCAACCAGAAAAATAAAAATAAAAAGCTAATAAGAAGTACCACTTCTTCATAATAATGTATCTACTGGTAGAGGAAAACATTGGTAAAAACTCTTCCAAATATAAAAAGAAGCAAGATTTTTTTTAAAGAAAAAAAAATACAGTAGCACAGGAAATAGTACCAAAATTTGACAAATAGGATTATGTGGTTAAAAACTTTCTCCATGCCGGGCGTGGTGGCGCACGCCTTTAATCCCAGCACTCAGGAGGCAGAGGCAGGCGGATTTCTGAGTTCGAGGCCAGCCTGGTCTACAAAGTGAGTTCCAGGACAGCCAGGGCTATACAGAGAAACCCTGTCTCGAAAAAAAAAAAACTTTCTCCACAAAGGAAACAATACCCAAAAGTGCAATGGCAGCTTACAGAAGTGGAAATCTATATTTAAAATAGTGTATGTGACATTTTGGCTGCAAGACAGAGAAATCGATCAGAACCCTACCTGGGAACTTCCTCGACTCCAGCCAGCTTTCATAGTGCTAGGACGTGCTATTCAGGTTCCGGGGGGAGAAAAATCATCAACAGTCTTACCCAGTGATGGACCATGCATGCTGCAATATCAAACTGTTAGGTAAGATAGCATCACTGGTGCAGTAGTGGCACCCTGTTAGGCAGTAACTAATGGCTTTCTGATTGGACTTTAGACCTGTTGCAGCAGAGGCAATTTCCTGTCTGGTGCTATAATCCTGGTGAAAAATCTGTAACTGTGGTGGTTCCAGGTACCAGGGTAGAACTAGCTGTTGTTATTTTACTAGATGGTCATGCTGCCAAATCGCCTTCTTAATATTTATGCTTATACTCATATACTCAAAACTGCCCTTAACCTAAGTGAGAGAAGCGTCTTTGCAGTGGGCAGCAGTGGATAGAGAAAGGATGTATATCTGGTCAAAATGCTAACAATAAAAGACTGCGTTTCTCAGCCCTGAATAGAACACCCATACAGCTTGAGCCCTATCTTTTCTTCAAAACTTCAAGTTTGGGACCGCTGAGAAAGATGTCCTGGGGAAGTGTGATTTAGTGAGCACAGGGCTTGCTCTCCTCCTGAGCCCTCGCCTCTCCCGAAAGCCATTCAGGTTGGCGAAGAGCTTCTCCTGGGAGCCATCAACATCAGACTTAAAAGCTTCAGCTGTGGCTGTAGTTCATATTTCACAACCATAAAGTAGGAAGAAATGGTTTATAGCCCAATACCTGATATCCAAGGAATTGATTGAAAACTGTCTGGAAAGCCTGATAGATGGGTTGACATAACAGGGCAGGCTGAACTCTGCTCCCACACTACAAAGATAAGCCGCACCCCAGAAAGCCAGAAAGCGGGGATGGGGCTGAGGTTGGGGACCAGCATTTCTTATTTGTTTTCTTCTCTGCCACCTCACTGCAGGCTTTAGACGCTTGTCTTCTGGGAGAAACTGGGAGGGCATCCTGGCAAGAAGGGCTAGGTTTATGCTTTAACTGCTGCCTGCATCTGTTTGCAAAGGCTGGTTTTGTTGTTGTTGTTGTTTTGTTTTGTTTTGTTTTTTGTTTTTTTTGGTTTTTTTTAACAAGATCTCTTGTGCTCAATGTATGTGGGTAAGAGCAGAGGTGGATGAGGTGAGGTTTGATTTAAAAAAAAAAAAAAAAAAAAAAGCCAAGCCCTCCGGAAGGAGTAAGCAGGTCTAGAAACACCTTTTCCCTCAGACTAAAGACTGGGCTTGTCCAACCTCTGGACACCTTTAATTCGGTGTCATCCTAAAATATAAAAGATGGGACCACAGTAGCTGTTTCACTGGGCTCAGGTAAGATTTTGACTATAGGAAGATTTTTTTTAAATGTTCTACTGATGTGAACCTATCCACTCACTATTCCAGGTAAGAAAGAAGAGATGAAGGGAAGTATTGACTGACCTAATGCTCCAGTGCCCCAAACTAATGAAAATGCTCTGAGGCTTGAACCTTTCTCCACAGCACCGGGTGTTCTGTCCAGAACAGGCTGACGACTTGGGGGCAATCATTTGTGGTTGCACTCTTTTGCAGGTGGATGCTGGGCCATATGCCTTCAACCATTCAAATGGGAGCATACTTTATATTGTCAGTGAAAGTCACTGAAGGAGGTTCCCAAAGGCTACTTAACTCCTCATATCTGGACTCTGGATGAGGCAGAGTTCACATTTGCAACTCCATGGCTACAGTGAAATTAAACTGCCTCAGAGGCTGACAGAGGCAAAGGAAGAACAAGCCAAGAAGAAAGCTTTCACAGAGAGACAGTGGCATAGCAGCAGAGGCGGGGGGCTGAGCTTGGAATTCCTTCACTTGAATCAAGCTCCTCTTCACTGCTCTAGCAAGAGATGCTCTGAAGGGAACATTTCTATACATCTGCTGAGTCCGTAGGACAGAACCTTTGTTTCAGGGTAAAAACAACTAGATTAAAGTTCCTGTCCCAAGTAAAGAGGCTTTGTTTCCTTACAGAGAAAGTGCATGAGGCTCTGCCTGGCCCCGCTTATAAGCTACTGGCATGTTTTTGGCCTTCATTGAACCACCCCAGTTGCCTATATATAGCCTTGTCTTGCTTAAAGAATTTAAAAAGCATTAGAATGCAGAAATCAAAGAGACAATAAATTTAAAACCAATCTTATTGTCTGCAGCCTAAAGTGTTATTCAGATCAAAGGGGAGGGGACATCTGGCTTCTGGCTTGCTACAAAAGGCAGATCACATTACCTACCAATAGCGGGATTCATCTACTCTCTCATATTCTGGGACTTTAGGGTACATGGCTTTTTCAACTCTCGGGGAAGCAGATTGGGGGAATCAGTCAAACTCCTTATAGTTTCAAAGAGAAACACACTCTGTGGGATCATATAAAAATGTACTGATAATTTTGTCCCCAGAGTCTCATTTCTTATCTCTGAGGTCTTCAAGAGCTCAAGGCCATGCCATTTTGGCCAGTCTGTGATCCAACCTTCTCTAGACTCAAGGCCCCCAAAGCAGAAAATTCTGGTTTTTGTAGCTAACTTACTAGTCGAGAAAACACTTTTGTTGCACTATTTGAATTAGTTTTAATGCCCAAGTCACAGTTGGGGACTGAGTCACCGAATGTTTAGTTGAAAACTGGTGTTCATTTCCCCCTATATTTTTGCTATGAAAAGCAATTTGTCTTACTATAAAATATACAAAAGAAAGATGAATGGTGCTCCTTGTGTAGAAATGTGCTTGTATCTATACAAATTCTTGATTCCTTTACACATTGCAGTGTGGCATGAGGAAGCATTATAACACTGTCAAAGCCTTTCTCGGTATTAAAAACCAGTGTCTTCAGTTAGCACATACATCCAATTCTATCATGAACAAACTGCACAAACACAGGATATTTCCTCCTTCAGAGTGTTTTCATGGCAGAGTAATCAATGAAGTATCAGCATTAGTATTTTCCAGTTTCTCAATAGTTCTCTCATCAATTCTTCATCTCCCAAACAGAATAAACTACAGACAATGGAAACAGATCTGTGCTCAGGATACCACACCAAGCTTCCACCAGCATTTGTCTGTGAGTAATAACATAGTCAGGATATGGCAGAGAGTGTGAAATGTTAGAAATCTCCATTGCTTGCTTCCCCCAGTCTTATGCATATGTTTCCTTTCACTACTTCTACAATGTGCTCCTACTGATTTTGGTTTCTTTCTTTTCATAAGCACCTTTCTGGAACAAAGAACAAAACTGTCTGTCTTCACATCTTACCTCTCAACCTTGCTCCTCCTCAGCTATTCTCGCAGCCCCTGATCTTTCAGGGGAAGGACTTTTTGACACCATTTCTGACAAAATCAGAAAGAGAAATGACCTTCTCCAAGACACAGGATCCTTTCCCACAGTCTTAATTCGTTATTTACTGAGTGCCTCTTTTGTTGATGAGAGACTGTCACCCTTGACAGGTATGAATAGTCTTGAATAAGAGGTAAACAGATGGAAATAGATTTTCAATGGATTATGTGAGAAATCTCAGAGATGGGAAAATGGTGTGGAGGAAGAATAAGAATAAGAAGGACTCCAGTTTCTGGATGTGAGGGTGGAATTAATTGGGTTTTCATGTGTAACATTTTTATCTACATTAATAGCTCTTTAATTCAGTTTTGAATCATGACCAGTTCCTCTAGAATAGTGAGTACACAGTGAAGAGGGAATTCAGTAGGAATCTGGCATTCGGGTGTTTATAGTATCTGAAAATATGAAGGGAGAGACCAGCAAGGAAGAAACAAACTCTTTTAGCCTTAAACATAAAACAACCCAGTAACTGGAGTGGTGATGTAGATGTGCTGAGACCCAGGGCAAGAAACTCAAACAGCTTGTCCTTAAAACTCACTTCTATTCTTCCAATAATCTCAGTCTCTCTCTGGAGTTCAGTGGAACATCCTCAACATTGTTTTTCCTACTTGGAAAAAAAACAAAATAGCAATTATATTCTAACAGCTAACTTATAAAAGTTAGTTTTCTTAATTAGGATGTTGACATCATTCAATAGCCTATGACTCTGAAAAGGATCTGGGCTACCCCTAGGACTCTGTGTGTTACAATATGTCTGTATATCTATAGATATACAATATAAAATTTATAGGTATACAATATGTCTCTATACACAATGGTAAAAACATTTTGTCTTCTCTAGGTTTAATTTGATAGGCACAATTTCCCTTTGTTTCTAAAATGTGTACCTTGCTCCACCCTGCCTCCTGAAAGCACAATTCATAAAGCCCAATTTTGTCAGAAGAGAAAAAAGTGAAGAGTAGAAATGAATGTCAAATAATGGGAAGCATCATGGATCCCATTATAGTTTATGGCTTTGTTCTAGGAGTCGGATGAACGCACTGTAAAGAATGTGGCACTAAATTTATTATCATGGTTATCATCTTTCAGACAAGACATAAAGTAGAGGAGGCTTCTCCCATCACCTGCCATCACTAGCTATCCCATGGCACCTTCTACAAGAAGAGTCGAGTTATCCTGGCCCAGATCCAGATCCTACTATCTGATGACTTATATTTCCTTTGTAGTATGTCTGGGAGACATTATGGGTTCTTCCTCTTTGAAACTGTCATTACCATAAGCACAGCCAAAGTGGACTCCTGCAAAGTGATGTGGAGGAAAGGTTCTCACATTCCAGCATGTGGATCAAGTGAAGGAATGAACAGTCTGCCCTGGAATAGGAAGCTAAGCTCTGTCATCAAAGTCTGCCTAGAGGGCCACTAAGTAGGTTCCTGACCAACCACACCCACTACAGCTGTTCATCAATATCAAAGCTCATTGATTAGGCTGAAGCTATACCAGAGCACTTGACTGGAATATGCAAAACTCTAGATTCAATATCCATTACTGAAAATAAAATCCAAGGTTGTGACTGGGTCATGCCAGTGTTAAACAAATTCTAGTTTTCATGAACCTCATACACTGTATGTCCCTCACGACTGTGTAAAACCAAAAGAAAAGAAATTATTTTCCCCAACTTTGTTCTTAACTCCAAAACATTTCTCCATAGAATTAAAAGAAAACAATCATTCACACAATATTTTGCAAATATTTTCACCCCTGGTTTTAGATTACTCACATCTAAATGGAAATTATGGGAATATCTGTACTGTATTTTGACAAAAAATAAAGTATATCAAATGAAATATTGTATGCAAAAGCATGTTTTCTTTTAATTTATAGTCCTCTATTAAATAACAGAAAGTATAACTTTTGTTACAGTCAGATGACTACACTATAAATTTGTGAAACTCCGTGAAAATAAAAGCAGAGAATTTTAAAACTATGAGAACACAATTAAAATTAATACAAATTAAAAATAATACAGAGGTGCCAACTTGGTTCCGGGACTCAGCCGAACTTAGGAACTTAGTCTGCACAGGTGAGAGGGTGCACCACAGATGCAGACAGCTTCTGGGACAGGCGTGAGCCACAGAGCCGCTGAGGCAGCACCCTTTTCGGGCCACAGACACCCGGCAACCCTCCAGGCCAGAGGACAGGTGTCTGCCCGGCCCGGAAGCCCTCTGCCTCAGGAGCGGCAGGCACCATCTTGGTTCCGGGACTCAGCCAAACTTAGGAACTTAGTCTGCACAGGTGAGAGTGTGCACCACAGAAGCTGACAGCTTCTGTGACCTGCCAAAGCAACACAGCTTCTGGGAAAGGTCCTGTTTTGGGCCTTCTTCTTCGGCCAGGAGGAGGTCCAAATGCAAGATATCTGTGCACCTTTTCTGTAAGAGGAGAGCTTGCCAGCAGAAAGTGCTCTGACCACTGAAACTCAGAGGAGAGAGCCTGTCTCCCAGGTCTGCTGATAGACGGTAATCAGAATCACCAGAAGAACAATCTCTAAACAGAGTCAACTATAACAACTAACTCCAGAGATTACCAGATGGCGAAAGGTAAACTTAAGAATCTTACTAACAGGAAACAAGACCACTCACCATCATCAGAACCTAGCACTCCCACTTCACCCAGTCCAGGGCACCCCAACACACCCAAAAAGCTAGACCTGGATTTAAAAACATATCTCATGATGATGGTAGAGGACATCAAGAAGTACTTTGATAACTCACATAAAGAAATACAGGAGAACATTGCTAAAGAGTTACAAGTCCTTAAAGAAAAACAGGAAAACACAACCAAACTGGTAGAAGTCCTTAAAGAGAAACAGGAAAACACATCCAATCAGATGATGGAAATGAACAAAACCATACTAGACCTAAAAAGGGAAGTAGACACAATAAAGAAAACCCAAAATGAGGCAACACTGGAGATAGAAACCCTAGGAAAGAAATCTGGAACCATAGATGCAAGCATCAGCAACAGAATACAAGAGATGGAAGAGAGAATCTCAGGTGCAGAAGATTCCATAGAGAACATCGGCACAACAATCAAAGAAAATGGAAAATACAAAAAGATCCTAACTCAAAACATCCAGGAAATCCAGGACACAATGAGAAGACCAAACCTACGGATAATAGGAGTGGATGAGAATGAAGATTTTCAACTCAAAGGACCAGCAAATATATTCAACAAAATTTTAGAAGAAAACTTCCCAAATCTAAAGAAAGAGATGCCCATGAACATACAAGAAGCCTACAGAACTCCAAATAGACTGGACCAGAAAAGAAATTCCTCCCGACACATAATAATCAGAACAACAAATGCACTAAATAAAGATAGAATACTAAAAGCAGTAAGGGAAAAAGGTCAAGTAACAAATAAAGGCAAGCCTATCAGAATTACACCACATTTTTCACCAGAGACTATGAAAGCCAGAAGAGCCTGGACAGATGTTATACAGACCCTAAGAGAACACAAATTCCAGCCCAGGCTACTATACCCAGCAAAACTCTCAATTACCATAGATGGAGAAACCAAAGTATTCCACGACAAAACCAAATTCACACATTACCTTTCCACGTATCCAGCCCTTCAAAGGATAATAACAGAAAAAAACCAATACAAGGACAGGAACCACACTAGAAAAAACAAGAAGGTAATCCCTCAACAAACCTAAAAGAAGACAGTCACAAGAACAGAATGCCAACTTTAACAACAAAAATAACAGGAACCAACAATTACTTTTCCTTAATATCTCTTAATATCAATGGACTCAACTCCCCAATAAAAAGACATAGACTAACAAACTGGCTACACAAACAAGACCCAACATTTTGCTGCTTACAGGAAACTCATCTCAGAGAAAAAGATAGACACTACCTCAGAATGAAAGGCTGGAAAACAATTTTCCAAGCAAATGGTATGAAGAAAGAAGCCAGAGTAGCCATTCTAATATCTGATAAGATTGACTTCCAACCCAAAGTCATCAAAAAAGACAAGGAGGGGCACTTCATTCTCATTAAAGGTAAAATCCTCCAAGAGGAACTATCAATTCTGAATATCTATGCTCCAAATACAAGGGCAGCCACATTCATTAAAGAAACTTTAGTAAACCTCAAAGCACATATTGCACCTCACACAATAATAGTGGGAGACTTCAACACACCACTTTCACCAATGGACAGATCATGGAAACAGAAACTAAACAGGGACACAGTGAAACTAACAGAAGTTATGAAACAAATGGATCTGACAGATATCTACAGAACATTTTATCCTAAATCAAAAGGATATACCTTCTTCTCAGCACCTCATGGTACCTCTCCAAAATTGACCACATAATTGGTCACAAAACAGGCCTCAACAGATACAAAAATACTGAAATTGTCCCATGCATCCTATCAGATCACCATGGACTAAGGCTGATCTTCAATAACAAAATAAATAATAGAAAGCCAACATTCACGTGGAAACTGAACAACACTCTTCTCAATGATACCTTGGTCAAGGAAGGAATAAAGAAAGAAATTAAGGACTTTTTAGAGTTCAATGATAATGAAGTCACAACATACCCAAACTTATGGGACACAATGAAAGCATTTCTAAGAGGAAAACTCATAGCTCTGAGTGCCTCCAAAAAGAAACTAGAGAGAGCACATATTAGCAGCTTGACAACACACCTAAAAGCTCTAGAACAAAAGGAAGCAAATTCACCCAAGAGGAGTAGAAGGCAGGAAATAATCAAACTCAGGGGTGAAATCAACCAAATGGAAACAAGAAGAACTATTCAAAGAATCAACCAATCGAGAAGCTGGTTCTTTGAGAAAATCAACAAGATAGACAAACCCTTAACCAGACTCACTAGAGGGCACAGGGAAAGCATTCTAATTAACAAAATCAGAAATGAAAAGGGAGACATAACAACAGATCCTGAAGAAATCCAAAACACCATCAGATCCTTCTACAAAAGGCTATACTCAACAAAACTGGAGAACCTGGATGAAATGGAGAAGTTTCTAGACAGATACCAGGTACCAAAGTTGAATCAAGATCAGGTTAATGATCTAAACAGCCCTATATCCCCCAAAGAAATAGAAGCAGTCATTAATAGTCTCCCAACCAAAAAAAAGCCCAGGACCAGATGGGTTTAGTGCAGAGTTCTATCAGACCTTCAAAGAAGATATAATCCCAGTTCTTCACACACTATTCCACAAAATAGAAACAGAAGGTACTCTACCCAACTCATTCTATGAAGCCACAATTACTCTGATACCTAAACCACAAAAAGACCCCACAAAGATAGAGAACTTCAGACCAATATCCCTTATGAATATTGATGCAAAAATCCTCAATAAAGTTCTTGCTAACCGAATCCAAGAACACATCAAAACAATCATCCATCCTGACCAAGTAGGTTTCATTCCAAGGATGCAGGGATGGTTTAAGATACAGAAATCCATCAACGTAATCCACTAAAGAAACAATCTCAAAGACAAAAACCACATGATCTTCTTATTAGATGCAGAGAAAGCATTTGACAAAATCCAACACCCATTCATGATAAAAGTCTTGGAAAGATCAGGAATTCAAGGCCCATACCTAAACATGATAAAAGCAATCTACAGCAAACCAGTAGCCAGCATCAAAGTAAATGGTGAGAAGCTGGAAGCAATCCCATTAAAATCAGGGACTAGACAAGGCTGTCCACTCTCTCCCTACCTATTCAACATTGTACTTGAAGTCCTAGCCAGAGCAGTTAGACAACAAAAGGAGATCAAGGGGATACAAATTGGAAAGGAAGAAGTCACAATATCACTTTTTGCAGATGATATGATAGTATATATAAGTGACCCTAAAAATTCCACCAGAGAACTCCTAAGCCTGATAAACAGCTTCAGTGAAGTCGCTGGATATAAAATTAACTCAAACAAGTCAATGGCCTTTCTCTACACAAAGGACAAACAGGCTGAGAAAGAAATTAGGGAAACAAAACCCTTCTCAATAGTCACAAATAATATAAAATACCTAGGCGTGACTCTAACTAAGGAAGTGAAAGATCTGTATGACAAGAACTTCATGTCTCTGAAGAAAGAAATTAAAGAAGATCTCAGAAGATGGAAAGATCTCCCATGCTCATGGATTGGCATATAGTAAAAATGGGTATCTTGCCAAAAGCAATCTACAGATTCAATGCAATCCCCATCAAAATTCCAACTCAATTCTTCAAGGAATTAGAAAGGGCAATCCGCAGATTCATCTGGAATAACAAAAAACCTAGGGTAGCAAAAACTCTTCTCAAGGATAAAAGAACCTCTGGTGGAATCACCATGCCCGACCTAAAGCTGTACTACAGAGCAATTGTGATAAAAACTGCATGGTACTGGTATAGTGAAAGACAAGTAGACCAATGGAACAGAATTGAAGACCCAGAGATGAACCCACACACCTATGGTCACTTGATCTTTGACAAGGAAGCTAAAACCATCCAGTGGAAAAAAAGACAGCATTTTCAACAAATGGTGCTGGCACAACTGGCTGTTATCATATAGAAGATTGCGAATTGATCCATTTCTATCTCCTTGTACTAAGGTCAAATCTAAGTGGATTAAGGAACTCCACAACAACAATGGCTTGTGCTGTAAGATCGAGAATCGATAAATGGGACCTCATAAAATTGCAAAGCTTCTGCAAGGCAAAGGACACCATCAATAAGACAAAAAGACCACCAACAGATTGGGAAAAGATCTTTACCTATCCCAAATCAGATAGGGGACTAATATCCAAATATATATAAAGAACTCAAGAAGGTGGACTCCAGAAAATCAAATAACCCCATTAAAAACTGGGGCTCAGAACTGAACAAAGAATTCTCACCCGAGGAATACCGAATGGCATAGAAGCACCTGAAAAAATGTTCAACATCCTTAATCATCAGGGAAATGCAAATCAAAACAACCCTGAAATTCCACCTCACACCAGTCAGAATGGCTAAGATGAAAAATTCAGGTGACAGCAGATGTTGGCGAGGATGTGGAGAAAGAGGAACGCTCCTCCATTGTTGGTGGGATTGCAAGCTTGTACAACCACTCTGGAAATCAGTCTGGCGGTTCCTCAGAAAATTGGACATAGTACTACCGGAGGATCCAGCAATACCTCTCCTGGGCATATATCCAGAAGATGTCACAACCGGTAAGAAGGACACATGCTCCACTATGTTCATAGCAGCCTTATTTATAATAGCCAGAAGCTGGAAAGAACCCAGATGCCCCTCAACAGAGGAATGGATACAGAAAATGTGGTACATTTACACAATGCAGTACTACTCAGCTCTTAAAAAGAATGAATTTATGAAATTCCTAGGCAAATGGATGGACCTGGAGGGCATCATCCTGAGTGAGGTAACCCAATCACAAAGGAACTCTCACAATATGTACTCACTGATAAGTGGATATTAGCCCAAAAACTTAGGATACCCAAGGTATAAGATACAATTTGCTAAACGCATGAAACTCAAGAGAATGAAGACCAAAGTGTGGACACTTTGCCCCTTCTTAGAATTGGGAACAAAACACCCATGGAAGGAGTTACAGAGACAAAATTTGGAGCTGTGACAAAAGGATGGACCATCTAGCGATTGCCATATCCAGAGATCCATCCCATGATCAGCTTCCAAACGCTGACACCAATGCATACACTAGCAAGATTTTGCTGAAAGGACCCAGATAGAGCTGTCTCTTGTGAGACTATGCCAGGGCCTAGCAAACACAGAAGTGGATGCTCACAGTCAGCTATTGAATGGATCACAGGGCCCCCAATGGAGGAGCTAGAGAAAGCACCCAAGGAACTAAAGGGAACTGCAACCCTATAGGTGGAACAACAATATGAACTAACCAGTACCCCGGAGCTCTTGACTCTAGCTGCATATGTATCAAAAGATGGTCTAATAGGCCATCACTTGAAAGAGAGCCCATTGGACTTGCAAACTTTATATGCCCCTGTACAGGGGAACGCCAGGGCCAAAAAGGGGGAGTAGGTGGGTAGGGGAGTGGGGGGGTGGGTAAGGGGGACTTGTGGTATAGCATTGGAAATGTAAATGAGCTAAATACCTAATAAAAATGGAAAAAAATAATACAAATTTGATGATTTAAATGAAATCTTCACGGGATACAATATTTTGACCTATACTGAAAATATGTGGATTTGCTCTTTAGACAGATTGTAGAGGGAATGGAAAAATAGAGTAAACATGTCCCTCCATGGCTTCAATTGCTAGCTCCTATCTGTAAAGCAGAGCACTAGACAGCCTGGGTGATAACCTATCTCTGCTGCAGGCAAAGGTTTTGTCTTCTACAGTACCAGCTTCGATGCCGCTGATGGCTTATCTTAGTTCCTGACTGAAAAATAGCCTGACCAAAAGGAGTTTCTTCTGATTCACAGATCAAAAGTTAAGTCTGTCATATAGGGGAAGTCTTGGTAGCATAGGATAGCTGGTCAGGAGGCAGCCAATGACGGTTGCTATGGATGCTAGTAAGAAGTTACTTGTCTTCTTTTTATTCAGGCCAACAGATAAAGTTAAGTCTTCCCGCTTCAGTTAACCTGATCTAGATAATCCCTCATAGACTGACAGAAGCTCATCTCTGGTGATTCTAGATCCTGTCAAGTTGTCATTCAGCACTACTGCTACACAGATGTAGACCAGTGAGCATCACACATCCCCACCTGCATACGATAAGTTCACTAGGTTAACATGAATTTAAAAAGTGGAATTAATGAATGTTGGAAGCTTTCTTAGAGACTCAGAGCCTTGGTTTGGGTTTCTACTGCTGTGATAAACAGCATGACCAATAGAAACTTCGGGGTTGGGAGGACACATTTCAGCTTATAATCCTCAGGTTACACTCCATCACTGAGTGAAGTCAAAGCAGGAACTCAAGGAAGGAACCTGGAGTCAGGAACTGAAGAAGAAGCCATAGAGGAACACTACTTACTGGCTTGCTCCTCATAACTTACACAGCCTGCTTTCTTACATAATCCAGGAACACTTGCCCAGAAATGACACCACCCACAATTGGGCTGGGCCCTCCCACACCAATCATTAATTAGAAATGCCCCCCCCTTTGCCTCTAGGCAATCTCCTCTAGATTCCTTTGTCTAGATAGCTCTACCTTGTGTTAAGTTAACAAAACAAATAGGACACCCAGGTATAGATATTGTCCAGGACTCTGGGGCTGCAATTCACAGAAACCCAAATCAAGCTAGGACAAAAATGACATTTATTAATTTATTTAACTGAGAGCATAGCAGTTTTAAAAGATAGTCACAAATTTCCTGAGATTTTTCCCTTTAAGAGGTAGTCTTGGTACCTTCCTCTTGACTGTGGGAAAACTTGAAGACTTGCTTCTAGCAGACCAGGTAGTACATGCAAAAGGATGTAACCTTGGAGATAAAGTCAGGAAAGGCACTATGCCTTCTCTTGGATAATTTACTCTGGAGGAAGCTATTTCTGTTCAAAAGAGAGGTCCACAGTATGGGACTCTTGAGAGCTCCAAACAGTCACTAGCCATGCAAGTGCTCCATATTGGGAGTGTATTCTCCAACACCAGCCCAGCCTTTAGGGGATTACAGCCTCCATGATGTCTTGCTTACAACCTGATTCTGAGTCATAACCTCTACATTAACCACCCCCAGAACTCTATGAGACAATTTGTAAGATGATAACTGTTTGTTGTTTAAGACTACGCAATGTGCCACCTGTTACAGAGTATTATTGGGCTGACTTCAAACGTGCCTTAGTTTGGGAAAATATTGGCTCAATAAAATGCTCCATTTCCTGACTCTGTTTTGCAATGCATGGAGCTTCATTGTTCCGTGGGTTTCTTCTATATACTGAGGGAAGATGGGTATCATTACACTCCAGTCTACAAGCTTTTTGTAACTTATGAGGCTAAAGAAGGGAAAGGTCTTTCTTCCACTTTCATATTCAAATTTTTAAAGAGTTTTTTAAATTTTCTATTTTGTTTATTTATTTTTTAGTGTGTGTGTGTGTCTGTGTGTGTGCGCGCGCGCACATAGGCATATGCCTGCATGCCAAGGCCCACATGTAGAAGTCAGAGGACAGCTAACTTGTGGAAGTTGGTTTCTCCTACTTTGTGGGTCCTGAGGTTGAAATCAGTTTGTTAGACTTGGCAGCAAATATCTTCACATGCTGAGCCTTGGCATCATTCCCTTAAAGAAGATTCCTATAGACTTTGTCTCAAGTTCTTTTCCAAAACCCATCATGTTGATCAATTGGAACAAGGATTGTTGCCATATGATGTCATGCTGTACCCATATCTCAAAAGGGACAAAAAATAAATGCCAGGAGAGTGGTACCATATGGAATTATGAAAGGATTGCTCTTTACACTTGATCTTAGCCAAAAGGCCGAGAAGCGATGGGATTGCTCTTTAAAACATTAGACCTTCTTAAAATCCTCCCCACATGTCACTGTGATGGACTGATAAGCTTCCACATTCCAGGATTCTACATTTCATAATACCACTTGTAACATGGATTATCTGGAAGCCAGTGGAGCAGCTTCAATGTGTGTGCTATGGTCCTTAATGATATACAAGGAAAGGAGAACAAGAAAGAATAGAGAGCTACAACAATGAGAAAGAATAGTTATTTACAATGCAAAGAAATATTCATTTACCTGTATTTCATTTTATTTGGACATATAAGGCATGAAAACCAACCTTGAATAAAATGTCAACTGTTACTATAGTTTCAGTGACTAAAGGTGTAATACTACACAACAGATCTCTAGAACTTGCTTTCCTTGTTTAACAGAAAGTGTATCTGTTGATAAGAGACTGTTTATCTCCACCATTCCCTGTCCCTAGAAACCATCATTTGACTCTGATATTGACTGTGGTTGTCTGGGAGACCTCACATATATGAGTATTTGTCTTTGACTAGCTTATTTAATACACCATAAAGATCAGTGTTGCAGAATTTTTGTTTTAAAGACTTAGCAGTGCTCCAGTCTCTCATCTCCCCCCCTTTTACCCCCTCTTTCCCCCTCCCCCCCCCCTCTCTCTCTCTCCCTCCCCCTCTCTCTCTCCTCTCTCTTTTTCTCTGTTGCTCTGTCTTTGTCTCTCTGTCTCTGTCTCTCTCTGTGTGTGTGACATTTCTTAATTGGTGTTTCTACCTCCTGGCTGTCATAAATACCACTACATTGATATTTTGGCTTCTTAATTACAAATCCTTTGGACATTTATCTAGGAGTATATTTGCCTGTATTAATTCTGATTTTAATTGTTTTCCTCTTTAATTAATGTGTATCTATTGTACAAAATAATGGAATTCCTTTGGATACTTTAACACATGCATGTCACTTACTGTGGCCAAGGCCAGCTAATCCACCTTGTTCCCCTTTCTCTGTCACATTCCTCTTCCCAAATAGTCATCATTCTAGGGGTTTTACAATTTAAGGTCTGCCTTTTAAATCTATAGTCCATTAGAATTTCTTTTGGTGTGGTGTAAGAGACAGGTGCAATTTAACTTTCTGAATGTGTGTACCCAATTTCCCCGTACCATTTGTTTAACCTACCATCCTTTCCCATTCTGTTGATTGAGCCCTTGTCAAACACCAGTTGATTGTGTATACACTTTTGCTGCCTCATTATTGTGTTCCATTTGCTTATGCCTGTCTTTATTCCAACATCACAGCTGTGTTTTCTGTGCGATATATTTTGATAGCAAGAGGGGTGCTCAGCCTCGCCAGCCTTCTTTTCTTTCTCAGGGTTGATTTGCTCCTTCATGGTCTTTTGTGATTTCATAAGTTTTACAATGTTTTCATCTATTTATATACAATTCCAATGACATTTTCAATGCAGTGAAGTTGTATTGGATTGGTAGACTGTTGTAGGCAATATGGACACTTTAACAATATTAAATATTTCAGTCTTTGGACACATAACGTCTCACCATTTGTAAGCATCTTTTTTTTTTCTTAGATACAATTTTTAGTATGTGGGTTTTTCACATTCTTATTTATCTTAATTTCTATGATTTTTTTTCTTTTGGGTGTATTTTAAATGACACCTTTCTCTCAATTTTTCCAGCTGTCTCATTGTTAAAATCTAAACTAACCACTGATTTGTGTGTTGTGTTAATACTGTATGACTGAAATGGTAGCTGTAACAGTAAAGCACTCACTGTGCAGACATATAGACCAGAGTTTGATCCTCAGAACCCATATTAAAACAACAACAAAGCCCCACATGGTGATGTGTGATGTCATCCCAGTGCTGGGGAGATGGAGAGAGGTAGGTAGATCCCTCGGACTTGCTGCCAGCCAGCCTAGCTTAATCAGAAAGTTTCAGACCACATGAGAGACTTTGTGTCAAAAAACCAAAGTGGCAGCACTGCAACTTTACTGAATTTTGTATTTAATTTTTGTTGAAATCTTCTGTTTATTTTTCTTGCCTAATTGCTATGGCAATAACCCCTAGTAGTATAAGAAATAGAGATGGTCACGGGGAAGCCTCCTTTCCCTTTTCTGCTCTCACTGTTTCTCTCCTATGAATGTGTAGCCAGCTCTGAGTTCTTTATATGTGGCCTTTGTTACAACTGGGTGCTGCCTTCCTATTCTTCATTTGTTCAGAATTTTTAACCATAAAAGGGTGTTAAATTTTGGCAAATGCCTTTTCTATACACATTGGGTTAACATATGATTTTCTATACATATACTTTTTAAATATATGTCTCACATGTTAGGCCATCCATGTATCCCAAGAATAACAGCAATTACCTACTGCACTATAATTAAAGAATTTGATTCAGTTTTCTAGTATTGTATTGAAGACATCTGATGATATCTTTGTCAGGGTAATGCTGGTCTTACATAATGAATTTGGAAGTATTCCTTCCTCTTCATTTTTTTGAGGGGCAGGGAAGAAGAGAATTGGTATTTACTCTTCATTAAATTTGTTGAAATATGTAAAATCTATCAGTAAAACCATCTGGCCTGGATTTTTCTCAGTTGAGAGTGTGTAATTTTTAATTTAAACTCCACACCAGTCCAAGGACTATTCAATATTTTATTAATTCCAACTTAGCCTTGGTGGGTTGAATGCTTTGAGGAATTTAGTCACGTTTTCAAATCTATTCAGTTTGTTCGTGTCTAATTTTTCCTAGTAATCCTTATATTCCTTTTTATTTCTATGGTATCAGTTATAATGTCTCCTTTTATACTTGTGATTTTTTTAGTCCTTTCTTTCTACTTTTGTGTCCCAAAGAGTTTGCTGATTTTATCTACCTTTACAAAACAGCTCAGCTTAAGAAAACTCTTTGACTTTATCTGCCTCAGTACCGGGGACCGGGGACCGCCAGGGCCAAGAGGTGGGAGTGGGTGGGTGGGGGAGTGGGTGTGGGGGACTTTTGGGATAGCATTGGAAATGTAAATGAAATAAATACCCAATAATAAAAAATAAAAAAAAGAAAAGAAAACTCTTTGCCCTGTTTAAAAAAAGAGTATGTGTATGGTGGGTCTAGAAGTGACTTACTCTTTTGACCTGGAAGGGAGGATAGAATTATCTTCATAAAGGCAGTATTTATGTAACACTTGATTACAAAAAACAAAACAAAACAAAACAAACAAAAAAAAACCTTACAAATAAAAAACACAATGCAGTAAGATTAGCCAGACCCAAAATCTAATCATCTCAGTGAACATCTGTCCAGTTAAACCATCTATGCTAAAGCTGTGAGGCATCGTGCTGGATCTTACACATTCACTATCAGTTATAACTTCATGTACCTATCAAGACTATAACAGGGCTTTAGGAATGCCTTGATTCAAACCTTTCTTTTCCCCACCTTAATGGTTTGCAACTGGATTACAGTGTTAGGTTGTGAGTGCGTTCTTTGTCAATGAAACTGTAAGAATGTGGAGAGGGACCCTGTAGACTGATTACAACTGGTGTGGAGAAAAGGTTTGACATGGAGTAGAATATAAAAAGAGTTTTGGGGAAACAGGAGTTTCTGCTGCCTAGCCTAATAGTTGGGAGAAGTATGCCTGGCATGCTAACATATGTATATGTATGAATATGTGTATATGTATATGAATTTTGGAATCAATTTGTCAATTTCTAGAAGGAAGCCAGCCAAAAGCTCATAGACATTGTCCCTATAGAACAACATTAATTCTTATAAACCAAGTTTCCCCTTCCACTGATTTTGGTATTTTTTTTAATATCTGTAAGCAATATTTTATCATTTTCAGTGAGCAATGATTCTATTTCTTTTAACTGTATTAATTTTGTATATTTTATAGGACTGAAAATGGCATCAATTGCTTAATTTTTTCATATTGTCTGTGTACACAATTACACAGAATTGTGATTAGTTTTTGTCTTTGATCCTACAACCTAGCTGGATTTGTTTCTGAGCTCCCCGGCTCATCCCTTGATGTTCTACCTATAAGATAATGCCGCTTAAAAATACAAATATTGTTACTTATTTTTTTGCCAATCTTGATTTTTTTTCTTGTGTAAATTGTTCTGGGTAGGCCCTCTAGTATGATGCTGAACAGAAATTGGGAAAGGTTTCCTGTTAGCTGCCTCTCTTAAAAGAGAAACCTTTTAGTAGCTTAGTGCTAAAGGTCCATGCAGATTTTTCACAGATGTCACTTTTTAGGATGAGAAAGTTCCTTTCTCTTCTAATGTGTTGAGTGGTTTTTATCATGAATGGTGTTAAATTCTGTCAAATGAGTTGTCCCATTTATTGAATGGTCAAGCAGTGTCTGTCCCTCAGCCTATTTGTGTGATGAATAACTTCAAGTTATTTTTAAAGATAGCTATGTGGCAAGGGCATTTACATTAT
This sequence comes from Mus caroli, assembly GCF_978045245.1. Taxonomy (NCBI): domain Eukaryota; kingdom Metazoa; phylum Chordata; class Mammalia; order Rodentia; family Muridae; genus Mus; species Mus caroli. Next base: position 66,778,320 of record NW_028227257.1, on the reverse strand, counting down.
TTTTATAGAGAGATGAATTCAGTTACTTAGTATTTTTGCCTCAATAGTCATGAAAGATATTAGTCTATAGTTGTATTTTTAATGGTATGCTTATCTAGACTTGGAATCAAGGTAATACTGTTCTTAAAGGATGACGTAGAAGTGCTGACTCTTCTATATTTTTAAATTATATTTGGCCAGGCAGTGGTGGCACATGCCTTTAATTCCAGCACTTGGGAGGCAGAAGCAGGCAAATTTCTGAGTCCAAGGCCAGCCTGGTCTATAGAGTGAGTTCCAGGACAGCCAGGGCTACACAGAGAAACCCTGTCTCGAAAAAACAACAACAAAAAATTATATTTGTATGTGTGAGTGTGTGTGTGTATGGGTGGGTAAATGTGGGTGAGTGGGTGACTGAGTGTGTATCTCTGTGTGTGTCTGTTTGTATATTAGGGAGGATAGCAATGCCTTCTGCATTGAGCTGTCCTGAGAACCATGGAACAACACAAATTAAACTCTTTGCTCAGTGTGCAACATTAGCACCTTACACACAGCTGCTGGGATTTGGCTACCATTGTCAGCTCTCCAATGCCAAGTGATAGTGTATGTCCAGGTGAGAATAACTCTCTGCAACTTGCGTGGTCTCCAAGAACTAATTCTCCTTACATCTCTATGGAATGATAACTAGCACATCTAAACTAACTCCCCTTACATCTCTATGGAATGATAACTAGCACATCTAAAAACGTTTCCGAGAAAACCCAAGTTTGTCTCCTCCAAGGCTGCTCCTGGGATGGCTGACTACTCTTTTCATCACAACTCTTTCCTCTATGAAAATCAAATCTTTCCCATCTTTCCTCTGCCATCTTATCTGTTTTGCATAACCGTGAAGCTCTGTCATAACTAGGGGAACTCTTCCTTCTAGCTGGTTTTGGGGAGACTGCTGGAGACCCAGTTACAGGCCAGCTTTCTCTGTCTTTAGCCACCTGGGTCCCAACTAAACTCAGAAAGAATCAAGAGCTTTGGGTGCAATGAGAGGATTCCTCTCCAAAAAAAGAGAAATCTCTGTTCTTTATTTCTCCTTCCCTCTCTGGGGCAAATGAATCCCTGACTCCCTCCCTGCCCCCAGCCCCTGCTGAGAGATTTCCACCAGTTAAAGTTCAGTCACACATACACAAAAAGAAGAGGTTTAATTTATTGATTGCTTTGTTTGGCAAAGGTTATATAGAATGTTATTAGGGTGAAAATAAAATTCTAGTTACAGATTCATAAAACTTTAAGTCAAATTAGCTTTTATGAGACCATTAAATCCTGCCTCGCCCTTATCCAAAGCAAATTCCATCATAGCCTATATAATCCTTCCTTGTTTTAAAATGATTGAAGCATATTAAATATACAATGTAGGTGATATTAAATATCTTGAGAAATGACAAACCCATAGAATCTCTTTCAGTCCTTCAGCTAGGACTTCTTGTTTAGAAATGTTCTGTTCATATATGTCTGAACTAGCTAGCCATCATTATCTGCTATTTGCTTAGATACACACATCATAAGTCTCTCAAAATAACATTTAAAGTATTTCCTAATATTGCTTCAGAAGTGTCAACTTTTAAGGAACATTCAATTTTAAAAAATAAAAGCTTGTCCTTGACTTGGTAACATCTCTTCACATGTGACAAGACTGTTTCCCTCTGACCTGACAAAAGTCTCTAGCAACATGCAAGGGCCCGTTTCTTCTTTGCCCAACTCAGAGGCTGCCATGTAAAATAGAGAAAGCAAGCATGTTTGAAATCACAGTAACCGAAGGACTTTGAATTCCTAATTACATTAAATAACCATAACTTTTTGCTTATTCACATTCCACACGGTGGAAACTATCCTTTCCTCCAGGTTTTTCGCTTAACAGCTTTGAAGAATACCATTGCAAAGAAGCACTCAGACTTACACAGTATGTGGTTTTCCTCTTTCAATGCCAAGCACAAATTGAAAGCCATAAGATTCATATTTGGTTTCTGGCATTATTTTAATAGGTAAGATGGAGATCGCAACTTGTCTCGCCAAAGAACAGTTCTGCTACAGTGTTGGAGAAAACGTGCACCATTACATCACTAGTGCGTCCAAAATAAGTGACCGACAGGGCATCTCCAATAAACAATGGAGGACATATATTTCTGATAGTCTCGTTATAGGCACAGCGAGGAAGGCAGACATCCCTGTCTTTGGCCAGTGATGTGCTTTTAGGATACTTAGGCTGCTGATAGTTTCAAAGAAGTTAATTTTGAGGCAATCCTTTTGACATGAACCAAATCTAAATCCAACTTACATGAAAGACTGTGGTACCCGCTCCTAGAAGGTTACTATGGCTGCCAAACTTTTTTTGATTATGATTTTTTATTTTTAGCAATACTGCATGTTTGTGGAAGAATTTAGACGCGACGTGTTTCTCAGCATTGTCATGTTTCATCTCTGGTGTGGTCCTACATTTTCAGCTTCCTCCTCTCTTATTTTTCTCTCTTCACTACCCTCTAAAGTCTGCCTTTGCATTTGTGAGCCTAATCTAATCCATCCTGTGACTTATTGGCTATGGATATGGAAGACTCAGAGATTCAGGGAAAGAGCACTCAGTACAAATGAAACTCACAGGCTATGCTTGTGCAAATTCATTTAGTGTGGATTCATCAGTAGTGACTTTTAAACTTCCAAAATTAGACCCACTGTTTTGGGAATTGAAGATAGCATTTGCCTTACAATATGGTTCCTGTCTAGATGTCACATGGGAGTGGACTAGAACAAAATTAAATATTTCTTTACTTCCAATTGTTCTTTGACTGTGGTATCTTTTATGGGCAGTGAATGTCTGCCTTCCAAATGACATATAAATTGACTAGTCACTCTGAGAGGAAAAGGAAAAAAAAAGTATTTGGGGCATTTATAGCTAGAATCTCAGTCTTAAGGAGTATTGCTTAGCAAACCAAAATGTAGCAAGGCTCACCCACCTTTCCCTCTGGCCCTGACAAAAATGCTAAGTAGACATTTGGGGAGCCACGTGTACTCAGAGGACAACATCCCTAGTAGGCATAATGATTACAATGCCACATAGATCCACTGGGAATAGGTGGCCTATTAATGTACCCTAGTGTGCTGGTTTCCTAATGGAACTTTCCTATTGACCCTCTGAGAGCAAATGAAGTGAGGCAAACACAGCCCTTACTTCTCCAGACACTACCTACTCTCTCTCTCTCTCTCTCTCTCTCTCTCTCTCTCTCTCTCTCTCTCTCTCTCTCTCTCTCTCTCTCTCTCTCTTTCCTCTGATTCTCTCCTATAACAAAAGCCAAACAGAAAAGGCCCCAGACATGTCTAACTCAAATGCAGCAGGTGGCTCTTCATCTTACACTGTTTCTTGTTGACAGGGGGCCTCAAGAAAAGCAGGAATTTATTGAAAGATTCTGTATGTCTGAAGCATTTTTCAGAAATGACGGACAAGCAATGTTAATCCAGCAAAACTAAGCTTAGGAGGTTTTGCCTTCTCTTACCCCAGTGAACAAGGCTCTCAGGCATCCTTCAGAGAGGCAAAGTAAAGTAGGAGGCCACATTTTTTTTTTAATTTCACTTGGTTCTTAAAACAGGAGTGGTCAATATTTCACCCTTAACAGCTAGTATCAGTTACAGCTAGTATCAGTAGGTCACAGAAGCTGGCACAGAGAATTGGGTTTTTGTTTGTTGTTGTTGTTATTGTTGTGTTGTTTTGTTTTGTTTTGTTTTTTGCTGATTATATTTTTCCTCTGTGTGTCTAGGTTCTTTTAAATATCAGGAAAGCCCTTTTGCTAAAACAAGACTAATATTGTTTTGGGAAACAACTTTTAAACTCTGGACATCTTGCTACTGAATTTCACTGGCCCAGACTGGTCCTCAGCCTGACCGTTCCTTCGTCAGTCCTCTGTCCTGTTTGCCATCACCACATGTCTCCCCACATTCTGAAGGTTCTTCACAAGACAAAAGACATTTACACCCGCCGTCAAGTGAATTAATTTAGGAACATGGGCTACGACTGAGATGTCAGGGAGAGCAAAGAAAGGGATGGGCTATGGGAGCATAGGGCGAGCACTGAACAGTTCCGAGTCTAATGCAGCCCTCAGAGTTATTACCTCCTCCGTTAGTATTCATTCTCAAGTGAAATCCTGGTGCCCAGGAGGCACAAGGAACACAATGACAAAGCCAACTACAGCCCTGCCCCTGTGGGTGTTTGGGTCCAGTGGTGTGGGCATTTCCGACCATCTGAAGCAGAGTAACAGGAAGTGCCTTCTAGCAAAGGCTGTTTCCAGCTGGTGTTTGGAAACACCCACAGGCACCCATGCACACTCATGCGCATACACTATGCATAAGCAGCCTCCAGCCAGGAAGCAACTGCTGGTTCTTCTGGCCTCTAGGTTTAAGCCAAGTAGGAATCGGGTGGTTTGGGTGTGGCTCTCTCAGCATGGCTATGACAGGCTGAATGTGCCCGCTTTGACTTAATCCAAGTCGATGGATATGCAACGACACTGCTTCACGCGTGTGACCCTTTTCTTCTTGGTGGGTGGCTGTAGCTCAGGACAGTTGAGTGTGACCATCATGGTGGTGAACTTCTTGGGCTTGCAGAAGGAGCAAGACTGAAAGGACCCTTCCTCCTTTCGGATGTGCCTGGGGATGTAGAAGGAGTTGCACTGGCCATAACAGAAGCGGTTGATGATAGTGCGGCTGTTGCAGCCCTCCTCGTGGATGGTCTGCTTCAGGGGCTGAGTTTTGCACCAATCTCGCTTCAGGTACTTGCGCTCTGTCACATGCAGGGCCTCTTGGCTGGACTCAAGCACTTCCTCTCCAGGCATGGCGGTGCCCCGCCCCTGGCCCCGCCCCCGGGTCCTGGAGCCAGGTTGTGGTGGGGACTGGGTCTGCTCAGAGTCATTGTGCTGAGCCTTGTCAGGAGGTGGGATGGCTCCTTGAGACCCTTTCTTTTTCCCCTCAGCTGTTGGCAGTAGGGTCCCCAGGAGGAGAAGCAACGCTCCCACAGTGTATGCGGTGCGATTCATTCTAGACAAGGGACAAAGAGAGGGGGACACAGACAATAAGAAAGTTATTTAATAAAAATTAATAATTACACCTAACCCACTGTACTCAACACACACTTCAGTTGCACTGACTTCTAACAGTATCACCAGCCATTAGATACTATTATTTCCATTATTCTCTCAGCCATCAAACTGAGTAATTCCACACAGGTCACACAGTGACTTTGCCAAGCTTTAAACTCAGTCAGGACCCGTCTCTCTTTTGAACCAGCTCCTATTAGAATTCCTTACTGGCTCCTGACACAATTGCATGTGACTTTTTTTAATGCTCACTTAACTGTATTTATTCCTGAATTTGACAACATGAGACTTTTCACTGTTCCAGTATTGGAAAGAGCCCAGGAAACCTGTCAAAAAAAAAAAAAAAACCTAAGAAGAGGGATGTACCGAAGGCCAAGAGGATAAAGATGGCTGGTATCATTCTTTCTGCCATGGTATAACAACGTGTGTGTGTGTGTGTGTGTGTGTGTGTGTGTGTGTGTGTATAATCCGTGTGTGTGCCTCGGGAGGGCAATCTAACACCCCAGAACTCCTAAAGCTGGAGTTAGAGCCCCCAATGTGAGTGCTGGCAACTGAACTCAGAACCTTTGGAAGAACAGAAAGTGTTCTTAGCGGATGAGCCATTTCTCCAGACCCCACTTTTCAACCTTTCTAAGTGGTAAAATACATTACCCATCTATGTGACTGTATGTATGAATAGAATTTTTTTTGTCTGATTAATTGACCAGGTAGGTCTTTAATTTCTCTGGCTTTAATTTTTAAGTTGGTGTACAAGACGAGTTTCATTGTGGATTTTCATGCATATCTGTCACCGCACCTTGTTCACATTTGCCTTCCCCTGCTGCTTTACTGTGTCGTTTCCCCAAACAGTTCTTCTGCTTTCAAGCCACATGTGTAGAGAGAGAGTGAGTGTGTGTGTGTGTGTGTGTGTGTGTGTGTGTGTGTAAGGTAGAAAAATGGGCACAATAGAGTAAGTACGGGAATATTTCAATTCATAACAATAGCATTGATGCCAATGAACTGTGAGCAAATGTGGACCTTGATATGACTCGTACATGGCGAGGGCATATAACATTTAATAAATAAATAAATTATAAATAAATAAATTATAAATAAATAAATAAATCTAAGCATGATCTCCCACCTGGTGGGAGAAGAAACATACAGAGACAGGAACATGAGGTAAACAAAGCAAATAAGAGAAGAGGAGACTTTTCCAGAGGCGGGTTTGTTCAGAAAAGACAGGGAAGGCAGGCGGAAAAGGGAAAGAGGCAGCAGACTGTCAGGATTCTCCTGGGGCAGTATCCCTGGACACACTCCTCTGGGAAAGCATTAATATGAAGACCCTAACTCAGTCAGCCAGCCTTCCCACCCAGCTCAAGGCCTGGAACACTTGCTGGCCTGGGGCACACCAAGAGTTATTAAAACATTGAAGGATTTCTTTTCAAATGAGAACAGTTTCAAATTCATAATGTCTCTTCCAGGCATGGCAGGTCCCTGGGGTTTCCTCTGCCCCATGCTTAAGGTTTGCTGCACAAGAACAGCGAGGAAGCATCCATTTTCTCTCCGCTGAATACCAGTATTGCATGTGGCAACCACTAAGTGCATACTAATGTAACCTCTTTAATATAACCTTCATCTCCAAGGAACCAGACAAGTTGGTATCATTATCTAGACCAATTATCTCTAAGAGACAAAAGCAACCTAAGATGGATCTCCTTTAAAGGACAACTTCTGGCAAGTGAGGGCCATCCAACCCTAAGGCTAGCATTGAACCAAGATAATTGAATGTTTCATTAAAAATATTCTTAAATGTCATTGTTTTTCCGACATTAACTTAATACTTTGGAGCAGGTTCAAGTTTGGAGCTGATAATGTGGCATTCGACTCCTGTTCCAACTGTAGGTTCCTTAGCTTGTGTCAGCTTGGGTTACCATGTATCTGATCTGTAAACTAACCATGCTGACCACTACAACAACAATAACTAAAAATAATGGCTTTGTTGTGTCTTATAAAACATCACTTATGAAAATAGGCCAGTTATAAAATAGTACAGATTTTCTCCAGAGGCCAAGGTAACTTAAGCCATGTCTGTTCTGGCTCTAAGGAACCGTAGTCCAAGTCGAACACAGTTTCACAAGTTTCTGGTGACTCCCAATTGAGGGGCAGTGTCTAAAATAAAAGGCCAAGTGCTAAAATAGAATCCATTCACTGCTATTTCAAAGGAATATTGCATAGATGGCCCTAGATCTAGGTTGACAATCTCTACATCTATTAAAAAATAACCTCCAAGCTAATTCACTCCTTTTGGGTCCAGAGCTTCAGTGTTCACAACCACAGAGGCCAACCTGGGGCTGGCTGTGGATGTATGCTGACTGCATGTGACAGTATTCGTTCATAAGACCATACTGTTCTACAGATAGATATCCATTCATAAAATAATGGCTTTGTTTTGTCTTATAAAACTTTTCTTTACTGGCTTAATTACATCTGTTAATGAACCTTGTCATATCTACCTTGAGAATGGATGAAGGCTAATTCATCATCTTCCTGACACAGAGGAGCTCCTCCTGAACATTTGTTAAGTGATTGTTATTATACCACAGAGGTTTGATACAGTTTCTGTTCTTTGCATCTTCAAGTATCATCACTGTTGTCAAGGCTACATGAGATGCTTTGTCTCCTGACCCTTGGGAGTGTAGATTTCTCCCAGCCTAGACAGCTTCCTAACACTTGTCTTTCTTTTTTTAGGAAATCTCCATTTGCTCTCAAGTTTTGTTATTGTTGTTCGGATGTTTGTTTTTTGTTTTGTTTTTTTTTTTCTGGTTCTATGAAGCGTAATATGAGTTTTATTTTAACCCAAATGATAAAGCAATAAATTCATAATTAGTCAACTATGGTTTTGAGGTTTAATTTGGGAAATTTTTTCTGTTCCTATGCAAGAGTGAATACCTCATAAGTCATAGCAGTCTACATTACACCGTCTGACTTTTCATTAAAGAAAAGTAAAAATAAATAAATAAATAAATAAATAAATAAATAAATAAATATTTTTTAAATTACTAGGTGTAAAATGTATGTTTTTTTTTCCATTTTAAAATGCTTAATCTTTGCTGGTTTATTGTGAAGCTTTCAGGTTCTTAAACTTTAGTGTTAGAAAGAAAAGCCCTCCAAGAACATCAATGAACAGAAATCAGCAGGGCTATCTAGCCTTCACAGGACCAGGGTCCTTTCCTCCCATTGATGGCCAACAAGGCCATCCTCTGTTACATATGCGGCTGGAGCCATGGGTCACTCCATGTATACTCCTTGGTTGGTGGTTTAGTCTCTGGGAGCTTTGGGGTCCGGGGGGTGGGGTGGGTCGGGTCGGGTCTGGTTGGTTGATATTATCGTTCTTTCTATGGGGTTGCAAACCCCTTCATCTCCTTCAGTCGTTTTTCTAGCTCCTCCATTGGGGACTCCAGTGTAGGAGAATTTGAGGGTGGGGAGATGGGAGTGGGTGGGTGGGGGAACACCCACATAGAAGCCGGAGGAGGGAGAGGGGATAGAGAGCTTGGGGGGGGGGGTAAACCGGGAAAGGAGACAACATTTGAAATATAAATAAAGAAAATATCCAATTAAAAAAGAAAGAAAGAAAAGAAAAAGAAATCAGCAGGGCAGTTTCCTGGCTTGAGTAGAAAGACCAGTGTTCTTCTGATGGTCTCCCTGAAGAAGAGAGGTGAACAGCACTGGCTGGAAGGATGAAGCTAGGCTCTACCGATCACTGTGTCCATTCACCCAAGCCCCCTACCAACTAGTGTGGATTATTCAATCAAGGAACTGGACCATTTTCTTCTGGAAATTGCAAGTCTGTTTTCACCAAATGCTTAGCACTTTCTGTGTATCCCTGGTATGGACCAAATAAAGACGATGGTATTTCCTTGAGGATAATTCTTTCCACATCAACCCCTAGCAGTGTGCTACATGGCCCAAAATCAATCCAAATACTGGTCGGGATTAGGTTCTCATGAGTTCCCACTCGTGTCCAGTGGTTGTATTCAGATGCATCCTAACCTCAGAGTGTATCATGACAAGTAGTGAGCATGTCCCTTGGTTCTCCTATACAGATACTATCGCTCTTCATCCCAAACCCTGCCTTAACTAATGCACTAACGCCTTCGTGCATTTCTGCTGTTGAGTGGTGTGCTAATATTTGGAGGTGAGCTCTCTCTGCAGCTTGCCTCTGCCAGCAAGCTTTTACTTCACCCTCATCTCTTTTTCTTTCTTTTTTTTTTAATAGAAAATTGAATTTTATTTTATTTTTTTAAATTTTTTTATTAGGTATTTCCTCGTTTACATTTTCAATGCTATCCCAAAAGTCCCCCATACCCACCCCTCCAATCCCCTACCCACCCACTCCCCCTTTTTGGCCCTGGGGTTCCCCTGTACTGGGGCATATAAAGTTTGCAAGTCCAATGGGCCTCTTTTTGCAGTGATGGCCGAATAGGCCATCTTTTGATACACATGCAGCTAGAGACAAGAGCTCCGGGGTACTGGTTAGTTCATATTGTTGTTCCACCTATAGGGTTGCAGTTCCCTTTAGCTCCTTGGGTAATTTTTCTAGCTCCTCCATTGGGGGCCCTGTGATCCATTCAATAGCTGACTGTGAGCATCCACTTCTGTGTTTGCTAGGCCCCGGCATAGTCTCACAAGAGACAGCTCTATCTGGGTCCTTTCAGCAAAATCTTGCTAGTATATGCAATGGTGTCAGCGTTTGGAAGCTGATTATGGGATGGATCCCTGCATATGGCAATCACTAGATGGTCCATCCTTTCGTCACAGCTCCAAATTTTGTCTCTGTAACTCCTTCCATGGGTGTTTTGTTCATCTCTTTTTCATTTTGCCACTACACTCTTCCAATCACTTATCTCAAAGGACAGATCCTCAAAACAGGTTTTCACTGCCTCCCATTTGTCCCCAGTTCTCTTGGTGTTCAAGAATAAACACTTCCAAGCAAGGAAAGGTATGGTAATTGCTTCTGCCCTGGTAACTTGTCAAAAAAAAATTCACAAAAGCACCAAGAATGGTTTTCAGAGTCTGGAGATTCAGAAAGCCAAAAACTATGTCTGACTTGTTTCCAATATTATTGATGTATTTACGGAATCTAGGGCCAGCTCCTTTCCACACACTTCTCATTGTGGCTCTCGCATTAGCCAAGCAACCTGCTTGGTCAGTGGCTTAAATGGACTTTTGTTAAGAATTACAGTGAACTCCAGATGTCTGTACCTGGACGGGCCCACTGTTCCTGCTGGATGATCAAGAGTGACGTGAGCTCATTCTTCTGGCAGAAAACACAATGGAATTTGCTGCAAATGCTTTACAGACAGGCCAGATTTTCAAGGAATCCATTTCTTTTCCCCTTAAGCCTTAACCTTTAAGGAGAGTGAAAGCTAATTTTAGTTAGCTCTTTAACTTTAAATTTTAGAGTCATCCGATAGAAATTAACTAGGGAATTCCTTATTAATAAAAAAGGTTGGCTTATTTCTCAGACAAATTATACCAAGGAGATAAGAAAAATTAATGATTGGCATGTGTCATAAATTGTATGCCCTGCACTTTTGTTGCAAGTCTCTTAAGAATAATCTGCCCACTAGGGCTAAGTCAGGCTGGAATCCAACACCACACAAGGTGAGGAGGAGACACCTGGTGGTTAAATATCTTTGTAGTTCCCTGGAAGATTTTTTTTTAGTGCAGTTAATAATTGTATACAATTATTTGAATCAGCAGGAAATGAATTAGAAAGTATAAATATCAAATGCTCACCAAGCAGCAGAACTGAGTGACAGCCAAGTCATATGCTACATTTTGTAACGGTTATGAATAAATGGGATTTGGGATTAAATTCAGAATCACCCTCTGGTCTCTCATGCCCAACACAACCATTAGTAATAAAAGGTACCTCTTATTTTTTTTAGTTTTTACTACATCAGACATTATGCTAAACACTGTCCAAGTTTTGTCATGATAAATTATGAGGTATATAATAATGTCTTCCTGTTATTAATCAGGAATCCATCCAAGGTCACATAGTTTATAAAGTGGATAGCCAGGGTTTGAGCCCAGTTTCATCTAATTCTAACATGTCCTTAGTCACTATGCCAATGACATTCAGCACAGCATATTTAACAAGGAACATGTGGCTTTGCTTTTTTTAATGCAGTAAATTTTGAAAAATATTGTAAATCTAATAATTATCTATTTTGTATCTTCGTGTTTGCAAGCAGAGGAAAAGACTTCTCCTGTCATGGGAATTCTTGTTGTATTTTGCATCTCTAAGAACATATGTTAAAACTAAAGAAAATTCTTTGCAGATGTAAGACATGGGCTGGTAGCACTTGCCTGGTCAGTGCCTTTCAGTTAAATGTGCAGTCGCTGCTCCGAACTGCTTCCCTCTTCTCCTCCTTACCTAAAAGGCTGGGGCTCTCCTATATGTCTTTGGCTTTGCATTCTCAAACACACTCCAAAGCTTTGCAGCCCGCAAGCATTTCTTGGGGAGAAGTCTGGGGCCATGGGGGTTCTTTGTATTCTGTCACTTTGTAGACTGGACCATTGAGACTGAGGTCACCAGTAGCATCAATTTAGAAGGACAGGAGGTGGACATTGAGGGATGTAAGGACTTAGCATGTTTCTGTTCTTCTCTCCCTAAGTGCTGGTGTGAAAACCACATTAGCGAATTTGGATTTCCTACAGATTGTGGGTTAACAAAACATTTTACTCAGAGTGAACTTTGAAGATCATAGGAAAGCTGTGAAGTTACAAAGTTTACAAAAGACACTAATTCCTACAATGACCCGGAGGTTAAACACACACACACACACACACACACACACACACACACACACACAGAGAGAGAGAGAGAGAGAGAGAGAGAGAGAGAGAGAGAGAGAGAGAGAGAGAGAGAGAAGTCTTAATCCAACGGTGCAATGTGTCCAATAAGAGTAATGAAAACACCTATATCTGCAGACTTGGTTGTGGTGATAGTGAAGGAGGATCTTGTTTTCTTAAGATCCTTTTCCTTCGTTGCTTTGAAAAGTCTGTACTCCCAAGTGCCCTGTGCCGCCTGCCTGCCTTGTCCCAAAAAGAAAAAGGGGAGGGAGGTGAGGAGAGGGCAGCCCTGGGGTGAAAGAAGACCCCTCACCCTGGGATGGGGTTATCTTAACCTCTTCTCCGCTATTTATTTAACTTGTAAGAGCAGTCAGAAGGAAACCACTACTCTGGAGTTCCTGGGGACAGCTTCAAGCCCTGGTGACCCATTGAACAGAGTAGATTGTTTTAATCAGTTCGTATCCTGGCACCATCTCAGGGGAACATAAACAGACGTGCGCACCACTTGGGTTTGCTCTTTCCACCAAGAGATCCAATTACCTACTGATGGTCGTCATTCTGCCCTCCAACAGTTAAGAGGAGATTTTAACCCCTCACTTCTAGGCTATATTTCTCCATCAAAGGGTAGGGATTTGGATTCTACTGGGGAGGGGAAAGAAGGCTGCTGTGCTAGACCAGAGAGCCCCCTAAGGCTCTCGGGAAGGTCCTCGAACTAAAGGCTAGTCATCTCGAATTCTCCCCAGCCAGTCTCGCTGGTGGATGGTTGCCAGAGCCGGGCATAGGCAAACACTAAGCTGAAGAACGCCAGAGAGGGAACAGCCAGTCCAGGGCTATAGAGAAGTTGTTCTTCCCAAACTAGAATTCTGGAAATAAGTAGGACCAGGGAGATGACAGCCAAATACACGCCTTTCCCTTCATTCTAGACTTCTACCAGGAGCTAGAGAGGGCTCACCGGAATGGCTCACGGCAGCGGCAGCGGCAACGAGCAAGGAGCAAGAGGCAAAGCGCGCAGTAGAGCGCAGTCGCTAGCGAGGCGCAGCGAGGCGTTACCGAGGCCTTTGGGGTACAGATCCGCCAGCATCTACGGAAGCGGGAACCAGCCAGTAGTGGCTGCCCGGCGCCTGCAGGTCTGCTGTATGGAGGATGAGAGCGTAGAACCCCCAAGAGGCTCAAAAAAGACAGCCACGCGCCGGCCGGAGCACAGCCAGCACAAGAGAGTGTGGCGCGTGCACTCAAGCTTCGAGGTACCCGACCCCCGACTTGTTGTTAAGCCGCGCGAATTCTGTCTTACCAGCCTCAGTCGCATCTGCCATACCCGTAAACGCACACGCCACCAATTCCCAAGTCCTTAGCAGTTACCACTCACAGCCCTGGGACCACCACTCCTACAGACGCCCCTGTCCCAGCCCCGTCCCCAACCCTCAACGCTGTCTCTGCTTGCAACTTGCTGTGAGGTCGTCTTCAGCTCACAGAGATGCCAGCTCCGGGGTTCCGACTCGGCAACAGTGCACTGTCCGGGCAGGCGACTCCTGCGGGCTCTGTGCTTCAAGCACCAGGACCGAGTTTGCAGGGTTCCAGCACATGAAAACGGGATGCACTTTTTTGACAACTTCTCTCTCTACCTTCCTCCCTCCTCCGTGGACCCTGTGCCCCGCAGTCACCACATCTACCTCTGCGACAGGAAGGACCAGGTTCGGTTCTTTAATGCGCACTCAAGGGTCTTTGTTGCACCAAGGGGCTGTGTCACAACTGAGAAGAATTCGAGATGGTATGAACCCTGGGGACTCCTTGGCTAGCCTGGGATCATACCAACACACACGCGAGCGCGCGCACACAGACAGACAGACACACACACACACACACACACACACACACACACACACACACCACGGTACCACCGCGCTCACCTGTCACTTCCGTGGGTCCTCGGGTTCTTCGTTGTGGACTCGTGGCGCTGCGTGAGACTGCGGCTCGAGCCACTCGGGCTAGACGCGGGAGGAAGACGAAGGAGAGAGCCGCTACCACGGTGCTCTGGGTCTCCAGGTCTGCGAAGGGCGCACCTAGTGTCGGGCATCTCCGGGTCTCCGGTTTAAATGCCGCCGGCCAAGCGCCGGGGACCGCGTCTCTCCATTGGTCAGGCGCCGTCGCCGCCGCGGGACCCGCTATCCGCCCCCTTTCCCGGTAGTGCCCCCGCCCACTGCACCCCTCCTGCTTCCCTACGGGGTCCCCTCTCCGCCCGCCTCGCCTCTTTGTCTACTCCCCCCCTGCCCCTGCCCGTCTGGGTGGGAGAGGTCACCCCAGGGAACCGCGCCTGGAATGCACAGCAAATCACATTTTCCGCTCCCGTTGGAGAGGGGAGCGAGGGAGGAAATCCCCCCCACCCTGGCTCCTAGCCCCTCATCCCTTTCCAGCCCCAGGTCTGGGCTTCTCTAGCAGGCTGAACTTCGCTTGCGTGGGGCTCCACGCTCAGGAGTCCCAGCTGCGCTGAGCAGAGCAACAGAGCCGGTCATGACAAGCTAGGTGTTTCCTCACCATTGTGTTGGACAGTCTGGTCAGACAGAGCAGGAGCCTTAAAGGATCCTCCCGAGGCCCCCAACTTAAAGGGTGCCAACCCTTGAGCTGGTGTTAACCCAGGCGGACTCCCTAACAGCCTGCAAAAGGATACCCTCTTCTTGGCACTGGCTCCTTCTGCTCAGATGCCCATCTGCCTGAGCTGAGTGTGTGGCAGAAAAATGAACTAAAAGGACCTCAGCACTCAATCCTTTTTATCAAGTATTAGGGGAGAGAGTAAGAAATATACTGTTAGGAATATATATATATATATATATATATATATACACACACACATACATATAATGTTATGTTATATATTTTATATATGTGTGTGTTAGGAATATATATATATAATATAAATATATATTTGACTATATATATATATACACACACACACACACAAAGTAACTGAAGCAAGAAGGGAACCTCTGTTAATATCTCAAAACTTAGGACATTCTGAATGACGTTTGTGCAAATGGCAAGCTGTATACATATACTCCTTAGTGCACTTTACACACTCGCACATACCCTCACACACACACACACACACACACACACACACACACACACACAGTGCTCCACAGTTAATAGTTTACAGAGTAGAGCCATCAGATGAGCTTCAAGATCTATCCTGGTCAAGTGGACTTAAGCAGAGTTATGAGTCCCGAAGCCCACAGAGTCCTAATGCAATGAATGTGGAGTTCACTGGAGCCCACCAAGAGGGTGCTCAGAGCCAGTGTGAGAACAATTTCCCCCAGAGAAAAGGGAGTTTATTTTATAAACTCATTAACTCCCTCTCATCTAAAGTCAAAGCTTAATTACATGCCCCTTCTCGACTCATATGAACTATTCCAAATAACAAATGCAAAGAGGGGAAATTACCCTCCTTAAACAAAGTGTTAGTTTTCGGAACGCCGATGCTAGCCTAGTGTTTTCTCCACAGTCCATTTCATCTCCCAGTCATTACATCATTTTTCTTCATCATCATCTATCACTTCCTGTCACCCAAGAATTTTCTAGAATGTAAACTTCATGAGAGCAGGGCCTTTTCTATTTTGGTTGCTTTGATTACATGACACAAAATATGATGTCTAACGTAACTGGGCTTTGATAAATTCCTATGGGCTGAGAAAGTTAGGCATATTTGCACTAAGTAGGACTGTCAGCTGGGCCAAGTGCTGAGAATATAACCTCTGTGGACACAGCAGCAGAAGCCTTAGCCTCTTCAGTTTGGAGTCTAGAACGTCTGTAAATATTTATGTAGATAGGCACTTTTTTGGTCTTTGTATCTGCATTTCCACAGGTGGCAACCACTGGTTGTCAACCATTACATAATCTGGATGAAAGCAACAGAGCAGAGATTCTTTAGAACCCTTGAAGCCTCATCACACAACCAAAACTTGCTCTTAATAAGGGGGAAGTAAGGGTCACTCGACTAGTTACTCAAATTAAACTTTGATGGCGTTGAGTTAGGGGGAATTTAGACAGGGTCTCAGAATGTAGTCTGGGCTAGCCTTGGCCCTGCAACAAGTCTTTGTTTATTTCCTAAGTGCTAGGATTATAGGTCTGAGCCATCTCGTCCAGACCCAAGTGAAACTCTCAAATCTGAGGTGCTTAAGCAAGGGTATCTAAATGATAGATTCTACTTCCTGAAGCCACTTTCCAACTACTCTGAGGTAATGTGAGAGGAGTTTGTCCTGATTGGCTACTGGTTTGTAACTGTCTCTTCTTCTGCTTCACCCATTTATTCACAGAATGTCTACCCCAAGAATGCTGACAGGAACTGCTCTCTGCGTTCGGGAAGGACCTGAAAGACATTTATAGGAAAGTTTTGCTTAAAGCGCTCGCTCGCTCTCCTCCTCCTCTCCTCCTCCTCCTCTTCCTCCTCCTTCTCCTCCTACCCCTCCTCCTCCCTCTCTCTGTCTCCCTTTCTCTTGCCCTCTCTGTCTCTCTCTCTGTCTCTCTCTGTCTCTCTGTCTCTGTCTCTCTCTGTCTCATGTGTGTGTATGTTATTTAGCTTTTATCAGAAGCTTAACTGGTTTAGGTTCCTGTTCTAATTTAATTTGCAGAACCTCTTGAATTCTACTTTATTTCTTCTTTCTAAGAAGACCCAGGAAGCAGGCATCCATGGGGGTTTATTATCTGGCACACAGAGATACATGAGAAGAACTCAGCGCTGCCCTTGTTCCCTCACATGGTTTCTGCTTGGGTCCTGTAACATTAGAATTGGCATGTAAACACAGTGACTTCTGCAGAAATCACTGTGTGAAAACGTCCCAGTCATTGAGCAGTCCTGGCACTTCTTCCTGTAACCCAGCACTTGAGAGGCTGAGGCAGAAAGATTATCATGAATTTGAGGCTTGCATGGGCTAGTGAGTTTCAAGCCGCTAACTCTAGGCTTACAGAGTGGAACTCTGTCTCAAAACAAAAGTCACAAGCATACTATTATATTATACAGTTAATATATACAACAAAAAAATTTTTACAGACACCTCTTAACACTAGGCAATTTAAATAATTAAACAACCAATGCTGTATAATATGAACATATATACTAGCAATGCAAGTTTGAGGATACAGGATTTTACTTATGAAGACTTACAAATACATAGTCATTGAAAATTCAGATGTGTTCTGTCTTCCTGGGATTTTCTATTAAAAAAACAAAAAAACCAAAAAACTGAGCCTTCTTTTGCTCCTTTATGGCCACTGTGACTTACAGAAGTCTATTTTTAAAGCACATTTATTCATTATTATTTGACAGTTTTATATATGTGTGTGTGTGTGTGTGTGTGTGTGTGTATGTGTGTGTGTGTGTTGAATTTTGGTCATTTTTTACCCCTTTCATCCCCCTGACCCCCTGAAAGCTTTATTCTTTAGGAAATAAAAATGCCCCTCCTACTTCCATGTCTTGTGTATGGAACCCACTGAGTTTACGTAAGGTTACCCAGCTGAGCACCAGTAGGTTATATACTGGAGTATGGGTGTATGTCACTCCTCGTATTGTCGCTGAAGCATGTGACACTCCTCCCTGAGGGCTACTTTAGGCTGAAAGAAGGGGAGGTCTCATGAGCCCTTCTCCCCTCTGATAAAATGTGGACAGGCTCTATCTTGTGCAAGTCTTACACAGGTAACCATAGCAACAGTGAGTTTGTAAATGCATTGATTGTGTTATATACAGATGACATTGTTTCCTAACAGCTCCCCTGCCCTCACAGTCTCTATCTCTTATAATTTCTTCTACACTGTTCCCTGAGACTTAGTGGAAAGGAGTGATATAGATGTTCTATTTAAAACCAAGCACAGTTATTTATTTTTGGCACTTAGCCAGTTATCAGTCTCTGTACTAACTGTAGACTATTGCTTGGGAAGGGTTGGGGGAAGCTTGTCTAATGAGGGCTGAGAAGTGAACTATCTATGAGTATAGAGATAAATATTGAGAAGGCATTTTAACACCATATCCACTGAGCAAAATAATTGTCATCCATTTTCCTCTAGGGCCCATGACCTCCCTGGCCACCGGGGTCTTGGACAAAGGTTGTAGTAGCAGGTATGAACTCTTTCCTGTGGAGCAGGCCTGAAATCCATCAGAAAGTCATTGATTCCCCATGACTACCTTGCCATTGTTGCAGGAGTGGGCACATCTGGCCAGGCTGGTGATGACTGGAGCTTAAAGGGCCGACCTTCAGGTAAGATTGGCAATGCCCTTTCCTGCGGGCACTTCCATAGCACCTTCTGGCACGATATAAGTTAACCAGCATAGAGGAAGCTACAGGACGGGGAAAGTTTGATGACTGCATGTCCTTTGACAAAATTATGTGGCATCTTAAGGGGTCTTGCCATTGAGTCCTGGTAGTCAGCCAAGAGCAATAGCATTGGCTTGTATTGTTTCAAGACCTCTGGGACCAACCTGACCAACAACTCATAAAGAAATAGTCCACATTTGGCATGTGGATTTTTAATAACCCAAGGTTTCTGGGAGGTGAATTATCTTCATATCTAGGGCACCTCCAGTCAACCCTCTTTGTAAAATAATATTTTATTTATTCTTTAAATTCTTCTTCTTCTTCTTCTTCTTCTTCTTCTTCTTCTTCTTCTTCTTCTTCTTCTTCTTCTTCTTCTTCTTCTTCCTCTTCCCCCTCCTCTTCCTCTCCCTCCTCCTCCTCCTCCTCTTTCTCCTCTTCTTCCCGTTCCTCTTCCTTTCTTCCTATCTTAGACAGGGTCTCAGTATGTGACCCCCTGCTGTCCTGGATCTCTATAGACCAGACTAGTCTCAAACTCATAGAGATCAGCCTGCTACTACCTCCCCTGTGCTGAAATTAATTGTGTGTACCATACCACTACCCACCCCATTTATACAATGCATTTTGATTATATCCATCTAACATTATCTCTTTCCAGTTGTCTTTAATGCCTTACCTCCCTCCTAACTTCAGGTCCTCCATGTGTTGGAGGGGCAAACTCCTTTTAAAAATTATATGTAATGTGTATTTTTAAAACTATTTAATGGTTGTTTGTTTATTTGTTTGTTTTGTGTATGTATATTCCACATAGATGTGGCTGCCCACAGAGGTCAGAAGAATGCATTGGAACCCCATGGAGCTGAAGTTACAGATGATTGTAAGTGACTTGATGTGTACTATTACCCAGATTCAAGTCCTCAGGGACAGTAGCAAGCACTTTTAGCCTCTGGGCCACATTCTTTTATTATATTTTTTTGAAGAGCTTATAAATTATGTTTCTTTAGTTATCCCTCCCCATACCGTACCTCACTTC
The DNA here is from genome assembly GCF_978045245.1 of Mus caroli. Taxonomy (NCBI): domain Eukaryota; kingdom Metazoa; phylum Chordata; class Mammalia; order Rodentia; family Muridae; genus Mus; species Mus caroli. The sequence continues at coordinate 66,759,049 of NW_028227257.1, read as the reverse complement.
TGCCCTCCACACACCATCCCCCACACTTGTTGTCTTTCTCTCAGTCCCTCCCCCCTCCCCGTCTCCCTTCATGCCACCTCTATTCTGCTGCCCAACCTCCCTTGAGACTTTTCTCTTCCACCCTCGAGTGGCTGTTTTCTAGCTTTCTGGCTTCTGCAGCTATTCCAAATCAAACACAGACTCTGGAATTTGAAGCTAGGACCCACACCTGAGAGGATGTGTGGCAGTGGCCTTTCTGGTTCTAGGTTAGCATGTGTCTATGTTTTAAATTAGAAAATTACAAATAAGTTCAGTGTTTTGGTGTCTGCACAAAAGAGAGAGCATAAGAATAAAGGTGGGGGAGTAAATCCCAGGCCTGATTTCCCTTTTCCAGATAAAGCTGAACTTGGCATTTGGCAAGCAAAGGTCAAAGTTTAAACATTGTAAATTTTATGTATTCATTACAATTGTGTGTGAGAGAATGCTGTGTGTGCCGTGGGCATGCGCACCGCAGTGCACTGTGGAGATCAGAGGACAGACTCTTGGAGTTGATTCACTCCTTCCATCTCTAAGTGAGTTCTGGGACTCGAACCCATGTTGACAGGCCTGTGCAGCAAGCACCTTTACCTAGCGAACCATCTTGTTGGTCCCTAAATTGAAGTCTTCTCTGCTCCTTTGCTTCCTGGATTAAAAAGTGGGGTCATCCGGAATCTGATTCCTCATTCCTTTTTAAAAGAAAAACGACGAAAAAAGTAAACCACTGCCTATGTCAGAGCAATACACGTGTGCTTTATATAAACTCACCACTTGTCTATCCATGTCTGCAGAGAGCCTCGTAGACATCAAGCACTTGATGTCTACAGAGGGCACACTCTCCGGAGAAACACAGTGCCACTGAAAGAATCAGACAAGGAAGAAAACAATTATCAGAGAAATCCCATCATACTCACATCTAAAATGCAAGAGAAACCTTGGAGATGAGCATCCAGCCTGTTTGCCCTAACATTGAAAGACTCCTGGATGGGGAAACATTTCCAACAGGGCAAGGTAATCTAGACTGTCATGTTTGTTTCTGTACCCCATGTTGCTTGCCTATTTAACAAGAGAAACAAAATAAAATGGACAAGCTTTGAAGTGGGCAGCATGTGGGGGCTCTGTGTCCCCAGACACTGACTTCAGATGATCTCCCATGTATCTGCCAGGTGCAGTAAGATTCCTGATGACTCTGATCATCACATCACCCTGAGCAGCAAGGAGACTGCAGGATCTCGGGCACCCCAGTGGAGGCCACATTCCTTCGTTTCCTTCATATTAGAGGGAAGTAGTTGGACCACACAATGATCCTAGAGAATGAATCCCATTTGATTCACTGTCGTGAAGGCATGTTGTAATACACCGAAACCTTGCTCAAAATCAATCGCAACGATTCATACAGCAGCCACATTGCCAACCAGAGCAATCCACTGTTCTTAGACAGTGAAGAGTGGATTTTCCTTCAAGATATGCTGATTGTTTTTCTTTCTACTCTAGAAAACCTAGCCTGGGCCTCTGTTAGGTTTCCAGTCTTCTTAGGAAGGAAGGAAGGAAGGAAGGAAGGAAGGAAGGAAGGGAGGGAGGGAGGGAGGGAGGGAGGGAGGGAGGGAGGGAGGGAAGGAGGGAGGGAGGGAGGGAGAGGGGAAAGGAGATAAATATAAGGACAGGAGTTAAAAAGAAGAATGGGGAAGAGAGGGACGCTCAAGTGCTTCTAAATAGGGATTTGTGTTTATTTCAAAGACAGACAGCTCCTCTACATTGAAAGAACTCCTGGATGGGGAAAACATTTCCAACAGGGCAAGGTAATCTTGACTGTCATGTTTGTTTCTGTACCCCATGTTGCTTGCCTATTTAACAAGAGAAACAAAATAAAATGGACAAGCTTTGAAGTGGGCAGCATGTGGGGGACCTGTGTCCCCAGACACTGACTTCAGATGATCTCCCATGGTACAGAAGTTTTAGCTTTTTAATGGCAGTTATTGACAAGTCAATTCCATGGCACCAATCCAAGGAAAAGAACCTTGTCACTATGAAGAAAGCTTTCAAAGCAAGAATTGCATTTCCAGTCTAGGTCTTTAATATGGACATTAAGTTGCCCAGATATAGCAAGGAATTTGAGGATGGACCTCAAACAAAATAGTCATTCACTTTTGCCCTATGTTCAGTGTTTCCCTTGTTGTCTCAGGCTCCCTCTGCTCTTGAGCAAACCAGCCCTAAGTGCACAGAGAAGTACATCTACCCTCATCTTTGAGTGCCTGTAAGTCTAGCACAGGCTGAGCGGAATCAGAGCTAAAGTGCTGTGAGTCTCGTCAGCTGTCCTCTGGCTTGTTTTATCCCATCCCCATGGGAACCATACTGGTGTTCACCCAAACCTTGGTTGCCAGTGGCAGTTCACATATTTGACTTCAAAGTGCCCCCAGTCCAGGTCAGGATCACTGCACATCTGGATGGCTGCCAAGGTTTCTCTGCTGTCCTGCTCATGCCCACCATGCTGTCTCATTAACCCTTGAGCAAACACCTAGGACCAGCACTGAACTCTACACTTCTTCAGCCTGAAGCCCTTCCTAGCTCTTACCAGGTTTTCATATCACCCAGCTTGATCATTTGTCTAATTTTCATGCATTTCCTTCCTGTGAGGTCTGTGTAAGAATGGACAAGAACCATTTCTTATTCACTACCTCCCTGGAAGACAGAGACATTCGTTGTCATCAAAAGCACAGAGTTGTTCTCGATCTCCTTTGGGTGACAATCACACAACCACAAAGAAGCTCCCACTGTTCTCAGCCTGCTCTGGTTTCTACATTTTAGAGGGAACTCCCTGGATAGCTAAGCATTGTGGTTCTGGATCACAGCCCTCTAGGATAGCATCCATTGTTATGATTGCTGTGGGATCAGAGAACACACCCCTGTGCTCCTTGGCTCCCCATTCACCAGGAGCAATGGGACACGGTGTATGACCCATCACTATAAAACAGTTGGAAAGAGCATAGTGCTCCAAGATTTGGCATCTTTTCTCTCTGCCAACGGTTAGGTCTTTTCATCCATGGAATACCCTATTGTTTTTTAAAGAAAATATAGAACAGAGAAAATGGAGCTGGCTGGTCCAGCTAGAGCAGTGGACTGAACTGACCTGACAGCCGCTGGGAGTCTGAGGAGGCTGTAACAAGACCTTATCACCAATTAAGTGTTCTAGAACCTGGTTTAGGACTGTGCAACTATGCCCACACATGATGAAGAATGTAGATGCCCAGAAGTGATGCCAGGGCCCATACAACCTAAGGGAACCCTAGAGAATTAGACTCCTAACACCGGAGTGAACAGCTTAAACTAATACAGCTAGGATATCCTTGGTTCACAGGATAGTGCCTTGTGACAGTTACCGGATATCTGAGATTTATGTCTTAAACAAAATTGTTTTATAACAAGTGATGAATGAAACAGACTTCTGTACAGAAAACTGGGTTTTAAGTTCTGTCACCCTGGTACAATCTCTGTTTTATGAACATGAAAGTGTCTCTTCATTGCTAAAAATCCAGCCCCTTTCTAGATGTTGGAAAACTGTCGAATACAGAATACATAAGCTTTATATATATATTTGAACTAATGCCGTTTTTTTTAAAGTTTACTGAAGATGTTTTCCTGTTCAGACCTGTTTATTTAAGGGACCCTACATGAGATCCCTGGCAGCTTTTTTTACTTAGTATTCAAAAGGATCATAGTTTAAAGGTTCAACATGATATTGTCCACCAGAAAGACTATGGTTTTCCTTTTGAATTTCTAATTCTGATGTTTTAATAGCCTAGGAAAAATAGGACAATATTTTAAAATGTATGGAAACCAATATGAAAGGATAGAAATAACTTGTAAAATAAAAGTCTGAGTTTCCCAGAACCTAAAGAAGTAAATTTGGTGTCCTGCCATGCTGGCTGTTCGCCTCACTGAAAGCAGTGAGGTAATTTTTGTGAGAAGGTAATAGTGCCCTGTTACCTTGGCTTTCTGGGAGACTTAAGGATACAGTGTAGGGAGATTTTCAGCTTTCTTACCTATTAGTGATAAGGAAGAAAAATCATTTGAATAAAATAAAGGATAATCAGATAGGCTTTAGAAATGACTCAGTGGTTATGAGCACTGACTGCTCTTCCAGAGGACCCAGGTTCAATTCCCAGCACCCACATGGCAGCTCCCCACTGTCTGTAACTCAAAGACCTGACACCCTCACACAGGCGTCCATGAAGGCAAAACACCCATGTACATGACATAAAAATAAATAATCTTTTCCAATAATTAATTTTATTTTATGTGCATAGGTGTGAGAGTGTCAGACCCCTTGGAACTGGAGTCACAGAGAGTTGTGAACTGCCATGGTGGAACTGAACCCAGGTCCTTCGGAAAGTGATAGTGATCCTAACCACTGAGCCATCTCTCCAGCCTAAATACATTATTTAAAAAAAATGGATAGGTAGTATTTTTTTTTACCAGATCTTTTAAACACTCTTGTTTTAGAACAATGTCAAGGCTAAGATTCCTTGGGAATGGCTTTGATTGCAAATGCCTCTTGCTTTTCCAGCACTGAGGCTGGACTGAGTATCCAATTGTAATGCATTGTGGGAGAAGAGACTGTGACACCAATGTGCACCTTCTGAAGCAAATTTGCAAAGCTCAGGAGGTCTGAAGGAGGAGCTGACTGACTAGGAAGGCCTAGGTCTATAGGAGGAAGGTTAGAGGGAAGGCCAAGCACATTTTTTCAGATCTGGTTGGATTCTATAAGACCACGTGGTTGGATTTTATAAGACCACGTGTAGTTTTATAGGCTGTTCACAATGTACTGACATACCATATTCTATCTTCTCCTCTGGGCTCTTATCTTTGCCCATTCTCACATCATCTCTGTATGCAGTGTTTTCCCAAATCAACTCTATCAGAGTCAATGATAGAACTTAAAAGGAAAAAGAAAAAAGATCCTCAGAGCATTCTCTAGACTACCGAATCAGAATTTCCTGGGCCGAGGCCCAAGAATCTGTATTTTTACAAAGCTTTCCAAATGATGTTGATAAGCAGCCAGCTTCTGAGCATCGCTCATGTGGTGGAAAGAATTCGATTTGCACCTGGGCTCAACTACCAACTTCTTGAACAGCTTCTGACAAGTCAACTCCTGGGTCATCAGGAAAACAGCGAAGTGATGCCCAGTGACGCTTTGGACCATGAAAAGGCCCTGCATGTGGGATCTACCTCAACGTGACTTTAATTGGCTGAGTTAGTTAAAACTCTGCGGATGACCCAGAAGCCTCCCAGAGAGGTTTTTTTTTTCTCTTCCTAGAAAAAGGGTTTAGCTTCCTCTTCCATGTTTAATTCCTTACGAAACTTGGCTTCTCCCTTCATCAGTCACCAAGGACAAGCCCATATGTAGATGAGTCATGAGCCCATTACGCCATGTGTTCTAAAACCCTTTACTGCTAAAGAAACACTCAACAGTTAGTGCATATTGCTTCTCCATATCTCTTTCCAAATTGCTAGTACAATTTCCATTTCTGGGGAATTACATCGACATGTCTGGATCCAGCTCTTTTATCTTTGCATTTCCAACTGCTCTGTTTTCCTTCTTTCTTCCCATCAAATTCTCATATTTTGACATTTTTAAGACCAACTCTTCCTTGATCTTTTCCTTCCTGTAATACAATGCATCAAAAAGAGCCCGTTCTCCTCGGTGCACTTTCTCTCCAAACACAAAATACTCTGAAGTTCAAATTATCTTCCTCTGAGTGAGTTAACATCTCAAAAGACTTGTGGTTTTATCCATCATAAACAAGAGTGTTTTAAATGAACTCTGCTTCTCTTCTCACAAGAAACACAGAAAGACTGGGACAGAGTAAAATGAAATTGTAAAAAAAATAAATAAATAAAAAGAAAGAAAGATATGTATTAAAATAGTGGTGATAAAAATATTTATATTGTTACAATGTGAAATGTTTAAATTGTTTCATATATATATAATGGACCAGGAACAAAAAATACTTTGGCCTCTTAAAAAGTATGTTTGCTCTGATATGTGTTCACAGACTGTATCCAAAGTACCCCTTCTCTTAGGATAGATGGTGGATGGTGCCCTGCACACAAAGTCTCTAATCATATAAGAATGTTGCAGCCTTTGCTTGTGTGCCTACTGACCTGAGCATATTAACATAGTATTAGTGCTGATGGTATTGTCTATTAAACATACCACTTGCCAAAGTAGAAGAAATACTACGTTCACGCCTTCAGTCCCTTCCTTTCCTTAACAAAAAAATGCTGCAATGTGGTTTGAGTTGTGAATCTATTGAAGACATCTTTGATGAATCAACAGTCAAGACATAAGTAAAAAGTGATTCGGAAAATTCTTTGTGGCCTGTTGGTAGTGGGTAAAATAGAATATTTGGGCATCTCTTCATTTTCCATCTGGCTCTTTTTTTTTTTTCTTTTTTTTTTAAGATTTATTTATTTTTATTATATGTAAGTACACTGCAGCTGTCTTCAGACAATCCAGAAGAGGGCGCCAGACCTCGTTACAGATGGTTGTGAACCACCACGTGGTTCCTGGGATTTGAACCTCGGACCTTCGGAAGAGCAGTCGGGTGCTCTTACCCACTGAGCCATCTCACCAGCCCCCATCTGGCTCTTTTATGACCCCCTGTCAGTCCCTAAGTTCAACTGATATTACAAAAAAAATAATAATAATTACTTCCGGCCCTGGGTATTATTGGCAAGTTGCAAAAATAATTTGAGTTTTCTTGGACAACTGGCCCATCTCAATAGGATAGATTATTTCTCTCAAAAAATTAGATTATTACATCACTCAAAAAAAAAGCATCATTTAAGTTAAAAAGTTCCCAACATTTGGGATACTAAGTTAGCTAACTGCCCAATCTAAAAAGCAATCAAAATAAAGCCAAAGCATAATAAAAGATGGCAGGGACACACCTCCATGTGAACAGCCTTCATTAATGCATTTAAGGCAGGAAGGAGTGATCCCTATGTCAAAACTAATGACACAGCTTAAGCTTGACTTATGTCTATGCTACAATCGCTTATTTTCTTTAGAGGAAGCCTTCTTATTTTATCAGACAAGAAGACTGGAAAAAGTAATCTTTAAATTTCCAAAATCATACCTTTCTCCTTTAAGCTATTAAGTAAAGAGGATTAATGGCTAACCTGAGATCAGTACAACGGGGCAATGCACTGGCTCTTGACAGAATAGTCAAGCTACCAATAGTGTGGCTACCTCTACATGGAAAATATAAATGATAGTTGCCAGTCAGGAATCTGGATGCAAACCAGAGCAGCAAACAATATGCATCTCTACAATACTCTCTGAAGGAGGAGGGAGAAAATACTTTTCTGCAGTTCCTATGGCTGTTATCAGAAACCTTAGCTGCAGACAAGCTAGCATTCTGCTGTCCAGACAATGGTTTTGTGGTGTCCTGCATCCACCTTAATGTTATGGTCAGGGTAGTGACACCAGCCTCCACTTCCTGACCTGTAGATTCCAGCGATGCTAGTGACCTTGAAGTGACTTAGCCCGGCCACGGATCCCTGTCTCATGCTTCACAACATCTTCAAATAATTCTGCAAGCATCTAATGCCTCATAGTAAAGTCCTTTCATCCAGGGATATCCCAGAGTGAGAATGTGTTTCTTGCATGGAATTTACCTTCACATCAATTTCAAGAAGTATGTGTGGTCATGCCCATTTATTTTTCAGATGCAAGAAGATTCCATGAGCTGAAAGTTCTCCACTTCTAAGTTATACACGTTATAAATTATAATACTCATCATCAGTGTAGTTCTAATTACAATTTTTGTGTATCTAACTGCTTTGTTCACTTACAGTGATGTAAGATTCAGTACTAGTAAACCATTGGGCATCTTTATGCTCACCATGCTATGGGATCAGCTCTATGAGGTAAGGACCCCTATTTTACGCATTTTTGTAGAAGATTCTGCACTGGTTGGTTTTTAGTGTCAATTTGGCACAACTTAGAGCCACCTGGGAAGAAGAAACCTTGAATGAGGAAATGCTCAGATCAGATTAGACAGTGACCATGTCTGTGAGAGGTAGTTTTGATTGGTGATTGGCCCAGACCAGGGTAGGCAGCACCCTGGGCAAGTGGGCCTGGATTATACAAGAAGCCTAGCTGAGATGCTCAGGAAAGTAAAATCCATGGTTTTTCCTCTAGTTCCCACTCAGCTTTCCTCACTGATCCTCCATGACCTGGAAGCATAAGCCAAATAATCCCCTTTCTCTCCAGTTTGCTGTTGGTCATAGTGCAGCAGAAATCAAACTAGGACAACCTCCCTGTCCCAGAACAGGGCTCAGTGTAAAGGGCACCCAGAATATATCCTTGATAACGACTACTTAATGAATACGTAAAATGTTGTGGCAAGGAAAGTAACAACAAAAGATGAAGATCCACAGTGGAATCCAATGCTTGCTCAGAACGGCTATCATGAAGAGCAGGATTGTTACCCTACTCACAATACACTGGTGCTCAGCTATCCTTCAAATGCAACAAATGGAGGAGTGTAGATGGACTTCTGCACTTCTAGCTTAGATGTGTTATCATAGGACAGTGACTTTGGAAAAAAAGACCTTTGCATCTGTTGGGCCACTCCCAGAAAAGCCTGAGAATCTTAAAGGTCATAGCACCCCTATATCTTTGGGTGTGTGTGTGTTCCTGTGTATAAAGATGCACATGTGAATACAACTGTGTGAACACATACATGTGTGCATGTGTGGTGTATACATGTATATGTGTTCATATGTGTGTGTACATGTGTGCTGGTATGTGTGAGGCTGAAGGTTGTTGTCTTTCTCTACCCCTCATTTTCTGAGGCAGGGGCTCTCAATGGTCCCAGATCTTACTGATTGGCTAAAGTGGCTAGAAAATAAGGGTCAGGGATTAAAGTGGCACTTGTCTAGCCTGGGGTTACAGAGTCTCCCAACATCTGCTTTTCCATCGGAGCTGAGAACCTGAACTCATCTCTCTAATCCAGACCTCAGTTTTCATTTGTTTGTTTGGTTTGGTCCTGGTTTTAAGACAAGAGTCACCTACTGACCAATTCCTCTCAGCTGGCTGGCCCACAAGCCCCAGGGAACTGTATATATTCACCTTTATGGTCCTGGAATTGCAAGCACGTCACCGTTCTTGGCCTTTTAACCATGGCCTTGGGAATTAAACCTATGGTTTTATGCTTCTGTGCAAGCATTTTATCCACTGAGCGATGGAGCCCATCCTTCTTTATACATATGCTAAGATGAGGAAAGTTTTAGAAGTTTTTTCAAAACGTTCCTTAACATTCATTCATTTGGCACCCAGGTATGTTTTCGGAAGGCTCTCTGGAAGATCTCAGGCTTAAAAGGAAGGACAAGACAGAGTCAATGGCCTCAGGGAGCTCTAACTGTTGACTGAGGCAAATGAGGGAGTGCTTCACAGCAGAGAGTACTGGGTGCTCAGAGTTTAAGGCACTAGTGAAAATGTAGAGATTTTTAACATATTATTATGCAGAAAAGGATGCTGACAGAGAAAAGACAAAAATGGCTTGAACACTGATCTACAAGTGAGACAATGATTTTTAAAACCCCATGATCTCAAGAAAATCCTCCCCTTCTTCTCATAGACCAGATTTCCCAGCTTCCCAGACTCTCCACCCTATTGGTTTAGGACACACACCCTTGTTCCTCTCATAATTTTGCACATGCATTGCCCTGTTTTTTTTTTTAATCATTGTAAGAAATACTTGAAGAAATAAGTTATAAAGAGAAAAGATTCACTGTTTAGACACTTTACCCATTGACTGGTTATACCCATTGCCTTGCTGTGAGCAGCATGTCATGATGGGAGTGTGTGGCAGAGCGTGACCAAGAAGCAAAAGAGAGGGGATGGAGAGTTTCCTTGAGGGCATATCCTCAATGATTTGAAACTTTCCCATGAGTACTTTTAAAGAGGCCTTTGCCTATTAAAGACTGAGTCACTTCCCAGTAACACTACACACAGGAACTGAGCTTTTAACATATGCATTTGCCTAAACCATCAGAAGCATTCTGCTCTCTTTTCTGATGTATATCCTGTGAGCAGGCTACCACTCTCCTCCTAGTCAACCTGCTTCTCTGTCTCTTTTGTTTTTTGTGATTGGGTCTCATTCTGTAGCCCAGATTGACCTTATGGGATTACAGATGTAAGTCACCATGCCAAGCTAAACTTCCCTTCCTCTGAGACTTTTTCATACTTCACAGATATTTTTTTTTCATCCCTGACTTCTACATCTGATCAGCCTCTACACTGTGAGTGTCTGTGTCTTGTGTGGCACAGTCTCAACTCATGAAACACTTGGGTGAATCATATCACCTTACAGAGAAGTCACAGTTACTATCAATGTAACAAACTGGGTATCCAATGAGATCTTTTTTCTACTGCCAGCGTCTTCTATGTTTGGAGCAGTGTGTTGCCTTATGCAGCTGAGACAAAAACACTATGAGGCAAAGTCATGGGCTCTCCTCAATTGTATAAATGTATATTTAAAAATCCTACTGTCCTGGGATACAGTGTATAACATGCCTGTCTTTATTTTTTAAGATTAATTTATCTGTATTTTATGTGTATGCATGCCTGATCACACCGCATCCTATAACCTAAATCCATATTCGGGGATCCATTACTAATCAGTTAGAATCACAAGAAGAAGGGGCTGGGTTGGTGAGCTGGGATAAGATTGGGCAGGGTATGATGGAAACTCCCATTCTGATCATACAACATTCTATATAGAAGGGAAGGGGGCGGATGGAGAGATGGCTCAGCGGTTAAGAGCACTGACTGCTCTTCTGAAGGTCCTGAGTTCAAATCCCAGCAACCACATGGTGGCTCACAACCATCCGTAACAAGATCTGGTGCCTTCTTCTGGAGTGTCTGAAGACAGCTACAGTGTATTTACATATAATAAAAAAATAAGTCTTTAAAAAAAAAAAAAGAAGAAGTAGGGAAAGGCTCAATGTCTGGAGTCTTATAATCACATCACTATTACAAAAGTAACACAACCAAGTTGACCTTCTGAGACCTCAGAATAGCATCTGTGCTAGGCAGCCCTCTCCAGTGCTGCTGTCAGGAGTCAGTGGGAGGAAAGCCGACCCACTGGATGGAGCAGCAGTTCCTCATGAAGTAGCAGCAACCCATAGGAACGTTCCCTGCACTCAGTGGTTGAAATGCATCCTGGTTCTTTTTTATATCTTTAATAATTTTTCAAGCATATAATTGGCTTAGTGGTAGACACCTCAAAATTTCCTCCCTGAGAATGAAAGTAAGCCATTCAGACTCCTGTCTAAGTAGTCGCTGCTGCATTCCTCACATCTTTTACTAGAGTTCCCCCCCCCAGATGTACACTACATGTGGACAGTATTCTCTATGCTGCTGTATGAAGAGATCCCAGAAACAGTGCTTATCAATAAACCCATGTCCACGACTCTCCTTCCTCTTACTTGGCTGCACAATCTCACCAGCCTCCCTGCCATCCAAGTCACGGGGTTAATGATGAACCATGCCACTCCATACTCACCTCCTGTCCGTCAACACTTACCTTTCTCCTGGGAGGACTGTTTCCAGAACTCACCATCTTATTAGAATTTGTTGATTACCCACCTCCTGCACTCTCTCTCTCCCAGTTCCCCCCACCCCACCTTTTCTGGCTTCGTGGTCCCTGTGTGCTCCTGGCACCTTAGTGACTTGTTTTGTGTTGTGTAGCAGATGCCTGGAGATACCCGTTCCTCAGATCCTAAGCCAGCGCTAGCTGAGCTCAGTAGCACATGTAGGCTTATTGAAGGAGTACAGTTCTTGTTCCAGGGTGGTCAGGAGATGTGGGGTGTCTGGTCATGCTGCAACTTGTGTGGCAGTCATGGTGGGATGGAACATTACTCTAGTTTTCCAAGATCATATCACCTCCAGATAGCTTCCCAAAGCTAATAAAACCTTAGTTCCCTGGTAGAAATGCTTCAAGCTCAGAATTGATCCTTTTAGGAATACTAGGTATTCTGGAATATTCAGTATTGTAGTGGCAATTATATTTTGAATACTTATTTCTTGAAGACTCAGCCTAATGAATCATGGGGCAGGAGTTAAGAGTAGTCTCAGTGACAATACATACAACAGATAACATTGAACAATTCTCTACTTCCCCCCACCCCAGTAGCAATCACAGAGGAAATTCTTTTCTAGAGTTGCCCCATTGTATCATCCTCTGGGGCTGGGGCTTCATGAGCCCTCATGCTGTGTAATTACATCCAGGGGCCTCCAGTGGGCTGGTACTACTGGAGTCAGAGTTCAGCCAGGGCAATGCTAACAATTCCTGCACCATATGCTTCACTTCTACCTACTGTGCCAAGCATGTTCTTCTTTTGTTCCCCAAATGTCCTTGGGCTGACTACAACCACCTTCCTGACTTCAAAGATCCTTGGCTGTAGCACTATGGAAAGACTGATGGGTGGTAATGACCCTGCTTAGCCAAGGAAAACCAATGAATGCCTCTGCTGTAGATGTGGTCCAGGCCCCACCTGGAAGAGGACATCCCTTTCAAGTCTATTAGTCTACTGTAGTCCTCTCTAAGTTTCCTTCCTCTTCTATAAAAATCTCTTTTCCTCCCAGACACTTTTGTCCCTCCCCTCTACCCAACTCACCCCATCCCCAAACAAATTTTCTCCCCATAGAGCCCAGTGGCACATTCTTCTACAATGGCCAAGGGAAATAATCTACATTAATTCTTCATATCTCTATGCATAAAGATTTCTACCTTATTTGCTACATTTCCAGACCAGTGCTTACCATAAGTTGGTCTTACTGCTGAACCTCACCTCTGTTGCTAGTGTAGAAACATTTCAAGCATATTCAAGCAGAGAGGTAGAAGCACAGGAAGTCCTCGTCTCCATGGGACCCAGCTTCAACATCTATCAATCCGACTAATCAGATGCATTGAAATCCCAAGGTCCCTCCCTATCCCTTCCCACTACTATTAATGGATTGTTTTAAAGCAAATCTAAATACCACCTGCACAAAGTTCATCCGACATTTCTAAGACACAAGAGCTCTTTCAAAGATTGCCATAAAACTTTGCAGCAACTAAATTGCACCAAATGTTCAGCCACTACTCACACTTGTCAGATTGAATATATATGTATATATATACACACACACACACACACACACACACACACACACACACATATATATATATATATCTTGAATCAGAAAACAAAGAAAAACCTACACATATTTTATTTGGTTCATATTTCTCGTAAGTCCTTTAAAATTTTTAGCATTTCACACACACACACACACACACACACACACACACACACACACACACACCTGGGAGGGGTTGTTTCCGTTCTGGGTTTTGATGATTATTCCCATCATGTGTTGAATATTCTTAGTTCTAACATATGTGAAATGAGATCACACCTTCCCCATTGACTTCATAGTATTAGCACTAAAATGAGATACTTCTGCAAGCCACCTAGCTCTATTAAGCAAAGAAATTGATTTTATACTGTTATATAAAAAGAAAAAACTTCCCAAGCCAATGCTCGCACATACATTTATTAAGAAGCAGCAGAGTGAAATGTGTCAGCCCCTCTGCTTGAGTACAAACTTCTTTATTGGTGTGTAACAAGGCCCAAGGGCTAGATACACTACATAATCAAAATCAAATGCTAGCTTTTTACAGACTTGGCCCAAACAGCATAACCCAAAACTGCAAGAAATCTGAGTATTTCATATCCGTGTTTTTATTATACTTGACATATACATTTTAATTGTAATGTTTCTTGCAGATCCACATCAAAAAAATCCCCCAAAGAGAAGGAGCTTTTATTCTAATGTAGCAGAAAGCACAGGCATTGGTATGGAGGCAAGGACAGCTGCTTTTCATCCATAAATATGTAAAATGCATGCTGTCACTCACAGGCTCTATGAACATGCACATAAGCATTGGATGGGTTTCTACATACTGTCTTCTCTTTATTCTGCTTCCTTCTCCTCTTCTGAGAAGTGGGGGACAGATTTCTTTGCCACAACATTGTCCAACCTCTTTCCTTGTAGATAGGGATTGACACTCTGGGGGGGGGGGGGGGAAGATATATGTTTTGGCATTACATGAGAACCTCAGATTCAGAGCCTTTAGATAAGTGAATGAGAATTGTTTTCTGGCTGTTGGGTTAACAGGAAAATAACACAGCAACTTACACTTACCACCCACCTACCAAGTGATGGCTCCAGTGAGCTGGTTAGTCTCTCAGTGCCCTGTAGTGCAGTACACAGTCTCACTGACAGATGTTACTAATACTGTCTTCCATATAACTGTAGTGTTCTTGATCAAATGCAATGTAATCTTTTATTGTTATATTTAACTTAAAAGTTTGGGGTGAGCTGGAAATGACTCTTACTATTAACCTAGTCACCAAGTCTCACGTGAAAACAAAAATGATTTTTCTATGGTGGGAGTGAGCATTATTCTTACAGAAAGCAATTTCAAAAAAAAAAAGACAAACTGAACCAGGTAGGAATTAGTATTCTAAGACTGGCTGTTAGGTCATCCCATGGCCACGACTCTTCTCTGCAAGAATTCTGTTGAACTGTTCATTAACAGCTCCAGCGATCAATTCCAACTGTCCCTCATTGTATCCCAAAAGGTGAGATAAAATACAAAGCCATCCAGAAATGGCCTTTGTGTTTTATTCAGCCCTTCATATTATGGAATCTCGTTCATCTGTTGATGTTCTGAATGAGTCAAAGAGTTTCCATTCCTTCTCTAATAATATCAATTTTTTTGAGGTTTGGATTTGAACTGGTAACCAGAGCTTTGCACCATAATCTTTGTTAAGCAGGAAACATTTTGAACATTTTTGGAAGGTATTTGTTTATTGAAGTTGCCTTCCAGCAATGGAACAGAAATATAAAAAATAGGCTGAGGTTGCAAAGGAGGGGCAATCCTATCGCAGTGCTAAGTGCCCACAAGCAAATAGACACAGTTCTCACGTGGGCCTGGCCTGCGTGACTCTTTAAAAGGTGATCAGCACATGTTCCAAAAGGCAGGGAATGGAGCACAAGAACCCTTGTCAATGTTCTTCACATCCTGGTGTATGAACATGTGACTCAGGAAGCACCCCAGCCACTCTGCGAAGGTAACTCACAAATGAGGTAAAGACTACAAAGTAAACAGTGTCTACATATTTGGAAAGATGCATGTCACAAAAAGATATTCCTCCTCAAATTATTCAAAATAGTACTCTTTTATAACTTGTCAATTAGTGTCGTGTGGCCTATCCTAACAACCTCTGAGTAGGCAGACTTAGAGAAAATATGTTTGGAGCCGGAGAAATGGCTCAGAGATTCCCAAGTTCCCTTCCCAGCAACCACATGGTAGCTTATAACCGTCTATAATGAGATCTGGTGCCCTCTTCTGGCATGTAGGCAGAATACTGTACATATAATAAACAACTTTTAAAAAAAAATAAGAAAAAGTTTTATAACAGTATTAATTTCTTAAAATTCTCACACGTTAAAAGAGAATATGAGATATTCATATTTGTCAACTTGGAACTATAGCTGATAAACTGTCTAAGATAACGAGTGGCTTTTAGATAGTATCAAGATACCAGCTACAGAGTTAAAATATCCTCAAAATCGCTTAATTGATCTTTTATATGTGAAGCAACCAGGAACTCAAATGACCTGGAATGACTATAAAAGCCACAGAAAATGACCTGGGGTTTTGGCTGCAACTTTAGGGATCTGTCCCCTTGCTAAGAAACTTCCATGTTGCAAGACAGGCTGTCTAGTCCCAGAACATTTCAAAGGTTGTGAGAAAAGGGGAAGAGGGAGACACCAGAGTCAAACCTCTTTTGTTTTGGATTGATGTTCAATTATGAATTAAGTGCTTTGTTTCAAGTGTGTTCCAAAGAACCCACAATACTTATCTATGTATAGTCATTATTGGGTAAGTTACATGTGGTCATTATTCATCTGACAACTGGAAGGACAGCTTAGGATGGACCCTTGCTTGCTTTCCTCTTCAAATCCTCAGTAGATGGTGAGCTTCATCAGAGTAATCCTTAATTCTTCAAATACCTGAACTATGATTTCTTTATATTGATTCATGCTCCAGAGAAGGTGGCTAAGGTCTTCAATCAAGAAGGGAACAGCAGCCGAGGTGCGGGGCTGTGAAAGGTTAAGTTCCGTTTGCCCATCAGTCTAGAGCAGCCCAGGGCTAAAGGAATGAGAATGGGCTTTGTAGATATCTGAGAAGTGATACCCCAGGGTCACAGGGGCCCTTCTTCCCTTAAATTTTAAGCCTTGTCTATGTGGAAGAAGTGGCTATAAAAGTAAAAATCCTTTATGACATACACCTTTGCCAGAATTTTGAATTTTGGTAATTACTAGTCTCATGGAAATGTGACCTAAAGTCAACCTAAGTTCCTCAGAGTCCTGGCAGAAGGCATGGTAAACCAGCAAGTAGTGACAATTAAAGCTGCATGCTAAGTTATTCATCTGGGGTCAGTCATTGGTCTTATTTGGAAATGGCCTTGTTGTACCATTGGGAGATATTCAAGCCATCTTCCTGGTAAATTATGTGTATTCTGAGCTCCTAGAATAGAATTTCTTGATGTTCTCTCAAGAACGCATTACACCCTTCCTGTCACCATCTGCCATTGGAGGCTGTAATCACCAAGAAAAACCCTAATAACCCCGTCCATTCTCCCAAAGAAGATCTGCTTCCAGATGGAACAGCTTTCTGCTTCTTGCATAGGAAATCGCCTGTGGATCTGTGTTTGTCAAGCAACCCAGGGGCCTTATGATTAATACCAAAGCCAGGAACCCCACACTTAAAACATTTGCTGATTGTACTTGGCCAAGCTCTTCAGATGGGCCAAAACTGTCACTAATTAGATTCCCAATTTTTTTCCAAGATCCAGGTACTTGCTATTCCAAAGAAATTGCCAGTGACCTTGTGTTGGTTTGTATATTTTAACTAAAACAGTTACTATGGCAGTACTTTACTATGCAATAGCAAAGTTTTTACCCCTCCTGCTTGGTCGGATAGAGGAATGTACCAGTAGATTAGCAGGGTGGGTATTGATCACCGTTAAGCCCGAGGTCTATAAACATGCACTGGAAACCCAAAGTAATCTTGACATTCAGATTTAGACCAGGCAACACTATATAAGTAGCAGCAAAATGCACAATGCAGAGGCCAAAGATTCATCTTGGACAATCCTCCAATGAGAGCTAACTGAGGCTGTACCAGACAAGGCAGTCAGCAAGTGAGATAAGGCAAATGCATGCTACTCTAGCTTGGCTGGGATAATATAAAACAAAAACATGTAGAAGAAATTCAAAATTATGGCCTGTAGTATACACTTTCACACTTCCTGGTTGCTGTCTTGTGATCTGCATAATGGATACAGATGTGTGAGCCATTTCCTCCACTGGCTTACAGAATACTTGAGGAAAGTCGTGCCCGAGTAGCTTCCCTGCACACTCCTCCCCTGCGTGGATAGGAGTCTCTTCTACCTATTGAAATTGCTCTTCATGGAAGCTGGCCAGAAAGGAAGTAATGAGTGTTGCATGATTTCCATGGACCACTCCTAAAGCCCAGGGAGGAGACCAGCCCAGAAACCAAGGGTATATATTCTGGGTGTGGCCCTTGCCATACACCACTTCTGTTCTATTCTTTGCAATTGCATCAGAAAAAAATTCTGCTGCTTCCCCAAAACCAAATGTTTCAGTTGCCCCTCTCAGAAACACTAAACATCCCAGAAACACCCAGGTCCCCATGTGACTTACCCTCCGCTTC
Source organism: Mus caroli (assembly GCF_978045245.1). Taxonomy (NCBI): domain Eukaryota; kingdom Metazoa; phylum Chordata; class Mammalia; order Rodentia; family Muridae; genus Mus; species Mus caroli. Next base: position 66,741,170 of record NW_028227257.1, on the reverse strand, counting down.
CGCCTCTGTCCTCCCTTCATTTTCTCATAAAGGAGTTTCTTGTTCTAGAGCAGAGAGAAAAGAAAACACAAATGTAGAAGTATGGATTGAATTTGGTAACTGTCTATTTTAAAGCAGCACTTGGTGTGTCCTCTGGTTATTTGCATACACATATTTTGGAAACAAAGCTAGATGAAAGGAATGTCGTGTCAGAATGATAGACCACAAGAGAAAAGCTGGTGACTGCATTGCTTTTCACAAAGTCCTCTGCACTGCCTCGGGGCACACAGTGCCACCAACAATCTCATAAACAGAGAGAGATGGCATGCTAAAATACCAGGGTGCGGGAAACCCGGCTCCTCACTTTGAACGGCCTTTGTTTAAAATAAATAACGTTATCTCAGTATCTAATTCCCTTTTTATGAACTACACACATGACTGTTCTCTGGATCAGTGTCTGACCATTACCAACAATCCTCAGTGTAAATAAATGAGACGTTGACTTCTGCAGCCATCCCTCCCGTGGCTCAAGTTAGTGGCCCCGTCAAGCCAATCACAGAACCATTTGGTCTATAACATTTTTAATAGAGTGAACCTTTTAAAAACTGCCAAAAAAACTTCTTGGCAGAAAGGAAAGTTATGTTGTGTGTGTTGGGGTGGGGGTGTGGAGATGCTGTTCTGTTAGCACAGTTTGTATAAGTGTTTCCACATACAGCTGTGTCTCAAACACACAGTGGATTTAAATGAGCTCGAGAATATCAGACACATGCTCAACACATTTCTCTCCGGTTGAGATTATAAAAGACAGAACACTTAACCTGAATGTAAAACCAAAGAAAGAGGTTTGGGTGTTTTGCTTGTGTTGTTTTATTTGATTTTTCTAATCACAAGGAAACTAGTGTACAGAAGACAATTCATCTTGCTACAATACCCTAACGCTAACTTCTAGAGCTGACAGAGTTCTGGTGAGGAGCAAGTTTATACAACATTTGTATCCTCTGAGCTGTCTGGTTATTAACAAATATTTAAATGGTAGATTTGAAAGTGAAAATGACAAATGCCAAGAATGAGCTTCGTGGTTTTCTTGTTCATTAAAACCTACCACCTGCAATTTACAAAGAATAGCTCTGCCCAACCTCAAATTTCCAGGGGCAGGGTGGTGCCAGGAGAAGCATGCCCATTGCCAGAGACACCAGTATTGGCCAGAGCCCCTATCTCTGGCTCACTTCCGGGGATGGCTCAAGTAACTCTCAGGAGGGAGAAAAGGCAAGCCTCATGGCCGTTCCCTTGAGGAATGAGAATATTGTAGTTGCTCTCAACCTCAGTGTCTGACTGTAAACAATTCTAATGCACACAGAATGTTCTGGGTGCTCAGGCCAGAGTCGGGAAAGAGGTTGGGGTTAAGAGGGCGAGGATGGTGACTACTCATACCCATCAGTGTCTCCAGCTGTCTGGACTGGAGGGAGGGCAGAGGGTCTAGCAAGCTGGTGCAGTGAGAGCCCATTGCTCATCAGACTTGGCACCGCTCCAGCATGCTGCAAATGGGATGAAGGCAGTAGCATCTCCAATCCCCTTTAGAGCTTCTTGGGGAAAATTATAACCAGAAGTATACAAGGGTCTAGAAATCTTCCTCTCAAAGAGGGTTCCTGCTTTCCTGGAGAGCAGAGGTCAGGACCAACGTGTCCATGCCCGCACCCCTGAACATGCCTGGGTCTTCTCCATCAGCTCTGTATCAGTGTGGGTTTTGGTAGCGGGGGTTGGGGTGTGAAGGGGGAAAAAGGTACACAAAATGAATTAAAATAAATCAGCTACCTCTTCTGACATTCATTTGTTAGTTCCTTGGGGAGGAGTGGCCTAATTTCTAGAAAAGCAACTGGTTTAAGTTCACTAAAGGGTTTTCCACTGGGCCATCAAGATTTTGGATGACCAGTCCCATTCCTAAAGGACCCTGGGAGATTGACATCTTCGTGGAGAACTGTCTGATCATAGGTCTAGGCTATAGGAAGTAAAAAAATTAATGGTGCCAACTATCTGATTGAGCCAGAAAGTAAGGATATATTCAACTAAGTGCTAGAGTTATATCCAAAGGAAGGAAATGCCAGCTTGAAGAAATTCCTACTGGCCAAATGCAGGACATGTTAAACATCAAAATTAGTAACAATGAATCTATAGAGGTACCAAATAAATGAGCATGTTTACAAACAGGAAAGGAAGTAGTGGAGGCTCTGCCCGGGGTGGGGGTGGGGGTGGGGATAGGATGCAGATGGGAAAGAAGAAAGCAAGAAGCTCACCATTCTGCAACTACTGTGGTTATAATTGAGTCTGGCAATTACCGTCAATGAATGCAAAATGCATTGGCTAACAGCCTCATGGAGATCAGGATATTTACAGTCTCAAAGTAGCTTCCCATAGGTTAATTTCAAATGGAAATGATAGTTTTATACCAGAGAAACATAGGCACCACTTTACTAAAGAGAATGAAACTACCACTAACAGGTAACAGACTGACACCATGTTCCCCATGATGCAAAGTGCTAAGGATACCCATAAATAGCATGATTATGAAGAAGTTATGATTGTTAAAAAGCTGATCTCATACTAACAGAGAAAAAAACAGTGACTCCCAGAGCTGGGGATGGTGAAGGAGATGGAGAAAGCATAGTGACAATACAGGTCACACACAGTTAAGAAGGAATGAGTGTCATTGCGCTTTACCACAGCTGAATAACCGTTTTAATAAGCTGTGTGTTTTAGAACAGTGGCGAGTACTCTGAATACTTCTTCTTCTCTCTCTCTCTCTCTCTCTCTCTCTCTCTCTCTCTCTCTCTCTCTCTTTTGGTTTTTTGAGACAGTGTTTCTCTGTGTAGTCCTGGCTGTCTTGGAACTCACTTTGTAGACCAGGCTGGCCTCGAACTCAGAAATCTGCCTGCCTCTGCCTCCCAAGTGCTGGGATTAAAGGCATGCACCACCACCGCCAGGCGTTTGAATATTTCAACATGAAGAAAAGAACTAAGGAGCTGGAGAGATGGCTCAGTAGTTAAGAGCATGGGCTGCTCTTCCAGAAGACCCACATTCCAGTCACCAGCACCCATATGGCAGCTCCCAACTATCTCTAACTCCAGTCCAGGGAACCCAGTGCTCTCTTCTGGCCTGTGTGCATACTGCACTTACACGAAACACAGACACACATGGGGACATAGCACCCATCTGCATAAAGTTAAATAACAATGTTTTAAAAAGAAATGAATACAGTATGAGGTTATGAATATGCCACTGACCCAGATCTGAACATCACACATGCGTAGGTACATGCGTTGACATGTATAAACATGCCACATTCTACTCCATAAATTTGTACAATTAGTATGTGTCAAGTAAAAGAAGACATAAAATACATAGCTCAAGTCTAGTGATATAGAAACCAAGACAAAGCAGAATTGGAGAGTACTCCAATATTCAAACGTGGCATGGCCATGTAAGATAAACAAAGTCAGAGAGGGACTGACCACACTCCTGCCTCCCATGGCTCAGCTCAGGCTTTGATCAACTATTGATGAAAGCTGTACAAGGTTCTGGGAAAGGAGGAACATTTGGGTTTTGACACACTGAGAACGTGCATTAAGGGTAAAGGCTGGCATCAGCCTTTGGCCATAGGCCTTGAGGATTGTAGGTGAATGTGAGGAGGCTTATATCAGCCTTCAGTCATAGACCTTCAGGACTCTAGTTAGTTATATACACTGTGTTGAAAGCAATCAGTCCTAAGATAGAACTCCATAGGCTACATATGAGGGATGAGACATAAAGAATGTGTGTGTGTGTGTGTGTGTGTGTGTGTGTGTGTGTGTGTGTGTGTGTGTGAAGATGGAGCTCAGTTCCTAGCTCTGTCAATCACAAGCTCTGTGTTGCTGAGCAGGCTCCCCAGAGCCCTGCCCTGCATTTTTTCCTTTATACAATGAGAGTGATGAGGGTGGGCAGCCTGGGTAAAATGATTGAAGTAAAATATTAGCACAGTATCTGACTGTAGCGAGCGCTATAAATATTAGAATTTCTTATTATATAACAAGTATTGGTGCCTTCCCGTTACCCGCCACAGGGCCCAGCGGTCATATGGTGTATATTTAATAAACGTGTCTTGGTTCAGTAACAAGGAAAGAGCTGTGCAGGAAATAAGACAGACACACTGATATTTGTAATGTGGAAATCATTGCTAAAGTTGCAACTCAGCTCCAGATAATATAAAAAACAGGGAGGCAGTGCTGTCAAGGAAGCAGGGGGACTTGTGTGCCATTTATTTGAGAGATGACTGTTTTGCAAGTTGAAAGGATAGTTGAGTTGCAGACACGCTTGAGACTATCCTTCTATATAAACACTCAGGCTGCTTTGTGGATCCCGGGCTTAAAAAAGCAATAGACACTCAGTTAACACTTACATGCGAAGATCAAGCAAACATGGTTTTATTGCTGGGTGGTAATGAGAAAATAAATAAGGAAACTGAAGTTTAAACAAACACATCATTAGAGCTGATAAGAGGCTAAATGTCATTCCTTTGCCATTGATATGTGATAGCACTTTTTATTCTTGGTCTTAAATTCTAGTCTTCAGCTCTGATGTGGACAATGAATCTGGGTGATTGGGAGAAACCCAAGGAGTGTTCTGAGAAGGGAGAGGGAAAGGAGAGGGAAGTGTCCTAAAGTGGGTGTGTGTGGGATTTGCTGAGAGAGTGAGCTTTTGAAGAAGAGGATATAGCACTGTGCACCTTTAATCCCAGCACCCGTGAGGCAGAGGCAATGGGAGCTTTGTGAGTTGAGATTAAGGCTAGCTTGGTCTACAGAATGAGTTCCAGGACAGCCAGGACTATGTAGATAGGCCCTGCCCACAAACAAACAAACACCAAACAAAACAACAAAATGCTGAGAAAAGAAGCTAGCACCTCGTCCACCCCATTACAACCCCAGATGGGCTCTCTCACACTCAGATTTCCTCCTTTTCTTTTCCTCTTGTTCCCAGGTCCAGCCTCCACTTAGCTGTGTCCATCCCCTAAGTCTTCAGTACTGATTCTCCACAGTGCCTCATCTTCCTGTGTGGTTAAGTCACAATCAGGCCCACTGGCCTCACATCTTCCTCTGCCTTTGGCTTCCATCTTTCGTAGCACTGGGACCCAGTCTTCACTGTACCGCCAGAATGGGCATTGTATCTGTGGAAATTGGGGGCTTATTATATCTTCATGCTTTTCTTCTTCTTCTTCTTCTTCTTCTTCTTCTTCTTCTTCTTCTTCTTCTTCTTCTTCTTCTTCTTCTTCTTCTTCTTCTTCTTCTTCTTCTTTTGGTTTTTCGAGACAGGGTTTCTCTGTATAGTCCTGGTTGTCCTGGAACTCACTTTGTAGACCAGGCTGGCCTCGAACTCAGAAATCTGCCTGCCTCTGCCTCCCGAGTACTGGAATTAAAGGTGTGTGCCACCATGCCCGGCTATCTTCATGCTTTTCATTTCATGCTTTTTGACTATAAAACTGTCAAAAGCCCAGAGCCACTTGATGAGTCCTGGAGACCATTCACCTAGCACAGTATCTAAAATAAAGCGGGCTCATAATCTGTTTGCTCCCTTCTGAACTTGGTCCTTGCTACTGCTTAGCAATACCTTACCCATCTACTGTGAGTCTTTCCCCAGCACTCATCTTACTTATCTGCTCTTTCCTTTTCTTCCTTTCTCCTTTAAGCTGGCACATAAGTGTATAATGCATCTCTTCTCTCATTTTAGAATCCCTCATAGGAAGAATATATATAAACATTTACATAGATTATATCTCTCTGTCCCTCTCTGTCTCTATCTCTCTGTCTCTGTCTCTCTCTGTCTCTGTCTGTGTCTGTCTCTGTCTATGTCTGTCTCTGTCTCTCTGTCTCTCTGTCTCTCTGTCTCTCTCTCAGGCTATGTCTATAGTATATAACCATTCTAGTTGTATTACTTCCTTTGAAATGGCACTCATTCTTATCTTCATCACTATACATAGGATCAGCATAAGTGTAATTACTTTATTTCTTTCTCCATTTTCTTTCTGTCTTCAGTCTCCTCTCTATTTACCTCTTACTATCTCATTGGGATACATTTTATAGGAGATTTTCATAACACTCAAGATTTTTTTTCTGTTTATGTTTCAAACTCTGTGAGTGCCGGGCGGTGGTGGTGCATACCTTTAATCCCAGCACTTGGAAGGCAGAGGCAAGTGGATTTCTGAGTTCGAGGCCAGCCTGGTCTACAGAGTGAGTTCCAGGACAACCAGGGCTATACAGAGAAACCCTATCTCTAAAAAAAGCAAAAATAAAAAATAAAAAATAACTCTGTGAGTAGAAGGCTTGAAAATAGTTTGACAAAACAACTCTCCCTAACAGGACTATATGTGTGGGGGAGGAGAGGGCAAGTGAAAAAGAGAGAGGGAGGGAGGGGGAGGGGAGGGGAGGGGGAGGGGGAGGGGAGGGGGGAGAGTGATACAAATTGGAGATGAAATGTTAACTCAAGTGCGTTTCTTTCCTGCCTTAATTTGGAAATGCATTTTGAGGGCAGAGGGATCTGAACTGACTTAATGTAATGTGAAGAAAGATGCTAGAAAAAATGAAAGTGGTCATCTAGGATAAATTTCTTTCTTCAAAGCAATGCATAAGAAGGGGAAGGTATAGCTTCATGGCTTCAGTGTAACACAATTACCAAGGCTGCAGTTAGCACTAACCTAGAAAGGACTGGCGAGGCCTGAGGGGCTTAGGTTACCTGGACTGTCTTTGCAGGGAACACTCCCCGTTCATTCCTCCCACAGATGCATTGACATCTGCTCTCATATGTGAATTAACACTGCTCAGCGTTTCCCTGTTTTTTTCTCACATGACTTCATCATTGGATTACATAGGCCCGACCACAGGCACCTAGACACATTCCCATTCAATTGTAATCTTCCTTGGCTCATTGTTCCAGCCTGTTGGGATCTTCTTGAATCCCAACTCTGTCATCCAGAGCTCTCCCTTCCAACTTTGTGTCATCCACTGAGAATCTGAGAAGTGTGTGATCTGTACTTTTATTACAAACATTGATACACATGTGAAATGGGGTAGCATTCAGACATGCAGGGTTCCCTGTACCATCTCCCTCCCCTCCTGACACAGATTCTTTAACAAGATGTCTTTTGGTGGTATTCTGTTGACTTGGCCGTGTGTCTTCACCTCTTCCAATTGGAGATCATAAAAGATCTTGTCAAATACTTAGATGAAATCCAAGTGCGCCATGCCTCCTTCATTCCCCTCATTAAGCTGGCACACATAATGCTGGCAATGGAATAACATGAGCAGATCGACAAAACTTGTTTTTAGCACACCAGTGCCAAGTGGCCATGATTTCTCTTTCCAAGTGCTTATAAAACAACACCCTTCATTGACAGCTACTCATAGTTGCATGCGACCAACAGCAAGCTCACTGCCACACATCTGGAGATCGTCCCTCTTTCCACAAAGAAGACTTATGTGTGTCTCTTTACAAGTCTGGATGTCTTTATTTCCTTGATTCTGCAAAGATAATATATGGATCATCCATCTCCCATAGTCTAGAGATCAACTTTACAAATTTCTCAGTATCTTTTCTTTTGAAAAGCTCTTTCCCTTTTCATGGAGTTGAGTGGCATGAAGCACTAGTGAGGCATGAGAATGGTATGATTCGGTCTGAGGAATAGAGCAGAAGAGAAGCCTCTAGAGAGTGTATGGTCTAGATGTGCTGGATCTTTCGATGGGATCAGTATACTGCTGTATAGACCTACGAGTGTGATCTGGAATGATAATTGCATAGTGTTTCCCTCACCGGAGATTTCTGAGGAATCAACTCCTAAACAACTTTTCTTCCTTCCTTCCCTCCATGCATGGTCTCCAGCATTACTGTTCCCACGAGATCTGAGTGAAAACTCTACCATCCACTGTAAATTGACTTACCCACTTGCCCAAACCTGGGTAGTCATGTTCTGGATCAAAAAGGTGTTGGTCTAACTGGAATTCTCGGCTGAACTCTGCAGTGTCGGGGGCGTTTTCTAGACATCCATCATCAGCTGTAGACAGAGGATTTTGAGAAATGGTCAAAGCATCTGTTGTTACTCTAAATGTTAATTTATTAAAACATCTATACATAGAAGGGGCAGAGTCTGTTCATATCAGATACTCTAAGTCACATTCCCTCTGGGATTCAATCCCCCTGGTAGATGGGACTACTCCTACTAGCAAAGACCTGTTGGGTGCTCTCCAAACCCACTTCCCTTTTCTCCTTGGCACATAGCAAGGCTAATTTTCCGGCCTTTCTTTGCAATAATGTGGAGTCATATGCCTGAGCCAATATAACGCAGACAGGAGTTATATATTCCACTTCCAGGCCTATCCCCAAAAGTTTTTTATTATGGTCCACTTCCCCAACTCTATTCCATCTGCCAGTATGCACGCTGCCAGCCAGGGCAACTGGGGGCATCAAGATTCAAGACACCAGAATTCTCCACCTCTGTCATTGCCTCACCTCCCTGTGATCGGACTGCATAGAAATAAAAATCAAGTATCTAGTGTGAAGAACCACGAGAACCGTGGTTCTCAACCTGTGGGCCACACAGACATTTACATTACAATTTATAATCGTAGCACCACTGCAGTTATGAAGTAGCAATGAAGATAGTTGTGTGATTAGGGGACAGTCCAACAGGGTCACAGCCTTCCGCAGGTTGAGAAGCACTGCCCTAGACTGCTTCATCTGCTTCACTGTCATGTGTTTCCCGAGTCCCTCTGCTTCTTTTGAATGTGGTCTTTAGGAACCATTCCGATATCTGCAGACAGGTCATGGTGCTGTGTATCACAGCAGCAGTGATTTAAGTTTTAGAGTTGAGACAGATCAAGACTTAAGGACCAAATCCCAGAACATGTAGGATCTATAAGCTTAGCTTCGTAGAGTTAACCTGGCTTCTCCAATGCTGTTTATTTACCTATTTAACTAGGTAAATCAGATATTGTTCTAAGGAATGAAAATGCCCATACATGATACCTTTGTTACAGGAGAAATTTGCAGAATGTTTACAGCCCATCTCTGCCACCTCCCTTTAAATGAATGTTTATTCCAAGATAACTGTTTTGTTGTTGTTGTTTAGTTTTGCTTTTGTTTTGATTGCTCTCAGCAAGTGCCTGCTCTGTACCTCAGACTGGCCTCAAACTCACAATCCTCTTGTTAATGCCTTCTGAGGGCTAGGATTACAGAAATATGCTATAATACCCAACTGCAATGGTTCATTGAAGTATATATTATGATTTCTGATCAAACCAAAGAAGGCAGATTATCTTCCTTAGCTTTTGTTTTTCTTTAAGATCTATAATAGCTAGGTATGGTCCCCTAAAAGTGAGTTTTTAAAACTTCCTGCTTTTGATGTTTTCTAGACAACATTTTTGAAAAGGGAGAAATACATTTTTAAAAAAGAGATTTATCTCAGTGGTTGAGTACCTGTTTAGCATATGTGAGACCCTAGGTTCAAGTCCCAGCATTATAAAATGCGGTGGAGAAGCAGAGAAGAGGGAAACAAATGTTGCAAGCATTTGTGCAAGATCAGGATAGGAAAGAAGGTCCCCAAGTCAAAGGTCTTGGTGCGGTGTACTGCCAAGGGATAACGACCTGTCAGTGTCAACAATGAGAGATCTATTTGCAGTTAGCAAGGTTGTCTAGCTCTTAGGATTAAACTGAAGGCTTTCAAATGCAGCATGGCATCCCTAAGTCCCAGAAGACTAGCATGCAAGTTATTAGTCTTCCAAACAACTCCTAGTGTGACTCCCCACTTTGCACTGAGCTATTGCTAATGCCTTTATTATGTGAGAAAGGGATACTGAGCATCGTGGTCCAAATGCAGCAGCTTTGCAACATTTTGGTCATTATTTCTCAAGTACTTTTAAGTCAGCTGAGATCAAGCTATGGAGATGTAGCCTGTCTAAGAGACACCAGAGATTGTAGAGGGCTAAAAATGTGCCCTAAAAGTAACCTTCTAACCCTGCGGCCATGTTAGATCCTAGGAGCTGCACGGAGCTGCACAGGGAGATGGGTGATGATTTGGATGAGATCATGCCAGGGCAGAGGCAAGTCAACGTTCCATTCTTGGACCATTCAACTGTGCTGTGCTGTATCATCCGTGGTAAGGTGGCCTCAGAAGTCCTCCCCAACAGTAGCTAAGTTTAGTAAGTGATTTCTTTTCTTAGATTGCCAATTGAGGCAGGAAAACAGTGTGGAGTGTGTTAGCTTCATGAAACTATAGATAGCAAAGGCAAAAGGAAATTCTGAGGCCGAGTCTAGGGCTGGGATCTCATCCATGTCTGTCAGCTCACTCTGCGCTCTCTTCTCAGCGTCAAGGGCATGCACAGAGTACTATGTCACCAAAGGTCTTGCTTAGGAAAGCCCAGAACTCACACTGTACATTTCTTTAAGGCGTTGAGTGTGTCATAGTTTTATAGATGACGAGATGGAAAACTAAAGAAGTGAAATCATACTGCACAAATTAACCCTAGAATTCAGATCTCTTGGCTCAGACTTTGGGTCTCTTCCCTTTGTCTTCTAATGGTAGATTTCAGACTTCAGTGTGTTCTGAGGCTGCTCACTACACAGATGGCTAGAACCCAGCTTCAGCGTTTCTCGTTCAGTAAGTCTGATTCAACTTAAAGATCCGCATTTCTAGTTTATGTTAAGTTCCAGGCTATGCTGCTGCCTCTGGCCCAATGACCCCACTTTAAGAACTGCTGTCCTATCTTATCAACTTTTCCAGACTCCCATACTCTGAGCTTGTCTTTTTCCTTACCCATCCAAAACCCTACAAGCAAGTCAAAGGTGACTGATGGGTTTGATGCCAGCCAGTGACTCAAGATTTCCTGTCATCCAGGGCCAGCCTCCTCATACTGGCTTGGTCATATCCAACTCCCATGTTGCTCCACCCAATATGGGAGCTCCATGCTTCAGGGAAGAGAGAGGCCTCACCCTAATAAAAAGAGGAACATTCTTCATAGAAGGCTCACACTGTAGCTGGGATCAGAATTTCCAGTTACCTCCCGTTATAACCCAGGGCCATATTCCTTACCAGTTTTCCCAAGAGGACAGGGATTTGGAGGGTCTGGGTAGCCTTGATCCTCACTGAAGTCCTTAGGAATGTTGTCACCAGTCAACTCTGCCACTATGTTGGGGATGTTGCCAAAAGGACCCAGATGCTGAAGACCCTCGTGAGCTCCCCCTGCAGCGTGGGAGGAAACATCTTTAAATTGATTTTTACTCAGCAGGCAAAGCACCATGCTTAGCAAGCAAGGGAAGTATATGAAGTGGACCCTGCCTTTTTGAGGTTTGGAATTTAACTACAGAAAAGGACACACAATATGCATCAAATCATCTCCTCGGAATGTGAATTGTATATGACATACATAGAAATGCTAAGACAGGGTATGGGGGACTTTTGGGATAACATTTGAAATGTAAATGAAGAAAATACCTAATTTAAAAAAATGTATCATTCTAAAAAAAAAAAAAAAAGAAATGCTAAGACAGTATTATGGAGCTTGGAGATGAGACAGTTCCATACAGCTGGTGAATGCCTGGGTTTCTTGATGCTCACATACATGAGCAGGACTCTGGAAATTGGGTGTGGACTTGGGTGGGAATGAGGGACACATAAGGGGTCAACTGTCACAGAAGTTTAATAGATGAAAGGAATATAATGGGGGGGGGAGAATTAAAGAAAAACCTCACTAATATACCACCACCCCAGCTTAAGAACTCAAAATTTGGTTATTCCAACTGTTTTCTTCTGGATATATTTTTCTGCATAATTCTTTACAGGGGCTGGAATCATCACTCAGTCATTAAGAGCATGTGCTGCTCTTCCAGAGGTCCTGAGTTTGGTGCCCAGCATCTACAATCAGCAGTGGCAACTACCTGTGGCATTAGTGGGCACCCATACTCATATCCACATCCAGACACAAAAATGTAAATACCTTAGGACTTTATTTCATATGAAATCACAAGAATCTTTCCTTTTGTGTGCCTGTGCTCCATTTCTGTATTTAAGAAGGACAACGTTGTTTTACATCCAATCAGTGTACCATGACACATTAACTATTCTCTATTGTGAGACACTGAGCATTTCTCAATTTATTTTATGTCCTTAATTTCTTCCATATTTTGGATTAATTTTCTTCAGGAGAAGTTCCCAGAAGCAAGTCAAATTACTAGGTCAAAGGCTATAAACATTTTTTATGGCTCATGATATTGTACTGCCAAATGCTTTCCACAAAGGAGGTACTAATTTAAATATCAACAAAGCATGAGAGTACCACTTTTACAACATCCTCGCTAGCACTGGGTTTCATAAAAATAAAATTTCATATTTTTTCTTGCGCATATAAATGGATTTGACTGCCAAACCAATCCAATATCTTCCATATGTTTATTTACTGGTTTTCTCTTCTTTTTTTTTATGACTTGTCTGTTTATGCTTCTAGAATTACAATGTTTCTCTTATCAATTTGTATGAACATTTCATTTCATAAAGATATCAGGCCTTTGTCTGTCACATTCTCCTCAAACATTTCCCAACATTGTCTGACTTCGAATTCTGGTTGCTATTATAATATTTTGCTAACATAAGTTTTTAATATTTGCATAGTCTGAGTTGTTTTCAATTCTCCTTTGCGATTTCTTTTTATCTGTCTAGACTTGTAAAACCATTGCCTCTTCAGGGTTATAATTAACATTTGGGGAAAAATTAACCCTTTAATCCATTATTTACTATATTTCAAATAGATACCCTATTATCCGATCCCATTTGTCCAATAACTGTCTTCCCCCATTTCTTCCACGACAGCAACAGACTTCTAAGAGCCTCATCTATACACAGACCCAGCATGACTCAGAAGTTCCCATGCATACCCTGTTTTACCACACCTACTGTGTGCCTATACCTACTATGTGCTACTTCACTCATACCACTGACATTTTACAAGGTCAAGAAGCGTCCTTTTTCCAGACCCTTTCTTAGGAAGTCTTTATATTTTTTAACTCTGTTGAGAGACTGGTGTTCTTCCCTCATAGCTGCGTTAATCTATGTTCAGGGTGCTCACCGATGTCTGTGGCGGGGTCCTACTCTAAATCAAATATTTAACTCATCGCACATGAAACTACAGTCAAATCTGGGGGATACGGCCTCATCCTTCCACATCCATGAGAAACATGACCTTCCCATCTGGCCACTCTCCCTAAGTCCAGCCAGGCAAAGCTTCCTTGTCCTCCATGACTACCTTGGTTTAGTCTTTTGGGCCAAACCTGCTCCTCCTTGGAGAGGCCTGTTGTTTTCTTTGGGGCTGTAAATATATCCAAGTAGGATCATCATGGGGAGAGCCTGGTGTCTTTCTGAGGTGTTTTTCCATCACCGTCTCTGTTATGTTTGATTAAAGTTTAATGAGGAACAAACTTCCCTCCCTTAGTAGCACTAACTCTCGTATCCAGACATCACCAGCACGCAGCATTACTTTGTTTGCACTTCTACTGGATTCCATTACTCCCCAATACGAGTGGATATCTACAAAATTTTATATATTTGAAAAAATGTTTGGGGATGGAGAAATGGCTCAATGGTTAAGATAGCTCTTCCAGAGGACCCTGGTTCGACTATCAGCACCCACTTACAACCATTTGTAACTCCAGTACTAGAGTATCCAAAACCCTCTTCTAGCTTCCATGAGCACTGCATGTAACTTGCATATAAGCATACATGCAGGTAGAAAACCCATATGTACAAAATAAAAGTAAAACTTAAAAAACAAAACTTTTGTAGGACGCTGGTAGTGCATGCTTTTAATCTCAGTGTTTGGGAGGCAGAGGCAGACATATCTTTGAATCTGAGATCAGCCTGTTGTACAGAGAGATTTCTAGGACAGCCAACATAGAGAAACTTTGTCTCGAAAACAAACAGTTCAAAAAAGGTATTTCTATTGTGGACCGCTATAACTATGTGAACATCTAAAATAAGCTATTTTATGTAACTCATAAGCAAATATAGCCACTATTCAACATTACTGACATCCATATTCTTATTCATATTTTATCATAATCTATGTTAAAACATATGCTAAACATATTGTGCTACATGTTAAAAATCTACTATGACTAAAATGTATGGGTGAGTCTCTTACTGGTTACTATTTTCATGTTATCACTCCGATGATATGTTAGTTGATGTGTCCCAGGGAATAAATTCTTTATTTTAATTCTGTTGGTAATTGACTTGTTAAAATTAACTCCTAAATCACACTTTGATTTGTAATTCTGTTCTTCGCTTGCTACTCTCATTCTACTGAGAGGCAGACTTTGGTCTGCCTTTATTTTTAACCATTCTGGATCTTCATAAAGAGTTTTCCAAGTCACACGGTAGTAGCTGCTTTCAGAAGTGCTCTGGGAATATATGCTTGTTTTTCCAAATTAACCTCCAAACTGCAAAGGTTAAACCAACGAATCGGTGCACTTGGTACTGGTAAACTTGAAGCTTAGTATGATCTTGGCAGGGTAGTCAGCACCATGCTTGTTACAGGGCATGCTCTCTGCTGTGTCAATACATGTCTCTCTGCTTTTGAAAGCACCCTGGAATTAAGTGCCAGGAATTATCCAACTTGGCTCAGAGGGAACACATGTCTTAATGCTCCATTAGTAATTAATGAAGGAAGCAAACACAGTTTCCCTTATGGAAAGCCTGCCAGGGCTCTATTTACCTCTGTGCACCAGTGCCATTTAAATGAATGTAGCACTTGTTAGGTCGCAACAGATGTTTACAACTAGGTAGATCTATTAGAACACAAACTCTTTTCAAACCATGCATAATGACATTGAATCCAGATGCATTCAGTGAGGCAGGGACTGTGGGGGACTTGTAGATGTCAAAGATGCTGTCCTGTGACCATCTAGAAAATAACTTCCAAAGTAGTATCTATCAGATGCAACCAAATGCTACCTTTCTGATCCATTATATTTTTTAGAATAGGTCTGTTACATCACATGCTAAATGAGCCAAAATGCTGTGATACTGCAGGCTCTGCTTGGTCCACTTACCTCAGTCTCCTTAACTCCTATCAACCAAACCCATATTAAAAGTCATTATTCAATCACTTTAAAATATTTATTAAATGTATTCTTTGTAGCAACACTTAGACAAAACAAAATATCTAGATTGAATAATAGAGGGTGTGGTGGCTTAAATGAGAAAGGCCCCCACAGGCTCATGGATTGCTCACCAGGGAGTGGCACTATTTGAACAGATTAGGAGGTGGGGAAAGCGTTAAGGCGGCACGTTTCCCTGTTGAGGAAAGTGTGCCATTGGAGGTGAGTTTTGAGATTTTCAAAATCCCAAGCCAGACTCAGTGGCTCTCTTTTTTCTGCTGCCTGTATCTGGATACAGAACTCTCAGCTACATCTCCAACACCATGTCTGCCATGCTTCCCTCCATGGTGATACTGGACTGAACCTCTGGAACTGTAAGCCAGCCCCAATCAAATGTTTTCTTCTGTAAGAGTTGCTGTGGTCTTGGTGTCATCCCATGCCGAGGCTGTCTGTGGAGCCATGTAACTGGGCATCAGTGCTGAGTTATAAAGGAGAATCGTGGTGGGGAAGCCTGGTGCCAAGGAGCCAACAGGATGTTACCATTTAAATGATGTAGGCTAGCTGTCAATATGCAATAAGTGAAATTAAAAAAAAACCAATATCAATAAATCCCCAAATTTTATCTAGCTTTGATTGGGTGTGGGTTTTCTGGTGCACTGAATGAATTCTAAGCTTTTCATAGAGTAAGGCTATATAGTATTACACAGTATTCTGACGTCATTTGACTCTCCATGAGCCAATCGAAAGTGAGGTTTCCGATTGCGGTGTTTTCTCTCTCTTTGCTGGAGAAGATGAATCTCCACATAGTATCCAGATGACTGAAGCATCCTTATTAAAGTCAACAATCATTTCATCTAATCATTCAAAGAAAATTTGCCCCAGTGAATTTTAGATAGACATCTAAGTCTTACCTTAAGAATATGAGCCGGGAGTGGTGGCACATACCTTTAATCCCAGCACTCGGGAGGCAGAGAAATCTGCAGAGGCAGGCAGATTTCTGAGTTTGAGGCCAGCCTGGTCTACAAAGTGAGTTCCAGGACAGCCAGGACTATACAGAGAATCCCTGTCCAAAAGAAGAAGAAGAAGAAGAAGAAGAAGAAGAAGAAGAAGAAGAAGAAGAAGAAGAAGAAGAAGAAGAAGAAGAAGAAGAAGAAGAAGAAGAAGAAGAAGAAGAAGAAGATGATGATGGTTTGGCCTCTTTATAATAATCTTGGACTATCACTGCTAACATCAATGACTACAGAGCCAGAGAGTGTTTTCTATTCTGAAGGACACAACGAGAGAACTCTATTGAATAGTCTCAGCTGGTTTGGACGCTATTAATTCTAGCTATTTAGCCCTTTTGTGGTGACTGCATAATTAAAATTAAAGTGAGCTTAGGCATCATGAGTCCCTGTCCCTGCTTTCCTTTACAAGGGCTGTACCCAGAGGTTTGGTCAAATGCAGATTCCCGTGCAGTAGGCGAAGGGCGGGGCCTCAGCTTGTGTATCTCCAGTCCCAGGTTAATGCTCTCTTGTCACCGGGCTTTCAATGGCAACAGCTAATATATGACAGCCACGTGTTTTAGAATGGTGAATGAAGTAAGATTAAGTTAGCTATGAGAGCACCCTAGGGTGTTACTCCTGCATCTTGGAATTTAGTGTTCCCTGCATGGCTACCGAGAGTGTTTGTAAAGTTACTCGAGGTTTGGAGCTAAGGGATCTGCAGCTGTGGTGACATCTTTTGGTTTCAGGCTGTACTCTGGATAGAGAGGCACTCTCTCGTTTTCACAAGAAAGCCCTTCTGGCCCCATTTCTCATTCCAATGAATCCTATAGAATTGTCAGGAAAGCGTGACCCTTGCTGGTAAAGTTCCATGGTGGTGGTGATGTCTCTCAGAGAGCTGATCTCATCACACCAAGACACAAAAGTCTCTTCCGGCTGGGCCACCTGGAACCATCATCATAGAGATCAATGACGGTCAGAAACAGGAACAAATAAAGACAGGGCCTGGCCTCCCCTTCGATGCTCATCTCTCTCCCACGTTTGGGTCACTTTATGATTCAACCGTTTCAAAGCACTGTTCCATCCTGTGGAGCTCTAGTGAGGTCCTTAGGACATGGGTTACTTCTCTTAAGAGAAATCTAGAATACGGTTACTTGCCCTTCAGCAAGTTTGTAGTCTGACTTTTTTGTAGTCTGCAGCTCCAACATGGTTTCCATTCTGAAAGACATCAGAAGCATGCCATGGGGCCTGGTGCAGCCCACATACAGCCTCTCCAGTGGCTTTCCTTTTTTTTTTTTTTTTTTTAGATTAGCTCTGGAGCAACAGTGGCAGAATGACTTGTTAGGATAACTGGTGTCTCTGGTAGTTTCTATCTCCCTCCGGGGGCCCAAATACGTCAGTGACCAGGGGGCTAGCTTCCCACTGGAGAGAAGGTACCAGCAGAAACACTCTGAGATGGGCAGTCAGCCTCTGTCCCCGCTCCCCGACTTCTTTCCTGTCTGATTGCCGCCTCATGCCAGAAGGCTCAGCTTGTCCAGACGGATCCCTGCCCGGCAGGCTTTGCCTCACAATTTGGTAACACCCTGACAAGCTCACAGCCAGCAGAGTTCCATCAGTGCCCTTCGCCCCATGCCGAGGCTGTCTGTGGAGCCATGAAGCTGGGCTTCAGTGCTGAGCCATAAAGGAGAACTGTGGCGGGGCAGCCTGGTGCCAAGGAGCTAGTCACCCACCTCATAAAACGGTAGTTCGTGAGGAGAGTCTGGCAGGGAGAGGGCATAGACTCTTCAATACGAGCCATTCAGTGGAAGGGAGGAGATCCAGCAGTTTTCACTTATGCTGCCACACGCTGCAGGCACTAAAAATACACTTCAGTCCCATCTTGGGTTCCGCAGTGTCTCCATCCATCACTTAGGAAGCCACCATACGCTTTTGTTTGTTAATCACTGTCCGGGAGAGTAGAGCAACCGGGTAACTGTTTTAAAGGGAGCCTGGCTTTGTCTTCTTTTTTCTTTTCTCTTGTTCCCCACCCCCCACCCCAGACTCTTCAGAGAGAGCTGGGGTACAAGAGAGACCTTATCTATAGACATTTGAGATGACGTGAGGGAAGAAATGGAGGCTGTCATCCTGCAGCTAGGACAGAGGGAAGCGAAATGCACAGAGGCCTCTGAGTTCTCATTTTAGAGACCACAGACCAGCTGTGGAAGGTGAGGAGGAGGCTGGACACGGTCCCTGTGTAACGTTAGGAAGCATCGGAAGTATTGGGGCACTGGGAAGAGACGTGTTTGAGGAACTCTAATGGTTTTACTCAGGACAATCTCCTCTGCTCTGTTTGGGGATTTTTGCCCCTGATGTGACACACACACACACACAATTTCTGTTAAGAAACAAATGTTCTACTATTCAGTCATATTTATGAAAAGCCACTATTTTCTTTAGCTAGGGAGACACAGACAACAGAACTCTTGTTATAGGAAGAATCATTATCGATTCCTGATGTTTGGGACTGGATTCAAGCACACCTGCTACCATGGCATGCCATTCCTTAATCTCACAGTTGGATCTCAGTTTCCTCTGGTCTAACACAGGAATGAGATGCTTGTAGGGGAATCAAACCAGACACTATGTCCTATACAAAAAGCCCACCTTAGTGCCGCGGCTTACTACTAAGCACTCAACACATATCAGCTGCATTTTTCACTATGTCGTCCTTCCGAACAGCACAACTCACGAAGCCACAATTCAGATCCTACTATCTTTCATTCTAAAGACCACAGTCCTATAGTTGATGTTTTAAGCAATATCAGCTCAAAACAATTGGCACATTTTGATAACATTTATGAGTCCCTGCCAGTTAAAACTAGTTAGATTAATATTTGGACTCATTCCCCTCATTAATCTCAGAGCAGTCCTTCCCAAAGCCCCTAACACCCCGACTCTCAAGGAACCTGCCCGCTAGTTAAAGGGGACAAAAGATGTCAACTCAGACAAGCATTTGATGTAAGTGCCCACTTGATAGGGCAGACCACGAGCCCACGTGGGAGAGAGATGCATTTCTAGTATGAAGTTCTAGTATGAAGAAATAAGCCTGCCACCCTTCACTCTTCAACATGGATGTTGTAGACTCCATCTCCTATTAATGAGAGATATTTAAAATAGACAAGGCTTATATTACAATAACTACATTCCTTAGACTCAGGACATGTGACCTCAAAGCTCAGAGCACTTGGTAAATAGGGAAAACCAAGGAAGGATAAAATCTTTATCTATGCCCGTTTGGCTTCGCCTTGATGTGCCACGGGGCAGGGACTGGCCTAGGCAGTTTGCTTACACTCCTTGAACCCCACCCCCAGGTTTAAACCTGGCCTTCCCAGGTCCAGCCCCACAAGCCGGCATGGAGATTCGCGTTGGGTGAGTCTGGCAGACCCACAAGTGAGACTGGCTGTTCAGATGGTTTGGGTTGAAAGACATTTGTTTTCATTCCACTTCTTTCTTCTGCCTCCTTCTCCTCTTACTGGGATCTTAAACCCGAGGGCTCCTTCGAGACCGGAGGCTACAGAGCTCCTCGAGGCACACAAGCAGCAGAGGCAGAACTGTGGAGCCAGGGTGCACTGCATTTGTAAGCTCCCATCTCCATGTGGTCCCAATTTAGGATCCCAGGCAAAGCTGTTTATTTTAGGAAAGCTTTTTAGTTCACTTTTAAGGTATTTAGCTTAGACACTGCTTGCTTTTCAAAAGAAGAAAATGTCTACTTTTTTTTTTCAACAGTGTGTGTTTGTTTTGGCTATTTACTCCATTGCCATAGTTCAAATTTTATTCTATGAATTTAATTTTCGTGAAGCCACCACCATGAGCCTTACATACAATATGCATAGAATAAAAAGGAATAATTGGGACATGAGACAATTTCTAGGAGACTTAGGAACCTGGGAGGTTTGAGAAAAGCCATTATGAGTAAGTAATATGCAGAAGTGCTTATACCTTATTCAGAACAACTTCTGTTTGTTGTCTGAAATAAAGGATCAGCTCACTGAGTTCTATAGAGGCCAAGCATACTTTTATACTGAGATGAAAAAAAGGCCCATTTTTGATGCTTTAAAAACTTTAGTTCTGATTCCGTGTGAAATTATACAGCCCACCAGACTGGAACCCATGTTAATGTATCAGTAGTACTTGAAAATGAAGTGACACATCTATTATGGAAGTGGCTGGGGTTAAGTGACGATCCAGGAGACGCTAGGAAAGACGCTGTGTTAACATCAGTGCTCCAGCATCTGGCTCTACCCCTGCTGCACTCTGTTGTCTAAAGTTGTTCTTACCCCCCACACCCCCCCAACATCCTTTGTCCAAAGCTGTTTTGTCCTCCAAGTCTATGTCTTTCCACAATAATGAGTAGTGATTTGACTGTAACCCATTGCGTAATATATCTATACCCTAAAAGACTTCTAAGATGACTTGAGGTCAAGGCACTGATGTACTGACAGGAACTCCCGGCCCCCTGGTTTACCAGCTAACGAGTCAAGTGGAGTTGTGTCATGGTTTTGGGTATGGAAAGTATACAAAGCCAATTTGAGCCTGATAGACAGACAAAAACCAAGGTAAGCAGATGTCAGAGGCCAAACTAGGCCCAGGGAAAACAGGTCAGAAACTCCTAGTCAGAGAAGCTCAAACTCTGAGAAGAAGGTTAAAACTTCAATCAATAAAGGAGAGCCACAGAAGCCACAGGAAAGGGGAGTGGGTGTGACCTCTGCCCCAGCCCCTCTACCCAGGGTCAGCTTTCCAGCTATACTGGACCACTAAAGGGAAACAGGCTACAGGAGCACATGGTCAACACAGAGTACAAACACAGAGTGGCCCCGAGAGGTGACAGGGCCCAGCTCTGTTATACCCGACCATAGTCCCAACCGCCAGCTACCCTGGGGGTATAAAGCCCCTCGCTAGCATAGACTAGGGGTACACAGCATGGCAAAACAATCATTCCAAATGCCAGTGTCCACCTCTGGCCCTCCACCCTTGGCTTCAGTGTAGGACGAGGTCCTCAGTTCGGGTCAGAGAAGGTCTTCGAGTCACTGCAGAGAACTCTTAACTTGACCTTACTACTTCATAACCACATAAATTAGCAATCTCTTCTTTCCTCTCTCCACCCAAAACTGCTGTAGATAAGTGAATATCCTTTGTAAATTGCTAACACAAACATTTATTTTGGACAAACAGAACATTCTTTTCTGTTTCTGACTTTTACCAGAAATCACCATTTAAAAAAAAAAAAATTCTGTCCTGAGCAGGGGAGTAGGAAGATCACATGATGTGTGTGCTGGGGGGAGGGGGCTGGGGGGATGCTTAAAATAAATCCTCTAACCAAGCTTTGGTGATGTTCCTCTAGCTTGTGGCTTTCCCATCTCCACAAACGTTCCCAGCTTCTTCCTTTTGTACCCACATAATCTCTGCCTGGTAAATGTTATTAGGTAGAAAACAACAACAACAACAACAGCCCAAACAAAAGGACTGGGTTTTGTCATTTGTCAATTATATGTCACACTACAGATGGTGTTGGGCCCCAAAGGCATGTGATAGGAAACACATTTGAAAGGTATCACAGAGTTGGGTGGGGGGGACACTTCAAGCTATGGAGGCCAGGAGAGGGATGATGGCAGTCAGGAGACAATCAGGAAAGAGAGCTCCCCTTAGAGACACGGGAAACATCGCTTATCTGATCCTTTTGATTTCTCTTTTATCCTCGCTTGATAATAATGGGGATTAAGTTCATAAATAACAGAGGACTTAGGAACTTCCCACCCTACCATCCTAACCAGAACTTCACCTAGGTTACCGACCACAGTCTGGGTAAGTTTCAGTCTATTTGGAATAGTATACTGCAACACCACCTGATAGCAATATAATGTAAACCTTATATATAATTGAAAGTTGTCTGATAGCTTCACTTCAGAAAGCAAAAAGAAGCAGGTGAAACTAAATTTCAATAAATTCATTTTAATCTATCTCAGTCTATCCAAATTGATGTTATTTTAACATACTATTGATATAAAAAAAAAGAGAAAAGAAAAAGACCTATTGTTGGGATGTTTCACACTCTTTTCTCACACTATCCACAGTATATTCTGTGTAGTTTGTACTTAGGGAGTCTGGAAATTTAAGTGACCCATCTGGCACCTGCCTAGGAGTCACATGGGGCTGGTGACCCATGTGTGGAGCAGGCAGGCATGCAGGGAACACTGCTGTGGGCTCTGAAAGGCACAGCCTCTGTAATCTGACTGCATGAGTTGGAGTCTTGGCTCCATCAAACTGGCTGTAGGGCCTCTTCTGTAAAGAGAAGACACTAAAAATACCAACATTTGCGGGATGGCATCAGGATAAAATAAAATATTCTTCTTAAGGCCTTTTGCATGAATTCTGGCCAATACTAAATGTTTAATAAAGGCCAGCTGTGGTTATCATTTTATAACGTGTAGGACATGTACAACGTACAACCTTATGTGACAAATGCGCTCAACCCTTTGAATACTAGTGTCCTTCTCTATAAACAGGTGATATTAACTACATACTTATTACATGTCCATTTTATTTCCCCCCAGACTCAGGTATGGATGAAGAAATAACTAAAGACATGATGAGTAGACACGGAAGTAAATAGATGTGCCTGGACAACGGCAAGCTGCAGCGTGGCAGAGTATCTATGTAGGAGACAAGTACCCAGAAGGCTCCACTCTGACTCTGCTAGCATCTTTCACCATCTGCCTACTGGGAATACCGAGCAGAAAGCAGAGTCGCTCTCTGTAGGCTGATGCACAGGTTGTCTGCATTACATGGGGCATGGCTGAGGTTTTAGAGTCATTCACTATTATGTGAGAATTGACATGTGAACGTGTGTGTGTGTAACGTCCCTGTGGACTCTGTTTCCTTCTTCCAAATTCATATGGATCCTGAGCATCAAACCCAGGTCTCCTGGCTTGCACAGCAATATGCTTTACCCGCTGAGCCACTTCATGGGCCCTTGTAGTTAGTGGTTTTTTTTTTTTTCCTAAAAATGTATTTTATTTTCACAGTTAGCAAACAGAGTTAAAGAAATCATCCTATTTTCAAACAAAGTCTATGTCAGTAGATTCCTTTCCTGCCCCACCACCCTTCTCTCTCTACACCTTGTAAACCTCTGACCCATTCTGCTTTCTATTTTCAGGTCATATGTAGCCTTTTGTCCTCTTCCCATATTCCTTAGCACCTCTCTTATCCCCCTTTGGTCTTCTTTCCACAGTTTCAATCTTTATATACCTTTATTCTCATTTGTGTTTTTGTATGTAAACAGAAAACTACCTTCTTGTGTGTACTGGAATACTTTATACAATGTCACATTTGGAAGATGTATATTACTTAATTTTGAGGGAAGGACATATTTCTTCACGACAATTCAGCTGAACATTGTGCATACTATCAATCTGATTCTTTTTTTATAGAATTAATTTTTTATTAGGTATTTTCCTCATTTACATTTCCAATACTACCCCAGAAGTCCCCCATACCCCCCCAACTTCCCTACCCACCCACTCCCACTTTTTGGCCCTGGCATTCCCCTGTACTGGGGCATATAAAGTTTGCAAGTTCAATGGGCCTCTCTTTCCAGTGATGGATGACTAGGCCATCTTTTGATGGAATGGATACAGAAAATGTGGTACATTTACACAATGGAGTACTACTCAGCTATTAAAAGGAATGAATTTATGAAATTCCTAGGCAAATGGATGGACCTGGAGGGCATCATCATGAGTGAGGTAACACAATCACAAAGGAACTCACACAATATGTACTCACTGATAAGTGGATACTAGCCCAAAAACTTAGGATACCCAAGATATAAGATATAATTTGTTAAACGCATGAAACTCAAGAAGAACGAAGACCAAAGTGTGGACACTTTGCCCCTTCTTAGAATTGGGAACAAAACACCCATGGAAAGAGTTACAGAGATAAAGTTTGGAGCTGTGACAAAAGGATGGACCATCTAAAGACTGCCATATCCAGAGATCCATCCCATAATCAGCTTCCAAACACTGACACCATTGCATACACTAGCAAGATTTTGCTGAAAGGACCCAGATATAGCTGTCTCTTGTGAGACGATGCCGGGGCCTAGCAAACACAGAAGTGGATGCTCACAGTCAGCTATTGGATGGATCACAGGGCCCCCAATGGAGGAGCTAGAGAAAGTACCCAAGGAGCTAAAGGGATTTGCAACCCTATAGGTGGAACAACATTATGAACTAACCAGTACCCCAGAGCTCTTGACTCTAGCTGCATATGTAGTTAATGTTTTTTTAAAGCAATAGTTTTGCCTCATTCCCCAAGACCAACTAATTATTATAAGATTCAAAATCCCTATTGGACGTGGCTTTTTCTGCTTTTCTACAGAGAGGTTTTCTTAATGGCTCATACAGGATGGATTTGTTAAGTTTTAGAATTACCCAGGAAGTAGTCCTGAAGATGTCTACAATCTGTACGTCAAAACAGGGAATGATACCCAAGTGATGGGATTGGTTACAGCACCAGAAATGGACATGTGCACCTCAGACCACAGGCTCTGGGGCTCTCCGGGTTGCCCTTCATGGAGATGTTGTGAATCCTCTGTAGTTTCCAAGCTCCTCTCCACCCCTGTGCTCATTTCTGAGGAACACTAAATCTGGCATCCAAGCTGATGCATCTGCAATGGCCAGACACATGGTCCCGTGTCAGGTCTCGCTGCCATCTGAGGGCATTCTGAGAACCAGCACTGCAGCATTTACCTAATGGGACTCCACTCCACAATTCTGACTGTCCTCTTCCTCACAGAAACTCAGCAGAGCCAGACCCAACAATGAAAATGAATGAGGCAAATAACCAAGTTCTCCCGAGCCTGGAATTATCTCTACTCCCAAGTCGTACCATTTGGAAAACGGCAGACAACAGGGTAGGAACAAATGAAGAAAAGTCTAATGCTGATGTCAACACTTAACAGAATAGATGAATGTTTTGTTTTCTAGAATGATGTTGGGACAGATTATGGGGTGTGCATTTGTCCTATTATTTCAGGGACATCAGGCACACTTTGAGGAAAGGCCACCCTGGTCATACATCTTCCTTCTGTTCACTTCAGGACAGTGATGTGGACTTAAGGGACCCGACCCGTGACACAGAACTTCAAAATTTTGTGTAAATCTTGAGACTATTCTCGCCCCTCAATGCTAAATGACTTTATTCATGCTGAACTGACTCCCCTTTGGACAAAGCACTCAGAAGAAGGATGACTGTGAAAGATTCTCCGAGACGTGGGTAGCTGGGAAGGAAGCTGGCCTCACCCTCTACCTGGGCTTCAGTACCACACATCCTGAGTGAGGCCGCCCTTTCCAGACCTCATTACTCTCTTTGGTATTTCTCACATGGAACGCGTGTTCAGTACTTGTCTATTTCTCGGATTGTCTTTATTCCATGAGAGTAGAGGGTTATGAAATGCTTCCCAGTATAAACAGGTGTCGTTTCTACAAACAGGTCTATCCTATTTTACAAAGTCCTAGCAGTAGACTGACAGGGAAGTTGAATGCAGTCCCTCAGTGCATGCACTGCTTCAAAGGCCTTGCAGCCATTGCTATTATTTTCCAATTGCATGTGCATGGGTGTTTTGACTTCATGCAGTCTACACATCATGCGTATGTCTGATGCCTGTGGAGTTCAGAAAAGGGCACTGGGTTCCCTGGATCTGTAATTAGAGACAGTTGTAAGGTGTCATGTGGGTGCTCAGAATCCAACCTTGGTCCTCTGGAATAGCAGTCAGTGTTCTTAACCACTGAGCCATCTGTTCCAGCCCTTTTGAAATACGAGTTTGTACTGCTTTTCTTAACACGGGTTTCCAAGTTGCACAAGACTCAGGCCCCGCGGAACTTGATGCTGCTCTCTGATGTTCCTACAGTCATCCATGCTTTCTTCAGATGCCATTATTTCAACTCAGACCCATTCAGCACAAATATTTACAGATCCACTAGGTCCGTAGCCATGGAGAAATGGGAACTCAATTCTGAAAAGTTAAAGTGATTGGATCTGATTCTTTTGATCCCAAGGAAGGGAGTGGGGAAAGGGTGGGCAAAGGAAGAAAAGAGGAAGCAGAGAGCCGTGCCTCCCAGATCCACAGCTGACCTTCCATCAACAGCTGTCATAGGCCCTCCTTTCAGCAAAGAATGTCAGCTCTTCAGACTCAATTTTCTATGAAATGCGGTGGGTGGATAGGAAGTTCCCAGACGTCCCACCCTGACCCTTGATTCTGTCGCATGCCTCGGTTTGCTTTATTGTGTCACTTCTCACTGGAGTCTCAGAACAGCCTCAGGCACCAGTCAGTGGAATTTTCTGGTGAGCTTCAGGCATCAGACTAAGTATTCCTCCTGCTATGCTGGGCCGAGATCCTTGCCAGCTGAGCAGTAAGCAAGGCTGATGTCATTAGTTTTGATGGCCTTCAGATATGTCCTGTTGTCAGGCTAAGTCAAGGATGACCGTTTGATAGTAAGCAGCATTACGGCCTGCTCAGGGACAGGGGACTGAAGCTGGAGTTGGCACAGCGGGCTCACATGGAAAGGGTTTGTTTCTCTTATGCCTCCATTTAAAACCTGGCTTTTTTTTCCCCCTCCAGATTGACCTCCCCACTGCTGCCAGCTCGGTTGTCAGGGGGTCAGAGTTACTAATAAACAAGCGTCGCCAGTCGTAGATACCCAGGGCACCAAACCCAAGCTGCTGGGAGGCCTGGGGCCCAGAAATCTTCCATCCTAGCATTCCCATTCCCGGCTAAACAGTGAAGAACCATCATATTAAAAGGTCACTGTTTCAGGCAGACCTGAAAGTGCGCCTGGCTCCTGCCAGGCAGTCAGATGGGGCAGCACTGTCAGCCTAAAGCAACAAAATCCACATCACAAAGAACACCTACAGGAGGTTCCAGGTAAGTAAAGTCACTGTTAAATATGCCGGGGACAGAATTGAGATTAGTCAGTGCTCTCCCGGTACTGGGAAAGGGGAGAGGAGGTGGGAGAGAGGGCAGGGATGACAAAGGAGATAAAGTTCCTTTCTGAGGTGACAAAAAAGAGAGGCCCATTGGTCGTGCAGACTTTATATGCCTCAGTACAGGGGACCGCCAGGGCCAAGAGGTGGGAGTGGGTGTGGGAGGATGTGGGGGGACTTTTGGTATAGCATTGGACATGTAAATGAAATAAATACCCAATAAAAAATATTCTAAAATGGATTGCTGTGACACAAATACACTGAAAACCATGAAACTGTACAGTTTATTAGGCAACTGTGTAAGACACAGCTGTCACATATTTTAAACAAAAACAGGAATGGCCCTGACCTTTTGTCCCAGAACACATACAAATGCATCGGGCCCACTCATGATCACTGTCAGGTTAACTACAAACCCAACCAGTGGTGTTATATGCAGGCAAAGAGCTCTCAAGGATCTTCACCACTTAGTCCAGCTCAGGACCCTGGTTCAAGTAATAGCCTCGTACTCGCCAGAGCAATAATTCTATTCTGAGCCAATGGCGCCACCTGGTGGCCATCACACAATTAATTCCCTGTCTTCTCCCAGTATTCCTCTACTTGTACTAAAAATCTTAGAAAAACTTTTGCTGCAAGTCTGATTGTGAAAACTCAAGGTTCACAAGGTAGGCACTATGAAAGAGTCAGTCAGGTGCAATTATAGCTGGTGAAGAAGGAATGCATTTTGTTAACAGACACTTCAAAGAATAAGAAAACCACAGGGAAAGAAAGATGTGCAGGTTTGTAGATCACGAAATAAATACTAATTAAAACATTAAGGTGCCAGGCGTTGGTGGCACACGCCTTTAATCCCAGCACTTGGGAGGCAGAGGCAGGCGAATTTCTGAGTTCGAGGTCAGCCTGGTCTACAAAGTGAGTTCCAGGACAGCCAGGGCTACACAGAGAAACCCTGTCTCAAAAAAACAAACAAACAAACAAACAAACAAAAAACCAAAAAACAAAAAACAAAAAAAAGGAAAAACATTAAGATACCAGTTTTACCTTTCAAGGAGTTTTTAAAGGGCAGTTGTCATAGAAAACAAATGGAAATGCTGTCCATGAGGAGAGGAGAGGGAGAGAGGGAAGGAGGAGATGGACGAAGAGAGAAACACTACAGCCATTGGTTAAACAGTTGAGAGCAACTTGACAGTAGTTGAGGAAATAGAACCTAAGAATATATAAAGAGTTTGGCCAAATTATTCTTTTCCCTGAAATGCACACCCTGGGAAATTTATCAGGAGTCTACATGAAGGGTCATGTGCATATATAGTCAGTAAGGAAATATTTATGAAAATAATAAATTGGAAAAACTCTAAGTGCCCATCACTCGGGGAATGTTCGCACTGTGTATATTTGTATAATAGGATGTGATGCAGTTACTAAAAATCATGACATTAACTTGTTAGGATATAGAATATTTTGCTGGAATATTACCTACGAAATACAGACAAACACTATTTATGAAGGTGGGAGAGATGGCTCAGTGGTCAAGAGCATTTGCTATTCTTACACAGGACCTGAGTTTGGTTCCCAGCACCCACAACAGGAAGCTCACAACCTCCTGTGACGACCACTGCCAGGGAGATGACCGTGTCTTCTGGCCTCTGCACTCACGTGTGCACAGCCCCCAGCAACCTCCCCACAGATAACTGTAAAAACCTTTATTTGAAGTGTTATTTTCAAGGCTATCCATTAAGAGGAAATTACCAAAGTAAAAGGGCCCTAAACACACACACACACACACACACACACACGTGTGCACACACACAGGATAAATACAAATAAACTAAATAGATGTCAAACATGGAACCTTCTAAGTAGTAATACTATAAATAATCTTTAACATTTTGTACTAATGATTCACAATGCTTTTATTACTTTTATATTAAAAAAGGCTTAAACATAATTAGAGTCCTTAAAGTTTCTTTCCAGATTTTGTTTTGAATATGCAGGGGTAAGAAAGAGACAGATAGGAGAAGGAAGAGATGAAAAGGAAGGAGAGATTTATGTACATACATATATAGACACAAACACACATATATAATGTATATACATACACACACATCACATCATATGTATGTGCATACACATAGATATACACATGCACATATACATTGCAGAGAAGTAAATTTCAACAGAAGATTTTAACCTGCTAGGAGCATTTAAAATCACCTGAAGATGTTTTGAGTTGTCCCACTAGGGAACATCTACTGCCCTCTAATGGTCAGAGGCTAGGGATGCAGACCGTCAATGGGAAATGCTACAGCCTAGATATCAACAGTGGTGAGGGTGTAAATTCTGCTCTAGACTCAAATACAAGTGAGCCAAATCTAGATCCTATGTTCGCGACCTGCCTTTGCACACTGCTCAACCACTTCCACTGCAAAACAGAACATAGGATTTATGAGGACAAAAATTGTAATATATAACATACTGGGCCACGGTAGACACAAAATGGGGATTATTTCCCTTCTACTAGAACATTTCCATTCGAATAAGTATTTTACAGATCTCTTTTTCCCCTCCATATGGAGACTCTATCTATGTCAAGTATTTAAGAAACATAAGCATTTACTTTTATGTGTATAAATGTTTTGTCCACATATATGTATGCACACAATGTGTTACCCTTGGAGACCAGACATACATGATGCTGGGCCACCATATGGGTGCTATGAACTGAACCTTGGTCCTCTGAAACAGAAGAAAGTGCTCTTAACCACTGAGCCATCTCTCCAGCACCCCTCAAACACGTTTCTCAGGTTAGTTACGTGATATCATTTTTCCTCCAGATTTTAGAGCTTTAACACTGGGTAGAAAGGATGAAAAAGAATTCACCATTCTATCCTATTGTAAAGCAAGAACTCACAGGGGCATATGTTCCGAGTCCAATGGGCAATGCAAGCCAAAGATTGACCTCCTGTCCTACAAGGTATGCCTCATAGTCAGTGTGCTGTAGAGTCTGAGAGGCATGAAGGCACCAGAGGACAGGGAACGCAAGTGTCAGCATGCATGCCCCATTACCCACAAAAGCTGCACGTACGTCTTCTGGGACTCATTTAGTCATTTGGTTGTTTGTATTTTTACCTTTGCAGAATAAGCTCTGCAGATCGGCTTCTAGACACGCAACATACTCTATTAAAAGCAGAGCTCAAAATCCAAGTGCTCCCCCATTCTTGCTGCTGCTGCTGCTGCTGCTGCTGCTGCCACCGCCCAGAACAGGACATATTCTGCCAGTTGCCTCTCAACCCTTCACACTTTTATTGTCCTCCCTGAGGATTAGGGAGATGATCTAACCAACCTCAACAGCACAGACATCCTGAGGCAGGGGCATGAGAAGGCTTTAGTAGAGCAGGTAGGCTTCAGGGGGAATGTGACTAAGTACCACTGACAATTTACTGTGACCAGCGGCCAGCTGGGAGTAAGCTGGCCACTCCCTGCCTGCAGGCACATCTTGCTGGTCCATGGCCCAGACCCCAAGGCACCAAAACTTTGCCTGTAAAAAAAAAAGCCAGAGGCACTTACCGGCTCCAGTGTGCTGTATACAGACCTAGTTAAGTGAGAGCCAATGCCAACAATCCTATTCACTGTTCACACATTAAAAGAAAAGGCCGCTCAGAATTAGTACAATGTATCATTTTCTGTCTCTCTCCTTTCTTTGTAAACATGTTGAGACAATAGCACCTGCAGTTGCCATGTTTTTACACACTTCAGTGACCAAGAACTATGCAGCGTCTGGACAGACTCAACAAATGGTTCCTCCCACCATCTGCTGAAGGCCTGGAAACACCGGAAGAAGGGAAGAGACAAGGGAAGAGACGGGCTGCTTGGCTTCAGGAGACAGGCATGCTCAGGAGACAGGCATGCTCCTCCGTGGTTTAGAGCAAAGGAATCCTTCCCAGCATGCCCATCTTGTCCCACTGCTTGCAGGGAAAACGTTAGTCATTCACATTTATCCAAACTGCTCAGCAAGGCCTGCTGAGCTGTCCCACTAGGAGGATGGCATTAGGGAAGTCCCTTGGGCCTTTCTCAGCAAGGCAGGCCAGCAGCCCTGGCTGTCCCCTCTGCCTCAGGCAAAGAAAAGTTCGGACAGTTTCCTGTGGAGGATGATTGCCAGTTCCTGAGTCCCCTCCTGGGAGAGAGCCCCTCAGCAGTCTCCTCAGCCCCTAGTGTCACTGTGCCTTGGTCAGGTCTCTTTCCTGTGGGTTGAGTGCCCCTTCCCCATCTCTGCACTGAGGATATTCTAAAATACCATAATGGATCTGTGTTCACCTCTCTGGGAGTTTATAATCAACTATGCCCAAGTGAACAGCTGCCTGGAAGAGAGAGAGAGAGAGAGAGAGAGAGAGAGAGAGAGAGAGAGAGAGAGAGAGAGAGAGAGGCTCACACTATGGAGTATTTGACTTACGCTGAGTAACACTCAGAAATACCAAGCTAAAGAAACACCAGCCGCTACCTTCTGGTATTCTGATGGTGCTTGTGAGCTCTGTTCGTGGGGTCTGACCAGTGAGAACAGAAATATATGAACTGTCCCCCACTGACTACTACTGTTGCCACCAAGGTGGTGACCGGATGCGTGGAAGCTTTAAGGGACAAGTACAATGTGGGCTCTGAGAGAGGTCGAGTTTTCCTGTGTGAGCTTAGGGGCTGGGCGGTATATACCACCTGCCTCATGTGGCCATTGTTCTGACATAGACAAACCTGTTGACAGTCTCAAATGGCCTTTCCTGACACAACCACCCCACCCTGTAACCATTTTGTATTTGACACAATGGTTAAAATATTGTTTTTGTTTCTCCTTTCCTTCTGCCACTCAAACCCAAGTCTCCATGATATACATCCTCACAGAAACTCTGCTGAAGGATGACGATGATGGTGATGATGATGATGATGATGATGAAGAAGAAGATTCTTCCAGTGTCAGCTTCCCTAGTTCAATGCCTTGGCCTGGAAAGAACCATTTCTGTAATAATCTATGTATAGGACTCTCAGCTTCTAGCCCAGCACACTACAGACATGCAGTAAGCGTCTCATGTCCCTTCCTACCTCTCTTTCAGGCTCCTTAAACTAGGGCTGCAGGTCAGGGTAGGAGATGTTGGATGAGCCTGTTCCTCCTTTTGGCCCTTCCTCAGTTAGCCAGCCGACTTTACTGGAGTGAGGTGCTGAGCAAAAACACAGCCCACAGCTCCATACCTTTCTTGTGTGTTAGCTTTTCCTACTCCTGTGAGTGGCTCTTGAATGAAGACCAATGGGAGCCTCAGCTAGCATAAAGGAGCCCAGCAATCAGAACCCGCCACCACCCTCATATTCTACAGCACTGCCATATTCCTCTGGCCGGAGCTGATCCTTCACAAAGAGATCCAGATAATGCCTGATTTGTAATTGGTTTACAAAATTCTAAAAGAGCAGTGCATACTGGTTTTGAAACCTATGAAGGCCAGAGTTCCTGGAACAACGTAAGAATTTAATTACTTATTGAATGGATACAAGTGGAAATGCATTAATGGGCACTCTGATGGGATGCTGGTTGGTGTAAATGGCCAGAGAGGCCAGCAAGTAGACAGTCTGCTTCCAGTCCGACGCAGGCCAGATTTCTATCTAGTTCATCGGCACACTGGGCTTTCAGCAGCATCTGATGTTCATCTGTGACATGTTCCACTTTTGGAACTCTTGCTGAAGTGGCCATAAAGTCATAAAAGCAAGAAAAGGGAAGGGCAAGTCTGAGAGAAGTTGCGGCTCACTCATCTTCACCAAGCACTGTTCCTCCCTGCAGCCCTGTGATCCTAACTCCTACATCACCGCCAACGGGGTACATACAAGGCCAGGGAAACCGATTCCTCCTAGGATTCATAAGCAACGGTTGGGAGCGCAGCAGGACACAGGGAACTGGAAGATAGGATCACCTTTATACGCCTTGTGCTGTTTATAACTGGAAATGACTATGGGAGCACAGAGGAAGTCGAGAGCACAGCGGCGCTTTGCGAGATGGGGATGGAGCACGGTGGTGAAGCATTTGCCTAGCAAGGGCAATGACCTGGGCTGGATTCCAGGCATCACTAAACAAGCAAGCAAACAAAGTGTTCATGTCTCTAGAACACTTTTTACCTTTTTCAAAGTACCTTGATCCCCCTTAATTTGGTTGTCACAACAACACTGTGAGATGGACCGGACAGCTTATCGCCATTTTGAGACTGGGAAACTAAACTGTCAGGGAGACGCCACTGTCTTGTAACTCCTCTGAGAATGAACTAGAATAGCCTATCTCAATGTACGCCCTGCTAGCTGTATATATTCCATCCTCCTCTCACCCCCCCAAACCCAAACCCCACACGTTTCTCCCTCTGCTAAAACTCACATGGCACACGGTGCACAGTGGCCAATGTGTACACTCAGATTTAAAGGCCGTGCCTAACTGTGGTCTGCTAAACCCAGCCTGCTTCACTAACTCTTTATGGACTGCGGTGACCAAGATGTTTGCACCAATTTGTTCCAAGAGGGAAACTTGTCAGAACATTCGCTTCCTGTAGCCTCAGGTCCCTGAAATACCAGCCACCCAAATCACCTGTGGTTTACCATAATGCCTAGACTCATAATCGTTTCTCAACTAAATAGCCCAGGATTATACAAGTCTGCAGGGATAGATGTACTCAGAGCTAACATAGCTGGCTTGCCAACAAACTTAAAAAACCCAAGCCACTGCGGGAAAGCATAAACAGTCTCAATCGTTAGGATGATTATATCAAATAAGACAGGTTACAGGAAAGCAGCTCTGCGAACCATAAATGTTACATAAAACTGGGTTACTGCTCTTCCATTCCCTCTGTGTACGTAATCCACTTTGTCAATTTTCTGTGGAAAATCCTTCATTGCGGCTTTCCAGGTGACTCATGGTGCTTCTTGTTGCCTGGGTTTTTTTTCCAGATGGTATGAATCAGGTGACATGAGACAGAGTTCTAGTTTAAACACCATGGGCTTTGCATAGATATGGACTTTGCACAGACAATGCCTGCCAGGAAAACCCCAGGAGCCAAGGTTCTTCAGGAACCAAGACACCTCCTGGGTTAAGCCCACACTTCAGGAAAGCGCAAGGAGTCTTAGCTGCCAGCCTCGAAGCCATGCCTTACAAGTAGACGGGAAGGGAGGAATGCTATGCTTAGATTATTTTTTTCCCTGCTGTACTGGCTGGTTTTGTGTGTCAACTTGACCCAGGGTGGAGTTATCACAGAGAAAGGAGCTTCAGTTGGGGAAATGCCTCCATGAGATCCAGCTGTGGGACATTTTCTCAATTAGTGATGAAGCAGGGAGGGCCCCTTGTGGGTGGGACCATCTCTGGGCTGGTAGTCTTGGTTCTATAAGAGAGCAGGCTGAGCAAGCCAGGGAAAGCAAGCCAGTAAAGAACATCCCTTCGTGGCTTCTGCATCAGCTCCTGCTTTCTGTCCTGCTTGAGTTCCAGTCCTGACTTCCTTAGGTGATGAACAGCAACATCGAAGTGTAAGCTGAATAAACCCTTACCTCCCCAACTTGCTTCTTGGTCGTGATGTTCGTGCAGGAATAGGAACCCTGACTAAGACACCTGTCAAACTCTCATGTGAACAATATGGAAAGTGGGATGGGAGAAAAAGGGTTAGAAAAAACATGATACGAGTTTTTTAAACCTCATTAGAATTTAGAGGCAGCAAAGTCCACTGTCCCCACTTGTTCCATTCAGGTGACGGTCACAGAAATGGGCTGAGTGCATGGTTTAAATGTTGCTTCTCCATGAAGGCTGCACACAGCTGGGACTTGGTATTCGGAAGAATGAGTTAGGATACAGAACTCGTAAGAAGCTCTAGTTCAGGCCCTGTACCCACAGGTGGACACTAGCTGGACTAAGCACTCAGTGTTTATGTCCCCTTAAAAATTATACTGAAGTCTGAACCCCCAGTGTGGAGAGGGTGAAAGTGTCCTCCATGAGTTCACCTGCCTCTCGGCCATGTGAAGAGTCAGCTACCCCTGAAGCGTGAAGCAGGCTCTCATCAAACACCTCAGCCAGGGCCTGATCTAGACGGTCAAGAACTGCGAGCAGTAGACCGAGTCACCTGGGCAGATGAAGACAAGCTGGGCTCCAAATAACTGACTTCTCTAAGTTAGCAGCTGCTAGGCATTAAATTTCACCTTGCTAATTTTGCTGCTTTTCTATGCCCCTCTTTGACCTCTGTGCTTGCTGGTTGTCTGTCACCTTGAGAGATGCTGGAGTTATCTGACAGGAGGGAGACTCAATTGAGCAAAGGCCTCCATAAGATTAGGTTGTAGAACATTTGTGATTGATGAGGAGGGTCCAGCCCATTGCAGGGCTATCCCTGGGCTGGTGGTCCTGGGTTCTCTAAGAAAGCAGGCTGAGTTGGCCATGAGGAGTGAGCCAGTAAGCAGCATCTTTCCATGGCCTCTGCATCAGCTCCTGCCTCCAGGTATGTGCCCTGTTTGAATTCCTGACTTCCTTCAGGGATGGACTACAATGTAGATGTGTAAGCTAAATAAACCCTTTCTTCCCCAAGTTGCTTTTGGTCATGTTTCATTACAGCAGTAGTAATCCTAGCTAAGACAATACCATAAGAAAATCTTTATTTATTTTGGGGATGAACCAATATTCTATCTTGTTCAATAATCATGGATAGTGACAATTTCTGCTTATTCTTTGAAGTGCCATAACCTCCTTTACAGCTACTGAGTCTACTACTTGGAATTTGTGATTGTGAGACAAGGCCGCATTATGGACCCAAACCGACCTGGAACTCACTGTCTAAGTTGGCCACCCTCAAATTTATGATCCTCCACCCAATTTTCCAGTGCTTGGGGTGCCTAGCCCTTCTGTGTCAAGTTCTTCAGAACTTCGTCTTAGGTGCTCTGTCCCCATCAGTAATGTTTACCTAGACACCTCATCCACTCTATAGCCTCAGCCACTCCTGTCAAGGAGAGGACTCCAAAATGCCCTCCTCCCCTACATCTCTCTTGTGTTATGCACATCCAAAGAACCATCTTCACGCCTTCCCAGACACCCTGGAGTGCCTTAACGACAATAATAATTTTCATCTTCCCTAGCCTACGTGCATTTAAAACTTTTTAAGATTTGTATCCAGGCAGCTAATCCACACAGGATATTTAAAATCATTTTCCAAGGTCTTTTTTTTTTTTTTTTTTTTTACAAGAATTTCAGTTGTGTGGGTGATTTCAAGGCAGCCTCAGAGGGCATAGGCAAAACTGGAGACACCGACACAGGCAAAGTTATCATTGGTCCCTCTAGAATGGGGAAAACTAGAAAAAGACTTTAGAAAAGTTATCTGGGCCAAGACACAGCCCTCCCTTCCCTTTTCCTCCCTCCCTCCCTCCCTCCCTCTGTCCCTGCCTGCCTGCCTGCCTGCCTGCCTTCTTTCCTTCCTTCCTTCCTTCCTTCCTTCCTTCCTTCCTTCCTTCCTTCCTTCCTTCCCTCCCTCCTTTCCACATCCCTCCTCCTCCTCCTCCTAAATGCAGAAAGAGACTCTCCAGAAACAAAGTGAGACTTCTCTTCTGCTCTTCCATGTTTACTCCCCCGCCCCGTACTGTCAGCCTTTGATTGGGAGGCAGCTATTGCCACCTTGTGGCAAGGTAGATGTACTGCAGCTCCTTTATTCAAATTTGGCCAAACATAGGCTTATTAAAATCTACTTGCCTTTTCAATAATGCCACTTTACAAAGGGCTTTTTTCCCCCATTTGATACAAATTTTAAAAGTTTCTCGCTCTCTTTATTTTGAAAATAATGAAATTAAGGTTCCAAATGTGTTATAAAAATATTTTGATGTATTTTAACAATATAAGTATAATTTACAATCATCAAATGCTAATATTTATAACATCTGCTTTAGTGGTTTGAGACTTAGTGTTATCACAGTGCTAAGTATTCAGTAGCTTAAAGTGTTGGAGAAAGAAACAGCTGACACTTCAGGAGAACAGTTTGCTGCTGTTTTGGTTTTTTTTATTTTTAACCTGAGGCTGTTAATATTCAAGGGCTAGACTATCTGTCCTGGTTTGATCAACCCCAATTCACGAAGAGTGTCAGTCACCAGAGACAGTTTTTACTCTCCAAAGTCCTCACCCTTAGTAAACAGCTCTCTGAGTCTGTCCCTGGGAGAGCTGCGAGCTTACCCTGCTTCTAAGGAAAAATAGTAGCATTTACCATGTCACAGAGACCTGCTCCAGCAGCCGGGGGAGGAGGAGGAGGGCTGAGACATAAGGTGCGGAAGCTGACCAGTGCTGGTGATAAGCAGTTAGAAAGATGATCAGAGGCCCAGGAGGTGGGGGCAGGAGTGTGAGAAGTTCAAGGTCGTCCATGGCTACATACAGTGCTCAAAGCCAGCTTGAGCTATAATAGATCCTGTCTCAAACAACAAATAAAAACTGACAAACAACCAAAGCCCTCATGCTGCTGCTGCTGCACACAGAGGCGGGGTCTTGTGGTCTTTTTATTAACAGTTCACGTGACTGTGTGTAAAGGAAGCCTTATTTCATCCATAAGAAAATCACCTCT
The DNA here is from genome assembly GCF_978045245.1 of Mus caroli. Taxonomy (NCBI): domain Eukaryota; kingdom Metazoa; phylum Chordata; class Mammalia; order Rodentia; family Muridae; genus Mus; species Mus caroli. The sequence continues at coordinate 66,703,444 of NW_028227257.1, read as the reverse complement.
CAGAGAGGCCGCCAAGATCTCATGTAGCAAGCAAGTAAGCCGTGTGTACACGGCTCAGACTCCGTTCTCCTGCCATCTACCTCGTGAGGTTGCCTTTACCGAAGGCCACTCACTTCCCAGCAATCTTTACTTTGTCCTTTTGTCTTGGTTTTGGCCAACAATCTTATACATTTGGAAGATGCTACTACTCAGCTGTTTTTAAGGTACCCACAGAGGCGTGCCTAAGCTAACTAGAAATGAAGAAATAACTTACTGAAAGATGACGGCACCAGAAAGTGATGGGGTTGGCCTTTAAATCTAGGGAGCTTTGGTAACATAACTCATAACAACCCCATTCCATATGGTTTGAAGTTTTCACAGGAATACGTGTACTGTGTGTGTTCTCTATAAAAATTAGGAGGGGGTAGCAGGGACACCTTTAACTGATTCTCTCTGATGCTGGTAAGAGAATGAAAGGAGCTATTCCACATGGTGTGACTGCGACTCTGAGCATAGAGTACAGACAGATGGGCAAGTGGAACAGTGATCTGTTCACATAAATAAGAACCAGGCCATCCATCTAAAACCCAGGATGGACTGGGAAAAGCTCAGGGTTTGTACTTCATTTCTATCCGCCCACTGTCTTTGATCTTCTTCCTTTCAGTTTCCACCTCAGCTTTAAGAGACAGAATTCTAAACTGGCTCCAAGATTCTTCATACCTGCTGAACATACAAGAGGAGTCTCCCCCCCTGGCATGTGGTGGAGACGAGATAACTGGCTATCATCTTAGATAACAAAGGTGGCCGATAGTCACTCCCAGGACTCTATTGCAGCACCCTTATCAGATTAAAGGGGCCGATAATGGAGAAGTAAAATGTCACAACAGAAACATTCTTGTTCAGGATATTCTGCATAGGAATATGTGAGGCAGTGTCCTTCCCAAGGGACTTCCCAGCCGACAGCCATCAAACAAAAGGGAACTTGAGCTGATAACTGCATGGAAATGAAGTCTGCCAGTCACCTTACAAGCTTCTTAAAAGCTCCCACACCAGTGTCACTGTATGGCTGGTCAACATCAGAATCACCTTGGTTTGACTCTGAGTGGAGAGAGACTGCCAAAGTTGGAAGAGAAGTAACTGGGAGGCAATGTGTGTCCTGAGAAACTGCTAATGCTGTGGTGATTCAAGGTAGAGCAACAGTCAATGGAAGCACAAGTCAATGCCCACCCCTTACAGGAGTCTTGACGTTGCTATGGCAGCTCATTACCTCAAGATTAACGATGGATCTACTGTAATCCATCCTCTTTCCTTCCTCTGCACCTTTTCACCATGCTCCCCTGGGGATTTCCTATGCAAACTTCAAGACCTAGGTCAAATGGAACTTCTAAGAAGCGTTTCCTTATGGGCCCCTATTCCTGAGCTACCTCCTACTCTCTGTTCCATGGAAGCAGTGCATATCAGAATACACCGTAATGACTTTTTGTCGGTTCCCTTCTCCCAGTTAGTCTGAACCTCGTAGGACAGAGGTGCCCCAGCATCCTGCAAAGTGCATCTGGAGGACAATACACGGTTGGATACTGACTGAGTGAATAAAACAAGGATCTGAAAAAACACAGGCTTTTGATACCAGGGAGAACCTTCCCCATGGCAACAGCAGAGTGATTAACCATGTACTTTACTAGTGGAGAGAGCAGATATTTACCATCTCAAAAAAAAAAAAATTAAATAAACAGGAACAGGTGACTGGTGCCACTTAGAGTTTAGACTCTTCCTAAAAGAATGGCAGGGAGTCCTGTCTGATTTATCTTGATGCAAGCCATTTGCCATGGTTGCATCCTTGCAGATTCAAGTTATTTAGGCTAATCTACTCCTGAAATCAAATGTCAACCAAAATACACAGCAATATCAATGGGTCAAAGAGACAGAAATGGGCATCGTGTATCAACACTATTCACAGCAAACTAGAGCCCTGGAGCAGACAGCACTGTGAGGCGATCCTAGTAGGGAAAATTACGTATCAGGAGAAATAGTGCCAGGGATGCAGCTCAGCCCATAGAGTGCTTGCTTAGCCTGAAGCCTGAAGCCCCAGCTTCCTTCTTCAGATCTCATAAGTTTTCCTCTCTTAGCACTGGGGAGGTGGAGGCAGCAGGATCAGAGCTCCAGGTAATCCTTGGCTACGTAGGAAGTTCAGTGTAAGTCTGGTCTAAATAAGAGTCTACCAGTAAAAAAAGAAAACAATACCCCCACACACGCCAAACAAGACAAAACAAAAACCCTGGTAAATGGAGACAGTGGCCTCAGAAATACAATAGAAACATTGCCAGTTTGGAAGAGTGCATACCTTCGATGCTCTGCGGCCCAACAAGATTCATGGCCTGGTGAGCTGGGTACTCCACGCGCGGCCTGGCAATGCCCAGCTGCTCCATAACCCCATGAAGCAGCCTCTGGATGTCTGTCTCTGAGACCCGGTCAGGGGTCCGTGGACTATAAGCGAATGCTGGATTCCACTCAAACATCAACCAAAACAAAAGGCCAGATAGCATGGCAGAGACCATCCTTGAGGCCATTTTTAACCTGCAGAAGAAAGGACCAAGTTATATAACTTGGCCAAAACGGGCAACCATGACACAACTGAGGTGATATGACTATGAATCACAAGTGGAGGCTGAAGGACCACCCTGAAAGGAGACTCAAGTGAAAAATTCCTAGAGGTTTGCTTTTGTGTCCAAGCCAGGTAGGAAACCGCTGTGTGAAGGAAATAAGAAGACAGAAGAGTCTAGGATAAACTAGTCCCTCTAACTTGACACCTGAGGATTCTAAGGACGGGAATATGTTCTCACATCTATGGTCTGTGATCCTTGCAATTTAAGCACTTTTGGATTTGAGATATGGAGGGTGGTAATTTTTGAGATTTCCCAGTTTAAGGAAAGAAAGGAATAACAAAAGGGAGTTAGGGAGACCCAAACAGTATAAACAAACAAACAAGCAAAAAACATCCCAGAGAAAGGTCTGGAGTGGTGGCTGAGGGTGTTTGAACTGAGGAGACCGGCAGGCAATAGGTGAAGATCCCGAGCAGAGGTACAACTCCTATACTGCTCTGCGATGAGGGAAGCAAGCAACATGAGAGACGCTTGACTGCATACCACCTAGGTCTTCCTGGGCAAGTTCCTCAGCCTCCTTTTCTACAGACCAAGGATAGCAACAATCTATCTTACAGAGTTACTGTGAAGATAAAGATCAAAATCATGTAAGGAGCGTGGAGCAAAGCCAGGTACCTAGTAAGCCCCCTGCACATCTAGCCCCTTGGTGATAATAAGCAGTTCTGGGAGTTAAGGTTTGCGGAGGCAGAGGCGGCAGGGAGAGGAAAGACAGTGAAATGGTGGGGGATAAATCTGCCTTACATGTTGGCGTCCGTAGAAGCCACGGGAAGCTGAACAAGGAAACAGTTTTCACACAGCTTCCCTGGCAGCTGCTCCAGGATGGGTGATTCAGGCAATAGCCAGATAAACCCTTTTGAGCATTCACACGGGAATAGGGAATAAAAAGGTAGGGAACAAGCCAAATATCTTCCCTAAAACAAATAATTCATTTTATCTGTCTGCAGCTAAAGGCCTTTCCTTGCAACTCGCAGACATTAAAAGCATGCTCTTCAAAGAGCCAAGGACGGCTATTTTAACAGCACAATCTACCGCTGTGATGAAAGGGCTGGATGCGGGCACCAGGCTCCATCATCTCCATCTTTCTCCATGAACTCCGAATACAGGATGTTTTCTTTACTGGCTAGCCCACGGATGAACTACCCAATCGCTGCTCTCGGAACTCCACACCCCCCCCCCTTATTTATTACCACCCCCCTGTAATCCCCGCATTCATCCTTTGTCTGACCCCAGCTAGGGTTTCTGAAGGGCATGCTTCCCCACACCTAAGGAACCCAAGCACTCCCGCTTTCAGCTGAATGACAAGTCGGACTGCATCACCTGCATCACTGCGGAACTCACCGTGTGGCCGCAGGCGAGCTTCTTGCAATTTGGGCCAAAACAGGGAGCTGACGTGCTGGATAGCTCCTGCGTCACCTCCCTCCGAAACCTCGCTCCACCCAGGCCCCGCCCACAGCAGGTGGAAGAGGCCTTCCCAGAATTCCTGGAAGGCCTTGCAGGCGCCTGCGTCTCTGGCCTGGGATGTGGCTCAGCTCCAACCAAAGCAGTCTCAGTGTCTCTTGGCTGTTTCTAGGGTACCCCCTTTCTCCATCGACCCCTATGAACGTCATTTACCTCCTTTATCAGTCTCAAGCAATTGCCTAAACGTAGACCACAAGTAGGTGGCATCTTTAATTGACATCCTCTAGATTTTAGAATTACCGTACAAACGAGTTTCATGCTGGAATTTTCATACTCTCTTCTAGTACTTTTCCTTTCCTACCCCCGCACTTAAGCCCTCTCCCCAACTAGTTTCACGACCCACACTCACATTCACAGGTAGAAACATAAAAAGGCCCATCTATGAGAAAACGTGCATTTGACTCGAATGTGGCAATGGTAGTAGTGACTAAATAAAATCCAAGTCCTAAGGGGTTCGTTCTGGTGACAGTGCTCCCTCTGCTGCACCCTTCCTTAAGGCCCCAGGGGACCCGGAGGCTCTGAGCATTGCTTCATAAGTTCACTAAGAGGTGAACTTTCAGGACACTTGCAGGGCATGCAGAACTTACCTAAACAGACCTGAAACTTATATTTTGTGATGCCAACGGTGGGACCCAGGATCTTAGGAGATTCCTGGCCCTAAAAGTAACAGTACAAATGCTGCAAAGCCTTCATCAAGAAACTTGTAAACAGCAAGTTCCAGGATGTGGTTAGAATTCAGATTTTCTTTTTTCTTACTGCAGCTAGAAGCAGCAAACCCACTGACATTTTACTGCAATGAATAGAAGCTGGGAGACTTGTCAGCCAGAAGTTTGTGTGAAAAGCCAGACATCTAGTGCCTTTGGTTCCCAGGATGCTTTCTGTTTCAGTCAAGATGATAAACATTCTCCTGGATTCAGGTACACAATACTTACTACTAATGTTACTCTCAAGTTGACTTCAACATAGCTCAGTTATATTCAACTTAAGATTGGAAAAATAGGTTGCTGGCTGTGTAGTTGACAGAAACATACAAAAACTGTTTGATTCATGTTGTACTTATGAGACAGGGTATGAAGACCTTTTATTGCTGACAAAATGCAGATGGAAAGGACATTTTTATAAAATTTTGGTTCACAACTTTTGAGATTTCAGTACATGATAGTGGGAGCTCATGGAGGGTCAGGATAAACAGCAGAGCATACAAGGTACTGGGGGTCCCCCAGTGACACACTTACTCCTAATGGTTCTACAACTGCTACAGTGCCACTAGCTAGGAACAAAGCATTCAGCATGAGCCCGTGGGCAACAGTTCACATGCAAGCTTGAGTGTATGGGTCTTACCATGGCTGATCTCAAAAGATCCTACATACCTCAGCCTCCAGAGTAGGTAAGATTACAGGCATGTGCCAGTACACTTGACTAAAACCTGGTATTTTTAAAATAAAATATGAATCATATATATCCTATACTGGTTTCTCAAAACCCTACAGTAAGTTCTCAGTGACTGCAGAATGTGGCCCAGAAACCCACGAACTTTAGTGCTTTGTGTATTAAAATCTACTGCTTATTTATGAGAGCACCCAAATACTAGTTCCTTACACTTAAAAAATGAGAATAACTCTTGAAGTTACTGTACACTTTTAACTTCAGAAAGCAAAAATGTATATACTGTCTGACCTTTAGCCCATGAAATTAGCAACAATCTTCATTTTTGAATAAGATAAGAAATACAAAAATGAAACCACATTTTAAAACTTTCTCACCTCCCAAATAAGAAATGTGGAATCTTAAAAGAGTTAAACAACTCATTCCTCAGTCTTAAATTGTAGATTCCCCACCACCACCACACAGCTCTATCTTCTGTGTGCATCTGCACCATGCTCTGCTCAGGCATTAAACACCCACTGAAATCATAGGAGGCTTTCTTAATACACAGGAAAGCTTAGCTCAAACTGTTTCACATTTGGAAGCACTTCAATCAGTAAAACCTATATAATATATAATTTTCCAAAATCTGAAATACTTCTCTTATCCACTTTAGGTATAAGATCCATACAACCTGTTCCAGGCATACTGAAAATGCATGGCTAGTCTGTTTTGATCAGATGATTATGAAGTTTAAGACTAGAGAGTTTTACTAGATAATGAACATTGGAAATATAATGAACTTTTGAAATAAAACAGAAATTTGGGGGTGGAAGGGTTGTATTACAGCTAAAAGGCACTTGCTGCTCTTGTAAAGGACTCAGGTTTGGTTTCCAATCCTACAGAGAAGGCCCAGGTTTGGTTACCAGAACCAACACAGTGGCTCACAACCATCCAGGATATCAACTGCTGTTCTCATCTTAGAGAACAGGCACACGTGTGTTATACATACTTACATGGAGACAAAAACACATGTAAAATAAATCTAATCCCCGCAAGTCTTCACGTAGAACCTGCAAATTAACCCTGAGAACCTGACGTTAGTTCTTCGCATACACAAATACACACTGATAGTGTGTGCAGTGTTTTACATCTAAAATACAACACGCAGACAAGATGTTTCCCAGGAGCTATTTTTAATGTCTATGCTAAATAAATAACATTTAAACACATGATAACACTATCCAATATTTATCTAAGTAAAATGTACAGAGGTACATTAACAATTCAAATTCTAAAATCAACCATCTTCATAGGAAAAAAACACCTTGATTAAAATTTTCCAGTTTAATTATACCTCCCTAAAAATTTCATTGTCATATTGGACAAAATATGATCCAAATCACCTTTAAAAATGAAGTATGGCTTACGATTAATCGTTTACCTCGACATTATAAAGTACGCAGCACTTTGTTGTCATTATGCTTTATTCACTGTCTTTAATTCAAAATTCAAGTGAAACCACGGGCAATGCTGACCAAATCCCTCTGTCTCCAACAAAAGTGTTCACATACCACTGAGGCCAATTAACTTCTTGGTTTTGGGTCAATGCAACAAACATGAATAATTCAAGACATAAGGTTTGCAGGGCTTCACCATTCCCTTTATGTCCTAGAAGTTTCTGTGGACAATGTTCCTGATGTGAAGAAATAACAAGAGGCACAAGCGCACCTTCCTGCATTCTTCTGATCAAGCATGCAGAATAAAACTCATGTCCCTTTTATATAAATAAACCTAGGCAACAATATCTTCCTTATTATAACCCCTGCTTCAGGAAATCATAATAAAGAGAAACAAAGTAGCCCCATGTGCAAGTATGACAGTCCAAACTGCTCTACAGTGGGACCACTTCAGAAAGACCCTACTTAACAAGCACCCGAGCTACACCAGCACACAAGCATCCTGCAACTGCCCCGCCCGCCGCATCTACACACCAGCACTCTGCATTCTGCAACCTGACCCAGCAACTGCTAATTTTATTTACAGTGATGACGAGCGCGCTGCATTTGACAGTTACAAGTCTACAGGCTTACTCGTTGGGAGCAGTTGAGTCTTTCCAATAGGATTTTTAGGAGAACCTTTGTACCAGACCCTTTCTTTTTCTGATGGTTTCCGAACAACTCTGTTTTTCATCCCTGGAGAAAAGGCCATATTGTTATTTACAACAAACTTTAATCTCTCATGATTCGTGAGATCATCCAAAGGAAACTTAATGTGGCCATTAGACTTGTTCTCCTGTTTACAAAGTCTGGGAGTCCCAAGAGAAGCACTCAAAGGATCCGGATGTCTCTTCATTTTCGTGAAAGATTTAGAAGTTAACTCAACACTTGATTTATTACAAGACGTAGACTTCTGTGCTTCCAGACCTGACATGATATGTGGAGCAGTGGAACCTTTTGATGTGTTTTGTACACAAGAGGGAAGAGCACTGTCACAGCTCACTGATTTAACGAGAGGAGAAGCTGCGTCACCAAGGATTGCCAACTTCTGCCTCACAGGCTGCCTGCCATACTCCAACAAAGAATTAATTCTTCTGACAGACTGACGGACAGGAGTACGCTGAAATTTAAGAGGTGACTTCACTTTTCCTCTGTTCGGTTCATTCAGAGAAAGTTTATTAAACCACTGTATGTGATCAGAAACCTTCCCGTGCTCTGTCACTTGTAGAGCCCCAGGAGCTGCACTGTCACATTTTTCCACCAGTGACTGTTGCCTCGAAAGTCTCTGGGGCCGAGGTTTCGAAAGGACCACCACACTGCACGTGCTCTCATCTTCCTTGGGAGCTCCAGATGCCCCAGCACTCTCCCCCACATTCTCATTCCCCTGTGATGGAGTGTTTAGCTGGTTCCTTGGGGACTGTGGTTCCTCAGCTGGCTCCTCACCAGGGAATGCTTGCAGGATGAGGAGGTCAGCTTTGGGTGTTTCTGAGTGCAGGCCTTCATATTCCACCTTCATCTGAGTTGAGTAACATTCCTCATCAGCTTCTCTGGCAAACTCTGGGCTTTGATCCGGTGAGAAATTCCGTTCTGAGGGACAGTTCTCTTCCTCCCCAGCAGAGCTCCCATCATGTCCCTTTGACTCACTCACGGTCACATCTCTGAATTCCACTTCTTCCCCCGTATTTGTTACTGATGACTGCTCATGATTTATCACCATATGAAGATCACCCCCAGATTCGGAAAATGCTTTCTGAATCTTCTGCAAGGTCTCGGAGGCCAGGTTCCCTTCATCCCCACTAAGAGAGGTCCCTAGCACACTGCTGTCAGGCTGGCTATGGAAGGTGGAAGGCCTGAGCTCACAGGACACAACTGGTGATTTTTCAACAGTAATGTCAGGCTCCAAAGAAAAGCTCTTCACCTCAAGATTTTGCATTATTGGAGAAGTTCCATTTGCACTCATGTCTTGAAAACTTGAATTACTGGGTTCGGTCCAAGACATCCGGTAACCTGTTCCATCTAGTTGATTTGGAGTTAACAAGTGTTCCTCAGATTTGCTGATCTTTTCTGAGCCTAAAATAAAGCAGTTGATGCTTTTTAATACCTTCATCTTGCCTACTTTTGAAATATATTCCGAACATGTAACAAAGTTACTGAGCATTGTTTCCAGAACACTGAATGTGCTATAATTTAAGGTAAAAACTGTCCAGTGCTGACACTCACAAGCATCCCCCAGCTACTGACAGAAAGCTACACTGCCAAGTCAAATACTTTTCACCATTCAAATGAGAACTTTAAACTTCCAGAACACAAAATAGTATACTTTGTCTTAAAGAAACAGATACAAGAATTTGAGGTTAAATTCTAACAGTATTGTGTAAATGTACCTTTCTTTAGCAATCTTTCATCAATATCTGGGCTAAAAAGCAGGCCTGTCTTTACAGAATCAATCCTACTTTTTAGATTTTGCTGATTCGCTAGTCGTCGACCAACATTTTCATATCTATTGATGACAGAACATCCATCCTGTACAGAAAAGAAAATTTAAAAATGGTCTAGTAAAGGAAATCCAGTTAATTAAACTATTAAGACCAATTAAATATTAAAATCAGTAACTAACTTTCAAAGGCTTATAGAACTGAAAAAAAAAAAAAAAGACTTTGTAACCAACACACACACATTGGCCTGCTGGCGAAATACTTAAATATTAGGTACATTCTGCAAAGTAAAGTGAGAAGAGCATAGCACATTCATTCAGTACTATAAAAAGCATAAGTTCCTGTATTGGCTCTGTGCCGGGGCCTCTTGACAAACTGTGTGCCTGTTGAGTGTGTATGTGCATGGGGGAAGGGCAGTAAAAAATTATTCCTTATAGTATTTACATGCTGAGAATTAGAAAATAGTACATTATACCTCAATATAATACACGGTCAAAAGTGATCTGGAGACTAGAACATTACTGGGATGGTGGGAGTCTAATTTCACACAGACCATGTGGAGCACTTCCTGTTAAGCTGGGGTTTCATTCAGAATGAAAAGTATCATTGGAGGTTTAGAACAGAAAAGCAGTATGACTTAATTTGTTTTTGTAAGGTCTATTCTGGTAGGCGAGTATTGCAGGAAGGGTAGAAGCAGGCACACTTAGATTAACTGCAAGTTATCCAGGAGAAGACAGTTTGGGGACACCTAAGATCAAATGTGCAGGCTTCTCTAACAGACAAGATGTGGCCCCTGAGACTGTCAGTGAGGAAGCAAGCACGTACACAGTCTGGCTGCACAATGGGAATGGGATACGACAGCAGTGAAAAGGGCCTTTGCTGTAGGGACAGCTGCAGCAAGGAACTGTGTGTGTGTGTGTGTGTGTGTGTGTGTGTGTGTGTGTGTGTGAACATTCAAGGAGGGGATCAACAGAAATCAAGAGTTCACTGTCACAACACATGCTCAGCACAATAAAAGTCAAAATACTCCCAAAATCAAATAAAAAACACCAAACCCAGCAAGCAAAGATGGACACGTGCTTATTTAGGAGGGCACTGTAGGCCTGAGAACTTAAATGCAGTATTTTAGACAAACAGTGTTGGCTATTCCATTACAAAAGAGTTTAAAAAGTAACATGAAAGTAAGCAAAACACTGACACCATTGCATACACTAGCAAAATTTTGCTGAAAGGACCCAGATATAGCTGTCTCTTGTGAGACTATGCCGGGGCCTAGCAAACACAGAAGTGGATGCTCACAGTCAGCTATTGGATGGATCACAGGGCCCCCAATGGAGGAGCTAGAGAAAGTACCCAAGGAGCTAAAGGGATCCGCAATCCTATAGGTGGAACAACAATATGAACTAACCAGTACCCCCTGGAGCTTGTGTCTCTAGCTGCATATGTATCAGAAGATGGCCTAGTCGGCCATCAGTGGAAAGAGAGGCCCATTGGTCGTGCAAACTTTATATGCCTCAGTACAGGGGAACGCCAGTGCCAAGAAGTGGGAGTGGGAGGGTGGGGGAGAGTGTGGGGGACTTGTGGGATAGCATTGGAAATGTAAATGAAACAAATACCTAATTTTAAAAAAAAAAGGAAAAAAGAAAAAAATATATATAAAAAAAAAAAGAAAAGAAAGTAAGCAAAAAACCATAAGGGGTCCTGAGCCAAATGCTAGGAGGATACAGTGAAGCCTTTAGCTGACAAAACAACCCTTGACTACTGCTGAAGGCCACTGTGTTTTATTTTGTCTGTTTGAGACAGGGTCTCACCATGTATCCCTGACTCTCTGCATAGATCTGGCTGGTACTGAAGTCACAAAGATCCACTGAACTCTTGATTTCTGCATGTTCCCTTCTTGAATGTTCAGGCAAAACCCATTACACACACACACATACACACACACACTTCCTTGCCGCAGCAGTTCCTCTGTGACGTAAATCCTGAGATTAAAAGGAGTGGACCCCGTCCCTCGGTGACAGCAGTTTCAGTGGAGTTCTCATATTAAAAAAATATTGATGAAGAGGACTGGTGCATGGGTCATTATTTTGGAAGGCAAATGGGTGAGGGTGTAAGTCTACAGTTTTATGTTACTATACTGTGTGTTATGCTAACAAATTAATAAAGCCATAAGCCACTATGATGTTCATGGTGTGAACCTAACTAAGAAAGGCCTAGAACATTATTAGCTAGGCACCCCTCTGTGGGTATCTGTGACAGCATTTCCAGAGATTATTAGAAAAAGAGTTCTGGACTAATGAACGAAGTAATCCATCAATGATTCATAAGCTGATGGCATTGCTAGGAGGGAGTAAACGCGGGACTGGATGAAAGGACCGGTGCTTAAGTTTGGACGGTCAACAGCCCTCTCTGCACTCCTCCTGTTTCTTGCTGCCATGATGTGCAGGGCTCTGTAGCCACATCCTCCCCACCAGGAGGAACTGACCCTTCTGAAAACACCAACCAAAGGCCCCTCCTCTGTGCAGCCTGTCTCAAGAACAAGACACTTACTGAATCTCTGTTCTTCCCCAGACTAAATTTCAGACGGAGAGATCTTCGGGTCTTTTCTTTACGACTGACTTTGGGAGAGAAGCAGCCCGCTTTTCCTGACTCTACCCTAGAGAGTGCAATTGAAAATGTCAGTTTCTGGTATAAGTCACAAACTCTTATAAAATGAAAATTTGACTAAGCCCAAAGAAGTCATATTGCTAATAACTAAATAAAAATTTTTTAAATTACTTAAACTTTAACACTCTCTATATAAATGATTATCTGCACATGACAATTCTTTATCATCCTTAGTCACATACAAATCAAGATCATGAGAATGGATTATGTATAAACCTAACAAATTTAAAAGTACGCCATCAACATAGAGCAGGATTTTTATCAAGGACGGAAGATTCAATTTAGTATATTTTTCCTTCTCTGATGGCATATAATTATAAGGACCTATAATTAGTAAGAACAAACATCAAGACTGAGGGACTTAAAGAATCTGATTAAGCTGTAATTCTTGGTGGAAGGACAGTTCACATACCACTAATCAGCCAGTGAAAACATCACATCCTAGACAGATTACCTGTAAACTTTTTTGCTGGCAATCCTTTTACTTCGCCTTAGTTCTGTACTGACCGAGTGGTTCCCACCCATGGCGATCGGTGAGAGAGAAGTCTGAGATGACCCGTCAGGACTGGTATCCAAGTGAACTATAGGAAGTACAGGTAAAACATCACATACTTTCTTTGCAAAAGTGCAGCACACAGATTTAAATCCCACTTCTACCATCCAAGAAGCAACAAAAAGTACAATTTCTGGTTAGAGGGTTCAGGTATCAATAACTGGCCAAAAAACAAAGTATTAACCTCCTATTTAAAAGTTACCAATTAAGGGTTAGATTAACCCTAATCTTATAGTAGTTATTCTTTAAATACTCAGCAACAAAGGAGGGATAAACCCTGCCAAACTTTGAAGAGCAAGCTATGGAGAAAGAGTAGAACTTGCCTATCACTTATTAAATGGACTCAAGGAATACAGTTCCTTGATGAACATAAATATTACTGCCAAGGATTATTAGATGTGGGAAGGATATCCATTAATGTTATAATAAAACCCATTATGCATAATATATGCTAGTAAAAAGTAAAAAAACTAAATTATTGACAAATTTGAGTGTCAGCTTTCAGGATACAACTGCTAGCCAAACACCTACAAGTATAATTTACCAATAACTTTTGTCAAACAAACAAAATCTAGTAATCCAAAGCCATGCCTAACCCATTCATCTCTGTCATGATCCAAGCAAGTAATTCATGTTTAAAACAGTGTTCAGTCTCATTACTCAGTGTTATCTAATCTGAATAGATAGAACCATGTAATTTGTTATAGAAAAATAAATAATGGAGACATGTAAATTAGACTTATATCCTAATTATACCCAGTATACTTCCAATGAACAGTCAATTCATTAGTTATTGATTAAAAATATCCACAAAGTATCCAAAAAGGTATTCATGGGTTTGTTTAGTCATGAAAATAGTGATCTTAGTGACTTCTTCATGCATGGGCCAAAGAACATTTTAATGGCCAATAACACATTCCATGTGACTTAGTCATCTTGAAAATATATGGTCACAAGAAACAGTCAGAATAGGCAGTATAGTATAAATTAATCACACACAAAATTACAAGTAGGTAGTAGTACATGAACTGTAAATTAATATCTTTATACAGTGAGAGAAAAAGAGGGTCTTTTAAAACTCAAATGTAGAAAACAACCTGTCTTCAGACTTACAAATATTTTACTGATTAGTGAATAAGTAAGTGGACCAAAAGAAGAATGATGAATTAATAGTAACTGAATTACTACTGAACATTTCATAAAGACAACTCAAACTAAGCTCGAAATAACACAAAAATCTTTCCCCTTTCCACTTGGGGAGCAGCTGACAAAAAAACTACAATTCCCATCAGCCACTGAGAAGTCTTCCAAGCAGGATAGGCTTTTACGTATCATACAAGTATAAAGCTTCTTTAAGAGTTCATTTAAGTCTCCAACCTCAGCACCACAGCTATAGTTGTCATCTTTCTTGTGCTTCTAGTTTAATGAGCCCTGCATAACCTGTGAGGTTTCCCTTCTGGAAAACCACAATTTGCTATTCTGTTCAATTTAAGCAAAGTATGAACTTTCAAAAAGAAAAAAGGAAATAAGACCTTTGGGAAGAATTCATAAGTCAGCTATTGTGCTCAAAATGAAACATTCAATGGTGCTTAAAAAAAACTATTAAAATCTAAAAGTCTCAGATTTTGATTAAATGTGAAATAGGGTACCCCTAGGCTTCAGGATTCACTTTACTTTTGGTTGGTAAGATTCATAGGTAATAGGAACCAACCATATCCTGTGTATGCTAAATGAGTAAACTAAATCCAAGATTCTGGCAACAAAAATGTGTGCTCAATACCTAATACGATTTCCAATTTCACTGAAATGAAGAAATGACAAATGTCTGAAACAATTTAAGTCAATTACCTTGACCCATGTTTAAGAGCTTGTGTAAAACCTACTTGAGTGACACTCGAAAAATTTCTGACCTCAGCTCAACTGAAGATAACAGTCGAGTCCTACCTATGAGGACCCAGCTTATCCAGTCACATAAAACCTGAGCAGCAGTGCCATCCGCAGAAGCCCAGAGGCCTAGGGATTTACCATAACAATGTAACTTTCGGCTCCTTTGGGTGGCGTTAGTAGTTATTTGCTGAGAACCAGACCTCACGTTAATGTTTACACCCTAATGATAAGCATTCTCCTTGTTACCTGATACTGGTGTAGAATTGCTGCTGAAGAAGTGACTTGGCAACAGCTCAAAGTTCAAGTTGTGCTTGATGGACTTTCTTTTCTTACTCGAGAAAGCTTGAGAAGACTCTCCTGGCAGTTTACGCTTAACACTCGGTGTGAGAATCAATGGTGATACAGAGGCCTGAGCTGAAAACCACACAGAAAGGACTTGCTTCTCCATACACATGTTAACATACCAAAGCTTTAATATCTTATAAGCACTATTACTTAGATGTTAACACAACTGAGAGATAACATTTCTATGATCCACTATTACTTAGCTACCTTAACATTCTGCAATTAATTAAAATAAAAATAGCAAAGTTACAAAGAGGCAAGATCCTTTTTTTTCTTTATTGCTTGAGGTGGGATCTGCCTATGTAGCCCAGACAGGACTTGAACATGAGACTCTTCTGCCTCATTCTCCCAAGTGCTAGTGCTAAAGGCACAAGCAACCATACTGAGCTTGGCAAAGCTCTTAAAAAGTAACATAAATTAAACAGAGTAATGAACAGATGAAATAATATCAATATAGAAAAGAAAACTATATTCAAAGATAAAACTAACTCTTGTCACTTGCTTCTCATAAGTGAGCACTGACTAAGTCATTTCACTGGAAACAGAGCATGCTGTCTTTGATTGGTCAAATATATTTACTTACTCACAAGCAAACTGGTACACATTATTAGAATACAGAATATATAACTTTCTTATTCTAACATAAAGTGAGGTTTAGCCATGTCCAAATGCTCTAAATTATAAGCAATTGAAAATCATGATTAAAAT
Source organism: Mus caroli (assembly GCF_978045245.1). Lineage (NCBI taxonomy): Eukaryota > Metazoa > Chordata > Mammalia > Rodentia > Muridae > Mus > Mus caroli. Next base: position 66,687,888 of record NW_028227257.1, on the reverse strand, counting down.
TATTTTTAAAAATAACATAGACATTGTTCCATAGTTACAATTTTGAGTTCATTGCACTCAATATAACTAAATACATCATAATGTACTATGCACAGTACAATATTTTTAAGGAAATATTACTGGGATTAGATTATTAGGCAATTATCTGATAGTTAAGTAATTATAATAATTGTCCTTTACAGAGCACTAAAGACATTTTCATTTAAATATTTATCACAAACACCTACCTGTCCTATCTTGTTGAGGTGTAATAGAGGGTGTTCTGCTAGATTTAAGTTTATTTAGAGCTCCATTCACAAAATCTGAAATGCAAGGCATATAAGTAACATCAGCAATCAAAATGTAATATAACATGCCTTGTACCAATTAAAAAAGATGACCCATGTCTAAGACTTGTAGCAGGAAGTTTTATAGGTTAAACTGTGTTCTTATCTGCCCTACAGATTTCAAAGCCTAGCTGACACTTATAGATTCACTTCTAGAACCATGATTTCTAAGTCATTCATTTTGTGTCCTTTGACACAGTAGCCCTATGAAAATAAGAGAAGTAATAAAAAGAACTTACAAAAGTAGCAAAGAAAGAACATAAGAAATCAGTAACTAAGCCAAAAGATTCCAAAAAAAATGATCCTCAAATGGAAATGGATAAGTGGCCTACTCAGTAGATAAAGTACATGCTATTCAAGTGTGAAGACCTATGCTCATATCTCAAGAACCCACATTAAAGCTGGGTATGGCAGTATGAATATGGAGTCTCGGTGTTCCTTTGGGGAGACTAGGAGGCAGAGATAGTAGAATCCCTGAAAGCTCATAGGACAACTAGCCTGGAGTGCACAGCAGTAAACAGAGATCCCATCTCAAAACTCAGGACAGACATCCAAGGTTGTCCTGATGGCCCTTTGTACCCATGCATGTGAACATGTTTGAGGCCAAGCAGAACAGGTGAAGCCAAGGAAAGCCAAATTGAATCACTTCAAGTGGAGAGAAGTTTCGAGTGATTACGGTCCAGTGAACCTTCTGTTAAAGATTTAGCACTTAATATTGTATTATCACTTGAACTAATACACCCACCAGCTAATGCTGATGTTTGCACTTTAGATAAAAGCCAATCTCAGCACCATCCTAAAATGAGAGCACAATTACCTCCAACACTCTGTCTTCTTTTTCTCTTACATTCACCAGGAGTTTCAAAGTCTCCTTCAAAGCCTTCCAGGGATGGAGTAGTACAGAGTCCATCAATACCTAACATGGCTGGTATCTTTTCCAGGATAAAATCTGGCACTCGTCCTAAATCAAAATGTTCATAAGCAATTATTCCTTCCTTCCTTCCTTCCTTTCCCACGCCAGAGCACAGGTACTAGTATTGACTTTCTAACAGCTGTCTTCATAGTCCACATGGAGGCGGCAGGATCGCCCTCATCTAAACAAACCCCACTACTAGACAATGCAGCTACCTCTTACCAATGTCTGATGCACAGTCAATAAAAGTCTGCACTACTGCTGCCTGCAGACGTAGCTTCTTCTCTGTGTTGGCAGACATCTTCTCATGGCCTTCACTTGTCTGAAGAAGATTTGGTGCAAATATTACTGCAAGATTGCTGCTGTCCATTTTATTCTCACTTGCCCTGATGACAAAAGACTTTTTTAAATGACAAAAAAGATAAGACTCCAGGAAGTTAAAATAACAAGCTGAGTACATTTACTTTGCCTGTTACCTGAAAGGAAAACAGCCCTGTCTATCCACCCACATGCCTGGCCTGAAGGAGGGAGGGAGGAAGGAAGGAAGGAAGGAACACAAAGGGAAAGGCTTGAGTGTGAGTCTGTCTGATGTGCAGGCCTGAGTGCCAACCCCAGCACTCAAGTTCACATAGAGACTACTAATCAGAACACACTTTTTCTTTCACACAGATTAAGTCTGTTTATCTGACTTTTAGAGCCACATATAGAAAACAAAGCACTAGAAGATATCAATTATAAACAAGTAGGTTCACTAACTGCAATAAGAGGAAAATTAAGAAACACAAGACATATTTTGAAAAGCACAGCAATGAGAATCCATCCAATGGACAATGCCATTAAGCCATCAAATAATGAAGAGTCTAATGAGACAAAATATTAAATCACCCAGTATATTGTTTCTTAAATTACACAGGGTATATTTCCTATTGTAAAGTCATTAATTTCTTTCATTCCAAATTAAATTAACTATTGAGAACATCTTTAGACAACAAACTCATTTAAGGCTTTTAACTACCACTTACCTAAGAGAAACACTCTTAAGAAAGTTAAAGAAGTATCTTAATGTATCAACTGTAGGATTTGCCATAAGACACGACAGCAACAATGTAGCTTTATTCCTCTCCTCTGCTCCTAACTGCTGAGCTTTGAAAAGTGCTTCATGCAGATCAGCTGGGAGGACAGGCTCTGGCAATTCCCGGAAGAACTGCTTAAGCAGGCCTGCAACATCACACGGAAGTGCAGAAGACAGGCAAGCTTCACCTTGATCCAGTTTACTCTAAAACAGATGCAAGAATCTTGAGCCTTCTAAATAAAATCTTAAGAATATATTAAATACAGTAATGGTTATCATATCTAATTAAGAACTCTGGTTTAAAATTCTAGTTCTTTCTAGAAGGCTAAAAATAATGAAGTTTTCTTTTCATATAGTATTCTATAAGAATGAAGAACACAATCTGAATACATACTGTATTTTTAAAGCATAGATAAATTAACTTAAAATTTTTTTAGAAAAATATTCCAATTGTAAAAATCAAATCAGGAAATGGTACTACTGAAAGAGTATAATTCAAAACTGTGCCTACCTTTAGTGCCTTTAGACGAATAACAGACCCCGACTTCCTAAAAAGCCCTTCTGTATGAATATGCTCTTTTAAAGATGTGCATGCATCAACAAGAAAGCTGAAAGAGAAACCATGTTCTTTCAAGGGTCTGGTTACACACCACAATAACCCCATTCTACTGCTAAAATACACAAGCAGGTCATTATGCCTTCTCAGCTCCCATGCACAAAATCCTCTTGATCCTTCTAATAAAATATTATCTAGTTGTTCTCGCTTCCTAACTTTTCCTCTAAGGTCTACAGCTTTACACATGACAGTGTCAATGTGTGCCACATATAGCAAGGCTCCAGGGACAGAACTGACTACGGGTGGTAGGGGAATGAAGAAAAGTCAGACACAGAGAACTAGCTGAGGTCTGGTGGACTGGGCTCCTTGATAAAGAGACCACAGCCCACTTAAGCTCAATGTGTTTATTACATAGACTTAAACAAAGAGGTGGGGTTATTGCATACTGCAGAATAAGCAGGCAAGTTACTTCATACAGGAAAAAAGAAGCTGGGTTTACAATATTCAGCTAGATCAAGAAAGCAATCTTGATCTAACTGCTAATCTCTTTAGGAGCAGTCTTTAAAGAATATCAGTCTTCACTCCAGGTGGGGTGGAAGGTTATGGTGGACATTTTTTAATACACTGCCAACACTTGCCCTCAGTCCCCAAAGAAGGCTTTGTCATCTCCTCCTGAGCCTCATTCTGTGGAGAAAGTGTTTGTTTCCATTCAATCCTCCATGGCTATGAAGCTCTGGGGCTGTTGACATGACTGTGCCCATAAGCAGCACGCATTCACTCGGACCACAGTTAGGGCTTTTTCTGTTTGACACAGGTGTCCTATCAAGTCTATGTTCTTTCTGCCTCTCCATAACTCAAGCCTTGCCTTGCTTATCAATTCCCTTCAAAACCTAACTCAGACACATTCATCCTCACTGCTCCTAACAGCTTTCTCCAAGGATACCAATGCCCTTCGACTCACCAAATCAACCAAATCACCAGATCAACGTGAACCCACTGTCTCCTCACACATCCAACCACCCCCTGCTCTAAAGTGTCCTTTCCACTATCCCTCTGGCTGTCCTGCTATCTCCCTGAATTACTGGTTCTCAGGCTCCTTCTAGGTGTCTCTTCTTGATGTCTACATATGCAATGACTTGAGCTTTGTTCTCCTTTTTTGAAGACGAAGTTTCATGTAGGCCTAATTGGGGCTTCACACTTTGCTGTGAACTGCAATTCCTCCAGCCTCCAAGAGTTGGCATTACAAATATTAGCCACCATGCCTACCTGGCTCAGGGCTTGCTCTATCCACTGTCTCTCCACAGTGGTGACCTGGTAGAGCATACATACCTAGCATCCTTTTTCCCCCCAAAAGCAACATCAAGCTTTTTTCATTCTAATATTTTCCTTTGGAAAAACAGAATCCTTCCCTGTCCTTATAATCATTCTCATGTTAAGGGGTGAAGGTTCAATTTTACCTACAAACTAATCTCAACCAATTCGAACTTTAAATTCAACAGCCAGCACCAAAAAATTAGAAAGTACACCATCTGCAAGCAGTGACATAGCTGTACTGACAGTGATTAGATATCAGCCCTAGGAACAGGGTGACTGGTGGCTGGGTTTGTGTTTATTTCCAGGCAGCCAAGAGATGACAAGAGCTTCACCCATTCCTCCTGGGTCTAAGACTGTGTCACTGTTATAGCAGCAGGAGTATGTGTTGGTGCCACAGCACCCACACTGGAAGCCAGAGAACAAGTCTGTGAAGCTGCCTTCTCCTTTCACCTTTATACACGGGTTTGGCAGCAGGCTTATGCTGCCAGCACCTTTACCCACTAAGTCATCTTTTAGCCCCATAATAACAGGCAACACTCAGAGAGGAAATAATGTGGTTGTAAGCAAATGTACGCCTCAGCTATTTTGAAACTATTTTTCAAACCAGTTTGAGATATTCTCTCCATTTTGAAGTCAGCTTACCTTGGAATGTGTCCAAATTCTGGAACGACTGAATGAGGCAAGGAATTAAAGGGAACTCCAAATACCTTACCCTAAAATGACAAACTTGGTTATTCATAAACTCAGGCATGAAGGAAAATCTTTAACATTAGGCAAATAAAGATCTTAGGAATGAAAACGTTAATAAACTACAAGCTATCAATCAACCAATACAGAACAATTAACTGAAGTACATTTACTTGCAAGTAACTCCAAGACATTATGCTAGATGTTTTGAATAAAAAGACACCAAGATTAAAACACTGCCTTCAAATACTCTAGCGTATTCAGCCAGTCATTGACCTCATTAGTGCTTAGACCAGATTTATCCCAAATATTAACCCTTCCCTATGCGACACATTTCTTCAGTGACCTTATTTTTACTTTTCTCTAGTCATCCTACAAATACCAATTTACACAAAAGACCAAGTCAGCTGGTAAATCAAACAGTAACTCCTGAGTTCCTGCCGCATCTGAACACTTGTTAAAATGCATCAGATGTGGGTATTTGAGACCTTGATTTTTACCTTTTCCACGCTGTACAGCAAAGTGCTTTGCAGCTATGTCCTGAGGTACACAAGACCAAGATTGCAACATTTAAGGCAATTTTCATTTAGCTACCTCCAGACTCACTTTTTAAGAATATACATTCATAGTTCAACACCAAGGATTCCCAAAGTACTCTCCAGGTTTTGGTGCTTTTTGCCACTGTGCTCCTACTATGAATTTCTTACATGTCACTAATTACAAAGCTGTGGCTTTACAATGGATTGAAAAAGTCAAGCCTGTTGTATATGTCTGCACACTCAAAATTAAGTCAGTGCACCTAACTCCTGCTGGTTTAGTTGAGATGCACCAGCTCTCCAGATTGCTTGCTACTCAGGTCCTTCTGCTGGAGAACACTGTTAGGCACTGCTGATTCAACCCAGTAATGAAATTTTACTGTCCTGTCTCTAGCGATTGCCTTGTTTTGACAAATATTCTAAGCAAAATGACCACCAAGTCAAGAACACTTAAACATTAGTTCCCCTGGGCAAGACTGCCGGCTTTCAAATGCTGGCTTTGTCTAACTTTTAGCTGTGCAGTCTTGATCAAGCCATTTAACATTCTCTGTCGCTTATATCTGAGTCTGGATCTTATGTCACTGAGTTATAGGAAATCTGCATCTCATTAGATTGTCACTAGCATTCAAAGATGAGTTTATACCATACAACTGTTAATTAGGACATGGATAACTATCATAGTTGGAAAGGAGGCAAGCGAAAGGTACTGTGTCAGGCTTACCTACAGAACTTACCAGGAATTACCACTTTATAGAACAGAGATGGAAGCTTAGTGAGCATAAACAAGCAGTCCACATTCATAGTTAACTGCAAAGCGCAAGTCAAACTCATGCCTGTCTCTAAAGGCAAGGGTCGGGATTTGTTTGTTAAGGAATGAAAGAAAAACAGCAAATACCCATTTTTAAGGTTGTGGAAAGCCAGTTTTACCAACAGAAGTATCGACCGTAATTTTTAACCATAAACAAACATTAAGTCAGTGTGGTGGCACACCTTTCTAATCGCAATACGAGGGAGGGGGAAATTGGAGGATCAAGAGCTCCAGCCAGCCTCAGTTAGTGAGTTCAAGGTCAGCCTGGACTACATAATACAAAATTATGGAAACTTTTTGTCTTCAAGTACTACAAAGTGCTAGTAATAAATTACTCACATTTCTTTGTTTTGTTTTGTTTGAGACGGGATTTCTCTGTATAGCCTTGGCCTGGTACTCACTCCCTAGACCAGGCTGGCTTTTGCCCTCCCAAGTGCTGGAATTAAAGGAGTGTGCTACCACCCAGCTCCTGTTTACTTTAAAATGACTTATTCAGTTTTTCACAAAGTCTCAGAGATAAGATCTCAACCCAAACCTCTTGACCTCTACCACTAAATCAAAAAAACAGCTTATTGGGTCAGTGACAGTTAGACGAGTGGAGCGTTTGTTGCTAAGCCTGACAACCTGAGTTTGATCTCCAAGGTCCACAAACAGGAGAGAATTCATGCAAGTTGTCCTTCTGACCACAGATGCATGGCATGGCGTGGTATGGGTCCACCAGTGCACACACACAAAAGTAACTGGGGAGCAGGGGGTGGAGGTGAGGATCCTGAGACTTTAGCAAAAGTGAGTGATTAAAACAACACAAAACAAAAAACTTCTACCAACTCTGGTTTCTCAATTTGCTTGTTAAAAACCAGCTTTGTTTTGTCAAGGACAAATGTTGATGTTGGGTGGGTAATGTCTACTCTGCTAAAGAGATCAGAAAGTGCGAAAATGTCGGGCAGCAGGCCTCTTCTTAAATTGCTGAATACACAAGGATCCTATAAAGCCTATTTCTAAACTTGGCCTGACTGTCTCCCTAATGATTCGTTTGAAATGCCCTGACTGCCCACCCCAGCCTGACAGGATAGTGTGTTCCCCTCCCCCCACATACTGCTTGTTTAAACACGGCAGATTACCAGATCGGTGGCACAGTATTTAAGTAGGGAGCCTGGTATCCCATTCCTAGCACTGTAAAACAAAACAAAAACCCACGGCAATATAGGGAGGCACGTCTGGTCATCTCCACCGAGACTGCATTCTAACCACGTGTCTTTCTTTTTCAGAATAAAATGGGTGTGCCCTTGTCCCGACTCGTTGTAACTTACCTTTATTTCCGTAGCTGCAGTTTCGTGTCTCCTGCGATCGCACTGACCGCGGCCACCCTTGACCTTAATGCCATAGACAGCTCGAAGCTGCTGCAGCAGGGCCAATCTGACCAGTCTCTGATCCCACATCCCGAACACGTCGCCTATTCTCCGAGGCCGACTTCGGGTCCTGACTTTCTTTACCACCAACCAACTCTTCCACTTTCCAAACGCCCTCAGGCTCGCTCGGCTCCGCTGCCTTCCAGCCACCTCGGGCACTCTTCCTCCACTTTCCCTCGATCCACTTACACAGACCTTCTTCTCTCGCGCCTCACTTCACTCTTGTTTCACTTCCACCAGCCTTCTTTCCGGGTCGCTCAGCCCTGTCAGTTACTTCCACAAACTTCCCCCTTTCCTCTGACTCTTCCGTTTCCCCAGACTAACGCCTGCTGCCAGTTTCTCGCTTCCGGACACTTCCACTTATCCTCTTCCCCGCAGGGTGGCCTTCCCCGCTCTGATTTCTTGAGATGGAAACGCACCCTTAAGCTACTCCCTCCAGCCGGGCCAGCCGGCTGCTCAGGGATCCCCAGTCCCGGTCCCTGCCCGGGCTGGTCCCCGCCGTCACCCCGTCTCACACGCAGCCTTTCCCCTAGCCCATCAGCCTTGCCTGTGGCCCCGGCCTGCTAAAGCTTAGTGACTCGGCTCCGCCAGCGCCCCACCTTCTCGGCACACATCAGACCGAACGCGACCGCACCTGAGCAGTAGCTCAAATGCCAGCGCCAAACAGCGCTCCGCATCTGATTGGCCCGCTCCTGTTTTCAAAATGAGGACCCTTTGGGGTGGCCAGGAGCTGCCTGTTTAAAAGGTTCCGGCAAAGCCGAAAGCACAGCGAGCGTTGAGATCAGGCTTAAGAAATGTGAAGAGAGTGAGTTCCTCTTTCTCTTTGCCTATTTCTTTGGAAGAAAAATGTCAAAAGCGTGTTCAAATATATTTGCTTTGCTCTTCGGACAATATACTTCGGGGATCCGAATAGACAGCTCATAACCTCCCCCCACTTCCGCCCTTTTCATTTCTCAACTAAAGCTAAAGATCCCGTCAGAGAGAAAACCGATTCTACGGAAGGCGGGAGGAATCAAGTTTAGTTATGAATCACAAACGCCGTTTGTTGTTGTTGTTGTTGTTGTTGTTTTGTTTTGTTTTGTTTGTTTTGTTTTTGAGACCCGGACCCAAGGTCTTAGAAGGGAATTGGAACTGTGAGCCATTGGTCCTTCTTTGGGAGACTGGTGGTATTATTACATTTTCTTACATAAGGTAATTAAGCCCAACAAAGATGACTTGTCACGAGAGAGTAGTGGAGGAATACGTAGCAGTAGGAGGCGGCTGCAGCAATAGTTTACCTCTGTGGGACTTGGTTAAAGGACCAGAAGTCCTGTTACCCATTGCCATTGCCATTACTAAAACCTCAGCTGTCTGATTTAAATGCATGACATCACCTTCTCTTGTTTCCCAGAGCTGCCTTTCCTTTTCCAAACACCAATAATCCAACTCTCTCTCTCTCTCTCTCTCTCTCTCTCTCTCTCTCTCTCTCTCTCTCTCTCTCTCTCTCTCGTGTGTGTGTGTGTGTGTGTGTGTGTGTGTGTGTCTGTGAGAGAGAGAGAGAGAATGTGTATGCATTCAGTCATAACTTTAAAAATAACTTATCTTGTGTATATCCTTCTCTAGGCCACGTTGTTCTGGTTCTTCAATGGCTAAGAATTCCTTTTAAGGTGCTTAGGTTAGCTTTTGAATATTAAGTAGTGCTTTCTATTTACATCCATGTATGTATGCGCTGGATAGTTTTTATGTCACCTTGACACAAGCTAAAATTATCTGAAGGGAGGAAACCTCAAGTGAGAAAATGCCACACGTTCCAGCTGTAGGGCATTTTCTTACTAAGTAATTGATGGGGAAGACCCATCACATTGTGAGTGGTGCCATTCATGGGCAAGTGGTTTTCGGTTTTGTAAGAAATCAGTCTGAGAAGGCTATAATGGGTAAATCAGGAAGTAGCACTCCTCCATGGCCTCTGCATCAGTTCTTGCTTTCAGGTTCCTGTCCTGTTTGAGTTCCTTTCCTGGCTTCCTTCAATGATGGACAGTGATGTGAATATATAACGCTAAATATCTCTTTCTTCACCATGTTGCTTTTGGTCAGTGCTTCATCACACTGATAGTAACTGTAATTGGGAACAGAAGTTGGTCCCAGGGAGTAGGGTATTATTGTGACAGGCCTGGCCATGCTGTTATAGGAATATGGTAGGCGTTAGGACTTTGGACTAGAAAGGTAGTTGAACATTTGAAATGGATATTACTGGGTCTCCTTATTGAGAACATGGAACACAATGGTGCTAAGAGCAATGTAGATGATGATAGCCCAGCCCAAGAGGTTTCAGAGAATCAGAAGTGTTTCCGGGTATTTGAACACACTGTGAACCCCAAGATTGTGAACTAGAAAAACCTTGTGGTGTGGCTCAGCCCTAGCACACACCTTTAATCCAGAGCTAAATAAAGTCAACCCTAGGTCAAGAGGCAAAGCAAGTAACCAAACTGACAGGGAGTGAACATAAATAAATAAATAAATAAATAAATAAATAAATAGAAACATCTTTTTTTTTTTTTTTTGGTTTTTTTTCGAGACACGGTTTCTCTGTATAGCCCTGGCTGTCCTGGAACTCACTCTGTAGACCAGGCTGGCCTCGAACTCAGAAATCCACCTGCCTCTGCCTCCCGAGTGCTGGAATTAAAGGCGTGCGCCACCACGCCCGGCTATTGAGTTGAAAGGTACACCATGGAGAAAGAGAAAAGGCTTTTTCCTTTTGGTATGTCCCTGAGTAGGATGGTCAGCTAGGTGTGTTCTCTGCCATTCTGATCTAGTAGGTTTTTTGGCTCCTGAGTCTTCATTTAGTAAAACAGGATGATTGAAATTTTGTTTTTAAAACAACAAAAAATATTATGACATTTTGTGGAAGGATGTATCTGCTTTCTGCCCTTCTCAAAAAAAAAAAAAAAATCTGCCCAAGGATAAAAGGTTTGGATTAGTGGCATTGACCAAAAAGACTGCAAGACAACTTAGTATTGATTGTGTTGTGTGTTTATTAGTGGTCACTCGTATGCAGATATATAATGAAAAGGAACAAGCTGGACAAGGGGAAGTGCAAAATATACAGTTTGAGAGGAAAAGAGAGTGTACTGGAGCTAAGTCTAGTGCTCCAGGTGATAAAATGTTTAAAGAAAGCCTGGTGGTAAATAGAATAAAGGAAGTAGTGACTTTAAGGAAAGGTCCCACCCAGATAAACTTTGAACTTGTGAATAGGAATTAAACAAAAGCAAAGGAACACTTCAATAACAGAAAGTTTATGCAAATGTAATGGAAGAAGGGGTACACAGGGCTTCTTAACTTTAGGCATATCATTCTGGCTTTAGAATCAAGGATGCGAGACAGGAGTTATGGAATAACTAAGGAAAGTCACTGAGGCCAGGCATATGTGGAGGATGTCTCTACATGGATGCCTAGAGAGGCCATTGTGTGAAGCTGTTGATGTCATCTGAATTGTGTTGGAAATTCCAACATGTTGGAGATGTCAGAGTTGTGGGAGACCTGTCAAGGAGAGCTGCAGAGCAGGTGTGGAACCAGCCCAAGAGAGAGAACAAAGTGCTGCGCGGCTGCTGTCATTCCACAAAACTGAAAGGAGTTGGAGAGCCGAAGAGTGCTTTGATATCAGGCTTAGAGACTTAGTATTTGGAGTTTGTCCTGCTAGGTTTTGGTCTTGCTTTGGCTTAACCCTTTCAGGCATTGGCTGGTTTGCATAGGGTGACTACCTTTGGCCTAGTCCCTCACTCTGCCTGCCCTTATGTTTTTTTTCTCAGCATTGTTTGGTCAGCCAGCTTCCTTATCTCTGACTCTGCACTTGGCCTGCTAGTATAGTTTGAAAAGTCCCTTCAGAGGGGGAAGGGGCTGAGTGGTCTTGAATTTATTTTGGATTCTATAAGTCTCAGAAGAGACTTTTAACTCTCTCCTTTAACAAAAGCAAAGGAACACTTCAATAACAGAAAGTTTATGCAAATGTAATGGAAGAAGGGGTACACAGGGCCCCTTTTGAACTCTTTAAACACTGTTGAGATGGATAGACTATGGGAACTTTTGAAGTTGAATTGAATACATTTTTGCATTATGATATGGCTACAAGCCTGTGGAGCAGGGAGTGGGATGTTGTGACTTGAATAAGAATGGCCTCCATAGACTCATATATTTGAATTCTTTTTTTTGGGGGGGGGTGTTCAAGACAGGGTTTCTCTGTGTAGCCTTGGCAGTCCTGGAACTCACTTTGTAGACCAGGCTGGCCTCGAACTCAGAAATCCGCCTGCCTCTGCCTCCCAAGTGCTGGGATTAAAGGCGTGTGCCACCACTGCCGGGCATATATTTGAATGCTTAGTTACCCGGGAGTGGCATTGTTTGAAAGGATTAGAAGGATTAGGAGGTGTTGCCTTGTTGGAGGAAGTGTGTCACTAGGAGTAGATTTTGAGGTTACAAAAGCCCATGCCAAACATACAGTCTCTTCTCTGTTTAAGGATGATGATGTAGTTCTCAGCTACTGCTCCAGCATGTACGTGCATGCTACCATGCTTCCTGAGATTATGATAATGGACTAAACCTCTAAAACCATGAGCAAGCCCCAAATAAATTCTTTCTCTTATAATAGTTGCCTTGGTCATGTTATCTCTTCACAGCAATAGAACAATGATTAACATAATGTGTGTGTGTGTGTGTGTGTGTGTGTGTGTGTGTAACAATAATAATTGAAGGAAAAGAGGTCATGAAGGTAAGAGGTAGTAGGGGGACATGGGGCCAGTTGGAGCAGGAAGAGGGAAGATGGGGGATGATAATGTAAAAATAGTATTCATGTATAATATTCTCAAAAAATTAAAAATTTACATAAGAAAAAGGTAGGGAAATAAATGTGACCAGAATGTATTATACACATATGTCAAATTTTCAAGGAATAAATTAATTTTTCAAAAGTGAGGGTGAAGTGGCTGAGTGGGAACAGCATTAAAGACGAACTCCTGGAGAAAGCTATAAATTTTTAATCAGAAGCTGCATTAAAGAGAAAACGGAATCTATTCCCTGTCTTCGTGCTTCAATCATAACTCTAAAACATAACTTACGTTGTGTATATCCTTTTCAAGTTCACATTTTTTTCTTGTTTCAGATGGCTCAGAATTTCTTTTAAGACTCTCAGATCAGCTCTTGAATAATAAGAAATGTTTTCTATTTATGTTGAACTCCAGTTTTAAAGCTGAACTCTTTAAAATTGTAACTCTTCTTATAATGAAAATAATGGTAATGAATTATATTTATATAGATACATATCTGTTTTATACACAGATGTTCACATATAGAAAACAGAATAACAATGACAGATTAAATGACTCAACGAGAGCAACAGTATAGAATTGCTCAGATATGAGCGATGAATAAATGATGGTTAAGTTTGTCACAACTAGCCTTATAACTTGATACAACCTAGAATCACCTGGGTAAGGGTCTCAATGAAGAAAGATTTACATGGGCTTGATCTACAGGTATGTCTGTGGGGCAATTAAATTAATTGATTTGGGAAACCCAGCCTACTATGAGTGGCATCATTCCCTAGATAGGGAGTCCTGAATTTTATATTATTTTATTTTTTAGAGATTTATTTATTTATTATATGTAAGTACACTGTAGCTGTCTTCAGACACCCCAGAAGAGGGCATCAGATCTCATTACGGATGGTTGTAAGCCACCATGTGGTTGCCAGGATTTGAATTCAGGACCTTCATAAGAGCAGTCAGTGCTCTTAAACGCTGAGCCGTTGCTCCAGCCCTGAGTCCTGAATTTTATGGGTGTAGAAATTAAGCTGAAGCCGGGCGTGGTGGTGCATGCCTTTAATCCCAGCACTTGGGAGGCAGAGGCAGGAGGATTTCTGAGTTTGAGGCCAGCCTGGTCTACAAAGTGAGTTCCAGGACAGCCAGGGCTACACAGAGAAACCCTGACTCAAAAAAACCAAAAAGAAAAAAAAAATAAGCTGAGTACAAGCAAACAAGTAGTAAGCATGTCCACAGTCATTTCTCTCTGCTTTGACTGTGGGCGTGATGTTATTAGCTGTTTGAAGTTCCAGCCTCGACTTCCCTATGATGGACTATAGCGTGGCATTGTACACTAAAATAAACTTCTCTCTTCCTTAATTTGTTTTTTTGTCAGGGTATTTTATCACAGCAACAGAAATAAAACAAGGACAGAAATTGGTACTGTGAAAGGGGAAGAGGACTGCTGTGATAGACTTGACCATGTGGCTTTTATGGTTTGTGGTGATCTGAATAAAAATGGCCCCTCATGGTCCCATAGGGAGTATCCCTATTAGGAGGTATGGCCCTGCTGGAATTAGTATAGCTTTGTTGGAGAATTATGTCACTGGGGGTAGGCTTTGAGGTCTCAGATGCTCACTCAAGCCATGTGTCTCCTTCTCTTCCTGCTGCCTGCCAGTCTGAATAAAGAGCTCTCAGCTACCTCTCCAGAACCATGCCTGCCTACATGCTGCCAGCCATAATGATAATGAACTAAGCTTCTAAACTGTAATCCAGCCCCAGTTAAATATTTTCTTATAAGAGTTGCCATGGTCATGATGTCTCTTCACAGCAATAGAAAGCCTAACTAAGACATGCTTTGAACTATTTTTGTGGGAAGAATGTAGAAGCATTTGGTACATTGGGCTAGAAAACCCATTGGATATGGAAGCAGAGGCTAATGGGAGATTTTAGTAGGAGCCTCCATAGCAATAATGCTGAGTTAAATATGGACAGTCGCAGCACAGCTCATGAAGTTTTAGAAAGGAATAAAGACTCTACCAGGGAAAGGTATAAGAGCTATTTCTGTGATTTTTTGGCTAAGAATGTGTGTGTTCTGATGAGACTAGGGCTGAAGAAGCAGCTGTAGTTTTTTAAAGGATCAGCATCACTAAAGTGAAAACTCCTGTGGTTCATTGGAACAGTGGGAAAGTATTCCCTTGGAGTCAGCACACAAAGGAAGACACAACTTCGGTCCAATTTGGGTTGGCTATATGTTCAGCTCCTAACAGAACCTAGAGATGTCCATATCATCCATGTGGTGCTGTTTTGACAGCATGAGAGAACAAGAGGTTATGGAGAGTGGGTGAGATTGGTACCATGTGACAGGACTAGAGGCCCTCTGCAGAAGCCCCCAAGAAGACATTTAATGGGGCTGTGAAGGTAAGGTTTCAGTTTCAGGGCGGATTCCAGGATCTATAGTTGACAGGACCATGGGGTGTCTACCAAGAGAGGTGGAGGTATGTGGTACAATAGTCTAAACCTGAGAGAGAAGTTGTGTGTGTGCAGCAGATGACAGGGATGACTTAGCCCTTTGGAGCCAGGAAAATTACACTGTGAGCTCCAGATGATGGGCATGTCTTTCTTTGGTATGATTGGCTACTTGCTATACCTTTGTTTTTACATTTTTGGATAAAAATGTTTGTTCTGTGTAATTATATTTTGAAAGCATAAACTTGTTTTTTATTTTGTATGGGATCATCGTTAAGAGAGTTTGGACTTTTAAAGTATTGGAGTTATGGCCCTCAGGCTTTTAAAATGGAATTGTTTGTTTGTTTGTTTTGTTTGTTTTTTCGAGACAGGGTTTCTCTGTGTAGCCCTGGCTGTCCTGGAACTCACTCTGTAGGCCAGGGTGGCCTCGAACTCAGAAATCTGCCTGTCTCTGCCTCCCAAGTGCTGGGATTAAAGGCATGTGCCACCACTGCCCGGCTGAATTGTATTTTATATTATTTTAAAAAATAAGGGGAACTGCAGAGATGTCTCAGTAGTTAAGAGCACTGGCTGTTCTTCCAGAGATCCTGAGTTCAATCCCAGCAACCACATGGCATCTCACAACCATGTATAATGGGATCTTATGACCTCTTATGGCCTTCAAGCATTTATGCAGACAGAGCCATCATACACATAAAATAAAAATAATATTGAAAATAATTTTAAAAATTCTATATAAAAATAAAATATGAGATTTTGGAGACAATGTCAGAAGGTTATGACTTAAAGTGGAGAGCTAGCTCAGCAGTTAGGAGTGTATACAGCTTGACTTAATTACTTTGCTATTGTTGTGATAATACACCATGTCTAATGCAATGCATAAAAGAAAGTGTTTAACTGGAGAGTACATTTTCAGAAGGTTAGAGTTCATGATGGTAAAGCAAAGGCATGGCAGAAGGAGCATTTGAGAGCTTATATCTTGATCCACAGCTAAGAGGTAGAGGAAGACAGAGAACTAACTGGGAATGATACGGGCTTTTGAAAACACAGAAGTTTCCCCCAGTTATACATCTCCTTGAATAAGGCCACACTTCCTAATTCTTCTCAAATAGTTCTACCAACTGGGGACCAAATATTCAAACATGTGAGCCTGTGGGGCACATTCTCATTCAAACCCCTTGCAAAGAACCCTAGTTTGTTTCCCAGTGCCAACATCTCACAGCTCATAACCACCTATAATTCTAGCTCCAGAAAGATCTAATGTCTCTGGATTCCACGGGCACCTACTCTGTCTCTGTCTCTGTCTCTGTCTCTGTCTCTGTCTCTGTCTCTGTCTCTCTCTCTCTCTCTCACACACACATGCACACACTCTTTTAAAAATATTGTTTGTGTGGTGGCTAGTTTACAGATTTGACACAATCTAGAATTACCAAGAAAGAGAATCTCAATGAGTCATTGAGATAACTTAGTGATAGGTTATCTAGATTTGATTTGCCTGTGGATCTATCCATTAGAGATTGTCTTGATTGCTGTAATTAATGTAGGAAGACACCATTCCTGGATTTGGGGCCCTGGGCAATGTATGAGCACTAAGTAAGCATGCATTCATTTCTCTTCAGTTGGGACAGTAGATATGATGTGACCAGCTTCTTTCCCTCTGACTTTCCTCAAGTGATGGACTGTAACCTAGTGTTGCAAACCCAAATAAACCCTTCCTACCCTGAATTGCTTTTTGTCAGTGTATTATCTCAGAAATAGAAATGAAGCCAGGACTCCGATCCAAAGCCTCCCTAGCAGTTCCCACTTAGCCCTTGCATTAGTAGTCTAGAGTTTTAAACTAATCTCCGAAACACAGCATGGATGATGTGTTCTTTGGGCTTTCCAAGAAGCAGATGCTAAGACAAACAGATGTGCAAGAGAGCTATTGGAGGGAAGCACTTTAAAGTAGAAAGGGAAGATAGCAGGGGCCATCAGAGGGAACCTTTAGACCAAGACCCCTGTGAAAGGAGAACAGAACCTCAAATTACAGCATGCTGCTAAGAAAAAATGGACGAGCTGCTGGGAAGGTCCCCATCCAGTGCTACCTGGTAGAGGAGTCTAAATTGCCCAGGAATGAGCAGGTCATTGACTGCAGCAGTACAGACTATGAACACAGTGATGGGCTCAAAAGTCAGCAACATCGACCTCTGTTGCTTACACTCTTAGAATTAGGAAATCAGAACAGGATATTTTGATGACCTTGGAGAGTGTTTTCAAACAACTGGGGCTAAAATTCCAGCTCAGCCACTTAGTCATGGGTGATTTATAACTTCTGTAACTTTTTTTTTTCTTTCGGTGTTTCAAGACAGGGTTTCTCTATTTATCCCTGACTGTCCTAGAACTCAATCCATAGACAGGTTGGCCTTGAACTCAAAGAGATCTGCCTGCCTCTGCCTCTGGAATACCAGGATTAAAGGTGTGTGCCACCATCACCCAGCACCTGTGATTCGTAAAGTAAGTAAGATGGGCATTGTGTCACATGCCTTTAGGTACTTGGATGACAGTGGCAGGGACATCACTGAATTTGAGCCTAGCCTGGGCTACAGAATGAGTTCTAGGACAGCCAGGGCTACAGACGCAACCCTGTCTTGGAAAAAAAAAATCCTTATAGGCAAGAGAATCTACATCACTAAGTTATTAGGAGGGTTTCCCTCCCCCTCCCCCTCCCTGTCCTCCCCTCCCCCTCCCCCCTCCCCCTCAATGCAAGTCATGTTGTAGTCCCAACATTTTATCTGGCATATCAAATGCCTCAATAGATGTTAAATATTTTTATGACATACACTTAAATTGGACAAAGTCAGAAGTCTCTGCCTTCAGATATTTTTGCAGTTGTATGAGATGCTAAAAGGAAGGAAAAGGCCTCCTTCCCATGTGTTGCCCCCTGTTGACTCTTCTCAGCATCTTTCTTGAATGACCATCTCTTCTGCTGCTTGGATACTGCTGAACTTCACCTCCAAGTGCTTAGCAACAGGGAGGAGGGTCCAAACTCAGGTCCTGTGGTTATGCAGCAGACACATTGTTCTTGTTTTACAAACTTTCCTGAAAACTCAGGGAAAGAAAAAAAATGAGCTCTAATGGGACCACTGTTGAGATGCCTTCATTCTGGCCCAATGGTTAAGACAGGGCTATTTTTCAGGGATGCCAGCCACCAGCTGCATGATTTTATGACATTAACTGACTCAAATTCATGAACTAGTGTTCACAGACCATGCAGCAGAGATGACAAGCAGAAGTGACTATTAACTACAGATAGCAGCTTTACAACTCAGGAAGAAAGTAAGTAGAAATACACGAAGAGGCTGAGTGGCCATCTCCCATCTGTACTTCCCCCAGAAAAGGCTCTGTACCCTTAGGCACATCGGTATAAAACAGGTAGGGGGCACGACTTGGAAATATTTCTAGGGAACAGTCTCTAGAAAGAGTTGTTCTTCTGCATAGCCTCAAAACTACAAAAGTCTGTGATGTTTTTGTCTAGTCTCTGGCACGATTTAAATTCTGTAACCATCTAAGAAGCTCCACCAAGGCACTAGGAGGTAAGGTGCAGCATATGTTCAACACAGCATGTCAGTTGTTAGTCCTCATTGCACACCTAGGAAGAGGCTGTTATCCCCACTTACAGATAAGAAAGCTAAAACTGGGAGAATAAAACTGTACATCCCAACACATTAAACCTTACTTCTGTGTTCAGTCTAATACACAATTCTCTCTCTCTCTCTCTCTCTCTCTCTCTCTCTCTCTCTCTCTCTCTCTCTCTCTCTCTCTCTCTCTCTCTCTCTCTTTTCCGAGACAGTGTTTCTCTGTATAGCCCTGGTTGTCCTGGAACTCACTCTTTAGACAAGGCTGGCCTGGAACTTAGAAATCTGCCTGCCTCTGCCTCCCAAGTGCTGCGATTAAAGGCGTGCGCCACCACTGCTCAACTAATACACAATTCTTATTGGTAAAGTTCCAGTTATTCTTGAGAGGACATACTAACCTCGGTTGCTAAGTCACCTTGCCTGACTATAGGAAAACTCCCTGTGGAAAAGTACCCCTCAGTAAAGTCCATTTTCCCATAATAGGCTGGTTAGTTTTAGGATCACTTTCTTCACATTGTCCTGAGAGGCGAGATGCTTAAATGTCCCAACTGCTTCATTTTTCAAAGGAGGATATTGATGCCATCATGGAGAAAAGAGGAAAGGCCTTGTGGAAAGAAATGACAGCGTCAACAAATACGGAAATTCACTTTAGAATCATTTGAAGCTGCCCACATGATTCCAACTGCTTCTTAGGAAGAATAAGTTATGGATTTCATGGTGTAGATACCTATCACATGGCATTGGTATAAGAGGGAGCAAATGTAAGAATGGTTTGCACTGTGAATAGCCAAGAAAGTGAGCTATTTTAACTTGTAAATAAATTAATTTTATAACTATTATTTTGTGTCCAAATACACTTCACATTGTACCAAGATCCATTCTTTTGAGCATGTATCTCATATTGTTGGGGCAGGGTGTACTGAAAAGATACCTAAAGACCGACCAATGACCTCTTCTAATTAATAGTTTTATGAATTTTAAACTAAAATGGTGCATTTAAAAAAAACAAATAATTTTAAAGCAAAATTAATGCACATATCAATTTAATTTTACAGTAAGTAAGAACTATACTAGATGTCACCAGCAGAGGGGAGTAAGGGAACATAAAATAATTTTGGTTTCAGGTAGTTTTAGTTCATGAGTAGGCTCAAAGCTCTCTACTCTATACTTATTTCCTTAGCCAGAAGATCCATGGGAGTGCACTAAATTTAATTAATAATTCCACTTGTGATGGCAAGCAAAAGCTGTTCAGGTTAAAAGGATAGTGACTTGCATCAGAAGTTATAGAAGAAGAGGAGAATGAATAATGGTGTAAACTTTTTCAAGTCATTTCTCAATTCTCTAAGTAACCCAAGAACTCTTGGGTTCATGATCCTCCAGTCTCACGAGTGCCTGGGTTTCAGGGGTGCTTTAGCAGCCTAGGTCCCTAAGTACTCTTTTATGGTCTTGACTCTCATGTTCTAAAGCAGATTCTATCCTCTTTTCTCTAGCAGTAAAACCTGATGCGGCCTGTAGCAGATGAGACAGTTTCGCCATAGCATCATTTTAATGACTTTTAAAGTTCCCTGAGCTTGTCTTCTGGAATGGGCTTAGGTACCACTTTTGTATTATGGGACAAATAACTTAATACATTCATACATTCACTGAGATAAATATCATGGAGATAAATACATGTTTTGTATTATGGGATATATCATTCTATTATAAAAACGGCCAAACTTATAGAAGGGAGAAAGAGAAAGCCAAATATGTCGTTGCATTAGTTCCTTCCAGTGAGGCGACTGTGATAGATTTTACTAGAGACTGATGAGTGGTTTGTCAGCCCAGCCATCAATGGATCTAGATTCTGTTTTGATGGTGAATCCTTTTAGTGATACCTAGGAGAGTTCTTCTATTTCTTTTGGTTTACTTAAATGGAGGATAATTTTTACATGTGATTTGATGGCATTCACATAACAAGAAAAGAATAGATGTATAGGGGTCTGGGTTTGTTGTCAATGTGACACATCTGGGAAAAAGAAGACCCTGTGGAAGAACTGCTTCCAATAATCGGCCAGTGAGAAAGTCTGTGAGACATTTTCTGATTGCTGATTAATGTAAGAGACCCAGCCACTGTAGGCAGTTCCACCCTTAGGAGTTTGGACCTAGGTTGTACAAGAAAGAGAGCTGAACTTGAACCAGAAGCAAGTCACCAAGCAGCCTTCCTCTTGGTATTGCTCTAACTTCTGCCTCCAGGTTCCTGCCTTGAGTTCCTACTTTGGCTTCCCCACTGGATGGGCAGATAGCTTGTAAGCCAGATAAACCCTGTTCTCTCCCAAATTGCTTTTGGGATGTGTTTTATCACAGAAACAGAGAGCAAATTAGAAAAATGGGCAGTAAGGTTTGCATGTCTATTGTTATTTTAATAGTAGAGATAAATCTACATCTATTTTTCCTCTTCTTCCTGAGAATTAAGGAACTTGCTGTAAAGTGCAAAGAGAAATGATTCCATGTATGTAAGAGAGGTGTATGCTCAAAACACTTATCCTCAGCTCTTTCCCCTGAAGGAGGCACCCTCTTTTTGCCCAGAGATGTTTCCAGGTGCATAGATAAGCCCATCCATTTTTCATTTCAGGATCTTATTTCAATTTTTCATCTATTTTTTTCCATTCCAATTTTTTTCTTCTCAATTGGTTCTTTTCTTATCCTAAAAAAAAAAAAAAAAAAAAAAGTACTCATCTCAGAAAAGCAACCAACCAAAGAACAGCAAAAAAGAAATACAAGAGAAAATCTTTCTTAAGTTCTTAATCTACCCTATTCCACCCACTGAATTCATACATAATTCTTGCAAGAATGTCCCTTAGCCATGGCTTTCTGGTCCTCGCTGTCCCGGGGTCACTGTAGTATGGGTCTCATGGTCATTAGTACACTGTGAATGCTCTTGCTGTGGAGACAGCAATGTGGGAGACAAGCTGGCTGGCTGGTATTCAACCTTTATTGCACTGCCCTGGCTAGCTGACAGTGCCTTCCTCTTGGATGTCTCCTAGTTGTTTCCTATGTCACTCATGCTGTAAGGACTCCGCTTCCCTGGGGTTTTGTCTCCATTCCCCTCCCACCCTGCATGCTCACCCTGAATGATGCCATTCACCAGTATGGCTTTCCTTTCTTATCACAGTGCTTTCAGCTCTGTATTGCCCTGGTTCAGATCTTACTGGGGTGCTCCAAGTCCACCTTACTTACTGTGTCTCCATGAACAGTTCTCCTGGCTTGATATATAGGTTTTCTCCATGCTCCTTGATCTCCTCCTCAGCGTCTTGGTGTCTACCCCTCAGCAGCCTGCTTGTTCTTCTTCCTGTTTTTTTTTTTCATATCAGTTGATGCCATCACCTCCAGTTCACTCTTAAAAATCTTAGTCCTCCTAAGTGCAGCCCAGCAATGCCTTTTGAAGCTAATCCTGGATTGACATCCCTTATTGTTCAATTTGTAAGAACAATTGAGACTTGGGAGTTCTTCTTATGTCTAGATGTGTCTTTTTTTTTTTTAATCCATGTGGAAGAAACAGCTTTATCTCAAAAGTGTCAGGAAGGCACTTCTAGGCCCTTTCCGTCTGGATCTTGACGCCATTTCAGACCAGCACTACCATGTCCTTTGCCATAATCTTTCATGTCTGTGTCACACTCTATCACACATCCTATGCATCGCTTTGGAAATCACTACTGACAAATAAGCCCTAGGAGGGGATGGTATCACTCACACAGTGGGAGGAGAGAATGAGGACAGAGCCTGGGCCTTCTTGTGTCTATAGAACATAATTGGCATCTCTTGAACTTGAGCTGGGGAGGGGTGATAGAGAGGCTCAGGGGGTAGGATACTTACTATGTAACTATGAGGCTCTGAGTATGAATCGGCACACCCACATAAAAGTCAGGCATGGCTGCTTGTTCTTATAATTCTAACATTGGTGGGGTGGAGACAGGAGGATCCAATGAAACTGCGTGCCAGCCAGCCAGGCCCAAACACTGAGATTCAGGTTCAATCTGGGGCAAGAGATACTGTCTTAAGAGAATAAGGCAGAGAGAAATGGAGGAGGGCACATGATTCCTTCTCTTGTCTCCATATATTCTGTGTATGCATACTTTTCATATGTATACACACACATACACACACACACACTTTACACACAAAGAATAAAATTGTCTTATAGGTACATATGAAAATGTGCACAGCCATATCCACACATGTAAATGACTTTTGAGGCTCATAAAGTGGTTTTGATTCAGGTTTTGGCATACTAAAATAATAGGGATAAAATTAAATAATTTCATAAAAAGTTCACCTGAAAAAATGTTTGTCAAGAAGAAAGTTGAGATGAGGTTTCAAAATGTCTTGATTGATCTTCACTGCCTTAAAAAAATTAAAATAACTCTCCAGTCATTCAAAAAGAAAGCCTCAGGCGGCACAGATTCTTTGGTCTTTAACAATCCTTACAATAGGAAGCAGAAGCATCTCAAAGTACCCCAGAAGGGTTTTAGAAATTTCCTGCATACTTCTATGTCTCCCACGGAAGACATAAACACTAGAGGTGAAACGGAATTCAGGGTTCTTTTTAATTGTTTCCTACCCTCATTTGGCTCATGTCTGTCATTGAACCTCTGGGGCTACTCCAATATAAAAGGTTCTTAACCACTGAAACGGAGAAGTAGATTCCAAGCTGTGAAATTGACAAGAAGAAGAGGCAGGTGAATTGCCACTTGCCTGGGGGGGGGGGGATAGAAATCCCCTGCCACGGTATGTTTTGCCTCTGAATCTGCAACCAGGGGCTCAGCACAGCCCCCCAGACCTGCCTCAGCATCTCTCCCTAGTCTGCAAGAAGTACATCTCTGCTAGTCTGAGCCCTGCCATTTCTGAGTTGCCTTGGAGCTATACATCATTAACTCAATCTGTGTTACCCTGAAATGCTCAAAATAAAAATAGCATCTGGGAGCCCACTTCCTTAGATCCCTGCTCTTTCGCATAAAGATTTCATTCTTCCTTGAGCTACTGTTGCTTTCTAACCATTTCTCCATTACCGTTGCTCTCCCAAAATTCCATTTTTCAACCAGTTCTGTCAGCAAGCTTACTGGGGAGAAGCAGAAATTCTCTTTCTCTCTGGGTAGAAGCAGGAAGTGGGGACAAGCAGGCCTACCAAACTGTGGGAGTTCCCTTTCTAGTCACACATATGTTTATGCAGATGGTACCAAATAAAAGTGCATTTCTTGCCAGACCTGATGCCTCACACCTTTAATCCCAGTCCTCAGGAGGCAGATGCACACAGGTCTCTGTGAGATCAAGTCCAACCTGGTTGATTTTGAGTATGTTTGTTTGTGGAACTAAGAGAGAATATAGAACCAAAACAACTTAAGGGAGAAAGACTTGAGCTGGACTTATGGAGCCATAGTATCTGATAGCCACCAGGTGGGCCTCATGTCTCAAAGGACTCTAAACAATATGGTAGCTGGGGACCAAGTATTCAAAATTATCAGCCTGAGGGGAATAGCTCCTAGTCAATACGTGACAGTTCTCCTCTGGCCACTAATAATCTCTTAGCCTTTTCAATGTGCCAAATTATTCAGTCCAACTTCAGGAGTCCCCAAAGTCTTACCAGTCCCAACACTGCTCAAAAGCGCAAGTCTCTATCTGGAAGCTCTTAGCTGTGAATTCCTATAAAATATGACAACAAATTACATTGTCCTTTTTCTTTTAATTTTTTTCTGAGACAGTTTCTCTGTGTGATTCTGAGTGTCCTGGATCTTACTCTGTAGACCAGGCTGGCCTCAAACTCAGAGATTTACCTACCTCTGACTCTCAAGCACTGGGATCAAAGGCATGCACCACCACTGCCCGGCCGATACTTTTAATATATGATGACACTTGGGTATTTCCATTCCAAAAGTGAGGAATGGAGTCATAGCAAGGAAAGATCAGACCAATCCAAGACTGAGAGTTAGCACAACAAACATCAAATTTTGTACCTCCTTGACCTCTATTAGGGCTCGTGGTGGCATCATCTAGGTCAGTGGTTCTCAAGATCCCTAATGCTGTGACCCTTTAATACAGTTCCTCATGTTGTGGTGACTCCCATTACATTATTTTCATTTGCTACTTTGTAACTGTAATTTTGCTACTGTTATGAATCATAATGTAAATGTCTGTGTTTTCTGATGGTCTTGGGAAATTCCTGTGAAAGAGTTGGGGTCAGGACCCACAGGTTGACAACTGCTTATTTAGGCCAAAACAGGTTTGGGGAATTGGACTTCTAGGGCTTTGTTGGCTACAATACATAACATGTTCCACTTACTGCCTACAGCTTTTCTTAGCAGATATAGCACATCCCTGACATGTCCCTCATCAGGAAGTCTCCACTGCTATTCAGCCTTCACCATAGCTTCATACTCTACTCAGATACACCATAGACTTACCCAGGTCATCAGGGCACCTTATAGGTCATCTGACCCTAGGGTGTTATCTTTCTCAGGAACCTTAGTATAAACATTGATTATTGAGTCCACACCTGCAAAATCAACACCAAATGGATAATGCTAGGCTTGGCTGCTAGCTTCGCACAGCTCATCCCCTTTTACTACTGTCACAGTGGCCTCTGAGTGCCTACACAGAAATAAAACAAAACAAAACACTTCCCCGGGTAGCCCTGTTCAAGTGTGACATCCCGAAGGCTCTGTCTTCTTACAAGGGAAGATCTCTCAAGTGAGTTTGCATTCTTAGGTTCTGTGGGCTTCGAAAAGTGGCATCTTTCCTTTAAAGCACCTTCGCTGTTGTCCCAGGGTGAAGTGCACACACTGATCTCTCTCCCTCCACTTCCACTTTGTCAGTGCTTCCCTGTTCACAGCTTTAGATGCACTCAGGTGCTCTCAGGCCTCACTGGTTTAACATCAGTCTCTTCCATTTTCTCCATTTTCACTGCAGAGGGCCTAAAAGCAAGCAGTAGCAAACACGCCCAGCCCCAATGTTAGGCTATTCTGAAAAATTTCTCCACCAAACAAAGGAGTCCATTACTTTTTAATTCAACCTCACAACTTGTCAGGACATGGGCGACATGTAGCTGATCTCTTGCCAGAATGTAACACAGTCTTTAGTGCAGCTCTCTCTGATTTCTCTGTTTCCTGTGCCAAGGAATTCCAAGCTATTCCCCACTTTCTCTCCTACCAGATTTGGTGTATCTGGTTTTATGTTGGTTCTTTCATATATTTGGAGCTGAGTTTTGTGCATAGTGCTAAGTATGGATCTAGTTGGAATCTTCTTCATGCAGCCACAGCCAGCTTGACTAGCTCCATTTACTGAAGATGCTTTTCTTTCTCAGTGTGTATTTCTGTCTTTTTCATAAAAAATCAGGTGTTCATATGCGTGTAGATTTATGTCTGGGTTTTCAACTTGATCCTATTGATTGGCACATCTGTTCCATTTCCATACTGTTCTTGCCATTATAGCTCTGTAGTACAACTTGAAATCAAAGATGGTGATACCTCAGTTGTCTTTATTTTTTAAATTCAGAATTTTTTATTTTAGCTATCCTGAGTTTTTTATGTTTCCATATTTAGCTGAAAATTGTCCTTTCAAGATCTGTGAAGAATTGTGTTGGAATTTAGATGGGGATTTCATTGAATCTGCAGATTGCTTTTGGTAGGATGGCCATTTTTACTATATTAATCCTAACAATGCATGAGCATGGGAGGTTTTTCCACCTTCTGATATCTTCTTCAATTTCTTTTCTTTTTTCAAAGACTTGAAGTTTTTACCATACAAGACTTTCACTTGTTTGCTTATATTAACCCCAAGGTATTTTAAATTATTTGACACTATTGTTGAAAGTGTTTTTTCCAGACTTTTTTTCTCAGTTCATTTGTCATATGTATAAAGAAGGGCTACTGATTTTTGTGAGTTGGTTTTGTATCCAGCTACTTCGCTAAAGTTTTGTAGTATCAGAGTTTCCTGGTAGAACTTTTAGGGTCACTTATGTATACTATAAGTTATCCACAAATAACAATACTTTGACTTTTTCCTTTCCAATTTGTATCCCCTTTAGCTGTCTTATTGCTCTAGCTAAGACTTCAAGTAGTGTATTGAATTGGTATGATGAGAATAGACAACTTTGTCTTATTCCTGATGTTAGAGGAATTACTATGAGTTTCTCTCCATTTAATGTGTTTGTGGCTATAGGCTTGCTGTCATTGCCTGTATTGTATTTAGGTATGTCCCTAATCTCTCCAGGACTTTTGAAGGGGTGTTGAATCTTAACAAAGGTCTTTTCTGCATCTTAACTGATGGTCATGTGGTTGGTCTTTTAATTTGTTTATATGGTGGATTACATTTATCGATTTATATAAATTAATCCATCTCTTAATCTCTGAAATGAAATAGTGGATATTTCTTATTGTTTTTGGGTTTGTCTTGTAATTATTTTACTAAGAAATTTTACATCTATGTTCATAAAGGAAATTGGTCTGTAATTCTCTGTTGGATTTTTATCTGGTTTGGATATCAGGATAACTCTACCTCGTAAAAAGAACTATGCAATGTTCTTTCTGTTTTTATTTTGTGGAAAAATTGGAGGAATATTTGCATTGACTCTTCTTTGAAGCCTGGTTTAAAAAAAAGTCTTCACTAAAACCATCAGGCCCTTGACTTGTTCTGGTTGGGAGTCTTTTAATGACCGCTTCTGTTTCACTGGGAGTTATATGTTGGTTTAAAGTGCTTATCTGGTCTTGATTTAACTTTGGTAAGTGAATATGTATCAAGAAAATTATCCATTTTCCAATTTGTGGGAAATAGAGTTTTAAAGTATGTCCTCCTGATTCTCTGGATTTCCTCGGAATCTGTTGTCATGTCCCCTTTTTTATTTGCCTGACGATCCTTAGAGGGAAAGTGGAGGCCAGAATTGCAGTAGCAGAAGAGACCTCAGGTGGTAGTGTCCACAAGAAAAGACTCTCAGGAGACAACTGTAGTGACTCAGTTTAATGAGGGGGAATGAAGGCTACTTAAACCTTTGGGGGGGGGGGTAGGGGCTTTGGAGGGACTGTACATCATTGGCTGGGGCCAGGATGTCTAGGATGCCTTATTTGCATAAGGAAGAACATAACCTTATAAGGGGAGAGGAAGTTTAACCAGACTACCAGGCTCCATGACCTCCTGGGGAAAACAGAGGTGGAGGCACAGGATTGTGTGTGGATGCCTGGGGCAGGAGTGGGGAAAGATGCTACTCCTGTCAATCTCAGGATGAGATTTCTGGGGTTTGGACATACCTCAACCCTATTCTTGCTCCAGCCTGCTCCCTCCCCCATGTCCCATGGCTTTCTGGACCCACATATTGTTTCATTGATTCTTTGTTATTGTTGCTTGTGGTGTGCTATTAAGTTAGTAAGATGAGTTCTCTCCATTTTTTTTTTTTTAATGTGGACTTGCCTCTTACTATGAACTTGCCTCTTAGAGCTATTTTCATTGTGTCCCATAGTTTAGGTATATTGTATATTCATTTTCATTCAATTCTAGAAAGTCTCATTTTTTTGGAATTTCTGTCTTGACTGGTTTTTCATTCAGTAGTGAGCTGTTCAGTTTTCATAAACAACTGATCATAAACTTCCTGTTGTTTCTCTTGTTGATGTGCAACTTTAATCTGTGACTGTCAGATAGGATGCAGGGTGTTATTTCTGGTTTTGTTTTGCTTTGTTTTTTAATCAGTCAAGACTTGTTTTGTGTCTGAGAATGTGGTCAATTTTGGAGAAAGTTTCATAAGGTACAGGAGAAAACGTATATTCCTTCATGTTTGGTGAGATGTTGTGCAAACATCTGATAGGTCCATTTGGATTATAACATCACTCAGCTCTAGCATTTCTGTTTAGTTTTTGTCTGAATGACCTGTCTTTTGTTGAGACTGCAGTATTGAAGTCTCCCACTACCAGTTTGTGAGGAGCAATATAAGATTTAAGCTGTAGTAGTCTTTCTTATAGACTTGGGTACCTTGTGTTTAGTATGTAGATGCTAATAATTGCAATGTCTTCTTGGTGAATTTTTCTCTGATGAGTATATAACGCCCTTCCAATTTCTTTGGATTAATTTCAGTTTGAAGTCTATTTGTCAAGTATTTAAATAGCTATACCAGCTTGCTTTTTTATGTCCATTTTCTTGGAATATCTTTTCTATCCTTTTACCCTGAGGTAATATCTATCCTCAATGCTAAGATATGTTTTTGTTTTTTGTTTTGTTTTGTATTCAAAAGAAGAATGGATCTTGTTTTTACAACTATTCTGTTAGTCTATGTCTTTATATTGGAAAATTGAGGCTGTTGGGCTGAGAGATATCAATGAGTAGTGTTTGTTGATTCCTGTTATTTTGTTTTGTTGTTGTTATTGGTGGTGGTGGTGGTGGTGGTGGCAGCAGCGACAGTGGTGTGTGTGTGTGTGTGTCCCTTCTTTTGATTTTTTTTGGAGGGGGTCTGGGATTATTTATTCCCTGTGTTTTCTTGTGAGTAGTTAATCTTAGGTTGAAGTTTTCTTTTTCCTGCCTTCTATAGGTCTGGATTTATAGATAGATACTGCTTAAATTTGGTTTTTATCATAGAATTTCTTCTCCATCTATTGTGATTGAAACCTTTACTGGGTATAGTAGTTTGGTCTAGTACCTCTGGTCTCTTAGAGTATGTAGGAAATTGGAAATAACAGTCTTGAAAACATAAGATCTTCAAGGTTCTGTATTTATGCTTCATAGGTCAGTGTCAAGGAAGAGTCCTCTTGCTTCAGTCATCCAAACGACTGGCTTATCATCAACTCTCAGTGCAGACTTTATTTAAGCACCTGATACATCTTTACCATTGCCCACACCTCAGAATATTTTCCTATGGCTTGTCAGAATCCCCTTTAGAATCCTGTCAGAGTCTCCTCTAGGAATCGTGGTGATGCGGTTAGCCAAGATTAGATGCCTGGAACATTATACTTCCTAGACGGGAAGATCAATGCAGCATGCATACAAGAGTTAGAGGATTCTTGCCCTGGGTTATAATTTCAGATATGAGAAACATAAAGCTGTAGGACAAGCTTGGTCAGAGATGCTTCCTGGAGAGAGTGGAACCAGGCCAGCAAGCTGGGTCTTGTCTTCTGAATCTAGAAAGACAGTAAGTAAATGAGCCAGAAGGAGGATCGATGGCTAGGAGAGACAGCAAGCAACAGCAGGAATACAGTGACAAAGGAGAAATGTGCTTGGAAGAGCACAGTGTGGTTGGACTATGAAGATCTTTGAATGAGAAATGTGACTTTGAAGAAAATTGTCATACACAGTACAAACACTGTCAGCCCATGAGCAGGAGTAATATTCAGCAATGTGGTCTCATGGGGGGATGGAAAAGTGACCTAGTCACATTGACAGTGGTGGTGGTAAGGTTTGAGGTGTAGAGTCTATTTCAATTATCTAGTGACAAGAAACACTGTTTCATTGTGGCTTTAATACTGTGCCCACATCATCCGTTTACACCTAGTGCTGCTTTCTGATAAATCCCTGAAAATACCCCATTTCAGAATGAGTCACAGATCTTTTCTTTAATCATCATTACTTTCCCTTGGAAAGGTTGTGTGGTTTTACTCTGGCACTTACATAACTCACCAGACCCTGAATAGCTGGATATTTCATGACCTGTCAGCTTTTCTGTTCATGTTGGGGGTTTGGAGGCATATAGGTCATTCTTCAGATTCCCTCTGTTTATTCTCCTCACAACTTCTAGGGATAGTCTTATACTATGTAAACTGTTTTAGCTTCATAAGTTTGAACAGAAAAATCAAATAATGGGTCATACTTATTAAAAGAGAATATAATCTGAAAAGTGTTTGATACTAAGGTTTTGCTGAAGTCAGGTAAGGCTTTGGGTATAAAAGAGAGTCCTTAGCCAGGTGCTCAGTACCTTGTTCATGGGTATACTAAAATATACTGGGAGAAATGCAGGTGAAAATCTAACAGAGCTTGGTGTTGTACTCAAGAGTTGCTTGCTTACAACTCTTCAGGCCCATTCTGAGATAGCTATATAAGAATAGAATTGTTATTTAACCACTTGGGACATTAGCTTTATCATCTGTTCAAGGGAGGTGTCAAACTGATGACATTCAAGTATCTTTCTTAATTGTAAATTATTTTTGGCTGGTTAGATGGCTTCGTAGGTACTTGCCACTAAACTTGATGACCAGAGCTTAATCCTAGGGACCCACACAGTGGAAGGAGAGACTGACTCCAGGAAGTTGTTCTCCAACCACTCCACACATACACATACACATACACATACACATACACATACACATACACATACACATACACATACACATACACATACACATACACACACACACACACACACACACACACACACACACACATACACAGAAGCACAAATAAGTCAATTAACAAAAATTCTTTATTTATTTTCTTTTTTTCCTTTTCTTTTTTTGAGACAGGGGTTTTCTGTATAGTCCTGGCTGTCCTGGAACTCACCCTGTAGACCAGGCTGGCCTTGAACTCAGAAATCGGCCTGCCTCTGCTTCCCACTTGATGGGATTAAAGGCATGTGCCACCACTGCCAAGCGATAATTTTAATAAATACACATGATCATGTGCTTTTAAAGTCTTTTGGTGGTGAGGTAGCATATATCCTTGTGGCTAGTGACTTTTAGAACAAGTGGGACCTCTTGTCTCTTAAAGTATAGAAACAAATAGATAAGCCTGAAAAGTAGAAATAGATGAATTGAAACCACTCAGCCTGGAGATGTTGTAGACACCCCAACACACTGAATGAGAGATGGCTGTGTAAGACAGTAGAGGAATAGATAGGGTGACTGGCATGGGCCCACAGACAGTGTGCTCAGAGGGAGATCCAGGGTGCTGTGGTGGCAGTTGGTGATGCCATCATCTGAGACAGAGGATCCTGGCTGAATGAGGCATAAAGGAAAGCAGGTGTGAGTATATAGACAGCGAGTGTGGGTCTCCCCCAGTCTTAGAATAGACATGGGAGGTGGCTTTGATTGTTTCCTCAACATATTTGAGACATCTAAAGCATATCACTGCTGAGACATTTGTCATGCATACATGCATTCAGAGAATGTCCACAGAGTTGACATCCACAGGTCATTACTATCTAGCAGTATTGCTCCAGGTGAGAGGGCTTGCTGCCACCTAGACACTTCAAAGACATAAAATTATACCTCAAAATAATGAAGGCATTTCTTATATCTAAAGTCACACAACAAAGGAATTAATTTGTAAGTTAGTAAATCTCCTGGCTTGATTAAATTCATGTTTGTCCTGAAAAGAATTGTTTCTATAAATAGTGCCTTAAGGCTATTTTGTACTGTTATATTGCAATTTACAAAGAGAAGAAAATTATGGAGTTTTAGAAAATATAATTTTAGAAAATTATAGAATTGTGGAAGCTGGGAAATCCAAAGGCATGGTGCTGGCATCTGTTTGCACTCCGAAGAGATTTTCTGTGCTGTACCCTCCTGTGATGGGAGAAAAGGGCAGGAGAAGGAACATTCAAGCTCGCAGAAAGCAAGCTCCTTTCATAAATGCATTTGCATGATAAGGAACCCACTCCTGAGACAATATTCTCTTCACAAGGGCTCGCTTACTCCTGCTCACCTCTGAACACACCCCACCTTCCAACACTGTTGCACTGTAGGCTAAGTTTCCAACATATGCACTTTGAGGGACACATTTACACTGTGATAGATGCCCTTAGAATTGTCTCCTATCTTGTTAGTTTTCTTTTCTTGGTGGAATCAGAGTGGATAGCTGGGCTTCATATGCACATCATCCACTTTACTACTGAGCTGCCCTCCAGGTGTCATGTGGCTTTTCTAGGTGTGGCATTACCATCCTATATGCCCATCACCATTGATCTGGGATAACACTTTGGGATTTGTTTTCACCCATAATACACGGTGGGACTTACACAATACAACTTGAGAACTGGAAGAGGCTTTACAGTTTCCATTTCTTCCTCATGAAGCCCCATCACCAACTCAATTCAGTGTCTCCCTCTGCATGACCCCAGGGAAGGTCAGCAGAGGCGCCATCTTCCTGAGCCCACCCAACCCATACTGCTTGTGAGAAGCACTGCTTTTGTGACTAACAGCCACCGGTTCTCTTTGCTCTAGTCCATCCATCATGTCAGTGGTGATTACAAAATCAGGGTTTTCTAATATTAATTCTTTATGTATTACAATGGAACATCTTGTAAACAATTTTCCCTCAGCTCATAGCATAGGGCAGAACAAAACATTGAGTGTCTTTCTTCATTGTTTGAAAACTCAGTTACTTTATCTCACTGACAAACTTTTGTTTGTCAAAGGTGGCAAGGGAGGTTCTATTTGTCCTTCTTCTGTTTTTGGTTTTAATATCACGAGGGACTCATGGATTTACACCATTTGTTGCATTTTATTCCCCTGCTTTTCATCTTTTTGGTGCACACGTTGCCCTGCCATTGGCTAATGGAAAGCTAATGTCTAGGCGACAGGAAGCCCTTTCACCTGGAGCATCACTGTTAAATAAGGAGTGACCTGTGGATGTCAGCTCTGTGGACATGTTTTGAATGGCCCACTGTATGGCAAATGTCTCAGTGATATACCCTAGATGTCTCAAATATGATGGGTGAACAACCAAAACAAACCTCCAAAATCTGTCCTGGAACTTCGGAAACCCTATATTCAGGGACAAGTTGAACATTTATTTTTACCTCAGGCTGCTCCAATAAAACACTGTCACAGTTAAACACCACATAATGACATTTCAGTCAATGACAAGCAGCATATCCAATTGCTATAATGGACCTGAAATTTTCCTATTGCCTGATGGTATTATAGCCATCAAAGCACCATTCTTCAGCCAGGTACTGTACATTCCTGTACCACTCAGGAGGCTGCCAGGATGATTATGAATTTGAAGCCAACATTGACCATTCAATGAAACTCTGTCTAAAACAAAAGCAGTTACTCGTGTTTGTGGTAATGCTGGTACAAACAAATGTACTAAGTTGACGGTAGTGTAAAAGGCTAGCAATCCAACTTTATACAGTTCCTGATATTTAGTGATGATAGCGATGGGGTGGGTGTGTTAGTTGCTTATACATTTACTATATGATACCTTGCATGGCTATTAGGGTTTCATTTCTGCTTCTATGACAGATACTCTGAGAAAAGGAATAGAGAGGAATAGTGGTTTATTTGCATTGAAATCCCACATTATAATCCATTCTTTTGGGGAAGTCAAAGCAGGAACTTGAGCATTGAGTCGCATCACATCACACATCCGAGTTTGCTTGTGCTTAGTTGGTTTTTCTCATTTATATTGCAGTTCAGGATCTAGCCTATGAAATGGTGACACATCCAGGGCCAGTCTGTCCACCCCAATTAACAGTCAGACAATCCCTCCCAGACATACCTGTAGGCTTACCTGATCTAGATAATTCCTTAGTTGAGGCTTCCTTCTAAAACAACCACCCCAATGGCAGTTGTAGAGTATACTCCTATTTATGAAGAAAAGAGTTTCCTGAAGAGCACTGTGCTGTGTTGCTTCGGCAGCTGTCTCTTGAACCTTTCAGTACAGCTCTTGCTTGTGTCTCTTATTCGTGTCATTAAATGATAAATGACTTTTCCATAGCCTAGGTGGCTTAAGCTACAGAAGTATACAGTTCTGAGAATCGAAATAAATGTGCTGGCTGACTCCAGTTCCTAGAGAGAGCTTCCTTCCTGGCTTACTTTATTCTTACTTATGAGGAGTAAAGGGAAATACTTCTGGTCTCTGCCTTGTTTCGTAAAGACATTAACCTCACTCACAAAAGGTCTCACCTCTGTGACCTAATTACTTCCCAAACCCCCATCTGCAAATATCACCACACTGAGATCTGAATTTCCACCTATGAACTTGGAGAGATACAGACATATATCCTAAAGAAACAATCTTGCACAGTTCCCCTGTTTTCTAGTGTGACCAAGTTCATGTGCATCCTTTAGAGTTTGAACCAGCCATTTCTCCCAAATGCATCTTTTCCTATTATTGTGAAGTGATGATTAATAACTACAACTGAAGGTCTTCAATTCCGGGACTTTTCAGTGGAAAGATGTAGGAAATAGATATGTAACAAATGCAATGGAGGTTGAGGAGTATAGCTCAATGGTATTGTGTAAGCATAGTATACAGATCTTTGCTTTAATCTTCAGAACATGTATACCTACACACACACACACACACACACACACACACACATACACACACACACACACACACACACCATAGTTTAAATTTATAATTAGAAACCGAAATATTACTAACTCTAAGAGCTAAGAAAGACTAAGAGAGTATACAGAAATTCAAAGGGGGACTTACAGGGACATTTCTGAAAGGTAACCTGTCACAAGAGCAGCAGTATATGAGACTAAGTGATTATATTTTTAGTACCCATAATGTTGAGTAATAGGTGTAAAACTCTAATAGTTCTCAAAGCTAAATATACTTTTACAATCGAGTGATCCCATTTTGAGATTTACTGTATGGCAGGGAATATGGCAGGCAAGGTCCCAGGAATAAGAGGAATGTCTCCCTTAGCCACGAGAGCTCACAGTGCAGTGCTGGTGATCCAACTCCCTGGAGTGCACAAGTAGTAAACAGAGATGAGCTAAATGGGGGCTGTAGAGTCCGTGCAAACTGGAGACTATCTGGTCATTCAAAACAGGCAGCTGTCATGGGCTTCTCTCTAATTGCTATCATCATAAAGGCCAGCCTAATGTTACCATATTCTTGTATCAAAAGGATAGTAACAATAAACTCACATTAGTGGAATTCTTCAATTTTTAAATGTTGAAAAGTAAACACTTAAAAAATATTCTGTGATCCAGGAACCAGTCTGACCTGTAGATTGCAGGTGGGAGTTTGGACCAAGAGCTTTGTCCAGTGACTTGTCTGGGAATAAGACCACAAGTCATTGTCAGGCAGTTTCATATGAACTCAGAAGAGTCAGGAATATGCAGACTCCTTCATCATTCCCGTTAGGAAATGTATTCTCAATTATATATGAATTTAAAAAGAAGTCTATTAGCTAGAAATTACCTCTAAAGTTAATGGCTCAAAAAGTAAACATTTAATTTCTTATACAGTATGAACCAAGGATCCAGGAACACCTGAGTCGAGCGGTTTTGGATTTGAATGTCTAAAAAATTGTGGCTGAGAGTTCAAGGTGTTGGTTGGATTTCAGTTGTGAGACTAGAAGATGTGATGATTTACTCACATGGTGAGGACTGGTGGACAGCCTCGGCTACAGTACCTAGGCTTCTGCTATGGAAATATCTTCAGAGAGAGAGAGAGAGGAAGAGAGAGACAGACATAGAGATAGAGAGATAGAGACAGGCAGAGAGAGAGAGAGAGAGAGAGAGAGAGAGAGAGAGAGAGAGAGAGAGCCAGACAGCCAGGCAGAGAGACAGAGATACAGAGAGACAGAGAGACAGAGAGACAGAGAGAAAGAGACAGACAGAAAAACAGAGACAAAGAGCAAGGTAGATGCTGCAGTATGTCTGATGACTGGGCCCAAGAAGTGCCAACTTTTTGAACTTGTGTTCATGATGCTATAAGAAAATATCATAGACTGGGTGGCTTGAACAACAGACATTTATTTTTATAGCTCTGAAGGCTGGGAAGTCCAAGATCATGATGCAAGCTGATTTTTGTTTGTTTGTTTGTTTGTTTAAGATTTATTTATTTTATGTATATGAGTGCTCTGTTTTCAGGCACACCAGAAGAGGGAGTCAGATTCCATTACAGATTGGTTGTGAGTCACCATGTGGTTTCTGGAAACTGAACTTGGGACCTCCAGGTTTCAATTTGTTTTTTGGTTTTGGTTTTCTCTTCCTTGTTGAGAGCTATGAAGCTCTGTTGTATTACCATCTTTTTACAAAGGCAACTCCTATGGGCCCTTCTTAGACCATCATGTTGGAGGTTAAGACTTGAGATATGGATGGGACACAAATGTTTAGTTTAATAATAATCCTATTGGTGACAGCTCAGTCCTGTGTTATGTGAGAGGGAATAAGATACTGTGAAGTAAAGAGGGACATTCTGGAGACTGGCCATTCTAATCCCAAACTGAATTGCTTTAAATGTGTGACTTCTTTAAAAGGTTATCTTATACAAACCTCTAAACAGTAGGATAACAGACTTGTTAATAAATGAGATAGATGGCTGTGGGTGTTTGGGCGTAGTTCAGTGATATACACCTGTTTAGACGTTATTAGATCCGAGGTTTGATCCATATCGAGAAATGGGGGATGGAGTACGAATTTTCTTTTTCTATATCCGTAGAAATCAAGAGAATTGCTTCCTGAGCATTCTTTGTGTTGGATAAGGCACTTCCTGTCCACCCTATCAGAGTCCTGATCATTTTGCAAATCTAAGGTATAGAGATTTACCTGAGTGATGAGATGCCATACGCCCCTATTCATAGGGCAATGTCAGCAAAACTGAGCCTGGTGCCAAAATGAAATCAATGTCAACCAGTGGACCAAATTACCTCACAGTAAATAGTCAAGGTTCTTGGATGACAAATGCTGACTGAAGTTGAGAATTCTGTCTGCTTTCATTACAGCTCAGAATGAGAAAGCCCCAAGCAAGTATTTCAGGCTGACAGTGTCCTAATACACATAGCTGGCGTATCAGTACTCAGTCTCCCAGCACGGGTTAGGAGTTGCAGGGGTAAGGGTAGCAAGGAGTGGGGGTAGCAGGTGATATGGTTGGAGGGGATAATGGGAGTAGGGGTAGCCAGGGGAATAATAGGGGGTGAGGAAGGCATGGTGTGAGGGTAGCTGGGGAGTGGAGATGGCAGTGGGGGAGGGTAACAGAGGGCAGGGAAAGCAGGGGTAGCAGGGGCTCTTGGTGATAATTCTTATTATGCTTTTATAGGAGATGGTATCAGCACAGAGAAGTAAGCTGCAGAAATTAGACATTAATAAGGAAACAGCAATAAATATAAATAAATAAATAAATAAATAAATAAATAAATAGCTTTCACTGTGAATAGCATTTGTAGGCTACAAACAATTCAATAAAGGGATAAAAGCTGGAGATATTTTCACAGGTTCTAAATTGATCTTTC
This sequence comes from Mus caroli, assembly GCF_978045245.1. Taxonomy (NCBI): domain Eukaryota; kingdom Metazoa; phylum Chordata; class Mammalia; order Rodentia; family Muridae; genus Mus; species Mus caroli. Next base: position 66,650,274 of record NW_028227257.1, on the reverse strand, counting down.
ATATTCAAGGAGGGCTATCCCAAGCGGTAACTGGTAAACGATAGGAGCCTGCTGTTGTTGTTGAGATGATTTGGTCTAAATGGCAGGCTTGGTGAAAAGCCAGTTAAGAAAGGTATATGGGTATATATATATACCGATACTCAGCTTTTCTGAAACTCAGCTGTTTTTTTTTAAGTTATTTATTTATTCACTTTACAACCCAATATCAGCTCTTCCTTCCCTCCTAGTACCCTGTCATGAAAAGTCCTCACCCATTCCACCTTTGGGAAGTCACCCTCTGGGTGCCACCCTCAACCAACCCCCTCTGCACATTAAGTCACTGCAGGACTAGGTACATCCTCTCCCACTGAGGCCAGACAAGTCTGTCCATTTAGGAATGTGGGATCCACAGGCAGGCAGGCAGGCAGGCAGGCAGGCAGGCAGGCAGGCAGGCAAGCAGACAGACAGCAGGCTCAGAGACAGGCCCTGCTTCCCTTGTTGGGGGACTCACATGAAGACTGTTTATCTGCTATGTATGTGCAGGGGGCCTAGGTCCAGCTGGGTCTTGCTCCTTGGTTGGTGATTCACTCTCTGGGAGCCCTCAAGGGTCCAGGTTAGTTGACTCTCTTGGTCTTCCTGTAGAGTCCCTGTCCTCTTTGTGCCGCTCAGTCCTTCTCCCAGCTCTTCTGTAAGACGCCTCAAGCTCCATCTAATGTTTGGGTTTGAGACTCTGCATCTCTTTCCATTGGCTTCTGGGTGGAGCCTCTCAGAGGACAGGTATACTAAGCTCCTGTCTGCAAACATAACAGAGTGTCATTAATAGTGTCAGGGATTGGTTCTTGCCCATGGGATGGGTCTCAATTCGGGGCAGTCATTGATTGGCCATTCCCTCTGCTCTATCTTTGTCCCTGAACATCTAGGCAAGTACATATTTGGGTGGAAAGCTTTGTGGGTAGGTTGCTGTCCTTATCCATCCACTGGGAGTCCTGCATGGCTACAGGAAGTGGCCACTTCAGGATCCATATCCCCCACTGCTAGGAGTCTCAGCTAGAGTAGCACTATAGATGCTCTGGGGACTCTCCCCATCCTAGGTCTCTGGCACATCCTAGAGATTAATGTCCCCAGCTGATATCACTTCTCTTTCCCCTGCTCTCCCTACATATGATCTCCCCCGACCCCACCCTGTTCCACTCCCCATCCCCACTTCCACCCAGTTCCTTCCTTCCATAAACCTCTAATATTTATTTTGTTTCTTCTTCTGAGAAAGAATCAACCATCCTCCCTTGGGCCTTCTTGTTACTTGGCTTCTTTGGGTCTGTTGATTATATCATGGTTACCCTGTACCTCATGGCTAATACCACTTCTAAGTGAGGACATACCATGCATGTCTGTATCTGGGTTACCTCACTTGGGATGATATTTTGTAGTTCCATCCATTTGCCTGCAAATCTCATGATGTCCTTTTTTATTTTGTAATAGCAGGAAACTCAGCTATTTTTAAGGAGGGGTGTGGATGTTCTTTTCAGCTGAAAAGAAGCAGATTCTGGGTCATCAAGCTGGAATCCAAGTCTGAAGAAACACATGAACTATGAAAATGAGGCAAAGCCTGAATCCTATGGGTCTAAGCATGTACCCAGTTAGCTCTGAAGTCAGAGAAAACCACAGAGGATGTCAGGGAACACATATGCCCAGGGAACACAATTTCCCATGATTCATTTCCAATGGTCAAGCTTCACATTGCTGGTGAAACAAAACTGCCTACTTTCTCTCATCAAGTCTGATTTGTTTGTCCTGAGACAGACACAAGTCACTGCTGAGCAGGTCAGAACCCCCTTTGCACAGCCCCATCTTCTGGCATGCATGCTATGATTTACCAATACCTGGTTTCTCTTCCTGCTGGAGTACTGTTTATTCTTTCTAAAGGACCTGACTCTTATAATCCTCCAGGAACTCATTATTCAAGACTCAACCCAGGAAATACTTCCCAAATAAAGTCCACATGAACAGGCTCAGAGTTAAGCATAGAACATGCATGTATCACCAATCACACATGTACTACCACACCACACATGTACACCAGACACCAATCTCATACACAGAGAGTTAAACATTGTTTATACAAATCAAACACATATATATGTAAACTGCACCATGCTTGTAGCATGGTGCAGTTTGCACCACATACACAGAGTTAAATGTCATACATGCATATTAATCACAGACCTATACATATCATACCAAACGTACATATCACTTGCAGAAAACACACTCAAGAGTTAAACACTGCATATACACTGATCATATACATATATGAATTGCACCACACGCACCTTAGCTCATCTCATGAAGCTTTGTTATTTCCATGACATCAATTATCTCCTTACCAACTATCTCAAATATGACTGACTACATCTACATTTTCACCAATGAACATGACTTAAAATATGAAAAGATGATTTTTTTTATAATCACCAGCTCTAACCAACTAGAAGATGATTTTTAAAAAGCCAGCATAAATGTAATTTTATCATTGTGGGCCTCTAAGTTGACATTTAATTATGCTATCCTGGGAATAACAACCAGGGTGAAGTCAGCTGTGAAATAGCCACAAAATGGCCTAAAAATGGAGAGGCAGGAAAGGACAGAGGGCGGGCGAGAGGCCTCAGGAATTTGTCTATGAATAACAGCAAGCTCTTTAGCTGTGGAGTTTCTGTGCTTCTGCTGCAAAGCAAATGTGGAGGTTTCACCTCAGAGTCCACTTACTGTTGTCTCCAGTGTAAGCTCTTCCCACGGCTGCTGCCATGGGCCTTAGTGAACAGTGCAAGATTTTACAGTTGTGGGATTGGAGCAAGGCTGGTGTTCCATCTTCCAATCCATTACCACACATTATCTATGGCTTTTGGGTAATTGAGCAAATAATACTCTTGACAACCATTCCCCTCTTTGACTCCAAAGCAAGGTAATTAATTAAGGCCAGGAGGGGATTGTTAGCATCTGCTAATGAACCGCAGTTGAGGGAATTACTTAGGAGAGCACTCTGAGAGCCTGCAAATGTGTGTGAACAAGAGCAGCTCGGCCACGCATGCTCTCTGTCCTTCCCATCACTGAGCCACCAAAGGGTACATTAAGTATGGGACAACTGGGCACTTCTGTGAGATGGCCCTGTCTGATGATGTTTGTATAACTTGGAGTGGCTGTTTATTCTCAAACCATATGACACAACAAAGCTTGATGATCCAGATAATGAACTGACCTACCAGAAGTCACTCTCCACTGAGCTACGTAACCTAAGTGTCATGAAATCTTGGGGGCATCTATGATGAATACAGAAAATAAGTGGTGACCTTGGTAACATGATAGTAGGTATGTACTTCCTAAACTGTTTGGTAAAAGGGTTCAAACAGTGGCTCAGTGGAAGAACACTTGTCTATTAGGAGTGAGACCCTGGACTCAATCCCTAGTACTTCAAATGAGTGAATGAATGAATGAATGAATGAATGCCATGTGAGACACTTGATTATTTTCATAAGTTTAAGGCCAAATATGCATGTTCACATAAATAGCCAAAGGCTTTGGACTTTGCAGTCCCTTCATTCTTAGGAGGGTACTCAAAGGAACTGCCAGGGTTTTGAAAAGCATTTTTTATTGCAGATGATGGATGGCTGAAAATAACTTGTACCATTGTAATGCTTTGGAGTATTGGAGAAAGGTTCTGGCTGTAGTTACAGGGGAGTGAGTTATCTGTAATATAAGACATTGTTAGACAGGGCTAAGAAGTCTCAGAGCCACACAGCAGGGTAGCCAGAGACAATAATGACATACTCTATAGTTCCAAACTCTGCAAGAAAAAAGGCTTGGATGTTTCACCCATAAAATGGTAAATGTTTGAGGAGGTAGAAATGGTTACCCTGACATGAGTATCACTGTATGTTTGTATGCATGTATGTATGCATGCATGTATGTATATATTGTGTGTGTATCTCAAACATCACATAGCACCAAATAAGTAATGTCTGTGTTTTGTTTTTGTTTGTTAAATTAATTGAAATTTAAAAATAATTATTTAATTAAGTAATATATTTATTCTTAATAGTTTCTCAGCACAATTAAGTCCCCTTTAAATTTTATTGAAAGCTAAACATTGGAAAGCATTTGATTTCCAAAAGAGTGTGTCTTAGTTAGGGTTTCACTGCTATGAACAGACACCATGATCAAGGCAAGTCTTATAAAGGACAACATTTAATTGGGCTGACTTACAGGTTCAGAGACTCAGTCCATTATCATCAAGGTGGGAGCATGGCAGCATCTAGGCAAGCATGATACAGGCAGAGCTGAGAATTCTACATCTTCATCTGAAGGCTGCTAGCAGGATACTGACTTCCAAATAGCTAGGATGAGTGTCATGCCCACAGTGACAAACCTACTCTATCAAGGCAACACCTCCTAATAGTGCCACTCCCTGGTCCAAGCACATATAAACTATCACAGAGTGTTGCTGGGTCTACAGGGTTATTCACCTTCTGAGTACTAATATTTCCAGTTATCTCTTTCCCTGGAGGTGTACAGTCTGTGGCTCTGCGCCTGCAGTGTCTGGGAAGGGTTAAGATGTGAAGCGCTTTCCTTTTATTTGTGTGTCTAAGGTGTTGTGGAAAAGTGGTGGGAAAAAACATGTAGAGGTGTCACTGGTTTTTATGGAGATCCATGTTAGAAATGGACACATGGAAATCAGTTTTCACACTGCTAAATCTTCCCTATAACTTTAGAGCACCTCTGCATAAGTCTAAGTGCTTATGCACCCCACTGTGAAGGCCACTGCCCTACTCAGGGCATGGGCAGGGTGGAATCACCATCCATACCCATTCTGGCTAAGGGGCTGACTGTCTGGGAGACAAGGCTTTGTTGGATACTGCCTTCATTTCCTCTTTTCTGGGTTCCAGAAAAACACATCTCAGAAATCATACTCTGGTTTTCAATTAGTTTTCTTAAGTAAGTGGTTGCCTAAATTTGAATAAGTTAGTTGATTTTGTACTCCACTTTACCAATGTATAAAATACAAAGGAAGGTATAGTAGGAGTCTCATAGAGTAGATCTTTGATGTAAAAGAGCTCAGGTACTGCTGCCTGTACCCTGGACTACTCGATGCCTGACCCTACCTGCCCTTGGGTGTTGGAGGTGAGGTGCCACAGAATCAAGGGCACAAGCTCCGGGAGCAGGTAAGAAACATTGCAGCAAGTTCATCTGAGCACTGCTGCAAGTTCCTTTAATACCCTCCACCTGTGCCCCATTGACCCCAAGAAAGCATCTCTTCTAAACAGCAATTCCTGATTGGCTAGTATTGTCTGCATCAGCAATCCTTGATCTCGCAGGCAGTCTTCAATTAGATCCTCCTGCAGGAGATGCCTTTGTGGCAGAGATGGAAGTGCCATTCCTCCTACATTTCCTTTTTTTTTTTTTTTTTTTTTTTTTTTTAGCTTTTGACAGCTTAGTGGGAGCTGGGGTGCCATTGACTCGACATTGTTGATCCAACTGCAGAGGATTCCCAGTATACTGAACTGTGCCTGTCTCAGGTTATTCTGTCTTCCAGGATCTTACCCATCATTGACTACCAGCCCTCAAAGATAGCACTCTGGAGGCATGCCACACAAGAGGGAGATGAGGAACAGCCAACATGGTGGTCTCACAGGTCTCTGCCATCCAGGCTTTGATCACTTCCTTAGGGAGGCCAAAACCGGGATTTTCAAGAGCCATCAGCACCTGGAGGGCCGCCTTATTTATGGAGCATTGCCTGGAGATATGCTGTGTGAGACACTTAAACAAAATAATTATTAATATGACAATTCCTCCCATCTTATCACAAGAGGCTATCCACAAGGGGTCAAACAGCCTTTCTCAAGAGTCTGGCATCTGGGGAGAGCACAGACACCCTGGTCACATTGAGGTCATCTAGGGAAAGCACAGACACCCTGGTCACATTGAGGTCATCGAGGGAGAGCACAGACACCCTGGTCCCATTGAGGTTGGTTTTGTTCTCCCTTAGCAGCACAGAACAGTTAAGGAATTTGTCTGACCAGAGACCATCAAGATATTGAGCCCAACTGTTGTTGGGCTTCAGTGGTGTTATGTACCTGGTAAGGGGTTAGGCAGATTGAGTGAAATCTGGGATCGCATGCCAATAGAGAGATGTCCCTAACCAGGGCCAACTCTTCTGCCAGTAAGTCAATCTGTTGTTGTAAAAGTGGATGGCTTGATAAAGATGTTGATTTAGTACCTTCTGTGCTTGCAGCACCTCAGCTGACTTAGAGACAACAGCATTGACAATCTCTGCCCTAGTGGTTGTCTGGGTCAAAGCAACAGCAGCTGTTGTCGCTCTGTCAATGCCTGCAGTGATGGCTGCGATGATGGCAGCTATAATACCAGTGTAGGTGTTGTAAGTGAGTCTGGGCTATCAGAGTGACTACATGATAGTGAGTGGTATTTACCACAAGCATGCAAATGATGGCTGGCTCCCTCATCAGGATGGCCATTGTTGAATACTGAATCCAGCAGATGGTCAGGAGACATTTCTCATTAAAGCAGGTAAGACTGTCCCTGACAATGGAGGTATTGGTGACCAGAAAGAAAAGGTTGGACACAGACTGGGGTGGCTTTCCAGCCACTCTGGCTGCCAATGGTCACATTCACAGGGCCTGCCCCAGTCCACATTTTCACTGATTGGTTTATATGGAAATATGTCCCATGAGAGAGATGGCCACCTTTTAGGCGACTAAGGGGGTAAATCAAGACAATTAGAGGGGGCCACATAAATCCCAATAGCTCATACTATTGGTCATACTGGAATCTAATGGGATTCCTGTTAACATAGGGAGTAATATTGAAGCATCACATGTGAAGTGTGAGGTTATATGACAATATTGGGTAGTCCCTGGCTAATTTTATATGTAGTGCAGACTGGCAGTGCTCCCAAGGGATAGGAAGTCCCACGAAAGTAGGCATTTGAGTGACCCTTGGACAGCAAGGCAGCAGTGGACATGATATGCTTGGGGGAACTTTTGGGGATTTGTATTTAGTAACTGGAATGTGAATTTCCATGCCTAACATGGTGCCATAGGTTAGATTACTATGGAAGTCCCCTATGGTCATATTGTGTAGTTGGATGCAAGGGTTGACTGAGGAGACATTGGTGGCAAAGCAGAGAATTTCTTCCGTGGGCCAGGTACTTTCTAATTGTTGTGTGGTAGTGACTAAGTCCATGAAAGGCAAACCCAAACTCACATTGGAAGAGAAAAGAACAGGGTAGGCTGGGGAGTTAACTGCCACAGGTAAAGGAACAGGGGGCAGGGGCACTAAAGCCAAGAGCTCATTGGCCCTCCTAGGCTGAAGAAAAATGAATAAAAACAGTATGTACATTACATCTCTCAGTCCTGGTCTTCTTCTGGTCCATGACTGGGAAACATGCCAAAGGAGATGTTAAGATTATATTCCAGGTTAATCCTAGCCTGATTCTTAAACACGTCAACAATATGCAGACCTCCAGTTAAGAAACACAGAGGGGTCGAGCACTGCCTTAAGGAGATTATACCAATCATAATAGGTCTGGAGGTGCATGGCCCATTGCTTCAGTTCCTGCTCAAAATAAGGGGAACCTGGGCCAGAATCATTGGCAGTTTTTCTGTGTCAATTAGTGTCAAGTCTGCCAGAGGAGTGGGAATCAAGGGCCTAGTCACTGCATTAGGGTCAAGATTGACAGGGAAGGACTCACAATGTATCTGAGAAGAATGAGGCCCCCAGAGGCCCCCCAGTCCAGCACAAGGGACGGGGCATCACAGGAGTGACCGCTGGAAGACAAAGTCCCACTAAATCGTGCTGGGTTTAAGCTGGGGTTAACTCCGATGGGGCAGGAGAGGAAGGGGCTAGTGAGTGGAGGACCTGGGACAGCAGGACTAGAGGACAGCTTGGAGCCTGAGGGCCGAAGAGCAGAGGCACCCTCATCTTCATCCTTGAGATCATCCTGTTTTTCTGGAGAAAGTTGGATGGGGTCAGTAATGGAAAGCTGAATATTATCCTGATCCTGGCAGTCCTTGTTGTGAGTGGCCACCACTTCCTCTGGGGAAGAATTCTTAAGACTGGTGATGACTGCAAAGAGAGTGGGAACAAAGAACAAGGGAAGGATAATCCCAGACTGTATTTCGAGCCTGTGGGCAAGGAAGAGAACACGCATTCATAGGTCAGGGTCCTACATGTTCTCCGGGGATATCCAGGGGGCCAAAATTGCAGCCTCCTCCCCAAATTGGTCCATGTCATGAATTTTAACCTTTAAACCACGGGTAACCAGAAGGGTTTTGAGTGCCCAATGGGGTTCCTTGATAGTGGAGAGGAGGGAACTTATACCGACAAGAACAAAGAAAACAAACGATGAACAGATATGACAGATGAGGCGATGAAAATGTTGTACTAAGCAAGGGACTCCTTCATGTGTAGCTCAAAGGCCCTATGCCTGCACCGTGTTCCGGGAATGGAAAAGGAGCTCAGGAGACGATCCCTGGTACCACTGCCTGGGAAACCAGTCCCTATGTCAGGTACCTGGATGAATCCAAACCAAAAGTGAAAATGAGTGGACAAAGAAGACAGAAAAGATGTCCGTACTCTCACCCTCAAACTGAGACCAAAAGTGAAAGTATGTCGGTTGCCAGGGAGAGCAAAGAGGACAGAAAAGATGGAAGTTATACGCTCATCCTTGAACCCAGACCAAAAGTGAAAGTATGACAGTCACAGGGAAGAACAGGCAAAAAAAGAAAAAGAAGATAGAAATGAGGTCTGTGTGCTCACCTTTGCCAGACCAACTCACTGAAGAAGCAACCAAAGGGGGCGCAACAACAGCCCTGCAAGAACAAATTGGGTCGAACCCAGAGCACAGTCCTTGTAGCAAAGGCGAAAATGAGCCCCCAGAAAAGGAGGTTTGCAAACGGCCACAAAACGAGGATAAGGTAGTCTGCTCCACGTTGAGCCCCAGATGCTGCCTGTGCCCTGGACTACTCGATACCTGACCCTACCTGCTCCTGGGGGTTGGATGTGGGTTGGCATGGAATGAACCACACAGACTCTGGGAGCAGGTGAGAAACATTGCAGCAAACTCATCTGAACACTGCTGCAAGTTCCTTTAATACCCTCTACCCGCACCCCATTGGTCCCAAGAAAGCATTGCTTTTAAACAACAGTACCTGATTGGCTGGCATTATCTGCATCAGCAATCCTTGGTCTCTCAGGCAGTGTTCAATTAGGTCCTTCTGCAGGAGATGCCTTAGCGGCAGAGGTGGCCACGCAGTTCCTCCTACAAGGTTACATAGAGTACTCAGAATAGTACGAGGCATAAAACAAGTGTTGAAGCAGTGTCAACATGATCAGTTGATGTCACAATGTTATGAAGCTAGCTGGAAATTTAAAGGAAAACGCAAGACTCACAAAGGCTCTGCAGTGAGTCATGTTTCCTGTGGCCTGGTAGAAATAGCGTTCAGGAGGGGAACCCTGGTGGTCACTATCAAGGGAGTTTTCTTTAGACTTTTTTGTTTCTGTATCAGGTCAATGGGATAGAGGACCTAAGAGAGATGAGCTACAGCGAGGAAAGGACTAACCCGTAGGGTTTTCTCTACTCTGGGCCGAAAGATACCTCAGGAATTTCCAGGACTTTGGAGTCAAGCTGCTAACCTATACGACAAGAAGTCAGTGCTTGGGTGGCGGAATGCATTTCAGATGCTCAGAGTAGTCTTCACTGAGTTCCTCGGGGACCATAGCTAAGGCGGTAGTGAAGTTTCTTACCTGTATTGAGCACATTCCCACACCACATCGCGTGCCTTCTCCTTATTGACTCAATAACCAGGAGCGTGCTTGGGCTGCGTTGCTTTTTTCCCCTTAGAATATGCTTTCTGCTTCTGTCTCATTAATATTTAGTGTTTACGTAAAGTTCGTGTTTGTCTGATCTGACAAGGTTAGGAAAAAAAAAAAAAAGGATGACGTGGGTGCTGGGCAAGGAGCGAAATTATGTCACAAGCTTCTGAGCACTCCCGCAGAGGATTTTTGAAGACGACCTTCAAACCGTGGGCAACGACTGCATTAACAAGCTTATTCCTTCATTCTCGAAGGCTGTTCACCCGGCTGCTTTTCTTACAACTAGTTAGTTAGTTGATGGGAAAGAACTGCGTCTGGGCATTGGGCACTCAGTTAAGGACTTGGGTAACTAACATTCGCTATAGTCAAGAGACTCACCTTGATGAGGACCGGGGATGTCTGAGCTTTTCTTCCAGCTCAGCAGGAATCCACAGTGCACACTTGGAAACTTACTCTCATATTGCCTTCCTTGTGAGGTGGCAGCTAAATTATGCTAATCAGCAGAGGGAGGCTGTCCCCTTACAGATCACAGTTTAGAGGGGCAAGGCAGCTGTTTGGAGTGAGGACACAATAGTAAAAGACTAGGAAACCTTGCCCCTGTTTCTTTTTAATCATAGTTATAAGGTGACTCTGAAGAATTAGTAACTGATGCAAATCCCAATTGAAGGGGCCTCCTTTGAAAGCATCAGTGTGGCCAGTGTCTGTAATATGGCTTGGAAGGAAAGATGGTGCCTCAGTGAAACTGGGAAGTGTAACTAGGACCAATTTTAAGTGCCCTAGGTGGTGACAAAATGTTCTCAAGCTGTCTTGAAACTTAAAATATAATAGTAACTCAGGGTTTTGGTTCTCATACAACTGGACAAGCATTAGCAATATACTCTGGACAAAGAGCATCAGGGACATGCTTGTGGTTGGTCACACTGGGTTTAATACTGAAGCAAAGACACACAGTCACACATAGACACAGACACACACACACACACACACACACAAACACATCAGAGAGAGAGGGAGAGAGAGAGAGAGAGAGAGAGAGAGAGAGAGAGAGAGAGAGAGAGAGAGAGAGAGAGAGAGAGAGAGAGAGACTATGATGGAGAGAACCTTATGGCATCTCAGTTAGGTTTTTGGAAGAACTTACTCTATGCCTTGGGCTCTGGCCAGATGATTCAGGAAGCATGTAGGGAGATATGAGTTTTGATCTGGGTTGGATTTTTTTCTGCAGGGGCAATTCTATGTTGAGGTATCACAGTCACTGTTACTAATAGAGAGGGGGAGACTAGGATGTATATAAAGTGGCAACTGGTAAAACAGAAGAAATCTTTATTTTGTCTAAAAAAGTGGGGGAGGGTTGTTTGGGATATTTTGGATAGTGCCATGACCTTGTTTTGGTCTGTGATGAATCAATTATAAAATGGAATTGTTTATCATGATCATGATTTGATGTTGGTGTTGTGTGAGTCTGCCTATATCTGATAGAATGATAGGTTACAGTGTGTACCAGGGCAGTGTCTGAATATTGGGTGCTGTTTGCCTCTGCTTCCTACTCAAAGTTCAGAGAGACCCCAGATATTCCTCTAGCTTGGCTTAGAAGCTTTGGGTATTGAAGCAGGTCTTTTCAGAGAGCCGCTAGAGATATGACATCCTTGTGGAAAGCAGAAAGGCGAGTGAGCCTGCTGTAGCTAAGGCACCTACAGCTCTGGGGTCATTCTACTCTAGCTCTAGAAGAGACAGTTTCTGAGATCTTTAATGCGAAGTGGTCCCAGCTTCCCTGGGTTTGATGTGTTTCCACAATAGAAGAACACTCACTCTTGATTTTAAAAAGCATCAAACACTTGTACAGTTTCTGATTTTCTGGCGTGAAAAGTGTTTTTTTTTTTTCTTTCCAAGAAGGTGAAGCCTTTATAGACTTGTTGAAGATTAGAAGTGATTACATAGGTGTTTTTCCTGTGGCAGCCTTGCCTGTCAACTGTTTAACTGAGATGGATTTATGAACATCTTTATTAAGTGAATAAAAATTCTCTCCTGTCATTTAAACACACATCTTCATTGCCCTTTTGAGTTACATGGTCTAGTGTGTCTCCTTACAGCATAGCCTTCTAGAGACTGGGCGAGAACTATCACACTGTGTAGGTAGTGTCTTCTCACAGGCTGTAATAAGGGCTGAGATTTCTCTGTGCTTCCTGGTGCTTCATCAAGCTCTTGTTGGAGGATCTAAACTCATCGTGGAGCTTTCTAGCGATAGGGAAACCATCATTTCAGGTAGAGATGGAGGCTCTGCTGGCTCCATTGATGACTCTCTTAGATTATATGGCGAAGTTCTTTAAAACAACAAACTCACTCACCCACCTTTTCTTGGGATTCTTCTAAGCATGACAAAACAAAAGCAAACCTGAATGCTTCCCCATGGCCTTCAACTGTTAGTTTTCAATCCATTCTTTTCAACAGATGTCAAGGTAGAAGTGTGGATTTGGGTACAATTTGGAGAAACCAGGATGCCTGGATCACTGTGCCCTTGGGCTTCTTGTTGGTACAGGGTTTGGGTATGGAGATAATGAACATGCCAGGCATTAAGCTGAGAGAGGAAGTCTGGGTCTACACATGAGCTGCCATGGTGGCAGTTTCCCAGCACCTGGACAGACTCTTTGTGTCAGGCCAGTGCTGCCTGCTCACAGCAGGGCCCCTGCACTGGGTCAGGTCCCCAGCTCTGCTCCTCTCTAGCTTCTTGACACTGTGCAAGTGTTATCAGATCCACAAGCATTGGTTTTTCTCATCTTTCATGAGGAAAAGCATGTCTATGTTGTAGGACTGTTGTAGAAGACAAGTGACACAATGTATCTGAACGTCTTGTACAGTGAGGACAGCACATCAGCACCTCTCTTCTCTTTCTTTAAGCCTGTCTCAATGCCATCATTGTCTAAAGCAACCAACCTCTGTACAATGCATCCTTTGTACAGGTCCACACAAAAAGAACGAAAACCACTGGGAGTATAACTGTGGCAGAAGGCAAAAGCATACACAAGACCCTGGGTTTAATCCCTAATAGCCAACACACACACACACACACACCACACACACATGCTCGGGGGGGGGGGAGGGATGGGAGGAAAGGAGAGGAAAGAAAGAAAGATAAAGAGGTGGATGGAAGAAAGAGAAGCCAGTGCTTGTGATGGTTCATATCCATTGTCAAGTTCACCAAACATGGAACCACTTAGGAGATGCACTTCTGAAATGTGTGGGAGAATGTTACCAGAGACCTAACCGAGGAAGGAAAATACACCTTGTATCTGGGTGACTTTATCCCATGTGCTGGTGGTTTAGACTGAGTGAGAGAAGAAAGTGGGGAGAGCATGAGCAGTCACTTCTCAGCACCCTCTGACTCTGATGCAATGTGATTTGGAGTCACTGCTGCTGTAGCTCAAGTGACTCTTGCCTCCACATGATTGTTAATCATTTACAGTTATATACCTCTTGCGCGCGTCCGACTCCACCAGCAAGAATGACGCTGCAACAGGATCCTTCTGCACACGTTTATTGGGAGAGCTTGATTGTAGAGGCGAAGAGACCCCGAGCCCAGAACTGGTGCTGCTTATATAGGCCTAGGAGAGGCCTGTCTCACACCCGGATTGGTTATGCACTATACCTCATTTGCATGTTCCTCATCTGATTGGCTACTCTCTCTCAGTATCTCACAGTACCTCATTAACATACCTCATTTGCATGTCTCACATCTGATTGGTTATTCTCTCAGTACCTCATTATCATACCTCATTTGCATGTCTCACATTTGATTGGTTATTCTCTCAGTACTTTGCAGAGCCTCATTATTATGCTCGGGCCAGGCAGTGTTTTGGTGAAAAACTTTACTGCATAAGTAAGCATTGGTCGTTTGCCCAAACTTATGCATGGTGGCCAGCAGTAAGTAGCCTGTGCCACTCTGCAATGGCACATGTGGCTTCCCACATATACCTATATATGCATCTACATGTAATTATATATCTATAACTCTATCTACATAGATACATATATGTATGCTTACGCACTAACAACTTAGTCCAAATGGTTATGAGTTCTTCAACTTCAGACCCAGAAGACACTAACAGCCTTACTAACAGGCAATGCTGAAGAGCATATGCAGAAGACTAATTAGATTTCCTGGGTAAGGCAAGAGGGCTAATATGGAACTCAGGTCACCCAAGCATGATGCCACTTTATTAGAGTTGGTTCTTGGCAGTTTGGTGTGGGATGTACTATTTAGGCTCTGGAATCACCTATGATCATATTTTGTCTTTGCCACTTGCTGGGTATGCAACATTGAACAAGTTTCTAAAAATCCTTTGTCTTCAGTTTGATGATACATGAAATGTATAAAAGCATCTATGCTCTGGGGTTGGTGAAGGAATTAAGGAAGGCTTAGAGTATAAATAAATAAATAAAAGGTTTAGAGCAGCAGCCAGCACATATGAAGCAGTCAGTTGTGCTATGGAAGGATGACTACTATTGCCACATAGGAGGGGGATAACACAGACTCAATAGAGCAGTGCTCTTAGCCATGTGATTTTTGAACCAGCTACTTGAGTTGCCTGTGCTTCTATCTCTAGCAGAAATGATTCTTAGAGATGCCTGGCCTGTTTTCTTCATATAATTGCGAACTCACAGAGAATACTAATATGGGAGACTCTTTTTGAACAAGATAAAGTGGGTCATGGATGCAAGTGATGGATATTAAGTGAAGGGCTTGTGTACAGGTTGTGTTGCTGAACACTTTAGGTTCTCAGCTTCAAAAGTGTAAATGAAAATGATGTATCCCCCACCCCCCATCACCACAAAGCTTCCTCTTTCTTTCCCTGTTAGGTTAGAACCACCTATGGTCTTCAGAAGTGGCATGCCAGGTCACCTAGAAGAGGTGTTTATTATTTCCACTTAGGATATTTCAAGCTCTGACTTGCTAAGTCCTCCTCTCCACACACATTAGCACTTTGCAGCTTTCTGTTACAGTCAGAGGTCCTGCCATTCTCCAAGGCTCCTGCAGGCTCTGGGGCTTTGGGCTGTGGTTTTGTTTAATTTTCTTTCCAGTTTTTCTTTTTACTCCACACCCATGATTCTTTTCTGGGCCCATGGACAACTACATACAAATTACCATACCAATCCTCAAGGGCTTAAATCTTGAATTTTTCTTCCCTCAGAATGTGTTGAAAATCAGTTCCATGATTAATCTCTTTGATTATCATTACGATGTGCCTCTCCCCACCCATCACTGTCAGCTGCACTGCACCAGAATCACCTCAGCCTGATACTCACATTCCCCATCAGCTTGTCCACTGCATTCTTCAACCTCGACTTACAGCCCTTAATGTGGACCTCCAGATCAAAGCAAGGCCATGCTTTGTACTGTCCCTTGTCCACTGTCCAAGTGTCATTGAGTCCATACCTTCACTTCTAATGCGACTCCATTCCAATGCTTCTCTATTCAGAGGAATCTGTAACCTGCATTACTTTCAAAACCTAGTGTAGAACAGTTCCCCAAGATGGCCTCTGTTTGTTTGTTTTCCTTTTCCATTAACTTGCTTTCCTTAGCTTTTCAAGCCTTTAGCGCCTAGCCTGGCACTGATATAGTTGGACACTTAAGGTCCCTTTCTCCTGAGACTTATTTGTCCCATCTGCTACACATTCTGAGGTTCCTTCCGGCTAAGAAGATAGAGAACAGACTGAGAGTAGTGTCATCCAAGGTTGCTCACTTCTTCCAGACTGTGAAGCAGGCAGAGGAACAGGGCAATGCCAAACTGACAGGTGAGCTTTCACTGAGGCTTCAGTAATAAATGGCTTAATGATGGAGACACAAAGCCACACCCTGGTACTTCTGCCTGTTCCTAGAGAGGTGGGTAAGTGGTAAGGAAAGAGTAGATGCCTGGCAGTCTACATTGCTTTCCATACCATTGCTGAGCAGAAAAGCACAGATGGAAGAACCTGCATGAGTTGATTAAATACCATTGGACTTTGATTTTAGAAGTATCTATGCATTCATAGTATTTATGTATTCATAAGACCAACCATTAATTTAGTCCAAGCTCTTCATAGCTCTCATTTGTAATATGCTGACATGCTTCTAGCTTGCCCTCCAGACACCTATCTGTTTTAGTTGTTTTTTCTGTTACTGTGATAAAATGCTTTGAAAGCAAAAATGAAAAAGATAAAGGGCTTATTTGGCTCATGGTTTATGGATACAGTTTGTCATGGAAGGAAGTCTAGGCAGCAGGAACTTGAAGCAGCTGTTCACACTGCAGCCACACTCAGAAAGAAGACACGGATGGATGCTCAGCCCCCTTTCTCCTTTATACTTCCTTCAGGACCCCAGCCCATGGAATGGTCCTTTCCATTTTCAGTAACAAGCATGCCCATTGGCCTGTCTTCTGGGTGATTCCGGATTCCATCAAGTTGACAACATGAAGCATCAGACCATATATTTCCACCTCTGTTCTCTGTCTAGATTGCCACCCATTTCACAGAAAAGAAAACCAAAGTTCCTAAGACTGAGTAGCTTCACAAACACATGGGAAGGCCTTCTAAACAGAGCCCTTCTGGGTCCATATTTAAAGGCAGTGAATTTGCTGAACAGGTAAAGAAAAGAGAGATGAGGCCTCCAGGGAAACTTGCCAAGTGAGCAGGGGGTTTCCAACCTGGTGCGTGGTCAGGCACTGGGGCAGGACTAGCACCTCACTGTAGTGCTTTCTGTCATGGATCTCCTTGCTGTAGGCCGACTGGAGGAAATCCAATTGAAGGCTCACCCCATTTGTCAGCCCATCTCCCACCACTGGGTTTCATTTTGTGAGATGGGATAACTGCTGAGGGCCACTCTTCCTCTCCCATTGTGTGCAGCTCTGACATAAAGTTAGCCTTAATCTGCCGTGTGACACTCTGATGAGAGTGCTTTGGAAGTCACTCCAAAGTCACCGAGGCTAAAAGGGATGTGGCTGTTAAGACAGAAATGCATTTCGGTTAATACCTTGGCTGCACCAAAGCTAAGCCAGTGCCAGCCCTAATTCCTAAAGGAAAACAAATCCACAATAATCCAGAGTCTAATTCTGTGCAGACTGGCACAACACCAGATCATATCGGCTGAGAGTCCTCTTTTCTTCACACCCAGCTCAGACCAAGCCCTCAGGGGGCTGAATTTGAGGTCAGGAAGATGAACACAGACATGTGTGACACCAGACAGCATTGACACTTTCCTGAGTTTAGCTGAAATAATAGCATTCCCTCTGAGGAAATGAGCTCGCGCTTTGTCAATGGAAAATCAACTTCAGTGAGCTGCAAGCTGCAAAAACCTCTTTGTAGGCTGCAAAAAAGGCTTCCTTGGGCTAAAGGTGGTTTGTCTCTGTTTCCTTTTGGGCAGTATTGATCTTATTTTACCCCTGGCTGCTGAGAACACATCCAGATTTCTACTCAGTTACACTAAGATGAGGATGACAGAGAACCCTTGCTTCCTAGAAATAACCACATGTGCCTGTCAGAGTTTGATTGGATTGAAAGTGATGGACAAGCAAGGAAACACACAAGGTTGAAGGGCAGATATTGGTTTAGGGCAAGGGTAGATAAAGGATAGCCCAAAGACCAAATATGACTCACTATCTGTATGGTTTTTTTTTTCTTTTGTAGAGAATAGGCTAAAAATTATTAAGTAAAAAAAGAAAAAGTGTGTGTGTGTGTTTAGCTTCCAGTCTGGTTTTATCTCATTTACTTTTATTTAGTATTTTGTTTATGACATTTATTTATTTATTTAGAGAGAGGGGAGAGAGAGAGAGAGAGAGAGAGAGAGAGAGAGAGAGAGAGAGAGAGAGAGAAATTGATTCTGATTCAGCTCACATACTGATACTGAATGGATTTTATTTCATATTTATTTAGTTGGGCACTTTTGCTATGTTGCAAGTGTAAAGGTCAAAGATAACTTGTGGGAATCAGTTCTCACCTTCTGCTATGTAGTTCCAGGGACTGAACTCAGGCTGTCAGGCTTAATAACAAATGTCTTTGCCTATCTTGCCAGCCCCCCTAAAGCCATTTATTAATAAGCCTGGCTCCATTCATACACACGGATCCTCTGTGACCTACACATCCTACTTTGGGATCCACCTCCTAGCGTTCTGACAATGGGGACAACATTTTTAAAAATTTATTTTAAATTTTATTTTAAGATGTATTTTAAAATTTATATATACTCGTGTCCCAGCTTTTCTGTATGGGTGTCACATGCATGCGGTACCAATGGAGTCCAGAAGAAGGCATCAGATCCTGTGGAGATGGAAATATAAGTGGTTATGAGCTGTCTGAGGTGTGTGCACAGAACTGAACCTACAAGAGAAGCAAATGCTCTTAATGCCTGAGCCATTTTCTTGATTTCTCAATACATATTTTGAGGGGCCCTTTTAAATCATAGCACAGTCCTTCACAAAAAGTGTTTGCTATGCCCTTTAAAGTAATTGTTCATTAGGCAATCAAAGAGCTTACAGGGAAGATATCAGCTCATGAGAAAAAAAAAAAGGAAAGTCCTCTAGCAACAGATGTTTCTGAATCAGCAAAGCTTTGTCATCTCTCAGGATGGCACTCAGGGTCAGAAGTCCTTACATGTTTCCCAGAGCACATCTAAGCTCCTCCCCTCAACACTTGGCTAGAGACCAAGGCAGATTCCTGCAGCCAAGGCTACCAGTGTGTGCAATGACTCCTGAGTAACCTGGCTAACCCTGGATGTTTTGGCTTACAGGGATAATTCTAATTCCAGTTGGTTGTTTCCAAATCTCCAGGAAGAGTAAGACATTCTTTGAGTTATCTTTAGGCCTAAGGTAGCGTTTCCCCATTTTTTTTACATAGCCATTAAGCCCTTTGTTCCACATACTTATGAGGTGCCAGACCCGGCAACATTGTCTTCTCAGTGCTAGACATACACAATGAAAAACAACCACAGTCCCTGTTTCTGAGGGAGCTTACAGGTTAGTGGTAGAGAAATGAGTAGTGGTTGAAAGATGTTCCCAAGCTAGGACACTTATTTAATAAAGGCAGAAATAAGATACCTGTGTTAGTTCAGAGAACATACAGGAGTTGCAGTACAAAGAGTAGGAGACAGGATTTCACTAGGTACCAAGTCGCTTTATTGACAAAACCCTAGAGTTTTGGAGAAAAGCAAGAGGGCACATCAAGGCAGTACTAGCTTTTGTTTACCACAACCCTCAGGACCTTTCTCCCCATGTTCCTTGGTGATGGCTGCCACAACAAAGGACCACAGACTAGGAAGCTCAGTGGGAATCTATTTTCTCACAGTTCTGGAAGCTAGACATCCAAGGTCAAGAGGTCAACAGGCTTGACTTCCTGTAAGGACTTCACAGCCTGCTGCTGATCCTCTTTGTACTTCTGTCACAGAGCCTTCCCTCTGCATCTGTGTCGACACATCCTCTTCTTACCACATTGGCCATATGAGATCAGGGTCTACCCAAAAGACTCAATCTAGTGTGGCTACCAGTTTACAGATCTGATCTCTGGAGCTGAGGAGAGTGCAGCACACAGCAGGCCTGAGGAATATTTATGGATTTGTGACTATTTCTCTCTCTCTCTCTCTCTCTCTCTCTCTCTCTCTCTCTCTCTCTCTCTCTCTCTCTTTACATACCTAGCTATTGCTACATTTCTCCTATGAGCTTGGCTATAATAGCCTGTCTTCATGCTCTGCCTTTCCTACACTGTGTGGGTATTTAGATGTGGTCTTCTTTCACAGCATCATCTCTGGAAGAAGCAAGGTGTGCTGTGCTTTCTTATGTGTTCTTCCATACCACAATGGAGAGCCAGATAATCCAGGTCAGGCTTTAAGGAAAGCATCCTGTATTAAAGGATACTTTAAAGGTAACTCATGACTCGAATATAAAATGAGCATTTGTCAAAGATTTTATTTAACTCATTAATAAATAAACAGGTAAAATTCTACAGTTACCTCAAAGGAGAATGCAACAGAGAAATATGCAGATGCATCTTGAAACCCAAATTAAACTGAACTTGCTTAACAGATGCAAAGTTGGTCAAGAGCCACACAAAGTGCTTCCTTGCATTCCACCAATTGCAAATTGCATTGCTATGATAAAAATAATTTGCATCACTACCAGGATTGTGGGGGAGGAAGGAGCGTTACTACAAACCCCATGCTAGCCTTGAGTTGTGACTCTCCTGCCTCAGGCTCCCTTGCCAGGAGTGTACCACCCTGTTAGCTTTTATCATAAATTTTTCATATTTGGCACTAATTAGTAATTTCTAGTAAATGGAAAGAGATAAAAACATGTTTTGATGACCAAACTGATGAGATAAACTACAAAAGTTTTTTAGTAAGTTGAATATTGGCAGTGTTGAGAAACTAGCTTCTGCATTTGGGGGTGTGTGTGACATTCTAATACTGTGTAGCATAGAACTGATCAAGGTTTCCTGACTATCTCCTAGTCATTTTATTCCTGGGTCCCAGGGAAAGAGTGCTATGGGTGCTCCCTTAAAGCTATGCCCACCTCTTAAACTGGAATTATATAAAAACATGAATGCACACTTCTGTGTATTCCTGCTTGCAGAATATTATGCAAGAATAGAGACTTCTTTCTACCACACTGCTCTGAGCTCTGCAACAGAGTGTGGTAACAGTGATAGGAGGAAAGCTATGATGCAACCAGCATCCAAGTGGACATCCGTGAGGCTGAGGATGTTGTAAATACTTGTTGAGACCATGAGTTGAAAAGACTAGAGCAGACTTAAGATGCAGGGATTCTGGGTTGTGAAATGGTACCAGTAGGAAAGTTTCTTTCCTACTGTATTCTTCCTATTTGTAGTGTTATTTTCATATTTGAAACCTTTATTATTTATTCTATTTCGTCTCTTTTCTACTTGAAAAGAGAAAGCAGCAGGCCAACCTGGGAATGCCAGGAGGGAAGGAAGTTCAGCTGGCAGTCTTAGCCTTCCAGCCTGGGCAGGAAGTGGTGCTCATCAACCTTCCTTTGTCCAGCAGTGTGGAAGCTGTAGTGGATGGCTCTGCCAGACCATACCAATTAACGTGAGCTAAATTCTGACTCTTGCACTTCCCAAAATTGACTGGTGTGTAATGATCTGTAAAATACAGTGCTCACTGAAACTTTGCATTATCAAGAGTTTTTATGGTTATAGGAGTATGAATCTACTTGTGAGTCTTATGCAAAAGTAAAATGAAAACAATTACACACTAAGTATATAAAACTAATCGGCATTACAGTTAAAATACATTTTAAGGGGCTGGAGATGTAGCGCAGGGATAGAGCATATTATACTTGAGACTCTGGTTTTAATTTTTGACACTGTGTGGTGGTTTGAATATGCTTGACTCGGGGTGTGGCACTATTAGGAGGTGTGGCCTTGTCAAGTAGCTGTGGCCTTGTTGGAGAAAGTGTATCACTCTTGAGGTAGGCTTAGAGCTTCCTCCTAGCGACCCGAGGATGTTTGTTTTCTTTTGACTGCCTTCCAATCAAGATGTAGAACTCTTGGTTCCTTTTCCAGCACCGTGTCTGCCTGGATGCTGCCATGCTTCCCACCATGATGATAAGGTACTGAAGCCCTGAACCTGTAAGCCAGCCCCAATTAAAGGTTGCCTTGGTCATGGTGTCATTAAGACACACTGCAATAAATAAATGGCAATTAAATATGATAAATATAATTTCTGTAAACAAAACAACTGCTTCTTAAGTTTAGCCCTAGTAATAAATAGTCTGTTGTATAGTTCTAAATTGAGCTCATTTATTTGTGTGTTCACATGCATGCATGCGCATGTATGTGTGCATATTAACGAGGGTATGCACATTATTTGGGTGTACGTATGAGTGGATGCATGTGAAGTATGTACATGCATGTGAAGGTTGGAGGAGAGCCTCATGTGTCTTTCTTCAGGGGACATCTATTTGTTTTCCGAGGCAGTAGGCTAGACTGTCCAGCCATCAAGCCCAGGGATTCAGTCTCACCTCCAAACTACTGGGATCTTAAGTATATATATACCACCTTGTCTGACCTTTTAAGACAAAACAAGCAAACAGAGAGGTTTAGGGGATTGAACTCATGTCCTTGTGCTTACAAAGCAAACACCTAAACAACGGAGTGGTCTCCCTTGCCCTTTAAATGGGTTTATTTTAAAATAAAATCAGTAGAGCAAAGACTGCCTGTTTCTATCAGTGGGAATTACAAAATGGTATAAATAGTGACTGACGCGCCTTTTGAGTAGAATAAGGGGAAAACCAGCACCTCACTGTGTAACCTGAACTCTGGTCCCTCCATCCCTGGTACGGAGGTGGGATGCTTGTCTCTGGCATTGTGAGGCACATCCTTTCAGTTAGTGCACACTGCACCATGGATGTGCAGTGTCATGCATTATGTACATGCTTCTTCTCCACTTTTCTCCTATAGTTAAACCCTCACTAGAGCTTTGTGACTGCACTCTCTGATGACACTTGCCCTCTACAGGCTTTTAATACAAACACACAGACAATATCGGGTCCTGGCATTGAGGGAGGCAAGCGTATAGAGAAGTTTAGTGACCTGGACTGCATTTGGTTTGCATCATGCACACCCTGCCCCTTGTAACAGTGCACATGGCAGCCATTCTCCTGAACCCACATACACTATGTACACACCCCTCTCCTAACATTGTACCTACCAACCTCAGAACCCTCTTGAACCACCACCTGCATGGGGCTACATGTACCCCCATCTCTGAATTGTATAGATTTTTCCTCCTCTAGTAACAATCACATTTAGACAGTTTCTCTTCAAGTGTATTCACAACGGATCCAGTATGAAGAACAGAAAGCCTGATCTGGACTGAACTGGTTTTAAGTACAGGCTAAGTAAGACAAACTGTATATCCTTTTAAGTGAATTGTCAAGGGTAACCCCCCCCCTACCATTTTATGCTATGCATAATTGGACATGAATGTGATTGAAATCAGATGCATTATGGGAAAAGACACATGAAGTAGGAAAATGAATATATGACCTAGTCTGTAAATCAAACTAGAGATCACCATCTTCACACCCTTTAGCATCAGCTCTGCCTTCTTTTAAATTCCATTAAGGAAGCCCTAAACATTATCAAAGCCTTTGAGCACCTTCAGTTACATGGTTTATTGTCAGTTTTGGCAGTATATTCTTCTGTAATCTGTTCTTATTTTTAATTCTTCAGATAAAAGGGCCAAAACCTGGAAACCCTGGTCATGAACTCTGACCTACCATTACAACACTAAGTGGCAATTTAATTATAAGTTGTTACATGATTATCAGAGTCATGTTAAATCTATGGCTAAGGATGAAGTGACCCCACAATAATGAAGGTAATCATTAAAAGAAATTATTGATGCTTAGTGGAACATCTTTAGACCTGGACCCAATTATGACAAAGCATGCTTTATAGAGAGAAGGAGGGAAGGAGGGGGAGAAGGGACTATGGGAGAGCAGACAGAGGGAGATAGGTGTCTCTGAAAGGCTGGGATCTTAGTTGGGAATCAAGTAGTAATCAATGTCTCTTTCTCTGTGACAGTTCAGTGCTGAACCTTCCATTTTCTTTTAAAACCTCAGTCTTATTAACACTTGACTCTTGAACTGTGAGTAGATTGTTCAGTCAAATGGTTCCTTTACTGAGTTGTTGAGATTACGTGTTACCGGCCTCCACGCCTCCCCTTAGTCTGAGAAGCCCTTGACCCAGGCTTGGGATGTTCAAAGTCAACAGCATGTGTTTGCTGGGGGGTGGGACATACTATGTACTTGGCTGGGTACAGGGACAGAAAGACCTGTCCTCTTGTTGTTCCATCAGAGCTCACATCTGTCAGCCTCTGGGGCATCACACTCGAACCATCTGCTTGACTGGTGTTTTCTGTGGGGGGGTGGGGTGGGAGTTGGGGTGAGAGAGACAGAGATGGAAAAACATGTGACCTCTTGGGACTCTCATAAGCATCCAGCTCCAACTGGCCCAGACCAGCCATGGCAGAAACACCCTGTCCTTACTTTAAACACAGATAGAGGTGAATGGCAAACTGTGGGTTACTAGAGCAAAGCTAAATAGTTTTCTTGCTCTTGGAATTTGGTGACAGAAATTTCAATTATATTTTATCTTAAACTTTATTATTAAAAGAAAGTTTAAATGAAGAAACATCACATATTGAAGTTAACCATAGACAAAACCTATAAATTGTGCAGTTGTATAGCCATTGAAAACAGAAGCTGTGGGGCTTTACTCTGGACATTTTTGTTTTAATATATATATTTTGAAATTAAAATATACTTACATTTTTAGTCATTCTTTTCCCCTCTTCAACACACTTGCTATCGCTCAAATTTATGACCTCTTTTTCTTTAATTGCTTACATACACACACACACACACACACACACACACACACACACACACACACACAATCTTGTTCATTCCAGGTGATATTGCTTGTAAGTGTATGATTTCAGGACTGGCCACTTGATATTGGATAATGAACTGGCAGGCTCTTCCCCGGAGAAGAGTATTTCTTCCCACTCTCAACATTCCTTAGTTGTCTGTAGTTGCTCTTTGTCTAGGGTTGAGGCATCTTGAGATTTTTCCATTGTATGTTAGCATATCTATAGGTGTTGTCCTTGTTCAGGTCTCGTTTAGGTAGCCATATTGATTGAGGGATTATCTCAGAAAGATTGTATGAGCCAGAGGAGCAGGAAGTTTGCTATCATACTGTGTCTCCTTGTGAACTCACATTGGATTTAATTTTCTATAAAATCACTATTTTAATGCAATTACCCACCTCCCAAACAAAAAAGTCCATGACAGAGTTAAAAACAATTAGCTTTATATCCTCTTTCATAACTTTTGCTCATTGCCTGCATTCCATCCTTGCTCATTCCCCACTATTTAGCCTCTCTTGTTCTCCTTGTACATGAATATAATTAATATATAACTCTGTTGTATCTACAGCTGTGATGAATATTAAGAAAACAGTTGAGAAATCACATGTGCACATTTTTGTAATGTATTGATCATTCACAAAAGAACTATATATCCAGCGTTAAGCCACAGTGCAGAAGCCCAAGTTACTCTTGACTCAAACAGCCATCAGGACTCATTATTGAGAGGAAGAAAAAAACATTTCTACATTGAAAGACTTGTCATAATATACTCCTTGCACAGCTGAATTCTTTCTTTGTGGGTGCAGGGCTAGTACAGAAAATAACCTGCCTACTAATTTATGCATATGATCCTCCAATCTACTACATACGAGATCGCTGGGGAAATTAAAATGTAGTATGATCCAGTCTATACCCTGGAGACTTGCATTTAATTGGCCCAGGAATATAATCCAACCACTCTCATAGTTTGAAATCTGCCTTCTTCACATCCCAGGTGAATTTAATGTGTAGAAATGTTGAGAGCCACTGATGTGGAAAGAATATGATATTTTTCTAAACTTGCTGACTACCAGATATCAGAAATTAATATTCAAAAGAATCCCTTAGGTTTCAGAGAAAGTATCAAAAAAGAAAGGAGACTTTTTAAAAAAGTGTGACTCAGTAAAAGAAAAAAAAACTATATAGATTGTGTTTCTTACCCTCAGCACTAGGCATTGTGGACCTTACTATCCTTTCGTGGGCTGGGTAGCTGTCCTGTGGCTGTATCCCTGGCTTCTAAATCCTATGTCAGTGCATGACGTCTGAGAATATAGAGCTACAGCAGGAAGTGTCATATCCCTGAATGTCCCTTTCTGTTTCCAAGGCTTATGCCACGTCAAAAGGATGAGGAGAGCAAGCTAAGATCAATGTGTTTGAAGAAGGGCTGGCTGGAGGGTCACTGACTCCTTCTCATGCCCACTGGGGACTGCGGCAAAACAGTGTAGCAAATTATAATACAGCCATGTGATTTAAAATCCAATGAAATATAAAAACCATAAGCTCCTTTAAAATTGAAATATTTCCGGAGATCAAGAGAATAATGTAGTTTGTTTTAAGTTGACTTCTTAAAAGTGTCACAGGGTTAATGAAGTATTTCTCATTCTCTTTTAATCAGACCTGTCAGAAACCTTTGAATTAAGAAAAAAATCAAAAGGCATTGAGGCTTAGACTGTAGCTCTGTGATAGAGCCTGGGCTTAGCATGAGTGTGCCCCACCTCAGAACCCTGCACCAGAGAGAAAAGTGAAAGAGTGAACAGGAAGCAATCCTAGCCAAAGGTTGTCAATGAAGTCATTTGAATTCTGTAACAAATTTCAGGATTTCTAGAGTTTAGAGAGTGACTTGATTGACAGTAGATACCACAGCAGGTGTCATGGCAACAGCACATGATAGAAGCTACTGGCTTACAAATGATTTAAAGCTGAAGTGTTAGGTTAAATGAAGTATAGGTTAAGTGTTCGTTTTCTTCTGGAGTCTAAGAGTCTGTAGCTTTACAGAGTGCTTGTTGATTGCCAATGATGTGCTGAGTCCTGTATTAAATGTTTCACGGTCTTAGCCCGCTTATCCACCATGGCACCCAAGGTACTTCCACTTATGATCAGGGCTCATACAGATGCTTTCCCAAGGTCACAGTGTTGGTAAGTAGTGGAAGGTGCTCGTCTCAGAAGTTCCCAGGTTTTTCTGGTTCGCTTAATACTTCAGCTGTTTTCACAGTTTCCATCTCAGAAGTCTCAGACACTTCCAGTGTTCTTCCTGTGACAGTGAGGTTTTTCTGAGTGCACACAGGTCAAAAGAAATAGTTAACAGTTACACTTATTAGGGGGTTAGTCCTAGACAACTTTATCTGGCTTTATACCATAGTAGTCTTTTGAAAAAAAATAACACCCATGAAAAAACATCACATTTCATTCTTAAATGACCACCATTACAGAAGGGAAGGCGGTTGGTGCACCCATTGAGCATGCCCAGCTTCTGGCACTTGGAGTCTTGTTAAATGCCACTGTCCCCATTTCCTATTACAACTGACTTTTGCCTGGTATCTGCTTTTTTTATCTGCTTTTTTTTTTTTTTTTTTTTAGCAGAATGCGGTTTCCAAAACCAGCTTCACAAAGACACGGCATTAGCAAAAGGGATGTAGTGATCTAGTGTTGACGCTTTGGCCTGCTTTGATCTGGTTGTTCACTCATTGACTGACACGCGTCAAGCATTGTGTGTTTTTTCTCAAAAGGAGAAGGAAAAACGAAAGAAAGAAAGAAAGAAAGAAAGAAAGAAAGAAAGAAAGAAAGAAAGAAAGAAAGAAAAAAAGAAAGAAAGCAAGCAAGAAAGCAAGCTTTTCAGAATTTGGGAAATGATAGATCTATATCTGTTTTCTTCCACTGAGCTGTGAGCCCTTTGGCCCCTATTAGAATTTGTATTGTGTATACATATGACTTACTTAAAAGAAACAGCAGCTAATGAGGTCATCCATGCCTATAATCCTAGCACTCCAGAGGCTGAGGCTGAAGGATTGCCATGAGTTCCAGGCCAACCACCACTACACAGAGAGACCTTGTCTCAAAAACAGACAAATCATAAAAATCCAAGCAATCATAACATGAAAAAAATTTTGAGAAGGCAAGATCTTGTTACATAGCTCAGGCTGGTCTCAAACTTAAAAGACTCCTGTTTTATTCTCCCAAGTGCTGGGGTTATAGGCCTAGGGCACCATGTATGGAAACAAAGGTGAAGGTTCCTTAAAAACCTATAATGAATCTATCATATAAATTAGATATATTCTCCTGGACATATTCCCAAAGGATTCAATATTCTACTACAGAGACTCTTGCTCAATCATCTTTATTACTTGTATATTCATAATAGCCAGGAAACAGAAAGAGCCTAAATTTCCATTAAGTGATAAATGGATAATGGAAATGTGGCACATATACATTGTGCAATATTTGTAAAGAAAAAAATTAAATTTGCACTAAGTGTAAAGATCTGAAAATAATCATTCCAAATATGGTATAACTTGGATCCAGAAAGACAAATACCACATGTTTGCTCTCATATCTACATATATGCTAGCTTTGGATCTTTAGGTATGTGTGTTTCAATTGGAATCACTAGAGAAGGCAGAAAACCAGTAAGGGGCCAATACAGAGACTTCAAGGGAAGGATGACAAAATATGGGTGTATAAAGAAGGAAGTAGGACAGGAAATAAGGAGGGAGTAAGAGGGTGTATAAAGGATAATTAACACTAAAAATCTTAGAGAAAGTCATATGAAAGCCTATTAATGTTTCCTAAAACACACACAAATACAAATGTAAAAAAAAAAATAAGTGGAATTAGCACATATTTGGGGAGTCTTTTAATGCCCCTTCTAGGAACCATATATTATCAAATAAAAATAATTCATTTGAAAGAAGTGGGTTACCTCTTTGGAGTTGTTGGCCACCTGGGTCCTATATGTCCCCAAATATTACAGGCTATTACCATTTCCCTTGGTTACTATCCAGAACTTGACTGTGAGAAGCTACTGCTGAGGAAATCACGTACTTGAGTCAAGGAACATGGGGAAATTAAGCTGCTACTGACCTGGAAGCTTCATCCCTATGAGCTAGCTTTAGAAATGCCAGAAGGGTCTATGCATGCTACCAGGGGAGAAAGGTACTATGCAGTTTGGCCTAGCTACTAATAGTGAGAGCTACAATAGTGACTGGATTGGTAAGATATGCCCCCTGGTGCAATAATGGCATGAATATTTTGGGAGTGACCAACTATTTTCTGATTAAATTTGAAGCCTGCTCCACAAGATAGAACTCATGCCTGTTGCCACTAACTGGGCCAAAATTACTCATCTGTCTAGGTCCTAAGTTAGAAAATACTAATACTATTTTGCTAAATGGTCATAATAGTAAACTCCTCCCTATGTTCTTATCTTTATCTACATTGAGTAGTGTATCTCTTAACTCTCATCAAAGAAGCCTTTATTTTTCACTTTGTGTAAAGATTAATAGAGTCCAACAACTGGTTTACCTGCAGAGAACAAAGACTGTGGAGTGCTCAGCTCTAAACGGGACATCTATATCATACTTCATCCTCATAATGTTTGGGAATCATCTAGGAATGGGGTGGGGGAAGAGATTGTGAGAGATAGCAGAAGTCTGTTGGGAAGCTGTATTTGCCAGACACGACAGTACCATTGCATGCATCAACTGAAAGTGGCTGTCATACCAAAGATCAACACAAAATCAAGCCAACCAAAATTTTAGCATGAATGGGGGAGGTGTTCATGAAGTCCTCTCTAGCGGAGAGCTTTCTACTTCCTGTAATTTATCATAGTATTTCAAAGTAGTCCTTCTTTATATACTTAAGGCATGAAAACTATAAACAAGAACTTACTGAAGTAGCAGTGGGAGAGAACTCACCATGAAATACAACTCAGTCTCTGTCAGAGGAGTAGGATCAAATGGCTTCTGGGGAAAAAAAAACGGTATCTCCAGAGATGCAATCTCTGAAAGGCTCCTTATAATTCAATAGATGGCCATATTCTCTTGCACATACAAGTGGCACTAGGTAGCATCAGTTTTTTAAAAAGTTCATGAAGTCTGGAGGTTTCTTAGTTAGGGTTACTATTGCAACCCTAGCTGGGACAAGAGGAAGCAGTGGTGGAGGAATGAAGGAGCAGAGGAAGGGAATCAGGAAGTAGTATTAGTGGAAACACTTTGGATATGTGTATAAAATTCTCAAGCAGTGAAAAAGAAAAAAAAACCCTAAAAGATTTTTTATCAGAAGTGGACTTGTACTCCTAGAATCTATCTATCTATCTATCTATCTATCTATCTATCTATCTATCTATCTATCTATCTATCTATCTATCTATCATCTATTAGTGTTGACTGTTGTGCAAGGAGCACCATATTTTACTGAACTACTATTTGGTTCCCATGAAACTGAAAACTCTACTGAAGGATTGTGAATTTACAGCCACGCCTTTACTACATCCTGTAATTTATCACAGTTTTTCAAAGTAGTCCTTCTTTATATACTCATGGCATAAAAGCTATAAACATGAAATTGCAAAAGTATGAGAGAACTCATCACCAAATAAAACTCGGTTTCTTTCATAGGAGTAGGATCAAATTAAAACAGACTTTAAGCACTAAGGAAGTGCTATGTGGACCCATGTGGCCCTTGGTTGTGGAGGTCCCTGCAAATGCTATGTGCAGCAAAGAAATGAATCACGACAGGCAAGAAAAGAAACCCAGTTCAGCTGCAACTAGTTGGCTCAGCTCGTACTTAGGGTGTCTAATACTAGGCTTAAAGGCCTAAGATCTGGTGTGGTCTCTGAGTGAGAAAGCATAGAGAGCACCAGGCTATAAAGTACATGGGACATCTCCCCTAAGGACTGATTCTGTTGATTGAGAATCAGAGCTAAAGTTAAAGATTTAGGGAGAGTCTGGGATAACTTCTCTGGGGAATTTGGATGAGACCTGGCCCTACAGATAGTGAAGGTCGCCAGGTAATTAACAATAACCATTCCCAACCTGCTAGGCAGGAAACAGGTATATATTTCCTCCATTAAGAAGACAACCATTCATGATTAATATTCCTGGTTTCTCTGGTGCTTATCTCTGAGCACACAGCAAGTGCTTGCTCCATGTTTAGTCTATGTGTGAATTAAACAGCAATTGTGTCAGAGTCACCTATGTCACTTCTTGTTGAGTACACCTGAATACATCATCCAGACTCCCTTTTCTCTAAGGTTCAAGACATCCCAATGTTTATAGTGAGTGTGCTCACAAACTCACAGAACCCCCAGGTTTCTAGAAACCTCTGCATTCCGTATGAGTTGGAACAGGAATCAAGAGCAACCCCCTTCCCTTTGTTAGAGCAAGTCTAGGTATGAGTTGCCCATCAAGGAGGTATTTCCTTCGCAAGGGAGAATAGATAGGTAGCAGTGAAGATGACCAATCCTTTCCCCTGATTTTCTCTCTCTTGAAGCAGTCACCTGGTCTAAGGCTGAAGGGGCAGAGAAGCCTGAAATTCTCAGAAGCTTGCTTTCCACTGACACTCTGGCCCCAGTGTGAGTTGCCATGGCAATCTCAACATATCTGAGATATCTGCTTTGGTGTGTTTACAACATCTCCAGCAGTTTTCATAACTTCGTATATACTCTTGAAATTTTACTCCCTTCACAAGCCCTCCAAGGCTAGAAGTTTCAGTTCCTAATGACACTGGCCTGTTCTCAACCATAATAATGAGGAACGCCTTTTGTTAATGACCCATGAGCACTATATGAATGAGCTACAACTCATGTGTCTTCAGTGAGAGATTTTCTCACTCATGAAGCTGTTTGGCTGCTAGTAGCAGGGCTGTGTCTACTTTATCTTTATGGATTGTTATTACTTAAATCCAGAGGTATTAAAGAAAACAGGTTGAATTTATGTATTTTTAACTACAGCATAATAATTCTCATACATAATGTATCTTAGTTTGGATTTTATTGCTGTGATGAGACACCATCACCACAGCATTTTAACTTTATTTAATCTTTTTTTTTTTTTTACAGTCCAGATTTTATCCCCCTTCCGGTCCACCCTCTGACTGTTCCACATCCCATACCTCCTCCCCCCACCTCCATCTCCACGTGGATGTTCCTACCCCACCACTCCACACCCCATCAGGCCTCCCCACTACCTGGGGTCTCCAGTCTCTTGAGGGTTAGTCTTCTCTGAGTGAACCCAGACCTGGCTGCCCTCTGCTGTATAAGTGTTGGGGGCCTCATAACAGCTGGTGTATGCTGCCTGGTTGGTGGCATGAGAGATCTCGGGGGTCCAGGTTAGTTGAGACTGCTGGTCCTCCTACAGA
This sequence comes from Mus caroli, assembly GCF_978045245.1. Taxonomy (NCBI): domain Eukaryota; kingdom Metazoa; phylum Chordata; class Mammalia; order Rodentia; family Muridae; genus Mus; species Mus caroli. The sequence continues at coordinate 66,618,611 of NW_028227257.1, read as the reverse complement.
GTCACCCTCCTCCTCAGCTTTTTCCAGCTTTACACTAATTCAACCACAGGGGTCAGCAGCTTCTGTCCATTGGTTGGGTGTAAATACCTGCATCTGACTTTTTCAGCTGTTTGTTGGGTCTTTTGGAGGGCAGTCATGATAGGTCCCTTTTTGTGACACACCATAGCCTCAGTAATAGTGTCAGGCCTTGGGGCCTCTCCTTGAGCTGGATCCCAATTTGGGCCTGTCACTGGACCTCTTTTTCCTCGGGCCTTTCTCCATTTTTGTCCCTTCTGTTCTTTCAGACAGGAACAATTATGGGCCAGAGTTTTGACTGTGGGATGGCAACCCCATCCCTCGCTTGATGCCCTGTCTTTCTACCGGAGGAGGACTCTACAAGTTCCCTCTCCCCACTGTAATAATATCAGAATCAGAGAAACAATATCCACTCTCACCAATGGACAGATCGTGGAAACAGAAACTAAACAGAGACACAGAGAAACTATCAGAAGTTATGAACCAAATGGATTTATCGGATATTTACAGAACATTTCACCCTAAAACAAAAGAATACACCTTATTTTCAGCACCTCATAGTACCTTATCCAAAATTGACCATATAATTGGTCATAAAACAAGCCTCAACAGCTATAAGAAGATTGAAATAATCTCATGCATCCTATCACATCACTTATCCAGTCACATGGATTAAGGCTGGTCTTCAATAACAGTAAAAACAACAGAAAGCCCACATACACAAGGAAGCTGAACAACTCTCTATTCAATGATAACTTGGTCAGGGAAGAAATAAAGAAATTAAAGACTTCTTGTAATTCAATGAAAATGATGACACAGCATACCCAAACTTACGGGACACAATGAAAGCAGTTCTCAGCAGAAAATTCAAAGCACTAAGTGTCCTGGTAAAGAAATTGAAGAGATCCTATACTAGCAGTTTAACTAGCATACTGGGGAGCTCTAGAACAAGAAGAAGCAAACACACCCAAGAAGAGTAGAGGGAAGGAAATAGTCAAACTCAGTGGTGAAATCAACCAAATAGAAACAAAGAGAATGATACAAAGAATCAACAAACCCAAAAGCTGTTTCTTTGAGAGAATCAACAAGACAGATAAACCACTAGCTAAGCTAACTAAAGGGTCCAGAGGCAATATCCAAATTAACAAAATCAGAAATGATAACAGCAGAAATGGAGGATATTAAAAATAATCATCAGATCCTACTACAAAAGCCTATACTCAACAAACTGGAAAATCTAGATGAAATGGATGATTTTTCTAGACAAATACCAGGTACCAAAGTTAAGTCAAGAGCAGGAAATCGAAACAGGCCCATATACCCTATTAAATAGAAAAAGTCATTAAAAACCTCACAACAACAACAACAACAACAACCAAAGACCACAGCAACTCTTATAAAGAGAAACATTTAATTGCGGTTGGCTTGCAGTTTCAGAGTTTATTCCGTTACCATCATGGTGAGAAACAGGGCATGTGTAAGCAGACATGACGTAGAGAAAAAACTGAGAATTCTATATCATGATCCATAGTAAACAGAGAGAACTGACTTGAGCTTCCGAGACTTCAAAGCCAGCCCCAACAGTGATACACTTCCTCCAACAAGACCCTCCACAACCACTCCAACAAGGCCACATTTCCTAATAGTGTCACTTCCTATGGACCAAGCATTCAAACACATGAAGTCTATGGGAGCCATTCCTAATCAAACCATCACAAAGGAATAAATGCCCCTTTGTATCAGAAGAACAAATAATTGCTATTATTCTCACTTTACATATGATATCTGGGGACTAAGCCTCAACAGTCCCCCCAGACCAAGGAGTATGTGCTACTGGAGTTTTGTCAGGTATGAAAGATTTAAAAATGCTGAGCATCCAGGAATGGCAGCATTTTCCTATGCTTAGTTTGCTAAGATGCTTATTAAAGCTCTCTGTGCTTTAGCAAGGCCAACACCTTATAGAATCCTCTTGGGGACTATGGTGATAACCCTGCCACCTGATCTAATGGCCAGGAGCTCCACTGCAATCACTGGCTCAGTTCATCTTGGTTCCAGTAAGTACTATGGAGAGATAAATAGATTTACTAGAATGGGAGGCTGCTCAGAGAGCAGCATGAGTTAATTGCTAAGGCTAAGGACAGAATCTACCTCTACCCCTCACCCACTTCACAGTCTTCACTGTTAATTTCTGCTGAATACTTCTGAGGCATTGTCAGCATCCCTACAGGCTGTCAGTTTTCAGATATTCTCTCTTCTCAGAAGTTACCACCTATCTGTAGCCAAAAATTATTTTAAAGATAGCTACCTTTCTTTCTAATGCTTTGCAGAGTAATTGTCTGTCTCATTTCCAGTATCTGTCTCCAGTTTTCAACTTCAAAATCCAATAATATGAAAAGCTTTAAAACTTGCTGGGTTATATGCTTTGAAAGGCTTTTACATATCTTATTTTCCAGGCTTACTCTTTATTTCCTGGTTTATATAGGGCTGATATTTTCCTCCTATTTAAAAAATATGAAGTCCATGTCAACAGCTAACTGACTTTCCTCAGATCACACAGCTATCCATATCCATAGATAACAATGGAAGACCACGTACTAGTTACATTTCTGTTGCTGTAATAAAAGATCATGTCCAAAGCCAATTTAAGGAAGAAAGAATTTATTTGGGATTAAAGTTTCAGATGAAGAGTCTGTAAATGTGGAGGGGGCATGGCAGCAGGCAGATAGAGCAGGAAACTGAGAAAGCGATCAGTTTTTCAACTACAAACATGAAACTCAGAGAAGAAACTGGAAGCGAGGTGCTGTGAATGCTTGTAACCTGCCTGGAGTGACTTTCTCCAGCAAGGCCTCACCATCTCCTCATAGATAGCTGGGAGCCATATGATCAAATAAGACTGTGGGGGATGTTTATCATTTAGATCATTTTGTCTTGATTGACTCACAATACTACATCTAACAGGCACAATTGTGAGTATGAAGAATCCTAGATTCAGAGGTTGGTGACCTTGAAAGTAACAACATTCTTATGTGTGTGTGTGTGTGTGTGTGTGTGTGTGTGTGTGTGTATCTAGGGTGGGTATTTGCTGTTCTCATAATCTTGGTGTTGATTCATCAGTCCTAATACAGCTGTTTTTCAATGGTTATTGTACTCACTATTATTAAGTCTCCATTTCTGTGTCTATAATGCCCTCTCTTTTAAGTATTAAATAAAAAATTCAGGAGGCCATCATTTTAGACTAGACTCCTTTACTGGGCCCCAACACATCAGGCTAAAAATAAAGATGGAATCACTCACTTTCCAGCTCCATGTCAACAAGCTAAAACTGTCTATCTGACCTTCTGAGAAATACGGGCACAGAGATAACAACTAAATTCCCCCAAAGAACCCATTTTTCAATTGACATGAAAATACAATTTTCCTGTGCTTTAATCCTTATAAAAAGAGGTAACCTGAAGTTAATCAACCAATTATTGATCTATTGTTCCTACTTCTTACACAAAAAAGTAACTTGAAATAACCAATCTACCTTTTGTTTTCTGTTTTCATTAGACTCTTTCTCTCTATAATGTCATCTCTCTACGCTTGGATCATTAGAACATTTATTTTATTTTGTGGAATGAAACTGCTTGATTCTAGAATCTAAAATAAAGCCAATTAAATTAAGGTCTTTAAATTGTTTCACACACAGACATGCGCACACACACACACACACACACACACACACACACACACACCAATTTAAATACCTTAATTGGTTTTGTTTTAGCAGAGTTATAGAATGAACACCAGTAGATTGCAAAGCAAGAAAAATGTGCGCAAACATTTCTCCTACTGAGCTATGCCATACTTCTGTAAGTTACGTGCCTCAAGATGAAGGGGCATACATGTGATGGGGAACCATAGGAGCATAAGGAAGGTGAAAAGTTCCTGCCACCTATTATGCTGTAGCTATCGTGAAGAGCTAGGGTAATGTGTTGCTCATATTTGAATAAACAAGCCACCTATGCAACCAGTAAGAGTGTAATAGAGAATGTGCACAGTTATGTGTGCCTATTGGCAATATTGTTGGGCCCTGTATTTACATTAAGCATGTTAGGTTAGAGTGTTTAAAAGTTGATATAAGCAAAAACATATCATTTTATGCCAGCATCAGCCCGGATATTTCATATTCATTGTTTCTCTTGATGGCATCGTTTTCTCCTGTGAATGATGTCATCTTGCACTTTTAAAATGCATCTTGGATGTGGAGGCAATAGGCCTTACCACATTGCCTTCATAAGTAGTAGGTTACTTTATGCAAGCATACTTTATGGTGCTTGCACAGAGGCAAACTTGCCTAATAATGCACCTCTCAGGTTGCATACCTGTGTTAACTGGGGCATGACTAGGCCCATTTTAGGAGGAAAAGGGCACTGTAGTGTCCACATAGAAAACAGCAGATGAAATTCATCTGGTTTAGCTTTTAATAAAAATAGATGTAAAGGCTAAGTATCAAAAAGTGTGCTTGGCCATGGAATAGTCACAGTTATTATGTCTGTGATAAAAAGTGCTGAACTTCCATGAGATAAAGAAAACAAGTCACTGGAGGAAGAGCATCCTTTTCTGCTACAGAGGAGTAATGGCTAGTTCTATATGTAAGCTTCTAATTCTGCCATCTTTACATCGAATGTAACTTGCAGGTGATTATTAAGAAGGAAGTTTCTAGAAGCCTAGGCGAGATGAGAAGTAGAGAATTGTCCATTCATCTTGGCAGTGATGAATGTGTTGCTCTGTTCTTCAGGGTTCTCAGAGAAATGGGACCCATGGTGTGTGTTCCTGTGGGAAGAGACTGATCTTAAAAACTGGCTCATGTGATTCTACAAACAGGCAACTCCAACATCGTCAGGGCAAGAGGGGGGCGGGAAGCTCAGGAAAACGTTGGGTTTGAGTGAGAAAGTTACTCACAGAGACTTCTTTTTCTGAAGACAGCAGTCTCTTGACAGCAAGGCCTTCACTGACTGAATGTGGCCCACCCACATTATGAAGATCAATCTACTTAACCCAAGGTCACCTTGCTGGTTTAAATATTAAGTTCATGTAAGAAATATGTTCATAAAGTGCTATGGGAGCTGCCAAGGGAGACAGGCAATCAATAGCCTCACCAAGCTTTAAAGCCTAGGAACCACAGCAATCACCAGCCAGGCAAGATGTCCTCAGTGCGACAGTAGTGGCACTTTTATCTTAGGGTGACCAACTGCTTTCTAACCAGATGTAAGTCCTGCTTAGTAGTTAGGCATCCATACTTAGTACTATAAACCTAGCCAACTACAAAAGGCTAAGAAGTAATAGGCCCTACTGTTGTCATTTTCCTAATCCCATATGATTCCTAACGACATCTGAATACTTACCCTTGAATCCACAATACAATACACATCTGTAGCCACAGATAAGTGTAGCTCTGTCCCCTCATTAAAGAAGCTTCATTTTGCAACAGATGCAACTGTTACGACTGGTTGAAATGAGGGAGCTGGGAAATTGTAAGGACCAGAGAGAGCAGGAGTTAAATGCCAAACAGCTGTATAGAGACGTAATTAGTTAATCTGCAAAAAGTATTTGATAAATTCAACACCCCTTCATGATAAAAACCAGTCAGAAAAATATAGAGAACATGTGCAGAATGTCCACGGGAGACATCACAGCAGTGAAGGAGTGACTGTTTTCCTCATGAGATATCAGGAAAACAACAGGGAAGGCGGCTGCCACCAGGAACATTCATAGTAGTTCTGGAAACCCAAGCAGGAAAGCAGAGCAAATAAAAGCACAGCAAATGGTAAGAAAGAAACTGTCTTTAATCAGAGAACATTTTATTGTTGAAACAGAACATAAGGAATCTCAAAAACAAAACAAGACCCTCCTATGACCGGGCTCTGATTCTTCTCAATACCAACAATAAACACACTGGAACTAAAATTAAAAACACAGCACCATTTTCAGTCTCTGTAAGAAAATTATTCAATTTGCATTTCCTAGAGTTTTGCATAAATCCAACTGTGCAATGTATATCCTGTTTTAATAGACTTTCTTCACCTGACACCCTGATGTATGTGTGTGTGTGTGTGTGTGTGTGTGTAGGTGAACATGCATGTGGAAGACAGGTTAATTGTACATATTGTCTTCTAAAGGTGTCTTCCATCACCCTTTGGAGACAGTCTCTCGCTGAACCTGAAACACACCAGTACAGCTAGCCTCACTGGCCAGCGAGCTCCAGGGAGTCTCTTGTCTTTGCCTCCTCAGCAGTAGGATTACAGGCACACACTATTATGCTGGGCTTTTAACATGGGCACTGAGGATATAAACCAAGCCCAAATGCTTGCAACAGCAAGAGCTCTGCAAACGGCCTTCGCCCCACATGCCATGCTTATTTTGATATATAAACTCTATCAGTGCTTTGGTCTCATTTAGCATTTCATTAATCACACATGTCACAATTTTCTTCATTCATTTGATGAATGCTTTATTTCTGCTTCTTGGCTATGACATAAAGTTTCTTGGAACATTGGTGTTTGTGTAAGATCTGCTTCATTTATTTTGGATAAACACTTAGAAATGGAGATAGATGGACAAGGGCCTATTTATGTAGACACTGGCTAAAATAAATGATCAAAGTAGTCAGCTACTTTGATCTTGCTACATGAACCTTTTCAGTCTTGTGAGTGGTTTTGATTATGTGCCAAGTAAGAGAGCATCTACTATAGCAGCGTACATATTTCTATAATTAAAACTGCACAGTACCACCTAAGCCATTATGTATTTCTGCCTTAGTGAAAGAGATAGAGTTCCAATGGTTCCCTCCAGTTCTATTCTCCCTTCTCACCACAGTGTTTAACTTTTAGAAACTTCAAGCTTCTAGAACGCCTATTCTTTAGGGTTTTAAGCTGAGGATTCACAAAGTCTCAGCCTCAGAGACCCAGAAATCTCCAAATGCATGAAAACAGTCTCCACTGCTATAAATAAAAACCTGAAACCTGTCACAGTTGGTTAATATCACCCACGTCCTAAGCCACGGACAGAGAGGGAAGAGGCAAAAACAAAACATCTGTTGCTTTATATAGAAACTGAGCACATGCCAGAAAAATAGACCATCAGTGTTCAGGCACATGGAGATTTCCAGTGATCACCCACAAGATCTGAGCTAGGGAGTACCATGTTCAGTCCTGGTTAGTGTCTGCCACACTCAGCACCAACTAGAGCAGAAGGAAATCAGTGAGAGCCCTTCTCTTCCTTTGCTAAGACCCAGTACCCAGAGCTTGGAAAGTTGCCCAATTGATCCCTTCACTCAGCATCACTGAGGGCAAGGTGCATTTGAAGAGTGCCTATTAATTATCAACTGCCCATTTCCCAGCTCAGCAAACCTAGGCAAATCCTGGAGCAATCAGAACTTGGTAGTGTGCATTCTCTAATGGCCAAAGCTGATGTGCAAGCAGTTGCACATAGAGAGTGATTGGAGGATGCTCCAGTACCCCTCTATGCCATTCAAAGATGTTTCTGATCTGAATTCTACACACACTAGCCACGGAGCCTGAAAGACTAGACCATAAAGTAGACTAGAAACTCTTATGCTAATTCATAAATGATAATGCCAGTGTGCCTATTGCTCTACCCAGTGTAGCGCATCTATATTTTTGAAAATCATAATTCCTAACTCAGATCTGTGAAGCAAGGGACAAAAAAGAGACATGCTGGGACAAGAAGATAGTGTTGGAACTTCAATCTGGATGAAGGTGGAAGGATTAAAAGAAATGGAATAATGCATGAGAGAAAATATTTAAAATCAGCATGCAAAATAAAGGGGCAAAGGTTACCTATTACTGCAGCTTTGCCATTTGTATTTACATTAAGAAGAGAGTGATCTGACCAAACTGATGCTGTGGGATGTGTTATAGACAAGAAAGAGAAGACTGTCAAATTATCAGAAGATGATCAGCTGTTTGTCTAGAATGTGTGGAAAAAAGTCAGTGATGTTAAATTAAGGCAGGAATGTGTACATCCACTACATAGGAACCTCTTTTATTTATTTATTTTTATTTTTTTTTTAATTTTTTTTCAAGACAGGATTTCTCTGTGTAGCCCTGGCTGTCCTGGAACTCACTTTGTAGACCAGGCTGGCCTCAAACTCAGAAATCTGCCTGCCTCTGCCTCCCGAGTGCTGGGATTAAAGACATGCACCACTATGCCCAACTTGTATGTCCCTCTTAAGGAACAGAGAACTGCCAAAATATTTGGACACCTAAATAAACATGCTTGGATGACATTTCCTAGAATGTGCTGGTAGGGCATGAAGTGGCAATGCAAAAGGAAAAGAAAGTTGGCGCAAAGTCGGGTTCTGTTCTGAGAAGATAGAATTGGACAAGAAAGAGTAAAGTGAAATATCCTTAAAAATATAAAGGAAAGATGGGTTAGGGATGTAGCTCAGTGGTTGAGCACTTACCTGCTGTGTGTGAAGCCCCGGGTTTACTCCCCAGCAGCACGCACACGATGGTGGGGATGTATGAATGAAGATAAAGGTTCTTCATAAGACAGAACTTCTGGTGTTAAAGTTTTCTGGGCTTTGTCTTTTCTTACTTCATCGGTTAGCGGCTGATTTTGTTTTTGTTATATAGGGGTCTAGCTCTATAGTCCAGGCTGGACTTGGACTGACTCTGTAGCCCAGGCTGATCTGGAACTCACTTTGTTTTTTCTGCCTCATTCTGCTGCCAAGTGATGGTTAGAGATATGTACCACCTTACCCAGCACAAAGGAGCTTTTATAGGTTTTCTCGGAGTATCTGGAGTTAGGAAGAAGTGTTTTGCCTGCCTATTCTTTAAGTGATCTTCTACAAGAGAAATGGCCCTATAGTGTTTGCACAAAATAACCATGGGGGAGGGACTCCTGGCCCTTATAGGTGAACTGTTGGTTGCTGACAGATGTTGGGCATCACTGCCTTCAATCATATATACACCGGTGAACTTACCAGATTCTAGTGGATAATTCCAAATCTGTGGTTGCAAGGTTGGCCCTTGTTAAGCCCCCTAGGGGTCCCAAACCAAATGAAACAGTCATGAGTGTGGAGGAGAGATTTCCAGAGAAGGTGGAAAGATGATGGGGATGGGAGGGAGGTAATACGGGGTAGAAGAGGATAATAATCAGAATGTATTAGTTACATCTATGAAATTGTCAAGGAAAATCAATTTAAAAAAATAGGTCAAATACAGATGTGAAGAAATGTGCTGAATAAAAGCAGGAGTTAAAGTGCTATGTACATTTCTGTTGAACGCTATTAGAGGGTATTGCATATACCGGGAATTAATGCTAGACATTACGTAAGGATACTCTGGCTTTAGATCAGAAAAGAAACAGACTTTGGAATTATTTGGCAAATTCAGTTTAGCTCTACTATATTTGATTACATCCTTAAGCATTTTAAATCTGGCTTTTGGGTGAAGAATAGAACCCTGCCACTATTTGAGTTTGGAAACCTTTCATTTGTGGAGGATAGAGACAGGCGGGTGGAAATAAGAATGTCACCTGTATTCCTGAAGGATAGCCAGCAGGATTGGTGTGTGTGTGTGTGTGTGTGTAGGTCAATGATGGATTCCTTAGTTTACCTCTGAATAGAAACTCAGCTCTCAGGGCAGTGGCAGCACCAGGCATGCAGGTGTGGTGGGAGGGCAGGACAAGCTGTCCATGCTCTGTGGGTTGTGTTGGGGGGGCAGATCCACAGAGAGGAATGATGGAGGGTCTGAGAGAGGCTGCTTCAGCCTCTTTTAAGCTTCCTTATACAAGCTGTAACTTCCCTCACTTGTAAGAGGAAAGTAAATGCCCTTGGTCCCATTTCTGCTTTTAAATGAGGGCTAATAAGCTCACTCATTGTGATTGCAATCTATCCAGTTTTCCCTAATTCCTTGGTCAAGAATCAATTAGTGTGAGTCATTTCAAGACCGTGTTGCTCTGGATTCCTAGGGCAGAGGCTGTATTACTTCTTTCCTGAACTTGATAATGCTTTTAGCCTGAAACAGATTCTGTTTTCTAAGTCTGAACATTATTGGGCATGGCTCTGCCGTCCCACCTTTCCAGTGAAGTGACCTGACGTGCAAAGGCACTTAGCTGTTCAATGGGGCTGCCAAATTCTGTCTTTCTTGCATGGCTACTTTCATTTTGAAAGGTGTGACCTTCGCATGCTACTTTCTGGCATTCTCTTATGGGAAGACTGTCTCTTTTCCCCCTCTCTCACTGGTTTCTCAACACTGGGAGATAAAATCTGTACTCAGTCCATCGTTTACTGCCACGGATGGCCTTACTTTTATTTTTATTTTTCAAGCTCCTAACTAGGAAACTAGACTCTTCCAGAGACAGTTGTGGTGCTGTGGGAGAGGCCTTCTGGCACTTTCCTCCTGATACCCACTTATGTGTGAGATGTTCTGTGTTCTGGCTTTTGTGCCATTTGGAAGATGAAGAAGACCTTCCTCATGAAGGTCTGAGATCTTCAGGGTTCCCACTGAATACAAGCTTCCAGCTTGTTCTGTCAGCTTCACCCTTCTCAGCCTGAATCTTTGCCTGATCAGAAACAGGTGGGTAATGGATTTTTATAATGTTTGAAACACTTTTCAACAGGATCACTGTGTTCTCCTTAGAGTGTAGAATATCTCAGAGCACCAGAGCTTAGTATCACTGGGAGCCCAGGCTAAAGCATCTCAACTGGTCTTCATTCTCACAGCCTGCAGCCTGCAACTACCCTAGGGACTAGAGAGGCAAATCAGAAAAACCACATAAAAATAATCTTACTATCCTGATGTGGAGGATTAGCATTAACCAGCAGTGAGCTTTTGTTATAAGCACTATACATTTCTTATTTAGCCACTCAACTGGTTCTTGGCAAATGCTACTGTCTTAGATAAACATTTCTCTTGAATGCCAATATTAAAATAATATTAGCCCATTTACATAGCACCTTAATTTATTTCTCTCCTGGTACTTTCCTACCATATGCCCCATGCTTTGCATGTTTCCTCCTATGAAGCTGTATTCCTGATGCTATATGGGAGTACTGCTCTCCACCACTCATATTGAAAGCCCCTCTCATCCTGAGGGATCTTGTGTGGTCACTTCTATTTGGAAGACATCATACACTACACTATTGCCTTGAAGATTTGCTATGACATTAGCTCTTGGAAATGGTACATGTTGTGTGATGTTTCATCCTTAACTAGGTAAGCAATAATGTTCACTTAGCTCTTTAGTCTTCCACATATATTAATTATTGTAAAACTTATTATAAGAACCCAAGACCAAAGATTTTGGCTATTTAGCTCCCTACCTTGCCATTTCCTACAATGTCCTTAGCTTATAGCACTTGCCTTGGAATAGTTTTGCTGTATGTCTCACATTATTTCTGTATTTGCATAGCTGCTCACTAGCACAATGCAGTACTCGTGGATTTATGGAGATGCTGATGTGGACAAATCTATTCACCAAAAACTATAGCAATGCATTTTTGTACATTACTTAACTCTTGGTAGAGAATGACCATGTTGCTAGTTTATGTATTTGCTATTTTATATCTTTAAGCATCATTTTAGAGTGTTTCCTTCTTGCTAAAATAAGTATGCGCTAAGACAGTACACTGCAATGCACTGACCTCAGCATCTATGTCTATTCAAGTTCACTCTGCTTCTTGATTACATCATTCTCTCTCTCTCTCTCTCTCTCTCTCTCTCTCTCTCTCTCTCTCTCTCTCTCTCTGTTCATCATAGCCAAGAAACAGGAAGCTATGTGTGTATCATGCTATATCATCTAGGTTTGGGTTAGTACATTCTGTGATGTTCAGTGATATTGTGTGATGGTACATTTCTTTGAATATATACTTTTGTTATGAAATCATACATGATCTGACAGCTGTAACAGCTAGGACCTGACACTCTTAAGTTGCTTTATTTGATTCTTGTGCATTCCTTAAAACAGAGCTCACCTAACAATTCTGTCTTGCCTAGGATCCTTCCTCTGGACTCCCATAGCAACCTATGCATATTTTCATGTGGCCATTGATTCTGCTTCAGCAAATGCATTTACTATGTAAAATATCACACGTTGGATTGTGAACTCCACAAATTCAAAAATGGTGTTCCTATTTCTTTGGCTCACCTCACTGTCCTTTCTGCCTTTGGTGCAGAGTCATTAAATAAACAGTGAGCAGAGCCACCCTGAGCACCATTTTCCTACTGAAAGAGGAGAGCGTTCAGCACTGTGGTGCCCTCTCAAGCACCCGGGCCTGACCTCCATCTTTCTCATGGCCACAGCCCACAGAGCTACCTTGCCTCTTCTGTCTGAGTGAGCTGTCAGCAAAGCTACCCATAGCAGAGACTGCAGCTGAGCTGTGCTGTATAGGAAATAGGATGTCAGGCTGGCTTCCTGCTATCCTTCAGGCTTCAGGGTGGCTTGAGATGAGAGGGTTGAATAGCTAACCTGGCAGCAGCAGCTCTTGCCTGGAGGGATAAGGGAGAGGCATGGAGAAGGAGGAGAAAGAGGGTCCATGAACACTGTGCTAGTCTTACCTGTAAATTCTGTGACAGCAGGTAGCTTTGATAGATGAGGGATTTCACCACAATGGTACCAGCAAATCCTTGTGTTCTATTAAATAGTGATATTTAAACAGATACCACAGAGAATTTAGATGCCGACAGTTAGACTGCGCAGAAGAGGCAAGGGAGCAAGCTTGTGTCCTAAATCAGGGTGGATGGTAGAACCAGCTCTGACAAGGCTTCTAGGCACAGGGGATACAAGACAGTTTCAGCTTTACCAAGTCTGATTCGATTAATTTCTCCAGTCAGCTTCATGCACTCTGGCCACAGGAGAAACCAAGCTTCTATCTCCAATGCTCTGCTCTTTTCCTGTTGATTTGAAAACAGTGGCCTTGTTTCCCAGCCAAGTGGTCACTGGATTTATTTAATGGTTAAGAGAACAACCCTTGAGATCTCCCGCCATTCTTAGAAGTTAAATCTTTTCTTTTGATAAACGAAAACTGACCCGACATGGTAGCAACTGTCCTTTACCCTTTTAGAACCACTGGGTATCCTCAGATCACAGAATGGGACATTTCATCTTGGGGCTTTCCTGATCTTTTCTAAGAGACATTATGCACATGCCTAACTCTTTCATTCTGTGTACATTCTCTGAGCCACAGAGGAACTCAGAGATGATCAAGTTAGGCCACAGCTAAGGAAACAGAGCACTAGAGATGAGGCAACACTTCAATCAACTGATCACCTAGCAATTTACAGACCTGTCTGCGAGAGCATGGTAGAGAAATGCACAGTTATTTAAGGGAGACTTAAATCTAAAACACAGAGGAACATCATTTGTTCTTTCAATACTTCATCAAAAACTCGTCTTTAAGAATTTAAAATGTTCTGGATCCTTCATTTAAAAACATGCATGATTCAATTTACCCAGACAATGCTGAAATTTCAAGAAACACTTTCCAACCTAGACCTTCCTCATCCTCTCCTCTTCTCCCTCTCCCTTCTCCTCTACATCCTTCTTTCCCTCCTGTGCATTTTCTTTTCTTTCCCCTCTCTCTAGTTCCATCCTAGTTTCATAGACCCAGCTCATTATCATCCCTGGATCTTCCCTAGTTCTCCACCAAGATGATCTTCTGTATTCTGAAGGCCTTTCCATCCAACAAGTACCATAGGCCACAGCCTCTGAATGTCCCCTCTGAATGACCTACATTGTCTCATATTGATCTTGTTTTGTCCTGACCACCAATCTACTCTCATGGCAGTTATATTATCCTTCTCCTGGATTCCCTGTGCTACACTCCTTATGCTAGACTCTAGTGGACAGGGAATATGACTTAATTTTTATGGTGGCTTTGTAATAATAAGATGTTGTTATGCACTAGAAGCAGCTGCTATGCTGGTACACTATCTTTCCAAATGAAAAGCCCTGGTCTGTAGTATTTGCTCTCAAATGACGTCACTAAGTGTGAAGTAATTTCAAATTGGAAGTAATACCCAGAATTGGCAACTTGAAGCCTTCACAAGTCCACTCTGGCACATCAGTGGTTGATGCTACTAACAAATTCTTTATCCACTGTGTGCTTAATATGTGGAATGTGACTGTTGAAAGTGCAAGACAGAATGAGACAAAGTTTAAGTTTGTCAACATTTAATGTAAAACTTAAATTATTTGTATTATTATATTATTATCTTATATTATTTGTATTATTATATTCCATGTTCATTCATTTAAAACTTATTGAGTATTTACTAATGTTTCCAGTAATAATTTAGTTGTTTCTTTCATGGTACTTAAAGTGACCTGAGAAAAGAGGAAACAAACACAAAGATTAATTATCTGATTATAAGTTATAATGCGTATTATAGAGAAAGGAGACTGCCAAGAGAATATGAGCAATGTAATTTAATTTAGATTGGTGAAATGAGAGTGAGTGGCTCAAGTAGGTTTCTTTAAGAACTAACCCTTTCCAAGACTTTTATCATGAAAGGGTGTTGGATTTTGGCCAATGTTTTCTCAGCATTTAATGAGATGATCATGTGGTTTTTGTCTTTGAGTTTGTTTATATAGTGGATTATGTTGATGGATTTCCATATATTAAACCATCCCTGCATCCCTGGGATGAAGTCTACTTGGTCATGATCATTTTGATGTGTTCTTGGATTCAGTTTGTGAAAATTTTATTGAGTATTTTTACATCGATATTCATAAGGGAAATTGGTTTGAAGTTCTCTTTCTTTGTTGGGTCTTTGTGTGGTTTAGGTATCAGAGTAATTGTGGCTTCATAGAATGAATTGGATAGAGTACCTTCTGTTTCTATTTTGTGGAATAGTTTCAGAAGAATTGGAATTAGGTCTTCATTGAAGGTCTGATAGAACTCTGCACGAAACCCATCTGGTCCTGGGCTTTTTTTGGTTGGGAAACTATTAATGACTGCTCCTATTTCTTTAGGGGACATGGAACTGTTTAGATCATTAATCTGATCCTGATTTAAATTTGGTACCTGGTATCTGTCTAGTAAATTGTCCATTTCATCCATCTTTCCAGTTTTGTTGAGTATCAGGAATTCAAGGCCCATACCTAAACATAATAAATACAACAAACGAGTAGCCAACATCAAACTAAATGGAGAGAAACTTGAAGCAATCCCACTAAAATCAGGGACTAGAAAAAGCTGTCCACTTTCTCCCTACCTATTCAATATAGTACTTGAAGTCCTAACCAGAGCAATTAGACAACAAAAGGAGATCAAAGGGATACAAATTGAAAGGGAAGAAGTCAAAATATCACTATTTGCAGATGATATGATAGTGTGTATATATGTGACCCTAAAAATTCCACCAGAGAACTCCTAAGCCTGATAAACAACTTCAGAGAAGTAGATGGATATAAAATTAACTCAAACAAATCAGTGGCCTTTCTCTACACAAAGGATAAACAGGCTAAGAAAGAAATTAGGGGAAAAACACCATTCACAATAGTTGCAAATAATATAAAATATTTTGGTGTGACTCTAACTAAGGAAGTGAAAGTTCTGTATGATAAGAACTTCAAGTCTCTGAAGAAAGAAATCAAAGATCTCAGAAGATGGAAAGATCTCCCATGCTCATGTATTAGCAGGATTAATATAGTAAAAATGGCTGTCTTGCCAAAAGCAATCTATAGATTCAATGAAATCCCCATCAAAATTCCAACTCAATTCTTCACAGAGTTAGAAAGGGCAATTTGCAAATTCATCTGGAATAACAAAAAACCTAGGATAGCAAAAACTCTTCTCAAGGATAAAAGAACCTCTGGTGGAATCACTATCCCAGATCTCAAGCTGTACTACAGAGCAACTATGATAAAAAACAAACAAACAAACAAACAAACAAACAAACAAAAACCCTGCATGGTACTGGTACAGTGACAGACAGGTAGATCAATGGAATAGAATTGAAGAGACAGAAATGAACCCACACACCAATGGTCACTCGATCTTTGACCAAAGAGATAAAAACCATCCAGTGGAAA
This sequence comes from Mus caroli, assembly GCF_978045245.1. Taxonomy (NCBI): domain Eukaryota; kingdom Metazoa; phylum Chordata; class Mammalia; order Rodentia; family Muridae; genus Mus; species Mus caroli. The sequence continues at coordinate 66,602,552 of NW_028227257.1, read as the reverse complement.
AAAGACAGCATTTGCAACAAATGGTGCTGGCTCAATTGGTGGTTAGCATGTAGAAGAATGCAAATTGAGCCATTCTTATTTCCTTGTACAAAGCTCAAGTCTAAGTGGATCAAGGAACTCCACATAAAACCAGAGACACTGAAACTTATAGAGGAGAAAATGGGGAAGAGCCTTAAAGATATGGGCACAGGGGAAAAAATTCCTGAACAGAACAGCAATGGCTTGTGCTGTAAGATCAAGAATTGACAAATAGGACCTCATAAAATTGCAAAGCTTCTGTAAGGCAAAGGACACTGTCAATAAGACAAAAAGGACACCAACAGATTGGGAAAAGATCTTTACCAATCCTACATTGATAGGGGACTAATATCCAATATATATAAAGAACTCAAGAAGCTGGACTACAGAAAACGAAATAACCCTATTAAAATATGGGGTACAGAGCTAAACAAAGAATTCTCAACTGAGGAATACCGAATGGCAGAGAAGCACCTGAAAAAATGTTCAACATCCTTAATCATCAGGGAAATGGAAATCAAAACAACCCTGAGATTCCACCTCACACCAGTCAGAATGGCTAAGATCAAAAATTCAGGTGACAGCAGATGCTGGCGAGGATATGGAGAAAAGGGAACACTCCCCCATTGCTGGTGGGATTGCAAGCTGGTACAACCACTCTGGAAATCAGTTTGGCGGTTCCTCAGAAAATTGGACATAATGCTACCGGAAGATCCAGCAATACCCCTCCTGGGCATATACCTAGAAGATGTTCCAACTTGTAATAAGGACACATGTTCCACTATGTTCATAGCAGCCTTATTTATAATAGCCAGAAGCTGGAAAGAACCCAGATGTGCCTCAACAGAGGAATGGATACAGAAAATGTGGTACATTTACACAATGGAGTACTACTCAGCTATTAAAAACAATGAATTTATGAAATTCTTAGACAAATGGATGGAACTGGAGGATATCATCTTGAATGAAGTAAGCCAATCACAAAAGAACACACATGATTATCAGTGAATATTAGTTTAGAAGCTCAGAATAACCAAGATACAATTTGCAAAACACATGAAACTCAAGAAGAAGGAAGACCAAAGTGTGGATACTTCCTTTCTTCTTAGAATGGGGAACAAAATACCTATGGAAGAAGTTACAGAGACAAAGTTTGGAGCTGAGACTGAAGGAAGGACCATCCAGAGACTGCCCCACCGGGGGATCCATCCCATAAACAACCACCAAACCCAGACACTATTGCATATGCCAACAAGATTTTGTTGATAGTGCCCTGATATAGCTGTCTTCTGTGAGGCTATGCCAGTGCCTGGCAAGTACAGAAGTGTATGCTCACAGTCAGCTATTGGATGGAACACAGGTCCCCCAATGGAGGAGCTAGAGAAAGTACCCAAGGAGCTGAAGGGGTCTGCAACCCTATAGGAGGAACAACAGTATGAACTAAACAGTACCCCCAGAGCTCATGTCTCTAGTTGCATATGTAGCAGAGGATGGCCTAGTCGGCCATCAATGGGAGGAGAGGTCCTTGGTCTTGCAAAGATTAAATGCCCCAGTATAGTGGAATGCCAGGGCCAGGAAAGGGGAGTGGGTAGGCTGGGGAGCAGGGTGAGGAGGGAGGGTATAGGGAATTTTTGGAGAGGAAGCCAGGAAAGGGGATAGCATTTGAAATGTAAATGAAGAAAATATCTAATAATAATAATAATAATAATAATAATAGAACTAATCCTTTCCTTGCCACCCAAAGGACAGAGAAATGGGCATTATATTGGTGAAAGGGGGAGTCTCAGAGGTAAGAAGAATATCTACAAAGATCCTGGGCTGGAAAAAAACAAACAAACAAACAAACAAACAAACAAACAAACTTCCCTTGTAAGAAACTGAAAGAAGAGCAGCGGGGAAGCAGTGAGGGCTGAGCAGAAGACAGGAGGGGCAGCTGGAAGCATTCAGGATGTGACCAAACCAGGCCCCCTGAGCCAGGTTGAGGAGTTTAGACTCCATGGTAAGCTTGATAGGAAATGATTTTCTATTTTAGACAGACCATGATTTGGAAGCGTTTGTATTGTTTCTGTATGGGGCCAGAGAACACAAGGATGATAAAAGAAGTTTAGTATTTTAGAGTAGAGGTGATGGCTGACAGGATCTAGGCCTCTCCTCCAGTTGGATTCAACCTTTGATATTGAGAGAGGAAGTTCTCATCTGCAAAGCTCACACTTGAGAGCCATGTAACTGAGCTACAAATAAGCTACAAAAAAAAATTCCCAATGTTTTAAGTCAGTTTATTATTTGGTTTTGGCTTGCATTTGTAACTGTTCTCAGCTGTATGTGGCTTGGGCAAACTTGGTAGGTGTTTGTATAATAGACAGAGTAACATTAAATACATTTTGGAGGCAAAAGCAAAAGAATTTACTCTATGTAAATAGAATTTCTATTTACTTTGATAGTTAAAAAAGGGTACTTCCATCTTCCTTCTCTTTTTAATATATATTTTATATATAACATATATGTATATGTTTAACTGCATGCATACATAAATACATGGTTCTCAGGCTGGTCTTAAACTCCTAAGATCAAGTGATTCCTCTGTCTGAGCCTGATGAGTAGCTAGGACTACAGATCTCTGCCTTTATACTTTGTGGGAGTATATTTTTCTTGATATTTTCTTTTTTTAAAAAATCTCCCAACATGTAAAGACAAGGTTGAGGTGGGTATGGGAGGAGAAAAAAGTGATTGAAGTATCTTACGTACTTTTATGAAAGTATAATAATAGAGTTAATTATTTTGTACAATTAATACACACCCAAATGCATAGAAGAAAACGAACCTCTTATAGTTATAAAAGAAATCAGAGATAGCTAAACCAGTAAAGAAAATGGTACAGATAAGGAGTAAGGTGAGGAAAACGGGTGTATTACTAGGGAAGCCAAGATGAGAGTGTTTTAAGAAGGTAGTGAGCAATTGGGCTAAACCTGAATGTAGGTTAAACATCAAAAAGGGTGAGGACTGAAAAGCTTCCATTCAGTTAAGAACAGAGTCATTGGTGATTTCTGTAACTTGGGTGTTTGGGGTGCGGTGGTTGGTACTGAAGGTCAACTAGTGATGGTAAGTAACCAGAGATGGCAGTGCTCTAGAGCAGTGATTTTTAACCTGTGGTTCATGACTCCCTTTGAGGTGTCGAATGACTCTTTTACAGGGGTCTCCTAAGACGGTTGGAAAACACAGATATTTACTTTATCATTCATAACATTAGCAAAATTACAGTAATGAGGTAGCAATGAGAATAATTTTATGGTTATAAATCTGAGATAGTTTAGAATTGGAAATACCATTGTGGGATTGAGGTGTCACCACAACAGGAGGAACTGTATGAAAGATCACAGCGTTGGGAAGGTTGAGAACCACTGTACAAGAGAAATCATCTGAAGGGAGGAGAGAGAACCCAATAACTAGAGGGAGGTGGAATCCACAAAGACATGCTCTCAACACCGCCAGAACGAAGGAGCTAAGGATGGTATTTACATCAGTCTTGTGCAAGTTAGGTAAGCATGTCACTGGGCTACATCTACAGACTTTTTTTTATGTGGAATTTTGGTTTACAAGTGTGTCTGTGTATCACATGCATACCTGGTTCCAGAAGAGGACTTGGGATCCCCTGAACCTGGTGTTCAAAGAGTTGTAAGCTTCCATGTGAGTGTTGTCAATCAAACCTGGGTTCTCTGGGAGACCAGTTAGTGCTCTTAACAGCTGAGCCATCGCTCTGAGCCCTACTATTTCAAAATTATTATTAAAAACACATTTGTTTATTTTTATATGTATGTGGGCAAACAGCTGCTGTGTGGAGGTCAGAGGACAACCTGTTGGAAGCAGTTCTGTCCTTCCACTTGTGTGTCCTGGAGATCCACTCAGGACTACAGGCAAGAGCTTTTACCCGCTGAGCCATTGGGCTGACCTCTTATCTATCACTTTTGTTTTGAGACAGGCTCTTGCTATATTGCCCAGATAAGCCTTGAAGTTGTAATCCTCCTGTGTCAGCATCCTAAATCATTGTGATTGTAAGCCTGTGCTACCAGTGCTGGCTGAAGGCATGCTTTTTTTTTTTTTAAATTAAAGTAAAACCAAGACATAATTAAGCATATGTCAAAGAGAGGTAATATTTGATATACTCAGTAATGATGGAGTGGTTGACAATGACCAGGAGGAAAGGAAGCAATCAATGGCCCTAAAGGTCAGATGGAACAAGATCTGATCAAATAAAGAGTTAGCATTTGATAGGCTTCTATTAACCAACACGACATGGAGACAGTATTCCAAAGGAATGGCCAAAGGACAGATAGGGTCTCCAGAGTCCATGTTGGTTTCTTCTCAATTGCAGAGACTTAGAGAGAACTTTAAAATAAGACTGGCTGGTGCTCCAAACAAAGCATGTTTGTTTACGGTTGCTCGTCTGTCTTTTCCCATTACTGATTCAAGCACTGTAATCCAGCTATAATAGTGAGGTGAACAAGTATAAAGTCACATTGTCAGGGTAACAGGGGACCACATAATATCTCTTATGGACATGTAGCACGTAGTTTTGGGAAGGAAGTCCAAGAGTATTGGGGATGAACTAGTAGGTTTAACAGAGAGAAAATGCAGGAATTTCCTTCTGATGACCTTTGTCAAGGTCATTATCTTAGCATGAGGAGATCAGTTGAAGAAACTGGTCATTTGAGGAAAGTGTTAAGGTTTGACAAAGGTATCATGAAGTCTTAGAGATAGTTTGCTATCCCCCCCCCATGACATTGGAATCCAGTGTAACTTTGCACTAAAATCTCCACATTTTCTCTTCTGAATGTAGGAACTGAATTTCTGTTGAGCTGATTGTGTACAAGAGACTTCTTAAGTAGATCACTATTCACTCTCTCTTCCTGTTTCTTATCCACTGATGTTATCCCTGGAATTATCTTCTCTCTTCTGTGATCCTTGTTGTCACCTGAGTGCAATCAATTATTTTTTGAGAAAAGTGAGATAGTTTAGAATAGGAAATACCATTGTGGAATTGAGGTGTTGATGACCATTTCCTGACATTTCAGTTTCATTTCCATGCATGTGAAGATGTGTATTGGGTCACTATTATTATTTGCTGCTTAAGTAAGGGTCCAGAACATTTGAGGATACTGTTGTAGAATTTCCCTTTTCAACCCAAACCATCTAGAGTCAGTAGTCCCTCTACTGTCCTCCTGGACTAACTGGAGCTTCTCTGAATTCAATGATCACATGTTGCAAAAAGTGGTCCTCTCAGCAAAACAGGTACTATGACATAATCTTATGGAAAGGAATAGAAGTGGGTGGGTACTTGGACCCTCATCTGAGTACCCACTCATTCTTTCTAGCCATTGCATAATCCCTAATTGCATGGGTTTTGGTGGGAGGATTTGGGGGAGTGCAGAATATACAGACTTGGTAAGGTTAACTGGGTAGAGCACCATCCATAGAGCCATGAGGGGAGCTATTGTCCATGCTGGGTGTAGATCTTCCACTGTAGCTGATCTAGGATCACTTCCCCCCCCCCACCGCCCCCACCAGTGACCACTCACCCATACTGTAACTCTAATAAACTCATTGGTTCTCCTGAGTGAACTTGAGAAGAATGGTACTTTGGTTTGTCCATGGAACCTTGGGGGGGGGGGTATATGCAGTTTAAATTACCCTAGGGAAACATTTCTCACAACACCACCCTTCTTTAAACACATGTTCCATGCTGGATCCCAGCACAAATCCCAGCAGTGGCATCTCTCAGCCCACCAGAGAACAAGCAAAGCTTCTCCTTTTCTCACAGAACAGGAAATTATTTTAACCAGTGTGTGTGTGTGTGTGTGTGTGTGTGTGTGTGTGTCCATGGTGTGCAAGGGGTGGGGGAAGGTTGTATAGGATCAGTTACCACATATTTTCAAATTCTCAAATAAGACCCTAAGAAGACAACTTATTTCATTAGGGGCATGAAAAGCTTTTCTGGTTATTTAGTGCCCTACCAGGGGAGGATTCAGGTTTTATTTGCTGCTGCACAAAACACAGGGTTCCCACTTAAACTGGTCTTTTAGCATAAGGGATCCCATATAATATCTGAAATAAAATGAATGATTTGTTGTTTAGTTCATACTTTTCTAAAATAATTTACATACCATATGATGTTTAAAACAATGATATTATGTATTATTTATCTGAAATTTAAATTTAACTTGGTGTTGTGAATTTCTTTTTGCTAAATACAGAGTGATGTGAAGCTTGGAAAGAGTCTGGTTTGGGTTATTAAAAAAATGCCTTTCACTGATAAATTGTAAAGGACTTAGGGATTTGTAAAAATGTGTCATGGACCTGCAGAACTGCTTGGAGGAAACAGCGAGCATGAGATGAGCTGACACTCTAGCTCCGTAGGCTTGACGGCATTTGCTTCCTGTCCATGATGGGAAGGAGCAAGAAGCGGGGAAGGAAGCATGCAAAGAGAAAGCTGTACCTAGGAACATGTCTACTCTTCAGGATTTTCTTATTCATCTTTACTCTTACCAGACCCTTCACAGTTTAGAAGGCAATGTACTCGCTAGACAGTCCCAATTGTACCAATCTACATAGGGAACAGAGGCAAAGGGTCAAATCAAGACAGGGGGGCGGGGGGACTAGAAAGCAAGCCAAGGATGGCTGGATGAAAAATATAGATGAAATTGAAGTTTCTCACTATTCAGATCATGCATCTCCCTCGCGTTCTTTCTTTCTGAAGTAGAACTCAGAAAGGAGAAAGCTGTTAAGAAGGAATACATACTAAATAATTTGTCATTATTTGACTTTTAATAATTGTTCTTTTCTGATGCAAAATAATTCTGATTTCCTTGAAGCAAAGAAGCCTGTGTTTGCCAATGAATTTGTGCCATGAATACTTTTAGTACATTGGATGTGCTGCTGCTGTTGTTGTTATCATTGTTGTTGTTTGCAACTATGTTCTTTGTGGCATGAACTGTTTTTGTTTTGGCAAATGGTAGGTAGGTATCTACTGTTGTTTAGCATTCACTCAGCATAACTGTCAGTCATCTGACACTGAATATCCTTACTTAAGCATCTGTTGAGAAGGTGGTGAAAGCACATTCACAACATTTAATACAGACATGATATCTTTTGTAGGTATATAAAATTGTGATCAAACTAATAAGTTTAAAATTTATGAGACAGTTCTGCGTGTTTAGGGTCTTACCTGAATGAGGCTATAAGGGAATGAAAAAGAGAACTGTTGGACAGACAGACAGACACACACACACAAAGACAAATTGGACTATGCACTCTCTGACAGAGTAGCCTCTATGACTGCAACAGCATCAACATTTCTATTATGCAGAGTGTAATGAAAGGGGTCAGCTACTCTCCTTAGCAGATCTCTGTAGACAGCAGTTTCAGTCTGTACAGGTCCAGGAGGAGGAAACTGCAATTGCTAGCTTTTGCACACCCTGGCACCATTCACACTTTGACTAGAGGAAGGCTCTGCCTTTCCTCTGAGCCTCCCTAAAGGGGAAAGCTTTGCCAATTTCCCATGGGTCTGAATCATTTGGTCCTTGACATGGCCATGCCCATGTCAAACATACACATTCATTTTTCTGTTCCTCACAAATTTACTCAAGGCTTCCTCAGCTTCCCACAATGGTTTTCATAAGTTTTAGACATAGAAGAAAGGTATGTTAATATATTGCCATAAGAATACATTTATTTCAACACTGCCCCATTTCTCATTTAAGAAGCTTGTGAAAAGCTGAGGCCGACCCTCGTTGAATCTCTGAGGAACATTTCCTTTGTGAGATCTAAAGCATCCCATTTGTGCTGGATTCTGACAGTCATGCACACTCACAGCACTAAATGTTTTGGTCCATAACAGGCTGTATAGAGTGGTAATATTATAGGGTATTATTTCTTAATAATGTAGTGATTCTGTTGCTCTAATAAACAGCATAACCAAAAGTAACAGGGGAGGATGGAAAAACTTATGTTAGCCTCTAGGTTATAATCTTCATCAAAGCAAGTGAAGGTGGGAGCTTGGGAGTAGAGGAAGGAACCATGGAGAAATTCCAGTCACTAGCTTCTCTCTGGCTCACATTCAGCTAATATTCTTATGCAGTCCAGGTCCACAGTAGGTCTGGCCCTCTTATGTCAAGCAATCAAGAAAATGTCCCACAGACATGGTCACAGACCTAACTTATGGAGGCAATTCTTCAGTTGGGGTTTATCATTCCATGCGACTCTAGTTGGTATTAAGTTGACAATAAAAATCGGGTATGCTGCTATAAGTATGCTTCATGTTGTTCTCACAATGACACAATTGCCTGACCATTAATTTCTCAGAACTTGCTCTGTCATTAAGTGATTCACAACTATATTTAGAAGCAATCCATGGAATGAAAGGGTTTTTCTCTAGTCATGATGAGCTTTCACTGTGTATGCCAAGAATGGCTGTGGTTCTGTCCTTATTTGTTGGTCTTGTTTATTTCTTCAGATTTCATGATTCAGAGATTTAAGGATAAAAAGTGATTTTGTAATGGGAAATGATTGTTATGTGGAAGAGCTGCTTGCTTCTTGCTGGTTGACCTCATCCCCTTTCTGGGCCAGAGTCTAGATTCTGCCTGAAGAGTAAGTCATACTAACAACAGGTAGGACAAATTTCAGTTCTGCGATTTCTAGGCCTCTATGGATGCTGCTTACAGTAAACCCTGGACATGCCCACATGGCTTTGTCATGAAAGCTTTAAGTCAGCCCATTTTCAAGATCCAAATGCCAAGAGATTATCAAGAAACCAATGAAACAGAAGGCTGTGCTCAAGTGTGTCCAGACAGGACTAGGTCTCAAGGGAGTATTCTGAGCACTTGTCTATGTGACATCACCTGTTCTTCATACAGACAGAAAAAGAACCTGAATTTTGTCACCTTCATCAAGGAACCCATTAGCAAATGGATAGGCGTAAGGCAAGATTACTGCCTAAGGTGGATTACTGGATGATATGATCCAAATGTAAGCTTTTCTCTTTGTTGCCATGTTTCTTTCTTAGTCTTGAGGAATTACTGATAGACAAATACTGCTGTAGTGAAAAAATGGGAGGCTGTTTTATCCTTGAGAAGAGTTTTTGCTATCCTAGGTTTTTTGTTATTCCAGATGAATTTGCAGATTGCACTTTCTAATTCGTTGAAGAATTGAGTTGGAATTTTGATGGGGATTGCATTGAATCTATAGATTGCTTTTGGCAAGATAGCCATTTTTACAATGTTGATCCTGCCAATCCATGAGCATGGGAGATCTTTCCATCTTCTGAGATCTTCTATAATTTCTTTCTTCAGAGACTTGAAGTTTTTATTATACAGATCTTTCACTTCCTTAGTTAGAGTCACGCCAAGATATTTTATATTATTTGTGACTATTGAGAAGGGTGTTGTTTCCCTAATTTCTTTCTCGGCCTGTTTATTCTTTGTGTAGAGAAAGGCCATTGATTTGTTTGAGTTAATTTTATATCCAGCTACTTCACCGAAGTTGTTTATCAGGTTTAGGAGTTCTCTGGTGGAATTTTTAGGGTCACTTATATATCCTATCATATCATCTGCAAAAAGTGATATTTTGACTTCATCTTTTCCAATTTGTATCCCTTTGATCTCCTTTTGTTGTCGAATTGCTCTGGCTAGGACTTCAAGTACAGTGTTGAATAGGTATGGAGAAAGTGGACAGCCTTGTCTAGTCCCTGATTTTAGAGGGATTGCTTCAAGCTTCTCACCATTTACTTTGATGTTGGCTACTGGTTTGCTGTAGATTGCTTTTATCATGTTTAGGTATGGGCCTTGAATTCCTGATCTTTCCAAGACTTTTATCATGAATGGGTGTTGGATCTTGTCAAATGCTTTTTCCGCATCTAACGAGATGACCATGTGGTTTTGTCTTTGAGTTTGTTTATATACTGGATTACGTTGATGGATTTCCGTATATTGAACCATCCCTGCATCCCTGGGATGAAACCTACTTGGTCAGGATGGATGATTGTTTTGATGTGTTCTTGGATTCGGTTAGCAAGAACTTTATTGAGGATTTTTGCATCAATATTCATAAGGGATATTGGTCTGACAGCATTTTCAACAAATGGTGCTGGCACAACTGGTTGTTAACATGTAGAAGAATGCGAATCGATCCATTCCTATCTCCTTGTACTAAGGTCAAGTCTAAGTGGATCAAGGAACTTCACATAAAACCAGAGACACTGAAACTTATAGAGGAGAAAGTGGGGAAAAGCCTTGAAGATATGGGCACAGGGGAAACATTCTTGAATAGAACAGCAATGGCTTGTGCTGTAAGATCGAGAATTGACAAGTGGGACCTCATGAAACTGCAAAGCTTCTGCAAGACTAAAGACACCATCAATAAGACAAAAAACCACCAACAGATTGGGAAAGGATCTTCACCTATCCTAAATCAGATAAGGGACTAATATCCAATATATATAAAGAACTCAAGAAGGTGGACTCCAGAAAGTCAAATAACCCCATTAAAAAATGGGGCTCAGAACTGAACAAAGAATTCTCACCTGAGGAATACTGAATGGCAGAGAAGCACCTGAAAAAATGTTCAACATCCTTAATCATCAGGGAAATGCAAATCAAAACAACCCTGAGATTCCACCTCACACCAGTCAGAATGGCTAAGATCAAAAATTCAGGTGACAGCAGATGCTGGCGAGGATGTGGAGAAAGAGGAACACTCCTCCATTGTTGGTGGGATTGCAAGCTTGTACAACCACTCTGGAAATCAGTCTTGCGGTTCCTCAGAAAATTGGACATAGTACTGCCGGAGGATCCAGCAATACCTCTCCTGGGCATATATCCAGAAGATGTCCCAACCGGTAAAAAGGACACATGCTCCACTATGTTCTTAGCAGCCCTATTTATAATAGCCAGAAGCTGGGCCAAAAGAATGTGAATGGGTGGGTAGGGAAGTGGGGGGCGCTATGGGGGACTTTTGGGATAGCATTGGAAATTTAATTGAGGAAAATATGTAATAAAAATATTAAAAATTTAAAAAAAGAAAATAATGATATAACTGGCCTACACCTGAAAACTGACATTAGACATCTTGAAAGAAATAAAGTGTGTATATTAGAAAAAAAATGGGAGGCTGAATTTCAGACAGGCTATTATTACCTTGGTTAAATCTACTTGAGCTTCAGTTTCCTGATCTGTAAAAAGAAAATGATTATCACTGCAGTTGTTTGAAGAATTAGAACAGATATAGTATCTGACCTAGTGTCAATTTAATATTTAGTCCATTTATTGATGTTTCTTATAGCAGATAATAAACAATAACTGTCATTATACTAATATTAAAAATATCATCTGTCCTAGTTATTTTTGTTGCCAACTTGAAACAAGCTAGGGTTATGTGTGAAGAGAGAGCCTAAATTAAGGAATTTTACAGATCAGATTGGCCTGTGGCTATGCCTATGAGAGTCTATCTTGATCAATGATTGATGTGAGAGATCCCAGTCCACTATGGGTGGCACCATCCCTAAGCAAGTGGACCTGGGATGTATAAGAAAGCTAACTGAGCTTGAGCCACTGGATGACCTAGTTAGTAGGCTTATTTCATGGTGTCTGTTTCCAGATTCCTGCCTTGAGTACCTGTCCTGACTTTGCTCAGTGAGGGACTGTGTCTTGAAAGCACTGAAATAAACTCCTCCACAAGCTGGATAAAAAAATCACATATTTGTTTCTATGTGTGTAGACGTTCTGCCTGCATGTATGTCTGTGTACCACGTGCACTCCTGATGCCAACAGAAGTCATAAGAGGGCATCAAATCTGCGTGTCCTGGAATTGGAGGCAGTTGTGAACCGCCATTTGGATATTGAGAATCAAACCGAGATCCTCTGGAAGAGCAGCCAGTGCTCTTGACCACTGATCCATCTCTCCAGCCCCCAAGTTATTTTCAGTCAGTGTTTCATCGTAGCAGCTGAAGTCAAACTAGGACATTATCATTATAGTAACAATAATAGTCACAGGTGAAATACCAGGATTTATTCAACCACATTCAGAACCTAGAAGAGACTCGCTATTGTGGTATGTATTAAAGAGAAACATAATAGTTACAAAACTGTATTGGCTGCATTTAATTCCTTGTTCATCTCCTTCATTACCCAATTCAACATATTAACTGAGACAAGAAACCATCACATAGCCAGAAGTTAGCTTCCTTTAGGACAGGATCATATCCTAGTCATGTCTGACTAGGAGCCAAAATTCTTCTGTAATTCCATCACTGGGCAAGATAATATAAATAAGTAATAGACTGTGAATATCAATCTGCTCTTTGTAGAAAAAGCAAGCCAAAAAAGAAGCAAAGACATTTATGAACGAAGTTGTCCATTTCCCTAGGTGTCTGCTCAGAGCCACACACACCCCTTCCTGAGCACTCATCTCTCATGGGACCAGAGCATTTAGATGTGTCATACTCTGGAGGCCCTGTCATGTCTAGAGAAAGTAATGTGATTACTGTGAACATCCTTACTAGTGTGACTTATTAGTAGTAGATTCAAATCACATACTCAAGGGAGATTATAAAAACGAGTTTCACTAATTTTTTAAATGTCCAAAACAACACTAAACCAAATTGAGATTTTCTACTTGTATCCATGCCTCAATCTGCAGAACTTTGTGAATGGACTTGATTGGGACAATAGAATGAAGAAAGGATAGGCAGACACGTGTACAGAAAGTCTAAGATCAAGTGGGACATGCAATATGACGGAGAGACACCAGCAGCGAGGAAACTCAGTGCATGTATTATACACCACTGAGCAAAGAGGCAGGTGTATTCTATACAGCTGAGTGAAGAAGAAAAGTGCAAGGGGATGTTGGTGAATCATGGGCCCTTCCTCTGAAGTTTCAGAGGACCACTGAGGCCAGCCAATGTGTGACAGTGCTGGAGTTTTTGAGCCCTGAGAGGTCAAGAGACTTGGAGAGGCAATGGCATGAAATTTTGAAAGTGAATCCTGGGTTGCAGTAGTGACACCAAACTGTTGGTGATGCCCGAACTGTGAGACATCTTCTAAAGAGAGCTGTATACCTGGAGGGGGACCAGAGCAAGACAGGCTCACATATTAGAACATTTTGTCCCTGGTTGAGGATGTTGTTTGGGGAGTTCATGGAAAGTTTAAGAAATGGAGCCTTGCTGGAGGGAATATGTCACTGGGCATAGGCTTTGAGAGCTCATAGCCTCACCTGGCTTCTAGTTTGTTCTTTCTACTTTTTATGTGTGGTTGGAAATATGATTTCTTAGCTTGCTGTGTGGGTTGCCATGCCTGATCTGCCATTGTGGATTCTCCATCTAAAGCTATAAAGTAAAATAAACTTTTTCTTCCTTAAGCTGTTTTTTTTTAATCATCATGGTATTTTATCACAATAACAACAACAACAACAGCAACAGCAACAACAACAACAACAACAACAAACAAAAACATCAATAAACTTACATAAACCACAAAGGATAAACCAGAATTGGAGTCAAAATAATGGGCAGGCTTTCTAATCTCAAATGTTACCAGAAGATAGGGGCTGAAGTACTGGCACAATGCATAACCTGAAATGATCAACCAGAATTGGAATATCTATATCTATATCATCTATATCTATATCCATACCTATATCTACATCATTTATATTTCTTGTACTATCTTTGCTCCATAATTTCAAGGGGGTTTTGAGAACATCTTTTATATCTCTCTTGCCATGTAGCCTTTTCTCTCCATTTAAATTTCTTTAAATGATTTATTTATTTTTATTCTATATGCATTGGTGTTTTGCCTGCATGCATTTCTGCATGAGAGCTCCAGGTCCCCTATAACTGGAGTTACAAACAGTTGTGAGCTCACATGTGGGTGCTGGGAATTGAACCCTATCTCCTGGATGAGCTCCCTATGCTCTTAAACACTGAGCCATCTCTCCAGCCCCTCCCCCTATCGTTTTAGGCAGGTAAAATAGAGTTACAATTGCTCTAGCGTCCTTGACAACTAATTCTAATACCCCTATCCGTCAGCCCTGGGTTACTTTTGACTGACTGATTCTGCCTCCACATTCATTTTTATTGTCCCCCTTCTTCAGATGATTGGTCACTTTAAATTGGATGACAGGCATTGTGAATTGGGATGGTTTTACATTTCCATAGAAATTCATTGCATCCAAAATGTGGTTAAGTTACTTGAAACTCATTTGGTCCTTTTGAGTCTGCCTTATTTTATGGGTTAGCATAGAAAACATATTTATGGAGGCCACATATTGCCTCCTGGAAGGTCAAACTATTCTGTAGTACTCTATAGAGTGGCTTATAAATTACAAGGCTTGTAGTTTTGTCTGGCGGGAATAGGTATTATTTCCAGCTTTGCAAGCCATGGGTCCAGTGGTTCCATAGTGACATCTTACTAAAGCTACTCAGCGTCTCAAGCCTGGAAATGGTGAATTGGTTATAGTAAAACATAGGCTAAACATGGGAAGAATCTGGCTCTCCCTTGCCTCCACTGCTGCCTAGCTAAACTTCCTGAACATGAGTGGGGTAAATAGGAAATAGCATGTAAATTTAACCAGAGTCCTGTTTCTGTTGGCTGCAAGCATTCTTGGTGTCATACTATATATTCCCTCACTTCATAGAACACTGGAATCTATAGTTTGGGTTTCACTTATGTATCAGTTACTTATTATAGGCAGTTTGTTATTTTGATTTTGAGGGTGTTTTTTTGTTGTTGTTTGCTTGATTGATTGTTTTAAGACGGAGTCGCTCTATGTACCCCTTGCTGGCCTGGAACTCACTATGTAGATGAGATAGATTGCCTTTGAATTTATAGAGATCTACCTGCCTCTGCTACTCAAGTGCTGGAATTATAGGCATATATCACTATACCTAATATCAGCTTGCTCTTTTATGCACTATAAAGTGCTTAGAAAGTCTGAAGACTATATACTGCAGACAGTCAGGTCCCCCTATCACAGGCAGATCTGTGGATTCAAACGACAGGAAGTCAAAAGTTGCATCTGTAGCAAATGTAGAGTTGTCTTTACTATTCTCTGAATGATACAGCATATCAGCTACTGACCATGTGGCATTGTGGGAAGTATACGTATTTAAAAATAAAGTTTACAAGAAGGTGTACTAGGTCATAAGAAAAGGTGGTGTCATTTTATGCAAGGGAATCAAGCATCCCTGGTCTTTGGTGTCCCCTGCATAGCAAGGGATGGCTCTATACCAATCCCCATTCTTTCCTCCTTTACTTTTTTCCTGACCTTGGTTTTCCCAGTACATACTCAGATATGCACAGAGCTTCTCAGTGAACACTCAAGAGTCACAGTAAGACATCTATATTCTCATTTGGGGGCTTTCTTATTTTTAACACAACTACCTGTAGTTAACGTAAATAAATGAATAGAAAAGCCAAGATGGGGGACTCCTGTTTCTTGTACTGATTTAGTATGAATGTCTTTCTACTCTCATTACTTAACCCTTCCTATCTTCATCCAAACACAAATACTGTCAAATACATGAGCACTTTTCCTTTTTGTCCTCTAGTGCTCATGAATGGAATGTTCTTTACCTATTGAGACATTCCAGCCAATCTTTATGTGTCTATGTGAACTAAGAAGACAACAAGTAGATACCTTTGTCCCTTCTCTGAGGATGATGATTCTGGTCACAACTAGCAGAAGGAATTGAGTTGTAGGGAAGCTTTGACAGAGCCAGAGGAACAAATGGAAGCAAATTAGTGCCAGGTCTTTGGGACCACTGCCCAGTGAGCATGGCATGAACTCCTATATGCCAATTAGCTTTCTACACCAGGTCACAAGCAAAGCAATATGAAGATGAGAAAGGCAAAGAACACAGTGAGATGCAGGAGCCATACTCACCAGTGGTACCAGAACTTACATTATCTATATTTTTTTAACATTTTCTGCATAGAAAGAAGTAAATCTACTCAGAATTTCAACATCGGCTGTTGCATACAAGGAAGAGCCTACAAATTTTTGGATGGTTATCAATGTTTCTTTGGAACTTGCTGTTCCCCAGCTGACAGCAGAGCTTCCTCCTTATGTTAACAAGTATTAGGGATCCTCACAGCTGCCAAGTGAAGGCAAACACGATGGGGACTTGTTTCTCACAATTGTAGTTGAATGCTTTGGTTCTTGGGAGAAAGCACCTACCTTTCTTTTCAATACCCTGGCTTTGTAAGTTGGTGAAGTAACCTGGCTTGAGGCCTGGGAAACAGGTCTATGTTCTGGTTCATTATAGACTAGGAATGCCCAAGCATGAAGACATAGAGAGAGCGGTGCTGGAAGGAACACAAGGGAAGCCCATTGGAAAAGGCATATCTGAGGAGAAGAGGACACAATGTTTATGTTCAAGGATAGCCTGCCTTTGAACTCCAGCTTTGCACCTAACAACCTAGTTATCTAAGACAAGTTAGACTATCTTCTCTCTAATTCTGGTTTCCTTATTTATACAATGGATATTCTTGTTTTACCTCAGGGACTTGGCGTTAAATTAGTTAATATTAACAACTACTGTTTACGAAGCTTGGTACAGTCAGCATTTATATGTGTCAAATATAAAAAATCAAAAGCCAAAATGGCACTTGACAGATACTAACTCTTGTTAATGTAAGCAGAATTGAGCTTGGTGCATGGAATGGTGACAAGGAATAGGTGGGTAAATCACAATGCTGGTACCACAAGGCTTCACAGGCAAAAATGGCATAAGCATTACACATCCAACAGTTTGCCAATGCTGTGACCCTCAATTTCATGTTGTTGTCCCTGAAAGTGGAAGTGGAGGTGCCCCAACTCTCTCAGCAGAAATTCTGTAGTCTTCCTACTTTCATGAGCCACCAACTTCTGATTCCATGTTTTGGGACATGTGGAAGCTCATATATATAGTTAGGATCATGTTTGATGTAGGATCACTAAGGCTCATCTTATAGCTGTAAAAGAGTTTCACTGGTGAGTAGGAAGCTCTACCTCACAAAGTTGGGGATTTCTCAATTCTAGGAATGCCTTCTGAGAAATCAGAAGAAATATAAATTTGTCTAGGACACCACTGTAATGCTTATTCTTAGTTATGTACCTGATTACATCTAGAATGAACTAAAACCCAAGTGGCTGAGTGTATCTGTGAGGTATTTCTTCATTATTAAATCATTTGAAGTGGGAAGACCACTTTCAATTCAGAATCTTTTGAGGTGGAAAGATTTCCCTATAACCTGGACCACACCTTCTGCTGGCATAGAAGGCATGGAAGACAGAAGCTCCTTCTCTTTGCCTGGTCGCTCTCACTGGCAAGTCCATCCCTTCACTGTCATTAGAATCCACTTCTTTGGGATTCCAGACTACACTGAAGACCAGCTGAGACATCCAGCCTAGTGGACTGAACAACTATTGAATTCTCCGATATTCTGTTGGACGAGCATGTAAGCTGTTCTAATAAATCCCCACTTCTCTCCATGCTTTTCCTATAGAGAACCTTGAGTAGTACAGCACCAAAGAAGGAGAAGGATATTGCGTTAAATGAAAGAACAACCAGGACACCTTACAAGGCTAAACAATCACAGGGTATGTACAAATTATTGATTAAACCTGGATCAGTTCCTGTAAGTGTAAGGTAATGAAAATGTACAGAAGACAAACTCACTGAACTTTCCTTAAGACAACGCAGGGGAAAGCACTCTGTCAGTTTCTCCCTCCACTCCCAGGCTCTTCATCAAATATAACCTTATTCCCCTCCCTACCGAAGCACTATCTGTGCCACTCTTTTCTCTCAGTAAACTATTGCTCATTGTCTTACAATTGTGCTCAGGAGTAACACCAATCATGCATGTGAGATGTCTCCAAGGGAATATTTGTCTCCAAGAGCAAACCAAGCATTTAAACTCTGAAGGAATGGCAAAAGTGGGCATAATGTTTTGTGTCAGAGAACTTCCTTACAGCACTGTAAAATTACACAAGAGAAGACTTCTGCCTATAGTGTCAACCAGCCCACTAAAGGATTTGTCTTCTTCTATTTTCTAAAACATAACATTATAAACTGGGTAATTTAATATAGAAAAGAAACTTATTTCTGAAGGCTATGAAGTTCATGATTAGAAGCTGAATTTGAGGGTTTGTTTATTTGCTTATCTATCTATCTATCCATCCACTTTTGCCTTTTGGTACAGAGTCTAGCCCATGTTGGCCTTGAACTTGAGATCTTCCTGTCTTGCCTTCCTAAATGCTGGGATTACAGATGTGCTCCACTGTATCTAGCTGAGGTCCTTCTTGTTTTATCATAGCCTGACAGAAGACATCACAAAAGAGAGGGAGGGGAGAAAGGAAAGGACAGAGGAAGAGAGAAAAAGAGAGGGGAATGAACTTTATTACAAACTTGTTTCAAGACTAACATCAATTTACTTGTGACTTCAGATTTCCTTGTAACCTAATCATGTCATAAAGGTGCTGGTTCTTGACACCATGGTATCAATTCAATTTTAACATCAGTCTCAAATTACACTGGGTCTCATCTTCCCAGCTGTCTAGTAGTAAATGATGCAGAGCTATCTACAGACAGAGGCTTCTTACGGTCACCACTAAGTACATACTCACTTGTCATTTTTTTACACCATGTTCCTTCTATCCCATGAAGATGCAGCCTTCCTGAAAAAAAAAAAGTTCACCATGTTCCCTCTTCTCTCATGGGTTAAAAATAGCACACTGTTCAATGACCTCAATAATTTAGAATTCATGAATAAATAACTTGCCCAGGAGGCTACATTGGGGCTTCTATTTTTACCTAGAGTCTCTCACCAAGCAAAGTGACCTCTCAAGGATCCAACAGTGACACCCACTGGTCTTCTGGCTTCCTAGAGAATGGCCCAGTTGAGTGTCTATACAGAGTCTTTTCTCAAGTACTACAATGGACTGATAGATACTGGACTTCACACTGAGTAACCAACAAAAATGTAAGCATCCTTGCCATGCTAGGAAGTTCTAGACATTGCCTGGAGATGAAGCGCTTTCCTCCGTTATGCACTTTGAACATGACATTTCTTCCTTGCCATTGTCTTCAAGTCAATGAAACCAGATAACCATATAGAAAGAAGCCTCTGAAACCCTGAGCCAAAATATAGCATTCTTACTTAAATTGGTGCTCTTGGGTATTTGAGACAGTCATGAAGAGTCTGACCAATATATATATATATATATATATATATATATATATATATATATATATATATATATATATATTCAATGACTCAGCACTTTCTCTATTTCTGTCTTCTCTGATAACTTATGACAAAGATACTAGGAGTAAATGTCCTTAATTCAAAATTTCTAGGTCTGAAATTCATAATTATTACTGTAAGCTTACTAAGTCAGGACTCTCACCATGATCTATCTTACTGTATGAAACAATTGTGATGTGTGTTCAAGATTAAAGGATATGATGATAATTAGCAGCACCAACCATCAAATAGCCTTTTCCTTTTCTTTGAGTTTTTCAGGCAAGCTGCTTAAGAGTCTATTGAGCTCCTAGCTTTGACTCATGAATATGTCTTCAACCAGCATGATCAAAAAGATAACTCTTGTTTGAATTACTCAAAGAGGCATAGTTCGTTAATGCATTTATAAATATTTATAAAAAATTTTGCGAGAGCGAGGTTTTTATTGAAAATCTTTAAAGCGTTCTGATTTTAAAATTTTTATTTCCAAGACAACGTTGAAATTGCTTTAGAAGATTCATTGGACTTTGTAGGGTAGAAACATGAAAGGGCTACATCCAATATCATGTGAAAAATACTGGTAAGAATATTAGCAGCGTATATTGGTGTGGTGAGTAAATGTGTCAGAGAGGAAAGGGAGAACTCTCAAAAATCATGACAAATGTGGATCGATGAGCAAACTGGGCCAACTTGTCAAATGCTTCAAAACCAGCCAGGGGAGGTTCCAGGTTGGTGCCAAAGAAGAAAAAGTTGTCATGGTCTGGAGCTAGGGAGGTAGTGAACAATATAGTTTCTGTGGGGTAAGAAATCAGTGGTCTTCTTCCTTAAGAGTGAAACACAATTTAAAGAAAACCAACAATCCCCATTAGAGACACAAAGTAACCTCCCTCTGGCCTAGATGCAAAGCAAGGAACAGGACTGACTGCAAGGCACCCCTCTCCCCATTCACAGCTCTCATTCTCTGTAGCCCTCATCTCTCAGATCCACAATGATGTGGGTTGCAAGATGTTCTGAAGGCTGCTAATAAGATGCAGCAATAATGTATTCAGCTCATAGCCTTCGCTAGAAACTGCACTATCCACCTCCTGGCTGCCTTTCCAAGGTGCCCTGGGGGCGGGCACGGGAAGTCTGCGGGGGTGGGGGGCACAGGGAGAAAGCTGGCCTCACCTAGGCAGGCATCCCTTCTCCTCAGGCCTTCAGGGGACATGGCTTCTTAATGACACACGAAGTCAGAATGAATGAGGACAGCCAGGCAAGGAAGGAGACAGAAATGATTGAGGACAGAAATGGTTTCAAGGATAAAGAAGAGTTAAACAAGGAGAGATGTAACTATGAAAGGGCACCTGATGAATAATTGGCATTTCCATACATCATTGCAGAGAACAGAACAAGACTTCCACAGACTTGCAGCTGCAGGACTGTGACACTGTCATTTCTTCATGGGCGCGGCCAACTTGCTTCTGAAGGGTGGGGTTCATGACAAGCCAAGCCACATGACTGGAAGACACCAGAGTGCTACTTTCAAATATGTGTGGCATAAGGATTATTTTGAGCTGATTATTTCTGAGAAACTGGAAAAATGGGGGGTGGGGGTGAGTCTGAAAACAGAGAATTACCATATTTTCTGAGGATTTAACATCCCCATAGGGGGTCCCATTTGAATATACAGATGTTTTACTCTCTGCCTGCCAGGCAAAGGGAGCTGACTGAGCCACTAGAGTCTTAACCAGTGCCGAAGGCTGCAGACTAAATCACTTTTCCTTAGTTTTCTGGGTTTTTGTTTGTTTGTTTGTTTTCCCTTCACTTATTCTTCCTGGGCTTCAGCAGAGAATAATCTTTAAGCCTGAAATCAAAGGCACTTCTTCCAAATTTGCTTTTGGACATACCCCTGCCCACCCTGTGGCAAGTGCACGCGCTATTATGCTGCTGAGCTGCTCTTGCTAATTTGTCTTTTGGCACTCAGAGCCCCAGATAAAAACTTCAAAGCTTAGAAAATTTGTTTTCCCTTACTTGCTAGTGCAAGGCCTGTTGATAGGCCAGGTACTTAGGGAGGTGGCTAGGCCCTGATAGCTGCCTCTCTGGCTCCACAGCACAGCACCAGCCTGTGTTTTTCTGGAGTGGGCTAAGATCGGCCACATCAGGAGAAGGCACTAGTTAGCTTTCCCAGGTCCTTCCTAACTACAGTCTCATGCCTTTTTTCTTTTTAGTTGAGTTAAATGAAGTGAGTTCAATGTTATTGGAATAGTTGGGCCTGGGGGGTAGGTCAGTGTGAGTTTTACTACTACATTTATGTCTGGCATTTCGTAGGTCTGCTTAGTTCAAAAGACAAAACCAAACCAACCAACACGAGCAAACAAATGAAAACCTATATCTGACCATCCCAGGATACCTGCCCTTCTCTTGTATTCTGCAATACATTTAGACTGAGTTGCACATTTGAGCCCCTGAGCCGACATTAGTTTCTATGATTTGTGGTTGGTTAAGTACTGTTTCTTAATCTCAATTTGTTGCCAATTCAGCATTGCCTGCGCTGTGCATTTAAACTTTGGTATTTTCTCCTAGAACCCCCAGCAGGACTCAAGAGCTAGAGCAAGAGAATTGTCAAATAATTACATGTAAGATTCAACTTTTATTGAGCATTTATCATGTGCGAATGCGTTAGAATCTTTGCTTTCAAAGACGAGCATTTTAGTACAAAGTCCATCCCATAATTGAACATTTCCTTTGTCATGGGTGTTTGTTGGATACTTATGATGACAGAAAAACCACTATTAACAGCAGTTTTGAAGTTTAGTTGCCTGACTGTGGAAAAGAGAAACTGGAGAGAAACTTTTATTTGCAAATGAGCATGAGTTTTCAACAGAAATGATAATCTTGGAGAATTTTGCATAGACTTTGCATACTGATGGCTGTTCTGGCCCTGAGCTGGAGGAATATAGGAACTCAGGTGGAGTTCCAGAGAAGAAACTGAATGTAGTTGGTTGTATTGTTATCTGGGGAGATCAGCCCACAGATTTCTGGTGGCAAATTCTTCAGTACAAGCAGGAACCTATGAACAAGATCCTGGAATGAGCATCTAAAGACCAAATAAAGACACACTGGGCTGTGGTTTAGAAATTTAAACTCAGCTCTGACTGACAGAAGCTTAGGACTGTTGATTTCCTTAAATCATTC
Organism: Mus caroli; assembly: GCF_978045245.1. Classification (NCBI taxonomy): domain Eukaryota; kingdom Metazoa; phylum Chordata; class Mammalia; order Rodentia; family Muridae; genus Mus; species Mus caroli. The sequence goes on along the minus strand of NW_028227257.1, from coordinate 66,580,092 downwards.
TCCTTGCATATCGTCTTTTGGGAATAGAACATCTTGGAATTTGTCTTGTTTATTTAAAGATGATATGACTGCAAGTGGTCCCCAGCCTAGGATGGTTCATCTTGTGATATTCTGAATTTAAAATGACAAAAAAAGATTTCTTTTCAGTAGAAACCATATTTTGAATTTTGATCTTTTCTTCGGCTAGTAATGCACTGGAAGGCATGGCTGTGACACTGGTGGCAGTAGCAGTTCCCTGTCAATCATATAATCACCAGAGTAAACACTGGACACTCTCCACTGCTCTGTACTGCTAAGCTGTGCTGTTCCATAGGTAAGGTGCTTCAACTAAAGATATCTTCAACTTACAGTAGGCTTATTGAAATGTAGCCTCATCATCAGTCAAGAGGCATCTGTGTTGAGTGGAAGACCATGGGAGTAGCTCCTTTAATCTTGTCCATGAAGGACCACAAGCAGAACTGTTTGTTAGGGAGGATTTGATAGCTCAGTTTAATTGTAGCCAAAAACTGCAACTGGGAAAGCTCAGCTTAAATGATAAAACTGTGAGATGTCCTAATGTCACATCATAAATGCGACATCATGCAATTATATGATGGATTAGACTCTAACCAAACACCCTTCAATGATGATGACCATTCAGACACCCTTGAGAATCTCATGATACCCTAGCATTCTTTTTTAAAGAGACATCATTGTCAAAATCTGGAAATTTCAATTTTCTGGTTATTTGTATATAATGGCAGTATTATAATAAATCAAAAATGGGGTGGAATTTAGGTATAAAGTATATATTACTTATTTCTCAGAGAGAAAAATTTAGCTTTCCTCGAGGTTATTTGTAACTTTTGCATTGCTATTATATGATGGTGACTATAACAGCATTTGAGTCTTTCTAAACTATGCTATCTGAGGTCCTGGAGTCCTTTCCTATACTGGTACTTATGGGGATTGATAGCATAAGAATGGCTCCCTGAGAACACTGAAGAGGCTGGAGAGTGTGCTAGACCCCTCTGCTCATCTGTAACTTATCTGGGCACTTGAGTAGGGTAATCTAGAAACATCCCTTAAGGAACCACCTCTCTTCTGACTCTCTACCCATAATGGAAATATGATATCTTTCATCATCTCCATTATCCCAGAACAACCTTATGAGTCAAAGGGCAGTTCTAGAAGTTGAAAAATCGATGAGCAGCCCCACAGGAAGGAGGAGCTGGCCCAGGTTTGTAGGAGACACCAGCTGCTGTCCTTGGGGAATTTTGCTGACAGCATGAGAGTAGGGCATGATGTCACAGGAACCCTGGCTTGGCCAGCGCTGTGTGGCATCCAAGGCAGCTGATCTCTTCATCCAGTTTGAAAAGATTTCTCCTCCTACTGCTCTCTCCCCCTCCCCTTCTCCCTGCCAGTCGGACTGATAATTGTAAAACCACGCAGCTCCTTTCAGAAGTAGGCCATGAGAGCCAGGGCTGGGTGTTATCATGGCTGGCATGCTGCAATTATCTCTGAGGATGCTCTGATGACAGCATAATGCATGTGGTGCTTTGTGCTAAAAAAGTCAATGCGAGTGGCCTGGCCAAAAGCAAATCATCCCAGAGATCTAAACACAATCTTAGAGTGACATATGATCTGCTTGAGCCCCACAGCATGGCCACCTTTCTTCACCTCCAAGATTATTCTTGTGAAGTAGAGCATTGAGCCAGAACTTGGGCATTCTTTTAATTTGGGAATCCTCGGCTTTGAACAGAGTGGTAAAGGATGCTTTCTTAGGTGCCTGCATTAAAGCCCAGAATTCAGATTTATCTGAACTTCTGAGGAGGATGTCAGCCTAAGAATAGGATTTTAACAAAGTCTGAATTTGAAGTGTAGCAATTTTAGCCGTGTGTCTCTGGGAATTTAAATTATTTTCTAACCTTAATCCTGACCTCCCATCAAAAAGCAGCATAATACTACCTCCATAAAACATTAAAATTGGGGCTGGAGGGATGGTTCAGTGGTTAAGAGCACTGACTGCTCTTGCAGAGGTCCTGAGTTCAATTTCCAGCAACCACATGGTAGCTCACAACCATCTGTAATGGGATCCGATGCCCTCTTCTGGTGTGTCTGAAGACAGCTACAGTGTACTCATATACATAAAATAAATAAATAATGCTTGAAAAATATTAAAATTATTTGACTAGAGAAACACAAATGAAATATTTTGTTCAATTTAAATGCCATCAACAGTAGTAGTTGCTATCACTATCACAAAATTCATAATTATTGTCATATGAACCAAGTAGGTATTTCAGAAGGCAGCCCTTAGAAAATTTTTCACATCCTTGCTAAATTCTATTTTACAGCCTATATGTTTTATTACCATTATCACTTGTTAAATTGTTTTTAGCACTGAACAAATCTCATGACTTTCATCCAGGTAATTAGAATCATGGTACCAAACTTAACCTCAAAATTTTTAATAGGTCACTTAATATGAACTTGTGTGTGTGTGTGTGTGTGTGTGTGTGTGTGTGTGTGTGTGGTTTTTCAAGACAGAGTTTCTCTGTATAGCCCTGGCTGTCCTGGAACTCACTCTGTAGACCAGGCTGGCCTCGAACTCAGAAATCTGCGTGCCTCTGCCTCCTGAGTGCTGGGATTAAAGGTGTGTGTCACGCCCGGCGAGGTCAAACTTCTAATACCAAACATAATGATTTAGAACACATACTACCTGCCATAGTAACCTGTGAGCACAAACATTCCTTCAAGACATTAAGAAGTTGACTGATTTTCTTATTAGAAAAGTTTTAGGGGCTGGAGAGAGGATTCGGAGAGTAAGGCACTTGCCATGAGAACTGAGGACTTGGAATTCAGATCCTCAGTGCCCACGTAAATGTTGGGCAGGTGTGATGGCCTCATTACAACCTCGGTACTCAGGAGGTGGATACAGCATCCATGGAGAAAGCTGGCTAGCCAGATGAGCTGAATCTAGCTTCTGTGTTCAAGGGAAAGACCTGCTTCATTGTACACAATGGGGAGAATGATTGAGAAAGATATCAAATGTCACCCTCTGGTCCACACACACATATTTAGGGATACGCACATACTTTGGAACACATACACATACAAATACTACAACCATATTAAACATACCTACTGCAAAAAAAAACCCCAATCAATCAATCAAACAAACAAACAAACAAACAAAAACACTTTAAAATAGGGTGGAGAGCTTTGGCATTTGTGGGATGGGTAAACCAAGGCAGCTGATAGGAGTCAGAGCTTAGAGCTGCTGATGGGGATTGGTCTGGATACTGATGGGAGCTGCTGCCTGTAACAGCCAGGGACTACCGAAATCATTCAGCAGACTTTTATCTGAGGGAACAAAGCTTAATTTGCTGGGGCTGGCACTTCCTGTGGCCAGTGGAAAAACTGAACTCTTTTAACTAATGGGGCCAGTGAGGAAAAAAGAGAGAGAGAGAAAACCCATACATATACATACACACTGAGTGGATGAAACAAAAGGCAGACTTCAATAACTTCATACATACAAGTACACATACATACACACATACATACATAAATGCATAATGCATATGTAATACATACACACATGTTATACATACATACATACATACATACATACATGTATATATACATGCATACAGACCTACAGACAGACATATATACATTCACACACTGAATGATTAGAGCAAAGTTCCAGCATTTCACAGATACACATATATGCATATACACATATGTACATATACAGTACATACAGACCTGGTGGGTGAATGGAACAAAGTTCCAATAAGCAGGCGCCAAACATTTCACACATACACATAATACATATATAACACACAATTGGTGGATGGAGCAAGCCTCAACACATACCCAGACAAGCTTTACATATGTATATACATAGAGATTTGATGGATGGAACAAAGTTCCAACACACTCTCATACAAATTTACATACATACATAATACATACATACATACATACATACATTCATACATACATACATACATACATAGTTGACGGATGGAAGGAACAATGTTTCAACAACTTTATTCTTTCTCCCATAGCTTATACATCCCAGAAACACCTTTCAAGCAGTTACAATATAATTACATTTTAGTTTTCTTCTAGCGAATGACTATGAAAACAGTATATTTTTTCATAGAATCTAACATAGAAATAACATTACATAGTACAGATAAAGAAAACAAATTATTCCCAGAGGTGAGGTGCTAAATGACAGAGACTGAAATTTTCTGGCCTTAGAGGAACTCAGGCAAACAGGTCCTCTACTGCAGCAAAGTGACTTAAACTTAAGACATGTAAATGTTTTATTATTAAACAGCAATCCTAAATATCTTCCACGATCAAGTCCCCTACCCCACACTCTCCTTGCTCCTTGGCTACCTTCAAGAGAGAACCAAAAAGAAGAAGAGCTAGGGCTGGCCCCTGGCACACACATACACGTGCATGCATGCACACATGCACGCGCACCAAAAAGGCTATTAGAAAAGTTTAAAACAATGAATATGATACATGATGTTTTAATATTGATGCATTTTTTTAACTTTTCATTGATTCCTTGTGAACTTCACCTCATGTATTCCACTCATCTCCCTGTCCCTTCATATCGGCCTTCTGCCCTTGCAAACTCCCCTTCAAAAGAAATAAAATAAGATAGAATTTTTAAAAATATTTTTTATTGCGTATTTTCCTCAATTACATTTCCAATGTAATTGGAAATGACTTAGCATTTCCAATGCTGTCCCAAAAGTCCCCCATACCCTCCCCCCCACTTCCCTACCCACCCATTCCCATTTTTTTGGCCCTGGCGTTCCCCTGTACTGGGGCATATAAAGTTTGCATGTCCAATGGGCCTCTCTTTCCAGTGATGGCTGACTAGGCCATCTTTTGATACATATGCAGCTAGAGTCAAGAGCTCCGGGGTACTGGTTAGTTCATAATGTTGTTCCACCTATAGGGTTGCAGATCCCTTTAGCTCCTTGGGTACTTTCTCTAGCTCCTTCATTGGGAGCCCTGTGATCCATCCACTAGCTGACTGTGAGCATCCACTTCTGTGTTTGCTAAGCCCCGGTATAGTCTCACAAGAGACAGCTATATCTGGGTCTTTTCAGCAAAATCTTGCTAGTGTATGCAATGGTGTCAACGTTTGGAAGCTGATTATGGGATGGATCCCTGGATATGGCAGTCTCTAGATGGTCCATCCTTTCGTCACAGCTCCAAACTTTGTCTCTGTAACTCCTTCCATGGGTGTTTTGTTCCCAATTCTAAGAAGGGGCACAGTGTCCCCACTTTGGTCTTCATTCTTCTTGAGTTTCATGCATTTAGAAAATTGTATCTTATATCTTGGGTATCCTAAGTTTTGGGCTAATATCCATTTATCAGTGAGTACATATTGTGTGAGTTCCTTAGATGTCCCTCAACAGAGGAATGGATACAGAAAATGTGGTACATTTACACAATGGAGTACTACTCAGCTATTAAAAAGGATGAATTTATGAAATTCCTAGGCAAATGGATGGACCTGGAGAATTTTTTTTTTTAAAGAAGCAAACAAAAACACAAAACCATCTTGTCTTGAAAGCCACAGTGTACCCTTGCCCATGCCACCCCACGGCAGACAAAGGGTGGGGCCAGCTCTCCTGTGTTCATGTCCTTGAGCCTGACTCACCTGCTTTCCTGCCACCAGGGAAGGCAAGGGGTGGGGCCGGCTCGCTCAACATAGCACCTCTGGCAGCAGTCCAGACTACAGACCTCTCATGGCCTTTGGTGGTAAGTCAGGTCACAAACACTGACTTAGACCCCCGCTGCAGCAGGAACACAGACCCAGACATGGTCTTGGTGGCAGCCTGGGCCAGCTATGGCCTCATCATATCCTGTTCTTCACCACTGTCTAGTCTCCATTTCCACCTGTCTCCACAGTGTAGAACTCAGTGGGCTCTCCTTTCTCTTCCATCTCTCCATTGCACACTCCATCTTTGCCGTCTCTCCATCACATATTTGCCTGTAACAGGTACTCAGGTGTCTCTCTTCTGGCCACATCAGCCATACATTAATAGTTTTGTACTAAAGGCTGTACATTAACTTTTTATATTGTTGGACCACCAAGAACCAGGTGGTTCTCCCCATCACATGACCATTTTATTTATTTACTACTAAATTGCCAACCCGAGAAGGCTTTGGCTTGCTCATTATTCAGAATTAAACAGCTTCTTTTCCCACTTTCAGTTGCATACCTCCACCATCAAGACCACATTGACTAACCCTCCACAAATGGAGATGGAAAACTCATATGCACCTATAGAGGCATTCATTGTCATTCATATCTCCACATCGGTTTCTATGGAGATCCCCCACCCTCACCTTTAGTCCTGATAGCATCGTCTCAGAGCTTGCGCTGAGCACACCTGCTTAATGGAGGATCTATGCTTGCACATTTCAGTTAGCTCAGCCAATACATAGGCTTCTAAAAGCATCGCACTGGCATGTGGAAGGCACACTAGATGACCATCACCTTAGAAGTTCTAGTTTTTCTTCATGAGATTTCTCAAGAAATCCAGGACCCCTGTTACAAATGAAAGTAAGATGGACAGTCCTTATACTCTGTGGTATTTCTATATTGTCTTGGTCACATTATACATAATTGGAAAGCAGTGGAGAGTGGGCCCTACAATCAGTATTCTAACCTTTCCTCTAATGAGCTCTCCTTCTTGGTCAGCTGTGTACACTCTTAAGTCCTAGTTACCTTACCTCCTCTCAGTAGACATATCTCAAGAGTTCAATCAGATAACGCATGGGAAACTATACACATCGCAATGCATTAAGGATACTAGCAATGACTAATGCTTGTAGTGTTGACTGGGTACTAGACTTTGATGAGCACTTTGGGCAACTAGTAATACCAATTCTATGTATGCAGACCCTTTGCAGTCCAGCCAACTGGGAAAGAGGAGCTAAGCAGTTTAGACAGACCAGGACAATATTATGTGCTGGAGCTAGTAGTCTTATTCCATAAGACTGCACTGTGAAACTGGTTATACTCTTTTCTAATAAAAGTGAGCACCATAGGGTGTTACTACTGAAAACAAGTTCTGATACAAATCTAACACTGGCTTGCAGTTTGAAGTAGTAGTTTTTGGGCCCAAAGATCAAGGATGAGTGAGAGAATGGACTTCTTTCTAGAGCAATTCATGATGGGAGTGGAACTGAGTGAAAAGAAACAAGGTTTATCTTGGAGAGTTACTTGGGTCTTGATTTCCTTGGCTGTGAAATGCCCTATCCCTGTCCTGGATTTTCATAAGCATTAGAAAACTTCATTACAAAAGTGTTTTTCAAGTTACTCCAAGACCACTGGCATCTTCATCAGTTCAGCACCAATGATGCTTGACAACCTGGCAAAATTCAGTACTCGAAATGTGGTGTTCCTTAATGATTATCTTTGGTGATTATACTTTGTCCTCCCATTTAAACAGAGAACAAAAAGAAAGAAGAAGAGGAGGAAGAAGAAGAAGAGGAAGAGGAGAGAGGGAAGGGAGAGGAGAGAGTGGGGAAAAGAAGGGAAGAGAGAGGAGAGGGAGCACCCATAAAATTAAGTTTACAACCTGACAGGCTCTATTAGCTACCTCCTAATAGGGGGTTAAGATAGCCCAGGGGGCTTCAAATGCAGACCGAGGAGACTTGTTCTTTTTCATGCTTCCTCCTCAATTCTTGATGTAGATGTATCACACAGAAGTTTGAGAAACATACAGAAGGGGACAAAGGGTCAGTACAGAGGACTATTCAGCATCTGAGTCCAGTTTTCCCTCACATAGTTCTTTCTAGGTAGAGTTCTCCACTCCTTGGTACTCTTCACATGTGCCATGGAAGTCATGGAATCTCAGCAAAGTGGTCTCTAGTAGGGGCTCAGCCACAGTTTCTGACTCACTTCCCTCTCCTGGATGTTCTCTCATGGGTTCTCTCTGTGAGTTGGCATATCCACGATCAGTCCCCTCCCTCACAATTCTGTTTTCCTTACCACCTCTATACAATAGCAGGAGACCACAGAACAGGACTCAGAAAGTCCACTGGTGGACATTGGGACGTTTCTGGTGAGTGATGCTCAGGGACCAAAGCCCTGTCTGTCTGCAACAATGTGAAGAGAGGGTCCCCCAATCTCCAGTTTGGTGGAGCAGGAAGGATCACATCAGGTCTACTTCATCTGCAGGGTAAAGCATCTAACATCAAGATTTAAAGGAGGAAATGGATGCAAAGATGACAATTTTCTATTTCCTCTTCTCTCTTCCAAAGATTATGGTTGGCTTCTGTTCATCTGCTTTACCTGAACAAGACACCAAAGCATCTGAAAAGCACACCAAGAGCAGCCAGCATGCTGGCAATGACATTTATGCCTATTTCAAATTTCTTGTCAACTGTTATCTTTTGATCTTCTGGGGGTACAAAGATAAGAACACAAAATTTGGAAACATTTATTATTGATTTTTTTTGTTGAGGTGTTACATATAGACATTGCCCAAAATAAATCAGCCAGTATCAGAAGTATAAACAATTAGAGATCACGAAATCTTCCCATTTAATGAGATTTCCAAATACTCATTATATAAGTTAACATTTTACCAGAAAAAATCATAATGTCTCTATAGCCTGTTTTTAAAATCACTATATTCTCAGCATTGTATAATAGAACATTTAATATTGCTTTAACCTTTTGAAAGATTCCCCCAAAGCATTCCCACCATATGGAAGCTGCTTTAATTGACCAACTCCTTAATGTTGAGCCTTTAGATAGTATTCTTTTTCACAGTGAAAAATCCATCCATATGTATTTGACCTACCTTTCTAAACATCATTTTTAAGGGTGTTTTCTTTTTTTAATTTATTTTTTTATTACGTATTTTCCTCAATTACATTTCCAATGCTATCCCAAAAGTCCCCCATAACCCCCCACCCCCACTTCCCTACCCACCCATTCCCATTCTTTTGGCCCTGGCATTCCCCTGAATTGGGGCATATAAAGTTTGCAAGTCCAATGGGCCTCTCTTTCCAGTGATGGCCGACTAGGCCATCTTTCGATACATATGCAGCTAGAGACAAGAGCTCCGGGGTACTGGTTAGTTCATCATGTTGTTCCAACTATAGGGTTGCAGATCCCTTTAGCTCCTTGGGTACTTTCTCTAGCTTCTCCATAGGGAGCCCTGTGATCCATCCAATAGCTGACTGTGAGCATCCACTTCTGTGTTTGTTTGGCCCCGGCATAGTTTCACAAGAGAGAACTATATCTGGGTCCTTTCAGCAAAATCTTGCTAGTGTATGCAATGGTGTCAGCGTTTGGAAGCTGATTATGGGATGGATCCCTGGATATGGCAGTCTCTAGATGGTCCATCCTTTCATCACAGCTCCAAACTTTGTCTCTGTAACTCCTTCCATGGTTGTTTTGTTCCCAATTCTAAGAAGGGGCACAGTGTCCACACTTTGGTCTTCCTTCTTCTTGAGTTTCATGCGTTTAGCAAATTGTATCTTGTATCTTGGGTATCCTAAGTTTTGGGCTAATATCCACTTATCAGTGAATACATATTGTGTGAGTTCCTTTGTGATTGTGTTACCTCACTCAAGATGATGCCCTCCAGGTCCATCCATTTGGCTAGGAATTTCATAAATTCATTCCTTTTAATAGCTGAGTAGTACTCCATTGTGTAAATGTACCATATTTTCTGTATCCATTCCTATGTTGAGGGGCATCTGGGTTCTTTCCAGCTTCTGGCTATTATAAATAAGGCTGCTATGAACATAGTGGAGCATGTGTCCTTCTTACCGGTTGGGACATCTTCTGGATAAGGGGTGTTTTCTTAAGAGGTACTTTGGATCAAAGTGGTTTTGCATTCTCATACTCCCTTGTCAACTATAATTAAATTACCTTAGGAAAGTTGTTTTTTTTTTTTAATTTTAAAAGATGTATTTATTTTATGTATGTGAGCCATACATAAGTCCCACCATGTGGTTGCTGGGACTTGAATTCAGGACCTCTGGAAGCTCAGTCAGTGCTTTTAACCTCTGAGCTATCTCTTCAGCAGCCCTTAGGAAAGTTTTAAGGGAGTAGAATTACTTCCCATTCTTGTGTAAACTGAAGCAGGGCAGTTCAGTGGCTTCCTGAAGGTAATTCAGCCCTGAACTGAAACATCACAACCATCTGTTTTAAAACATCAACTGTGGTGGAAGTTGTGAGGCTCTGAGAAACCACTTAAGCTGCAGATGCCAATTTTTGAGGCAGACTGAAGAGGAAAGTGTGTATGTAGATCTTGAGCCCACAGGTCTATCTCTTTAGACCTTCTCTGAGCTTACCTATGGTACCTGCTGTTGACATAGAGCCATCTGCTAAGTCAGAACTACCTGTTTTAGATTTCCTTAATGGATCCATATTTTTTCCTGATAATCAGTAGAATGCCACTGTATAGACCACACTCAGAGGGCAGGTGGGTGGTTTCTGTTTTAGCTGGGAATGTACCCACCCTTAGAATTCTGTGAAGCTTGGCAGGTGCTCAGTGGTGACCACTAGGCGTCAGACTTTCCCACCCCTCTTCTAATTATGCTGCCTGTTCTGTAATTAACTCATTTTCTCAGTCACGAGCTAAGGGGGCTTCTTCACCGTCACATGAACACGGTCATTATGATGCCTAGCAGACTTCAACAGTGCTGGGTAAGTCTGGTTGTTTCTGGGTTACTAGCTTTACAGCAGAGCTCCTTGCTGTAAACCAAGAAGGGGGCAAGAGAAAGGCCAACAACCCTGCTTCCACTCTCCCTAAGGAAAGGCACAGAGCTCAGCTCCCCTTCACTACTGTGGGAGAACTAACTGCCTGCTCACTGCTAATGGGATGCTGGCACAGACAGCTCTGAGCATCCCTCACTTGTCTTGAGGAACATTAAATACTTACTTAGCCAGTAGCAGGTTTGCATTCTGTGAATTAGGTAAGTTTAAACAGAACAGCGCATCATCAACCAATCATTTACTACCCATTGCATGGAGGGCATTGCACTAAGGACCAAAGTGGATTTTTTTTATGTACATTCAGCTGATAAACTATTCAATGAGTATTTGTTGAATACCCATTAAGCATTGGGGAAATGATGAAGTTAAGGCATGAGGAGTAGAGCTTTCATAATAATACAAGAACATTTTAATGCTGAACACAGTGTAGGGTGCTTGAACTCTCCTATCTGAGAAGAGGCTATAGAGAAGATTTTAAAGTCACCGCCAATGTTTTCCAACCAAAATGACTATGGTATCATCGCTTTCCCATTTTATACTCTCTCCACTGACATCCTTGAGAAAGGAGACAAACAACAACTTTGTCTTAGACACAGGAAAACACAAAGTTAAAAAGAACAGAAACCAAACCAGATCCCTTTTCTACTCCACGAGCTGCCTCATGGGTTGCCACAGATGTGGCTTTACCCAGGATACAGATAAAGTAACACCAATTACAGCATCTGGCAGAGAGCAGATACTTAAGTATATTTAAGTATAGTTGTTAACAACTATAAACAGACTGGTGAGTGAAAACACAGCTTCAATTTAAAGATTAGTGTCATGAGGCCCGGGACAGTGACTATGATGCTTCTGAGAAGGAGACCTCATCCTGGAGACATCCTGTCACCTTTCTGTCCTACACTAAGAGATAGCACTCCAGGACAGGTTCAAACTCACATGGGCAAATGCACTGGCTGTGATTTCCTAAAGCATATAGAAGACTTCAGGATTTCTCTGACTTACTGCCCAGTGTCTGTAGCTAAGAATCACTCGAACCATTTAAAATTTGATCCAGGAATCACCATCCCCAGAGTGTCTCTCCAAAGAAATGGGTATTTCCCATCTGGGTATTCTAAACAACTCTCACATTTGAAATAATAATAATAATAATAATAATAATGTTCATAAAATGGGAATAAAATGATGAGATAAATTTGAGATATATCAGTCTTTATATTTCCATTTTTAAGATGAAGATGAAAATACAGTATGCTATTAGTTTATCTTTGCCATCACAACTTGTATGGTATGCACAAAAAAGCTATCAGTGGCCCAATTGTGAATATAAGAGCAGAGGAAGTGACATTTAATTGTTTCGTAGAGTATCTGCCTCTTCAGTTATTTCCCTCGTTAAAGAATAATATCCCACAACCTATCATAATATTTTGGTAGCTAGCTTGACTTTTGCTTGTGTAGCTTGTGTGTAGGGTCTCACCCCATATGGTACTCGGCTAATGATCTAGGTTATTTTGGCTGTTTGCCTTGAAAATCCAGTGGGAGAAGAAAACTTAACCCAAGAAAAGAAAGGAAATATGTTAATTCTCTACTTGATTCATTTTCTCATCGGCTTCAGACACTACAGATTTACATGAAAACCAGCTACACCCACAGTAATCAGGAGTTATCTGAGATAAAGAGCCATAGATAAAGTAGATCTTAATGACCTATAAAACATGCTTTCCTGAATACCCAGCCCTCTGTGTGACTTCTACAAACAAGTCAATCACAAGCACCTTCTTTCTGAGGCATATATATATCTTAAGTTCTTGAGAAAAATAGTGGAGAAGTGAAATCTTATTCAATGAAACCTAAAACATCTTCCCTTGTAACTGGAGCGTTTATACCCATCCTCCCATGAAGACATCCACAGTAAATAAACCAAATGCATTCTCTGCACTGACTCTAGTATTGCTTCCAAACCAAACAGACAGAATCACACCAAGAAGAAGTACCACCAGATTTTACCCTCTAGATACTTTCAGAATTCTAACCCTTCCCTTTAAAATTATGCTGCCAGATTTTAAATGGTCTCAGAGTCTTTATCTGCTTCATAAAACATGCTTTGAGAGGCCCTGAGAGCTACATTCCTTTCCCTTTGTCACAGCTAAACAGGGAGTTGCTCCCTAAACAGGGTGTCGCAGCACGGACCTAGACATCCAACCCAAGGACCCTGCATCACCTCACCTAACAGTTTGGACCCAAATGTTTCCCTCTGGTCAGTTGGGCTTCCAATGTGAGTCATCTGAAAGCTGAATGGGCAGTTCAGCTGGTGAATAACCTTTTCACTCCAGTAAGATATTTTCTTCACTGAGAAACAACACTAGCTTTGGTTGGAGACCATCATATCTACATCTCCTTTGGAGACAGGCTAGCCATCTGCCTTCTGAGCCTACAAGAAGAGATTGAAGAAGCTAGGATGTTTCTGTGAAGGTATATCGCTATATACCTAGTTAGCCCCAGTGTTTTGAGTACAAGGCATATATACTCTACAGGAGATTAAGAAAAACCTGGAAATGGAAGCTGCATTCTACTTAGTACACAAAGAATTAGATTAAGAACAGAAGTTTCCAGAGCATACCTAGGACTGTACATTTTATACATTTTCCTTCTGTTAGGAAACTTGTACTTGAGATGTGGAATTCTAATCGGTACCTGGACATCACCTCAGACGACTGCTGCTTGGCATAACTTTAACTCTCCATGATCTTACAGGGTTCAAACCTTAATAACAACTTTAAAAAAAAAAAAAAGAGTACTTCATTGCATAAATAAATAATTTTGCATAACATTGCCTTAATTTCCTTGGGATGTTTATTGAAAATTCTCAGGTGTTCAGCAATGTGGACTCTTTTCATTTTGTTTTCAATCCACGTTCATTTTCTTTTTGCATTGCTCAGAATATGAACCTAAGACTTTGCGTGGCAAATGCTCTACCACTGGGCTATATTCCCAGCCCTGTTTTCAATAAATGTTGACATAACTATGCTCAGCTCTGAATTTGGTGCTATGTGGATAAAATGGACTGTGATTTGGGGAAGTTCATACTTCAGTATAAGCTGCATTACTTTTATCCAAGACAATACCCAAGCACAGTCAGTTAATATGCACAGTACATATTAAATGTATGCCTGCAAATCTCTAAATAGTCTACAAGTGCCCTTAATGATATGGTATACTGAAGTACAGTTATCTTTAGGAGATAATTCTGTATAAAGTACATTTTCTTTACATTTAGTTTTTCACTAATGAATATAGAAAATTTATAAAAGCTCTAACTTAAAGCCACAAATGAATGTGTTTGCACACACAGCAATTTAGATGAGGGTGACCTTTCTAGAAAAGAGGCTCATAAACTCAACTATGGAGGTAGGAAAGGAGTGAGGTGAATATGGACAAGAGAACAGAAGTTGTATTTGGAAATTTGCACCTCTGGTTTACACAGTGTCCAGTATAAATGGGCTAGACATGAGAAAGAACCCAGAAAAGGAAGTTGGAACTTTGATGGGAAGAGCTTCACATGTTCACCTGTGGAGTCTGGACTTGAGTGGAGCTGGGTGAAGATCATCCACAGGTCCTCAGTGGGGCACATGTACTAAATGCAATGCCAGCATGCGATGAGGATAGGGTTGACAATGGAAGCATCAGGCTGAATAGCCTTAAAGGAAAGGGGGACTAGAAGCATAGAGGTAAATGTGGAGGCTCTTCAAAACTCCTAGACTTAAGATGACAATAGCCAGCAAGTGGTACTTGAGGGAATGAAAGAAAAGGAGGTAGGGTATTAGACACTGGTCCTCCCTCAGGAACATATTTATATAAGCTCAAAGGAAAGAAAGGGAGAATGCAATTTCAGCATATGATGCTTAACAATTCTAAAAAAAAAAAAAAACAACTTTCTTTTAGGTGCAGTTTACAAAATCACCTTTTTGTTGTGTGGTCACACATAAAAACTTATTTAATTCCACTCTTGATGGACCACTACATACAAAGGCATGAATAGGAATAGAAAAAAACCAAAATGGTCCACATATGTCATGAAAACACCAGCTCTCAGTAGACAACTGGTTCCTGGTCCTCAGGTCTTAAGGCAATGTCCTCATTAGGTCACTGTACAAGGCTTTCATCCTAGGGGAAGGTCACTTTGTCCTCAGATGACTGGAGTGTTCTGAACACTGAGCCATGCAGTGCCCCAAGCACATATGGCAGATGGAACAGTGGAGGATGGGAGGAGCTTTGGAAAATGCAGTATTATTTCAATGATTGGATCTTATGATTCCTGGGAAGCATTTGCCAACTGTACATCCTTCATAACTCAGAAGCAGGTGAACTATGTTTACCTTGCTGGACAGATGCCGAGACTTTATGTAGCTTACTAAAAGACTTATGAAATATCTACCCCAATAGTAAAGTGGAAACTTGAGGATTCTTTGGAAAGTCAGTTAGATGGTTTTGTTGGGACAAACATGTGAAGGAACATTTAACATTGGGCACAGGTGAAAGGATATTCTGCTAAAGGAAGCACGTGAAAAGACACATGATGAAGGATTTTTTTGTTAAAAACACACATGTATTGGTTCACCTTACATTGTGTAGCTGAGCTACATTTGTTGAGATTCTATAGAGAGAAACATACCAAAAAAAAAAAAAAAAAAAACCTTTGGTAGTAATCTACAGTTTCTTGCCACTTTCATGACTCCAGCTGATTGGCAGAGTGATGTCAGCTGAGACAGAGCACATGCTGAGGCAAGACCTGTGCTAAGGCAAGACCTGTGCTGAGGCAAGACCTGTGGAGGCCATGTGATGTTTGGAGGGTATAAATAGGACTCGTTGCACAGTGACGGAAGCTGAGCTCAGCTTACTTATAGTGCTAGCTGTATAACAGTTGTGGGTTTCAAGTCTTTGCTGATCTTTGCTTCCTTGAGATAGGTACAGCCAAGAACTCCTGGCATTCTTCCTGGTTCCTCTTGTTGACTCTTGTCACGGCTGAAGCCTGACTTTCTCTGCTAGGTAGTGTCACCGCTATTGATTTGTGTTTGCTATCCTGACTCTACGATACTGAACTGGACTGCTGATGTATCTGTGAAGTGTTTGTGAATGGATCAAGCTGTCATTGTTGACCTCTGAACTGAATTGTTGATTTTTAGACAACACAGACAGGAGTTTCTCTAAAGAAGCTTCTAAACAGTTCTACTTCCCCCGTATCCTTTCTCTCGCACTACCTCTGGTGAGTGGTGGGCTAGAAGGGAGGTTAAAGTGTTAAAAATCATTAAAAATAGGTTTTGAAAAAAAACTGACATTGCACTCACTAATAGTCCAGTGGTTAAAACTCAAATTCTTAGAAACCATCCTGTTCAGGTTCAGGTAACTAGTATAAATCCAGCCCTAATCTCCCATCACCTTCTGTCCCAGTTTTGATTAGATTTCTTTTCCTTTTCATTTCTTAATAAAGGTCCCTCAACTTGAAACGTCCTCTGTTCAGTTCAGTCACCCCTTCCATGGTTAGTTGTTATTCACAGTAACAGATATCAAGGCTGGGGAATTTGCTAACAACCAGGATAATTACTCTCTTTAATACTAATTTCCCTGTAAGTAAGTTTTTTGTTACAAACAAAAACAGGATGAACCACGGCTATGTGGCAACTCCCACACAGACCCATGGTCTCCATGTAGAAGGATTCCCTCAATACAGTCCAGTCACATCCTCATGACAATATGAGTATGAGAAGTGATGGAAGTTTTAGCATAGCTCTGGTTCACTCGGGTTAAGTCTAAGAATGGCCCCTGGAAATGCAGCCTCTGCTCCCTGCAGATGCTATGGAAACCTGAAGCTGGTTATCAGATACACTTCTTCACTGTGCAGTCTGGGGGACTTGGAAGCAAATGAAAATGAAGATCTAGGTTTCCTGAATAAATAATCAAGAATATGGCTGTAGAATGTTTCCCTGCGGTGGGAAAAAGCTGTGTCAAACTTTATTGTATCATGTTCAATTGAAAGACTGGATCCATTTATTTGTCAGGATTGGTCATGCCCTGCTAGCATCATTCTGGATGTCCTGTGCTCCCCAATCCATGACTCAAAGTGTCATTGCCTTTCACAGTACTTTTTGATATTCGTGTATGATGTTCAGTGGGTATATCCAAGTAAAACCCTCACACCTTTAGGAACAATACAATGGCAGCACAGGAGCCAGCAAACTCCAAATACTATATAAAGTATGGTTGGATGTGGCAGTACATGATCAGACAAACACTTATCAGGTACAGCAGAGTACAGTGGGTTCTAGATGTTAAATCCAGGAAAAGATATGCTTTGCTTAATTAGTCTGTCAATCATACATGCAGCATTTATTGAACAAGTCCTCTTTACCAGATACTGGATGGTCTATGATGAAGAAACGCATTGAAAAGAGTCTATTTAGCATCATAATACAAGAGCACTTTTATGCCATACCCAATTCCTGGCTGACTGATCCCTTTTGCCTCAGAAAAGCCTGCATAGATGGGATTATATCCATGGACCAGAGGAATGAAAATAGGGAAGTAATTGTTCCCATGGAAACCTGGGTCATCCTTCAGAAGACCGCAATGAAGTAATGTCCTCAGCACACCCCACTTTCTTCTCTCCCTACTAGAGAGAAGGAATAAGTAACTCCCTCATCTCATAATTAAGGCAACTAAGTCAGGAAAAGGTCAGGAGGTTTTCTAAAAATCACCTAAGAGAGACGCCAAGCCAGAATCCTCATCCCCTGAACAATCACTAGATGGGACTCCATAAAAGTGATTTGCAGCCAAGACAGAGTCTAGCCACAACCAAGGTTTGTAACATGCTGCTGTTTCAGTGATATTAGAGAAACACAAACAGCTTGGACTGTCAGAGTCAATGCAGCACAAATAGCCCATGGTAGTTATCTGAACTCATTTAAAGAAGGACATCTGTAAGAGACTAACAACAACAGATAGACAACAGGGAAGGTGCCAAGTGTTTCAAGTGAGAGCTTGAGGATTGGATTGTTACTCTTCAAAGTAACAATGCAACAAACACATCTGCAGCATGTGTTAATTTGCAGCTTAAGCCTTGCTGCTCAGTATCTGCCCTAACCCCTGCTTCGACGGAATGTATAAAGTTAGGTCATTTCTGAAGAGTGTGTTCTTTGTAACTGGGTGATGGAGGACATTCGTGTGAACTGACAGTGTTTCCTCACAACTGAACTGTTGCTATGGTTCAAGAGCTCAGAGCTGGGACTCAGACGTGAGCTCTCTGCCTCCAGCCATCTCTGCCCCTGTCCAGCTGCCAGGAGCGCTCAGAGACTGGAAAGAACATGGTGTTTCCTGCCCGTTAGCCCTGCCTGGTTACCATGCTGTCCCTCATCTTTCAGAACAAAAAGCTATCTAAGCTGCTAAAGGCAGAATCTGTAGTCCAGAGTACATGGACAGATTTCACGTGTAGAACAATGTGGAAATGGACTCAAACTTATCTCCCATGTAATGGTGGTGTCTACCCACTGATGGTGGTTTGGGAGAGAAAGCATTGTGGTAACTGGGACTAGATGGGTTTTCTGAAGAAGTGGGCAGGAAAGAGTTGACAATATAGCAAAATAGATGGAGAGAGCAGATCTGTCACTTTTGGACAACTTTTTTTTTTTTTTTAGCAAATTTCTAAGAGTATGTAAAGGGTATGAACAATATTTATCAACAAATACATTTTTAAAAACATTTTTAAGTGTAAGAAAAGTTTATGGCGGTCATTAATGGGAGGAGAGGCCCTTGGTCCTATGAAGGTTCTATGCCTTCACAGTATAGGGGAATGCCTGGGCCAGAAAGCAGGAGTGGGTGGGTTGAGGAGCAGGGAGAGGGAGAGGATAGGGGATTTTTCGAGGGGAAACTAGGAATGGGGATAACATTTGAAATGTAAATTTAAAAATATCTAATAAAAAAGCATAAAATCTTTAAAACATAAAAAAGAACAGTTTTTTTTTTTTTTGGAAAGAACTAAGTTAATTTAGTTGTGCATGTAGGTGTGTGCGTACGTTCATTTATTGCTATGTAGGTATCCAGATGTGTGCCCATGTATGTACATGTGAAGGCCAAAGGTTGATATTAGATGTCTTCTTCTATTACTACCCACCTTTTTTTTTTTTTTTTTTTTTGAGACATGGCTCTGGTTTAATCTGAATCTGTCCATTTCAACTAGACTGACTGGCCAGGAAGCGCCTGGAATATGTCTGTTTCTGCTTCCCAGCACTGCAGTTACAGTCACATACTGCCATCCAGCTTTATGTGGGTGCTCTCAATATGAATTCATGGCCTCTTGTTTGCACAGCAAGCACTTTATCCACCAAATGGTATCTCTGGCCCAAACTAATTTTTAGAAATATTAAAATGGACCAGGCATGAAGCTTCACACCTGTAATTCTAGCATTGTTCCACAGAGGCTGAAGCAGGGTCATTATGAATTCAAGACTAGCCTGTGCTATATCATAAACTACAGGTCATCTGGGGTTACAGAGGAAGATCATGTCTAAAACCACAACAGCAACAGCAACAAAGGATTGAGATTAGGGTTGGCAAAGTGACTCAGTGGGTACTTGCTTGCATAGGCTGATAACCTGAGTTCCTTCCCTGGGATTCACATGGTAGAAACAGACCTCTCAAAAGTCATCCTATGACCTCTACATACCTGCATACATATACACATACAAATAAATCAATTTAAAAACAAGACCAAACAAATCTCCTTTCAATGAGATGACCACAATGAGCGCTGGAAGACGCCCTCCTTCCAAGGCAATTATATCCATCTTCCCTTACCAAGCCTTCCTGCCAAGTCCTCATCAAATCCTATCTTGTAGTCAGAGTTTCTTTAAGTTTTGCCTTTTTAATATTTATCTTTTAGTGGGTAAGCTACAGGAAAGGGTTTTCTATTAAACAGCAATAGCCTACTAGTCATTATCTTCTCAGAAAACCTTTAGCATTAGTTCCACAAGGGGACTGTGAGTATTTGGAGAGGACCATAGATGGAGCAATCTAGGAAGAAAGATGAATTGAGGGAGATAAAACATCCCCAAAAGGCAATTGGTAGAGAGATGTCTAAAGATCACCATCCCACCTGTACACACAAAGACTTGCTAGCAAGTCAAGTGTTTGGATGCTTGATTCCAGCAATTTCTTTAAACAGCTCCTTAGTAGAAGGCAGACACATGGAGAGCATATTTTGATGATCTCCATTTGGGGGACTGGCAAGGAGAGATGTCCACAAATGTGCATAAACACTTCCAGCTTTGAGCAGCCGTTCCTTCCGCAACAAGTTTGCATCTCTCACAGCTTCTGAAAAGAAATTCTAGGAAGCTTTGCAAGAGTTAACTTCCTATAAATAAATATGCTAAGTAATTAGTAACTTGCTAGACTTTTCACCAATAGAAATGCCCTGTGTGAAAATTGACCCATGTTTGACACCTCTGCTCTTTGAATGTCATACATCTAAATTCCTCAGCTCTGCTACTCAGTAAAGGCTAAAATGCCCCTGCTTCTAGATTCTATGGAACCCTCCTGATGAGCAGAGTCAGTTCAGGAGATAATTAGATTCTGCTGCTGAGGAGGAGGGAAATGTCAAGCACTTATTATTTCTGGTCATCTTGTTAAGACTCCGAGATTGAAATGCTTCAAAAAATAACACATACACACACACACACACACACACACACAAATGCAGAATGCTGGACTCAGTGAAATTTACTGCAGTGGCTGAAGAGAAATTAATCCATTTCTTTAAAAAAACATCTAGAAGTTAAAGTTTTGGAGAATGGGTTAAAGCATGGGGATGCTGGGGATGGAACATGCTGGCTGGCTCTCACTGTAAACACCAATCAGCTATTGGAAACAGGTGAAAGTTTTACATCAACACGCCCTTTACCTTCCATATGTCAGTCAGTAAGAGGAGGGATGGATGAAACCTGGTTTGCAGTTTTTGAGTGGGCTCAGGAGAAGCCCTCAATCTTGCCTGAGGTAAGAAAAGAATAAACAAATAACTTCAGCTCCAAATTTCAACATGCTTATTCCTTAACTAAATGTGAATCAATAAAGTGATGGAGTGTTAATTTTCATGTGGAGATTATAGCTGTGGGATTCTGAGAAGAGAGATGTCTCTAAGCAATTTGAACAGAACAAGAGACCCGAGGCACAGGTGCAGGCCCATGATTGACAACCGGGGACTCATCCTGTCAAAAGTAAGTACTGGCCCGATCAGCTGGGGCTAGGGCGTTGCTTTCTGTTCTGCTGTGCTGTTTCTCACTGTATAAGCAGTGTCTCTGTGGTTCCCAGTGTCCCAGGCAAGGTGATCCCAGCTTGAGCTACTGACCTTACTCAGTCTAAAGGATAGAGACAGGGAGTTTCAACATGCATAGCCAAATGTGACTGGAAGGCTTTATTGTGGTCTGTAGCTCTGTGCACTTTTCACATAGACAAATAATTTTATTCATGGTCTCCCTCTCTCTTTCCTTCACCCGATTCTACTTTGTGTAGTTGGGTGACTAGTTATTGTGATCATTCCTGAGTTTCTTGGAGAACTGGAGAACTGGTGAGGTTAGATAACTTGTATAAGATCACCGATACCATGGTTGGGTAGAAATAAATGCTTCTCCATCCTCTGGACATTGAGCTAGACTCTCCTGTTACTTTTACTCTCCAGCACCTCTATTAAAAGCACCTTTTGCGAGCTAGAGAAAGTACCCAAGGAGCTAAAGGGTTCTGCAACCCTATAGGAGGAACAGCAATATGAACTAACCAGGACCCCCTGAGCTCCTGTCTCTAGCTGCATATGTAGCACAGGATGGCCTAGTCAGTCATCAATGGGAGGAGAGACCCTTGGTCTTGCAAAGATTATATGCCCCAATACAGGGAAATGCCAGGGCCAGGAAGTGGGAGTGGGTGGGTTGGGGAGCAGGGTTGGGGGAGGATAAAGGGGGCTTTGGGAATAGCATTTGAAATGTAATTGAAGAAAATATCTGATAAAAAATAAACTGTTTAAAAAAAAAGCACCTTTTGCTTGGGATTTCTATTTGCCTGCAAAGTGTTCATAATTGTGTACCTCTACCCCATTGCTGAAAGCAATAGCTTGCTACTTCTACATCCGTCCATCCTCCTGTGGAGCACATCCCTATGAACCCAGGCCTGGTTTTGTGAGTGGAGTCCAGAAGCTGGGTAAGGGGTGTGAGTGTGTGTGTGTTTGTGTGTGTGTGTCACATATAATATGCATGATCATAAAGATAATCTTGAGAACCTGAATGGGTACAGGACCCCTGTGAAGGCAGCATTACATCTAATCCTATCCAAAGGAGTTAAAGTCACAGTCACTCAGATCAAGGTCACATGCTAAGCTCTTGCATGCTTCCCTGCCCTTGTCCCTACAGCCACCCCGTGGGGAGTCTTCAAAAGGGAGCCTCTGGCTGACAAGAAATCGACTTGTCATCTGCTAAATTTGAGCCGACTCAGCAGAATGTGCCTTCCCAAGGTGGCATAAAGGGTACAGCTCTTTCTACACAGTGATTCATCTCTCATCTCTCTGGCTAATTGGGAACTTAGACAAACCCCATCACAGGAGAGCTAATACGTGGAGTGGGAGGTCAGTTCAGGGCAGGAAGCTGGAAACCACGGCCAGAACATGGGTTTTGTGGCCCTGACCTTTTCCATCCACGGTGCTAGATGCTCTCATGACCTTCAGGCTGTTGGCTCACCCTCTCTCTTGCTGCCCTTTCAGCCACCATGTTAGCTCTCCATCTGTGGCTTTTCATTTTGCTGCTCAGTGTCATTTAACTCCTCTTCCCTTGGCCTCTGAGCCAAGGCCAAAGGTTGTTTAAGGTCCCTGAAAATTCAGTTTACTCTCCCACAAGGTGAACTGCTGCTTTCTGATGAAGCCTCACACCCTCAAGGAGATTGTGAAAATATTCCACACAAAAATAGCCTGGTGCTTACTGTGTGAGACTCAAGTTCTGGTGTACCCAGCCTCCACCAGCTCCCTCTGGTTTTCCTCCTCAGTGACAAGTAGTCACTCATCTCTTGACCTGTTAAGAGAATTCTTCCAGGTGACTCCTACAGCATGTTTGCAATATCTCTTAAGATTGAAACAACTAGATTCAGAGAATCGGATGAAAGCTACAGCTGGATTTAGTGAGGTACATCTGTCATCTTAACACTCCAGAAGTTGCAGCAAGAGGATTTCTGTAAGCTGAAGACCCCCCTTGGGGATATATGTCTAGATAGATAGATAGATAGATAAATAGATAAATAGATATAGATATAGATAGATATACATATATACATATACACATATACATATATATTCCATACATAAAAATATATAAGTATATTACTTGTATTTAAAGATTGTATATATGTTTCATACATAAAGTTTTGTGTTAGCTAAGGGTAGTTGGGGTAATAAAGAAGACCTTGTGATCTAAAGTAAACAGAGAGAGAGAGAGAGAAAGAGAGAGAGAGAGAGAGAGAGAGAGAGAGAGAGAGAGAGATCAAAAGGAATGAAAGAAAAAAGAGAAAATTGTAGACTGGCTCCTTCTTCCTTGCTTACTCTGCGTGGGGTGATACAGAATGCTGACAATGTGAGAGAGGATCATTCCTAAAAGGAAAACCATTAATACCGAGCAGGATGCATAACTCCTTGCTTCTTCCTCTAAGTTTGGCTTCTTTAAGGGCCAGTCTCAGAAGTCTGATACCCATGAATATTGGATGAAGCTTTCAGGCTACCTGAGGATTGGTCCAAACCCTAAGAGTATCAGCTTCTCTGACCCAAACACAGAGTGAGTCTGTGGGTCTCTGAGAAGCTCCATTCATTTTTCGCCATTCGTAAGCTTTGGAACAGCCCACTAGGAAGAAGATCACGCATCAGAGAGAGGCAGCACTGTGGTTTAGATTTCCCAGGTGTCTGTGCCAGAGTGACCTTCAGGCAGGTGGGGGAGGAGAGAGAGAGAGAGAGAGAAAGCGAGAGAGCGAGAGAGAGCTCCCATAGGTTCTCTGCCCCCTAGAAGTCCAGAAGCCACAAAAGGAAACAACTGATCTCCTTGTTGGAGGACAGCCCAGCCACCTGCCACCCCTTCTCAGTTTCCACAGAAGGGCTAAGCAGCTGGCCACTTCTGTGGACTGAAGAGGGGATGTGCTGAATGAGTTAAGTGCCCCTGTCGCCCTCCCCTTCCGCACTCGGTGCAAGCTGAGCTGGTGACCCGGGCAGGACAGCAGCCAAAGGATTAGTCCATCACAATGAGATGGTCTATTTTAGGCAGGCAGCAGGAACAGATGCCTGGTGCCTGCACTTCGTACGGGCAGTGCCCAGGGTAGCACCCACATAGGCCACATCGCACCCACTGAAGTGTGGCCTATTGAGAAAAAGGAACCAAATAGAGGTGGGCTGGGTCTCGAGGAGGCGTTAGTCACAGGGACACTGGACTTGTGGGGGTTCATGGAGTTTGTTACATGTGCTCTTGCAAGAAATCCACCCCACCACCTCAGTTTCCTAGTCATTCCAGCCCACTGCCCCCTGACGGCACTCAGGATTATTTCTGCTGCTTTTGCACCATAGTGGATACAACCCAGGGATCAGCAGCAGTTGGAATTGAGGACTGGGTATAAGTGACAATTCAATCCTTAAATTGGGGAATAGGTGTCAACTGACTGCTACTGTTCCCTAATAGGGTTTCTTTAGGAGTCTCCGAGGCTGGAAGGCCTTCTGTATATTGATGAAAAGTGAGAGAGAGAGAGAGAGAGAGAGAGAGGGAGACATGGAAGGTGTTTCCATGACCTGGCAGAGACTATGGCTCTCCCTGCCCAGCTCCTCATTGTACTTAGCTGGAGCAGCCCCCTGAGATCTTCAGTGAGTGCCCTCCCAAGATGTCCTGGGGACAGAAGAGAAAGAAAGGGAGGGTTCTTAGATAGTCTGGGTTAGAAAGCCAAGTTTTGAGCCTATCTGGGTGGTGCTCTTGTAATTCCATCTCCCTGCAGATATGTGTAGGGGGTTGGGAGTGGGAGATAGGATGTTCAGGAGTTGAAGTTAGAAGACAGCCTAGATTATGTAAGATCCTATCCCAAAAGAGATGTAGAAGGAGGAGGAAGAGTCCCAACCTCAAGGCTTTCTACTCAATTTGAGTGTCAGCCCCTCTCAGATGCAGGAACGTATGTTTTGGATCTTAGAGAAGAGTGTTTACAGGTTCTATTATAGACCCCATGAGAGTGTGACCAATCTAAAGCTTTTCATACATAAGATGAGCATGAGTGTGACATAGAAAAGGTTGAAATGTGTCTTTCCATGTATGTTCTTGGCTTGACCTTGAAAGTGGAAGAGATGACTGCCCCCGATCCTATCCTAACCAATATATCTGCCTAGCCCAAGTTTTGCTTTACATTTTCCTCCTTCTTTTACTCCTATAACCATAACCATTTGCCAAGACATATAATTTTTCTAAACATCAGACAATGAAGATATTGGGCCAAATGTCAGATATTTTAACATATCCCAGAAAGGGAGTCAGTACTAAAGAATTTTTAAATGCTGTCAATGTGTACTTTACAGATACAAACAATTATTTAGAAGCATTTATGAGTCTTATTAGACTTCTGGGGGCTGGTCAGATGGCTCAGTGGGTAAGAGCACTGACTCCTCTTCCGAAGGTCCTGAGTTCAAATCCTAGCAACCACATGGTGGCTCACAACCACCCATAATGAGATCTGATGCCCTCTTCTGGTGCGATTGGGTCTGATCGGAGCGAGCAGAGGTCCTAAATTCAATTCCCAATAGCCACATGAAGGCTCACAATCATCTATACAGCTACAGTGTACTCACATACATAAAATAAATAAATAAGTAAATAAATAAATAAATAAATAAATAAATCTTTTAAAAAACTGTTTAGACTTCTGTGAATAGAAAGTTGGGATCTTCTTGCTGCCTGCCCCCTTCTGCCCAGCTTCTATGCCTCTTCCCTGGGCTCTCATTAGAAACAAACCACACAGCAAGAATGCCTTGCTGACATAGATGGAAAGTCTATTTGGTACTTCAGAGACACCTGAGCAATGAGACCTAGTTTGGAGTGTGCACAAACACTGTTTATGGTGTACTTAGGGCTTTTGCTCTTGATTGATCTGAGAAGCTATCTGTGACCACTTGTCTGTTCTCAGAGGGCCTTCCAACTCTGCTACTGATATTTAGCAAACCCCTCAGTGTTCAGTTCTCTACTTAAACTCTTGGCTCTATCTCTGAGCATTGTCTTCTCTTCTAGACTCTATCTCACCCTTGTTCTTAGACTCGGGGATTTTTATTGACCACATAAATGTTGAAAAATAGAGTTTAGTCTATCTTAGAAATTTTTACATGCAGTGAGTTTTAAATAAATGTTGAAAAGGTACCAAGGAATCCTGTGGTAGCATACAATACCAACCAGCGCCAAGAACACAGGCATGTGCATGTGCGTGTGCGTGTGCGTGTGCATGTGTGTGTGTGTGTGTATGTGTTAATACATGGCAGCAAGTACCTGGAGAAATAGAGGTTCCAGTAGTCCCCTGAGCATAAATGTAAGCTTATGAGCCAGAATAAAAGAATGCTAAGTTTGACATATTGCGATACTTTCTTCTTTAATGAATTCTATCATTTGAAGGAAATTATTTGAAAAAACAATGATCCCATACTTCTCTATACACACAGGTCCTTTAGGTGTGCCCAGTGAGATTTCCATGGCAAGGTTACTTCACACAGAACAGATCTCTCTTGGTTCCAGCCACAAATAAAGAGAGCAGAGTCTCATGATTCCATCTGGGCCAAGGTACCTAGCTGCCAAGAATAACCTGGCACCAGGGGATTCAAACTCTTTGCCTTCAAACTCTGGCATTCCAGTAAGGGCTCTATTGGAACCATTAAGGGAAAGTCAGCAGGCAAAAACAATAAATGCTGTTTGGCATTTGGTGGGAACTAGAGCATGGCTCAAAAATGCTCAAAATGAATAAACCTTGTTAGCCATTTTTTCAACACACACACAAACAAACACATACGCACACACACACACCTATTAGGACTTGAACTTTATTGCTGAATACAGTTAGATTTCCAAGATTCACCTGTAACTATTCTAGATGGTACCCTTTTCTTCTAAAAGACTGAGAGTCTAGACGCCTGGGTAGACGTGACTACAATCAGTATTTTTAAGAAGTATATTCTTCAAGAATTTTTTTGTTATTTTTGTTGTCTCATTAATTTTTAAATTAGCATACAAAATAGTAGGTTTCATTATAAAATTTTAATACATGCATATCATTGTACTTGGGTCCCATTCACTCCCATTACTCTGTCTCTCTGTTGTCCCCCTCCCCCTCCTCATACGCACATGTATGGGTACTACTAGAATATTAAAGTGTGTATGTAACATTTGAATCCATATGCTGCATATGAGAGAAAATAGAGAACACTTGTTTTCCTGAGTTAGGCTTGTTTTGCTGACCAAGAAGCAGTTTACATAGAACACTATGTGTATGTAAGTGAACTTAGTTTGCATTCCTCAGGGGAATCCAGACTTTCCTCCTAAGAATAGTCATTGCTAATGTGCACATGGAGACTATGGTGACAATTACCATCATGATAATTCTATTTATGGAGCACTTCTATGTCCTGGACACTTTGCTAGCAACATTTGCATGAGGATGGTTCTCTCGAGCTCCACCCTCATTCTTCCAAAGAGGACATGACTGTACAGTTCAATAGCTTGTCTGTAGTTAGCATTTATATGCAATAAGAAGGGAGTTCAGAGTTTGCTTAGCAAACTCCAAAATCTGTATTTTTTTATTTATTTTAGCATGAAAATAACAATTTCATTTATCATGTACTTTCCTAATATTTACCCCTATTGTTCTCCTTCTTATCAAATAATCTGATTTCATCTCTCTCTCTCTCTCTCTCCCTCCCGCCCCTCCCCCCCGTGTGTGTGGGTGTGGGTGGGTATGTGTGTGTGTGTAATTGATCATTTTCATGGCATCTCAGTACTGCTATGTCACATTGTCCCAATCAGATCATGGGATGTAAGTCTTGAACTTGCTGGAGGTGACCAGCGTGAGTGAATATGAGAGGTCAAGAACCTCATCTTAAGTTTTTCAGATTTTCTCTTCTCAACGCTGAGAGCAACGAGGAATACTGATGTGACGAGGAAAGAGCCTGAGCCCAGGAGATTTAGTCTGGATCTGTCTGCCTCTCGATACCTCCATTTGAAATGCTCAAATACCTAAAGCATTGCTTACTCTGTCCCAGCTGTCATTGCCTGCTCTTAAAGACATAAAAGAAAGAGATTCCAACCAACAGGAGGTAGAAGAGAAACTTACCAAATGGAGTAGAAAACAAGGCACTCAAGAAATCTGGCCGGCAAGCAAATGGCCCATGCGCTCAGCTGCTGTGCATTGAGTGCATAACTGAAGGCTCAACTCTGGCATTCCAAGCTGTCTCCTTCCCCACCCTTATCTGGCCCTCCCATAAAACAGTTGTCTGTCCAACTGTGGTGACAACTGCATGGTCTCTCTTTCTCAGTCTTGCTCTCTAAGTATATAATTGACACTAAATGCACATTACATGTAATTTTGCTTTTAAACCAACAGTTTCAGCTTTATGGCTGGGAACTAATGACTTCATTTCCTAGGAGATAGAAAGAGAGAAGAGAGCATAGCTTCCCTCTGCACAGCACATATCCTGGTGCCTGGGCATTTATCTCAGGGGATTCTTTGGGAAGTGGTACAGGACAGTGAGTCACAAGTTTTCAAAGTTACAGCAATCAGATACTGCATTGTAATGCAGATGGAGCCCGAGCTCTGGAATTTTTTATGTAGCACCCAGTAATGCCTTTGGGCCTGGTTTAAGGAGCATATCCTAGATAGAAAATGTCAGAACTAAGGAGGAGAGAGGGACTAGAAGAACATGAAAGGAGAAAAGCCCCTAATACACATGCCTGAGTCCCTCCAAAGCAGAGGGGGAAGGGAAGGCTGTGAGTTCTGCCTCATTCTGATAAAACTCTTTAAAGTCTTTTCCAGAATCAAGTTCTCCGAGCATGAGGGCTAATCCGGGTATGTCTTCATCCTCTGGACATTATGATTTTTGGAGATTTGGGCAAG
The DNA here is from genome assembly GCF_978045245.1 of Mus caroli. Taxonomy (NCBI): domain Eukaryota; kingdom Metazoa; phylum Chordata; class Mammalia; order Rodentia; family Muridae; genus Mus; species Mus caroli. Next base: position 66,551,141 of record NW_028227257.1, on the reverse strand, counting down.
ATGGCTCCATTTTCAAATCGAGAGTATTAAAAAAACATATTTATGATTCCATCCAAAGCGTGAACTCTTAGTGTCTGGAGGTAGTTCCTGACTCTAAGCTTGTTTGTTTTAATCTCCCCATGACTCATGGCCTAACTATTCCATGTGTATTCTGTCTTTAAAAAGTTCCAAAGCTTCATAGCTGAGCCGTATTCTGCCTGAGATGGTGCTAACCCAGGTCTGTTCAATGGACCAAATTGCATTGCTGAGCTAAGATTGGGAGCTTGATTGGCTTGCTATTTTTGGGTTAATTGGATTCTACTTGCAGTGATACCAGGTTGACTCAGAAGAACACTCTCAGTTTAAGTCTGGTCACAAGTCTTCCTTGACTCTCCCATCTACCTTTCTCTTTCTCCTTTTATCTGTTACTTCCAAATCATGCTTTTTGGATAAATCTTTTATTCAGGAACTCCTAAATGTCTGGGAAGGCACAAGTCTCTTTCCTGAGTCACCTACATGCTTGTCTTGGATGCATATTGTTCTTTTCTTGTGAATTTCTCTCTCTTCTTTAATGTTCATGTTTAAATCCATATTAAACTGTTTCTGGTCCAGTAAGATGGCTTAGTGGGTGAAGGCATTTGCTGCCAAGCCTAAGGACATGAGTTTGAATTCACACACCACACCCATATATTCCCTAAAGTTGTCTTCCACCCTTCACACTTGCTATGTTGCACACGCATGAAAGCACACAGATGTGTGCACCACCCCCAACTAAGTAAAAAGCTAACAAATAGTGTATAAAACCAAAAGCAAATAAAAATTTTAAAATCTGGTTGTTTAAATAAACCCTAATTTTGCTTCACAATAAAAACAAAATAAAAGTTTAAGGAGACTCAAGTGGCCATAGAAAGATCACTGCAATCTAATCCTTAAATGCTAGTTACTTCCTTAGATGGTTTTGTTCCTGCTACTGAGACTTAAGTCCAGTTCTTGCATGGGTAAGGTAAGCACTATACCACTGAGCTACACCCTAGACCTTCTTGATAAATAAAGTGAAAGTGTTACTCTAGTTCCAGCCAAGACCTAAAAGTCTACATAGCAAAAAGATCTGCTTTTTTCTGAATTCAACACTAGGAAGTTTCAAGGTTGAACATTCTGATTCACATTTGATCCTGATCAATCTAAAAAAGTCATAGATTAGACAGAACCAAAATCACACACACACACACACACACACACACACACACACACACACACACACACACTTATTATTAGAAATCAGCTTCTGTCAATTTGTAGACAGAAAACCTTCAGACAGCCGGAGACTCGGGTTCCAGCCCTGCCTAAAGGAAGGCCTGAGAGCCAGGAGAGTTGGTGGTATAAGTTTTGCCTGAGTCTGAAGGCTGAAGACAAGATCTTAAGTTAAATTAGACATAGAGATCAGAAGTGGATGCTCACTGTCATCTATAGGACAGAACACAGAGCCCCCAATGGAAGAGCTAGAGAAAGTACCAAAGGTGCTGAAGGGGTCTGCAACCCTATAGATGGAACAACAATATGAACTAATCAGTACCCCCAGAGCTCGTGTTTCTAGCTGCATATGTAGCAGAAGATGGCCTAGTCGGACATCATTGGTAAGAGAGGCCCCTTGGTCTTGCAAACTTTATATGCCCCAGTACAGGGGAATGCCAGGGCCAAGAAGTGGGAGTGGGTGGGTAGGGAAGCAGGGCGGTGGGAGGGCATAGGGGACTTTAGGGATAGCATTTGAAATGTAAATGAAGAAAATATGTAATAAAAATTAAAAAAAAATAGGCATAGAGGCTGGGGAATGGCTTAGTTGGAAAAGTGGCTTGTCTCACAAGCAGAAGGACCTCAGTTTAATCTCCAGAACCCATGTGAAAAAAGGGGCAGGTATGATAGGTACTATGCACTTGCAATCTCAGTGCTGAGGAGATGGAGACAAGTGGATCTCTGAGTGTGAGTCTGGTTATACATCCTGGCCTGGCCTACCAGGATGGCCTCTCTAGCTCTTCTCTGCTGAGACTGTGCTCTCTCTGGAGGTGGAATCCTGAGCAGGTGGACCCTGGAGGGAGGAAATTAGGGATGAGACTTTTAAGACATTATTAGCATGCTTCTTCTTTTCCATTCTTCGCTTTCTTGGCCACAGAGAAGTGAACGGATTTCCTCTGCCCCCACTTCCATCACAATGCACTGTGCTGCCACGGGCACAAAGCAATTGACCGCACTTCCACAGACCGAAGCCTCTGAAACATGTCAAAATAAATAATCTGTTTTCCCTGCATATCTTGTCACAGTGAGGAATTTGCCTAACACACACTGTGCTCATCCATACCAGGAGGCACTCTGCTATTCTCAGCCCACGGATTCAAATAGCAGTCTCAGGCGAAAGCACCTCCAAGACACACCTAGCAGAATGATTCTTGATCAAGTACCTGGACACCTGGGGGCCCTGGGAAAATGACACATAAAAGTTAGCCATCCCACCATAAGAATTCATGGAGAGTGGGTATAATGCCAAGGAACACTGAATATCTGTAACTAGGCAGAAATTTAATTCTCAGTGTATACCTTCTAACAGCAACTCTATGAAAGGGTGTGTGTGTGTGTGTGTGTGTGTGTGTGTGTGTGTGTGTGTGTGTTCCCTATAGCAGCCTGTAGCCTTGGCTGTTGTTCATACTGCTCACCATTCTGGAGACCTCCTAAGTCAGCTTATATTTTACCTTCTTCATGAAGCGTAAAACAATTACATTAGTACACTGATCTGTTTATTCAGGCTTCCAGGCTCTTTTTTATTGCTCAAGTTTTCTTAGCACTTTATCATGTACAGTTCAATCCACCTTGCTTTGAGACCTGAACTCAGCAACTGAGACCAGGGTGTTGGAGTTACATGTATAGTCCTGGGTAACTTGCAAGATTCACATGGGTAAAATGAGAACAGTACCACACAAGACAAACTCAGAAGTAGGGGGTAGAATGATAGCGGTCAAGTGGTAGAGGTGGGGAAATAGGGTGATATTAGACAAAGTCTTAAAACCAAAGTATCTTATTTTGCAAAGAAATGCTAAAGGTTAAATAAATGACAGGGAACCTACATTTTACAGGACTTAGATGGTTCTGCCTCAGAACAGTGTACATCAAAAAACAAAGTCCAGTAAGAAAATACTGACTTCAGCATAACTCTTTACTCGTGTTCTCTGTAGCTAGAAGAAAGAGAGAGCAGAGGTTTCTATGTGCTTTCGTTATCCTACACAATTGCTCAGAACCTTTCTTCTCACGTCTTCCCAATAACTCCCCTCTGGGCCCTAGATTCTGGAAATCGGGCTTCTTACCCTCTCCTGCTTTCTTCTTCCTTGCTCAGTTTTCTTTTTCCCTCTTCTTGCAACTACATCCAACAAACGCTGATGCCTTGCCACCCTCAGAGGCAAGGGAGGCATTTACCAGACACTTATATTTCTCTCCTGACTCATGTCACATACCACATGTCCCCAGAAGAACAGCCATGATCCGTCCCTGCTGTCATTTTTTTATGGAAACAAATAAGAATTACACACCTTTTAGAAACACACAGTCTGCTCCACTAGATCACAAGCTCTGTGAAGGAAAATCTCTTCTTATAGTCTCTTATACTCCGTGCCCAATCTACCTGCACACATTTGCGCAGTGAAGAAACCAGTTTACTAGCTAAGTGGTCAAGTATAGAACAACAGTTGATGTGTAGCAATTGAGTGCTTTAACTATAGTTAATGCAAATTAGAACCAGAGATATTTTAACTTCATTTGATTTGTTTAACTTAAAAAATAACACATGGTGGGTATCACGTTGGACAGAGTTGGCGATAACTACGGAACTATCTTCTGCAACTTGTATTTACTGGGTGGAGGGGCAAATGATTGCCTGATCCTTGCTATAATTTATGCCGTTAAAGTACTGAGAGTTCACAAAAAGATAATTTTGCTTACCTGGATGAGGAGGGCTACTTTCCCGTTGCTGTATACTCTGGAGACATTTTCTTGCTTTAGACAAGAATAGCAAATGCTAATAAACACGCAAACGAGACTCTATATTTAGGTCTTGCTTATTCTTTGCTCAGTATAAATTCATTCTGACTCCGAGGTCAGCCTCTTTTATTTCTCAGAAGTAAAAAAATAACCCTGTAATGCACATGCTTTATTTAATGGTGGCTTCTCGTTATGACATTTTCCTTCAGGAGTGGAAGAGAAAGAGATAAGCTATTGTCAATGCGGCCACAAGCAAAGCCAACCACCCTCTAACAACTGAAGAGAAATGTCAAAAGGGATTAATCATGCCTTAAAGATGCATGGACATGTTAAACTCATGGATTGAGGAAGATATGTCAAAAACTTGAAGTCCATTATGAATTAGTTGAGGGCTTAGGAGCCTTCAATAACATTGATATCAATAGCTCCAATGCAAATATAGAAGTACAGCATTGATGGGTATGTTTTAAAGAATATTGAGGTTTTTTTAATTAAGTCAGACTTAGAAAGACAAATACCACTTTTTCTCTTATGTGTGGATCCTATTTTATATGGATACATAAAATTAAGTGTGCTTATGTAGTTTAGATACATATAGTTTTATGATGTATAGGTAAAATCAAGGGTGCTTATATCATATATATGTCTGTATATACATATATGTATACATGTATGATTGAAGAAAAATGATTTAGAGAAATCAACGGGAACTAATAGGATAGAGAAGGAGAAGAGGAAATGAAAGGGATGAGTAGATGGGTGAACAGACTCAAAGTACATTATACTTATGCTTGAAATATTCTTGTAAAACCTACTGTCATCCACAACGAATATACACTAATATAAAATACTATTAAATATATTTGTGTTGCTGCACTTACCTCTTCATTGCCTTTTATTTTCTAAGCATCACATTTGAATCGAGTCCTACTATTTTGGAACCTTCTACTCTTTCAAGGATGCCACTTTAAAAAAATATTTACTATAAAATGAAGTCATAAGGAGATATTCAAGAACATGGGGAAGAGGAACGTTATATTCAACATAGCACAGAAGGCTGGAGTCTTACAAAGAGTCACCTCACAATCTCATATTAATTGGACAAGTCAGACAAACGTTATGTGACATCACCTATATGAACCATCTAGAGAAGGCAAATTTACCAAGGTTGAGAAGAAATAGAACTAATGCCTAGTAAGCGTGACGCTTCTCTGGGGTGATAAGGTTTTGAAACGAGACAGTAAATACAGTTATACACTACTACTGTGACTGTAAACAATACTACTAAATAGGATAAGTAAACTTGATAGGTGGAAATGACACATTTTGGTTATGTATATTTTACCATAACAAAGAGCAAAGATCTGGGTAGCTCAGTAGGTCTCACATAGAAGAAATACAACCAGGAGTCACGTTGATCCCCAAGTATCGACCCAGCGAATTCATACTGAAAATGTATACACTTAATGTAGATGTACAGTCCTAGAATTCAGCTTCTGGAAGGCTGCGTCATCAGATAACAAACACATCTAAGGCCTGTGTATAGTAAAGAGCAAACCTCAGTGTAGCTGAATTGATGTACTCTAGGTTCAGTGAGAGACCCCGCCTCAAAAACTAAAGGGAGAGTGTGAACAAGGAAGACACCATACATCACTCTCTGCTCTCCAAGTGCATGCACACCCACATGAACATGAGCATATAGCACATGTACATGCACACAGACTCACAGTCTCTGTCTGTCTGTCTGTCTGTCTGTCTGCCTGCCTGCCTGTCTCTCTGGCTAGGGAATATTTGCCTGTCATTTGAAGACCCTGGATTTACCTCTAGTACTGAAACAAGCAATGAAAAAATAAATAAATAAAAATGTAACTCTGTGTTTTAGTTTTTATAAGTGAGAACCCATAAAAAGTCAAAATTGCCTACAAAATCTACACTGGCCTTTGATCTGAAGGGGAGAAAGGAGCTTAGTAGGTCTCATAAAAGGCTGCTGGAGGATACATTCCCTTTAGGTGATAAACTAGAATCTAACTCTACATACATAAAGACTTTTGGGGCACCATAGCAGAAAGCATGATGGGCTGGAAACAGTGAATTGAGCTAATGTGCCATTTCTTAAGTGGCATGTGGCTGCAGTGTGGTATTAACACTGGATATGACTAGAAGAGTCATTTTCCATTCCTTTGTATAGTAGCAAGACCAAACTACACTATCTCAAGCTAAGAATGTAGACATTTCCTAAAGACTTCACAAAAAGGCCTCTTAGATGTGAGTTTAAGCTGTTCTTCTTTCTCTTGACTCATCACTAACAGATGGGAGGCCACTACTGTCTCATTATTACGTTTGGAAGCTTTACATTTGTCTGCCACCACCCAGAGTCCAGGAATAACCTTGGTACCTCAGGAAAGGTATGCTCAACAGTGCCTAGTGCTGTCCACATGGAACAGTCAGCATTAGGCAGGAAAGGCCAGCCGGTGTGGTGTAGAAGGACAGGGTACTGATAAAGGAACAAGAGTCTATATAAATGTGGGAGGAGTCTGACAAAGTCTGGAGGAGGAGCCAGATGATTCTAGAGAATATCCCTAACTTTCTTCTTGTAGCACTGGCTGGAGGGCATGTTGGACCTGATGAGGAAATGCCAGGAATGGAGGCTATCTGGGTGATAGAGTGGGGCAAGTCAAGAGGAGTTCACGAGCTCTAAGGAGCTATGGCTCTGAGCAGCAGTGTGGGTTACAGCTAAGCACTGTGGAGTGTATAGCGCATCATCACTGGTCAGTAGGAAGGAAAGACATTCACAGGAATGCGGCTGATACCCGTGTCCATCCCCATCATAACGCCCACATATGCTCCATGAGACATGTCTCTGTCTCACTTCTATCTTCTGAATCTCACATGGATTTCTTTTGCCCGTTCTGATGGTGAGCTACGTAGTGACTAGTGTGGTTAACAGAAATAGCATAAGGTGGCCTTTCTACATCTCACAGCTCCTTTTAGATATTAAACCAAATAGTATTGAATATGTTTCTTAACTATGAATAAAGCTTTTCTCCTCTTTATCCTTATCCCATTCAGGTGAATAAAAGATTGAAAACTGATTTGTAAGGGCCGAGACTAATTTACTTTTCCCCTCTGACACTGTTAATTTGCTTCATGGGAGCTGATGATGGAAAACGATAGCCTGTTGTTACCCCCCATCACATCAGGCTGAGTCACAAGGCTGCCACTCCACATTTCCAGCTCAATTGTAAAGTGGTATCTATCAGCAAATTGAGCAGGGTCTAAATTGGCTGTCTTTATGTAATGCTTAACACCCAGAGGTAGAGTTTTGTTTGCAGTGGTAAAAGCTTGGAAACAACCAAAAATATCCATCATCACCGAAGTGAAGGAAATAACCTATAGAAATAAGCAGTGAGGAAACTCTGTAGCCTTTAGGGAAGAATAAGGCACAGTACTAATTTTGCAGTCACATCCTGTTATTTCTTTAAGCAAAAAACATCACTACAAGAACAATGTAGAGGTTTATTCAATGTTCCAAAGAGATGCATATAATGTCTTTTACCTCTAGAGAAAGTGATTGATATAGGAATAATTTGCAGGCAGGTATATCATACCTGACTTTTGTGCTTTGTGTTTGGATGGTGTGATGGTTAAGTTTTACTGTCAACCTGACACACTCTTAGTGAAGACGTGTCTAGATTAGGTTGGCATATGTGGATACCTAAGAGTAGTTTTCTTAATTGGGGTTAATTGAAATGGAGAGATCCATTGCAAGTAGGTATTTCATGGGCTGGGCCCTGAGCTGTATAAAGCAGGCTAAACAAGCTCAACAATACAGCAGGTATGTATTTCTTTCTCTCTGTGTTCTTAACTGTGGATGTGACGAGATGCTCCGAGTTCCCTCTTAGGCTTTCCTGCAATGGTGTCCTTTATCCTGGAATTGAGAGCAAACATAAGCTCCTTTCCCCCAGTTGCTTTTGTCAGTGTATTTTATCAAAACAAAACAAGACAAAACTAGAGCAGATGGGTAGATAGATGGTGATGGATATAGACAGATGATAGATATAGATGATGGGTAGATGGTAGAGACAAGAAATACACACACACAGTGGAGAATAAATGACAAATACACACACACAGTGGAGAATAAATGACAAATTTGTATGTGTTGAAAGTAGACTCACAATACCTTATCACATAATGTACTCTGATATATTTTACTTTTTTTCTCATGAGCATCAAAGGTGGTGAAGAGAAATTTTTACCATAATCAGTACCATAATTAAAGAAGTAACTACATCTATATAGTCAATGTACCAAAGTGTACAAATATGAAAAAGACATTTAAAAACTCCCTCCTCTGCCCTCCTTGTATTCCTCAGTATAACCATCTTTTGTGGATGGTTTAGTACTTTGTCACATGGGTGTAGAGAGAGATGTAAATTACATTATAAGTGGTTCTTCTCTGAGACACCATTATTCTGAACTACTGAAAGAGGTCCTTTCTTCTGACCATCAGAATAAGTTATTTTAGAAGACTGGGAACAAGCTCTTACAATTTAGGTCAGCTAAGAGGTATATTTTTCCCTTCCACTGTTCCTGCACTACCTTCTACAGGAGGTTTGGATTTGCTGTATTCCTCCTTATAATTTATTCCCTCTGTCTAAATTATATGCTTCTTTTCATTTTGTTCAGATGTTTGACAAATATTTCACTTCTGGTTTCCATCACAAAAAACAAAAACAAAATAAAAAACAAACAAAAAAGCACCACTATGTTCCTTTTGGTATGTGAGTATTTAATACACACGAGCAAACTGCATTTTTCATGAACTCCTATACACATCAGAGCTTCAGAAAAACACCACATCCATGTGGTCTTTGGGTTGACAGTATAGATAGTGTAAGGGCAAGATTCTGGGGAGAGGAGGATTTCTCTTAACACACACTCCACATCTCCCTACCCTACTCTTCTTGCACTTTATTAGCTAATGTTCACATTCAAACCACTTGTCAGTGATCATTACAGAAAGAGCCATAGGGCACAATCATGTGATGAACGGGGACTTTCTCTTCTATTAATGGCATTGACTATGTCTTGGTTAACATGCAGAGCTAAGTAGTGAAAAGGTTATATATTGGCATCTTCTATCGTGGTTACACAGCTGCTGTTTTGCAATGAATCTTGCCTAGCTGTTTGTAAAGGGATATTCATTCATTCACCCTTCTTGAAACCCAAGCTCTTCTACTAGTACTGTGCAATTTTCTCAGTTTCCCGAGGAAAAACAGCACTTTGGAGTTGAGCTCTGTACTGGCAGACAGACACACCTCTGCTTCTGGATCCACTCTATTATTTCTTGCTGAGTTCATGGTATAATAATAGGCTCAGCATAGGAACAGAAAAGTTCATTAGCATCTTATTGTACGTCTGCTCTTTTCCAAGTAGAAAATTTGTGAAGATCTGGAGAAGGTCAGCAGGTCCACACATGTCTGATTATACTAGCTTTGTCTTACTCAATACTAGCTGGCCATAACTTCTCAATCTTCTTCCTAACTCAGGCCTCTGTCACTTGATGGACCCTCTATCTAGAATGTTCTTCCACAGAAAAAAAGGAACAGCTTTTACTCACTGGCTTCCTGCTGAGAACACTCCAATTGTCACTGTCTTGCTGGACACTCCATTTAAAATTACAGCCCAAGCTCTTCCTGTTCTACGTCCTTGCTCGTTGTTCCTCTAAGGTTCTTCAGCTGGTATGTTTTAATCTGGCACAAATTATCAGAGGCAATCCTAGTTCTCACCCCCATAGATGTTATAACCTTAGACAGTGCTCTGAAGATATAAAGAGTCAGCTCATAGAATTTATCACTTATCTATTAATTACTGTTATGTCCTAAGTATTTTATATTTTTGACTACTCTCACAATGTCTGCCTAGCACCAACAGTGTTCTACAAAAATCATTGGAGATTACTCTGGTGCCTTCTGGACCATCTCCGTGTTGGCTCCATCCAATATGGCTGCCATCAGAGCCTCTACCTTAACTCATCATGACTTAGTGCCTAGCCTTCATTGTTGGATGCGGGAACATAACTCTTAAGGTGAATGAGGAAAAAAACATCTCCCTCAAAAGACTTGGAATCCATAATAGGAGATCCAAAGTCAGCCTGGTGACACCACTGAATTGAGAATATGTAAAAACCTGGGCGCTGATATTGGCAAGCCAAGTTTTCATTTTTGCAGACTGGCAACCAGAGAGTTGATCTGCAGCTAAGAGAGGAGAGGAAGCACCGTGTATAGAGACATGTAAACTAGAGTGTAGATCTCATGCTCTCTGAGTCTCTGTTACAGTTCATTTGTGAGAGTCAACTAGACATCTATCCTTGAGTATTCAAATGCCTGATCACCCTTACACTGCATCCCCCTTTAAAAACTCTATAGATGCTGTCTTACTACTTGTTAAGAAACAATAAAGTTGCCTCGATTAGCGCTGATAGAAACCTAATGAGGTAGCTACTGCTTCTTTAATTTTCCAGAAGAGGAGGTGCTAGGGAGGCTGTACTCTGTGGCATTACTGTTAGGAAGTGGCTTAGCTGAGTTTGCTAGCTATGACTTGAAGTCAAAACTTCAGCGCTCACATGAACTTCCAATATGGGGTTCAACCAAGTCCAGCCACCTTGACGCTGTGCCTTTTTACAACTTTTATTGATTTTTTTTTAACAGATACAATGTGGACTAGCTCAATCCATCTCCAAGTATGCAGCAACCAGCATCAACTACTATCCATGTTCATTCTTCCTACTTCTTGATAGTTATTTAAATAACAAACTTCCAGAAAGAGAGAACCCAACACTGTAGACTCTCCAGCATTGGAGTGGGATCTGCAGTGTGGTGTGCAAACATCTTCATGGAGAATTGCAGGACCAAAGAGAAGGAGCTCAAGAATTCAAGAATTTAGCTGTCGTAATTCAAGCAATGCACAGTGCTATCGGGAGGTTAAGTGTGTGTGTGTGTGTGTGTGTGTGTGTGTGTGTGTGTGTGATGTAAAGTGAAAGGGAGAAAGATTGGAGATATGAAAAAGAGAGGGGGCTTCTAGCTCTACTGAAAAGTGCCAAATATTGGATGGCTTTTTGGAATTAGCTGAAGTATAAAACACAGCCCTCCCCTCCCACCTCTTGTGTACTGCATGTTTGTGACAAGCAGGTAGGATTAATGCCCAAATGATGACCCAAGATCCATCTTTAGAGGCCTCGCTGTCAGGATTTGTTTGTTTTGACCTACTCTCATTTTCTTTGCCTCTGGTTAATGATTCACAAGTAACACCTTGGTAACCAAGCTAGGACTAAGGGATTCATTCTCCCTGTTCCCTTTAAGGGCAGAGAGTAATCCTGAGCCCAGGGACAGCCACATCACCCTTGATTACAGCTGCACTCAGGACACTGTTGGAACTGAATGGAGCTTTGTTCAATGAGATGGCAGGTCCCCAGCCTGACACCCTGATGACAGCTGCTGTCCCCCTCCCCCTCCCCTCCCTCCCTTCCCTGAAGGATATTTATGTAAGTATCACTGGGAAAACAAAAAACAAAAAAACAAAACAAGATAAGAAATAAAATGCTGGGCTCAGCAGGGTGGTGGGACACAGCCTAACACTGAGGGATCAGCCCCAGTAATGCCAGGATGCACCTATCACTCTCAGGAAATCCCCACTTCTGGGTTTGTTTGTTTGCTTGCTTGCTTGCTTGCTTGCTTTTCTGTCATCACTGAGCTCTTGTGCATGCAGCGCCCTTATTCCTGGGATGGAGATAGCTGCCAGCCCTAATACCTACCTCAGAGAGAAGCATGAACATCCAATGAGATCATGGATGGGAGGTGTCTGGCTAACTGCAAAATGCCACACAGAGGTAAAGAACTGTCATTTTCGTTACTCTCCTCTCCATGCTGGAGGCTGGCCTCCCACACCCTGTGTACTGAAAGCCCCGTTCTTCCTAGGGAGAGAAGGAAGGCTTCACTCCGCATCTATTTCTGAATGACAGCAGCTTCTGAAAGGAATCAGCCAATATTTACGATTCACATGCAAAAATGTGTCAAACATACTTAGCCAACGTCTCATGAATTCCTTGTGCCTAGCAACCAAAACAGAAAAATGGAACATATGGGACTGTGGTTATCTGATACCAATTCATTGTGAATGAACATCAAAGTTACCCGCTTTTTCCAAATATGGATCTAGTACAATCACCATTGCCTGTGAGTGGGGATACATAATGATCCTCCCACTTGTATTTTAATGATTATTTTCATCCGTATTCTTTCTATCTTTGTTCTTGGCAAATCCAGAGAACCACAGATGCCAGTATGCACGTCTCCTGACTGGCTACCACCCTGCCTTTCCTGTTGCAAAACCTTCAACTTCAAGGTTCTTTCCTCCTTTTGAGGCACATTGTCTCAAACATCACAGGAGTGGCAAGAAAGCATGCAGCAATTAGCTCCACCTCAGACAGTGAACCTGGGTGAGTCTGAATAGAAGAAATCTAAGAATAAACTCCTTTTTCTGTATGTTGTTATCTGGAAGGTGCCTTCATTTGGGAGAAGCAGTTTCTAATTTGCCCTAAGGAAGAGCTCTCAAGCAGGGGTAGATGCTGGGTGGAGGAGGCATCTTTTACAAAGGGAAGGTTAGAGGCTGGATTAGTGTGGAATACTTGCCAATCCAGGAAGCCAATGAATCTCCAAAAGAGCTGAACTGTTTCATGCCCTAAACCAGGCTTCTCTCAATATACTTGCCCGAATGAGTTGAAAGGGCCCTGCTTGAGGACGCTCATTTTATTGATTCTTTTGATTAAAAAGTCTACATTTCTCTCTGACTGAGCTTTTCTTTTCTGATGTTTGTTTGTTTGTTTGTTTGTTTAAAGAAATGATCATTTAAAACTTCAATATTGAGATGAAAGAATTCACAAAGAGCAGTCCCTCCCTCTTCTAAGAGAAAAGATAGGTGAAAATCCCATAGGGTTATTGAGTGGAAAGAAAGAAGGAAAAGGAGGAAAAGAAGAACTAAAGAAAGGAAGGCGAGGGCTTTTGAGACATATTGCCAGATATGATGATTATTTGAGCATCAGTCTGTCACAGGCTGAGATATTTTTAACCTTTCAAGTATCTGTAAAGCCCATATTTTAAAGGTTTTCCCCAAACCACCAATTGTCTCACAGCTTCACCCACCAAGCCCAGGCATAGCTGGTGCATCCCAGACACTCACTGCCCAACTGACAGGTGTCCCTCAGCTTCAGCCGTAGCACTCTAGATGAGTCAATGATAGTGGTAATGGGTATTCAATGGTGGCAGTCTCTCCCTGTCCCTCATGCCTTCATTTCTTATCTCTGTCCTTCTATCTCCTAGACGCCCTAAAGTCATTTTAGAACTCTGGTTGGTTATGCCATTAGCATGTGTCTACCTTTGGAGCCGTAGACAAAACAAGATCCCCAGTCTCACTGTAGTTCATGGACAGGACATTTTTAGTAACCAAGGCAAGACGGGGCCCATTCGGGCTTGGTTTGACCAGAGACCATTTTCGAATCCAGAGATGTAAAGCTAGAGCAGGCTTTGATTTGAGGTCTTTATTTGCATCTGGCTGTTTAATGCTGAAGAACTAAAGAGTGACTAAAGAGTTCACTTTGGCACATGTGAGATAGTTGTTTTCTCACATAGACTTGGTTTCTGTGTCTATTTCATTGGATTGTTAGAAGTTTTAAGTTTGATTGTTTTTAAAGAGTTCCCCATGATTCCTGATGCACACTAAGTGTTTTCTAAATGCTACCGCTCTGTTGCAACAATGATATTTTATCCTATTTATCCTACAAGCTTTACAGAAATGAAAGAGATTTATTTATATCTTAGAATATAGTCACATTCTAAGGAAATAGAAAGGTGTCCTTCATAGGTATTCTCTGAACAGTTCTCCTGGCATATTGGCTGCTGGGACTTCCTCTTTTCTTAAAGATGGATTCCACTGTGTGCTCCCAACAAATGACATATTCCACCAAGCTAAAGGTAAGAGTTAGGTAACTGGGCTACAATGAACTATGGGATGGGAAAATATGGTCTTCCTTTCCCAAGCCCCTTCTTTCATGTTCTTATTATCTTCTTACACAAAGGGCTCTGATGAGCTCAGTATGAGCTCAGCAATGACCAAGTAAGTACAGCTACTTGGTTTCTTACTACCAGATAATCATTACTGCAATGGAGAAGTAGCATTTAGAAAACACTTAGTGTGCATCAGGAATCATAGGGAACTCTTTAAAAACAATCAAATTTAAAACTTCTAACAATCCAATGAAATAGACATAGAAACCAAGTCTTAGCCAGGTTCAATAACTTCCCAGATCACACAGCTAGATATAGAAAGAGCCAAAATGCTAATTCAGTGTCTGACCCATAGGTGGGTTCAGCAAATACAGACTGAATGCATCAAAGTCTAATCAGAGCGCGATGGTCGAGGCATGTGCTCTACTATGGGTCTCCAGTGTTTTTATAGCGCAGTTTGCCTCTAACGCTATATTTCCAACTACTGTCCTGCTGCTTGTCATTTATTTCTGCAAAGTGGGCAGGTAGTGAAGGGAGACCGTTCAGAGAATACCGTTCACAGAATACCGTTCCCCGTTCCTTCTTAAATGAAATGATTTAAACCAGCATGCAAGGCATCATATTGATTTTTTTTTAAACAAGGCATTGCCTTAAGAAAGGTGGAGCCCCTGTCCCAGTCCCCACTCCGCTAATGTGTTATCTTTTCTACCTAGTTCCTTAAAAAAGAATTCCTTACATCATTGATTTTCTCACCTAGGAAAGGCTTTTTAGAGAAAGTACCAGCCACCCTCTTCTTAACACCCTGGGACCCCAGGAGCACCAGAGAAAGGTGTGGTAAAGAAAGCAAACAGACCAAAGTGAGGACTAAATGCTTGTGGAGCTCATTAGCACCCAGGCTCAGAGAAGCAAATGCTATTTTTATCAAATGTACCTTCACTTAAATTTCAGAGATTCTTGGCAAAAATAACAAAAACCCACACAAGGGCTCCCTTAGAAATGTTTGTTCCTAAGGACTGGCAGTCTTAATGTGTGCTTCTAACCCCATTGTTATCCTCAAACATTTGATGACTTTCGAAGCTTCTACTTCAGCCGCTTGCTTTTTGGTTTCAGCTCAGACCGAGCAGGGAGCATCTGAAACCCCAGTGACCCAGATTTTGTGCCACCTCCATGACCTGGAGTTGGAGCTTCACCTCTTCCCAGAACTAACCAGCTGAGCTCTGTTCACTTACTGTGTGGTTCCAGTGAGATGACTCCTGTAGACAAAACTAGCTTTTGTCCAAGACATGAGCTATATTTAACACATGGCGAGCATAATCACACTTGTGTGCTTTCTCACAGGTATCATAGAATCATCTCCTGGCCTGATGGTATATTAAGTCTAGCTTCAATATTTGCAACAAGACTTTTGATTGAGAATCAGGGGTCACAGGCACCAAAAGTCTTTGTACTGACAGCTTTGTGTTAGGAAGTTAATTCTTATCACTCACACATAGGTGATAGGCACACATATGCGCACATGCACAGGAACTCGAATACATGATATTTTTTGATTGTTTTAAGCAAAATATAAAAATGAGCCTCGAGTGGGTGAAGAAAGTGCTTGCAGCATAAGTGAAGACCAGAATTTGAAGCCCTAGAATCCACTTTACCGTGAGTCTGTGTAATCCTATTACATCCACGGGGAGAAGTCAGGTAGAGGAAGGAGAATTCGTGGAGGCTCCTAGGTGTGCCAGCTATCTCGGTGTGTGCCATGGTGAGAAACACTGCCAGCCTCTGTCTCACACAAGATGGAAGGGGAGGAGCACCGAAGGCTGGGCTTTGACTTCTGTGTGTGTCCTGACATATGTATATCCATACTCACACGTACAGATCAACACGCACATACCACACACACAAAGGAACTTTTGCCTTCACGTTTAGGATGTACATATCTTCCTGTTATATAAGCTCAGTTCACTGCAGGTACAAAAATTATCTGGACATTTTCATGAATTGCTCACACTCATCTTTTTGAAGATCTGACAAAACGTATTGACAACATTAGTTCACTATGAGTGTAAACTCACAACAGCCCAAATATCCACATAACTTACAACAGCCCAAATATCCACATAATTCACAACAGCCCAAATATCCACAACTAGGGAGTGGTTCAAGGAAACCGTGGAACCAGCATGCCCATTAATCAAAAGCATGTTGTAGAGATGTTGGCGGATATGGAAAATGTGTTAACCTGACTCTAAGCAGGAAAAGTGCTATAAAACTATACCCAGTGTGGACCTTAACTGTGGAGAAGCCTCAACTGTGGTCAAACCTAGCAGTGGACTGCACAGGTATACAACAAAAGACAGGTACAATTCAGCAATGGGTTTCTGTGGTGTAAGAAGTTTTACATTATGCTTTTCTGTCCTGAATATATATTACTTTTATAACTATGTGGAATTAAGTGAAACCATTTGAGGAGAAAAGTAGTGTTTTCAGTTTCCTTCCTCCTGTCTGAACTCCTAGAAGCTAGCTAGGATGGCCACAAGCAAGACCTGCCAGCTACTCCAGGATACTCACTTTACCTTCTCCTTGGGTGCAGTCCAGTTTCACTTCATCACAGCAAGGAACATACAATAGAGTTCATGGCAGTGGAAGAGTGTGGCAGAGGCTTCTCATATCTTGTCTTAACAGGAAGTAAACAGTGTAGGTCAGAAGCAGGGCCAGGCTCTAACCTTCAAAGGTCAGCCTGCAGTAATCCACCTCCACCAGTCTGGCCCAATAGTCTACCAAAACAGTTCTATATGCCAGAGATTGCACGTTCAAGCACTTGAGGCTATAGGGGAATATTAAGGATCAAATCATAGTAGTATTTGTAATGTAAACTCAGCACTGAAAACTGCAAGTATTATATTCAGTAAATATATACTAAAAGAATAAATAAATCCATTGACCATTTTTCATATGAAGCACAGCAATAGGAAGAAAAAAAAACAAGGAAGAAATAAAATTTTAAGTATTATCCTGAAATACCAACCAATAAACATACACCATAAAATAATCAATGACCCCTAAAGGAAGAAGGCTATAGAGAATCTTTAGTGGGGTTAGATGAGAGCCATAGGTATACTTCATAGCTTAGAGAGTCTAGTACCCAGCAAGGACCATTATGTTACACAGAAATTCTAAAACAAAACAAAACAAAAACATGGTTTCTTATGGTGTGTCAGGGGTAGAGATGCCTAAAGTGGTAGCAGATATAAATCATACGATAAGGTAATATACAGACAACTTGAGGCCAAGAACATAGGTAATTGCTCTCAAATTCATTATCCAACCTAGACTAAGGCCAAGAGAATAGTACAGCAGAGATGATAAGTCATGTGTTTATCTAAAGTAAGATTCTCTCTTGCACATGACCTGTGCCTAGAGAGAGATCCGGATTTGGAGTCTGGGAACTCTGCCAACCACATCTTGTCCAGCCCAGACCAACCTTTCCTGCATGCCTAAGATGTCCATTCTCTAATCCTACCCTGCCTCAACTACCATCTAGCCCAGAATTCTTTCTACAAGCTTGCTTTCTAGAACCAAGTTGCATCTATGAAATGAAAGAGTGAATGGAACGACTTTCCTTGTCTATGTCAAGGTTATGTGGTCGTATACCTTTGATTATTTATATAATACATTGGCATTTGGGAGACCTTGCTTTATGCCAAGTACTACAGAGAGAAAGCCTTGGAAAGCCTCATGGTCTTATGTTGTATCACAACATACAAATCAAGAACTTCCAGGGTTGGAGGGATGGCTCTGCTGATGAAGAGTACTGGCTGCTTTTGCAGAGGACTTGAGTGCACCCACACCATGAAACTCACAACCTTCAATACCTCCTAATTCTATCTGCACACATGTGGTGCACACAAACTCTAGGAGACATGCATGTGCACACACACACATGAGAAATAAAAATAAAATAAAATAAAAAACCTTTTGGAGGAAGGGATATGTGTTGCAATGAAGTTGTGATGAGAAGAATATTAGAGAACAAGATGCCAGGCTTCCTGTGACTTCATCTGATGTCTGTCCAGAAGGCACTGTAATAAATGTTAAACTGTGGAACCATGGTCTCAGCATCAGACTGGTGAGCTTGGATCTAACCATGGTAATACAGTCATTGTATGATATGATAGGTGGAGAGGACATCTAGATATCTTAAGTTCTTCATCTAGAAAATGGGTCTAATAAGCACTCTCCATCCTGGCCTGCAGCTGAGGGTTGAGTGAGGTTACTGCCGTGACCATGGAACCTGAGTCATAGTAAATGTACATCTGTTTTCATTGCTGATCCTCAGTAGACTCTTCCAACCATTCAGATTTCATTTAAAAAAAAATCACCGGGAATTTCTTTCACTGTCATTAAGAAAATGAAAAATAAGGAGGGAAGAAAATACAAAATTGTACAAGAAGGAAGATGTTCTTGGAGAAAGCCATAGCTTGCAGAGCTGTTGGCCCCAACCTGGGGTCAGGTACAACAGAAATCTCCCTAGATCCAATGTCTCAGAGGTTTCAAAACTCACCGATTCTATATTTAGGTACCCATATGTTCCAATTGGCCACAGTTGCCCACAAACACAAACATTTCGGTGCACAAAGCAGCAATTTCCAGAAAGATTTTCCTTTTAGAAGAGGTAGATTCTACAGACCTTAATCGGTCTAAGCGGTTCTGAAATAGTGTATCAATTTACATCAGAAAGGTCATCATGAAGAATAAACACAGGATGCTGTTCCATGTCTGGGATTTAGCTGACTAACTCCCACTAATGTTGATGGGGCCATGCTGCCAAATCCCCAACCATCACCCTGGATATTTGCTCCAATCCCTTACTGTTGAGATTGAAATGTGTTTTCCAAATCAAAGCTGATCCCGAGACTGTGCAATGAGCCTCTGCATAGTCACACGGGACAGTGTGGCTGATGCCTGGGGACCTGACACAGCTCAAAACAGCATCGAGAGGCATTGTTGAAAGATGTCTCCTCACATTGTCCACTCTAATTCTCATGGCTTCCCTTACCCATGTGTAACACTGTCTGCTCGTTCCAGACTCCACACTTCACACTTCCTTTTATGAGCCCCAGGGAAAATAAAATCTCTCAGTTCTCTACACCTTCCCCAGCCAGAAGTCATATTTGTGTGGTTCACCAACTTCTCTCTCTTGAGTAGACCTTCCAGAATAACCCCTCGATGATGAAATATTTCTATTGAAGTCTAGCTGAGATCATGGCTTTCCCCAAATGCTGTAGGTTCCTAACTCAGCAGTATGCTCCTGGCCCCAGGACTCCACTTCCAGATCTTCTGTTACCCCAAATGTTCTGCACAGCTCCTGAGAATGGAAAGACTTAAACTGTCCAGACCTTTTCTACCTGCTCTGAATCTATGCCAAGCTTCCAGACTTTATTTCTGGTACAGACCCTAACTAATGCCCAGGCTGGTTATCCTCAGAAAGCCAATAGCAGGTCACAGCTTCCAGAGATTTACCAATCTTCAACATATGTACCTAGATAGCTAACACTGGCTCCCAGTCACTGTGCTATGGCTAGATCAACCTGGCTGTCCACTGGAGAGGGAGCAGGAACCCAGCAACTAGTCAGTAAACTGATGGGATGGCATAGGTACTTTCCCTAGAGATGGCAGACAGCACTCGTCATCCTTGGATTGGAAGCTGATCCTAGCTAGGAGCCTCGAGACATTCTCATCATCTTGATCTTGACAAAAACAAAAACAAAAACAAAAACAAAAACAAAAAAACAAAACCAAAACCAACCCAAACAACAAAAGACCAAGAAGTAAAAACAAATTCTTAATGAGGCTTTCTTTGCCTTGTTGATTGAAGCTTTTCTGTCCCACACCATCTCCATTTCCCAACTCTACACATACACATACCATACATAACACATGCACACACACATGCACACACACACACTGGAGTGTGTGTGTGTGCACAAACAAAGCAGATACACAATCTTCTTTTTGAAAGTCTATTCTTTGAAACATGACAGTCACAGAGAATGTTTTGGTGTTTGAGGCCATCTGCCTCCCCTCAGGCTGACCTAAGACCTCGTGAGGAGTAGAGAATAGCATGCCTTTCTCTGTATTTATCATGAAACCATCCAGGGGATGACAGACAATTGTGTGCACAATGTATTCCTGAACTAAATTGAATGACTTTCTATTGCTAAATATTTCAGGACATCTGAGCATGTCAAGAGAAGCTGGAAGTGAGGGTGTCAAGAGCATGCTTAAAAGTGATGGTACTTTACTTATGACATTAAACACGTTGGTCTGTGGGGTTGCTTGTAGTTGGAATGAGCAAGAATAACAGGTCTACTGGCTGCACATTGACTCAGCTAAGCATTGTGTCTGGCCCATAGCAGTTAAGTGGTCATCTCTGATGGTACATCAATGCTTCTTGGTGCTGTTCTTAGAGGCCCAAAGCTGAGCAAAGCACTGGCATAATTTTAACCATAACTACTCATTTGGGCTTCATTCAATAAGGCTTGTTTAGCTACCATACCTTCTACTAGAGTATAGCAACCTGCTAATGTTGCAGTTGGGTGGGCACAAAGCTGATGTACCAGGTATTGTCTTGGATGGGATTGATCTTTGCTCTTTGCTGCTGTTATTTTTACCCAACCTCCCAAGGTCTGAAAGAGTCTAAGGAAGTCGGTGTTAAGTTACAGTTTGATACTCACCAAATCTAGTAGTAGGTGACTCTGAATGTTCATTGACTGCTACTTAAAATTCTCTCATCTATAGAAATGCTCAGAAGAACTTTATGCTAGTACGAATACTCTTCCTTTGACCTCATCTCTCTTGGCTTCCTAATACCACATTCCTCCTCTGTCCACACCAAGCCATAGCTCTGCTCAGACTCTTGCACTCCATGGAAACCTCAACTGCTGCCATTGCTACTCTAAAGGCCTTGAGCCCTCCTGCCAACCAGCCATCTATAGCTTCTTGTCATGAACTCCAGATACATTGAGCACGAGAAGGTGTGTCATGAGAACCTCACCCTCGCCTTTTTCCTTCTCTATGTAATTGAGTCTTACGACCTTCTGCTAATGTTTCTGGCTCACCGGTCCTCATCCCTAAGAGAGGAATAATAAGCAACAGTGGTGATTCTTAGCTTTCAGCACCAAACAATTTAGATAGGTGGTATGGACCGAAGCAAAGGAATTACTATGCTTTACTATTATTTCCTGTTACTGCTGACCTAATGTTTCACCTTTCTGTTTGAGAAGTTGCTTTTTCATAGACCTCAAGGGCTAACCTTAATGGTGTTATCTTTCTATCTTCAGACTTCTTGGTTCTGCTACAGGGGCTCCCTTGCTGCTTAGTGTCTTCAGTGCAACATCTACACAATGTGGTTGCCCAAGGATAACCTCATATACACCCATTGTTCTGATGTTCCATTCAGATACATACTTTGTTCTTATTCTCAAAGTGCCTTCTTTGATGGATAGATTTCTATAGTTCTCCTAACTATAAGGACATCTGAAGATGAAAAATCCTTACTGTGTCCTTCCAAATTACAATTGAGAAGCCCTAATACCAGTATATCAGAATGTTGCTACATTTGCAGATAAGTCCTCCAACTGTGTAATTAATTTAAAAGGAGATGATTATATAGTTGTTTCTGGTGACCTCTACCTTTAACATATGTGAGACAAAGTCAGGAGGATTTGGGGGAATTCAAGACCACCTAGGCGACAGAATCAGACTCTACCTTGACCACCCATCTCTAAGAAA
The DNA here is from genome assembly GCF_978045245.1 of Mus caroli. Taxonomy (NCBI): domain Eukaryota; kingdom Metazoa; phylum Chordata; class Mammalia; order Rodentia; family Muridae; genus Mus; species Mus caroli. The sequence goes on along the minus strand of NW_028227257.1, from coordinate 66,529,293 downwards.
AGGCAAGTTAAGAATGAAGCCCAAACCCAGTCTGACAGTGTCCTCATATAAAGAGGAATTTAGACACAGAAAACTTGATAGATGTGATCTTACAAATGAAAATCACATGCACAGTGAGGTGGCAACCGCCATGAAGAGGCTTCAGAGGACACCAATCTGCCAAAACCTTGGCTGTGCATTTCAGTTGCTAGAACCAGGAGAAAATAATTGCTCCTGTCTTTGTAACTCTGTTATCTCGGCCCTAGCATACTAAACTAGACAAACTAAAGTTGTTAATAAGATATAAAGTAAAATAAACCCAAATCTTGTCCCAAGTATTTCTGACCTCCAGGGTCTTACCATTTTAAGAAGCACACTGTTCTGAGTGGTGCTTGGAGCCCTGCCTTTCTCTGTGTCCAGAGATCACAGAGCACACAGAATGGGACTTTTATCACTACTGTTTGTGACATTTGTGATGTTTGAGGACCTATAAGTGACAAATTCTGTCCTTTCGGTTATTTTTCCACAGACTAAGTGGTTTAGTCCCTGAAAGCTACTTGACAAACTTTTAAACCCACTTAAACTGTTGCCACACCAAGGGACACACACACACACACACACACACACACACACACACACACACACACACACACGGGTGAATACACATATACTTCTACATGGACCAAAAGGACTTAAAGCTTACCAAAAAGCTCAGAAATATAAAATGTATCAGTAGCATCCTCTCATAAAATAGAGATTAAGGTCATATCCATCACACAGCTATGTGAACCATTAACCCATCCATGGAAATGTCTGCATTTGATAGAAAGCAAGCCATTCTGAGGGGTGCCACTATATATGGAGAGGATGCTTTCTTCTCTGTGACTAACACATGGGTTAATGATCTTGTCTCTTGCAGGTGTTTAGAAACATCAAACAACTGCAATAGATGAGCTCACTGATGAGGGATGCATTTCTACCAGGAAACACTCCTGTTCTAATCCCACATCAAGGCATAAATACAACAGACCTTGTTTTCCACACAGATTCCCATTTCTTTCACACCCAAGCATATGCTAAGAGAGCTCAAGCGACACTCTTCCTTCAGCTCTGGGAGGTGTCTTGAAACATTTTTAGCTTACCAAACACAAGGCAGAGGAGAATCTGTTTCTTTACTCAAGGATAACCATCTTCAACCGCTTATTTATGCTGCAGATGGAAACCTATAGATTGAAATAGACACATTTTCATTCTAAAATTGGCATTTACATGGTCATAGTTAAAAGGTGTGACCACTGTTTTGGAAAAACAAACACCTTGGAAAGTCTACACCATTTCCTGCCATTCCAACCAAGAGCTCATGAAGATTATAACATGTATAAAGTTAAAGAACAGAGAAAGAACATTGGTCTACAGAAATAGGATCACATATAGGAAAGATAAGGAATGAAAAAATGATATGGCTAGAAAGGCCTCATGAAGTGTAAGGAGAAGATCCATCCCCATTTAAAGATGCAACAAAAATGGCTGATGAGAAAGTCTAGAACTGTGTGATACTTTAGCAGGTAAACCATTACAGCTACTTAAGTCAATTAACATTAAGTCAGATCAGAGCTTCTGTTCTTCAGCTGAGTTAGCCACATTTTAAGATCTCAGTAGCCACATGTAGCTAGTTGTTCCCAGGTTAGACAGCATGGACAGGAGAAATTATCATCACTAGAGAAATTCTACTGGACAGTGTTAGTGTAGAGAATGCCTTTTGACATCTTGTTAGGCACCAGGTTGAACAACATGCCTGCCAACTGTGACAATCTATGGTGAGAAAGAGAGAGAAAAAACCCACTCCTAAACAGAGTTACAGTGTCCCAGTATTATTGACATTTGTATCACCCCAAAAATACTTACACAGGCGGGGGGGGGGGGGGGGTGGCGTTAAGCTAAAGTAAGAAAGAAGTTAGAAAATGCCACTTGAACACCTCACCATTCACTTTTCAACATTTGTAAAAGTCGCCAGCTTCTCTCCATCTGCCCACAGCTAATTGGACTTTGTCATTCATCTTCAGATATGTTCCATCTATTGTTCACACCCTGGACCAAATATCTGTCCAGTATAACATTTTGAACATTCATTTAAACAAACAGAATTCCACTCAAAGTAGAAAAATGCAGACTCTTCCCAGTTTACAAAAAAAGGCAAGAACTTTATTTTAAACAAATCCTCAGTTGTATAACATACCACATCCATATCTAAATCAAAAACAAACCCATAAGAAGGAGGATTCAAATGAAATAGAGGGCTTCCATAAAAACATATTATCTCAATGCTACTCTTGCCTAGTGCTTCAGCTAAATGCACAGTGGGCGGGAAAGGAGGAATATGGCACTTAAATGAATAAGAGCAACGAGAGGAAAATTGTCTCAGTCCAAACAACAGGTTTATGAACCTTTGGTATATGTCTCAAATAAATATCCATAAGCACATCTTTACCAATAATATTTACTTCCAGGTTTGTTAAGCCAGTAATTGTGTGCATGTGTGTGTATTGCAAAAAATAATTGATGACACAATAAGTTGGGGTTGACACGGGCTGATTAAGGTCTCTGGTGTGAGCACACAGGTAAGTTCAAAACCATGGCAAAATGATGTGCAGCTGTGTAGCACAAAATTAGGTAAGAAATTATAGTAAGATCTACCAGTTAGAAATTCTGTGGCTTGAGTAGATACCCTCCATTTCAACAACAACAACAACAATAACAACAAAACAAAACAAAACCCCACATATTTTTAATTCTATCCACAGTCCATAATCTAGAAGGCAGAAATATCCCAAAGCTCATAAACACATGCTCAACGGTGAGTGAAATGACCATCTCATAAGTGGTGTTGAAATCCCCCCTCCCATTCCCCACCCTAATAAACAGCACCAGTGCAATTTGAGTTTTAAAAAATTGGAAATATTGAGACATTCCTAAGGTTTGTGTTTGTTTGTTTTTTAATGACTAAGAGCCAGTCATATGGGGCTCTACTGCAAACCTCTGCCCTGGCAAGTCTCCAAAAAGCACCCCATGTAATTCCCTCTAGCTTGCAGATAAACTGTGTTAGGGCTAATGTAAGGCCAGATCAAGGAAAAAGAAAAGCTGGCATGCTATCCTGGGTTTGGGAAAGGGGCATGCTGAAGGGGGAGAAATATCCTCCAGGATTATTTTTTTCTGCAGCCCAGGATAAGGGTATGTGCTGAGATGGGTCACAAATTTAATATCAATGAGTGTTTGACTCATGCCATTCACCAGAATACAGAGCTCAGCAGAGCTAATGCTTGCTTGGCAGCTATGCCAGTTCACTATAATCAGGAGCAGGAAGGGCCATTAAAAGAAGAAGGCCCAAGAATGTCCAGCTTAGCCATCTTGTCACTCTACTCAATGGTTTCTGTAGAACTGATGATGTAACGTGTGATGACAGTTCTACCTCTCCTCTTTGTTGATGAAGACCTCTTAATATCTGTATCCTAGACCTTCACAGCGAGCATCACCCGAATGAGGGCAAACTTGTAAACCCCGAGTCATTATCTGCCTTGGGGCTACTTGCCACCTAGCAGGCCTTCCCCAAACCTGCCCTTTCACACATAGGCAGAGTCACTGGACTGAGTCCTGCCGAAATTGGGAACACTGACTCGAGGCAGATCTTTGTTACGTATCTCATAGACTGACTTCCTCTTGGCCTGGGCTCCCCGGACAGCCAGTTTGATCTTCCGCCATCCCAGATGGTTAAGTTCAGCCAGATTGAGCACCACACAAATGCCGCTCACAGCAAACATGAACACCAGAAAGACTGTCTTCTCTGTAGGTCTAGACACATAACATTCTACCTCCTTGATGCAGGGGTAACGGTTGCACTCATACAACCCTGGAACACTGAAGCCATATAGAAAGTACTGGCCCACCAGAAACCCAATCTCCAGAGCATTTCGAAACACCACTTGGATGATGTAGAAGCGGGAGATACCTTCCTGTCTTCGGAGCTTGGACCTTGCTGCTGTGCGCAGCCCAGATGGATGTGGAGTCAGCTCTTTAACCTCTAAGCAATCTGGTTCTGTCTCCTTACTGGTGGTCTCTGTGTTCTGCAGCACCCCATTGACAATGGCATTTTGCAACTTCTTATCTTCTCGTTTGCTCCCTCCGCTGCCCCCACCCCCAGTTCCTCCAGGTCCCCCTATAGACTCAGCAGGGTCTCTGTCCAGGGCTAGGAAGACAGTAGAGTACCGGCGTTCTCGCTGCTTGGCGGATTGGTGCACAGAATAGGTGATAAAACAGAGACTGGGGGTGCACACCATTATGATCTGGAAGACCCAGTAACGTATATGGGAGATGGGAAAGGCGCGGTCATAGCAGGCCTGGTTACAGCCGGGCTGTAGGGTGTTGCACACAAACATGGTCTGCTCATCATCGTACACCGTCTCCCCTACAATGGCCACAATGAGTATCCGGAAGATCACCACCACAGTCAACAGGATCCTGAGCAGAGGAAGAGGAGGGGGGAGAAAGGTTCTCATAGGCTAAGTCATTGATAGAAAATCCCTGTTTCTTCCCTTTCTGTTTCAGCGCTTACCAGTCCTTGAACAGGGGAGCTGTCCACCCTTGAGTGGTACTGAACTGAGAGTCTGGAAGACAATTTTATATCTTCCTTTTCTGCTTGGTGCTGGCAAGCTTGGAATATTTCATATTACAAGGATCTCACATCTGCACAATTTCATACACTGTTCATGGCCCCTTTGTAGCATATATTTCCTTTTGATATATATATATACATATATATATACACACATATACATATATATACACACATATATACATATATATGTCCAGCTCTATGTAAAAAATGTCTAGAGACTCTAAACGCACCTTTACTCTGGCAAATGCATGCAGAATCCTTAACAGAGGAACTGTGTTTGAAGATCTACACCTGGGCTGAGTATTAATCTTTATGGGTGTATATGCTAGTCTCTACATGTAGAACTTAATCCTCTATAGAAACGGTGATGAGTACAAAATTCACATGTCTACAAACAAATAGGTAGCTGCAGGTAGCTATAAATATGAATAAATACCTACATACTACATATGTATATAAATATATACTTAAAGATATATTATTCACAAGAAGGAGCCAGCTATGTGTGTGGCTCTCTGGCACTAAGTTTTAACAGAGAACATGGTCTAGCTTAATAAATATCTGTTAAAGAATGGTGCATCTGCTGTGATGAGCAAATCCATCTCCCCACTTGCCCTTCTCTGTCCAAATGCAATTCTGCCTTCCTTGTAGATTCTATTTAGGGAACCAGATGGAGATTGGCGCTGACTCCGGAGAGTGGGGGGTACCAGGACTGAGTCCACAAGTCCTTTTCTGATGAGGGAAGTGTGAATCCCCTCCCCCCTGTGGTGCTTTATAGAGAAAGTATGGGGGAGCTGATCAGGAGTAACTGGAGGAGGGGGGCGTCACTGGGCGTCGGGTAATCCCTTAATGCAGGCAACACTGGCACTTGGACAGAGGTTGGGGAGGAGGCAGAGGACTGGCTGGGGGTATGGGGGTCGTTAGAGACAGAAGAAGGTATTCCCAAGGGCCGCCCGACGGGCCGCTGACGGCTGGCTTGGTGCCCTTACCTCCCAATCATAGTGGAGTGCTGCTGCACCGCGGCTTCCAGCAGCCTCTCCAAGATGGTCCATTCCCCCATCGCTGTGCATCCGGAGGCAGCAGACAAAGACTGGGCAGTACCGGGCACGTTCTTGGTCCTGGCCCCTCCCCGGGCCTCACCTCCTGACAGGGAGCGAATTGCCCCCAATTAAAGAAGCAAACAAAAATTGTTTTTAAAAAAATCCACGAGGCCCTCCCCCTTTATTGCACTTAAAAGAGGGGAGTGGGGGAAGCAATCTATGTGCGTCCCAACCAATGGAGCTGCTGGCGCGGTGCGGAAGAGCTGGACAGCACCTCGGTGCCGTCCGGGGGTCAGGTGGACTCCCGCAGTCTCCCGGCGAGGGGCGGGGCTGGGTGGCAGCGTGCAGGTGGCCGAGCTCCTGCCCGCGGGAGACCGGTGCCTGCGCTGCGGTCCCCGCGATCTTGCGGTCTGAGGGAGGGTCCGCGCACCGACCCCGGCGCCTGTCACTGGAGCGGGCACCTGGCGCTCCCGCGCTGCGGCGCGCAGAGCTAGCTGCGGGGCTGGGGAATCCGCGGCCACCGCCTCTAATCCGCCCTTAAGTAGTCTCCGCCTGCGTCACGCCAGGTCGGCGGAGGGGAGCAGAGCGCGGCGTGCCGCTGTCGCCGAGCGTCGGAGCCCGAGGGGCCGCGGCCGCGCGCCGCGGGGGGAGGAGATGGTCTGGAGTCCCCCCGCTGCGCCGGGGATGGGGAGACGGAGGACTGCAGCGCCCCTTGGGGCTTCTGAGGCGCCCAGGTAACCTCACCTGGCCGCCAGTCTCCCGCAGGAGGAACAGACACGTTGGTGAGTGATGAGGGACCCGAATAGATGGCTTAACTTGCCCCCGTCTGTCCCTTACCTTTAGCTTTGGGCCTTCTGAGATACCACTAAAATTCCTTTTCTAGATGGTAGTGCCAGTTGGGGGAAGGGAGTTTTTTAGCCCTTACCAGGAGAGGACAGCCGCCTGCGAGAGTGCTGCAGAGGGTCCCGACTTTTTCGTGTGTGGATCAGGTGCTGAGGTGCGGAATACCTAATGAGACTCCCTGCTGGCTGACGCCTAAATGCAGGTGTGAAGGTGTTCTGAGCAGGAAGGTCTGGGTACAAACTATTTACCAACCAAACAGGTGCCTAGCAGCGAGCCAGGGGCCTTAATGCATGCTCATTTCTCCCAGCACAGATAAGGAGGTCATGCATAACTGATGGGAGCAGAGGATGCTAGTCAGGTCAGCATGGTCCAGTCTGGATTTAAGGAGACCCAGTATTTATCTAGCAGAAACAGCAGCTCACAATCTCACCCCACCCCCACTCTCCTTATTCAGCCTTTGCCTCCCCCTCCCACTCCCCAGCTCAAAGAACAGATTCTAGAATCGGTCTTAAAATTTACATTTTGATGTCAGTTTCATCTACTGCACTACTTAATTGGTCCCAGGAAAATTGAGACGATCACACCAGGCTGCTAATTAACGTAGGGTCAATTTTAGGAGGCACCAAAGTTGGGAGTGTGTCATATAAATGTACCAAAAGCACAATGAGTAAGGTGTTGTCATCCTTTCAAAAACATGACTGTGAAAGTGTTGCTAGCTGGTCTTAGGAATATAATGCAGCCTTAATTACCCACAGGGAACATACACATAAGCCACACCAGGATGTGCTTTTGATTCTAGAACGACTGAGTTGGTATCTCTGGTGGCCCTGAGGAAGGGCTAGGAAGAAGGGTGCAGAGTAGGGTCCAAAGTCCCCACACATACTCTTCTGCATGCATAATGCTTACAGACAGAACACAAGCTTGAGCCGCATAGCACGCCTGTCCCAAGATTGTCTCTTAGGGTTGTCACTGCTAGCTCAAGGAAGCAGCTCTCCACTGACAGTAGTAAAAGAATCCGCTAAAAATAATGGAGACATGTGTATCATAGAAAGGCAGTGTCATGGTTACAGTGCGGGTGGTTTCACTCTCTGGGCAGGAAAAAAAAAGGTACAAGAATGGAGACAGAAAGAGATCTCTCCAGTTGGTTGACAGATGGGACGGTGATTCCCTTATCTCTAGCATGATGCACACTCCCAGGCTTCCTCCTCACTCCCCGGAGTCCCTATATTTGTTCCAGCTATGGCAGACATTTTTGGAGTAGAGAATCATAGCGAGACAATGGATGACAGAGTACCAAGAACAATTTATTTAATTACCTTTAAATGTCCCCTTAATAAGTTGTACAACTCAAAATCGCTTTCTGTGCCTAGGGCTTTACAGTGAGTCTGATGCAAAGTTCAATCACTGGCCTGTGACTGACTTCCTATTCATCGATTTATTTTTTGAAATTAGGCGTCCATACAAATGGAAGACACACCAGTATCACTAGTGTATAAATACCTCAAAACACTTCTACATAGAACCTAGAATGTAAGACATCTATGGGCTAAATAGCTTGTTTTTTAAGGTTATGAAAACTTATTCTTAGCACCATTTTTAAAGCAACAATTTTTATTTTATTTATTAAAAATGTAATTGTCAGTTGCCCTGCAACAAATAGAAAAAAGCACAATCCCAGTTTCTCTGTGAAACTGTATAAAAATACATTCAGGAAATTAAAATTGTAGACTTCGAGAAACTTCCATGGGACAAAATATAACCTTAAAATATTCATCAATTTCAATTTTATTACCTTACATTTCAAACCTCTGTATGTCAAAGGTCAAAGGCCTGTCAAGAGAAATGTGAAAGGTGTAGAAATGAAATCTATAGAAAAAACCACAAATGTTATTCCAAAAGTTGAGGCTACAAAATCCAGAAAAGATCCAACTTTTAACTATTTTTATTTTCAGAAATCATTCATGAGTTGTCTAACACATTTGTGTTTCGCTTACTCTTTTGAATCCAATCTACTCCATTTTCAATGAGTAATTTGCCTTGATTGTTCTGCATTAAATATGAAGAGGATCTACGCACAGCTGGGCCTCTCTGACCTTCCTTGGGACACTATTTCATCTGCCTAGCTTCTGACCGGCTCAATTCCTCTCTGATTGAAGATACTCATTTAAGTCAACTGCAAAGTTCCTCCCATTAATTCTAATGTAAATGTCATTCTACAACACTAAATAAATGGCATCAGATGAAAATCAAATTTAGAACTGATAGAATTAACTTTAGTGTCCAGTAGGCTACCTGGATAACTAAGTATACACTGAGTGTCCCTATCAGATTGCTACATTAAAGTCTGGGCAAGTAGGGTCCAAATTTTTGAGTTACTAACCATCTCTTGTCACTTGAAATTTGGAGAACTTTTACATTCCATGTTTGCTAGTGCAGGAACAAATCCAAGAAACCAAGAAATCCTGCCCCACTCTTCACAGATCTTTAAATAGGCCTATATGTGCCTCTTTACGTGAAACTTCATGGGGACTCTACAGTTCGAGTAAAGGTGGACCTTTCCCTTTTGACCTCACTAGAACATAAACCCTTAGGGAACAGAAGGCATAATTCATCTACCATGCTGCTTTCCATGGTATCTTTAGCATACAGTGGCAAATGTAATCAGAGTCTTTGGGAAGACTGATGTAATCTAAAACAACAAAGACCTTTAAGGTCGTTAGGATCATGGAGAACATAAGCACCTGGGAATATCTAAATAGCAATAATTTCTGGGTTTGTTCACTTTGTAAATCGCTGTCTTAGCAAGGAGTAATGCAGACTAACCAACTAGGGCAAGCTTCCTCCCCTCCAGATGGAAAAGCTGCAGACTAGTCAAGCAGACTTGTCAAGCAGACTAGTCAAGGCTGTGGGGTGAATATTTTGACTCGAGAATGGAATGAAGAGTTTCTAACAATGACATAATTAACTCTATGGCTGTGTCCAGATGTGCTCTTACCTTTACATGCTTAAAACCTCATTTTCTTCAACCACAGGTTCCACACCGAACCTATTAACAGCTCAACTTCAAATATTTGGTAAGTGAAACCTCCCTGGAACTTGATAGTTGTAAGAACATAGGTTGATATATTGACCTCTGCTTTCCTGGGCCGTCTATGCCTGGGATGAAAGAGGACACGTACTCCTCATGGTGCTTTCCACAATTCTTCAGCATTGTGGAAATGAAGCATTTGTTGTCGGACTATGATGAAGACACACAGAACATCAAATCCTTGTGACCTAAGAGAGCTATCTACATGTTTCCTGATTGGAGATGGTCTCTGCTCTTCTTTATGGTGTAATTATATTTAATGCAGAGAGGGAAAGGGGATCCACTTGCCACAGAGGGATCTTTACACGTTATGGCAAGTCTGGATTACTGGGGGATGGAGGATGTCCTGATAACTACTGGTCCCTGCTGCTCTCCTCTTTCCTCTTTTCCTCTTCACTGTGGTCATGAAACATGCTCACTAAGCCAGGTAGTGCTGCAGCAGCACAGCTTAGGCTGCGGCATCAGCATCAGCAAGGTGGCCTTGGAAAGCTGATCAGAGCCTGGGGCACATCTCTCCTGGGAAGTGGCAACATCTGCAGTCTCCTGGGATTTGTGTGATGCGGAGGGACTCCATTCCACTTGGGATTGGTCCCCATGTTAAAGTCTTTCACATATCATTCACAGACAGTTAGAAGTAACTCAGCCTCACTTCCCCCAGTGGTCTATATGCATCTGTTCCCCAATGGAAATATCAAACTGTCTTTTGAAGGGGAAAAACTAACCTGTCTTAGGAGACTTAAAAGAACATAAATGGCAAATGAAATCCATTCTTTGGTGCAAAGGGATATCTTCCTTTTTATCCTTTGTGCTTCTTTCATATGTTTAAATCTCAGCCCAGATTTTTAGAGAAACACTTGCCTTGAAGGATACACAAATTTACTGTCTCAAAGGGGAATAAAGCTGTCCAACTTGCCGATCATAATAGTCCTAAATATGGCCAGAATCTGTTGCTCTCTCATGAACCCAAAATGCAAACTGTGACTATGTTTCTAACTGATAGTCAAATCTACCATCTTTCTCCTGATGGTCCTTTGAATAGCAGAGTCTGTACCCCTTTAAAAAAATCACATGTACAAATTCCCCATTCCTCACTTACCTTGTGTATAGAAAATATACCTTGCGCAGTAATATCTCAGGAATTAACGTAATATGGTATTGTGGCCAAAGCAGATGTGTGAAGTCACAGCAAATAAATTAACACTCCATTAAGAATCAAATCAGCCCTGCTGACACATAATCTTTCCCGTTTATGTCAAGTCGTGATTCCCATTCACATCGGGAGCGTCCCAGGGAGGCTCATTAGACCTGCAGGAAGAGATTTCTTTTAAGTCAAAGCTATTCACAAGTTATTCAGCTACAGTGAGGGCAAAAGAGCCTTCCTGGCGTCTGGGTACCCGCCTCTCCACGATCTCTTTGTCACTGTCCACCCAAAGCCCCAGCCACGCAGGATATAGCTAGGCTTCCTGCTGAGTTTGCAGTCTGTATAAAAGAGATGAGGAAATTACAGAGGAAATATGTGTGGGCAGGGCCTGCCCTTGAGAAATTGTCAAACTGGGAGAATATCTTTTGGTTGCCATCAGCACCCTGCCTCTGCTTCTCTTACACCAGACTGCAGTGCTGAAAGTCAGACCTCGGGGTTGAGTTCTTCCTGATGCCTTAGCTACGCTTCCAATATTATAGGGTGGGGTCAGAGTGAGTCCCCAGAGCTAGTGCTCAAGCCCCACATGAACCCTACTGGCTGCCTGCTCCTTGACTTTCTAAAGCTGCCAGCATCTATTTTGTCAGCATCCCTGGGACTCAGGTGTAGTCTAGTTCAGAGGTTGTTTTGTCAACCAATGTGGCTTCGGGTCTCTCTTAAGCGCCCACAACAAAGGCTTCTATGGAGAGCTTCTTGTTTCTGCAGTGGATTGAGACCAGAGAGGGACCAGCCTCACTTGTCAGTCATTCCGTGCTCAGTTTAATGCAGTGGTTCTCAACCTGTGAGTCATGACCCTTTGGGGGGCTGCATAACAGATATCCTGCACATCAGATATTTACAGCGTGATTTATAACAAATAAGTTTGTAGCAAATTAGAGTTATGAAGTAGCCATGAAATAATTTTATGGCCTGAGCAGTCACCAAAATATGAGGGGCTGTATTTATTAAAGAATTGTAGCATTAGAAAGGTTGAGATTCTTTTGCTATATCCTCATGTTTCTACCCTGATGGGATTCACCTTGAATTTATATCCTGTTGACTATTGGATTCTCCATCGCTGTGCTTCGCCCACCCTCACCCCTTACTCTCCCACCAAAGGAAAGTAATCCAATGAGGGAACACACACAGGGTGTTAATAACTGATAACCACTTAATGTATTATTCTTCTCAAAGGAATTATCCTTATTCAAGTTGCAAAATCTTCATCCAAAGAAATGAAGAATTTTAGGGCGCTTTTGGAATCCTATGCTTCAAGAAGTGAACAGCTATTTGGGAGCAAGGGATATCTAAACCTTTCCAAATGATATTGCACAAAAAGTACTTGCTTCATTTATTGCTCTATAAAGGGCCCAACTTGTGGAAATACGGGAACCACACAAATGCAATGATTCTTATATTTACTGCATCTTAAAACCACCAGGGAGCTTTGAAAGCTCACAGTACCTAAGCTCTACTCAGACCAATAAAAATCAGCGTTCCTGGAAGTGAAATCTATGCATTTGTATTTTCATAAGGAAAAATATTTAGCTTATTCTGGCTCCAATATGCAGTCGAAGTTAAGCTCCGCTGTAATAATGAACACCATTAACTGCAGAGTAGTGGTAGTCTTAACAAGCCCAGTGAAGCGGGCTTTCTCCCCACGATGGGAATGGCTGCTGCTGGACACAAAGCCAGAATTTCATTCTGAAAATGTGTTCATGTGGTTCTGTAAGTACTTAATATAATCCACACAGGCTAAGTAGTTAGTTGCTAAACTGAAAACACCCATCTCATTTCATCCCAGTCCACTCCTGGCCATCTGGTCCTCTGAATTTCCATTACAGGGCCATGTGTGTATTAATGAAATGATTGCATCCGATTACATCTTTTATTCAGAGCACAAGAACAGTCCATGAATTCTGTCCTCGAGCATTACTGTTTTTGTCGTGAAGTCACTAATTAAGTTTACTCCGTTTCAGGCAGAGGTGGGATTGCTGTTCACTAAGGTAAGAAAGTAAATCAAAGATGTTACTGCGGATAATAAAATTATAATTTTGCTGCCTAGCAACCACAGGGTAGAAACTTCAATCAAAAATGTTACCTCATTGTTTTCTGTTTGTTTGCTTTGTTTAAGACAGAGTTTCTCTGTATAATAGACTTGGCTGTCCTGGCACTCTCTTTATAGGCCAAGCTGGCCTTGACATCAGAGATATGCCTCCTCTGCCTCCCAAGTGCATGTACCACCACCACCCATGGTAACTCCATTTAAAACTGTCCAAAATGTAGTTTATATTCTAATCAACTTGTTACAAGTGGCATAAAAGAGGACCACCAAGCAATTGGACTTGCTCTCTCCTTTCCTGCACTTCTTTATAACAGGGTATGTAGTCAGAGAGCCACATGACTGGATTATATTACTTTGAAGTTGTTTAATTGAGTAGGCATCAGAATGAATAAAAAAAACAGAATGGAAGGGGACCGAATGGATATGTATTATTGTTTATTATTCTATTAACCAATGCTTAGTTATTATACTTAAATTATTACTCTATTGACTAATAACCTTTCCTACCTCCAATCTTTCAGAAGAGTATTTTCTTTACAAATTTTTATTGGTTTTTTTTTTTTTGTGAGTATCACATCCTGTACCCCAGTTCCACTCATTTCTCTGTCCCTTTGTATTTACCCTCCACCCTTGCAATCTTCCCCCCACCAAAGGGGTAAATAAAATAAAATAAAAATAAAAAATAAACAAACTAGGACAAAGCATGGAAAACATTTCCGAGTGGAAGCTGTAGTGTGTCAGTGTGTCCCACACTCTACCCTTTTGTCCATGCATCTTTACTTGCAAATACTCATGGCAATGAGTCATTGGTCTAGTCCGAGGCATATTTTTAAAATAATCAATAGATGCTCACAAATATCTATTATGTATTTGTAATCATTGATCCAATCACATTCTCCCAAAACACTTATACTTGGTCTCCGTACATACAGATTTCTGATCACCTCATTCATTCAGTTGTTCAATGAGACTTAGTCATTGCTGCCTGTGTGGAGACAAAAGTGACGAGAGCAACACTGCTCTGCCCTCATCAAACTTAAAACCTAGTAGGAGAGACATCTGCATTTTTACCAAATAGTAATGAATCAAATAATCTCAAGTGCCAACGTTTATGTTGAAAACTGTGGTTAAAACAAACTATTAAGTGACCGCTCTGAGATGTACAGGCCATGATGTATAATGGGGCAAGGAAAGGCTGTCCTACTCTGTGAGGAAGGGTTGGGTGATGGAAGACATTCTGTAGCTGAGATCTAAGGGAGCAGGAAGCAAAACTCACAGGAAAGGGAGAGCAGCATCCCCAGCTGGAGAAACAGCACAGAACAGACCATACGTAAGACACAGCCACACATTTAAAGAACTAAGTTTTCCCCATGGCTCAGCAAAGCAGAGAGAGGCTTGAAGCAAGGCTGGAAAAGTAGGTAGGCATTAACTCAAGTAGACTTTAATATGTTGGGTTAAAGATGCTTAAGTTTCTTTCTTAATAGTCATGTGCACCATTTGAAGAAAGGTAAAAAATGAGTGATACAATTAAGTTTATTCTTTAAGGTTAAAAGACAATTGTGTATCTGTGTCTGTATCTATGTGGGTATGTACATGTGAGTGTACCACCCTCAGAGGCCAGAAGAGGGTGTCAGGTACCTTGGAGCTGAAGTTAGAGGTGATTGTGAAGTATCCCAGATGGGTGCTGGGAATTCCTTGTCTCTTCTGTAGGAGTAGTAGGTGCTCTTAATCCCTGAGCCCACTGGGTTTGTTTATTAAAGTTCAAAGGGGTGCTCTGCTTGCACTGCAGTAAGATTTGGTTAGAAAAGTGTATTTCTTTTCTAGTTTCTGTGATCAAGTAGCTGACAAGAAGCAAGTCCAGGAGAGCATGTTTACTTCTGTTTTCAGTTTGAGGCAATATGCTTTATTGTGCTGAAAGAGAAAGCCATGCCAGCAGGATCCCTGGGCTGGACCATCTCTTTGCAGCTCTACTCAGGAAACAGAATGAATGGAAGATGATACTTATCTATAAAACACCACCCCATCCCCCCATCCCAAATTAGTGACCACTATACCTTCCAAAGGTTCCACAGCTTTCCCAAACAGAATTATCACCTGGTCAAGTCTTCAAACACGTGACTGACTGTATATGGGGCATTTTTCATTCTGACCACAACAGAAAGTGAGCAAGAATAGAGTCAAGGAAAGAGGGGGATACTGCTATTGCAGATTGCAGCTGGTTAGACTCAGTGAATATCCTCACGTAGATACCTGTCTTCCTTCAAAGATTATGTTCATACCAAAGAAACACATCTCTAGAACTAGCGGATGAGCAGGTAAATTGTAATGCTATTTAATTATGCAGGAAACGAATAGATCCTCATTACAATGGCCAACAGAAACCACAAGTGGATGGATCTCAGAGGTAATTGTCCACTGTGATGCCTCATCCGAACTTGTTCATTTTTAGCCACAGGAAACAAATTGTGCAGGACAGCTCTCTGGCATCTATTAACTCAAATGCATGGTAAGACTGGCCACACAGTGAAGGACTCAAGGCTTCTGTGTTCTCTGTCTCCCTCCTTCTACTGCTCCAACAAAAGTCCAAGTTTGCCTCCATTCTACAGTTCAGCAAAGTCTAGAATGATGTCTAGGTGGGGGGTAGGGTTCTGCACAGGAAGAAAAATGTTGAGACATTAATATTTGGAAATGTCCTGAGATTTATTTAAAGGTAGAATAACTGTCAAAGCAAGTAGCAGTCCTACATTGCTATTAACAAGCAGTCGTAAAGATAATAAAATGAGGCTATGTCCTTTAGAAAACAGACACTTATTCCAAGCATACTCAAGAGTGTTTCTGAGCATCTACTTGGCTTCTCTGTGGGGGTTGTCTTCAAAGCCCTTTGTTAGTAGATCAGAAAACTCTTGTCAATCATTTAAAATATCCACCTTGTAGTTTGTTTGGTTTTTTTTCCCCTACAGGTTATATGAGCCAGCTTGGTTACTCAAATGTGAAAATGCATATTTTCCAGTAAGTCTAAAGTTAAGAGATTTTAAAAATGGCTCGCACCTGCATAGCAGACAGCTGTGCAGTCAAGTCCAACTTCCTCCTACTTCTATGAGTTACAAGTCGGGAAGGTTCTTCATCTTAGCCATTAGGACACAAGGGCTTCTAGCTATTTGCAAAATCAACCTTGCCTTCAGAGGATGAGTTTGCCATTAGTGAGGACACTTATAAATACTTATAAATGCAGCCGCTCAGAGAAAAATCACACTCATGAGTCAGCAAGTGTCTAAACTGCTCAATACGGGAGCAGCAGGCAGTACTGTCACGTGACCTCCCAGGTGCACGAAGAGCCACGGTGTCGTCGGTGGCACTTCACATTGTCAAGTGCATAGTTGCTGATGTACGAGGGCAGGGATTTGTGGAGGTTTTCTGGTGAATGAATAAGTTATGCTGACTAGGTTTCAGTTTCCTTCAAAGTACATATTTTCTGGGTTCGAAAGGGCTCAGCAGTAGAGTGCACAGGCCCTTAATTCCATCTCTAACACTGCACATGTCTGTATGAGCACATTAAAATACATAGACATATACACACAATGTTTCTAGGCAAGCATTTGATAACTAAGCTACACTTCTTTCCCTGGACTATAGTCCATGTGATCGAATATATATTTACATACATCATTAGGTAGAGTCTTTAAAACTTAAAAAAAAGTATCCATAAATAGGGAAAATAAATTTACCCAGAAGCAGAAGTTTATATGTATATATATATTATATGTATATATATATATATATATATATATGTGTGTGGGTGGGTGTGTTAGATATGTCAAAAATTTGGAGAGCTTAGTCTGTGTTAGAACAGGGCTGGATGGATCACTGTCATTGATGCCTATGATCTAAGCATTCAAGGCTGGCCTGGACATAGAGTGAGACTCCCATCATAAAACAAGTCTACAGAGATGGCTTGTTATTTTGCTCCCTCTTTCGCAGTACTTCATACTTCTTGCCAACTATTGATGAAATATACAAGCTCCCATACTCTTACTGAAATGTATACACTACAGGCTTTGTTATAATTTCTCAGTGGAAGACAAAATGCACGCTTAATCCCCAAGCACTTTTTAAAGGATCAATATCATATCTAATTCTCCTAAGAATCCTTGAGAAAGAAGGATCGGACGTCACTAAACTTGGCAACAAGACTCAAAGATTTATCTACAGCTTAGAACACTGCTGATCTTCATAGAGTCACCCCACAGACATCTAGATGTCAAAGTATTGACAGGACTAATTTGCTTTCATCTTCTCCTATTCTCTTACTCTCTAGATCCTTTCTTTCCCATTATGTGTTCAGCTCTATACCCTGGATGCTTATCTCTACTGGTGACTTCTTTGAGACTGCATTCAGTTTTGACCCGTACGATGTCCTAGCAAAAGCTGAAAGGACAGAAAGACTGTGAGGTCAGGCCGTGACTCCTCCCTGTTTTATGACATTCCCAGTGCATCTCCGTGGCTACAGTTTCTGTCATGCCCTTCAAATATCACTACGTGCTGATAATTCTATTTTCTCCCTGTGTCTACCAACTTTCAGGTAGTACTATCTTCCTATGGCTGTTATACCTTAGGTGTCAGAGCATCTATCTCTTGTTGGCTTCTATATATCTTTCCTTCATTGAAAACTTTCTTCAGAAATCACAACTGAGTCGTCTGACTCCTCTGGGGCCCTGACTGATCCACCACCATCCTTTTTTAGTTTATTTTTATAAAAGGGTGACTAAAAATATAACCTAGCTCCTCAAACCAAGAGCCTGGACGTCTATTCCTATTTTTGCACCCATTCATCAAGCCGTGATGACCCATTTATCCCTAAAGAACTAAAGTACCTCCAAAAGCACCCTCTTCCCAATGTCCCTCCTTCCTTCACAGGCTGTGAGATCCAGATCCTCCCAAAATGCCTCTGCTTATCTCCTAAACTCTCTTTCATGCTACTAATGAAAGGACATTTCTATGATGAGCTCTGGCCAGGCTATCTGCCGTTTTCCAGTGATCCTCACAGCCTTGTGAGTAGGTTGGACCACGTACAGGAAGTTCCTTAGAATTTGCTCCATACTTACTCACTTGTCCTGTTTCTACACTGCCCTCATTCTTACCATACAAGGCTTCATAGAACGTCAAAGCCTAATACACCCTTCCTTCCCACCTTTTCATGGGCCACCGTTGCCAGGCGTGTCCATCCCTAAACGTTTCTTCTGACAGTCCCCGACTCATTGTCCCTGTCTTAGTTAGGGTTTTACTGCTGTGAACAGACACCATGACCAAGGCAAGTCTTATATAAAAAAAACAACAATTAATTGGGGCTGGCTTACAGGTTCAACGGTTCAGTCCATTATCATCAAGGTGGGAGCAAGGCAGGCACGGCGCAGGAGGAGCTGAGAGTTCTATGTCTTCATCCAAAGGCTGCTAGTGGAAGACTGACTTCCAGGCAACTAGGGTAGGAAGGTCTTATACCCACACCCATAGTACACACCCATTCCAACCAGGCCACACCTATTCCAACAAGGCCACACCTTCAGATGGTGCCACTCCCTGGTCCAAGGATATATAAACCATCACAGTCCCTAAACCTCTTTCTATTCTATAACTTCAGCGGGGTCTATGGCATTAACGAGGGCACACAATGCACAAAGTGATTCTGCAGCTGGGTCTGCTCTACTGTTTCCGAGCAGGTCCTGCAGTGAAGGTCTCTGCAGAAATGTTAGAGTAGGCGTGGTTGGGAGCTAAGTGGTTTTGCACATCCTGAAGTCCATCTGTCTTTCTTCATCTCTATCACTCACTACCAGGTTTGGGTCATTTATAATTTTCCACGAATAATTCAGTAGCCTCTTTGCTGACCTCTCTGATTCTAGCCTTCTGCTTTCTAATGTACCCTTCACACTGCAATGAGCATTCATGTCAAGCCCCACCCCTTCTTTCCACATTAATAAACAATTTAACAATGCAAACTCTAGGCCATGAATTCTTATATAAACTGACTATTGCCAACCTTTTCAGTTTCATCTCTTACAGATTCTTCTCTACAGCCTGACTGGACCGAGATAACTGCTATCCCCCTAATTCATCATGGTGTTGTAGTCCAGGTCACAGCATTTGGTTCACTCGCTGCCTGGAAACTCTTTCCTTCAGCTGCCTCCTCACCTGCCTGCCTCTCTAGGGTCAGTCCTGAAGTATATCTGAGAAGACTCCCATGGTCCCACCTTTCTCTGTCCACTGTCTGGACGTTCCCATTGCTCCCCCTAGCATATCACTTCCTGTGCTCTACAGCAGCACGTCTCACCACCACTCTCCGAGCTTCTCAGATGCAGACATTTTTTATTTATTTCTATTGTTCCACTTTAGCTTTGCTTTTAGATACTTCAGTGCCTAGGACAGTCTGTGAGATAGAATAGATGCTCAAATATTTGCTGAGTGAAACTTAATAACTAGGACAGCACTAAGACTCTGATGGGAGAGAGAGGTTTTGTTTTGTTTTTCCCCAGATTTCTTCAAACCCAGTAAAATTCACCATCAACCCTCCCCTCTGGCATTGCCTTTCCCAGGGATCCTTGCTGACCTTATCCTCTTCTTTGTGTATATCTAGTACCCTTTAGGAGGCATCTGTTTTTGAAGAGAAAATGGCATATGAATGTGGTAGATTTGAGCCTAAATCCTGCGATGCAGTTATTTCTGCAGCTAAATTGCTTTGCTTTTTGAGCACCAGTTTTCTCCACTCTCAGAAGGCCAATAACACAACAGGGTCGAGTGAATTGCATATTACCTAGTACATAGGATCTGGTCCATAAATGTAAGTCTCTAGTACTGTTCTTTCCCTCGTGTCAACTTGATGGAATTTAGAATCATCATGTCTATGAGGACTTTTTTAAGATTAGTTTAATTGAGGTGGGAAGACCTGTCCTAAATGTGGACAATGTCATTGCATGGGCTGGAGTCTCAAACTGGCGTAAAAGGTTGTTGTTAGTTGGGTACCAGCCATCATTACATTATGACTGCAGACACACTGTGACCAGCCCACTCCTGCTTCCATGACTTCCGTGCAATGTACCGAAAAAGAGTGTCCCAAATAAACTCTCCTTAAGTCACTTTTGTCTAGTATTTTGTCTCAGCAATGTAGAAAGTAAGGAACCCCCCATACTCTGTGCATATCCCATCTTCCCAGTCCGTTCTGGTTTTGGATTTGAAGTGAAGAATTGTACCGCTACAATCCACAAGGGCAGAGAGACATGTTCATGTTAGTTTAGTGAATAAAATTCTTGATTTTACTGATTATCAACCTGGGATTTAGAGAGATTAAGTGACCTGCTTAAATCTTACAGCTGGGAAATGGCTAAGCCCAAAGCCACAACCCAAAACTAATGCTTAAATCGGTGTTTATTTTTCATGAAGCCACAGATGAATATATACATATCCCAGAGCAAGATCCTTGGGTTCATTAGGCAAGCACCCTACCATTGGTTACATCCTCTATCCCTAATTTTTTATTTATTTATTTATTTATTTTTGTTTTTTCGAGACAGGGTTTCTCTGTGTAGCCCTGGCTGTCCTGGAACTCACTCTGTGCCCCTATTTTAACTCTTTATTTTGAGGCAGAATCTCGGAGTTGCCCAGGATGGGGTTGCTAGCTTGGAGCTTGAAGTCCTACTGGATCAGCTTCCTGGGAGCTAGGTTTACAGAACTTGTGCTCCAGCCCAGCTGCAAATGTTTTCCTCAAATGCTTTCTTAATTTCCTCTTTGTCTCTTTTGTTCTAAAATTTCACAGTGGCATGCTTTAGTGTGGATCAACTGCTTTATCATTGGAGCTAGAAACAGAAGGCCGTCTCAGTTAAAAGCAAATCCTGCTTGCCTCTGTTCCGGGACTGACCTGCGGTGGGTCACTTTGGATGGTTTCCTTCTCGTCTTCACTGGCCTGTTCTGGTGTTTGCTCCTAGGATTTGTCTCGTGGATCTTGACTGATATGAGATGCTGATATTTTGCTCCTTCTCTAGTTCTCTTTTATTTCTTTGCTCTTCTTTCTTGGAAATTTCCTCATTTTTTTCTTCTACTTTTGTTGCATTAATTTTTTTTTCTGTAATCATACTGTTAACATCTAAGAATTTATTTGCGTTGACATTTCTCTTTGTATGGAATTTTTTTCTTTTTTCTTTTTTTTTAAATGCGCACGTGTGGTAGATATGCTTGTGTGTTTGTGTGTGGTGTGTGTGTGTGTGTGTGTGTGTGTATACATGTGTATACAAGAAGGCCAGAGGTCACATAGATACCTTCATCAATCAACACCAACTCTATGTTTTAAGACAGGGTCTCTAGGGAACCTGGGATTCACCAATTTGATTGCACTAATTAGATAGTAAGCCCTGGGGAATCCTACTGTCTCAGCAGAAGCACTGAGTTATAGGTTTGTGCCACCACACCTGACCTTCTTACATAGTGGTCTGGATCTGAACTTGGGTTCTGATACTTGTATACCAAACACTCTACCAAATGAGCCATGTTGCAGTCATGATAATTTTTCTAGTTTACTTATTTTCTGCTGCAGTCTTTTCTGCTTCTAAAACTATTTTAAGTTTCCTCAGAGCTCTACATTTTTACATTACTTTTCAGATATCTTTTTGTCAACTCATGTCTAAACATGGACAGAGCACCAGAAAACTGGTTGGAAATTCCACATGCAGAAATGGAACCTGCTGGCTTTGAACTTTGCTATAAAGTCTTTGTTTTTTGTCAGAGGAAAGACACTGGGGGTGGCCCTGACACTGGGAGATGCTAGTGGTATCTAGAGAGTAGGGAGCAGGCATGATCCCTATTGTCTGACAATGAACAATACAGCTGCTCACAGCAATAGTTATCCTACAAGCTCATTGGACCACTGAATTAGGAATCCCAGGATAATACTATTTATCTTTCTCTCGGCATGATCAGATTCTTCAGATAGGAGTACACCAGTCTCCTGCTTGGACAGGGAAAGACTGGCTCCCAACAGTCTGTGTGCAATCCTCCTCCTCTTAGCTACATTTTATTCTTCTTCACCCTTAGCTCCTGCAGCTATTTCTACAGTTAGCTGTCAGTCACAATCAGCCGTCTGTCTAGTTTTTAGCTTCCTTTTCTCTTTGATCTTAGGTATTTATAACTTCTTAAAATTGCTTTGCTATGGAGATGGTTGAGATTTATGAAAGGGATGGGAATAAACACACATGTTCTCTCCCCCATTAATTGGAGTCTCAGGATTCTACTTTTCCCATTGATGCATTCACTGGCATCCTCTAGTAAGGAAATCCTAGACATAACAAATCAAATGAAAACAATGTACCTGCATGAAATGCCTGCCACACATAAGGTATAGTGTCTGTGCTATGATGAATTTCTCCTGGCCACGTTACTGGGTGGGTTTTGATATCAGTGGTGATGTGATACCTTTTCTTCTCTTAAGGAAATCTATTGTCTACAATTACCGGGAAAGACTAATTTGCACTGTATATAGTATGTACATTTTGGTGTAATAGGAGCAGAAAACAGTTTAAAGCTAAGCCCAGGAGGAAACAAGAATCCAAACACACTGTTCTAGAAATAAAAGACCAGCCTGGATTAATTGACTCACTGAAGTTCTGTGCAAACAGAAACCAGATTTCTTCTGTTGACCTATTACCAGAGCCCCCGAGACAGCGGCTTCAGCTCAGTGTGACTGCCTGCAGTTTCCTTGGAAATCTGATTTTCACTGTGGTCCCTTGAGAGCTGACTTCCATCCATGCACCGATGCTCTCAGTGTGCTCACTGTGGTCATACTCACATCTGTTGTGAAAGCAAGAAGAGGACACAGCCATCCTTCCCAAGTTCAGGGAGTGCTGGCTGTGACTTCTTCACAAATGCACTTAAGTCTTGCATAAAGGTAGACCATGCATTACAATACAGGCAGGAGAATTTCTAATGTCAAGTAGAAGATATCATTTTAAGCCCATTTTCATGGAAATTGTGCTGTTATGTGCAGCCCAGAACAGCTGAAACTTGAGCTCAGAATGGTAGGACTTCTCCGTCTTAACAGCTAAGAAAAGGGACCACTTTGTGTGGTGCCATGGCAACAGCATCATGTCCAATGGTTCTTGAAGAAAACTATGCAGAAACATGATCAGAACACACAAAGATTTGCTATTGATTTGATGAAACAATGGCCAAAGTATTTCATTTTCTATCATATTCTAATGTTTTTCATTTTAAAAATATACAAACAATATTCAGTATAAAAGAACCAGGATGTGAAAGTGCATAAAGAAGACTACAGTCAGTCTCTTGGAGGTTTTTGTGCTTCTGTAGACCTCCATACTCATGAAGAAGGCAAACAAAACAAAACAAAACAAAACAAACAAACCAAAAAACAGAAAAAAAAAAACCAGGGTTGTTTGTGTTTTACAAATAACAAAAAAAATATTTTCTAACAGAAATTTTCACTGAAAGGGTTGTACAGAGATACCAAAAAAGGAAGTAAATCCTGATCAGAATATGAGGGGAAAACGTATCCTAGAGTTTCTGCTGTCTATGTTACTGTGGATAGAACGGTGATGTAAGATAAGTGGAACAAACATGGCTGTAGATGCACAGAACTTTAGGTTGGTGGCAAACACTCGTTAAGTGCTTAATGACAAGCACCAAAAGAATGGAAAGATGGTACACGGCTTCTAGACTGTACGGAGAACAAGGAAAGAGAAGCAAGAGAACGCTAGCTCATGTAAAGTCAGCATCAATGCCTGCTGTAGCCTCAGGTATCCTAGGTATAGTGAGTGCCTTAAATAGCACATACTGATTTCTCACAGTGCTACAGGATACCGGTTCAGTTCCCAGTAGACACTGTTTTCTTAGCTTACAGTTAGCTGTCTTCTTGTTCCAGTCTCTTATGATGAAAAACATTGGGAAAGGGAAGGGATAGGAACCAGGGAATAAAAGGAGAGTATGGGCTGTGAGAAGCCTGTGTGAATCCCTAACAATGGGCCACCTTCATGACTTTAGAATGACATAGACACTGCAAAGGTCCCAACTCCAAATGCCACCATGCAGGGAGTTAGAGTTCAGCACCTGTGTTCCTTGGGGGTGGGGGTGGGGGTGGGGGTGGGGTGTTTGTCAGCTTTGCTTTGTTTTGTGACAAAATACTTGAAATAAACAACTTAAGGAAGGAAAGCTTTATTGTGGCTCATAATTCAGGTTTCCTCATTGCTTTTAAGCCTGTGGCAAGGTGGAAACATCAGGGCAGAAGAACATAACTGATAATAGCTGTTCACACCTAAGTAGCCAGGAAGCAGAGAGAAATGGAGACCAGCCTACGAGGACACATTCCTAGTGACCTTCTTCCCAACTTTGGGTGTCCACCAATTCACAAGAACACCATTAATTACGAATTCATCAACAAATCAATTCATCAATTAAGTTAAAGCTCCCATGTGCAATCACTTCCCTACATCCTCCCGTCTGAACATCCTCACCATTGAGAATCAAGCCTTCAACACGAGTCTGGGCACAATAAGTCACATTGAATCCATTGAAGATGTAAATTTTAACGGTTGAAAGTGACAAGCATAGTATGTCTGTGAAAGTCAGTAAAGGGAATATGGAAGGGAACGTGTACTAAAACTAAGGGTTCTGGAACGCATCTGTGCTCTTCCTATCAATCTGGAGAGTGTGACAAGGAAGTCTTAAGTTCAAGGCCAGCTGGGCTATGTAGTGTATGCTACCATTGACTATATAATCTGACCCTGTCAACAAATAAATGCAGTGATCCAGAAGATCAGCAACAATAAGCTGAGGGTAGGAGTAGGGAACTGAGAACTCCAGCATTACAAGAAGTAGAGTAAATAAAAGATTAAAAAAAATAGTGACTATAGAAGTATCAAGATATTATGACTCATTCATATGATTTCTGCAATTGATTTAGTATGGCATATGATTTAGTAATCAAAGTGGATGAAGATGATATATATGCATTAATAAGAATAAGTATGCGAGACTGAACACAGAATGTCCACTAGACACTGGGCAGTAATTAGATTCAACTCTTGTAAAAATGTTCAACAGGAAGAAAAAAACCTATAACTTTGCTTTATACTTGGATAGTTACTTTCAGTCATACGGGTATGGAATAAAATGAAAGGAAAATGCAGATGGGATCTGAAGGCCAGCCTTCTATTATACTATTAAATTGTAGTGCAGGAAAGAAGAAGAGTTTGTTGTATTTGATGTTTTATGAGGTTTTGTTTTTGTTTTTGAAGCATCTGTTGTTTCACAGATGCTGTTAAATGTTGAACATGACACAATAAAAAGAAACAGACAAAAGTCACTGTCCTTGTGGAACTAGTATGAAGAAAAATCAGATGTTAATAAAGCAATCATTCACAAGATGTAAACTGTTGTTTGTTAGCTATGTCCAGGAAGAGGGGTGGGGTGGGGGCAAAGTTGGAGAGCAGGAGCGTTCTAGATGCACAGAGCAGCAGCAGGAGCAACAGTCTGGCAGTGGGCGTGGCATGCAGAAGACAGGGAGAGCCAAGGCTGGGGGGGAAGGGTGAGAGATGGGGCTAGAAGGGAAGACAGGATTTTGTAGATCATAGAAATAGGAAGTCACCAAGGAGGCTGTGTAGTAGGAGACTAAACAGAGCTGCGGTTTCAGATCACTCCCTTTAAAGGATGTAGAGCATGTAGGAGGAGCTGTGGGGACAAGAGAAAATGTCACCAGGGATAGGGATAAAGACATAGTCCCACCGTGGAGAAGTCTAAAGTGTTCCCTTTTCCTTTGACACCTGCATTCAGGCATAAGCAGGATTCCTGCTTCACCACAGAAATAAAAAAAAAAAGATTTCTAACATGAGCCCACATGAAGCAGACCTGGAGATTTATTAAAAACATTTTTAATATAGATATATGAACAGAATTATTAGAGAAAGAGAGAGAGAGAGAGGGAGAGAGAGAGGGAGAGAGAGAGAGAGAGAGAGAGAGAGAGAGAGAGAGAGAGAGAGAGAGAGAGAGAGAGAGAGCAGATAGTGTAAGGGTCTCCAAAGTCACAGTAGGTTTATTTATTATGGATGGCTATATATAAGTGTGTGTGTGTGTGTGTGTGTGTGTGTGTGTGTGTAAGAATGATTTTAGTGACATTTAAGATATACCCAGAGGTTTGTAAGAAACCACTATTCTTAACAGTGCTCAAAGAGTATAATAGTTTACATCAAGGCTAAAAGTTAAAGGGTTCTTTTTGTAAACAAAGCTGTAAGGTCGAGATTTAGGAATGACAATGAAGTGCCTGAAACTTACTTGCTCTGGTCCTAAGTAAATACAGTTTACTTACTGTCTTTGAGAAATATACATTGCCTTCACATGCAAATTACATTTTTGCATCTACTGTCAGGATAGGCAAGCCAGACTGTTCTCATGCTCTCCTGCCATGTCCCCAAAATTTATATGGAGATTGATTACTATAGCTTTTTCATCAGTCTGGACCTGAGGAGGGAGAGGAAGAAAACAGAAGGAGGAGATAAAATGTGTTGACAGAATTTACACACACACACACACACACACACACACACACACACACAAACAATCAAATGACAGGTGATGTGAGAAAAAGAAGCAAGGAGGAGTCCCAGGCATAATAGAATGGACAACTGACATTTAGTGTGGTGAGAAGTCCTGGATGTGACCAAGTTTGTGGAGAAGATTATAAATTTGGTTTTGCACAAGTTGACATAAAAGCACCCTTGTGATGTTTAAGAGAGATCCAAGAAGGTAAGTGAATATGAAGGTTTGAAACACAAAGGTGGGAGTTGAAACAAGAGAAGTTGTTCTGTGAGTTTAGGGAGGAACAACAGTATGGTACATTCTTGCTGCTGAGAAGTTCCCTCATGACTGATAGGCAAATGCTGATCCTGCAAAGGATACAGAGCAGCAGAAGTTTAGAGAAAAAAATAGAGAGTGAATTCAGTGAAGAGAGCATGTCTTCAGGAGGCAATAGCAGGCTGATACAACTGACAAGAACCCTCTGACCATGAGGCCTATGAGCCCTGCCTAGGGGGCACTCACTACCATGACTTCAGCCTTGTGGCCTAAGGATCAAGCTGAACCCCATGCAGCTCTCCCAAGTAACAACCTCCCCACAAGAAGCTATCCCTGACTACAACCACCACATCATGGACTTTCCACGAATTTCTGAGGGCTTGCACCTGTACTCAGAGGCTGCATCTATCTCTAGCTGAGCTAGGACCACTTTTGTTACATCGTTGACACATCAACACAGAGTGACCCTAAGACTGAACTCCAAGAACCATTCATCTGATCCAAAGCCTGACAAACTGTGCTAAGAGCAGCTGGGTATCCAAAGGTCTACTCAACAAAAGTGGGATACATAGCCATTTCAGAATCCCTACCTGACTCCAGATGTCTCGCTTCCATTACAAAACCACAAACAACACAAATAACCAAGAGAGTGTGTCTCCTCCAGGAATCAGCAGCCTCATAGCCATGTTCCTCAAGAAAAAGAACTTAGATGACACATGAAACAATTATTTCAAAATAGCAATTATAAATATATATGAGTTACCCAGATAGGATATGAATAAATCCTGGAACAAAGACCATGAAAACACAAACAGCTGAAAGAAATTGAACAATTCAAGATATAAAGAGAATTTCTGAAGAAAACGTAAACTTAAATAAACCTTGAAAGGAAAAAAAATTCAGTAATCAGAATACAAAAGTCCAATGTGAGGCCTGGATCAGATAGAAGCGGGGAACATCAAGGCTGGAAGTCAAAGCAGAGGAATTGGATCACTCAGCCAAAGAAAAGGACAAATTCAAGGAAAACCCTCTAGGAACCAGTGAGATGGATGTCTTCAGAGACCTTCTGGTATAAGAGCAATGTTAGCAGAATCAAGTGAAGACTGGACTGAATGGGAAGAAATGTGATATGGAGAAACAGGAAGTCACAGTTTGGAGAATTCTGGCAATGAAAAGGAGAGAGAAACCAGAAGCTAAGATAGAATGTCAGGGTTAGTCAGAGCACTTCTTTATGGAAAGATGAACATGAATATCAGTGTGAGACTCTCACTGTCCTAGTTTGCTTTTCTCGTGATCTAAAACACTGACCAAAAACATTGTGGAAAGGAAAGGACTCATTTAGCTTCAGGTTACATACAGTTCATCATGGAGAAAAACCAAGACAAGAGCTCAACATAGGAAACAATAATGGTGCTGCTTACTGGTTTGCACCCCAGACATAGCTGCCTAGAGATGATACTGCCCAGAGTGGGTTAGACCCTTCTACATCAATGAACTATCTAGAAAACAGCCCAGAGATATACCCATTGATCAATCCAAAGAAGAAAATTTCTCAGTTGAGGTTTTCTCTTCCCAGGTGTGTCAAGTTGACAACTGTAGATAATTGTGGACACCAACAAAGTTTGTTTTTTAAGCCTTCTGTATTAGTCAGGTTTTCTATTCCTGAACAAACATAATGGCCAAGAAGCAAGTTGGGGAGGAAAGGGTTTATTCAGCTTACACTTCCATACTGCTGTTCATCACCAAGGATGTCAGGACTGGAACTCTAGCAGGTCAGGAAGCAGGAGCTGATGCAGAGGCCATGGAGGGATGTTCTTTACTGGCTTGCTTCCCCTGGCTTGCTCAGCTTGCTCTCTTATAGAACCCAAGACTACCAGCCCAGAGATGGTCCCACCCACAAGGGGTCTTTCCCCCTTCATCACTAATTGAGAAAATGCCTTACAATTGGATCTCATGGAGGCATTTCCTCAACTGAAGCTCCTTTCTCTGTGATAACTCCAGCTGTGTCAAGTTGAAGCAAAACTAGCCAGTACACCTTCCAATTTCTTTTTGAAGTTGGAAGAGAGAAGTCTTAAGCAAGGAAGAGGAAGGGGAAACAGTGAAAATAATTGTTAGGAAAGATTAAAAGAGGAGTTCTGAAATTGCACCAGTTTTTGCATATTTACCTGGTATAGGCAAGATATGCATGCATCTTCAGTTTCACATGTGTGATCCTCTTAAACAAGCACTAATATATTTTTCAGTGTTGTGAAGTCTGTTATTTAGATTACTTTTGTTTTTATTCTGTAGGTCTCCAGTCCATAGTTTAAATCTCGTGTGTAATAGATCTTCATGAAATGATGACCAAGTTTAGAATGTAACTTCTGAGACCACCTAGAGCCATTCTTTAAATATGGCAAGCACTGTTTTCTAGACTAGAATGTGAAGACATGGAAGGGAGAATAATGGTGTAAAGCGATGAGGCTGTTGCTGGTCAAAATCATTCTGGGGAAGTAGGATGGCAGGGAAGTAGGGACTCCTTTGCTGCTTACCTGTCCAACTCTAAGAACTGACCTGCGAGTAGATAGGGCAAGACTTGTTCATTCCTGAGTCCCTAATGAGACTGTGGGGTCCTCTGAGCGAGATTCTTGGCATCCTCATATTGAGAAAACATTCTATCAGTAGAAGGAAATCTCACTTCCTGAATTCCCAGCACCAGTAGAAGACTTCTGGCTTTCATAAACAGAAGGCTTTCTTGGTTAGCTCAGAGCCAACCTTGCCAGATGAGTTTCTTTGTTATAAAAAGTGAAGACTTAGTCTGGGTTTTCTCAGCTCCCACATGGCTCCATCTTTTTTTTTTTTTTGTCTTTGAATCTATTGCTTACAGATGGGATGAGGTGTAGGGGATTGGCATAGAGCAACTTTCATACTCAACCAGGTGACATGACTGTCTCTTTTACCAAAAGTAGAGACATGGGATGAGCTGTCCACATCATCCATGAAGTTTGCCTCAATGCTTCTTCTCACCTTTCTTTTCCCATTGGCTTTCTGAGACCTTTCCAGAAAATGCTCACCTGACCTTAAAGAGTCAAACTCACTAAGAAGGCTGCCTTCCATTAAGATAGAAATCAGATCTGCCTTCAGTAGGATAGAATAGAGAAGTCATAACTATAAACTACTGGGAGAAGTGAAAAAAATATCTACAAAACTGTTTGGAAATCAGATAAAGATACAAGCAGAGTTCATTTTACTACCATCACTACTTTACATATGTCTATAATTCTTTTTGATAAAATTGGTTTTTAGGAATATACTAAAATGTATTACTATATATCAGTTATTTTCCAACCCTTTACCCAAAAGGAAGATTATGTTGTACCTTATACAGATGTATGTGCTAAAACAGAGCTCCATAAAGCACTTGCCTTCACTGTACTGTTTCCTTCTCTCTACCCTGCTTGGTTAACAGTTAATATGGTGTTGGAACCTATGTGACTGACTCCAAGATATGTTCATTGATTATGTCCCACAACTGAAAAATACAGATCAAATCATTAGTCAAATCATTGTTCGGGAATCAAACATTCATCTGTTGGCCCATGTCAAGAGAAAAGTGACTTTTGCGGGAGGGATGGAGGAGAAAGAGCAGTCGCTAAACTTTTGCCTACCGTTCTGGGAAAATCAAGCTCTCATCTTGGGTGTAGGTGCCATCAGGGATTGGCTAAAAGTGAGAGCTTCACATGGTGCAAGTTCTGTGACCAAAGAGCCACTGCCTGTATTTTCATCCACTTGTTTCTAGAAAGTACTTGGCCTCTAAGCAACCACACTTCCCCCTGGCCTTCATGGCTCTACTATCATGGGGTTCATCTCCTATCTGTGCACATTTTTCCAACTTACACAGGGTGTGATCTTATATCCTGCTCTCTCTTCCTTTTCTTCATACCCCTTGTGATGATACCTCCACCAACACCAGCTTGTGTCATTGACTAAAGTTCCATTCACCAAAGGGAAGGGACAAAGCATACCAGAATTCAATCAGCACTTCGGTTCCATTGTAGCAAAGGTCCGATGAAGCAAGCAGAATGCAGACCAAGTCTGACATCTAGAAAACAGCTCTGAATAATTTTAACATTGGTATTTAAGAATGAAGCATTGAATCTTCTGTCCTTCAGCAAGTGGCAGTTAACTTCCTGTTGGGGAAACAGGTCAGAATTTGAAGGCATCAAGGATTCAATGGACATCAAGAAAATGCAAAGTAGTACCTTGATATACTATAAAAGAAGCTTTGAGTTTTAAAATACTTTATAAAAGGGTCCACAAATCCAGAGACATTATATATGATGTATATTTTTATACTTTATATATTCCATATGTGTGCGTGGAATTTTTAGTATCAGACATATATTGGATGAACTACTCCCTGAAGCTCCCCTTCTGCTCATGAGATGCTACTATTGTCCTGAGGAGGGCATTATCATCCCTCCAACTGCAAGAGCTGTGTTTCCTTCAATATTAAGGTTAATGAGGGCTGGGGCCCTGTAATCTACATGAGTGGGTTAATTCTCATGTGTCCTAGATAGTTGAGGGAGAGATTTGGAACTTCAGCTGAGGGGAGATACACACATTGCCAAACTGGAAATGCAAGCATGCAAAGGGGGCGGGGAAAGCCGTGTGCTACCCACCTCTGTGCCTCAGCTTCTCTTTCAGATGCTGAGCAAGGCCTATCCTCCTCTATACATGAAGGAGAAAAGCCAATTCACGAGCTTTAAACAGCACTGGAGAAAAACTGTTATGTGATCAAGTTCTGATTATATTATAGTTGGAGAGTGATTTATTAAAAATTAACTACACTGTTACAACATTGCTGACAGGACATTCATGTGTCAAGTGTATTTTAGATGTGAGGATATGGCACAAATTGATCTATCTCCTGCCTGTATCAAGGATATAGATGTGCAAGATGCTGCTAAAAATGTCTTCAAGAACAAAGCTGAAAATTCAAAGTTTCAAAACAGCACAATTAGATGAGACTATTCCAATTTGTTCATTTAAAACATGTTCTGCCCAAAAAAGATACATGTTTCTCATGATTTCCTTCCTCATTCAGGATGTTGTTAATATTGCTCATGGAAAAGATGGTTGCTAGAAAAGCAATGCAAGTGAGACAAGAGACTCCAAAGGATTTCTACTCATGCTAACGGCATTATCATTGCCTGAAAATGTTTAGATGCCTCCACTTTTTAAATGGAAAGCTGATCATCAATTATTTGGCATCCATTCTTCTGGCAGGCTCAGTTCCAGACTGTTGGAAAACTAATCTAGGAATAGATGCAAATACTATGTAGAGTAGTGAGCACAGTGAAACTAGACAGAACTAAGTATGGTGGCCAAGGGTTATTTGAGGTTATGGTGAAAAGGACTGCTCTGTCTCTCTCTCTCTCTCTGTCTCTCTGTCTCTGTCTCTCTGTCTCTCTGTCTGTCTCTCTGTCTCTCTGTCTCTGTCTCTGTCTCTCTCTGTCTCTGTCTCTGTCTCTCTCTCTCTCTCTCTCTCTCTGTCTCTCTCTCTCATCAAACTGAACTAAGAAACTGGACACTTTTATAAAACCTGAAAGTTTGCAGTAACTAGTCTAAGACGGCATGATAACAAAATTCCTGCCCCTTTAACCTGCAAGGAAAACTCTTGTGGAGTGACCAGGCCTGCTCTTTGATAGGCTTTCTTCAGTTCTATACGTCTATGAAAAGCCCATTCCCTTTCAGAGGGCTTGCTGCCTGATTCCTGACTTACTAATACAAACCAAGTCCACCATGAAGTTCAACTCCCAAGGTTGTTTCTAGACAGAAAGAAACCCAGTAGGGGTTTACTTTGGGAAAGACCACTAATGCCTTTCTTCCTTTCCTTTCAATAGATGGCATTTTTATTAATATAAAACTCATTGTATCAAACTGTATCTAAATATGTATCTTTGTACCTATAAATGAGTGCATCTATCGATCTCCATCACTAGAGTACCGTCGTGCAGTGGATAGTGGGCAATATAACTGGTTAAAGTGCAAATAGCTAGTATCTGTGGAGTGCTCAGCCATAAAGGCAGCATATATAATATAATCCCTCCTCCTAAGAGTAAGGGACCATTTACAGGATGGGGTCAGAAGATTGTAAGAGTAGAGGTTGAGGAAGATGGAGAGAAACTGACTTTTGGAGATTTACAAGACTGTTGTATTTCTGAACTCTGAGCAGCTATGGCTACCTGCCTAAGACCTGCAAGTCAGTTATCATTTCAGCAAGGATAGAGAGGGTACATAGGCGCCTCCCTATTCCCAATGTTTGGGATAATGCCATCCACATTCAGGTGGATCCTCCCATATCAGCTAAACATTTCTGGGAAAGCCCAGAGGTGTGTTTCCTATTTGATTTTAAGTCTCATTAAATTGGCAACCAAGATTAAACATCACAGAACATATGCAAGCAAACCTTGCTACCAGAGTTCTTCTGGATGTGGGTGCAGAAGAAGCAGCAGCAAGGATGCAGAATTTCTTTCTGAGGTGATAAATATGTTCAAATATTGAGTGTGACTATGGTTACACTTATTTGAACATAAACCATCAACTTTGAGCTGTATACTCCAAATGGGTAAATTGTGTAGCTTGTGAATATCTCAGTGATGTTTTTTTACGATGGTAATATAATCCTATGTAAGCCCAAAAAGTTAAAAACAAACAAACAAACAAACAAGAAAAAACAAACAACAAACAACCTTTGGCCACAAGCCAAAGCAAAGGTAAGTGGGCCAAACCCTTCATTTTGATTTTCTTCGTATCATTCTCAGATGGTAAACCAACAGGTTATACCTAGAGTAACCTCAGAGAAACTTGCTCTTTCATTCTTATGGCAAGGGAAAATCTAACTGTCCCCACTCCCAAAAGAGTAACATGACTTCCATTTCTGTTAGCTAATAACCTTGTACAATCTAAAGTTTTTCCTTAATTAAAATAAAATAAAACTGTGCTCAATATCAATTATTCTTAACGCATTTCTCAATTCACAACCCTGAAGCCTACTAAGGAGACTTTCGAGTTTGGTAGATTGAATGATCCGACATGAAGATGAGCCGAGACCAGACGAAGTGATGTAGTTACAGCCATAATCTCGGTGATTAAATGAGAACAGTGTGTTTCTCATCCAGGGTTCATGTCTGCAAAGGTGTTGGTTCATTCTCATTTGTGGTAGCCCACTGCTGGAAGTTCCCATCCAGCAAGGAAGGACTGCAGTCAGTGACTGTTTAGGCCACATTCCACTCTCTTCAAGCTTGGAGATGATTAAATTTTTAACCACCCTATTGTGACTTATATTTGGAGTGAACATTCAAGTTCTTCCTGTTTTCTACCTCATCCCTACCATCCTACACTTTTCTTTTTAAAAACTAGAAAGCTTATACTGTATTTCAATGAAGGAGTTCCCTTCCATTTATTAAAATCAAACCAGTTATTATAACACAATGGGATTGACATTCCAGGGTAAAGGATACAAAGGGAAATGTGGCTACCTCTTACTGTAAGATGTAAAGAGCTTTAAAATAAGTTCCTTTCAACTTAAGGGGAGACTCACAAGTGATGTGAAAAGTGCTTTCTACACTGAGAATAATAATAATAATAATAAACCAATTTAGATAAAAAACAAATGCTGTACCATATAAGATCATAGTATTTATCAGCTGAACTTCTTGTTAAGCCCCATATTAAGAACTTGTACTTCTTCTTTCATGAAATTACTTAGGTCAGTTTTCCCTATGAGAAATTAAGTAAATCTAACCCTACAGTCTGGATCTTTAGTCTATGGCAGTGAATATTCTAGCATTTTCTTGAGGAGACCTATTAGGGAAGGTTCAGTACAGGAACATAACACACACAGTAAATTTGTTTGACTAATTTACATTTTAAGGTCTGGACCATCTGCACCGTGAAGACTCAGAGTACTCAATCCATGAAGCCGGATGCCTCCAAAGTTCCAATCTGGGGTGAGAAGTTTGGATACTTCCTGGAAACTCACTGCTATTGAGTTGATGTTAAGTGGTGCTTAAATCTACTGTGAGTGAAAGCATCATATAAATACATGGTTTAAAGGATTGAAGGTAGGATCCTGCACATGGTAGACAACGGCTCTATCATTGAGCTTCATCTCAAAGTCTACAATGAGCTTTGAAAATCACACACTTGGTCTTAACATTAACAACAAATACAATTTCAAGATGACTAAATAATTTGAACAATCAAAAGAAATTGGATACAAATATCTAACAATTATCAACCACCAGAGAAATGAGAATAAAAACCACAACATGACATCACGGTGCCCCAGTTAGAATGGGTGTTATAAAAAGCAATAACAATGGAAAGGTGTAGGAACAACAGAGCTCTGTGGGAATGTAAATTATAACTATGGTGAAGAGCAGTGTAGAAGCTCCCAGAAAACTAAATATAGATCTACCATGTAATCCAACTATCCCAGGATAAGGCCAGTCTATCAGAGATCAATCACTTCATGTCCATGTTTATTCACAACAGTAAAGATATAGTATCAGCCTAGTGACTCACCAAGAAAGAAATAGTATCAGCCTAGTGACTCACCAAGAAAGGAATGGATAAAGAAAACATGGTATGTGTACAAAATGGAATATCAATTTGCAGAGAAATAGATGGAACTAATGAACATTATGTTTAATAAATCAGACACAGAAACTTTATCACATGTTCTATATCATATGTAAAAGCTAAAAGAAAAATAACCTTAATGTGGACTAGTGATGACTTGAGGTTTGGAGAGTTAAAGTGAAAGAAAGCTGGATTTGACTATGTGACTATATGACTTTATGACTATGTGACTAGTGTGCTATATGTATATGTGGAAATGTTATACAGAATTGCACTTATACATACAATTAATACATCTTAATCCAAACAATTAAATATAGAAACATATTCTTATGTGCATGGCCCATTAGCACCTTTTGTCATCGTTAGAATGTAAACCCCTTACTATTGTGTGACAATTCCCATGTGATTTGTTTTCTGACTCCTTTGCAGTGTCACTCAGGTCTCCCTCTTTTGTCCTCACTGCTTCTCAGAGAGAGGTCACCTCCTGCTTCTCTGTGTACAGTATATCTTTGTACTGCCAGCTTTTCCCATTCTTCTGGTCTTCCTGAAGAGGCATTTCCTGACCACCTTACCCTCTGGACAACACCTGTGCCCTAGAGCCTCTCACTGGGCTTTGTCTCTTCTCTAATTGCTCTGTAGTTTTGTTTATTTGGCTATGGGCTGTTCTCCCAAAATACACTCACCCCAAACACACACACACACAGATCCTGACACACACACAGATATACACACACAGACAAGCACAGATACAGACACACACACAAATATATACACACAGACAAGCACAGATACAGACACACACACAGACACACAGATACAGACACACACACAGACACACACACACAGACACACCATACCATTGGACGCTAAGTCAAACAAATGCAGTAGCCATCTCTATTTTGTCTCTAGAATGTTGTAGAAGAAATTCAGTGAGTGTATGTTGATAAGAGCAAGCGGCTGAGTATTTTTCCTGGTTTATACCTTTTTAAAAAATAAAAACAAAAAACAAAAACAAAAACAAAAAAAGAATCTTTTTTTCTTTTCTTCAAAGTGTTTGAGTGTATACTTACACTGTGACCCAGAAACTCTTCATTGATGGAATGAGCTCATGGTTAGAGCTTGTCTTCTGGTATCCATCTGCCTTTGTTGGTAAGAGATCCACTAGGCTGCAGACAGGGTTGTGTACAGTCTCAGTACTAATGAACAGTGTGCCCTAAGTCAAAGCCAATGCCTCTTTGGGTATCAGTTTCCATCAGTCTCATGGGAATGAGACCCTGCCTCGTCATATGACTTAGTTCCCAAGCCTTGCCAGACTCAGAGACCTCCCTAAAACTTTTTCTGTTATTGCCTTCAAAAGGAGTTTTTATTTTGTTATTCCCATAGCTGGTGAGTTTGTAGAAGAATCTTAATTTGCCATACCCCAAATATGGGGAGAGCTTCTATTAGTCTACCAAAAGTACTCCAACCAAACACCACTGGCTGAGTAGTTTCAACAAAAATACTTTCCACAGTTCCAGGGGCTGGAAGGCCAAAATCAAGAGGTGAGCATAGACCTTTCTCTAGAGGTGCTCATTGTCCTGAACATGCCTGCCTACTGTGTGCTCCTTCTGTCTGCTAGCTCCTGCTGTCTCTTCCTCTTTTAAAGAGGACACCAGTACAGCACCGTGAGAATCCTAACCTTACAACCATGCTTATGCTTAGTTACCTCCATAGCAGACTTCTCTCAAATACAGTCACACATTCACTGTAAGAATGTGGGTTCAGAATCCATGGGGAAAGGAAAGAGAATGTCAGGTATAGTGGTTCACACCAGAACTCAAAGAGCGTAAGTAGGAGAGTCAATGCCAAGTGGAACCTGGACTACCTAGGGGACATGCCTCATGTAAGAAAGAAAAAAAAAAGGAATGAATAAATGATCAAAAGTCCCAGAAACATTGACTTAGGCCCTAAAACAGTAAATCAACCTCAGGGCTCTACATACTTTCTTTAGTAATTTTTCTTTTCTCTAATTCTGCTCTCTTGAATATTTATAAACACATCTACAGTAATATCCATTTCTCACACATGAAACTAAAAAATAGTATTTGGAGACAAGAAAAATACTAACAATGTTTCTTTTCATTATAATATAAGAAAAATATAAATAATACAAAGTTTTGTACTTAGCATTTTAATGAAATGTTACTGTAAACATATCAGTCATTTTACCCACACGAAGGTGGCTTTTGTAAAACGTAATTAGTACCTTTCTTAAGCACAGTTTTTGAAAGATTCATCTGCCCTAGTATCTTACATCCAATTTTCAAGTATTAATAAGAAAACCAGAATGTAGTGTAAATCTGTGTGTTTACTGCTTTGGATACAAAGGTCGGACAATAATTCTCAAAGCTTCTACTTCTAAATAGAAATGATATACATCTTACATCCACTCATAAATAGAAATACCAAGAAATTAAATCCAAGTAAACTATGAGACCTTAAACTAGTAATACAATATCTAGATATGAAATTTATAATGTGTATGCACCTGACCTGAGAGATGAAAAAGACCCGGAGAGTATCTGCATTGTACTCCATATGCATGGCCCAAATGTGTCTTCTTGTGAGATCCAGCTTTCAAAACAGCCCAGTTAGGCTACAAGATACTGCCAAGGGAAAAAGATCTAAAACAACACTTATACCTTTTCTAAAGAAAAGGCCACTGAATCAGATTACTACTTACTCATTATTCCAAACAAGACCTTCTTCTTCTTGGCTTATTCTAAATATAGAACCCTGAGTTCCTTAAGCAAAGAAAACATGATTTGGTTCAACTTTCCTTTCTTGACCCTTCTACTGAACCTGGCCCAGAGTGAAGGATCAAGAGACCCTTAAATTGATGGCCATAAAGACACAGTGGTGACCTGGAATGGTCAGGGCAGCAGCAGCTTACTAAAGATGTCTGATGAGCCTGAAGTGCTCCCGATTTTGAACCCGACTTCCAGAAGGGCAGAGAATGATAGAATGGGGATACCCTTGATAAACGATGCCTAAAGTTAGAAAATATGCTTTGAGAAGCCCTGTTGCATTATTGGTCAGAACATCTGAATTCTGTCTTACGTATTCCACAGGCAAGCTGTGTGGTACTGTACCAGGTGCTTAATTTCTTACTTTCTCCATCTTGATTCTCTGGATAGATGAAATTTAATTAAGCCCATCAAACACTCTGCGAGCTCCAACAGTTCATGCACAAGACAATTTGAAAATGAAGAAATTTCAAGATTCTGCAATCAGGTTGAAACCTCCTTTTCCCAATTAGATTTCCTAAAATTCTCCAGCTCCTGCCAGGCTGCTTTCTGTCTGGTCCTTCAGCTTCCTCCACATTCCCTCCTGCTGAGACTTCCTCCTTGATTGTCCTACCTAATTATAATTGTTCCTTTTAAAAAGATACATCTATTTTGATTTTATGTACCTCACTGTATTGTCTGCATGTATGTGTGAAGGTGCCAGATCCCCTGGAACTGGAGTTATAGACAGCTGTGAGCTGCCATGTAGGTGCTGGGAATTGAGCCTGGGTCCTCACACCTTTTACTCCTCTATTTTGAACATACTCATGCTCAGTGCTCCTAAATCTGTCCAGAAAAGGTCTTAAAACGTCTACTTATGATCCCCTTTCAGCTGGAAAAAGGTTTTTGATCCTAGGCATATAGCTATGTAAAGTAGAAATAAAAATCATAGAGATAAATCATAAAGGAATTTATTTTCACATAGTTCTTTGGCATGTATCTAAATTTACCAGTTTTAAAAGGTGAAAGTAAGTTTGCATACTAATGAGGTAGTTGGACTTAATACATGAAGAATTAAATCATGGCTGAGTATTTGATATTGTAGGACACAGATTATCTGTATTTTCCCAAATTGATCTATATTTTGATTTTTGTAATCACCAGTTCTGACAGTTCCACTTTTCATAAATAAATAGTTCAAAATGGCAGAAGTACAGTGAGGGCCATTTCGGAAATTTCTGGAAATCCTGTTCTAATCTCAGGCCAAAATGTCTTCCTTTAATACCTGATATTATATTATATTATATTATATTATATTATATTATATTATATTATATTATATCTGAAATCAGCAACTCAGGCAACAACTTTAAAAGTCAAACATTCTAACATAACACAAACTAACAATATACTAACTTGATACTCACATGCTGAGAACAGTAAAAAAAAATATTAAATGCGTTTGAAAATGAACAGGGAACTTTGTACACTACATGCAGAGAACACAGGAGCCTTGAATCTGAGCTGTTCCAGGCAGGGTTTGTTGCTGTCCCATGGTGTGACGTAATGCTGCATGTGAAATACACACATGTACTCAAAACCAGTGTTGCAGTGAAGTCATGTGATACAACATAGGCAATAACCTTTGCAAACACCTTGTATTAATTTTACATTTGATTTGGAATTCAATTTTGGTCATAGTGAATTCATGAGCCATATAATGTTTTTTGGTTTTTTAAAACTGATGGTTACCAGGTATATGCAGTATGACAAGTCAACACTTGGCAAGTCAACCTTCTCATTGCTTTCATTGGCTTCGAGACACAACACAGGCTGGAGAGCTGTCTCAGTGGCTAATATCCTTAATATCTCTATAGATGAACCTGGTTTGATTCCTAGCACCTACATGGTGGCTCAAAACCATCCAGTTCTAGCAGATCGTATGCCCTCTTCTTACTGTAGGCTCCAGGCAAGTACATGATGAACAGATATACATACAGGCAAAACGCTCATACACATAAAATAAGATAAAATAAAATAAAATAATAAATGAAAAAAAAACAGACAACTGGGAATACAATGAAAACACAGAGATAAGCTCATTTAATAGCGTTGACCCTCTTATTACCATTATGTATATTTTCTATAAAGTTATAAAATATGTGATATGTGCTAAGACAACTTTAATACCAAACATGGCAACTGGTTGTAGATAATTGTGTTTTCTATCTTCATTCCTTACTTATACAGAACTAAACCTAACAACTAAACCCCAGAACTAATCTTTGCTTATAAGATTCGAAAATATTCATAACTCCATCCCAAAAGATGTAGCTCTTTAACTCTTAGCTCAATTCAACGCCACATGAATTCATTGGGTAAACTTTATGTTGCACTAATATTGTAATGCTCAGAGTATCAGAGTGAACACCTTCTCCATCCCAGGCCCACTCACACAAGAAAGAAGACAGGTTTTTGTAGGTTGCAAGTCCTGGTCTGGTTTATTTATAAAGCAATAAATATTTGAAGCACAAACAAACTGCACTTGTGTAAACAAACTGTACAATGACTGATGAGAGATGGGAAGGGGGCTCAGAGGATTCCAAGAAGCACAATACGGTCATCCTGAATATAAGGTAGGCTAAGAGAGAGAGACCTCAGAAGCACTTGCGGTGGACAATGGATGGGCCTGCCTCATCATACTCTTGCTTGCTGATCCACATTTGCTGGAAGGTGGACAGAGAGGCCAGGATGGAGCCCCCAATCCAGACAGAGTATTTACGCTCTGGGGGAGCAATAATCTGCAGAGAGAAAACAAAGCCGTCAGCGTGTTCTGAAGTACCCAACAATGACGTGGGCAACAGGCTTGGAATATTCACAGAAAAACCATCACAGATTAACTGATAGTAAACAACATAGGAGATGCTATGCAATAAGCAATGTAGCCAATCAGGCTTTGCAATCCTTCCTGTATTTCATCATTTCTCTGCTTATTTGTACTAAAGAATAATATGGCAAAGGTCTAAATGCATGAAGGATAGTTCAAAAGCTGGGGACCTTTTAAATGTGTAGATAGGTTTAGTTATTGCTTCCCCCCCCCCCCACACACACCGTGTTTCAGATATTTACTTTTATTCACTATTTAGAAGCAGTCCTAAAGTTTCATATCTGTGGAGAGTGCTAGAAAGAAATGAGGAATAGTGCTGACACTCAGTAGAAAAAGTCTAGAGGATAGGAAGCTGAGATGCAGGAGAAGGAGGTTGAGAAGTAAGCTTGCTTTAGAATAAATACCAAGTTCTGCCTTTGCCTCCCCCTTCCAAGTGTTCCTGACCTTAATCTTCATGGTGCTGGGAGCCAGTGCAGTGATTTCCTTTTGCATACGATCAGCAATACCAGGGTACATGGTGGTGCCTCCAGATAGGACATTGTTGGCATACAGGTCTTTGCGGATATCGATGTCGCACTTCATGATGCTGTTGTAAGTAGTTTCATGAATGCCAGCAGATTCCATACCTAGGAAAAAGTTCTTTTTAAAGTATTTGCAGCACATTCAGGCTAGGATGGGGGGAGGGGGGGATATGGAATTCCTCTGGGTTGGTGAGCTGCCAACGTTCAATTCTAAAACATATGCTTCCCCTACAACACACTGCTAGGAACAGGTGGGACATGAGTCTCTACAATGTACTAATAGATAATCCTGTACAGACTGCCAAGACATAGACAACTGTGTTCAGTGCCTGTTTGCAATGAACACTTCTTGCAGCCATCAGGAATATGGAGATATATCACAAAAAGAATGACGCATGTTTAAGTGAAAATCAGCCTACTTTGTTTTGTTTTGAGATGAATCTCACTCTGTAGCCCAAGCAAAAGTTGAACTCAAGTTAATACTCCTGCCTCAGTTTCTGAGCACTGGGATTGCAGGTGTGAGCTAACACACCTGGCTTAATACTTTTCGTTTATGGACTAAAATCAGATTCCAGCGTCATCTGTAGGAAAGCTATTTGGTGGCATCACGCGTTCAGTTACCAAAATGAACAGAGTTGGGGTTGCACTGAATGGTAACTGACGTAAGTCTAGTCCATCAATAATGGAACTTATTAGAATAAGTTGGCTCTCTTCAGTAATCCGGCGTGCTCTATTCACTAACTGCTCAGTCTCATCCTCTACTGTGAGGTAAACTCGGGGTAACAGCTTCATTTTTCACTAGAGCGCCTTGGTCTTTCTCCTTACTGAGGTATCAGGAGGTGAGATCGAGCCGAGTAAGATGGCAGATGCTGACCCGAGAACCCTGCCGTGCTTCTAAGTGGAATGGGTATTACTCTGGGTGACTGCGGAATTTCTAGAGAAGCTGAGGCTCAGCACCAGAAGCCATCCCTTACCAATGAAAGAGGGCTGGAAGAGAGTCTCTGGACAGCGGAAGCGCTCGTTGCCAATGGTGATGACCTGGCCATCAGGAAGTTCATAGCTCTTCTCCAGAGAGGAGGAAGACGCAGCTGTGGCCATCTCGTTCTCAAAATCCAGGGCGACATAACACAGTTTTTCTTTTATGTCACGGACAATTTCACGTTCAGCTGCAGAGACAGAGGGCTTCATAGTCAAGCTCTGAAGAAAGGGTCAAATATGGGGAAGTAGGTATATCTACCGGCATATGCTGTGTCAGATAACACACACACACAGACACACACACACACACTTACCAGTGGTGACAAAGGAGTACCCGCGCTCAGTGAGGATCTTCATGAGGTAGTCAGTGAGGTCCCGACCAGCTAGATCCAGACGCATGATGGCATGGGGTAAGGCATAACCCTCATAGATGGGAACATTATGGGTTACACCATCACCAGAATCCAGAACAATGCCTGTTAGAAAAAAAATAGATGAGAAGAGGGTGAAGCACTGGGAACCACTGCTTCAGCCATAGTGAAACCTGCTTCTGCCTAGGTATGGGAAACAATCAAACCCCTCAATGCAAAGAATAAAAATGACCAGAATGGATGGATACTAACTCTGAAGGCAGTACAGTTTTTCTTACTAAGTACCATGGTAGGAAATCTTCCTGGGGACATTTTCAAATGGCCATGTCTCTTATCAGCTATTAGCATGTTATATAAGCATCCACGAGTGTTTTTCTTGGGGCCAATCCAACTTAAGATGTGTCTCTCTGTTTTAATTCAGACTCTGCAGGAGAATGTGTGTCCTTGAATATGTCTACCCAGGGGCTGTGAATGCAGCATATCACATATCTTAAATAAGGAGAAGAGCTAACTCAACGGGTTATTGGATCTCTTACAGTAAATGTTCCTGAAATTAACCTCAGGGAATTATTGCTACCCTTTTCTCTCAGCATAGATGCCTGGCTAGAGAGAGTCAGGGAGGGGACCTTTCCTGTGTCAGGTGAGGATGTGGGTTCACAGCAAAGTCAGTGAGTTGAGAATATACTTAATCAGTGACCGTTCCCTAGCCCAAACACACCTGTGGTTCTTCCAGAAGCATACAGAGACAGCACTGCCTGGATGGCGACATACATGGCAGGCACATTGAAGGTCTCAAACATGATCTGGGTCATCTTCTCACGGTTGGCCTTGGGGTTCAGCGGGGCTTCAGTGAGCAGGGTCGGGTGTTCCTCTGGGGCCACACGGAGCTCATTGTAGAATGTATGGTGCCAGATCTTCTCCATGTCATCCCAGTTGGTGATAATGCCATGTTCAATGGGGTACTTCAGAGTCAGGATACCTCGCTTGCTCTGGGCTTCATCACCTACATAGGAGTCCTTCTGCCCCATACCTACCATGACACCCTGTAAAAAAGGAGATGAGAATATCATGTTCCCACCAAGGCAAGAATATGGTCCTGGCCTTGTTAAGCTATATCCAATTCTTGAGAAAACGAATAGCTGTAAAATACTAGAAAAAGTAAAAGCAGAATTTGAAAGTTAGGCATGCTTTTTCATGCCTATAACGGCAGCATTCAAAAGGCTGAAACAGGCCACAGCTTAAATTTAGCCTGGCCTATAGAGTCAAGTACCAGGCCAGCCTGGGACATAGTGTGAAACCCACCTCCAGGAGTTAAGACATAATCCTAATTTTAACAAATTATTTAGACTATTGTTATATACTTCATCTCCACAAGA
Organism: Mus caroli; assembly: GCF_978045245.1. NCBI lineage: Eukaryota > Metazoa > Chordata > Mammalia > Rodentia > Muridae > Mus > Mus caroli. The sequence goes on along the minus strand of NW_028227257.1, from coordinate 66,485,064 downwards.
GGAAGTGTGTCGATTAATTTGATTATAACTGTGGAGGAGAGAATAAAGGGATTTCACTGAAGAAGCAGAGTCTTATCTTGTTCTTGGAATAGCATAATGACTTCATTAAATTACTAAGCCTATCACTGATGTCACCTAAGAAATAGATGGCTGTCTTTTGGCACAACTGAATTAATGATGTCATTACATCTTCTAGTCCCCTTAAGAAAAGATTTTGACACTCATCCACTGTACATAGGCTGACAGGCCACTATCACTCAGATGGAAAGTCAAACCCTCAGAATATCCTGGAGTAGCCTTCACTGGCCAAGCCTGAGGACTCTAGCTCTGCTCTTTGGCAGCCTGTTTGGCCAAGCATGCGACAAGCCCAGAGAGCGTGGCATTTCTTTTAATAAACAAGGTGGAATGCCACTATCGCCATGGCACTTGTTGCTCTGGTCACATCTGACTTCTAAAAATGCAACACCCAGGGAGATCAATTACAGCTTTGGTGAGTCCTGTAAAACTGGCTGTGAACAAGAAGGAAGAATGTAGATCGGGAACTGGTTATTTCCAAGTAGTTATATTACTAGCAGTTAGCTCCATTGTTTAAACTAAACTGAACAGACGAAGGGCTGAAGGCCAAAAAGAAATCCAGGTTCAGAGACACAGGACCTTGCAGTTGAAAACCCACAGGTCCAGAATGAGAAGCTGGTGGCCTTTCACAAGAGAGAGCTGACCCATCAACAGGTGTGCCACTGCAGTGGACTTCTTGGAATCTGGAGGTTGGCAGGGAGTTGCGTGGGATGGCTTGGATGTGGAACTCATCATTGCCTTTCATGTATGACTTAAGGAGTCTCTGAACAGTCAGGTCAAGAGAGGCACTTCCCAGATTGCTGGACTGGGCGGGAGGGGGGTGGGGGAGGTTGTCAAGAAGGGGCCCAGAATATGGATGGAGAGCAGGCTAGGAGGGGTGGAGAGTGTTACCTGGTGGCGTGGGCGACCCACGATGGACGGGAAGACAGCTCTGGGGGCGTCATCACCCGCAAAGCCGGCCTTCACCAGCCCAGAGCCATTGTCACACACCAAAGCGGTGGTCTCCTCGTCGTCACACATCCTGGCACAGCTTCGGTGGGTTCTGTAGGCTAAGGAAAGAAGAGTGGTCCACACTCAGTGCTTGCAGGGCTGGCCTGCGAGTGACGGAAAGGCCCAGTAGGGTTATTGGATTGTAGAAATTAAGGATATAATTGTATTCTTCTTTATGATCAAGACAAAAAAAAACAACAAAACAAAACAAAACAAAACAAACAAAAAAACAAAAAATAAAATAAAGCTAAAAGCGTTGGGAGAAGCAGGGAGACTGTCCCTGTGGGTGACAGAAGGCTGGTGAGACCCCACCCACGCTCTTCTGGTCAAGAGGCTCACCCTACACCCCGGCTGCAAGGAGCCATGTTCTTAACCACAGGGAAGTCCTGCCCTTTCAGCTCCTTTCAGCTCTCCACATTTTCACCAACAAAAAACCCATTCTCCCTCCCTAGCCATGCACGGGGGACTGGGTGAAAGTGCTAAAGATCAGTGAACCCACAAAAGCTCAGGAGGTGAGATGGAGTGAGCTCTTGTGCTGTGGAGGTTTGATGAGATCCAGAACAACAACAAAAAAGTCAGAACCTCACCAAAAAGTTTGCTTAACAAAACAATACAAACAAAAACAAAACAAAACAAAACAAAACAACTAAAAAAAAAAACAAAAACAAAAACAACAAAACCCTCCAAAACTAAGAGTGTGGGATCCAAGAGCACAAAAGCACAGTGCTGACAAGGTCCTGCAGGGAGCAAAGGCGGAGCAAGGCTGGGACTCACCGTGCTAGGGGCGGCTGGATTCAGCTGGGCTGGCGCTGGTGGCAGGCACTGGGTGTCAGTCGCCTGGAGCGCAGCTTTATAGCTCTCTGATGGACGGGGTCAGTTGGAGCAGCCGGGGGCAGGGGTGGGGGGCCCCTGATCTGCCACCTTGCCTTATTTGGTCGCCTTAGCACCATCTAGGACCGCTGAGGCCATTCTTGGAGCCAAGGGCAGGGGAGAGGATCAGCCAGGGGGCTCCCAGACCATGTAAGGAAGGGGAGGGGGCAGTCAGAGCAATGGCCATATAGGGAGCTAGGGAGGGGCAGACCGGCAAGGGGTGGGGGACGGGGAAAGGCTACGTGATGCCAACGCGCCCCTTGGGGTGGGGGAGCTCCCTAGTTGTGGAGTGGGCTTATTGCTCTTCAGTCCTTCCAAACTAAGGGACAATAAGTCTCTCTCTCTCTCTCTCTCTCTCTCTCTCTCTCTCTCTCTCTCTCTCTCTCACACACACACACACACACACACACACACAATGCTGGAAGACTTGGCGCCCTGCCCTTGGAGAAGGGTCCTGACAGCTGGGCTGGGGCTGCAGGGGAGAGACAGCAGCTTCTCATCTTCCAGTACTGGGAGGCAGAGGAGCAGAGTCATAGGCACAAAGAGCAGCTTGGCAGGACATTGGAGTACCTGGATGCAAAAGGGGCACCTGGGTAGTGCATCTTCTGGTCTCCTTTAGCCTGAGCTGGGATTATACTCATCTAGATGGGAAAGCCAAAATTCACCAGTCTCGGACCCACTGCAGCCATGGTCTTGAGTTGGCAGAGAAGAAGCTGAGAAGGGTTGTCTGGGGGTGTAGCCAAGTCCAGCCCAGAGGCCAAAAAGCTCTCATCCACTCTGTAAGAGTTTTGCTCAAAATCAGATTTCAGTCTAAGGGCCACCACTGGGTCTTCAGATGCTAAAGTAAATGGAGGCACTGATACCAAAAATATCTCAATTACTTGCTGGCAGATAGATGGGCATCTTTTAAACAGGCGATAAAGTTCTTCATCCCAGGTAATGACCCACCTTAAAAAGCAAATGTTTTTGTGGAGAAGTTCATAGCCACTCAGGATAAGAGAATTTACCAACCCTCCTACACAAAACGTGGACCATGGATAAACAGCATCTTCAAAACTTGAGTGATTTAGAAATACAGTATCCCTGACCCCACCCCAGAATCAGATCTACGTATGGCAAGATGTCCATGATTAGCATTGAAAGTGTGAGAAGCATTGCTACAAATGGGAGTCATCTCCTTCGTGGAGAACAGACTTTGAAGGAACTTTGCTTTTTTTTTTTTTTTTTTTTTTTTTTTTTTTTTTTTTTTTCAGAATGAAACAGAAAGATAGCAGTGAAGAGAGGGGGAAGGAACAGGAGAGAGAAGGACACAGGTCACTAGCTTGCCCTGGGGTGCCCTGTATTCTTGGTTCTTGACTAGTGCTTGGACTTCTAATGCTGTGCTTTTCCTTCAGTTCACACCAGTTAAAAATAGAAAACTGGGCACCGGCATCTCTGTCTAGAGTGGGCTTGGATTGATATGCTGAGCAGGACTGCTGATTAGATACTTCAGGGGCCGGGCAGTGCTGGGTCCTCCCCTCAGAGCTTCTCAACCATGTTTGGGATGGTCTAGGGATGAAACTGCTGGACAGCTGAGCCATGGAGACTGGGGAGAGATCTGCCTGGCTGAGACCAAGCCCTGCTGTACCATCTGCATTTTACAGTGAGGATGCCCATTGACAGGAAGCAAAGAGCAGTGAGTGGTGCAGACGCAGAGAAAAGGAAAATCAGAATGATCGACAGGCTTCAAATCCTACCTCTAACACTTAACTACGTACCTCACATTTGGTCTTGGGCAGGCCAGTTAACTCATCAAGACCCCATTTTCACCCCCTGAAAAGTGGCATAGTAACTCAGTTCTATTGAGTTACTGAGGACTGGCCCCACAAAGAGACAAGCAATGTAAGTCATACGCAAGACAAACTGAACCTGCTCTATCACCATTCGATAATGATACTTTTAGAGGTAGGATTAGCTCTCTGTTTCGAAAAATTGGGTCTTTACCATTCATTCCTCCATTCAACAATGTTCCATTGATTATGAAGCAGAATTCAGTGGTAAATAGCACACAACAGGACTTATCCTCAATGGTAATTGTGGAAGTCAAAGACGTGGAACATACTTGGAAGGGAGAGGTGGTTTCACTGGGTTATTAGAAATGGGGCAGAAAGCATCTAAACGGAGTTTCACAGATAGCCTTTTTGAAATATCATTTAAGGTTTTGTTTTATCTTGGTTTTTGGCATCATTGAGATATTTTCATATAGACCAGGATAAGCCCCCAACAAAGTGGGTTACAGAAGATGACCTTGAACTCCTGACATCCCAATTTCTACCTCCCGAGCACTGGGAATGTAGGTGGCCTAGTTGTTTTTAAAGCTGAATGGATCTGAAGTTCCTGAACTTGTGTGCAAGCGTTTGACGGAGGCTGATGAGAGATTCCTGTCACCGCGTGTGTGCTGAAGTTCTCTGGAACTGGGACCGGTGATATTGATCTGACCCTCTGCAGTGTTCCGAGGGCTTGCTTACCCACTCCAAGTCTGTGAGTCCTAATGAAGCAGGGCTAAGTCCGCTGAAGACCACCTTTGGGAGGTAATACGCATCCTTGAGACATTTTAAAAACTATGTTTTATGGTCCTTTGAGTATATTTTAATTTTTAAAAGATTATTTATTGTTATTAGTGTCTCTGAAGGGGGGAGGCGTTGGTGTCAGTGTATAGGAGAAAGTTGAGAGACCCACTTGGTTCAGCTGGTTTTCTCTTCTACCTTCACATGAACCTTAGGGGTTGATCTCAGGCCATCTGTCTTCCACAGTAGACACTTTACCTGCCGAGAATTATTGCCAGACCTCAACTAGTCCTTTAACACTTAAAGCAACATATATTTTTATGTTGTTATATTTATACTAGAAAGGAATACTTTTCCTCAAAGGTTTATGGCAACAGCATTCAAAGCTCTTCTTCTGACTTTGAAATATAGTATGCATCATCTACAGTTACCCTACTGTGCAACAACACACAAGGACTTATTGTGGTCTAACTGTAGGAGTCCTGAGTCTCTCCAGCCTCTAGTAACTACCTGCTTCTAAGAGAGCAGCCTTTCTAGATTCCACACGAGTTAGAACATGTGGGATTTGTCTTTCTATGTCTGGTTTATTTCACTTAGCATAATAATGTAGATCTGATTCCATCCACGTTGTGGTAACTGTATCTCTCTCTCTCTCTCTCTCTCTCTCTCTCTCACACACACACACACACACACACACACACACACACACACACCCCACATTTTCTTTACTCACCAGTTGCTAGACACTGGTTGTTTGCATTTATCAGATCATATGAGTATTACTGTAATAAACACTGCAGTTCAAACATCTCCTTAATGTACAGACATTATTGTCATTGGAAACAGATCCCCTGAGTGTGTGTGTGTGGGGGGGGGGTCCTACATCATGTGATAGCTATAATTTAAAGTTTCCAAAACTCCCTTAATGGCTGAACTAATTTGCATTCCATCCAAAGTGGGCCAGCCTCCCCTGTCCTCAGTATCTTGTGGCTTTTTGATCATAACCACAACCTGAGGGTGACCGGATGATGAGTGTGGTTTTGACTTGCATTTCCCTGGTTAGTGCCTCTGTTTCCCTAATTGTTCATATGCCTGCTGGACAGTAGCTGTTTACGTACATTTCTCCTGAGAAATGTCTGTTTAGATCTATCGAAATTTCAAATAGTTTTTAAAATTTATTTATTTATTTATTTATTTATTTGCTTTATTTAACTTGGCCATTAAGTTTTCTAGCACCTCCTATATTTGAATGTTAATCCTTTGGGAGACAGAGTTTGCACGTATTTCCTCCCATTCTATAGGTTGTCCCTTTACTGAGAATTGCTTCATTAGCTGTGCAGATACTTTTTAGTTTATAATCATATTTGCTTGGGTTTTTTTTTCCTTTTATTTCCTGTGGTTTCTGTGTCTTGTCCTTAAAGATCTGTAGTACTCAATACTTACTACTGTACCAATGTTTATATCTGTATTTACTATATAAATGGTGATACAATGGTATTTACTATTGTATTACTATTGTTCACATTGTAAAGACACTAGGCATTGAATATTTACTATTGCATCACTATTGTTCATATTGTAAAGACACTAGGCATTCAGTATTTACTATTGTTTCGCTGTTCATTTCCTCGGTTTAAGGACACTAAATTCTATTTTATATATTTTAAAATATAAGTTAATTAAGTTGGTAAAAATCTTCAGCTTTTCATTTCATGCAAATCTTCAGCGATTTATTTAATTTGGAAATTGAGATAATCAAGTGCATAGTTCAAAAGCGCTAAATACATTCACACGGTTATGCTGTCAGTCTTAATTTTATTTGTTCATGCTTATTGTAATTAAAATGACTTTCAGATCCTGGAGTGACTGCTCCCTGAAGAGAGTCCTGGTCCTAGGAATCTGGGATTCTACCTGAAGTCCCAAAGATGAACAAATGGTAGAGAGAGGCACCTGAGTGAGCCTGCTTCCTAAACGACTTCTCAGAACTGCCTGCAGCTGGGCTGCCTAACAGAAGCTCAAGTTCTGGGATTCCACTCTTGAAGAAAAATGAATCTGCCCTTAACTTAGTGAGCCCTCAGCCTGTAGGTCAGGTGAGTTTCTCCTTTCCACATTGCCTGGCTCTGCTTCCCCAGGGCACAGAGCTTTGCTGGATGGTAGCCCAAACGGCCACTGTTGGCCAGAGTCCTGCTTGGCTGACCTTGAGTGTCCCAGTGGGATAGCAAAGCCAGGCAGGTCCCCAGGGCTGTGGAGAGGCAGCAAGGTTCTTCCTGGCGCAATAGGCCGTGAGGGTGACGTGCAGAGCAAGCTAAAGGGACAGAAGGTGGGACAGTTCCCTGTGTCCTTGCCTGGGGGAAGCCTGTTTCACCCACCATCTGCTGGGATCTGAAAGGGAACGGCCCAGCCTCCTCCCCTGCACTGGGGGATTAGCAGTCACTTATCTCAGCTGTTCCTCCATTTGGAGGTGTCGTGGTATTTACAGAGAAGCCAGAAACAGACCAAGCCACACTTAATTCCTCCCCACAAGCTGCCCTACCCCTCGGTCCCTCCTGCATTCCATGTGCCTGTGAGGAGCCTGGGAGAGGCTCTCTCTAGACCAAAGCAGGGTGGCAGGGTTGGGGGAGGGGGGTGTGGTGAGGGTGGAGGGGGGCGGGGCGGCAGCATTCTCAGACATTTTTATTTTATCTCTTTACACACTTTCATCTTCATGGCCTCTGGCTGGAGCTCAGTTTCAATTTTCATTAAATAAGAAAGAGATGGGACTGGAGAGGTGTAGTCGCCCACACATCCCAGTGCTCAGGAATGGCTAATCTTTATGGTTTACAGCTTGTTTTTGTGCAACCTCCAAAGAGATTAACCATGCTGGGAGAGTATTTTGACCCCCAAATCGAATCTGTTCTTGGCAGATTCCAAGATTCCAGAAGGAGTATCTGCCTTCGGACATGATAAGACCAGTTGTAACAGGCCATCTAAAAAGATTCAGAAAGGAAGACAAGAGGAGGAGGAGGAGGAAGGGGAGGCAGGCGCTGATGGAGTCACTAAGCTTTAATTATCGAAGAATGCATTTTCACTGGCCTCTGCCCTGGTAGAAGGCAGGGAAACCAGGAAGGATTTCTGTAGAGCCTTTTTAAGTCCTTAAAAGGAGTGTGACCTTCAGGCATCAAGTGCTCACTCTTTAGGATCCTTCTTGGAACGTGTCCCTCTTAGCTCAGATTTGGCTTGCTCCGCATATTAGCAGTGAGTCTATTTATGGGGTTTTGGTTTTTCAAGTGTTACCTGGAGCAAGCCCACTTTTCTTGGTTAGCCCAAACATGGCAATGCCCAAGCTAAGCTTCGCAGAGTTCCTGCTACTGGAAACAGTTAAGTCATGCATAGTGGGTGACCTGTGGACTTCTTTTCCAGTCACCTAGGTGATGTGAAACTCCTCTGTTCCCTGTCAAAGAACAGACACACATCAAACACAAGGCAGTGGTACCGGGAAGGTTAATCAGACATGTTTATAGAGCACTTCTTAAGGACTAAATCTGATTTGAGATTTTATGTGTTATGTACAGTCAACCAGATTAAGTTGTAGAGAAGCTCAACAGAATGCCAGCTACAGGGCTCATTCCACAGGTTTGTCCTTCTTCCTTCCTTCCTTCCTTCCTTCCTTCCTTCCTTCCTTCCTTCCTTCCTTTTTTCAAAAGAAAACTTCTCTTTTTTTAAAAAAATTTTTTTAAATTAAAATCTCTATTTAGTCATTGTGTGGATGTATGAACTATGGTATAAATGTAGACATTGGGGACAATTTATGGGTATCAGAATCTTCCTTTCATCATCTGGATTATGGGGATCAAAGTCAAGTCATAAGATCTGGTGACAAGCACCCTATCTACTAATTGAGCTTGATGGCACATAGACCTACCCTTTGATTTGATGGTGTTTATTGAGATACTAAGAGATAGGCTATTCCTTCTGTTAAAAGATGCTGTGGATGGCCACCTCAGGGATATGACCTCTGCAAACCTCTTAGTCTCCTATCTCACTCTAATACCAAGAATCATAGCACTCAACAAACAAAGGAGCTTGTTTTGAGTCTGTGGCTCTTGAAAACAACATATGTGGTCCAGCTGTTAACCCAAACCAAAGCAGCTGGGGTCTATTGCACACAACCATCTCTGAGCGTCACTTTCCTTTCTCTTCCCCTTTTTACTTTAATGTATTTTGTATGCCTTTGGAAGCTACTGTAGAGCTTTTCTGTGGGTCAAAAAGAAAAAAAAAAAAAAAAGGACTGGATGGGAGAAATAAAAATGAGAGAATGCGTGAACTTGGAACTAGGCTGTTCAGGTCATGAGTCATCATCACTAGTCCGAGATGAGTTACAAAGACCTTCAACCTTCTTCCATCACAGTGAAAACAGATTACTTAATGAGAAGACCCACTGCCCACATACCATAATATTTTTCTTTTCCTCTTTTAACATTCAACTATACAAAATAATGGGTTCTACTGTGACATTTTCATGCACAGTTGAGTTTTCCTTTTGATATGGTAAGTATAAAACTGCTGATCTGAACCAGCCTACATCCCATTATAGAAATATTTGCTTATTGCAGTGGATTAGGAAACATTGAAAAGTACAAAGGAAATGACACTTCTGGGAGAACTGTAGAGTTCTGTCTTGTAACGTCCCTAGAATAAACTAAGTGTGACATAAAAAGTCAGGTGACCTTGCCTTTTGTATCCACTTACAGCTGCTGGGCGGAGGAAAGACAAGCTGCCTCCTAGTAGGGTCGTCTGCAAGAATGCCCACTTGTTCTTCAAAGAGAGATGTGTAATGCCAAGAATTTGCATTAAAAGCGTTTCTTGCCCCTGCCATTAACATCTAAATCATCTTTAGCTAACAGCTGAAACAAAGAATGCTGCAGCAGGAGCAGCATCTGCCCTGGGATTATACTATCCATATCGTCTTTATATGTTTTAGTTCAGCTGTTGAACGCTTTCAAAATGGCACTCTGAAAACAATGATCTATTATTACAGACAAAGCGTAGCTATACGAGTATATTTCCAAAGGCTTTGTCTTCCTATGAAGGATCACAAAGCTGCTATATTTCAGGGGAAAATATATCTTCTAGCTATTTAGTGGTCAGTATTTTTTGATCAGTAAACTCTGGGTTAGAATTTAAGCAACATTTATTGTTATTTTCTCTCGCTCTCTCTCTCTCTCTCTCTCTCTCTCTCTCTCTATTGAGCTGTATACATTCTTTGTATATGTATTATGTTTTGTTAATGTTGTTTGTTTGTTTGTTTGTTTCAGGACATGTAGTTCTTGCTACCCTGAAACTCACTATGTACGACAGACTGGCCCCAACACACTGAGATCTGCCTGGTTCTGTCTCCCTGGTGCTGAGATCAAATGCACGCGTATACTTAGGGTACAGGACTTTTATTTATATGTTATGGCTCTGGGTTTGTTTTCATGGGATTCCTGATTGTGCCAGCAATTGGGTCTCTGTGTCTACATCTGTTTCTTTTGCCTTTTCTTTGACTCCCTTTCTTTTGTTTGTTTCTTTTGCCCTATTCTGATGTGTTAGTTTTTGTTTTATCTTATTATATTTTATTATTATTCATCAAGTGCCCTTCTGTTTTCTAAAGAGAAACAGAAAGGTGGTGAATTTGCATGGGGTGGGAGGCATAGAAGAACTGGGAGGAGTAAAGGGAGAAGAGATCATAATCAGGATATATTGTATGAAAAAAACCAGACTATTTTCAATAAAACTACAACAAAAAATGAAGAACGAAAATAACCAGTCTATCTTATCTTCCCAACATTTGTTTACTTGCTTAGAGGAAGACTAATCTTGAACTTATGGCTCTCTCTGCCTAAGCGTCATGAGTGTGAGTAGCGTGGAATTGCACCATAATGCCACACTCATCCACTAACTACAAAAATTAAAACAATAGAGGTTTGGTCCAAAGCCAGTGATCTATGTCCATTTAAGAAAACAAAAACAGAGATGATATGTTCAGACTAAACGTAACTGAAAATCCACTGCTACCATCACTTATGCATGAATGCTAACCCCAACACAGACAGGAAAGAGCTCTGGGGCTTAAGCTATTTGAAAGAGATGAACCAGTCTTTAATGGCTAAAGAAAGAAACAGCAGTTAAATCATGATAATGTGACATTCGAAAAGTAGTCAGAACAACTTTAAAATTGATCCAAAGAATGAACCATTTAGGTAAAATATTGAATCATTAAAGAAATACGGCAATGATTGAGGGAATGCACAATGGACCCATCTCTCCACCAATGGTCACATCATCTGTCTATCTAATGACTAGAGAATTCATAGCTCTAATTCTAAATATACAGAGGGAGGAGCCTTGAAGCTAATCACCCAGACTGGCTTAAAAATTCATGCCTAGTGTCCCCATAAAAAATCTCATCCTAAAGCTGCTAGCCCAAGTTGATGGAGATGAGGAAGATACTGTGGTGGGATAGAACAGATTGTGACAGAAAACTAAAAATTCTCAACCAGAAGAATTAGAAAGTAAGCAAGCAAGGAGGGAGGGAAGGAAGGAAGGAAGGAAGGAAGGAAGGAAGGAAGGAAGGAAGGAAGGAAAGAAGAAAGAGAGAAGGAGAGAGGGAGAGAAGGAGAGAAAGACAGAAAGAAAGAAAGAAAGAAAGAAAGAAAGAAAGAAAGAAAGAAAGAAAGAAAGAAAGAAAGAAAGGAAGGAAGGAAGGAAGGAAGGAAGGAAAGAAGAAAGAGAGAAGGAGAGAGGGAGAGAAGGAGAGAAAGAAAGAAAGAAAGAAAGAAAGGAAGGAAGAAAGAAAGAAAGGGAAGGAAGGAAGGAAGGAAAGAAGAAAGAGAGAAGGAGAGAAGAAGAGAAAGAGAGAAAGAGAGAAAGAGAGAAAGAGAGAAAGAGAGAAAGAAAGAATGAATGAAAAGGAAGGAAGGAAAGAAGAAAGAGAGAAGGAGAGAAAGAGAGAAAGAAAGAAAGAGAGAAAGAAAGAAAGAAAGAGAGAAAGAAAGAAAGAAAGAAAGAAAAGGAAGGAAAGAGGAAAGAGAGAGAGAGAAAGAAAGAAAGAAAGAAAGAAAGAAAGAAAGAAAGAAAGAAAGGAAGAAAAGGAAGGAAGGAAGGAAGGAAGGAAGGAAGGAAGAAAGAAAGAAAGAAAGAAAGAAAGAAAGAAAGAAAGAAAGGAAGGAAGGGAAGGAAGGAAAGAAGAAAGAGAGAAGGAGAGAAGGAGAGAAAGAAAGAAAGAGAGAAAGAAAGAAAGAAAGAAAGAAAGAAAGAAAGAAAGAAAGAAAAGGAAGGAAAGAAGAAAGAGAGAGAGAGAAAGAAAGAAAGAAAGAAAGGAAAGAAAGGAAGGGAAGGAAGGAAGGAAAGAAGAAAGAGAGAAGGAGAGAAAGAGAGAAAGAGAGAAAGAAAGAAAGAAAGAAAGAAAGAAAGAAAGAAAGAATGAAAAGGAAGGAAGGAAAGAAGAAAGAGAGAAGGAGAGAGGGAGAGAAGGAGAGAAAGAGAGAAAGAAAGAAAGAAAGAAAGAAAGAAAGAAAGAAAGAAAGAAAAGGAAGGAAAGAAGAGAGAGAGAAAAAGAAAGAAAGAAAGAGAGAAAGAGAGAAAGAAAGAAAGAAAGAAAGAAAAGAAAGGAAGGAAGAAAGAAAGAAAGAAAGAAAGGAAGGGAAGGAAGGAAGGAAAGAAGAAAGAGAGAAGGAGAGAAGGAGAGAAAGAGAGAAAGAAAGAAAGAAAGAAAAGGAAGGAAGGAAAGAAGAAAGAGAGAAGGAGAGAAGGAGAGAAAGAGAAAGAAAGAAAGAAAGAAAGAGAGAAAGAAAGAAAGAAAAGGAAGGAAAGAAGAAAGAGAGAGAGAGAAAGAAAGAAAGAAAGAAAGAAAGAAAGAAAGAAAGAAAGAAAGAAAGAAAGAAAGAAAGAAACTAGAGAACAGAATGCTTGTCTGTGATCCCAGCACTTGGAAATCTAAGGCAGGTGGATCAAGAGTTTGAGTCTAATCTGGATTACATAGGGAGAACCTGTAGAAACAGGTCTAAACTAAATCAAACTAAACCAACCTTTTAAAACTAAGTGTTCTGTATTTAAAGCATTGATGGGTATTAGCAAAAGGGCTACCCTTTGCTGTTCTTTGGTAGAGGGGAATCTTAGGTAAACTGGGCTCATGACTCACCTATGAGGCAGAAAGCTGTACACCATACAATAGCACGGTTCTGATACCTTCTAGATATATCCAACTCAAAGACCTAAATCTTACATTCTAAACCATTGCTCTATGGTTTATGTAGTCTTTTGTTTGTTTGCTTTGATTTATTTGTAAATTAACCCTTATTCTGACTAAATGTAAAAAGTCAACCGTTATATCTGCCTGTTTTCTCTCATGGGACACACACACGGGAACCTGAGAGACTCAGGGTGGTGAAAGGTTTATTGGTTCTGCTTCCTGTGTTCCACCATGCTGTGACAAGGAAAACAAAAAAGTTAAAAAAAATAAAATTAAGGCTGGCCTTGAATGAACAGGTGTTGTTTCTTTGCAGAGCTCTTTATGTGTGCGTGGAAAGTCTGGATAATATTTCACAGTCATGAGTTTGGGCCTGAGTATAATACAACTTCATTGACATGCTAGGCAAACAAAACACCCTACTCTCAGAGCATGTGCTAATTCCAGTAAAGTTTTTTTTTTTTTAACCCTCCTGGTCACTCCGAACATTATTTAAATTCTCAGCAACAACTATGAAGTTGAACTTTGTGTGAAACAAAGACCTTCAAGTGTTTTCTCTGGTGGACTCAAGGATCACTGAAACTCAAAGATGTCCCACATTTTCATTTTGTCAATAATTTAGCAAAATGTTTCACATGAAGAATATTTATTCTTTTATGTTTATTTGGTGTGTGTGTGTGTGTGTGTGTGTGTGTGTGTGTGTGTGGGTGTGTTGCTGTATATGTGTGGAGGTCAAATAATATCTTGCACAATTTAGTTGTCCCCTGCCATGTGGCTCCTAGGGACCCAACTCAAGCTATCAGGCTTGGTAGCAGGTGCCTTTACCCAGAGTCACATTGACTGACTAAAATATGAATAAACATTTTCATTTAAAAAACATTCTCAGTACAATCAAAATACTGATGTGTATCATGCAAGATGTAAATATGAGCAAGAGCAAAAATCCAATTCTGTGGCTCAGTGATGCACCTCAGAAATTCAGAGGTGGTTTTCACATTCTGTTGACTTGATTGATTTTCACCATATGCCATGTCTAGACACAGAGTGTGCCAGGGAGGGCTAGAATGGAAGAAACAGAGGAAAATGTTTCACACTGATAGTATTTAATACAAAAGTGTGCCACACATGCAAAAGAGGAATTAAACAAAGGCTAAAGGGCTGGAAGATGGAAGAGAGCCTTTCTCATTAGAGCACTTGGAAAGGTTTCATAGCCTATGCAATTTGAATTATGCCTCTAAGGGTTGGTTGAGTAATTGGTCCTTCCCAATACCAACCCACACCAAGTTGGCATACTTTTCTATGTAACTTAGAGGAAAGGACAGGAGTGCTAATGACCAGAAGCTCCAAAGATAAAACACCAGGGGGAAGAATTACTGAGTAAGATTCATCATGTTATGCTGTGTTTATGAAGTCATTTTCTACCACAATCATTTTTTATTTAAAGAACACTCATTTCTGTAATCAAAGATAGGACCGTACATATTCAGTACAGTGCATTTACTCTTGTACAAATGGAAAAAAGTAAGTTTAACATTTCAAGACCAAGATAGCTATTAATTTATCTACAATGTCAACTTAACATTAGTTAAACATCATTTTTGTCTTGTTTACCCAATGCAAAGCCTGTACAAAAACCGCCATGTACTTGGGGGTGGGGGGAACCACTTCAAAACTCGATCGGATCTTTTCCACCAATGTGGCTATTTTTAAATCTGTCTTCAACTTTCCTCTATAACCCAATTCTGCTTCAATTCTTAATGTGCAATAAAGTGACTTCTAGTCAAATTGCTTGAATTTTGTGTTTCTGGTCCACTGAAAGCTACATCAGTTGCAGAGTGAAGCCCATCTAGACCCTCCCACACACAACTGCAGGAGCAGTTGCATCTGTAGTGCTACTTCAGAAGTTAGGATGCTCTGATTTGGAGAAGTGATTCTCTTGATGAGCCACACTGTGAGTGGCAGGTGTAGTGACTGGGCTGAGCTGGGGTGATTCAGCCTGTAGCATGGAAATATGGATTAATTGTTGGTATTCACTGGGCACTTCCGTTATCTACATGTTTCTCTTTCAGGTCGAGTCTAGATCAAAGTTGTGGGCTCAGCCGAGATGGGAGCATTCCAGCCTTCCCAGGCACTCCCCCTCACTGTGATGGACACCAGTGAAGGAACATAGGAAGGTATAAAGAAGGTGGACTGTGTAGAATCTTGGGGCTTAGGAAACAACATGCCAGTGAGTTCTGGGGTTAGTTCACTTGTTGTGAACGTGAATAACCAGACAAAATCAACTCTAAGAGGAGTCTGTTACTCTGATCAAAAGACCAAGGAAAGGGTGGCCCCATGGTGGAAAGCCATTTGGGCAACAATTGCCCTTCTCATGACAATCTATGTCCCCACCCATAATTTCAGTGGGTTTGGGTTTGGGTGTGGGCTACTCACATTCCCTAACTGAGGCATTAGGTTTCGGTGCTTGGATATCCTTGCAGGGGAATTCACTTGGATGCTGATCCTTGTTTAAGGCCTAGGGCAATGATAGTGTTACTGTTCTCCCACAGTAAAGTGTCAATAACCTCCAACCTGAACCTTCATGCCCACCTACCGTCCAAGACAGAGCTGTGCATATTGGAGTCAGCTCTTCACCTGTGATATCAGCAGGGTCCGGAAGGTTGCTGAGCTTCCATCAGCAATGAGACTTAACAGGCAACAAACCCAAGGAGCGATGTTGGCTTTCTACTGCCCATACCCACCTCTAGAAAGCAAACCAAGGGTGCGAGGTGCAGAACCTAGCCAATTCTCTCCTCTCCCTCTCCTAAGTTCAGCAGCAGGGAGAGCTGACCTCCTGTTCTCACCTAGAAGCAGCAGAGCTGTGTGGGTGTGGGTCAGTCCCCTGCTTCCTGCCTCTCTGGACAATGAAGTCTGCCAGGAGACTAAGTTTCATTCCCTTTTGAAGGCAATGGGTTTGCAAGAGTCAGGGCATATCTTTCCTCAGGAAGGTGTCTGTCAGTGAGGTCAAGGGGAGCTAAGCTTTCTCCCACCCATTTTCTTCATTGAGGTAGTATGAGGAGGCATTCTACTCTTGCCAAAATAGAACATGAAATCTAAACATGTACACTGACCCAGTTCTCTTTAACTCAACTAGAGGATTTCCTCCTAATAAAATAAAGGTGTCATGAAACAATGTCAAAATTGTCAGGATGTAATTTTAGAAATTCAGCATAGGATTGGGAATATAGCTCTGTGGTAAAGTGTATCCCTGTCATTAAGGCCCTGAGTTAAGCCTCCAGCACTACAAGGAAAAAAAAAAAAACATAAAGAGAAAAGATAAACAATAGGCAACCAACATCAATACAAATTGGATGTTGGGAATATCAAACAAGAATTTTGTTGGTTTTTCTTTTTCGAGACAGGGTTTCTCTGTGTAGCCTGGGCTGTCCTGGGATTTGGGCTGTAGACCAGGCTGGCCTTGAACTCCTGAGATCCCATCTGCCTGAACCTTTTGAGTACTGGGAGCTGCCACCAGCATCTGGCTCAAACAAGAATTTTAAAGCAGCCATTCTTAAAAATATTTCAATAAGCAATTATAAATTATCTTGAAATTAATTAAAGAAATAGAAAATTGTAGCAAAGAAGCAGCTGTTATACATAAAAATTCCCAAACAACTAGGCATTGGGAAGATAGCTCAGTTAGTAGCATGCTTGCAGCACAAACTTGAGGTCCTGAACTTGACCCCCCAATCCACATCAAAAGAAATCCAAGCACAGTGGCTCCCACTTGTAATGCCAGCATCCAGATGGGATAAGAAGGGGGATTCCTCCAGCTTGCTGGCCACTCAGGGTAGTGCAATCAGTGAACCCTGGGACCGAGTGAGAGACTGTGTCTCAGTAACTAAAGTGGAAATCTCTGGAGGAGATCTGTGGTCAACCTCTGGCTTCCACACACGTGTGCATGAGCACCTGCACACATGCACATATTTATACAAAACATGCATATGTGAACATTTACTTCTACACTCCAAATGAACAGAAAAAAATACAATTAGAATCTAGGTATGGTTGTGCACAACCTTTGCATCTAAGAAGTTGAAACAGGAGGATTGCCATGATTTCAAGGAAGCCTGGACTAGAGGATGAGTTCCAGGCCAGCTATATATGTGTGTGTATGTGTGTGTGTGTGTGTGTGTGTGTGTGTGTGTGTGTGAGTGTGTGTGTGTGTGTGGATTGAGGGAGAAAGGGGAGAGGGAGAGAGAAGAGAGAAGAGAGGAGGGAGAGAGAGAGAGAGAGAGAGAGAGAGAGAGAGAGGAGAGAGAGAGAGAGAGAGAGAGAGAGACTTGTCTGGAATGAACAAACTAATTAAATCTAGTGAAGATGTAGACATGGAAAACAGAGTCAGTGAAATGAAGAGAAAATCAGTAGAGTTCATGTAATATAAACAGAAAAGAATGAACTAAAAACAATCTCAGGAAACTATGGGTCAACATACAAAGAAATTCACCTTAAGGCATGCCATCATTAAAACTTACATTGGGGTAACCTGTGGCAGCGTGAGGCGGGCAGCAGAGTGGGAGCACCCCTGCAGTTTCTCACTGGACACGTCTGCAATTGAAGTATGACAGTTTCCATTTCCCAAAAGCTCCCAGAGGGTGCGGAACACTCTGACTAGTTCTAGGGCTCATGTTTATTGAGATACCATTTCTACCTCCTCTCTTCCCTACTCAGTGTGGTTGCTGCAAACATCTGGAGAGAGGAAAAGTATGAACCAATGAACAGAGTCACTGAAGCCTGAACCTCCCGGCTGCCTCTGTCATGAGCAACCATGTGATTGGGACTAATTTACTCTTATGAAACTTGAATTTCTCAAGGAGCAAAAGAAGAAAAATTGTGTTATCTACTCATAAGGTTGCTGCTATGCCTACTAGTAAAAGCTTATCACTAGCAAATGGATTATATATGATGTCAAATTAATGCTGAGTCTCTCTGGTGAAGGATTAGTTCTGTTTACAGATTAAGACACTGGGTTCTGAGAAGTAACACCTCAAATTGAAACACTAGAACAGGCAGAGAATTTAGACCCAGTCATTCTGACTCCAAAAGCCATACAATTCACTACGAAATGATACTAATACAACAATTGTTAGCGATGCGTGGTGTCAATCCTACTGAGAATTAAAAGAACATGGAATTCCAAAATTTCCAGATTAGATTGTTATTTTCCATATATCTATGACACAGTAAGCTGGAAATTATTGGCGTCTAATCTGATCTCAACCATCTGGACCTGCATTTCCCAGCATGTGTCTTCAGTTTCCTACACTGGGATCATTCACAACCTCTTATCTCAGCCACAAAACCCCACAATTTCACAGAGGGGAGAGATCCAAACCTTGACTTGTGGCATCTAAGGTAACCACAGAACTGTGGAAAGGAAATGCCATTGCAAGCAGAGGTTCCATATCTCAGGACCCTCACAGACACATACAGCTTCCACCAGGGCAGCTGCTTGGGTCCTTGCTTTGTACATTTGAAAAATGAAACTCACCGACAACCAGAAGGATGTGTTTGAAGGAGAGTTTTTAGAGCTGATAGGATGGCTCAGTGGGTAAAGGTGCTTACCACCAACTTCAATAATCTGGGTTTGATCCTCAATACCCACATGGTGGAAAGAGAACTGACTATACTGTATGTTGTTCTCTGACCTCCACACAAAAGCAGTCACACACACGCACACACACACACACACACACACACACAAAATTAACAAGAGATTTCTTTGTTGAGGGAAAACTAAAAGAAGGAAGATTGAAGTTCTGTTGCAGAAAGCAGAGCTCTAGGAACCAAAGGTGGGGTAGAGGATGCAAGCCTTAAAGGTTAAATCATCTCTCCTATGGGAAGGGGCCCTATGAGAGGAGTAACCTATAGAGCTATGTTTGAAGCTTCTTATGGGATTTAAGACTGAAACCAAAGAGTGAGATCGTTTCTATTGAGGGTGGTTGATTCTCTGAACACATCACAAGCTGAGGCAAAGAGAGCCCACGTGACCTACCCTTGTCTCCCTGAGCCATGCAGGGAAATGATCACCCACCATTCAGGAGCTACTTGCTTAATTAAGGAGGCTTGGAGAATGGTTGAAACCTCTCTATGTCCACCTTTGACTTCTGTTTTGTTAGCTGATGCCCTTAGCTGCTTGCTAGTCATTAGCCCTGGCCAGAATTGCTACCTGCTGACTTTGAAGGTGTTGCTGGTCTCAGAACTAGGCAGGATCTGCTAGCTGTTAATTGGACTATACTCCCTTTGTTCTCTCTCTGCTACTAGCTTGTAGTTTTACCATGGCAGGGTGCTAACTCCTTTCACAGCTAAGCTCCTTTCACAGCTTCCAAGATATAGCTGTTGTTTGTCTTGGTATGTCATACAGGGCTTCCTGTCTACGGGAGTGGTTTCTGTCCTAGTGCAGGTGGACATTGTTATATACTTACATGGGGGGGGGGAACCACACCATGAACCCCGCCCTTAGCTGAGTAGCACTTGACAGTAAATGGCTTTCTTGAAGCGTGGCTCCTTGTAGGCTCACCAGGATTCAGTGGATGTCTCTACACCCATGAGTGTGTGGGCAGCACAGATTGGACTTAGTGGGAAGACACAAAGTTAGGAGGAGATACGTAGGTGAGGTTGGATCCTAGAAGAAATGAGAGGGAGTTTTGGGGGTGGCTATTACTAAAATACATTGTCTATATCTATAAAACCCTCAAAGAACAAACAAAATATTAAATTTTCAGTCTGTATCATTAAATACACTGGAAAAGCAAGCACGTGTGAAAGGGCGATGCTGTTTTGTGTATGTTCCACAGGAAGACACTGGAACCTTTTGCTCTGCCAGTACAGAAGTTGTTCCCTGCATTCTCCCTCTCATCTGGACTGCTTGGCTATCTCATACCTAGCTGCAGAGCCTAATTGTTTCCCATTGTTAGTGTTCCCGACCTTACATCAACCTTCACACTCCTTTCTAACTCTATCTCTGTTTTCATCATAACAAGTATAATTTGTGGTTGATCTTCTTGTGTTGTTTTAGGTTGACTTAGTGGCCCCTTGTTATCTACTAATGAACTTGTGATAAAATATGCCGAGTACACAAACTAAAATTATCTATGATTTGAGAAAAAAAGAATCTAGCTACCATTTATATTATTGTAAATATACAAATAAAATAATGTATGGGGTATCTGGCTTGAAATGCATACCATCATGACCTTTGTCATATGACAAAGTAAGCAAAGTCTTTCATCTTAGAGAGAAACGAAATTATATATTTGATCTCCTTGTTATATTTTCTTCAACTAAAAGCTGTCCAACTGCAACTCTCTAACATAGATTTTATTGACAGAACAAAGGTTCATGTAATGAAGCTTCATGAAATACTATTGATTGTGTGGCCATTCTCTCGGAATCCCAGCCCTATTATTAGCAGAAGACAATGTGACAAAAAGCTAACCTAAATAAAACAATGATCAAGAGTTATCCCCGGGGCTGGTGAGATGGCTCAGTGGGTAAGAGCACCCGACTGCTCTTCCGAAGGTCCAGAGTTCAAATCCCAGCAACAAAAGCTACATTATTGTAAGTGGAGTAATATTCCAATTAAAAAAGAAACACTGTCATACTAAACACAACTTAATTCTAAAGTGCTTACTAGAAATACACCTAAAGTGTCAAGGGACAACACACGGAAAGAATGAAGTATAAAAGGAGGGTGTCATCATGTTAGGGTTCTGTAGCCATAGCTGAAGATAACAGCTTAAAAAGAGGAAGAGTTTCTTTGGGATGGTGCTTTCTGATGCTTCTTTTCAGTTTATGGTTGTTTGGCTCACCAGCTGTAAAAAGCATTTAGTCACAGTGAAGAAGCTCAGAGGAAAGCAAAGGTACACACCTACTGCAGCTAAAAGCATAAAGAAGCCAGCGGACAGGAGCCCTGATGTCAAGTTATCAAGCTACTGTGTGTGTGTGTGTGTGTGTGTGTGTGTGTGTGTGTGTGTGTGTGTGTGCTGATTCTAAAGCTTCATAGAATCACAAAGGAGCAAGGAAAACACAGATAACTTTTAAATAATAACACACAGTTGAATGATGGGATATTAGGATTTGTTATACAGCAATAAAAAGAAGGAAATATATTGGTGCCATATTATACAAATGGAGGACATAGACAACACCATATATATATATATATATATATATATATATATATATATATATATGATCTGAAACGCTTGATTCCTCAAACAACACTGAAGAAATAATGGCCTTTTAAATAAATGGTTCTGAGTCTACGGGACAAATAGTTTGGGGAAAATGGAAATTACATCAACTCTAGCCAATATTATCTACATAAATCAATTCTAAGTGAATGCAGATAATGACCAAGTTGCAAAGTTAAGTTTCTAGAATGTAGCACAGAACAATATATTGCTTATGCACAGATTTCTTTAGCAGAGAATTCTTCCCAGGCCCAAATGAAAAATGATAAACTGCACAATGAGACATTTGGCTTCAAGCTTTGGCTTCAAGAATCTACCAGGAGACTGGAAGGTGAGTGACATTATGGGGGAAGACAGTTTGTAGTACTATCCAGGAAAGGACTCAGATATAGGTGGACAGATATAGGGACGTCCTATCAATCCATGAGCAAAACAGCCTGTAAGAATTCAAGCAAAAGGATTCAAAGAGGCACAACACCAGAGTCTGCCCACACAGCTTTCAAAGGGGAGCCATTTCTGTATGGGTGAGGAACACTGAGGAAGTCCCTGGATCCCTGCTTCAGGAGGCGGTGGGAAAAAGACCCTATTTTTACTTAACAAACAGAGATAGTACTGCCAACTACGACTTAAGATTAGTTTTCACAGTGATCGCCAACACTTGCCAACCACTTTGCCAATCTCCCACGGTTGCCCCAAGTGCCAGGGAACCTGCTTTCAAAATAACCTGCATAGATGCCTCTGTCCTAATTAAATCCCCCAGATTTCCTTTATTCTCCGGACATAGCAGAGGCCATTGATGCCTGTTTGTTCCCTTGTCCCGTGGCTTGCCATCCTACAATCTGTTTACTCCCAAATAGATGTTACTCTGTTGGAGATTGGTCTACACAGCCAAGAAACACACGAAAAGCTCTTGGTTTCAGTAAAGATGGGAAAATTCCAACTCAAATGACTGGGCTGTTAATATGGACCCAGTAAAGTGGCCAAAGGTTTTATCAAAGGTTCTCCTTCGCCTCTTCTGCACTGTACAGCCAGAACTCTGCCTCAAACATCATCTCTAATTTCCACTGTCAAGTCATACATCTCATTTCCTTTTAGTGACTGTATCCCTTCCCTGTCAAAACATCTTCCTAGCATTAGACTGGTCTGACTCCTTCCTGGGCCATCATCCGTATTAATCACTGCTACCTCCAGCAGCCATCTTCCAAGTTAACAAACAGTAATTACTTTTCCTCTGCATATAGGAGCCCAGAGCCACGTGAGGCTGTCAAGTGATGGTGATACATGTTTTGTGCTTATACTTTCTTTTAAAAATGTTTTTCTTTTAATATTTTATGCATATGGATGTTTTGTCTGCAAGTATGTCTGTGCACTATACACATGCCTAGGACTAGATTTACATGGGTTTGCGATCAAGCACATGGGTGCTGGGAATAGAATTAAGGTCCTCTGGAAGAGCAGCCAGTGATCTTAACCACTGAGCCATTGCTCCAGTCCTTTGAGGACTCTGTGGTTTTTCTCTATTTTATTACTTTTGAAAGGAAATGTAACTAACCTACACTTTAGTTAATATGAGTGTTTGGATGAGAAAAATATTAAGAGTTATGTTGCCCTTGGTGTTTCTGATTTTGAATTTACAGCATTGGCAGTCTTGATAGTCAGCCAATGGACTGAACCAAGAGAATCATTACTGTTCTGTGACGAGGAATCTCCAATTTCTGTTCAGTTACACTAAGAAATACAATTGTTGGTATGAGGATACCAGGGGAAAAGAGAGATGGCACAGCTTCTGCTACAGGCTTCAGGTAACTGTGTGTCACACTGTGATAGTACAACGGGAAACATTTTAACTCTAGTATAAAAGCAAAGGAAAACAAGACAAACAACAACAATAATAAAAGCGAGGGAAACCACAGGGGCATCAGAGAGTAGGGTGCCTGTCACTCTGCCCTGCCTCAACACTTAAGGGCATACTCTTATCCTTTGATAATTTATGAGTTTTCTCCAGCAGAAACTAGGATGTGCATAAAACCTGCAGGATGAGTTTTTGAGACACTCATTTTAGGGAATAGAATGGAACAGAAATATAAAGCAACCAAAGGTCTTTTTACTACAGTGTCAGCAAATTCTCAAAGATGATGTCTCCAATTTCAAAAATATGAAGAAAAAAAAAAACCCAGATGACACAATGCCAGGAAAGAAACACCAGGTTTATAATTAGAAGTGCTTCTGGATATCTGGCTGCATCCATGTGTGATATGATACAGTTTCAACACTGCATAATGCACCAGGAGGTAAGAAGTCCTCCTTGCAATGAGAAGGCCTGAGATAAGGATACCCTTGGTTATCTAAATTAGGTGTTATGGAGTTTGGCAATCTAAAAAAAGAGTATTTTGATCAAAGTCACTTCATCCTTTTTGTTGGCATGGATTGCTTGGCAGGTATTGGGAACTGTTTCTAATGCTTTGTCTTAATTCAGCTCACAAAGCTGTGCTTTCAGATCTGAAGGTCCCTGACCTCAGCTGGCTTCAATTGGTAATTTGTGTGTGTGTGTGTGTGTGTGTGTGTGTGTGTGTGTGTGTGTGCCTCAGTGTCTGTTGTCTGTTGAAGCCACAAGATGGCAGTGGAGGCTATTGTAAGCTCCCTAACATTGATGCTGGGAACTGAACTCTGGTCTTTTTGGAAGAACAAGTGTTCTTCACCAGTGAGGTATTTTGTTAGCTCCTTGAAAATGTATTTTAAAAGTAGAAATAATAATATTATTAAAAGTATAGCCAGAGCCTGTGGAGTCATCACACCTTTGTAATCCCAGAGGTGGGAAGAGACAGACAAGAAGATCCATGGAGCTTGCTGGCCAAATTGGGGAACTCTGGGTTCTGTAAGAGATCTTGCCTCTAGAAATGTGGTAGAGGGGCTTGAGAGGTGGCTCAGCTGTGAAAAGCACTGGTATGCATTTTCCAGAGGATTCAGGTTCAATTCCCAGTGCCCTCATGGCTATTTACAAGTATCTATAATTCCAACTCCAGGGGATCTACCATGTTCTCCTAGTCTCCATGAGTAGTGCACATACATGATGATCTGACATACACACAAGCAACACAACCATCCATGTAAACTAAGATTAATTTTTCTAAAAAAATAAGGTGTAGAGAGATTGGTGAAGAGATCCACTGTCAGCTGCAGACCTCCACAAGCATGTGCACACATGTTCAGGTACACATACCATTGAATGAGCACACATACACATGCCTATATACATGCATGTATACATATGTTTGTGTATACACACTTATGAATGAACACATATACATACACTTGCCCACACACATCCATGTGCACACATGTCCATATATATATACCTATGATTGAACACATACATATGCCCCTACACATGCATGTACCCACATATATGAATGAACACACACATACCTACAAATGGCCATACAAAGAAAAGAAAAATAACAGTAAATCTGAGACTTGGGGTAGGCTAGCTTGGGTACAAATATAACAACCACAATAACAAGCACAATATCCACATGACTGACAGAACCCACCATCAGCCTTCTTCAGTCCTTGGCCTCAGCTGCTGACTGAGTTGTCTGAGGACAACTTGTTTGTGGGTTTTATTGTCTCAGTGATATGAGTATTTTCTCTGTGGTCATTATCTTGCCATCACCAGCTTACAGTGTTGAACAACCAGTGCTCAAGTCTTGACCCCAGCAGCTTTTGGTTGCCTTCTCTGCAACAGGTTCCTTTCCCATTTCCCAAACGACTCTCATCTGAGTCCCTATTCTCTGACCATTGTAAGGAAGGATTTTGTCTTTCATCATAGGACTGAAGCCATGAAAGTAAGTTGACTAAAAAACCAGAGAGAGGACCAGCACCTGGGTAGCTAGAGCGCAGGGTCGGCTTACACCCGCCAGCTACCCATGACACCCGCCACAGGATTTTGAGACTTCTGGTGAGTGGAACACAGCTTCTGCTCCAGTCCAATCGCGCGGGACCTGAGACTGCTTTGGTTGGGGAGGCAGAAATCCGGCCTGAGTAGGGCCACAAGCCTCTTCCGGTCAGACCAGCACAGGGGTAGCTAGGGCGCAGGGTCGGCTGACACTCGCCAACTACCCACAACACCCGCCACAGGATCTTAAGACTTCTGGTGAGTGGAACACAGCTTCTGCTCCAATCCAATTGCGCGGGACCTGAGACTGCATTAGTTAGGGAAGCAGAAAACCGGCCTGAGTAGGGCCACAAGCCTCTTCCGGTCTGACCAGTACTTGGGTAGCTAGAGCGCAGGGTCGGCTGACACCCTCCAGCTACCCACGACACCCGCCACAGGATTTTGAGACTTCTGGTGAGTGGAACACAGCTTCTGCTCCAGTCCAATCACGCGGGACCTGAGACTGCTTTGGTTGGGGAGGCAGAGGTCTGGCCTGAGTAGGGCCACAAGCCTCTTCCGGTCAGACCAGCACCGGAGTAGCTAGGGCACAGGGTCGGCTGACACCCGCCAGCTGCCCATGACACCCGCCACAGGATTTTGAGACTTCTGGTGAGTGGAACACAGAGTCTGCTCCAATCTTTAAACAGTGACAACAATAACAACTAATCCCAGAGATTACCAGATGGCGAAAGGTAAACGTAAGAATCTTACTAACATAAACCAAGACCACTCACCATCATCAGAACCCAGCACTCCCACTTCGCCCAGTCCAGGGCACTCCAACACACCTGAAAAGCTAGACCCGGTTCTAAAAGCATATCTCATGTTGATGGTAGAGGACATCAAGAAGGACTTTAATAACACACTTAAAGAAATACAAAAGAACACTGGTAAACAGGTAGAAGACATTAAAGAGGAAGCACAAAAATCCCTTAAAGAATTGCAGGAGAGCACTGCTAAACAGGTAGAAGACATTAAAGAGGAAGCACAAAAATCCCTTAAAGAATTGCAGGAGAACACTGCTAAACAGGTAGAAGACATTAAAGAGGAAGCACAAAAATCCATTAAAGAATTGCAGGGAAACCAGACCAAACAAGTGATGGAATTGAATAAAACCATCCAAGACCTAAAAAGGGAAGTAGAGACAATGAAGAAAACCCAAATTGAGGCAACACTGGAGATAGAAACACTAGGAAAGAAATCTGGAACCATAGATACGAGCATCAGCAACAGAATACAAGAGATGGAAGAGAGAATCTCAGGTGCAGAAGACTCCATAGAGAACATCCGCATGACAATCAAAGAAAATACAAAATCCAAAAAGATCCTAACTCAAAATATCCAGGAAATCCAGGACAAAATGAGAAGACCAAACCTATGGATAATAGGAGTAGATGAGAATGAAGATTTTCAACTCAAAGGACCAGCAAATATATTCAACAAAATTATAGAAGAAAACTTCCCAAACCTAAAGAAAGAGATGCCCATGAACATACAAGAAGCTTACAGAACTCCAAATAGACTGGACCAGAAAAGAAATTTCTTCCGACACATAATAATCAGAACAACAAATGCACTAAATAAGATAGAATACTAAAAGCAGTAAGGGAAAAAGGTCAAGTAACATATAAAGGCAAGCCTATCAGAATTACACCGGATTTTTCACCAGAGACTATGAAAGCCAGAAGGGCCTGGACAGATGTTATACAGAAACTAAGAGAACACAATTTCCAGTCCAGGCTACTATACCCAGCCAAATAACCCCGTTAAAAAATGGGGCTCAGAACTGAACAAAGAATTCTCACCTGAGGAATACCGAATGGCAGAGAAGCACCTGAAAAAATGTTCATCATCCTTAATCATCAGGGAAATGCAAATCAAAACAACCCTGAGATTCCACCTCACACCTGTCAGAATGGCCAAGATCAAAAATTCAGGTGACAGCAGATGCTGGCGAGGATGTGGAGAAAGAGGAACACTCCTCCATTGTTGGTGGGATTGCAAGCTTGTACAACCACTCTGGAAATCAGTCTGGCGGTTCCTCAGAAAATTGGACATAGTACTACCGGAGGATCCAGCAATACCTCTCCTGGGCATATATCCAGAAGATGTCCCAACCGGTAAAAAGGACACATGCTCCACTATGTTCATAGCAGCCTTATTTATAATAGCCAGAAGCTGGAAAGAACCCAGATGCCCCTCAACAGAGGAATGGATACAGAAATTATGGTACATTTACACAATGGAGTACTAATCAGCTATTAAAAAGAATGAATTTATGAAATTCCTAGCCAAATGGATGGACCTGGAGGGCATTATCTTGAGTGAGGTAACACAATCACAAAGGAACTCACACAATATGTATTCACTGATAAGTGGATATTAGCCCAAAACTTAGGATACCCAAGATATAAGATACAATTTGCTAAACGCATGAAACTCAAGAAGAATGAAGACCAAAGTGTGGACACTGTGCCCCTTCTTAGAATTGGGAACAAAACACCCATGGAAGGAGTTACAGAGACAAAGTTTGGAGCTGTGATGAAAGGATGGACCATCTAGAGACTGCCATATCCAGGGATCCATCCCATAATCAGCTTCCAAACGCTGACACCATTGCATACACTAGCAAGATTTTGCTGAAAGGACCCAGATATAGCTGTCTCTTGTGAGACTATGCCGGGGCCTAGCAAACACAGAAGTGGATGCTCACAGTCAGCTATTGGATGGATCACAGGGCTCCCAATGGAGAAGCTAGAGAAAGTACCCAAGGAGTTAAAGGGATCTGCAACCCTATAGGGGGAACAACATGATGAACTAACCACTACCCCGGAGCTCTTGTCTCTAGCTGCATATGTATTGAAAGATGGCCTAGTCGGCCATCACTGGAAAGAGAGGCCCATTGGACTTGCAAACTTTATATGCCCCGATACAGGGGAATGCCAGGGCCAAAAGAATGGGAATGGGTGGGTAGGGAAGTGGGGGGGGGTAATGGGGGACTTTTGGGATAGCATTGGAAATGTAATTGAGGAAAATACGTAATAAATATTAAAAAAAAAGAAATAGTTCTTTATTTGACAGGAAATTAATATAGTTGAAATGTCTTCATTTTTCATAGGCAAATGTAATTTTTATGCATGTCTATCTATACTCATTTTGTTCTTTCAGTGATGGAAAGTCAGCTTTATTTGTCTTCTCTAACAGCATAATATTCATGTAAATAAATGTGTGTATATTGTGTGTATATGCATTTTATTATGGAGAAATGCATACATATGCCCATGGATTTATATTACATATAAGACATAAATTTTAAGAACCCCCCCAAAAAAAAAACCAGAGAGAGAGAGAGAGAGAGAAAGAGAGAGAGAGAGAGAGAGAGAGAGAGAGAGAGAGAGAGAGAGAGGTTAAAGTACTCCTATTAGAACTGCAGGATGCTAGCCTGTATATTTTACCATTTCATGCTTTACTTCCAGCACCCATGAAGCCAAGTACTTTAGCAGGGTAATGTTATAAACAGATGCGCAAATGTCCAGCTCTTTTGAATAACTTCTGTGCACTCTCCATGAGATGCACTCTACACCAATTCACAGATAACTTAAGTATATGTACAATTATTTTGGGATCCTAATTACGGAGGCAGGTAGGGGACAATAATGTGGAGTTTACCTTTTCATCAGGTTCCTAGCTGTGTGTGTGTGTGTGTGTGTGTGTGTGTGTGTGTGTGTGTGTGTGTGTACAGTGCTGATCCAAGGCTGACACTCTGAGTGTAATCATCAGATTAGATTCTGGCTGGAGGCCATGGTTGCCAACACTGTACAAATTATCAATTTGCTAAGATGTTGTGTAAGTCTTGATATCTCCACTTAACAACTGAAAATTCTGATTAAGCTAGCCAGCCTTTTACCGGACTTCGTTGCCATAACTTGGTTAAAATACAGGACCGTATCCATTCTAGCAAGGTAAACTTCCACCCCATGCTCCTCACCCAGGGCCACCAAAACCTTTCTCATGCTCACATCCTTTTTCCCACAGCCCCCTCTATTCCCTGATCATGTCCACCTCCTAGGTTGACTGCTCCTGGGTCCTCAATCCAGTTTACCCAGTTCCTTTGGCATATATGCATCTTTAATTGACTCTATTTATATGGTGTCATTTTCCTATTTGTGTTCTCATGCACATAATAGCTTCTTCTATCCTCAAGGCTTTAAGCACAGCAGTTGTGACTCTTCTCACCATCTCCCCCCTCCTCCGCTCCTAGCCAGGTGTGGAACCTGCATAAGTCACCTCAGAAAGATAGCACACATGAATCCCAGCCTGACTCCTCTAGAGGCTGGTCTTTCCTGTTCCTCCCTAAATCCTTCCCTGACTGATGCTACTCCATTCCTTGTGCTGCAGCCTTTTCTTTTTTTTTTTTTTCAGGGTGCCAGCAGAAAAGCCAGCAGCTTTGAGTCTTCTAGAGACAAGCTCAGTCCTGTTCAGCATGCAAAAAGAACAATATCAAGAGCCCAGAGATGATCCTGCCACACTTCCAATATCATGTTCACTTCTCAGGCATGTGCTTTCAGGTAGGGTATGTTGCCTCCTGAAAGCAGTTTTTTGCTCAAAAGGGAACAGTGCTGCCAAACACCTGAAACACTTGTAAGAGTTGGTGAAATAATTCATGGAAAAAACTTAATAACATTTTAATGTAGAGAGCAAAACTGTTCAGACACAGCTTAAGGAAGTTCCATAAGCTCTTTGACTCGTGGCTTCCTCATGGACCACTGTCAACGATAATGCCTGGGTACCCATTGCAAAGGGCTATTGTGACAACAAAGAGAAAGTGAATTCTGTACAGGAGTGTGGGAGTGCTGACGCAGGGGTGTCTCTCATCCTCCCTTTGGACAGATCTCCTGAGGCCATGAGATTATTCTTTGCTGTGGATGCTTTCGCCTTGTCCACTGCCCTCTGTTGGTTTTCTTTCCCTTCTCCTGATGCAGACTGGTTTACTCCATTGATGGTATGAGTAGAGTGTGGACTATCACTGCCTTCCTTAAAGCACGGTAATGGGAAAGTGTTGTAGTAATGATTTAATCTCAATTGGGGATTTCTACCTTACCTTTGATCATTCCATTCCTAGATAAAAGACACAAAACCATCATCATTATTATAAGCCTTGATCATCACTGGAGCTGGGCAGATAACTACCTTCTATGTTATTAGTATCTACTTCTCTATCAATAACCCCAAGCTATGACTTGGCATGTTCATCTGGGCCACTCTGACTGACCAGTACAAATGGCCAATTCTTATGATCACTTACACATTGCATTTTCTCCTCTCTCCACCTCCTCTCTTCCTACTCGTCGTCCTCCTCAGACCTCAAGTCCTGGAGCTGAAACCCCACTATCTCTCTTCAACCCAGGTATAGGCTGTCAGCATCTTTATTCAACCAATGGTTTTAAATTAAGGAGCAAGGCCACACAGTGTCACTTGGTGTCTGGGAGGATTCTCTCATCCCTGAGGCAGCCACTGTCAACGATAATGCCTGGGTACCCATTGCAAAGGGCATTTGTTGGCATTATAACACATAGCAAGAGACCAAACTTCAACAAGAAAGACCTGGAGCTGACAGGTCTGCAGGAATAAAGACACAGAATGAAGACCATTTCTACATTAGCTCCTTACTGTTGCTGAAATATCAAATCATATAGACATAGTCATTCCCTCTTGATATTAACAATTCCACAGACATGAAGCCAACAAGCAAACAAATAAAAAATAACAAGATATCCTACTTTATGTGAGACCATTCAGTAAAAATTCACTCTGAAATAGAAATTCCCCGAGGTTCACTGGCCAGACATTTTATGCAATTAATGAGCTCTGGGTTCACTAAGACATCCTGCCTCAAAACATATAAAGTGGAAAGTCACAGTGGAGGAGACTCAATGGCAACCTTTGGCCGTCACACACATGCACACCATCCTTACACACACACACACACACACACACACACACACACACACACACACAATGCTACATATATAACCTTTATAAAACATGGAATTGGCCAACCTTCACAGATTTCCAACCCAAAAGCCAAATAGAGTTACCTGGGAAGATTTTTTTTTTTAATTTAACAAAATTTAAAATCCACCTCTGTTCAATTAAATCTGCATTTCTGAGCATTGACATTTTTATACAGCCTCAGAAGAGTCTAAGATGAATTCTTTGAGTTCAGAGTCAGTTTGTGCTAGCAGCAAACACCACCTGTTAGGTAGAAAGGAAGAGTCCAGCTTTGCCCGAGGCCATGTTCTCAACCTTTCCCTGTCCTTCTGCCAAGGTATTCATTAATTTCCCAATGCATCTGGCCCTCTTACTCCTGGGTCTCACAAAGTCTTCTACGGAGAATCTTTACTCTATTCTATTTTTTTCTTCCTCCCATTCTAGTTTATCCCCAAGGCCCGGCTCAAGGAAAACTCAAATATAACTTTTGCTAAAATAGACTATTGTGGTTATGTTATTTTAAGTAAACAATACATAATTTTTTTGTGATAATATAAGGCTTGATTCGTTCCATTTTACTCAATGTCCTGCTGGAAGCAGAGGTTTTCAGTGTGGTACCCAGAACAAAAGCAGAAACATTAGCCGGGAACTTGGTAGTGATGCAAGTTCTCCATTCACACTGAACAGGATTTTCTGGGGGTGGGCCTAGCATTTACAGATTTAACCAGTTTTTAGGGTGATTCCAGGAAACATTAAAGTTTGAGTGTACCTGTGATAGAAGAAAAAGTACCACATTCTCTCTCTCTCTCTCTCTCTCTCTCTCTCTCTCTCTCTCTCTCTCCCTCTCCCTCTCCCTCTCTCTCTCTCTCTCTTTCCTTCTTTCTTTCCTGCTTCCCTCCTTCCCTCCCTCCCTTCCTGCTTGCTTGCTTTCTTACTGCTATACCCCAGAGTCTACCTCAGTATCCTGTGAGAAGTATGTACCACCTATACATATATATAAATTTACCATTTATACATATCTATAAATATTTACTAGGTGATGATAGATAGATAGATAGATAGATAGATAGATAGATAGATAGATAGATAGATAGACAGACAGATGGAAGGCTTTAAGAATCTGACCTGGAAAGAAGTGCATGCTTAGATGGGCTGGTGCAAACAGACTTTAGGGGGATATTAGGAAGAGAGCTAGTGCTAAAGAGAATCAGAGGCATGGATCAAAATAAGAGGTCTAGGGAACAAAAGAACTATGACATTCTCTTGAAGGCACAGGAAGACTTTGGGAAGAGTCAAAGGTGTGTGTGTGTGTGTGGGGGGGGTATTTCTATGCCAAGTCACACATATGTAAGTCAGAAGACAATTTCCACTTTTATATAGATTTCTGGGATAAAACTCGGGTCATGAGGCTTAGTAGCAAGCATCCTTACCCATTGAATCACCTCACTAGCTCCCACATGAAGAAGGATTTATTTTAAGCCAGCAACAAATAAAACTTTATATCTTTTATTCTAGTAATAGTGCAAAATTCCAACCTTGATTCTTTTTTTTTTTTTTTTTTTTTTTTTTTGGTTTTTTTTTTTCGAGACAGGGTTTCTCTGTATAGCCCTGGCTGTCCTGGAACTCACTCTGTAGACCAGGCTGGCCTCGAACTCAGAAATCCGCCTGCCTCTGCCTCCCAAGTGCTGGGATTAAAGGCGTGCGCCACCACGCCCGGCTTCAACCTTGATTCTTGAAAGTATGTAGCCCAGCCCCAGGAGTGGGGATCTTGTCTTCCTAACTTTCAGGATGGGATTGTCCTCTCTCTGACTTGCCACCTCAATGCCTCCATTTGGTCATGCATCTACTCGGTGTCTGATAGTATTCTAGCAACCTGGTTTTAAAATCGATCTCTTCTTGGGCTAGGTGGTGGTGGAGCACGCCTTTAGTTCCAGCACTCCAGAGGCAGAGGCAGGCAGATATCTGAGTTTGATGCCAGTCTGAACTACAGAGTGAGTTCCAGGACTGCCAGGGATATACAGAGAAACGTTGTCTCAAAACAAAACAAAAACTAAATAAATAGAAAGTTAAAAAGTAAATAAATAATAAACAAATGAGATCACTTCTTGGCTCATATTCTTATACCCATCTCCTCTTTTTGAAGACAGATTTCCTTGATGATAACTGTCAAGGGAGAAAATTTTGTTACTACCAGCAGAGGTGGAGTCTTGCTTTTCTAGGAACCGCGGTATCAGCATGTCAACCCACTCCATGGTCCAAGGTCACCAAGAAAGACAAAACTCACACAGGCAGTGGATGGATCAATGCTTTATTCATATACAGGAGATACCCAGCCAGATCAGCTTCAGCAGTAGGAGTCCACTCCCACACCAACAGCTGATGCAGGGTGATGATCCGTCTACAAGTACTCCTCCCACACTTTAAGTGAAAGACCCAGTTCTCTGCTGCTGAAAGCCAGTGCCATTGTGGGGTATGGGCTAGAAAGAGCAAAAGAGCATATAATAAGAGTATATAAGAATGCAGGGAATAATATTCCTACACAAGTGATAAGCCAAACTATGAAAACTCTTAGCATTGATAAGAGGAAGGTTTCTGGATCTAAGGTTCATTTGTGTGACCTCACTAAGGGATCTGAGAAGCTTGGGATTGAAGGAATCCTTGGGCTCCTTCCGCCTACTTCTTTACTCACAGCAGTTTGGTTTTGTCTCCTGTGTGTATCTGCCTGGAGGCAGCACAGTTCTTAGGCTAACAGCCCAGTGAATCCACCCAGTTTTCAGCCCATCCTCAAGTATGTTTCAGGCTGCTACAAATTTAACTTTTTCACTCCTGAAAGACGGAATATATAAGTAGCCAGTAGCCAGCGCATATGTGGCCATAAAATTCCTGACCTAGTTCTTCAGCAACTAATCTTAGAAAAAGAACCTGAGCTTCCAGCAGTAATCCCAGAATGGTAGAGAATTAGTCAATGACTGTCAGGTTACATACTTTTCTTTAATTCCTCTTTCCAACTCAAAATCAACCAAGGAAGACCAAATACTTTCAAATCAATCACATAAGATCCCCCTGTGTTGGATAAGAATTCCACAGGAAGACCAACAGAGTCAATTAGCCTGGACCCTTCGTGCTCTCAGAGACTGAACCACAAACAAAAGAACATACACAAGCTGGACCTAGGCCTCCCTGCACAGATGTAGCAGATGTGCAGCTTGGCCTTCCTGTGGTTCCAGAACTGGAGTGGAGCTATCCCAAAAGCTGTTGCCTGTTTTTTGGGATATGTTCTTCTAGCTAAGCTGCATTATCTGGTCTCAGTGGGAGAGGATATGCCTAACCTCACAGAGACTTGATGTGCAGGGAGTAGAGGGGGTGTATGCAGGGAGACCTCACCCACTCAGAGGAGAAGGGGAAGGGAGGTTGAGGAGAAGGATTGTGGGAGGGAGTGACTGGGAGGGAATGCAGTAAGCAAAATGCAAAGTGAATAAGTTAAAAAAAAAAATCCCCTGTGTCTGTGAGCCCAGCCTGAGCCTCCCGTGCAGTAGCCTCCACACAGGGCACACCTCATGCCTTTCTTTGCTATTCTAGGAAGCTTCTGAAGTCCTGCACTTGCCTTTGACTACGATCCTGGATACTCTCGCTTCTCATCACATCGGAACAAATAAGCTCCATTTTCTTTTCTCATTAGGATGGCTCTTTAAAAAGATTTTTTTCCCTTAGAGCAATCTTATTCTTACATATTAGTATGATGTAAATTAAATTTGGAACAATCTAGATATCATGGAATGAAATTCATAATTAGAACATATGACAGTGATCAAAGGGGAGAGAATTATTCTGTGTAATAGGAACTGAAGAAACATTTTTGGTTTTTTAAACATGAGGCAACTATTACTGACACCAAAGCTAAACAAAGACTCAACAAATAGAAAATTAGGGGCTAA
Organism: Mus caroli; assembly: GCF_978045245.1. Classification (NCBI taxonomy): domain Eukaryota; kingdom Metazoa; phylum Chordata; class Mammalia; order Rodentia; family Muridae; genus Mus; species Mus caroli. Next base: position 66,450,280 of record NW_028227257.1, on the reverse strand, counting down.
TATCCCTTATTGAACATAGATGCATAGTTCTCAAGAAAATATTTACAAACTGACTCAAGAAGATATCAAAACTGTTATCCTCTACAATCCAATTTGCTTTATCCTAGAGATGCAGAACTAATTCAACCTACGTAAATCAATAAATGTAATCCACCACATAAACAGACCGAAAGAACAGAGACAGCAGGATCATCTCAGAGACGCATTTGACAAAGTCCAATAACCCTTCATTGTAAACATTCTGGAGAGACCAGGCAGGGGAGGGCATATCTCAACACAACAAGGCAATTTAAAATATGCTCAAAGGCATCATTCCTTTTTTTATTATTTATTTTCTGGGAATTTCACATCATATACCCTGATCACACTCATTTCCCAGTCTTTCCATGATGGCCCCCAAAATAACAATAAAAATTAAAATTAAAAAAAAGCAAAGCAAAACAAGTCGGACTTGTGTTATCTATGTACTCACTGGGGTATGGTCAAACTCTCAGTGGCCTGCCCCCTAAGTAGAATGAAATGGAGAGAAATTCTAGGCTTTCTACTGAAATCAAGGACAAGAGAAGGTTGTCCATTCGCTCTGTATCAACTCAATATAGTGCTTGAGGTCATAGCTAGAACACTAAGACAACAGAAGGAGATCAAGGGGATACAAAGAGGAAAGAAGTATCCTTAGTCACAGATGATATGAGTTTATACAGAAAAAACCCTAAAGCCTCCATCAGGAAATGTAGAAATGAAGAACTCAAATTGACAACTCAGGAAAACAAACTGAACTTTTGCTCATCTTGCACAGTGTCTTACATATAGTTGACATCTAAACATTTATTTAATGATTACAGTTTTCAAAGATTTATTTCTATTGTTTTTAATCATGTGTATGGTGATTGTCTGTCTATGTCTAAGGATTTTCATGTGACTGCAATTACCTGTAGGGGTCAGAAGCACTGGATTTTTCTGGAGCTAGAGCTGCAGGTAGAGACAAATGGCCCATCAGGGGTACTTGGAATTGAACTTCTATCCTCTGAAAAAGCATTACCCACTTTTATAAACTTTGAGCTATCTTTCCGGCCCACCATGATTATAATTTTCAGTACACTCTATTTCTCTGTCAAAGGAGAAGATAATTTCAATGTATAAAAACTCCAGTATGCAAGGTTAAAAATATGCCTCGTATGCCTATGAAATGTAACATGTTTGTTGTTGTTATTGTTATTGTTGTTTTTTAAAATCTTTGCTTCACACCAATGACCATGACACTAATAGGCAGACAGAGTTGAAAATTCTGGAATGAATGAAGTCTGAATACTGTATTTGCAAAACATGAGATTTGACCTCCTTTCTCAATATTCATTTCTCCCCTTTAGTTAAAACACACTGATTATTCAGTCTGAGTTCACTATCCATGATTGATTTTTAATACTAATTTCAGAAATAGATTCAATGAAGAATCAATAAGATAAGAGAAAATAAAATATTGTTAAGATAATGTCTAGTCAATTTAAAGCACCAACATTAAGTAAAAAATATAACTGTAGTGGCGTGTAGGTGGTGGCTTTTATTACTTCAGTTTTTAGCACTAACTGCCCAAAATATCTACCAAAATTAGCATACTAGAAATAATATCATATGGTAAAGCAACTTAGCTTCAAACCTTACTATTTTATACCTAAATGTGGTAGTTTTCATCATAATAGTAAATAAAAGAAAATGGGTTGTGAAATTCCCTACAAAGAGCCAAATGACTATTAGAAGCAACAGAAACAATTTGCCTACATCTGCTCACCATTTCCTGTTTACAAAGGCGTGTGTGGTGGTTTGAGTAAGAATGGCTCCCATAGCTGGGCGTGGTGGCGCGCACGCCTTTAATCCCAGCACTCGGGAGGCAGAGGCAGGCGGATTTCTGAGTTTGAGGCCAGCCTGGTCTACAGAGTGAGTTCCAGGACAGCCAGGGCTACACAAAGAAACCCTGTCTTGAAAAAACAAAAAACAAACAACCAAAACAAACAAACAAAAAAGAATAGCTCCCATTTGTTTGTATACATGGACTCCAGTTAGTGGAACTATTTGGGAAGGATTAGGATGCAAGGTCTTATTGGAAGAGGTGTATCACTGGAGTGGGATTTGAGGTCTCAAAAGATGTGTGCCATTCCAGTGTTTCTCTCTGCTACATGACTGTGTCTCAAAGCATGAGATCTCAGCTACTGCCCCATTGCCATGCCTGCCTGCCTGCTGCCATGCTCCTTGCTACAGTGGCTATGAACTCTTAACCTTCTGAAACTGTAAGATACACTAACCTCTCTTATAAGTTGCCTTGGTCGTGGTGGGTTTTATCACAACAGAAGAACTAAGTGTGTGTTCTCTAGTGTAATCTAAGTCAAACCATTAAATCCAACCCATATCTTCAAAACCTAATAAAGAGGTAACTCTTAGCTTTTAAGCAGGCCCAGCCCCTTTCCTGCTGCAGTACTCAGGAGAGTGAGCCCTTTACCTCCCATGGGCAGCACAATAGAGCTGGCTCTGGTGGTGTGGACACAGGTGAGTCAGCTCAAGAACATGAGAATAAGCCCCATGCCTTAGGTGAGCTAGTGGGACAGTGCTGGAGAGCTCACCCTGGTAGTATGGGTGCAGGAGAACTAGTGGGATAACCAGCTCAGATACCAGTTAGGCTCAGATCCAGGGCTTTGAGTTGGCCTACCCCAACATCTACCCCATTGATGAACTACTGGATCATGTGATGGGCCAGTCCTACAGATTCAAAGCTTCAGGATTTCATGACACAGGCAATAGGCTATCCAAGAGAAGAACCAGTGAGGATCTAGTATTGATAGTGTAGCAAAAGCCAGAGGGCTCAAAGCAGACCAATGGCTCATTGCAAAGAACATTTGTAAGTAAAGAAATGTGAATAAAAGGGCATACTATGTAGCACACTGTGACACAATACAGCTTCCACAATATTTTTCTTTCTTCTGTGGGGGAGTTGAAAAGGTGGAGGGCAGGTACAAAGAGACAGGGAGGTGAGTGGGCTTGGGGTGCACAATATGAAATTCATAAAAAAATAAAAATAAAAAGTTAAAAACAAAGAGAAATGGCTCCATAAAACTGGGCCCTAGGAAAGCCTGGACAACATTCTGTTAAGTGTTCCATGAAGGAGGCCCACCTATTGTGAGTGGGGCCACTGCTGGGACGGTGGTCCTGGGTTCTATAAGAAAGCAGGCTGAGCAAGCCAGTAGTGCAAACTGTAAGGAGCATCCCTCCATGGCCTCTACAACAGCTTCTGCCTTCAGGTCCTGCCCTGTTTGAATTTCTGTCCTGGCTTTGTTTAATGACAAACTACAATGTAGAGGTGTAAGCCAAATAAACCCTTTCTTCCCCAAGTTGCTTTTGGCCATGGTGTTTCATCACAGCAGTAGTAGCCCTAAGACAGACACACACAGCATATTTTCCGTTCTCTGTCGTCTGTGTGGGAAACCTCTGTTACAGTAAGGAGACTGCAGTGTCACTTCCCGATTCACACATGTCATCCACAGAAGCTCACCTCTCACATAAGAGATGTGACTTTCACAGCTTGGGTGCCATTTTCTCTCCCTTAAATATGTATGTGCAAATGAGAATCTTAGTGTGATGATATCATGGGAAGTTTAAATTTACAACAGTCAGGAAATTCCCAAAGTAGATAAAGAACTCCTAAACATCGCATGTGCACAACAAGACTGCTAAATATAAATAGTAGTGGGTTCTAACTCTGATTTTCCTCGTCTTCAATCACGTTTAAGTCATCTCATAAATTAACTTGGATCCTTTTCAGGTTGGCTCTTCTAATTTTAATTATTTAGGACCAAAGCATTCAAAAAAAAAATGCAACAAACAAGGTAAATCTAACATTCTGAGAAGAATTCAACATGGATGCTAACCACAAGAGAAAACTGTGAGGCAGAAGACAAAGGATAAACAGGAATGGAAGATGGCATAGCCATCTGTCAGCCTCCCAGAGGACACACTAGTTTTCATTTCAGTGTTTGCTTTCTTTTTCAATGCCTTACTGGGCAGCATGTTGCTTAGCTAGCATTACTTAGATACAGGATTAGGACATCAACTGATAATAGTTACATACCTCTTTTATATAACTTGGCCTGTTTACTTACAGATTTTAAACAATGTTTTTTAAAACACAGGTGTTATAATGAGAATCTCCACATGATGAAAAAAACACAGATGTTTTTCTTCTATAATGCCTACTGTTCGGAAGCAAGTTAAAAGCTTCTGTCGACCAAGGCCCTAGAGGAAGTGAAGATGTTTGGTTCTAGCCGACAATATGCAGGATGACTTTCAGTTTGTCTTTAGTGAAGTGCCAGACTATCGACATCAAATAGGACAAGGCGGCACATCCTTTAATACAGTTAATGGTAGTCTCTTCTAGAGACAGCAATCCACAGGTGCTGGAAAAAAGGGGTAAACAGACCTGCAGAATGTGGACAACAGAGTAGCTGTTCTTGAAAAGGTTACCTATGACAGTAACTAAGCACCTAAGTGACATTTTTCCTTACTGGTTTTGATATCATTATTATTATTATTATTATTATTATTATTATTATTATTGATAGCATCTGTATTTTTGTTTTCCTCATGTTACTCATGTTTTTTTTTTTTTTACCACAACAACAGAAACCTAAGACAAGATAGATGGTCTATATATAGTTAGGCAATATAACAAAATAGATGGGATAGTCTATAAGTAATAGAAACTTCATTTTCACAGTCCTGGAGAAATACAAGATCAAGTTCGACCCAATAGGCTCAATGTCTAAAGAGCATCTGATCCATAAATGGTGGTTTTTGTGCATCCTCCAGGCTAGGATGCTCATTCTGATTCCTTTTTTTTTTTTAAAGCATTAAACATGCTATGAAGGCCGATTCTTCATGATCTCATCACCTCCCACCAGCCTGCTCTAGACGACTTCACTGGACATTAAATGTCAATGTAATAACTTTGGAGGCACAACATTATTCAGGGTTTACAAAGGAGGAGGTTCTGCATTCACCCTTAACTCGGCCAAAACGCATTTATTAATTCTGGGGAGATTTAAAGATAGCAGTGAAGTAACTTTTCTGAGCATGAGAACCCACATTTCAACTTTGAAGGTAATCAAGAAAAATTTGGTACCAGCCTCACTCTTTGCTTCTTTGCAAAACTGTCAGTAATGGATCATTTGTTGCATGAGTGACAGAAGTTATGTTATACTGGCTTCACCTTCATGGTACAAGCCATCGCTGCTCAGGTCTCCTTTCCTGTTTACCTCAGGCATCGTATTTTCAAGATGTGGTTTCTTGGGGCTGGAGAGGTGGCTCAGTGGTTAAGCCCTCTGTCTGTTCTTCCTGAGGTCCTAAGTTCTATTCCCAGCAGCCACATGGTGGTTCATATCTGTCAGTAATGGGATCTGATTCCCACTTCTGATGTTCATGAAGACAGAGAGATAATATACCTAAAACACATGAATAAGTAAAAAATTTTAAAAGATTTGGTCTCTTGGTATGCATTTATTTAAATGGTATCTTCAAAGACATTTTACATGCTAGCAGCTTCTTGTCTTCAACGGCTCTTGTATCTGGTTCTTTCTTTGAAGCTGAGGATGTCATATACTTCATTCCATTCTAATGAGACAAAGAGATGAAAAGGCTTTAACACCAATTTTCTTTGTAGAAGTCTCTCCATCTTAAGGAACATCTATATGATATTCTCCTGTCTCCTTTACACAACATCTATTTAGTTGATTTACTTCCAAAGCTGTGGGAGTTATCATAGTCAGTGGGAGAAGGGGGCACATTATGAAACAGGTGGTTTTCTCTCCCCCCACCCCCTTTTAAAGGTGATTGTATTTTAGAAATCTTATTTTTTTTAACTCTCCAGACATGAGAATAAATGAATGAGTGAGTGAATGAATGAATGAATGAATGAGTGAATTAATGAACAAATGAAAACAAATCACCTGAGAGAAGCTATGGTATCCAGGCATCATGTCCCTGTCTATATTTGATGTGTGTGTTTGGGGATCAGTCAATGACACAGTTTTATTGTTGCCACTGAAACTTATGTTGAGTTTGCATCTCTATTGAGGAGTCAAACACCAGGTGTAATTTCCTTTGTTGTATTGAAGATTGAAGTCAAGGTATCTACCAGGAAGCGGGTCTCCCCCTGGGTTATATTCCCAGCCAGTCTCAAGCGTGGCTAGTCAGGGTGATTAGTGAGTGTTCTCTTCCTGTATGGGTTCATCTGTTTATGGATGATGAACTAGTCAATTAAGGGGTAAATGAATTATTATAAGATTGGGATTACTATAAAATCCAGTTTGTGTCTGTCTCATGTATATGATATCTCTTTCCACCTTCAGAACCTACGGAATCCCCACCAGGAAGAAGCCCCTCACCAGATGCCTCAGAATTCCCAGACCCCAGATTGCAAGAAAATTGCATTCTGTGGTGTCATTCAGTTATAGCAAGAGAAACTCAATACTAGGTACCAATTGATGTCAACCCTGTGTAGCACATAAAACTTCAGAACAACATCCAGCAGGTGCTCTGACACAGGAATGTGATGGGTTAACTGTCCCTGGAGAGGTGTTAACTGGAGCTTGTTAAGCTTCTAAGATGTTCAGAGAAGACAGGCAGGTGAGAAGGGTGAGAGCTGGGAGATGGAAAAGATGCAGGACATTGACATGGAAGCTAAGTTTATTGATGCTGGTGCCTCTGCAATTGGTGTGGCTGGATCAGGGGCTGGCACCGGAACACTGTTTGGTAGCTTGTATCAAGTATGCCAGGAACTGGTCTCTCAAGTAGTAGATTTTCTCTGCCATTCTGGGATTTGCCTTGTCTGAGGCCATGGGCTCTTCTGTTTGATGGCCATCCTCTTCATCTTCTTCACCATGAGACACTGTGGGGTTAACCAGGTATCCCTGCTACTTTGATTCTATGCCAGTCTCGATGCTGGCATATGCTAAGCTTTACAATTAAGTCATATTATTTTTTAAAAGACAAAGTAACCAACAATACCAAAACCAAACCAAACAAGACAAAAAGAAATGCAGGTGACAATACCTTGGGAAGTGGGCCACAACACCAAGAAGATGGCCTTAGCTTTTGAGCTTTCTATCAGTCCCCTCTACATTACAGTATCTTTTCCATATAGGTACAGTATGCTCTTCTCTCAGTGGTCAAATGTTGATTGTATAAGTTAGCCTCCAAGCACTCCAGGAAGAGTTAACCATAGCAACTTAGAACTGAAAGAGCCCTTAAAAGTCTGTGCTGGAACCAGGGATAGCAGTTCATGTCCTTAAAACCAGTATTTGTCAGAGGCAGGTGGGTCTGTGTAAGTTCCAGGCCAGCCTAAGATACACAGGGAGACCTTGTCTCCATAACAACAAATCCCAAATGGTCTGGTTCAAGTTCAAAATAGGTAGGTCAGGAGATGAGACCTAAATCTCTGCTTCCAAGAACTGGGCAAGTCCAAAGATCAGAAATTGTCCCACCACCTGGCCTGAGGCAAGGACAATGGGTCAGCAGAGGTTTTCAGACTTCCCCAGCAACAGCTTCAAGCCCCCATACCTGGCAATGGAATGTCCCTAGAGATGGAGCAAGACAAAGGTCATCTACCCTGGAGTCCCCTGATGTGCTGTAAATCAGGCCTGTGAGCTCACTTTGTTGTCTATCTTGGTAATGGGAGACTTCAGCATGCTGGACTTCTTTGTGTTTACATACTATTTGTGTCCAGGGTATCATTCTTTGGGCGAATCATGGACCCTTACAATATGAAAGAAGAAAACATCTCATTTGGGAGGTGGAAGTGATGAGAAACAGCAGGTTGTCCCATTCCAGGAATGCAGGAGCAGTTTAATGAGGGAGAAAAGGGTTATTGAAGACAAAGGAGGGCTTGGGGTGGCTCTGGGATGGGCAGGGAGAAGCTGAAAACCTCTGTGCTTAGGTTGTACACTAAGTATTGGTGACAGCTAACAGAACGGAATGCACAGAGAGTCTGGGTCACAAACCAGAAGCATGAGAGGCCTTTGAGCAGTCAGAATCCTGCAACTATCATCTTACCAGGAGGAAGCCTTGATGCAGATGCCTGCCTTGCCTCCCTCTTGGCTGGTGGCAGTCACAGCTGAGTGAGTGGTGAGTCAGCACTGGGCAGTCATTCATTCTTTCTGATGCCAAGTCATGCCTCAGACAATCAAGGAGGAGAGGCTGGGGTTTCTTCCCCTTCAGAACTCATGTTGGGTGAACCCATTATTTATTTTACTAATGCAGCAGCCAGGTCTTCAGAGTGCTGGATTTACATAACATCAGTGTTGCTGTCACCAGTGGTGGCAGAGAGCAGCTAGGGGTCACCTGGTGGAGGTGTGTCAGGTGCTGTCACATCTGGAAATCCACTGAAAATGTGTCTCCAGAAGCCAAAGGAGCATGTTTACTTATCTAAGAGGCAAGAGTAAGTCAGCTCACTCACCAAACACATTGGGTGACAGTTTAGCATGGATTCTATATCATGTGTTGTCACAGTAGTCACATTTCCACACTCATAGAGCTGACATGTGGTTTTTGCACAAAATTATACACATCAGTCACTCTGTCTAGTCTACACCTTTCTGGGAATGATCACAATGTGAGACGAGGTCTCAGAGTAGGTGTTGTGCTCAGTGATTCTGTTACAAGGCTGAGTCTATTCTTTATTGGTTGTGCAGGCCATGGCATGTTTCTTTACACTTCAATGTTGTCATGTGTATAACAGGTGCTATCACAGGGTCATGAAATTCCAGTGAGAATTGAATGTGATCATCTATGTGAAATACAGGCCACAGTATGCAATCCTGCCTAAGAGATCAGGAAATACCATCCATGTCATCACCACTACCATCATGTCATCCACTACCACATCATCATAGCCTATGTCATCATCACACCACCACCACCACCACCACCACCACCATCATCATTTTCATCATCATCTGTGGTCTTTCTTCACTCAAATTATACTTGTTCCATGTCTTTCTCCTTCCTGACACCATTCTCTAATACTGGTCTGTAAAATATTCATGTCACAAGCAGATTTGGATATTGTTAGGACTAAAAAGAAATATTGTGGTCAGTATTAGTTTTTTGCCTTGAGGACATTTCAAAACTCAACGGGAAGGTGTAAAGACAGGGCATATTTATTTCACTGTTCTTCATTCCCAGTGCAAGGTTTACTATGTCAGGAACATGCTAAATTTTGTGTGTTTGTTTTTGACAAATAAAGGGTTTATAAAACTTTTCCGACTGGCAAACCAAGCTAGCACTACTTCTTCATAGAAGGTGGTTTCTATTCTGTTTGAAACATGAAACAGGACAGCTACTCTAAGTGTGGAATTACTCTAATCTAATGTGGAGGCAAGAGCATCCAGAAGCATCTGAGCACAGTGCCCTGTGGTGCTGCCTTGGTCTAGATGTGAGCAGCAGGGTGCACATGGCTTTACCCTGATTGAGTCTCACATCTGGACATATGTTGTCTTTAGATCGACACTTCAGAAAAATTCATTCTATTTGGTTTAAACAGAAGAGGAAAATAAAGTAGTGTCTTAGTCACTGCTCTGTTGTTGTGAAGAGATTCCATGATTAAGGCAACGCTTAGAACAGAAAGCATTTAACTGGGGATTTGCCTACAGTGTCAGAGGTTTAGTTCATTGCCATTTTCAGAACACAGTCCAAGAATGGAGTCCTCTAAGAATTCTGAATGCTTATGAAAAATTCCAAGAAAACAAGATCTTGTGATCTCAGTTTCTTCAAAAAAAAAAATTGTTCTTGCAATGCTCTTTCATGCCCCTTCATGTATCGAACAGGAGTGATTCCACTTTAGATTATTCATTACCCTTGGCTATTGTTATTTGTTTATATGGCTCTATGGAAAACATGTTTTTGCCAAGTGTGTTCTGCCCTTGTGATTGAACACCTTACTCATGATTCGTCTTAACCCTCGTGGTATAAATTGCCAGATGCTCTGAATAAAGTTGGCTATTGCATGAGATGCTATTAATATGTCTTATTTTTAGGCCCCACTCCCCCAGGTTTATGCCACTAACTAGAGCGGTAAACAGTTAGGATGAAAAGTACGGCAGCCTTCAGGTAGACACTGGAGCAGTAGCTGAAAGCTACATCCTGATCCATACACAGAGAGTAAGATGCTGGGGTTGGTGTGGGCTTTTGAAATCTTAAACCCCACCTCCAGTAACATAGTTCTTTGGATAAAGACCGCACCTACTCCAAGGCCACCTCTTACTCCTTCTAATTCAGCGGTTCTCAACCTTCCTAATGCTACAACTCTTTAATATAGTTCCTCATGTTATGGTGACCCCACATGAGGTGAAAGGGTCATTCAATCTCCCCCCCCAACAAAGGGTCACTACCCACAGGTTGAGAAATGCAGTTCTAATTCTTCTTAAATAGTGCTCTACTCCTATGTCACATGTCCCAGAACTACTGCCACCACCACCTCATTCGTAGACCTTGGTGTGTAGGACACTGCCTCCCCCTCCCTGACACCATGTTCTGTCTGGTTTTGCTCTGACATGATGCCACTTGACATTTTGCATTGCCTACTGGGACCAACTCTTGGCACTTTTCCTGGTCCTCAGTGATGCCTGCAGACTGTCCCTGTACCTAGGAACAATCAGCTCATCCAGCCTTGTTTGAGGCCTAGGGCATTGTCCATGTGTTGAGCAACACAGTTCCAGAGTGGAAATGGACTTTAGTCTCTAGGTTGTGGGTCCTTGGCTAAGAAAACAAGCATGGATAGCTTCTACTGAACCATCAAACTTTAGCATTCTCATAGAAATATCACTGCTGAATTTTTAAAAATAAAATGAATCTTTCATGGGAAATTGTCTACAAAAGAATTAGAGCTTTCCTGAAAGGCTTAAAAAAAAAAAAAAGAAAGAAAGAAAGAAAAAAAGAAACGATGGGTTGTCTAACTGCATGTAACACTAGTTATATGCAGCTGTTTGAATTAGCTATCGTTAAATTCAAATTTTCTCTCACAGTCCCGCCAGCCACAATTTCAGTTGCATGTGTGGACATGAGGCAGCATACACAGAATTCCATCTTTGCCAGGTTTTTCTGTGTAAGAGTGCTGGACAATGGAAGTCACTGAGCATGTATAGAGAAGAAAGATACAGGCAGATATGGGACTGGCTTCCGTGGTAATGTAGAGGGGAATACCAGAGAGGAAAACATGCTAAGTCAACTGAGCTTGGGGATTGAGGAAGAGGTCACAAGTTTGATAAAGAACTCAGAACATTCAGAGGAGAACTGGGCTATGGGATACTGTCAGAGGAAAAAAAAAAAAAGATACCTCTCAGTTTATATATGTGTCCAGTTCTCTGGCCTCCTCTCCAGCTTCTATCTCCTATATTCCTTTGAATGTCCTGGGCCAAGTCTTGAATCTGGACCTACACTGCTGCCCACTCATAGTATACTCCTTTTCCCTGCTTGCTCACTGGGGCCTTCCCTTGACAGCATAAGTGATTAGAAGATGGGGAAGAGTGGCTATCGTCAAAGGCAGCGTTGAGGGCATGCTTGTACTGGTTAGCTCTAGTCAACTTGACATAAACTAGATAGACCTGGGAAGAAGGAATCTCAGTTGAGCAATTGCTTCTAGTCAGACTGAGCTGTGGACATGTCTGTTAGGATAGTTTCTGGATTGCTAATTGATGGAGGAGGGCCCAGGACACAGTGAGCATTGCCACTTCCAGGCAGGTGGGCCCGAGCTATGTAAGACAGATGGCTGAACGGTGTGCCTGGCAGTAAGCCTGTAAGTAGAATTCCTCTGTGGTCTCATTTAGTTCCTGCCCCCAGGTTCCTGTCTAGGCTTCCCTTCATGGTGGATCTATATACCAAACGTACCCTTTCCTCTCCAAGTTACCTTTGGTCAGGATTTTATCACAGCAATAGAGAAACAAACCAAGACAATGCCATAGGTGGACTCTCTAGTGGTTATGTTTTTACACGATCTTTTATGAATTGGCGATATTGCCATATTGCACCAGCCCCCAATAAGCAATAGACTTAGGAGATGACTAAAGCAATTTTTGAAGTACATTCAGTAAGGGAGGGGTGTCTTAGTCAGGGTTTCTATTCCTGCACAAACATCATGACCAAGAAGCAAGTTGGGGAGGAAAGGGTTTATTCGGCTTACACTTCCATACTGCTGTTCATCACCAAAGGAAGTCAGGACTGGAACTCAAGCAGGTCAGAAAGCAGGAGCTGATGCAGAGGCCATGGAGGGATGTTCTTTACTGGCTTGCCTCCCCTGGCTTGCTCAGCCTACTCTCTTATAGAACCCAAGACTACCAGCCCAGGGATGGTCCCACCCACAAGGGGCCTTTCCCCCTTGATCACTAATTGAGAAAATGCCTTACAGTTGGATCTCATGGAGGCATTTCCTCAACTGAAGCTCCTTTCTCTGTGATAACTCCAGCTGTGTCAAGTTGACACAAAAATAGCCAGTACAATTGACCCCTTGTCAACTTGACACACAAACACATCACTAGTAAGCCTCAACCCTTACATTCTTATTCATCCCCAAGATCTAAATAACTTTAAAAGTCCCACAGTCTTTACATATTCTTAAAATTTCAATCTCTTTAAAATATCCATCTCTTTTAAAATCCAAAGTCTCTTAACTGTGGGCTCCACTAAAACAGTTTCTTCCTTCGAGAGGGAAAATATCAGGGCACAGTCACAATCAAAGCAAAAATCAATCTCCAACCGTCCAACGTCTGGGATCCAACTCACGATCTTCTGGGCTCCTCCAAGGGCTTGGGTCACTTCTCCAGCCATGCCCTTTGTAGCACACACGTCGTCCTCTGGGCTCCAGATGCCTGTACTCCACTGCTGCTGCTGCTCTTGGTGGTCATCTCGTGGTACTGGAATCTCCAAAACACTGCATGACCCCTTCAGTCCTGGGCCTTCAATTACAACTGGGGCTGCACCTTCACCAATGGCCTTCCATGGCCTCTCACAGTGCTTAGCCTCAGCTGCTCTGCATGACCCCTTCATGCCTTCAAAACCAGTACCACCTGGGTGACCCTTACACATTACCAAGTCCCGCTGCAGAAGGAGTACAACCTTGCCTATCTCTGGAACACAGCCTCTTTGTGCTTTCAGAAAACACTTCCCAGAAGATGTCACCTCAACGATGCTGGTCTCTTCTTAATCACCGCTAATTTCTTAGCTCCAGCTAACCAGCATCAATAGTCCCAGTAATGCAAAGTTTTTGCTTTAGTAGTTCTGGTATCTTGTTAATCACAGCTGATTCTTCAGCCCCAGCTAACCAGAACTACAAAATCTTCACAATAAAAACAGCAATGGCCCTGAAGAGAGTCTTTAATTTTCCCTCTGAAATTTCACAAACCAGGCCTCCATCTTCTGCACTGTTCTCAGCAGTATCTTCCAAGCTCCTACACAACATCTGACAGAGCTCTTAACAACAAATGGGTCTTCAAGCCCAAAGTTCCAAAGTCCTTCCACAGTCCTCCCAAAACATGGTCAGGTTGTCACAGGAATACCCCACTTCTGGTACCAATTTGTCTTAGTCAGGGTTTCTATTCCTGCACAAACATCATGACCAAGAAGCAAGTTGGGGAGGAAAGGGTTTATTCGGCTTACACTTCCATACTGCTGTTCATCACCAAAGGAAGTCAGGACTGGAACTCAAGCAGGTCAGAAAGCAGGAGCTGATGCAGAGGCCATGGAGGGATGTTCTTTACTGGCTTGCCTCCCCTGGCTTGCTCAGCCTACTCTCTTATAGAACCCAAGACTACCAGCCCAGGGATGGTCCCACCCACAAGGGGCCTTTCCCCCTTGATCACTAATTGAGAAAATGCCTTACAGTTGGATCTCATGGAGGCATTTCCTCAACTGAAGCTCCTTTCTCTGTGATAACTCCAGCTGTGTCAAGTTGACACAAAAATAGCCAGTACAGAGGGGTGACCAGAAAAATTCTTTGTGACTAGGTTTAACTTACTCAGAAAATTAAGTAGACCAAATGTCGCATCCCTTCACCCTCTGGTCGGTTAGGATCGTAATGCTACTGTATAATGTGAAAATTTTCAAACAGAACTAAACCGAGGTCTATAAATACACATGATTAAGGCTTCAAATATAGCAGCGCTTTCTTTTCACCGGGGCTATTTCTGTGTGGTGATTGCCTGGTTTGATATGCAATTTCAGAATACAAGTGGTTTTCTCCATAACTAATGGGCAAGTTGGCAGGGTGCTGCACGCCCGGGCCCTCTCTGAGAAGAAGTCTGTTAAACTGTGCTAAGTGTTCTCCTGCATTATATAAGCAGAGTAGACAAGAGATGCTGGTGCGACCACACATCCTATTAGGATGAAATAGTGTCTGCTTGGTTTGTTTTTCATTCTAGAAGGATACTGGCCTTTCTGGTCATAAATCACACAATGGTCAGCCACAAGCATGAGCCCAGGGCCTGTTGTATTCTAAATTAAATAGATTGTAGTGCAAATTAAGAATAAATGCCAACAGAGATTTCTCTGATTCTAGATACACAAGCACTTTAAAATAAGGTTTAAATACGAATGATGTGCATTCATTGATAATTACAGTGATTAAAATATAGAAGGAGTGGCTTCAATGGAATCATTGACTCTCATGAGCAAAGATGGTCCAAAGAGGTAGGTGATCGACCATCCATCCCATCCCACACAGAGAGTGCTGACGACCATGTGGCAAGAGAAGAGGGTCCATCCCATGCAACATTTGAATACAATGCCAGGCACCTATGTTTCTATAGACTGAAAAAAATAAAATGAACAGAATAAAAATACTGACAGGCCACCCAGGTACTAGAAATGCCAAAGAATGTGAAGAAAATAGATGACAAGATGCAAGTGTCACTCAAGCATTAGAGTTTGCTAAAAACAAAGCAAAACAAAAAAAACAAAAACAAAAAACAAAAAAACAAAAAACAAGCCAGAATGGGAATTATGGAGAATGAGTTATGTCATCACATAGAACAGAGCCGAAGGTGGGCAGCAATGTGTGTGATCAGGTATGTGAAGCATTGAGCAGCCAATAGAAACAGACCACGTCTATAGGAAGCCAGGAAGAGGAGATGCCAACTTTTTCTAGGAGAAACAGAGAAGGGATAAAAAATTGAAATGATGTTTTTCAGCACTCAAAGAATAACAACCAAGCCTATAGAATTCTAGACGCAGTGAAAACACTTTTCAACATCAAAGGTGAAAGGAAGACATCTCCAGAAATACAAAAACAGACAGTGTCAGGAGTATACATGAACCACAGGAAATAATGAAGGGATTTAATTCCTCATAGAGAAAATTACTTCAGTCAGGTGCACAGAGTGTAGGAAGAAAAGAAGAAGCAAGGAGTGTGGCAAATGCGTGGTTGGGAAATGAAAATTAACTCAGAAAGCAATAACAATAGTTACATTTTTAATTAAAACATGGAAATTTTTGTAGGGATAACGTTTATATGGATAGTAAGGGGGGGCAATGCAGTCAGTGTTATAAGGACTCAGCATTATCTGGGAAGTGGAATGGGGTAAGTCAAGAATGCCTCTAGTAGTCTTTGGGATAAGTAGAAGAATATGTTGGCAGTGAGGCAAGGAAAGGGGGAAATTTAAAAAGTACTTTATATATGCAAGGGGAACAAGGAAAGAGGAAAACCGGGGAACATTGAAATATTGAAAACACCTAAATATAGTAAAGTATTTACATTTAAGTGACCTAATCCATTTGAAATATAAACACTGTCTGATGACATGGGCTGCTTTCAGAAGAAAACGCTCAAATATAAGAATACAGAATTATCCAAGGGAGTGTGAAAAGCTATGCCAGGGAGCACGTGAGCGAAGGAAAACTGGGAGAGTTAAATCAGCACTCAGTAAAGCACTGGAGGGAGACAAGAAACCTTGCAAGAGTTAAGTCCGCTTCCTGATTATAAACGCCACTCTCGTTGGAAAGGAATTGTGATTAGAAATCTGTACATATACATAACACATCCTTAAAACAAGGAGAGCAAAAAATGACAAAATTACAAAGAGAAACAGATGCTCTCATGACCACAGAGGACCTCTGAACGCGTTGCTTGTGCTTCCACTTCCCCACCGTGGTGTGTGTGTGTGTGTGTGTATGTGTGTGTGTATGTGCATGTGTGTGTGTGTAACAGCAGCTGCTCTCCACCCAGGCATTTCTCACGAGGGCTGCATTTGCAGCAGGAAACCTAGAGGGATGAGGATATGCCTCCCTCGGGGACAGAGAGCAGACAGACTTGGTGCTGTGCTATAAGAGCGGAGGGATTCCCTTGTTTCTCACGATCTACTGTCCTCATTCCTGTGGGTCTGGGGAGTGAGAAGAACTGACTCAAACACTGATGCTCATGCTGCTCTGCTGTGAATGACACAGCACACTTTGCTGGCCACTTGGGAATCTTCTGCCTTCTGCCGGAAATGCAGTACTTATTAGCTGAAGAAGGGTGTGCTGCTCATAATCCAAGTCCCAACAAAAGGACATGGGGAGGGTATCAAGGCAGCAGGGGAAAAGCAAATATGGTGTAAGTATATTACTATATGACAAGGAACATTTAAATTAAAGGCAGAATACAACGTAGCAGAGGAAGCCTATCTATCCGTTAGGAAGAGACGATACTTTTATAGTTCTAGGATTCCAACAATAGCTACAGAATGCTCAACACAAATCTATAATCATACTGGGATTTAAAATGTACACACTTTTGGGGGGACAGGGAGATGGCTCAGTTAGTAAAGTACTTGTCTGATGGAGCTAGCTGGGAATGGTGTGGGCTTTTGAAATCCCAAAGCTAACTGCCACTAACACACCTCCTCCAACAGGGCCATAACCCTAAGACTTTCCAAACGGTTCCACACGCTGTGTAGCCAAGCATTCAAATATGAGCCTGTGAGGGTCATTCTCACTCAAACCACACCTCTACAAGCACACATGTGAACATCCTCCCATGAACATGTGCAAACACAAACGAACAAATGTGCACATCTTAAAGGGTTACCCATAAACCTCAATGGCTGGGAGTTTTATGTGTTGCATTTTTTTGTATCTACAGTGACATATGAAAATCATATTGAAATGTAAAGAACAGTGTCTAGAATTTTCTTCAGAATTCCTTAATGTGTGTGTGTGTGACTGTATGAGTTCATGAGCATCATTTGCATGCAGGTGACCCTGGAGGCCAGAAGAGGGCATCAGATGCCCTGGAGCTGGAGTTCTAGGAAGTTGTGAGCTGCCATGTGATCTGTAAGAGCAGGAAGCATATTCCTAACTGCTGAGCCATCTCTGCAGCCCCTGAATTCTTTTTAAACAAGTTCATTGTGGCCATCTATTTTCATCACTCAAAGTCAGGATTTGATCCTTTTCCTATGGGAAATGATCCAAAAAACCACAGAGAAACTAGAAGATGAAAACATAGATGCCATTTTCAGCAACACCAGAAAAGAGCTAACATCTGTAGACTCCAAAATAAGCAAGAAGAGTTGTCAGAAGCTGGGATGTAACACAGGGTTTCAGGAGCCCGAGAGAAACTTGGAGATGAGCTTGAGACATGGAGACAAGAGGAGTAGGTTCAAGGCATCAGCTGTCAGAAGAGCCAGAAAACACATGCCTGCTGCAAACATGGGCTGCCCTATTCAGTGCTTGGACCAGACAGGTCTCCTACACTCCTTTTGATTCTAATCAGTAGGGAGGCTGAAAACGAGCTACACATGCATAAGTCATTCATCCAGAAAATTGTGGCTACAGAGGTCTTTAGTGTCTTCTACGGTTGCCTTCCAGGAACTATCTAGGAAGAGCCAATCTCCAAAGTTGAGTGATTCAAAAAGGAAGGAGTTGAGTGGGAGACAGATTGGCAGCAGCAGCCTCAGAACTTATTTTTGTAGCTGAGAAAGATCATCTTGCTGAGAATTGTTTTAGAAAGCTCTTGGGAGCTTTAAGGCACACTGACATACTTTTCAGCCAGCATACACAGGCATTGGGTTTGAGACTGAATGCTGACTGTCGGCTGAACCAGTAAACCTACAAGGGTAGATGAAACCATAGATCTCGGTGAGTGCTAACGGCCTCCTTACCAGAACTCACATTTAGTTTGTTTTGTAACCTGCTCTGCCACTGCTTAAACAGACCGTGACTTCTACATAATTAAGTAGCATGTTGGAAGCACAGAGGAAGGCTTAGTAGGGTTTCTGCCCATTATGTACGTCTCATGTCTGTTTCAAACCAAAACAAACACTAATTTGGCGTTCACCTATTAATATCAGACCGTCTTTTCTACAGATGCTTTCTTTCCTTCTGGTCTTTGTAACCCAGGCTCCTCTGAGATGCTCACCCTGACAGCAAAGCTTTAGTCCTGTCGACATTCGTGCAAAGCTTGAGTGCGGCCTTTTCTACTTGGAATTGTCTCAAGCAAGTGCATCTATACTGAGCTATTTGCCTAGATCTCAAGTTAATTGTGCTGTCCTAAAAACAAATCACTCAAGGCCTTGGGGTTCTTATTTACAAACCACTGGAGTTGCTTCTGCCATTGTTGCCTGGCACACACAGGCAGCTCCAAAGAGAAACCTCTATCATCTTAGCTTAGACTGCAAGACAAAGGAGGTATGGTGTAAAGCCAGTCGGAGAAGTGCATCATGGGAGGAGTTACCAACCACAAGGCTTCAGCATGTCATGCTATGTGTTAAAAATCCTTATGGAAGGAAGTTATATGAATCTCCATCAATTTTCTTTGTGCTAAACCCTACTAGTTGAATAATTAATTCTTACATTTTTGAAATTTAAACTTTTTAAGGAAAAAAGGAATGAAGTTGGTAACACAAGCTTTTACTATATGGTAGGAATTAGGAGGAAAGGGGTGGTGTGAAAATTTGGAGTTCCAAATTAAAATGTAAACAGATGCCATGGCACATAGGCTAAATTTTCATTACAATTGCACACTCAGGATGCTGCTAGTAATGCCACATGACACTCAATGATATTGGATTATAACATTTTACACAAAACATTTCACCTCAGACTTCCTCATTGAAAAATATATTTGGGCTTTATTATCTCATGGGAGAGTACGAGCTCATACTGATATAGAGATAACAGTTCCCAAGCCATAGATTGAGGAAGTAGCTATATAAGGTAGCTTATTAAAGAAACAAAAGCAGAAGTCCTTTGCTCTAATCTCAAGCTTGAGAAATGCTAGGCTTGAAGAAGTTAAATATGATTCTTTATAGCAGGTCTTTTCTGAACCTATAATTAGCTACTAATGCATTGTGATTCTGTAAAGGGGGAATAATTAATTTTGATGCCCGAGTGAATTTGACCATGGAACATGCTGTTCATAGTATTATTTAAGGGTAGCATTTTCTAAGAAATAGTGGGTTCAGATATCACTGTATATATGGGCATGGAAATAAGGCAAACAGCAGAGAGCCGAGTAAAGCTGACACAACACCAGCCTTCATCATGGTGTGATCTGAGGCTTGTTCTGGGGGACTGGGCTAAGGGTTTCTTCTGAGGAAGGAAAACTAGAGCATCCAAAGCTCCTAGATCCCAATTAAAACCCTTCTGGGATGCTAACGAGCACCAGTGGATGAAAAGTCTCACATGTCTTCATTTCCATCCTCAGCTTCAGCACAGCTCCAGTTCCATTCTCCTTAAACATCTATTAACATGATTGCTTCATAATTACCAAGGCTAACCACCAAGCACTTTGCCAGGAAGCATGGCACTGTTATCTTTAAGTGCTCTTCTGGCTTGTGCAAAATGGTCAGTATTAGTAATTTTTTAAAATCTTTTTCTATGCTCTTAACTGAACAAACATCTCTAAAAATACTATGTAGATGAGTACAAGATAAGAAGAAAATAGCACATGAAAGGCACAAAGCAAATGAACAATAAATCCACTCCAAGGGTAGGACCATACATTGTCTTTAGACTTAGAATCTACAGTAATTACCCAGACCAAAAGCTCCATATATCAGAAGTATGGTGGGACCTATTGACTTCTTTCTGGTCATACTCTGCTACTAGAATTTTAGTTTCAGGTCAGTCTATCCTGAATGTTATGATGGAATCACTGTTGTATGTAGTCAGTAGACATATCTCTGATGAGTCTCAAAGGTCAACTGTCACCATGTGTCTGCCTTATCATCCAACCTCAGTACTGTGCTCCACGGACAGGAATTCAGATACTAGCAGCAGCCAGAGCTTAACTTGGCAACAGCCCACAAGTCACAATGTTTTTGGAGAACTTGAGTCCATTTACCAAGTGAGTGGCACTTACCGAGCATATAGGTTACCAGGTATTTTTATATTCAGTATACATAACCAAACAGAAACCCCTGAAAATTTTTCATGGTTTGGTAGATTTAAAACAAAACAAAACAAAAAACAAAACAAAACAAAATCAGGGCTTAGAGAGATTATATTTGCCTAAGGTCAGGCCAATGTCTAATAAACAACTACGTAAAATCCGACTCTGTTCTCAATGAGTCCAGTCTGTCTTACATGACCCACGTTTGCTATAATCATAAACTAACTGCTTTTCATAGATTGAAAAGGAGCCATTTATCGTGTTTCAGTATCCAGTAAAACATCTTGACTTGTATCATCACACTAACTTAGAAACCCTGGTAACGTTTAGATCTTTTCAGCCATTTGCCCAAATCAATCGGAGCCTTTATTCTCTGCTGTCATAAAGAACTTTTGTAACTCAGAATTTGGTGAGGAAAAAACAAAACAAAACCAAAAAATCCAATAGATCACTATGTTAACTGTTCAGTTTCGTGATCATTCTCTGGGCACACATATTCCAGGTCGTTTTTTAAAAGCAGATTCCCAAGCCATGACATGTTCAAATCTGACACGTGGTCTGGAGAGATGGGGAAACACTGATCTCATGTCTGCCCCAACTCCAAACCAAACCGGAACCCCAGAGTTTGTGCAGCAATCGCTCATGCATTCTCATTTTAGAACATAAACAAAACACATCTTTAGGATTTGAACTTGGATCTACCCACTCTCTTCAAGTAGGCCTCCCAAGCCTCTCTATGCTGTTTAGTCACTCTTAGAGAGGGAAAGAAAGAGAGGGGAGTGGGGCAAAGGCAAATCTCTTTCAACTGCTACTAAAACTCCCCTGTTCTCTATCAGCTCTATCTCTCTGACTTTCATGGTGAATGAATGATTTAAAATTGAAACCCCAGTTCCAATTCATCATCATCTTTTATTTCCTGTGACTAAATACTTAGCCAGTGTCCACCTTGCTTTGATTTTTAGTATGATATAAAGAGCCAGAAAACACCCCCCCCCCCACACACACAAAAACAAACAAACAAAAAAATGCCCAAACCCCCCAAACCAAGCAAACCAACCATGGTCACGCAGGCAGACAATGACAGTCCAGACCTGGGCTTGTTTTCATTGCTGGTATCTTAATTCCTATCTAGTAACAGGTGGCGGGAAAGAATCTTTTCCAGGAAACCCCCGTAATGCAGCAAAGCTGCTTTCCTTCTTGCAGAGCCTGCTACAGTATATTCAAAATGAAAATAATTCCGTGAGTGCAGCTCCTCACACACATGCCCTCACCTGTTTCAAACTCTTGTATCAGAGGAATTATGTAACGGACTATCTGGCTTGATCCTCACTCTGATAAGAAAATAGGTCAGGGCTTTATGTTGGGCACTTCCATCCCTTCCTCCTCTCCACACTCAACATTTATACAAGTGTTCTGGTGCACACTGTGGGCTGAGATTGGCTTCTGTAGCCTGGGAGCTGAACAGACATTTATTCAACATATAACTGACTTGAGTTTTTGGGTTATGAGTCCACCATTTCTTAGCACTGCCAGGATTAGAGGGATCTCAGTGTGGTTCCGTCTTTAAAGGTCCTTTGGATAAGGTGAAATCTATAGGGAGAGGCACTAGAGGGGAGACACTATGTGAATGTTCCCCACTACAACTCTGGCAGATCAAGAAGGAGGAAATAATAGCAGCCATTCTTGCTTCCCATGATACACATGCAGCCCTGTCTTCCACTCCCGCCACCATGCTCAGGGTCCTCATCAGAAGAGGTCGCTTGTCAGAAAACATTAGCCCCATTCATTGTTAATTCCAGCACCACAGCGACATTCACAAGGACAGACAGTAATCTGTGCAGAGAGCCTCTCAAGCCATGAAGTGCATGGAGCCAACAGGGGACCCAGATGCATTGTAGATTTCGATGAACAGATAGCCTGAACTTCTACTTCTCTAAACAACTTCAGAACACCACTATAGCTGCTGGCTGGATGCCCACACTTCTGTAACAAAGTCCTAAGGCATCTGTCCATCTGACCAAGGAAGTTCAACAGGGCACAGAACTCAGAAGTGCTGCCTTAGCAGGCTTCCACTGCACATAGGAGCCAGGTTCAACCACTATCACAGCCCAGACTTGGGTGCTGCAACAGTCTTGGCTTTCAGTTGGATGGCGAACCCCAGTTGTTTCACTAGTCTTATCGGATAACTGTGGCATGGAGAACCTGCCCTATGTCTAAGGTTCTACTTCCTCAGGTCTAAAGTGGGCCCTACCAATACACAAGACTCCAACGAAGAAATAGACATGTCCAACTTTTTGGCATTGTAACAAAGTTCTTACTTAAGAACAGCACAAATGGGCTAAAGTGGCTTAGGGGTTAAGAGTATTGGTGGCCAAGGTTCAATTTGCAGCACCCTCATGGGGGCTGACAAGCATCTGTTAACTCCAGTTCCTGGGAATTTGATACCCTCTTCTGACTTCTATGCATGTGGTACACAGACATATATGCAAGCAAAACACCCATATACATAGAAAATGAAGCTAAGTAATTCTTAAAAAGCAAATACTTTTTAAAAATTGCAAAACACTTGAAAATTTTATTGGGCTGTATAAGTGCTGTCCTTGGCTGCACGCTGCCCATGGGCCACATGTACATGGGTGACTAAATCACTTTTAGATCCAGAGGAAAAAATATGTGCAGGCTCTTGGATAGATTGCAAAGGGCTTTCCCGTGTGGCTGTTTATATCCTTATAGAAAGAGAGGGGGGAGGGGAGGCCACTAGGCTTGAGAAGCTGACAGGGTGGGTGGAGAAAAGGTGGCACTCCCCACCTGGAACGCTGAGGGTTAATTCTAGGTCTTATGGATGGTGCCCCCCACCTGGAACGCTGAGGGTTAATTCTAGTGTCTTATGGATGGTGCCCCCCACCCCCCCACCTGGAACGCTGAGAGTAAATTCTAGTGTCTTATGCCCATTTTTGTAGAAAAGTTTACTAGATGTGAAGTATATCACGGATGAAACTTGCTGTAAGTGCTTGCTTGGGTCTGATCCTCAGCAGAGCATACGATCCAGTTTGGCAGAGTGCATGCAATAGCAGCATTAGTGAGGAGGGAGCAGGAGGTTAGGAGTTTGAAGTCATCTTGAGCTGCACAGGGAGTTTAAGGCCAGTTTGAGCTACATGAAACCCCGAAAAGAAAAAAGGGCAAGTATGCCTTACATGCTTGATAGAAAACAATTTTAATGCAGGTATTACCTCAGATACATTCAGCAATCAAAATCATTTTCTCTTCTGAATGAACAAATGAAACTAGAGTTTATTTTTAATATTTACAAATAAAAAAATATACAAAATAAGGAAACCAGCTAAAAACCACAAGGACTGAAATTAGCTGGTGTTATTAAAGCCATACAGTAACTAAGTATGAAATTCAAAAGGTAACCTCACTTAGATTTTATAAATGGATGTCCCAGGCTGTGCTGCAGATAGGCTACTTGGTCTCTGTGGAAACAGACGCTGCATCTTGTGGGGTGGTAGCTTCTGCTGCTGCAGAGACAGGCTCAGCTGCAGTAGCAATGTCACACGGGGCAGAGGTGTCTTCTGTCTGATTGGAGGCAGCCTCAGTCTGACTGGAGCAGTCAGGCTGAGAGGCTGGGGTCTCTTGACTCAGGCTGGCATCCGTTGGACTGGGTGTGAGGTTACCTTGAGCAGACACGGTTTCTTCTTCTGCTTCCATTTCTGTTTCTTGGCTCTGACCTTCCTCACCTTCTTCCACCATGGCAGGTGGCAGTTGTAAGAAAGTCTAATAAAAAATACAGATGGATGTGAGTCAAGAACACTGGCTCCCGAAGCTGATCAGGCTCTCATATTACACCACGCTGTGAACACACTGCTTGTGCTACGCTTTTCCAAACACTGCTATCCATCTGATAGGACCAATTTGGCACCTTTGAAACGATGACCTTGGTTCTGCTTATGCCAAAGACTATGCCTACAAGTCACAAATCAATAAAAACCCACATGAAAAGTTATGAGTTTTAAAGGAATTTTTGGTAGTGCTTCCAAGAAAGTGCAGTGGTTGGTTAGGATCAACTGCCACATCAGCGCAAGGTTCACCTTCACTGAGGGAGCTGGGAGGAGCGTCAATCTTAAGACCAGGACATGGCGGGGAAGGAGAAGGGGAGCTCAGGCCTCCAGTTGTTCTCAACATTGGCCTTGAGAGCCTGGAGCAGAGCCATAGCTTCTTTCCTCCTGGACTTTGTTAGCTAGTTGGAAATTTGAAAATATTTTAAAAGTACCACTCAGAATAGCAATGGGCTCTCAGAGCAGAGCTAAGAGATGCAGACACACAATGTTTACAAAGGGACAGACTTGAAACTGGTAAGGTGCTAATTTTCCCAAATTGACCCCAAACAATTTCCCTGTTGGAGTCATTCTGTCTGGATCACAGCGGGCTTTTATAGGGCTGGAAAGTGGCTGGCTGAGTCTAGGTAGAAAAAGAATGGAAATAAAACATTCATCCTGTCTAATTTTAAGATCTGCTATGCTAATCACTGCAATGCAGGCAGCATGGAGATGATGGAGGGACAGGCAGCCACAGCGGACAGTGTGTGTTTGGTTCTTTACTAAGCTCACAACTAGTAGTTTAAAGGAGAGTAAACTAGTCTATTGAGGAAATGGCAGTCAAACTACTGAAGATCCAAATATGGGCAAATAATTACAACATTGCATGGAACCATGCCAGAAAGGAGCTGAAACCTATTCTACGTGTAAACACTGCAACCCAAACTGTAACTGGAGGAGGGGAGTCTTCGTCAACTGGGGATAAAGTAACTATTTTTAGGACATACAAGAAATGAGTTAAAGGAAAGTAATTTCTTATATTAGGCATCAAAATTCAAAATTCTACTAAAGCTGCTTTTAAAAAGCCAACTTACAATTTAGGAAGGAGAATTGGTAAAACACATGTTTGATAAGGAACTTGTAGCAGAAATGATGCTCAAATGAGGACAAACGAACTCAAAATACAAACGGATCATCAATAACAAAGCCCACGCAGCTCACTGAGCTTCCTCTCTTGTTCCTGCTCACAAAGAGGCTTCCTGTGGCAAGTGCGGGCGAGGATGCAGGGCGAGAACACTTGCACACTCCTACAGAGAATTCCTTCTATTTGAGAAACTACCCTGAAAATTAGGCTTTAGGAAGTTAAGTGTGCATGTAACAGATCAGCCAGACTCTTTCAGCTGAGGTAAAAGTACAAAGCCTTTCACAACAATTACTTTGTAACACCCCACAATGGAAACAGTCACAATCTACCAACCACCTGGAGAAGAGCATGCAACAATATGAATGACTTAAAAAAACGGCTGAGTAACAGCTGACTGACAAAGTAAGCATACACACTGGGCGTGGCATTAGTGAAGTATCTAGAAACCAGAGTGCAATTCCTCGGTAGTATAGTGGTGAGTATCCCAACCTGTCACACAGGACACCAGGGTTCGATTCCCCGACAAGGAGGCACGATAGTCATTTTGCCAGGCGTGGTGGTGCACGCCTTTAATCCCAGCACTTGGGAGGCAGAGGCAGGCAGATCTCTGAGTTCGAGGCCAGCCTGGTCTACAAAGTGAGTTCCAAGACAGCCAAGGCTACACAGAGAAACCCTGTCTCGAAAAAAAAAACAAAGCAAAGCAAAACAAAACAAAACAAAACAAAAAATAGAAACCAGAGACTAGTCCACAATGGCAGAAATCATTCATTCTGTCTAATTTTAAGATCTGCTATGCTAACCAGATAGCCCCAGTGGGCTTAGAGAAGGGCAGGAAACACAAAGTGACACCAGAAAACTAGGGACAATGGCTATGATCATTATCTAGATTAAGGTGATAGTTTCAGGAGTACATACATGTGATAAATACAGAATGCATCAAATTGTACATTTTGAGCTTGTGTACTTGATGCCAATTTATATAAAGGCATTAAGATATGAATACTTCATAAATAATAATATCCAACTATGGATTCTCTATAACATATCAGTAGTACTATTCACTCTACAGAGGAGTTTCCTCTGACAGCTGGAGAGAACTCACCTGATGATAATGATGGGTAGTCTGTATCAGATGCATGTACATGTTGTACACAAAGTTCGCCATCTGGGGCATGTTCTTAATTACCTGCACTTCATGGGGTGGTCTCTCTCCATTCTAGAAGACAGCAAAGAGAAAGAGAAGTGTCTAGTGAATAAAACCCACCACAGCTGCCATTTCAGCATAAGCCCATTTCTGAATCTGTAACAACTGCTAGAGTATGGAGGTCATGAAATCCAACGCCAGAGCCCAGAAACTACCTCATAAAATTCAGAGAAATGAAAGACAGCACACTGCACAGTCATCAGGTTTTAATTCATCTTTGGGCTGGTAAGTAAACTAAGAATTTTCGTATGTGAACTAATATCAAGGAATAAGATGAGACCTCACGAGTAGAGGAACTAGATCAGCATGGTCTAAAGGCAACAATTTCCACCAGTGTCTAGAATCCAGAGAGGACCTACAATGTTTCAGAATGAAAATACAAGAACCATTTCTCCTATTTATATTTTCTGAAGCATGAGATGTTAACATTTATTATTATTAACATGTAGCTATCAGCCATGGATGTAATATTCAAATCCCTGTTTTTAAGCTCTGCAGCATCTGTCCGGTTCTGCTGAGACACTGTTGCAGCACAGACCCCTCACCTGCACCACCCTGAGAGCTAGATTCTGTGGTCTGCAGTGGGATGAGGGGACTTTCATGGATTTAAAATTGCTGAGAAAGATCTCTCTAGCAGTAAAACAGCAAAGCAAGTGAAGGAAACAGATCTGTTCTTCTCTTTCAGTCACCTTGACAATTGATAACTTTCCTATTTGTAATCACTGATCATACATAAAATCTTTTTACTGTAGGGATTGATGTGGAAGTGTATCAATATAAAGACAAGTTTTCCAGGAAAAAAAGGACCCCACCTTATAGTAGCTGGCATGTAATGCTAAGTCTATAAAAGACCCTAGGGAGAGCTGCACGGGAGGCATCCGAGTGGCATCAAAGCTTTGCGATGCTGTTCCACAGCCCTCCCACCCTTCCCTCCTGCTTTCTCTCTCAATGGCTTTTCTTAAAAATGAAACAAACAGACAAGCAATCAGAAATGTCTTTAAAGAGAAATAGTTAACATCACTACCATAGAACAAACACATCAAACTTATTTTGTTCATTTTAGAGGAGTGAAAAGTAGTTTTACTGAGTATATTTATAAAACTGTTTGTTTGTTTGATTATTGGAATTTCCTAGATCTCTGGGACATTTCATTAAGTGAAAAGAGCAGAACAGTGAAGTCTGCAGCTGGAAGAAAACAGCCACACTCAGAGCATGATCCAGTGTCTGCAGCTCTGGCAAGAGAAGTGTCAGAGAAGGAAGAGCCTGCAAAGAAGCAGGTGAGAAGGGAGAGAAGGGAGGGCGTGCAGCCCTGAGGTTGCACGTGTCTTCCCTGCCCCACCTCCCCAGAATGCAAGAACTGAGTCAGGTTACTCAGGTTACAGGCTGATGGGTGACAGGAGGTGCTGTGGGCTGATTAGAACATGGACCCTTGCTCCACTGCCTGCTTCTACCTACCTGATATATGGCAAATTCTAACATTTCTTACCCTCAGAAAGCTGCTGAGATCTAATGAGATAATGGATGTGCGCAGCTGACTCCAGATATATACTTTTATATAATTTGGTTCTTTGGTGTACAGAGCATTTCATATTAGTGACTGGGTATTCTCCCTAAAGTGGTCAAGTGGATGAGAACCCACTGTCCCTCTGGGGCATATTGCTCTACCCAGTGACAAAGGCCTACCTTTCTGGAGGTTGGGAAGGGTTCTGTTGGAATGATATGCAAATGCAGTGGGCGGGCAGTGAGCTGGCTGAAAGCAGGAGTCAGTTCAAAGCAGTTCTGGAAGAGGGACACTCGAGCGAAGATGTAAAGGCCAAGCCTGGCTCTTGACATGGCTACCACCAAGCGACGCACATCCCTTTAGGAAACAAAGTAATTAGGTTAAAATTAGTAATGTACATATGTAGCCCCTTTCCTTGTTTTTTATAATCTAGTGAATAGTCTCATTAAACTATTGTAATAAAATCCTTGAGAACGTAATAACAATAAAGCAAACCAATATATTGATCAGTAAACCAAGTGAGTGCTTCTTTGCTAACACCTTGTTAGTTATTGGGCATGCGTGCCCACATAGGAGACAAAATAACAACCAATGCACGGGTTTAAAAGATCCAAGGAGCCCTAGCAGAATCATACGGCTCAGGTCCAGCAACTGATGACTGCATAGTTATCTTCACTGTAACAGTCAACTGCTTTCACTTTTCTGCCAACAAATTCCCAGGCTCTATCAAGGAAAAATTTCCTTCTTAGAAAATTTACCAGTTTTATATATAGTAGAAATTTCTTTTGCTTCTTTTCAAATTCCTAATGTAGAGTTATGCAAAGATCCCAACTGGCAGTGTGTTAGCTTCTGGATGTGTGTGTGTACATGTATGTGTGTATATATATATATATATATATATGTATGTTTCTAGCTGGTAAGTGCTAGAATTCCTTAGCATTAGTTCTTCCACAGAAATAGAACAGAACATGTAAACAGTGCTGTCTAGGAAACAACGGAGCGGATCGGTGGAAGAAGGAAGTGCCTTTAGCTGTTCTTGACAAATCACTTTCCCACTGTGTGGTTTCCTCACATCCAAGAGGCTCCAGCTCTATCTCTATCTCAAGCAAATAGCACTGTCCAGGTCCTTGTGAACAGACATTTACCATAGTCTCTGGTATTGTAATGGCTAACAGGTTTTTACAAGTGTGGTCCCCATAGCCCAGGAGAAGAGTGGAATTGACCTTTTGGGTATATTTGGGTAAAGGCATCTTCCTAAATTACTTGAATGTGCCTCACACTGGGCTCCAAACTCACCGGTGGAGACTGTGGAAGCTGAATTGATTCCTGCATATCCAGAAGCTCGCACATTGATAAATAATAGAAGGATAAGGGTGTGTGGGATTAGGAAAGCTGTTGATGCGTGGCATACTGAAGTCACCTTTTGAGTCACCACCTAGTCATAAGCATTTTTAGTTTACAGAGACTTAGGCAGAGATCACTACAGAATTCAAGTTACTGAATTTTTTTAAAAAGGTGTATTTTCCTTGTACATATGTATGGGTGCTTTGTCTGAATGCATCTAAATGTAGACCTGGTACCTGCAGAGGAAGAAGAGGACATAACATTCAAGCATGCACACTTGGAGCTGAGAGGTCTAAGGTCAGCAGTAATGGCCACTCAGACAGTGGTTACGTCGGTTAGGGAAAGACCTAACAGTATGTCTGAGATGTTAATAAGCAAGAATAAGATAACTAACTGCTATCATTTTGCAACAATTTCTTAAAACACTTTTGTCTTTGGTTCCTCTTACATAAAGACTATCAGTCTAATAGAATCTGACCTAAACTCCGAAGAGATCTAGACTTAATGACAATTTATGAGCGCTTGGAGAACCTTCTCTTTATACCCATCGAATAAATTAAGACAATGAACTCTGGCTCGCCTGAGTTTTGCTAGTCAGTCACATGAGATGAAGATTTATATAAAACCAACGGCTGCTTTGTAATAAGAAGATATTACTCCCATAAATCTCTAGAACATAAATACATCACAAAAATGATAAAAATAGGTTATTGTTTGTTTGGACCATTCTTAATCCTGGGAGAACAAAGGGCTCCTTTATCCTCTTGTGAAGTGGAAAGACCGTGTGGAGAGGAAAGCCAGAAGCCTTACGCACTGAAACATGTCCCATAAGAGGCCCCTTCCTCTCTAGCTCCTTTGATTCGAACACTGTTTCTAACAGATCCAAGACAATCAAGATCCTCTGGCATAAAGTTCTCTCTGCACGTCACTGAATGTGAACAGTAGCTACACTTATTACAGTATGAGTCAAACCTGCAGTAGTAAGAGCAGTGATAAACCACATAAGGGGTCTGGTGTTATTCCTACAAAAAGTACTACAAGCTGCCATAATGATTAACTATAGCAATGAATCAAACCAGTCTAGAGCTACTTTGTCACTGAAGCTCACAACAGAAGCAGACAGTAAGCTTTAGTAAGCACACACAGACTGTATCCCACGTACCTCAGATGACCCACGGCCCTGGTCCGCACTAGCGAAAGGAGGATATAATCATTCTGCTGACCCTGGAATCTATCAACCGTTGTCACCTAGGGAACGAAGCAGGATGTGGTAGATTTTCAAAAGCATAGTAAGGCATTATCCTAACAAAGTATGAGAGGTAAGCATCTCTGCTTTAAAAGATCTCAGAAGAAACCCAACCCTATCAACTCTAACAAGTCAGTGAGTGTCGCTAAAGCAAGGTAAGCATCCTGGACCATGTCCTCCTGCAACTCCCACTCATGTTACAGACTCAGAAGGCAGGCTATGTTCAGCTTATTGAGTGGAGTTCCAAATACTCAAAAATATAGCAGAATATGCTCACATATTAATCAATGTGTGTCCCTACCATTTGTCCATAGCATTCTTGTCAAAGTGAAAAACGAACAAAAAAACAAACAAACTTCATAGCACTTTTTACTATGAAGGGAGGTTCATTAAGATTCTAGCCACTAATTTTAACTCTTAGGTCTTCATCCCTGCTCTATGAATTCAACAAAGCTTACTGCTTCCATGACATAAGTCACCATTTATGGTGCCTCTGATTTAAGGAAGTCTAGAAAACACTTCTTTGGAAGTGGGCTTCACAGAGGTATAATTTATGTACAATGAGTTCTGACAACATATACTCCCATATACTCCCACACAACCACTACATCCACAATGCCTACCACCTCATGCCTTGTTGTGTCCAAGCAGGCAACCTCCAGCTCCAGGCAGTGCCTCATCTACTTTCCTTATTTCCTGCAGGCTCTGCACACACACAAACGTAGAACCATAAAGTCTTAAAGGCAGTTTCTGTCAATAGCATGAGGCTTCCGTGGCTTTTCCATGTTGTACAGAGATGGTTGCTCTGTCCTGCTGCTCAGCAGCCAGGCTCCCATCAATGAATGTGCCTGTTAATGGACACTAGATGTCCGTTTACTCTAGGGGTATTTAAAATAAAGCTGCATTGAATACTGGCTGCAATATTGTTTGTGGACATGTTTTCATTGCAGAAAGCAGAACTGTGGGGCTTTGTTCGTGTATGCATGACTTCATGAGCTGTTAAACTACTTTACAAAGTTTCTGATTCAATTTATATACTCACCAGTGATACTCCAGTCCCCAAGTTCCAGCTGCTGCATTGCCTGACATTTTTACAATTTTACCCATTCTCTTGATGTGCAGAACTATCATACTGCATTTTTTTAAAAAAAATTATTTTATTTTTTATTCAGGATCTCATATAGCCCAAGCTGCATCAAATTTGCTATATAACTGGGGAATGCCTTTAACTTCTGATCTTCTTGCCTCCTCCTTACCTGAGTTGGGCTTACAGGCATGCACCACAGCGCTGAGTTTAAGTGGTGCTGAGCATGGCACCCAGGACCTAACGCAGACTAAGCAAGCACTCTAGACTGAACTGCATCCCCCTCCCTTACTCTGTTTCCATTTACAGCTTCCTGACAGCTAATGATGGGGAAGACAAAATTACAGGAAAGGGATGCTTTATTGACTACTTGTAGGTCTTGTATGAAAGATGTCCAATTCACTTGCTCATTTGATATTAGTCTGTCTTACCTAACACAGCCTTCTACAATCATAAAAACTGACATTCTGAATTAAGTCTCTGGTTCTCCTGTACAGATACTGCCATCCTGGACCTTCTAGAAAGTTTGTCTGTCAGACAAAGTGGAGCAATATAAACAACATAGGGTAAATGCAAACTGCAAACTTTTCCTTGACAAAAAGATGACTATGAAAACATATACATTCATAAACCTACCTTGTTTGGCCTTCCAATCAGTGGATTATTTCCACAGCGCCTATTGATGATGTCCCGAATCAGGTGCTTCTGTCCATTGTAGGTTGTCAGAATACTGATCTTGTCTGCAGGGTAACCAAGCAAGCACATGTACATGAAGAGTGCCACAACATACTCTGCCTCTCCAAGGTTCTGTAATGCAAACACAGCCACAGAATACATTAACTCCCCTTTGGTTCTACTTCGTAAAGTGGCTTACCTATCCATCAATTACTTATTTTGAGTATACCTTAAGTGAAAACTTAATAGGTGGATATTTCTGATAAGTTGAAGGGTAGTCTTATTCTAGGTTAATATTGATAAAACCTTGATGTTTGTAATATGAGACATACAGTTATCAAATAAGAGGCCACAATCATCAGGATATATAGTCCCTATAATGTACTATAACTGCAGCTGTTCCAACCAATATAATATGAAGGGGTAAACCATCAAAGGAGCCTGTACAGTATCCAGTCTAACTGGCTGAAGATCTAGCAGTGTTACAGCTGACCGCACTGTGCAGAGGCTTTCCTAGCCTCTCATGCTTCCTGATCTTTCTGTGACTTTGTTTCTTTGTCTTCCTGTTGCCACCTGCACTGGACTCACCTAGGTGAGAAGATGTGCTCTCAAACTGGTAATCTGGCCTACTGCTAAATGAGAAATTCTGGTTAAAGATGGGTGACAGAAAGCACAAAAGCAAGGGCTTTGCTGAACTTCAAAGTAAGAAATCTGATGCCGAGCTATTTAATCCAGCTCCGTGGAGACTGAGTTCAGCCAGGAGATGGGAAAGTAAAGCAAGAACACAGCACATGATGGAAAGCAAAATACAAAGATAAGAAGCTAGGCAAAGGCAAGAGGAAAATTACTGGATGGACTTCAGAGACACCATTTATATCCAGGTTCCTGATGACAGACAGTCTCAATTTTCTCTTTCATTTAAATTCTCTAGTTCTTTGGAAGACAGGAGACAAGAGAAGTCACATGACTGTGTAAATCTCCATTTTCTATATTGGTAGCAAAACACATTTATCCAAGGATCAGCTCTAATATAGATAAAAGAACAAACCAGGGACCATGAAAATGACCTTATATAATAAATGCTAAGGCTGAATTAAATCCAGTTTTGAGGATTCAGGTATTTTGGGCAAGATTAATGTACTGAGTTCTCAGCAAATAGAAACCAGTCTTATGTGAGCAATGAAGACTGGTTAATTCGGGGTGCTGCCTGAGTCTGGTGTGAAGTTTAACAGTAAAAAGCGTATTTTGATAAATACTTTAGAAGCTGGGCCACATCAGTCATGGTTGCTTCAACTTAGGGACTTTTAGTAACATCCCATCTATTCTCCTCTCAGACACTAATTTTTAAACATGTATTACTTAAACATACAGTGGTCACATTTGGACAGATAAGATTTTAATACTTCAGAAATACATTTAACAAAAACAATAATCATTGAGAATGCCCTTATTTCTTGACATACTGAAACCTCACCCAGAGACAGAATCAACAAATAAGGAAATAGATGAGTAACTTGGATAATGTTTCAGGGCAACACTGTCATGTAGATCAGGCAGGTACTCGGAAACATTAAGTAATGAAGCCATCAGGAGTCAATAAACCAACTCCCAAACTACCCTCAAAGGCAGCTATCAGGAAATGTGTGTCTATGTTGAATAAGACTCTAAATGACTTACCATTTAAAGGTCATATTTGTTTCTAGGCTGCAAGTATATGAGAGAGTAACTTAAATATTTGAAATATAACAGGAAAAATTTAATCTGATAGCTATTTAAATTACCTCTAAAATAATGTGTAGTGAAAATATTTCAGTATAATGTCTTTACAAACTCATCCAACTTCTTGTTTGATACTAGGAGTGAGAACAGTGCTTTGAGTACATATGACAATTAATGCGGAAATTATTTTCCTACTAGAACTGCAGGAACCCAGGAGTCTATTCTCCCCACATCTGCTTCACCATCAAGTTCTGTCTGATTTAGTGATTTACTACTGCTAGGAAGTCACTCATTTTTCTCTAGGTGAAGTATTTTCCTTTATTGTGTTTTTCTGCTGGGTTAATAGTTTAAATTTACTCATAGAGCCTAGAAGAAGTCACCAGATCCTCTGGAATTAATATTATGTTCCACTGTTCAGCTGTCTTGTGGGTGGCCTGGTCCTCTGCAAGATCAGCAAGTGCATCTAACTGCTGAGCCATCTCTCTGGAATACTCTTTTTTTTAAAGCAACTGAGTTCTCTATATAGATTTTAGTAAGACTTTTCAGTATATTGTTTTTTATTTATATATTTTTTCTCAAATTAAGTTTTTTTAAAATTATTTTTGATTCAACAAGGAAGCCCTTCCTTACCTTATTACAAACTTGACAATATTTGCTTTTCCTACTTTCTACTGAGTTTAGTTATTCTCTGTGTCTCTTTGATCCACCTGAAAATGATGGCTTTTGAGTCGTGAGGAAAGGCTGCAATCTTTCTTTTTCCTGGTAGCTGATCACATGGCTCAGCACTGCTGAATTCCATAGTACTTCAGCCAGGCATATACAAGATAAACTCCAAAGCCGCATGCTGTCTTACCTGGTAGAAGTAAGGGTTAGGCTCCGACTCTCCCACGCCCTGAAAGTCTTCCACGTTGATGAGCTGGAAGTCATACAGCAGGCCTGCGTTGGCTGTGCTGAACTCTGGCAGGAGCTGCACATGGGGCAAATTCCCTAGGTTTTTGTAGCGCCAGTTGTAGAGATTACACAAGCTGCCCCAAGACAAAGACCCCAAACACAAAGATTAACAAGATGGGACCCTTCAGTATACACAAGGACATTCCAAGGAACCACACTGTTTCAGTTTTAGTGGCCAAACTTAGTCCCTAAATACGATGATTAATACTTTGGAAACTTTAGGCTCCTTGCTCCAAGTAATCAAAAGATAGGGGATTGAAGATGTTCCAAAGCTGACAGCTCTCCTGTGCTCCCGTGTAAACTACTGCTACGTCATAAACTACAGAGCCAGGAAGGCCTGTAAGCGGAGACACAGGAGGACTTGTGAAGTGGCTGGCTTTCCTTATAACATTAAGAATCAGTGTCTTGGGGGCTGGTGAGATGGCTCAGCAGGTAAGAGCACCCGACTGCTCTTCCAAAGGTCCTTAGTTCAAATCCCAGCAACCACATGGTGGCTCACAACCATCCATAATGAGATCTGACTCGCTCTTCTGGTGTGTCTGAAGACAGCTACAGTGTACTTACATATAATAAATAAATAAATCTTTAAAAAAAAAAAAAGAGTCAGTGTCTTCCCCTTGTTCACTTTTGCTTTAGGTTTTATCATTACGTTCCGTTGTGTCTTGAAGAGAGGATAAAGCGAATCCTTTTCAGTCACTTAATATCAATTTAATGAAGAAAACAATTCATTTGGTCAGTATACAGATTTGTAGAGAAAAGTGCCTAGGTTTGTAGAGGAGGCTAAAACTTTATGTAACAGATCTTTCAGGGAACCTATACTCTTGACTTGGAGTAACTCCTCACCTTGCCCTGGCTCTCCCTTGAGCATCAAGGTCCACAGTAGGAACTCCAACCCGGACGAAGCGAGTGAAAAGAGACTGCTCCATATTGGAATACTTCTGAAAGGCCATGTTCTTAATGACGGGGGGCAATTGGTGGTGATCACCAATCATAATCCACCGTTTCAATCGGCTGAATCCGTCTTGAGGATTCTAGAAACGAAATGGGAGGAAGCACCAAAGTAGTTTAATTAATACATTAGGGACGGTTTCTAGCTCACCACACACAAGAACTGTTCATCAGACGACATCATGAACTTACAGATTCCCAACCTTCAGCAGCTCTGTAAAGAAGCCCACTGAATTTACACAATGGGCTGGTACTGAAGCAAGGGTGCCAGTGCTCCTGACTGAGTGAAAAGCAGGACTGGGTGAAGGCCTTTAACAGGACAATCAGGACAATCAGAAGACACCTTGAAGGTGACGGTCACCCTTAAGCAAAATGTAAGCAGGAAGAAGCAAGGCCAGGGACAGAAGTGGGAAGATGCCAAAGTGAACACTGGTATTACAAGTATGCCAAGAAGTTCTGAGGGGGAGCTCGAGAGTAAAAACCATCAAGAGCTTCATATACTAACTTCAGTTCCTTACTCTACATGACCCCTTGTCCAGGAACTCTATCTTACATTGGATATAATACACATTAACTTTTATATGATAGCTTATAAAGGCAAGTTTGATAACTAAACTTATCTGTAGATTAAGTGGGCTTGAGTCTTGTATTGATAATTCCATATTTTGTTTGTAATGCTTCAATAGTAAAGAATGTTGTATAACAAGAAACATTCTTAAAATAACACTACTTGGTTTTAAAATTTAGTCACATAATTACAAAAAGCAATGTATGCATGGAACACTAGAAATATCTGTAGAAACAACTCTAACAAAAGACAAAAGAACTCATCTTCCTCCCAAATTACCTAATAATATAATTTTCCTATTTGAAAGTCATCTTTTTAAAACTATGTTGTAGATATAAACCATGGATTTTTTTATTTTTACTTTTTTTTTTTTTTGAGACAGGGTCTCACTATGTAGCTCTGACTGTCCTGGAACTCACTTTGTAGATCAGGCTGGTCTTGAACTCACAGAGTTCCAACTACTTTGGCCTCCTGAGTTCTGGAATTAAAGCAACTATGCCTGGCTTAAACCATGAATGTTTAAATAGTGTGCCCAAAGGGAATACAGAGCCATGCATAGATCCGAGGAAGCTTTTTCAGGCTGCAAATGGAACAGCAAACAGTGAGTCAGGAGAGCATGGAATCAGGACAATCAGTACCCTAAGTGTAGCCAGGATGCCCATGGATTCTTAATGATTTCTCTCCCCTTTATTTCTTACCTGCAGAAGTAGAGGGATAAAGGTTTCTATCTCCAGAATCTGAGCAGCCTCTTCCATTAAAATGTTGTCATACTGAAAAAGAAAACCTTGTCAAAGAGTAGCTAAAAAGCCAAGCAATTATCACCTTAAGCAAAATAGTGGTCAAAAAGCCTTAGTAATTTTGTACTAAGACAGCAATGAACTCTGCAAATAAGTTCGCAGCCTGATTAATTTCCAGTTGATGTCCTTAACCTCAAGAGTCCCAACATCATCTATGGCAAGAGGAGCTCATGGCAGTTTCACATTGGTTCTTTCCAGTTTAGTTCTCCACATTCTTTACAGGCTAGTCAGATCGACTGTACACATGGTCATTTTCCTTAGTCTTATTACCACAATAATCCACTTCCACCTCAAACTTGGATCTCAGACACTGCCAGAGTCTATCATATTACCTTCAAGCTGGCTCTGAGTTTATTCTCTAGGGTCCACTCTCTAGAGCCACCATTACTAAGGGCTGGGGAATCTCCACCATTCCCTTCCTGCTCTAAGCCACTGACAGTCAAAAGATTATCATGTTGTTTCAACTCTTCAAATTCTTTTATGGAAAAAAAAGATCCTTAGACATGACCTACTCAAAGAAGTTGTGGTTTTTCTAAAGTACATCTATTTATAAGATTTAAAAGTTTTAAGTTTTAAAACTTAAAACTTAAGGCGAGGCATTGCAGCACACAGCTTTAATTCCAGTATTCTGGAGACAGAGACAGGTGAATCTCTATGACTTTGAGATTAGCCTGGTGTGTACATAGCAAGTTCCAGGCCAGCCAAGGCGACATAGCAAGACCTTGTCTCAACAAACAAACCAAAATTTAAAATATTAAAAAAAAAAAAAAAAAACGTACCTGCATGGAATAACTTTAGAGCTTATCACTTTAAGTATTGGAAAAGATCAGCAAAATTTTGATAAGCAATATTTTTAGACCTCATACAAAGCTATACACAAAACAAGCTACAAATTCTAGTATTGACTATACTGATATCTTTTGCTATTAAATTCATATAATTTAATATCAAATTTTATATACCCA
This sequence comes from Mus caroli, assembly GCF_978045245.1. Taxonomy (NCBI): domain Eukaryota; kingdom Metazoa; phylum Chordata; class Mammalia; order Rodentia; family Muridae; genus Mus; species Mus caroli. The sequence goes on along the minus strand of NW_028227257.1, from coordinate 66,411,924 downwards.
CAGATATATATTAGTCCCAAGAAGAAAATATTCAGGTGAAAATTCTCACGAGTATTTTGCAGAACTGACAAGGTCACACTTGGGTAAGTTTGCACTACGCATTACTCAGATAGTGTATCTGCCCTGCCCTACAGCTGGGAAACCTTCTCTCTAAGATAACAAGCATTCTATCACCTTGCAATTACTTGGTCCTATCTTTCAGTGAGTTTATGTATCTTAAAGTTGTTAGCTACTTTCCTCAACAAATGAACTGCTGTCATGGCGTTCAAACCTGTACACAACTCTTTCTCCAACAACATACCAACCGGGTACACGTTTACAGATCTGTACTCTGGGGAGAGTTTTGGTTAGTTACTGGTTAATAGTGCCAAAGACTGAAAATTCAAACTTATTACTCAATTGTTATGCTCAACTTTAACTGAGTCATAAACATCAATCCTGCTCATATTTATTAGATATTAAGTTATTTTAATATCTCACTTGATGGCATAAATAAAATCATTCTACAACAGACAGACGATGGGAACTGGATGCATGTTTACTTTGTGAATAATGTTTATAGATAAATGTCTAGGGTGCATAGGACTGTGAAATATTACTTTCATAGCTTTTATATCTGTTTAAACAAGTGATACTCAGTAAAGATAAAACCTTAAGAATGATGGTCTGGTAAGACCATCAAGTGATTGATATTAATTGATGGACATATTACTCAAAAATTAAATTAGATTTAACTTCATTAATCATATAAATGTTACATTACCATCTACTTTTAAAGAGACCATTAAAGCAATTAATTATACATGAGACCTTTCATAAGAAGTGAACCAATCTAGATCATGACAAAAAGAAAGAAGTCAAGAAACAGAAACCTAATGAGGACATGAACTAAGGATTTACATCTTTACCTTGAAACCCAACTTGACCAAGTCGTGTCGTTTCAAGGCAGCATGAGTACATGTCATAGCAATGATTTTGGCTTCTTTCACCAAGAGGTATTTAGATCTGTCCAGTCCACTGCGAAGCAGCTCCGAGGCTCTGAACTCCTACAAAGTGAGGCCCAGAGACAACTTTAGCATTATAAAGTTTATGTGTATCCAGGCACAATCTGCCCAGTCAGACAATTCTTGAGAACATATATACACAATATATTACATAATTATTTATTATGTAATTATGCATTACTGATATAATACATAAACATAAGCCAAACCTAATGAACCATAAGAAAATACTAATACTAAAAGCTAAGGCTAGTGATTTACAATTCTTTTTGTTATTGGTACCCTGTGAGTTCAGATAAGAGGTCATATTCAAACTACAATCTGGACTTTTTTGTATATAAACTATTTTCATTATTAAAAAAAAAGAGCACTGAATAAAATACCAACCAGCAATATAGTTGCATTATTATATTGTCCCTGTAAGAAAAGAAAAACTATCTCATATATTCCTATCAAATAGTAAACAACTGGTTGTACAAATGACAAAGCCTAAAATGTCAGCCAGGGGATGAGCCAATGTAGACACTGGCAACAACAAGAAAGTCACTGTCACTCCTACTAGGAAGGATCAGAAGGAGCCATGGTGTTGGCAGAGCCCAGAGACTTGGGTTACCCCATCAGGGACTCGGCCCGTCTAACAGGAGCTAGAGGAACAGCGGAGATAAAACCAAAGCAGAATGAACTCTGCTTTGCTAAACTCTGGTTTGTCTCTTCTCAACTCCTACCATATCTCTCAGGATCTGCTTAATTCAGCTAAAAGTCAGCTGACATAGAATATTGAATCTGCAAGGACCAGTCTGAAGCTCAGCTGTGGCGGAGGATGGACTGGTACGACGATATCAGCTTTCCCCAGACTTGAAAATGACACACACCCACTTTATTTATTTTTTCTTAACACTTTGCTGTGTTTCTCAAATGATCTAAGCAAATAATTTAACTGATTCAAGTTAGATAGTATGTACCTCCTCTCTGTACTCCCCAAGAAGGCAGCTGCTACTATACATTGAGTAGTATAATTTTGATACTATAATTTTCAGTTATAAAATCATCATTATCCTATTGAGTCATCTACCTATCCGTAAGTTATCAATATTTATCAACTATGTGCTAGATACTAGGGGATGGGCTGGAAGCATATGTAGGGGATAGAAAAGATACAAAGTCCCTCTTCTGTGTACCTAGAGCGACACTTCTCCATACTCTTACTAAGGAAACAAGCCTGAAGATGGTGGCTTACAAGCCTGCTGCAATGAATGTTTGTCCTGGGGCTCCCTCCTGGATCTGCAGCAGAGCCTTCTCTATCTCTCTTTAGTTCACTTTCATATCAGGATCAAGCATCCTGGTTAATACAGGACCCTTACTTTGTGTCTACTGATCAACTAAGAAACAATTATCTCAAATTCCCATTCAAAGAACTATTGCTGAGTTTCCTGACAGAGAACTAGAGGTGTACCTCTGTTGGCAGAGTGCTTGCCGACTGCGCACAAAGCCTGGGGGTGGAGCCTTACTGCTGTATGAGCTGGTGTGGTGGTGTACACCTGCATACACCTGCCATTCCACTACTCAAGAGGCAGGGAGCAGAGGCCTAAGGTCATGTTCAGTTACACAATGAATTTGGTATAAAAAGGACACTATTTTCTTAAATTGTAGTATCGGATATGACTCATTTTAATTCTTGCTTATTTCTTAACTAAAAACTGTATCTGGCTGTGTGTGATAGTGCATGCCAGTACTTAGAAGGCAGAAGTGGGAAGACTTCTGTGAGTTTAAGCTCACCTGGGTCATGCAGAAAGCTAGGTCTAACAAAGTAATACTGTGCAGTCAGTCAGTCAGTCAGTCAGTCAGTCAGTCTGTCTGTCTATCTATCTATCTATCTATCTATCTATCTATCTATCTATCTATCTATCTATCTATCTATCTATCTATCTGTTTGCCTCTCTCTCTCTCACAAATATCTATCTATCTATCTATCTATCTATCTATCTATCTATCTATCTATCTATCTATCTGTTTGCCTCTCTCTCTCACACACACATACAGTAAATATTTTCAAAACTTTTTCTTAAATTAACAATTTGATTTGCAATATCTTACTATTTAATTTACCTCATTAAAAAGATAAACCAGAAACGTTTAAAGAAAGATGAAAACAAATTGAAAACCTTTACCTCAAGCTGGGTGAAGATTTTCTTAATGTGCCTGAAGCACCCTTCAGCGATTTCCATGTCTTCTTCATAAGATCTGCCTTTAAAGATGGGCTGAGGAGCATTGGCAAAATACTCATGGAAGGGGAAGAACGTGGCGACCTCTGCAGCGTCCGGGCAGGCACTCCCAGAGTTCTTCACTCTGCTCATGTATTCTTCCCAACGGGACATCACCTGCAGGAACAACTCAGGCTGTACCTTCCTGGCTGGATTATGCTTTAAATAAAGCTACAGGGAATCTAGAGAAAATGAGCTCAACAGGCTGAATCTAAAGTGGACTACTTTGCAAGACAGTGCATGTCTTGTTTGCTTCACAAACCCCATAAAATCTCATTTTGCATGCACTTGAGCGCTCTGTGCAGCCACTGATAAGATTAATCCCATTCTCTCAAATTCATTAAAAATTTCAAGTTTAGATCATTTCAAAAATATACAAACAGCCTTACTCCAATGAGAACAAGTTACATGAAGCCTACACTATTTGATTATTCCTAATTCACTTAATTAATAATGCAAAGGACTTGCCATTTATTCATTTATGTGGTTTCCTGCTTCTCAATAGTTTTCATGCTTAGAAAAGTAATCTTAACAAAGTCACAGCTGTAAATTAATTCTAAGAGATACTTTATTTATGGGTACTAGAGAGAACAATATGCTTTCCCTTGTTAGTTGATAAATGACATCATAGAATTCTGTCTTTGTATTTTGCTATGACTGAGTAGGTAGAATATTTAGTTACATTCCTATAATGAGTGAGGGGGAGGGATATACAAATAGTAAGGAGTAAGGAAAATGACTTCAAAGGCAGCAATCTTGGATTTAGCTTGGAGTTGTTTACAAAGAAAACAGAACCATAAAACCAAACCACAGGGCCTGGTGAGATGGCTCAGGGTAAAGGTGCTTGTCACCAAGCCTGCGACCCGGGCTGAATTGCTGGAGTCCACAGTGTGAAAAGGGAGAACCAACTCCACAAAGCTGTCTGCACACACAAAGTAAACAGGAAAAGGCTGCAACCGCTGAAGTAATAATAAAAACAAAGGGTATTCATAATAGTTTTGGAAATGCCAAATATTTTAAAGTATGAAAACAACAATAACCTTTCAAGAGCGATCTCTAGGACGCGAACTACTCTCCTTCTAAGACAAGTACCATGAAGTCTCCTTTAAAGCCCTCTAGGCGTACCTGATACAAGAAGAAATAGCCCGCAGTTTCACAGGTATACGAAGCATCTCCGGGAACCCCCAGACTCTTTTGTAACCGTTTGACTTCTTCTAAAAGTTCGATTCTTCGAGCTAGGACATAATTAACTCTTCCATACCTAGAATTGTCAGACAGGTAAGAAGGCAAATCTGTAGTGAAAAGGCTTTGAAAAAAATCTATCTATCAAAGACAGAATTTAAGAGAGCATAATCGAAACTCTAAATGACCACAGAGAAAGAAAAAAGCAGGAAGACCAATTTAATTATGAGTGGTTGATAAGTAAACTATAAGTAGTATATTTTGGGCCACATCACAAAAAAGTTATTTAAAGTATAACTGAAGGCAAAGTGCTTGTATGCAAACATGTTAGCAGTCTGAGTAGAAAGAAAAGTCAAGCAAGCAAGCAGTCAGTTTTTTGTACATATAAAACTTCCCATATGTTACAGTATATTCTGGAGCAGACCAGTAGGCTAGAACACAGAGTGGACAGGTGGGGTACTCTGTACAGTACTGTCCTGCTCAAAGTGTCATAAGAGCAGAATGTTTCAAAGTCTGAAAATGCACTCTATGTTATCTGCAGTTTCTAGTGTGGGGTCTAGAACTCAAACCTAGCAGGATCAGAAATCCTGCTGGGTGAGAGAGAACAGAAGTTTGCATCTGTAAGTGGGAGCCACCAGCGCCCCACCTCCACTGCTCCATGCTCATCAGCGGCCTTATTAGAGGAAACCCTATGGGAAGAGTTCACAGCTATCACCAGGCCATCCAACCCAAGAAACTACAGCCTCACTGGCTGACACCGTGCTGTTCTCTCTGTGTAACACGCTAGCTTCTTATATACTTGGTGATTTCTGTAATAAGCACACCATGCCTGCACTTTCAGTTCAACAGACTGAGCAGGGGACACCAGAACTGTCCGAAGGAAATTTGATTATCCATGCCTCTTTTTTTGGTATTTACCTAATAAGAGGCAAAAGGCTAAAAGTTCTTTTGTGCGTGTGCCATCATTACCACTGCTGTCTTACCTGCTAAAGTCTTTCTCTGTCTCTAGCTCTTCTTCTCCATGACCCAGACGCAGGAGATGGCGCTCATCAATGTCTAAAGCCATGATTTTTTCAAACAACTGGTTCAGAGCCTGGTCAGTAAGGCAAACAGATGGCAATGAGTCTAAAAGACATATTAAATTCTTTGAAATAGAACAAAGACTAGTCCCTAGGTAGATAGACTAATACGTAGATATAAAACAGTCAGAAGAAAGCAGGTTTAACATTCAGCCTTTTAGAAACTTTACCAAGATTATATTTAATATTGACTGCTTGCATTTGCATTATGTATTCTTGCCCAAGACTATCTGAAAACTATAAAACCATCACTACCTTAAATGTCTCTGTCTAATTTATAGACTGCAAGGCATTGGTTCCAGGGCTAGTTTCTCCAAGTGGCGATGGTTCCTAAGATTATAAACTGTGCTGAGGTTCACTTCACCCAGCCGTATTCCAAGGGCTGGAGAGAATGGGAAACAATCCAGCAACTGCAAACGGCAGCGAGATAGCTGAGCACAGAACATGAGTGCGAGCGTAGATTCATAGAGAGGGCCTGAGAAAGAGACAGAGCATCCTCTGGATGGCTTTTCCTTCAGTCTCTGCTCTACACTGTATCTCCATATTTGCTCCTGTGAGTATTTTGTTCTCTTTCTAAAACTGAAGCACCCACATTTTTGTCTTCCTTCTTCTTGAGTTTCGTGTGGTTTGTGAATTGTATCTTGGGTATTCCAAGCTTCTGGGCTAATATCTACTTATCAGTGAGTGCATACCATGTGTGTTCTTTTGCGACTGGGTTACCTCACTCAAGATGATATTTTCTAGTTCTATCCATTTGCCTAAGAATTTCATGAATTCATCGTTTTTAATAGCTAAGTAGTACTCCATTGTGTAAATGTACCACATTTTCTGTATCCATTCCTCTGTTAAAGGACATCTGAGTTCTTTCCGGCTCCTGGCTATTATAAATAAGGCTGCTATGAACATAGTGGAGCATCTGTTCTTATTACATGTTGGAGCATCTTCTGGGTATATGCCCAGGAGTACAAACCCAGACACTATTGCGGATGCCAAGAAGTGCATGCTGAAAGGAGCCTGATATGGCTGTCTCCTGAGAGGCCCTGTCAGAGCCTTATAAATACAGTGGTGGATGCTCACAGCCAACCACTGGACTGAGTATGGGGTCCCCAATAGAGGAGTTAGGGAAAGGACTAAAGGAGTTGAAGGGCTTTGCAACCCCATAGGAAGAACAACAATATCAACCAACCAGACCTCCCAGAAACTAAGCTATCAACAAAGGAGTACACATGGCTCCAGCTGCATATGTAGCCTTGTCATGTATCAATGGGAGGAGAGGTTCTTGGTCCTATGAAAGCTCGAGATAGATGTTCCAGTGTAGGTGACTTGAGGGTGGGAAGGTGGGAGTGGGTGGGTGGGTGAATGGAGGAACACCCTCATAGAAGCAGGGGGAGGGAGGATGGGATAGGGGGTTTCTGAGAGGGGGAGAAACCAGGAAAGGGGCTAACATTTGTAATGTAAATAAAGAAAATCCCATTAAGAAAGAAAAAGAAAGAAAGAAAGAAAGAAAGAAAGAAAGAAAGAAAGAAAGAAAGAAAGAAAGAAAGAGCATCCTCAGCTCTCAGGCCCAAAGTCCGGCTCTCTCTCCAGTGAGCAGGCAGCATTTGTTGCCACAGCATGCTCTGACAGAAACCATTTGGAGCTCACTTCTTTCTACTGCTGAAATGTCCATCTTAACTGTTCTCTCAAATTCTAATATTTACTCTTCAACCTCTGTGGTTAGGAAAATGTTTTGTAGAAAGGCAAAAATTTTGAAGAAAAAAAAAAAGTAAAAGTAAAAGTTTCACAACTTGGGAAGATAACACTAAATAAAGGCACCACTTATTTACAATATTTACCCCCTGGTTGGTCAGCATCCTTTCTCACCGCTCACAGTCCCGCCCTGCCCTAAGCTAGCGTACACATCCAGGCTCCATAATGTTCCATGCACCCTTTGCTGCCAACATTCTAGCAGCTTTAAGAAATGGAAGGCATTACTTTTTTTTTTTAATTTAAATTTCTCATTATTTAGCTTTTCACACTATTCAACACTCAGGACCCATCAATTGGACTGCATAGTATTATTTACTATCTGTACTAAAAATTAAGGCAGAAAATTTATGTTGTAAAGTCAGAATATCATCCATATTTTCTTTTGAGATGGAAAAGTTGTTGGGGGCGTACTTAGACAGGACAGTCAAGTGACAACCTGAGAAACAAAGCAGTTAACAAGTCAAATGAAAACAGGCTGTGTGACTGCAACTCCACACTGTCACCACACTGACAGAATTGAGGGTCATCTGAATGTCAAAGGCGACATGAGCTTCAGCAACAAGGCCTTCTATGGCTATTTCTGTGACAGGGCTTCTCTAGGACTGCTGCACAATCCCACCCTAAGTGGTATGCACTGAACAGGTCCTGTCAAGGTATGGGACAAGACTCAGCCAGAGCCTGGGAGATAACGCATGGCTTACAGATCGTGCATCTTAAAAGCTAACTATTAGCTTTGACTATACAGTAAACTTCATTAATTAGAAAGAGGAAAAATGGTTCTAGCACTTTGTTTTATTGCATTTATTCAAGGGAAGAACAAATTAACATTCTTCCCAAATCAATAGGTCAACAAATATTTGGCATATTGTACAAGCTACCACTATTTATAAATTCCAAAACCACTGTTAAACCATTCCAGAAGAATAAACTGTAGTACTACTAAAAATAAATAAAGCTGCAAATTAATCTGGAGGTTCCTCAGAAAATTGGAAACAGATCTACCTGAAGACCCAACTATACCACTCTTGGAAATATACCCAAAAGATGGCCCTCCATGCCACAGGGGCATGTGTTCCACTATGTTCATAGCAGTCTTATTTGTGATAGCCAGAAGCTGGAAACAACCTAGATGTCCCGAGACAGAAGAATGGATACAGAAAACGTAGTTCATTTATACATCGGAATACTACTCAGCTATTAAGAATGAGGACATCCTGACTTTTGCAGGCAAATGGATGGAACTAGAAAATATCATCCTGAGTGAGGTAACTCAGACCCAAAAGGACATGCGGACATGCATGGTATGTACTCACTAATAAGTGGATATTAGCCAAAAAAAAAAGCCAAAACAACAACAACAAAATAAAACAAACAAACAAAAAAAAACCATATACAGAACACACAAGATACAGGCCACAGAATTCAAAAGGCTCAACAAGCTGAAGAGCCCAAGTGAGGGTGCCTCAGTCCCACTTGGGAGAGAGAAGAAAGCAATCACAAGTGGGGAGGGAGAGAGGGACTTGGGAGGAAAAGTGGTTGGGGGGGTGCAGGATGCGGGGTCCTGATCTGGTATTTATTGGGTGAGGGAAAAGGACTGAAGCTCTGAGGGCCAGCAGAAAGAATGTAAACAAACAACCTCAGGAAATAGGAGGTTGGGGGGACCCCCACCCCCAGAGTACACCAGAGACCTGGGAGGTGAGAGACAGGGAGGGACCTTTGATGAAATGCCAGACAGTAGGGATAGGGAACTTATAGAGCCCACCTCCAGCAGGAAGACAGGACATAAAGTGAGGGATGGGGTTGCCATGCCACAGTCACACCTCTGACCCACAATTGTTCCTGTCTGAAAGAGCTACAGGGATGGAAAAAGAGAGAAGCCAGAGGAAAAGAAGATTCAGTGACAGGCCTAAAGTGGGATCCAGGTCAAGGAAGAGGTCCCAAGGCCTGACACTATTACTGAGGCTATGGGGCACTCACAAAAAGGGACCTAGCATGACTGCCCTCCAAAAGACCCAACAAGCAGCTGAAAGAGTCAGATGCAGATATTTGCACCCAACCAATGGACAGAATTAGCTGACCCCTGTTGTTGAATTAGGGAAGGCTGAAAGAAACTGAGGAGAAGTGCGATCCTGCAGGAGGACCAGGAGTCTTAATTAATCTGGACCCCCAAGATCTCTCAAACACTGGACCACCAAACAGACAGCATACACCAGCTGATCTGAGGCCCCCAACACACATACAGTGGAGGACTTCTGAGTCTTTGTTCATTCAGAAATGATGCACCTAACCCTCAAGAGACTGGAGGCCCCAGGGAGTTTAGAGGTCAGATGGGATGGAGAGTGGGGGCATCCATGGAGACCGGGTGTGGTGGGGAGGAGGTGTGGGATGTGGAGCAGTTGCAAGGTGGGAGAGGAGGGGCGGGGAATAGAATATGGAGTGTAAAAAATGAATTACAAATAAAGTTAAATTAAAAAAAAATAACAAAATGACTTACAATATAAAAACTGTAGTGCATGGTAAACCAAGATTTCTAAAGATCATTGGTAGATTCTGAGAATCTTTCTCCAGGTTTAGAGGAGAGCAATTTTACCATGAGTTGGGACGCTCTGAGAGTTACTGGTCACATTTTATGCCAGAGCTAAGAAAGCATACTCACTCTTCAGTGTTTCTGCCACCCTCAGAAGGATTAACACAGCACACAATGATCCTTTATAAACAGATTTACATGTAGCCTTACAGGTATGTAAACCCAATAAGGTACTAATGTATGTTAGATCTCTGTGTCTGAGTAGACCCAATCTACTGAATAAGGAAATTACTGAGAAGTGTTAATGCTTTTAATCTCAAAATACAAAGTTCTGGGTATGGGCATGTGAATGCACACAGACAGAGAGACAGACAGACAGACACAGACAAAGCGTCAATTACCTGATTGGAATGAGTAACAATTAAAGTCCTCTGTTCTGGGAAATTGTGGTAAATGTTGGATATGATCTGGACTGCAACATCTGTTTTTCCTGTACCAGGTGGGCCCACAACCTATAAAACGACAAACACGTATCAAACACTAAGCTATTATGTTATTAGAAAATAGAAATAAAAAACTTAGGAAAAAAAATAAGTGGACGCAGTAATGTAACAAACAGGACAGAGAACCCAATCTCAGAAACTCATACATCTATGGAAGAACACCAAGAAGTCATGTCATCGACTTCTGAGAAAAAAACGTGCACAGAAAAAGTGATTAAAGGCTGAAACAGGTAAGTCTCAAAAATCCTCTTCAGAAAAAAACTCACTTCAGACAAACAAAACAAAATCATTAAAAAAACAAACAAACAAACAAAAAAAACAAGCAAAGTTGAAATGATGAAAAAGAAATATCGCATACTCGTATGTACTCTTCAGTATCTATCCTTGTATCTATACTCTTCAGTATATGTGTGCCTGTAGGCATACTCTTCAGTGTATACGTACTTATATGAATACTCTTCAGTGTATGTATCCTCACATGTCTACTCTTCGGTATGTGTGTACTCGTATTTATACTCTTCTATGTGTGCATACTCGTATGCGTACTCTTGTATGTGTACTCTTCAGTGTGTGCATATTCATTTGTATACGCTTCAGTTTGTGTGTACTCCGATGTAGACTCTCCAGCATATACATCTTCATATATGTACTCTTTAGTATATACATAGTCTTGGACTCTAACAGATTTAGACTCAAGAAAACAACTGAAAGTAAGAGAAACATTTCCACGAACTTGGAAATTAAACAGGTTCAAGGCAGAACTTTCTCTGTAGAGGGTCAGTGAGTAAACATTATAGACTTTGCTAGCCAAAAATCTGCTGCAAATACTTCTGTGGCTACAGCAAAAGGGGGACAGGTGGCATAACTAATGGCCACAGCTTACTGCTGAGTGTCTGAACTTCGATGAGCAGCTCTATCTCCTCATACACACAGCGCTGCAATCACTTAAAGAGCCACAAAGCATACAGTTGGTTTTGCTTACCATAGTGAGTCCAGGCTGCATTCCGGCCCGGATCGCCTCTATCTGTGTATGAGTGAACTGGATTGTATTACTGCAATAGACGGTTAAATACAAGACGGTTAGAAATGCAGTAAGATGGCATCCAGTGCAGACTCACGTAGCCACGACCAGCTCAAACATCCATGGGTACTCATTCCACAGCCCTCTGCTACATTCACCCTGCGGTTCCCATCCATGTCTCAAACACAGAATGAGGCTTATGGAGAGAGCAGTGTTCCCAATACACTTAGTCTATATTTTAGGCCTATGCAGCCAGCAGAAGTTCTAGTCCCAAATGCACTGCCCCTGTAGTCCCACACACTCAAACAAAGGCCACAGTTACCCAGGAGCTCCATGCCTATGTGCCAGTAGCTGTGTAATGTGGACTTTTCCGTGCCAGGAAACATTTCCTTTTGGAATGCAACTATAGAGCAACCTAAAGTTTCCCAACTATTCAGACAATTGATAAACCAAAGGGAAAAAGACCATCCCAAGGCTTTAAAAGACTAAGAGAATTTAAAACCAAGTTTGTAGCTAAGGGAGGCAGTCACATTACCGTTTGGGCTGGTTGTAAGGATAAGGGCCTCTATTAGGAATAACATGAGGTTCCACAATTAAGGTCTTCGCTTCTTCTGTGTCATCTTCTTCCCCGTCTGCATCTTTTCTTTTCTTCCCCTTTCCACTTCTTACTGGGAACGTTATTCTACAAAAGCAAAACCCCCATTTATTTTTAAAATAAGAAATGGACCAGACCACATCGGGTACTGGAGCAGGGAAGGGGAATGGACATGAGGTCCCATCCCTAACCTACAAGTTATCTCCAATTGTCAACCACTTCAAAAGGAAAAATCAGTTTTCTCCAACTGAGTCCCACTGGGTATAGATAGAAACCTGACTCACCCAGCAGTGGATGGTCTCTACAAAACAAATTCAATGATAATTCTGGGGATTTCTTTTCTCATAATGCTTTATTTTGGGCTTTTTTTTTTTTAATTTATTGGTCTTTTGCTTTTACATATGATTCTGATTTTGTGTTTTTATGAGATGTGCACGCACATATGTGTGTGATGTATTTCATGCTTTTTCCTTTTTTTTTATTTGTTTTTTCAAGGTAGGTAGGGAGAGAGGAGGCATAGAGCTAGAAGGGTAGGGAGGCTCTGGAGAAGATGAGGGAAGGGAGAATGTGAGCAGAGCAAATTGCAAGAAAAATTTAACTTTCAATAAAAAAGAAAGAACTACTATCTCGTGTATGAAATTGTGTGGCGAACAGATGAGTAAGAAATATTTGTGATTTATCTCTATATAAACTTTGAAATAAAAGTACATTTACAATTACTAAAATGGGTGTTAAGTCTTCCCTCTGGGGGAAAACGCCATCCAACTAATGGATAAATCAAAGAAACATTAAGTATCTGTCATATGCAATGTAAAGTGCTTTATTCATTCTCATTTAGTAAGAAGACTTCAGGAGACAGGTTTCAAAGAACACAGCCAGAGAGAAAAGCCTTCCCCAAAGAAATAAGGAACCGCAGAGTCCACATACAAACAGCCAAGGCAGACACAGAGACAACCGAGAAAAGGAGAGACAGACACTCTGAAGTCGTGTGTGGCAATGCAGGCAAGAGGTTCTTAGTCTGGGGTTTTCAATAAATTTCCTAAAATTAAGCCAAAAAAGTTAACTCTCTTTCTGTGTACTTTTCCCAATCTTCTTTCCCATTCTTAAAGTATAGACAGAGCCAAAAGTTGCCTAGAACTAAAGTGGTGAGGAAGCTCCCTTACTCGTAGGCAGAAGCACGCACTTCTCAAGCTAGGGAGTAAATGGCTCTATCTAGCAAAAGCATCTGAGAGTTCAAAAAATATACCACCATAGAAACCTAAAAAGGTCCAGCGACAGGCCCAAAAGTGGGATCCAGCTCAAGGGGAGGTCCCAAGGCCTGACAGTACTACCGAGGCTATGAAGCGCTCACAAAAAGGGACTTAGCATGACCACACTCCAATAAGTAGCTGAAAAGAGTCAGATGCAGATATTTGCACCCAACTAATGGACAGAGCTGTTGACCCCTGTGATTGAATCAGGGAAAAGCTGGAAGAAGCTGAGGAGGAGGGGGACCCTGTAGGAGGACCAGCAGTCTCTAACCTGGACCCCTGAGATCTCTCAACCACTGGACCACCAACCAGGCAGCATACACCAGCTGATATGAGGCCCCCTATACGCATACAGCAGAGGACTGCTGGGTCTGTGCTCAATCAGAGATGATACACCTAACCCTTGAAAGACAGGGAGTTTAGAGGTCTGGTTGGGTGGGGGGTGGACATTCTCGTGGAGACGGGGGTGGGGGTGGGGAGGAGGTGTGGGATGTAGAACAGTTGGAGGGTGGGTGGGGGGGAATAAAAGCTGGAGTTTAAAATAAATAAACGATTAAATAAAAAACCAAAACAAACAAAAGAAACCTAAGGGCCTAGAGGAGCAGTAATTAGGAGGGACAAAGACTGTTCTTAGAAGAGTCTATGCTGCTGAAGAGTTATGACAATACAGACACAGAAAACCCAGGAGACAAGAGTGCTTTTGTAATAAACAGAATTAGAGATGAAAGGAGGAAGACGAGGTGTGGCTATTATGAAAACTATGTTGGAAGCATACTAAGTCACTGCATGGATTTAATGGGTCTGTGGAAGGTGCGTGCTCTGGCTTCCAGCTAAAGAAGGAAGATCTGAACTCGCCCAAGGGCATCTTGGTGTACAGCTTCCGAGGCTTATGAACAAACTCTGGAAGCAGCCAATGGCTCCACGCACCTCACTTTACTCCTACTTAAGAGCTAAAGCCACTTGACATTAACATAACTGTTTTGAATTCATACTGCATATCCACAATTTGAAACATGAAATTGAAAATACTCTACAATCTTAAACATTTGCGATACTCAAACAATTCTCAAAACATTTTGAATTTTGGAACATTTTGGCTTTCGGACTTTCAGATTAGGAATATCCAACTGGTGATATCTGTGGAAATATTTCAAAATCCAAAAAAAACCTCCAAACTTACAATATCTCTGGTAGCAAACATTTTAAACAAAGGGTACTCAACCTGTATTTAAAACCTGTATGAGGCAGGCAGAGTTGAAAGAAAACTTTTAGCTTCTTAAAATCAAAATGAAGTTCCACCTCACATGCCTGTATGGTGGTAGTTTGGGAACACACTAGACTACGTGTGAGATGTACAGGCATATTTCCTTAGTCAGCTACTATATTTACACAGTTCTTTCCAAATCACAGACACTTACTGATCTCTTTTGAGACATGAAGCTACTTTTAATGTAGTCTTAAAAATAGCTTCTGCAATAAGAGTCAGGAATAGATTCAAATATAATAGTCTTATCCCAGTGATTATTACAGCAAAGCTAAGGACTGCCAAAATGAAATCCAGACACAATGCTTAAAACTCACTTAGTCACCAGTGCTGATTCTAGGACAGACAGACTAAGCCTGGCTGCCAAGAGCAGATCCATTCTGACTTTACCTGAAAGGGGGGATTTGGAGGGCTGGGTCACTCACAGTCACTTTGACATTATGACCAGGAAAGCTGGCCTTTAAATGTTCAATGGAGAGAAAAGTGTCATTGAAATCCAGGGTGGCAATCTGATTGGGCATTTTTGAATAATGGGCACTACTTGGGTCCCCATAGCCCAAAATGATGTCATGCAGCCAGTCCGGTACCACGCAGTCAGTATTCATCAGATTCCGAATAGTCTCCAACACAGCCTGGCAGTAAAGAGACAGAAAAGTATCGTGTCAGTAGACATCTCGGACACTGGCACTTCCCTGGAATGCAGAGCTGACGGCACTGATCCGGAATGCCCATGTGTTTCAAGGCAAGAAGCTATTTTCTGCTGACAGGTGCTTGGCAAAACTGAACCAACAGCTATATTTTCAGTTGATACCATAGACTGAGTCAAACAAAAGAACTAAGTTAGTAAGCACAGTTTATCCACTAAGAATTCGTTTAGATAGAATGACATAAATAAGCTTGCCACTTGACTCCTATTGAACAGGATAAAAATAAGATTCATGTCAACCCAATACCAAAAAAAAAAAAAAAAAAGATAAAGAAAGTTACAAAACAGGCCCTGAAAAACAAATGCTTCCTTATAAACTCGAGTTTTTCTCTCTGCATACATAGTGTATAGCTATAGCTGTTTGGTGAAATGCAGTACAATTTATAAATTTATAAAAGTCAGCATGGGTAGAAAGAAATAAACAAGCAAACACATTGATAAGAGTGTCAAACAATATAGAGAAGAACTGGTTCTACAATGAACGGATTCTATAGGAGTTAGCACATTTCTGCCAAAAGGAATTAACAGAGCCGAGAACAATTTTTTAAGAATATTCAAAAACCATTCTGATAAAGTAACAAATCCTAACATGTAAACTAGGAGGCAAGGCCTAATCTCAAAGAACACAGCAACCAAATCAATGTTTCTAAAACTCAGGATCCTAGCACAATTGAAGTAAGGGATAGGTGAGTGATTGACAGACGGACAAGCACATCCACGGAACACAAATGAAGAAGAGGAGAGCTCTGGATGGAAGGGAATCTTATATAAACCACGTAGAGGTGAAGGAAGGCACAGACCATGACAAGAAGCAGCAGAATGTGACAATTAGTAAAGAATTTTACACAATTCAGTGGACTCCACCAGAGGAGGTGTGAGCAGTGGGGGATGGACTTGATATTAGGAAAAGCTTCAAGGAGGAAGGTGGCATTTTACTTTAGTGCAACAAAGAATTTCCGATTTATTTAATCATTAATGGGTAGTTTTGGAAATGTTCTAAGTAGCAGAATAAAAGCATCAGTGTTCAAGAGAATTAGAAAATATCTATCAACAGGACTGTGAAGACAGTAGAGAAAGGTAGCCACCCCAACGGTCCAGGCAAGAACTGGAAGATCCAGGTTAGAACCGCTGCACTACCTGGAAATACAACTGCAGCAGGGGAACAAGTGAGGATTCTACCAAGAAACAGCAAACACACAGTACGGGCAGCTCCTGCTCTCTACACCAGGACCTGAATGCCTCCTTTAATTCCCTTAAAAAGTCATGTTTGGCACCTGCTAACCTTTGATGGTAATTATTTCTATTTCGTTCTTGATTAACGTTTAGGTATAAACTGTGTCTTACTCACCTCTACAACTCCCAGATAACTAAGCACAGCATCACTCACTCACAACAGAGACAGTGATTAGAATGGCAAAGAAAGGAATCCTCTGTAGACTTCAGTTATGTGCCCAAGAGTCATTTATTGAAAAGTAACTGTGAGACCAGCCTAGCTCCTGTACAACCTGGAAACAGAGCTCTCTGAAGTGACACTTAAACTGAGTTGCTTGTGTCAAGTGGAGGAACAAACCATAAATATACCTGAGGAAAAACATTTAGAGGAATAGTGTAAAGTCTAATCTAAAGAACAAGGTGGCCTCTCTGTCTTCTCTCCCCTGGGAGCAGCTCTCCTGCCTTGGCCTCTCACCCCTTAAAATGGATGTCTGTTCCAAGTTCATCTCTACCTGCTCCCAGATCAGGAGCACCTCTCAGCTGCTGAGCCATCCACTGTCTGCAGTGGAGCTGAAGAAACCACGGATGCCAACAGATGAGGGCCTCAGCAGCTTGGCCCGGTGGCCTCTGACCTCTCTTATCCCTAGTCACAGCTTCCAAAACAGCATCATTTCAAGGGACATTGACCCAGCTGCCAAGTTCACTGGAGCTGCAGGTGCTACAGTTGGGGTGGCTGGCTCTGCAGCAGGGATGGGGACTGTTTTGGGGAGTCTCATCATAGGCTGTACCAGGAACCCTTCTCTGAAGCAACAACTCATTTACGTGATTCTGGGCTTTACTCTCTCAGAGGCCAAGGGGCTCTTTGCCTAATGGTGGCCTTTCTCATCCTCTTCGCCATGTGAAGCAGTCGTCTCCACTTCCACCTCCCATGGTTCTTTCGTGTCTTGTCTGCCCTGTATGGTTCTTTTCCTTACCTTCCCAAGAAGTCTGGATAAAGTGCATGGCTCAGGGTTTGACAGAGAGAAGACAAATACATACTGTATTAATAAGAAAAAGAAAAAAGGGCTGGTGAGATGGCTCAGTGGGTAAGAGCACCCGACTGCTCTTCCGAAGGTCCGAAGTTCAAATCCCAGCAACCACATGGTGGCTCACAACCATCCATAATGAGATCTGACTCCCTCTTCTGGAGTGTCTGAAGACAGCTACAATACAGTGTACTTACATATAATAATAAAAAAAAATAAATCTTAAAAAAAAGAAAAAAAGAAAAAGAAAAAAAAGAACAGGGTGTGTGACCAATGTGGCTACAGTGAGGTGAGGAAGGAAATGGAGGCCATGATAGGAATACCATGGCAGATGATAACATAACAACAGTGTCTCAGATACTTAAACACTCTTCCATGTGAAGAGAAACCATTAAAGAGTGTAGAACGGGGGCACCGAAAGACAATGGACATCTTGAAAGAACGGCACGGAGGCTATAGAGAGAGTAATGCACAGTAGGAGCACAGAGGAAGGGAAGCAGGGGCAAGAAATGAGGGTGTCTCAGTGTGGCGCGGGCGGTGGTGGCGAGCCACTTGGTACTGACACATACTCGTGAGTGGGAGGGAAAGAAGTCAGGGACTCCTCCATTGCACTTGTCTTCAGTAAGACAAGAGACGGACAGTAAACTCCTGTTTCTGAGAGCTTCTAATTTCTCATACACAGCAACAGCATGGAAATGCAAGGGATAGGACTGGATAAATGATGTGGCATGGGGAAAAGCAAAGAAAGGCACCCTGCAAAAAGGAGGTGTCCCCAATGTTAAGACAACTTCAAATAATAGTGCTGCTCGTAGTCCCCCATGAGCCTCGTATGTGACCACAGGACAGGTACTGTCAGATCTACCTTTACAAAAACACTTCTTCTATGAAGGGCAACACTAGAAGCCCCAGTGTGTCCCTGAGAGAAGTGTGTCAATACATTCACTGCATCAGAGGATCAATCATTCAGCATGATGAATCTGCCTTCTAAAGACGTCCGGAGTGCACCTACATTTGACTTACAAAAGAAGAGCCAGTAAGTGAAAGAGCAGTACTCTTCCTCAGCTCGCTCTGGGCTTTAAAAAGCCCTGTACAAAGGCGCTGACCGTCAAAGCAGAACCTGAATTCATCCATGAATTTCTAATTTCTTCAAAAGCCAGAACAGATTCCGCAGCTGGTTTTAAGTGTCATATGTAATCAGTATGCTATGAATTTAAGACTGAAGTTAATATTCACTGCAACCCCTCTCCCCAGCACGTATATGGTCCTCTTTTGGATTTCATTTCTAGGGTATAAGGAGTTTTAGCTGCAGAACTGAACATCACCTTGAAGTTATTCTCCTTCGGTTTCCTCCTCATTATGACATTGAAAGTGTCATACACATCTTCGGCTCCGTTTTGTATAGTATTGGTCATATCCTGTTGATACTGGTTTGGATCCAAAAATACTCGAAATGTCCTTGACTCTCCTCTAAGATTGGGTCTGGGTTCAGGTCCTAAATATTTTTAAAGAATTTGTTAAGTGAAACATGTATTTTTTTTTTTAACTAACTATAAAAGCAAGTTAAAAGTTTTTCCTTCATAGAAACGGCAAGCCACTGAACTCAACTCACTTCCAATACCCCCATGACTGAACTGTCCTATACTTAGACACTTCAGACTCAAAGTTAAAAGTATATTCCTGCTTTCCTAAATTCTTTTTTTCTCTTCTTTTCTTTTTTCTTTTCTTTCTTTTGTTTTTTTTGTATAGCCCTGGGTGTCCTGGAACTCAGTTTGTAGACCAGGCTGGCCTCAAACTTAGAAATCCACCTGCCTCTGCCTCCCAAATGCGGAGATTAAAGGCGTGCACCACCACTGCCTGGCTTATCATTTCTTACAACTCTGTCCTATGCTGATAAAATTGCACACAATGTAACCAATGCTGATGCTCCTATGGCAGGCATGCTTGGTGGTCAAATGCCCTTTCTCCCAGTCCCTATTAGTGACTCACGTGTGAGCACACATCAAGTATTTTTTAGACTAAGCACACATGAGTTGTGCAGCAGATGTGTGTCTTATTTTAGGAATTAAGAAGTAGCCTTTCTATTTCTTAATTGGACGGTGGGTTTATTACTTTTCTCAACATTCCAGTTTCTACCTAACATCAGCAGTTGGAAAGGATTTCACATACAGGAAATGTGAGAGGAGGAACACTGGGAAGCTCAGCGGCCTCAGCTGTCTGTCTCTCTGTCTGTCTGTCTGCCTGCCTGCCTCCTTCCCTCCCTTCCTTTGCTGCGGTCTAACTTGGGTCTCATTTTGTGGCACAATGCTTATCCCCCCTAGCCTTCATTTCCTTCTGTTTCCTTAAACACTACAATTGAATAGCTGAATTAAGTATCAGCAGTCTAACAATAGCCTGAGCTCAAAATTACAAGTGAAGTGAATTCAAGTTTTAAGGGAAATCCAGTCACCAAACTGTGAAAGAAGCATGAGCCATCAGGAGTGCCAACGAGATAGTGTGTGCTCTGTAAAAGAGTCAAGACAGACCAATAATTGCAGATATCCCAGTAATACCAAGAAGAGTAAACTGACCCCACGAAACAGCTTTTAAAGCTATTCATTTGTTGGTATGCTCTATGTTGTATATGTGTGTGTATATGGGCATGTTAGGAGTATGTGTATATGTGTATGTATGTATGTATGTATGCCAGAAGGATTATATGTGTGTTTGCTACCATGCCTGGCATGCTTAGAAATATTAAAAATCTTGTCTTGGAAAATTCAATACATTTAACAGTTTTTTGTTTTCCTTTTCTTTTTCAGTGCTGGGGAGTCAAACCTAAGGTGTAGGTACACTGCACATGTCCGGCCAGTGCCCTATCACCGTAGATATCAGCTAGTCTACAGCTGTAAAGTAAGTACCTTACACATGATTGTCTGTGTTTACTACATAAAACAACCCAAAGTTTTACCAAGTACGCCAGCACAGAAACGTGTCATTCTCTCACACACGGGTGGGTCACCGTACCGTCTTCGATGACTCGCCCTTTGTCATCCAGCATGCCCTGGATTTCACAGCCTCTGACATACACCAGACCAACTTGCTCAATAAAAGGTCTCCTCCTGTCAAACTTAGTGCCGTAAGGTTTCGTGGGACGCACAGTAATTAAAAAGCATACATCGTGCTTGCGAAGACCTAGTAAAACATAAAGACATTTTTACTTAGTAGAATTACATTGTTTTTGATCTTTGGCTGGCAAATTCTTAACTTTTTTAAAGGAGAGGAGATTTTAAAAAACATTAAAAATAAAAGAGATGACCAATAATATATTTTGTATTAGAACATAATTATGCTTCCTATAGTTTTTTTTTTTTTTGGTTTTCCGAGACAGGGTTTCTCTGTGTAGCCCTGGCTGTCCTGGCACTCACTTTGTAGACCAGGCTGGCCTCGAACTCAGAAATCCGCCTGCCTCTGCCTCTCAAGTGCTGGGATTAAAGGCGTGCGCCACCACGCCCGGCTTCCTATAGTTTTTAATAGTCAATATTTCATAGCAGTAATTAAAAGGAAGATATTCTTATATTAAAATTAGAAGCCTGTATCATGAATTAATTACTGAGTAAGACTTTCAAGTCATGTTACTGATCCAAAATTGGACGTTCATCACCATTCTTATTTTTAATTCTTATTAAATAACTGAAAATATGGCTGGCATATAACTCATAGTCATCAAGTTTCTACCATCGTTTAGGTTATCTATCAGTGTCATCCCAAACAGCCTGAGTGCACTGTCCTAAAACAGGTTAGCCCAAGAATAACTCATCAAAGCACAGGAGTGTTAGCCACAGATGTTCACCCACGGAATATGGCTCAGCATATGTTTCAGTCAGCAAAATCTTTCTGAGTGAACGTCAAGGGGCAAGATACTGGTGTCAGAACCCAAAGCTGCTCTGGCTTTCTAGCTTCCTCAGTAACACTGACACAGAAATTAAAGTGTTAGTGACACTTACCTCATGGAAGCTTCATCCTTGTTTCTTCCCAAGCTATTTTTACCATTATGTTACAGAAATGAAATTTATATAGTCTGTCTGCTTATAATATTGGAAAAAGAATACACAGCTAGATTAAGACACCAATGTCAGTGTGTGGCTAATAGGATTGGAGACATCATGGCTCTCTGTAGTGAGTATACGTAAGTTTCTAGGAGTAATAAATACAATACCCTCCCTAGCAATCAATGACTTCTCAAGGTGCAGCGATCAGAAAGGCGCACAATGCTCTAAGCGTAGAAGGCAACAGACTGGAGCACATAGAAGCCATAAAGGACTCAAAACAATCTGTCACAAATGATACCCACCAAAGCAGCCATTTGACAAACACTTGGCCAATTTCATTGCTGGGTTCCTTTAGAATTCCCTTTTAAGTCTAACACATGCTCCTCATGGTTACTGCTATGCGGGGAGCTATTATTTCTGAAAACTGATCCCTTTCCTTCTGGCATTTGAAGAAGGTGGCAGGAGATTAAATATCCTGGCTGTATCTCTCACCACACGGCAGCAAGGGAGAACAGTCCCTTAGACAGCTGGGAACGGTGTGGTGTGTGTGTGTGTGTGTGTGTGTGTGTGTGTGTGTGAGTGTGTATGTAATGATGCAAAGTGCCCACTGCAGGTTGGTCCAGAGCCAGCTCTTACACAGATGTTAGCCAAGTTTTAACTCTTTCTCACTTAGCACTTTAGAACATTGCTTCTCAAAAAGCTAATTATGATGCACAACTGTCATTGCTAAAAACTTAGGCAGTAAGGAAAAACCCAAGGAAAACAACTGGTTTACTTTCTTGTCAATTATCATCCAATCTCAAGGAAATCTAGTTTCAGTGATCCCATCCACCTTCCTTCTTATGGTAAGGCAAACTGTCCTCCGGAGCGGCTTCACTCTGCGTCTCCTCACCAGATTCTCCATGCATTCTCCGTGACGCGCATGCATCTCTTTTCTACTCTGGCTGCTCTCGTCTTTTCAGAATATGACTATCTCCATTTACACTGCAAGTGTGTATAAGTTATATATGATTCTCCTCTAGGGCACACTGATGTCTTTATGTTGATCTACAAATCTAGCAAGCGCTCTACTAATCTAACAGTTTCTTCTTAGTTTGCTTTGCAAACCGCAATCTTTAGAATACTCTGACAGTGTTATAGGTATTGAGATACTTAAAATACTCTGGCTCAATTCTTAGTATTTACATGTAATTACAAAGACTACTACAGTGCTTTCAATTAAATTTTAAGAATAAAATGGAATAAGGATAGTATTTAGTAAAAGTACTCAACCAATGCTCTAAATGAAAAGCTATAAATCACAGAGGCAAAAGATGGCATCACTTTTGAACTGCCAAGTTACCTTCCCACTCATCCTTGATGTGGTCTCTGACATTCAGATTGATGGTGACATCTGCACGAACGCGGGTTGGCCAGTTTTCACCAATGTTGGGTTTGGCAACCTCGACTACGGTGAAAGCCACAATGGGCTGGGCCATCCGTGCCCAACCACCGAACACTACGCCACCATACTCAGACTGCCTGAAATCCAAAGCAGTGCATGATTACACAAACAAGAACTTTACAGCTTTACACAGGACAGCGTGGGAGAGTACATGTTTAGCTCACAGTGAAGTCTTGCTAGCACTGGCTATCCTTGATAAGGGTCGTTTCTTCGTCAAGGCTGAATAGTATGCTATATTGTATACGTGACCCACATTTTCTTTACTTGTTCATCTCTACATTGTCACAGGTTGTTTCTCTATCTTGGCTGTCAACAACAGTGCTGCTCTGAGCATGAAGTACAAGTATTTCTTTCAAGACAGTGATTTTAGTTCCTATTAACATATATCCGTAAGTAGGATTACTGCACATGATTCTCTTTTTAATTTGGGGAATGTCTGTGCTGTCTTCTATAATGGCTGTAAAATCATATACTCAACAAAAATGCATAAAGCTTTTATTTTCTTAAATAACCTTGCCAATACTTATCTTCCTTCTTAGCACGATGGTTGACTAGCTAGTGGCTGGATCTCCATTTCCCAGATGATTACAGGCCTGAGCACCGCTTGTTTTTATCTGCTGGCTGCCTTTACATCCTCATTACAAGCATGTCCATTTAGGATGTTTGATTTTTTTTCACATTATTTTTTGTGTTGTCTGTGTCCTTATACCTCTGGCCCTTAAGTTTAACTGACACATGTCACAGTGTTTCCTTGCATGGCACAGCTGTACAGAGGCTTGCCACTTTCATGCACTTCTAGTCCCTATGACTGTATTTTTCTCTTTGTTTCCTCTATTTTGGTGTCAAAATCTAAGACAAAAACCAAAAGCAAAACAAAAGAGTGCTAAGAGCAATGTCATGATAGCTTTTCCTCTGCTTTCTTCCAAAAATGTCATGTCTCAAGACTTAGTTTAATCTGCTTGAATTCATGTTTTACTATCAGGCAGTGATTTTGCAGGCAGATCTAGCTTTCCTCACTGAAAACATTTCTTGCTTCTCTGTGGCTTCTCTGCACAGCTTTCTTCCTGGCCTTTCTGCTGCCTATTTGTGTTTATCCCGGTGTGTGTGGGGGGGTGCTTTTCTTTCTCTTTTCTTGGTTTTTCAAGAGAGGGTTTCTTTGTGTAGCCCTGGCTGTCCTGGAACTCACTTTATAGTTGACCAGGCTGGTCTTGAATGAGAGATCCACCTGCCTCTGCCTCCAGAGGGTTGGTATTTAAGGCACACACCACCATTGATCTGTGTCCTTGTTTTTATGTCTACTGAACTCTGTCTTCATCACAGTAGCTTTGTGATGAAATTTGAATTTGTAATTTGAAATCAGGAAATGCAATGTCTCTAGTTTCACCGTCTCCAACAGAAACTGCTTCAGCTGCTCTCTCGCTCATTTACTGATCGGAATCCCCACTGCTTGGAGAACTGCTCTTTGCTTCTCTTACAGAAGAGAAGGGTCTGCTCCTATGGCATCTCCTCCATTTTCAAGGACAGTCCTACTTACGTTTATTTTATCCTTTTTCTCTCTTAAATAATTTCAACCACTAACATTTTCTCTTTTGTTCTTTGTGCTCTTAGGTTACACTTAAAATACATTTCTAGAACAAGCTATTATTTTAAAAACTTTTAAAAAGCATGCAAGACTCCTCATTGAACTATATACTACCTTAAATCCCTTAAAATATCTTATCACTTAAAAAAGGTCAGAGGGGAAATTAACAAGTAGTGACTACGCCCAGAGAGGCATTCTTATTTAAGTTACTTCAATTTGCATTAAAGATTAACTTTATTATTTTTTTTACATGAAATGGTTTATTTGGAACATAAACTAAGGCAGCACTTTGAAACTTAAAGTTAATTCCAAAACCGACATTCCAAAAGCTTTAAATTACCTGTAATATAAAGATTCTGTGCTATCACTAAGAACTGTCCAATTTTATGACATCAAGGCAAAACTAAGAGTAAAAGTCCTACAGTGCAGGACTTGCTTAGCAAGCTTCGGGTGGCATGACAGTGTGCTGAACCCTCCCTCGAAAAGGAGTCCTGGCACTTCCTCCACTCTAATCACCTTACCCTAGGACAGCTCCTACTGTCCTGGGAACTCAGTCACTGCAAATGTACAATTCAGGAGGATTAGTATTAGATATGCATGTACCACCACAGTCCGCCTTTAGAACATCTGCTTTGTTCCTGAAGAAAGACTTCTAACAGCAGTCCATCTCCCATGACCCCAGGCAGCCTCTACTCTGGTCCCTTCACTTCTTGTTTTCTTACAGACTGAAACATGACCCATCAAGGACAGGCTTCTGCCCCGTGGAAGCACATCATGTTTTACTGCTGTCCCAGTGGCTTCAGCCATGGGAAACACAACTGGAATCGTGACCCAAAACATGTAACACGTAAGAGTGCTTGGGCTTCTTTCCCGCTCTTGTGGTGTGGACCCACACCTACAGAAATCCCTTCAGGGGCATCAGTGCAAAAACTTTAGAAGGGTTTATTATTTCACATATGAACAGATTAACTCCAAAAGTTAACATTTCCTTTCATCTTCCCCCCCCCAAAAAGTAATTAAAATAAAATCCTCTATTAATAGAGAATAAAAACCATGAGTAATTGTTTGTTTTCTTTGCATGTGTGCTTGACATTTAAATTAAATGTACAAGTGAATTCTATTTACTTAAGTACTAGTTAATAAATCCCTATTTTGCAAAATGGCCAAAATTAGGCTCTAAATCTAGACATCTAAGTGCAAGGTAACCATAAATTGTAAAGGAGTTTCTGGATCAAGTGCTCCCACAGGGTCCGAACAATGGGCAATCCTGTCAGCAAGGCTGTGGGCAGGGATGAGCAGCCAGTGGCTATACAAATTTCACAATCCTAGCCTACTTACTGACTCAACTAATTATTAAGTCAAAAATACTTTGTGTTGGGTTTTATAGTCTCATCCAGAATAACTTCTCACATAGTAATTTAAAAAATAGAACTGACTATAAAGTAAAATATGGAAGTGAAAAATAGATCATTACCACAGAGCCTGTGGTCGCTCTCTATGGCTAGGGACACCTAAGGAGGTTCAGACTCCAGAGACTGTCCGACTTTCCGTACAAAGTCAGTATCACGTGTGTATCTCCACTATGCCTGAAAGGTAATGATTCACTTCACAAATAAAGTTTGCTCATTTGTAATCACTTGAAAATTTTTGAAACCATCTACTTAGAAACAGTGAATAAAAAGAATTTACCCAAAGTCACTCAATGGATAAAACTCCAAAATTAACCTTCACAAATCTCATAATGCAACCCCGTCTGCCACAGTTAGAACAAAGGGATTTTCTTAAAGAAACGCTTCAGATAAAGCCAGGACGGTGAGAGTCAAGTTTAAACGGAAAAAGTTCTCAAGTAAAGTGAATAAGTGAATCCTGCCAATGCAGTTGAGTTGCAATGTGCTGCTCATAGAGTGTTCCACACCAGGCTCGGTCCTCCAGCTCACACTTCTGGCTACAGTCACAGGAACAACAGTGGGAGAGCAGCACTCCTGGCTGCTAAACTTCGCCCAAGACCAACAGAGTCTAACCTGCCCTAGTCCAGGACTGCTGAGCCCTCTTTACCCTGTTATTGATCACTACTGATTTTTCTGCTTCCCTGACTAACATGACCTCTTCTCCCTTCTCCCCAGGACCCCTGCCACACCTCCAAGGTACTAAAATACGTATCTTATACGTTAGCCCTTCTGAAGAAAATTCACATTGTAAACATTCTCAAATAGGGGGCATCTTTGGCAGATATCTTCACACTGCTAACATACTGATTTTCCTACCACGCTGTATCAGACACTGCACACACACTTCTTCATTACAGATGGCATCAATGTACTGACCACGGCTTCATTCTGCTGACACTGTCCTCGATGTCTTGTCTAATTTCGTAAGTTGATTCTAAGCGGAAGAGATTAAAGTTCCTCAGGAGATAGTCGTGTAGAGTTAAAAACTGCAAATTCAACTTGGGGAGAGCAAGACAGCCTGGAAAGGAAAACAGCATCAATGGCTGCATTATTCTTTTAATCAACCATCTGGTCTATATCCAAAAACACACTAGCAGCTGGAGAAGCAGCTACTGAGGTCTGTGGAGCAGACACATCTCCACATTTTCCATTTGCACGGACTACACAGGCTATCTTGTGAGAACTGATGTAAGGATACAACTATTCATTCCATGAATCAAATAGCAGCATTTCACAGGCCAGCATGCTTCTTAAATGTTTCCAAAGACATTTAACACTAATACAGATGTTAGTAGCTTCTTGTACCCAATTCAAGCCATCCAAAACCTGACGTGCCTAACACGAGCATAAGCTCACCCTGTGGCAAAACATAGCACAAGAAAGTAAATATGATGATGCTACGTTGTCTAAAGAGAACTCCAAACATGCTTTTTGCTAGGCTTTAGGGGTCAAGGCATTGGTTTTTTTTGTTTGTTTTGTTTTTTTTCAAGACAGGGTTTCTCTGTGCAGCCCCGGCTGTCCTGGAACTCACTTTGTAGACCAGGCTGGCCTTGACCTCAGAAATCCGCCTGCCTCTGCCTCCCTAGTGCTGGGATCAAAGGCGTTGTCTTTATGTCACTCCAGCTCATCTCTTCTGTGACTGAGCAGTCTTAGCATTATTTAGAGATCAAGTACTCAACAGCACTATCAAAGCCACAGTACATTGACCTGACAGATCACATTTCTATACATTATCTCTAGTGCCACTGCAATAAGAGAACTGAAAGACAAGACATGGTGCACCAAATATTCACATTGTTTATATTCGTACACACTGACTTCACTCTGAGTCACTGTCTCGCAGGCATAGGCTGAAGGAAAGGTACTTCATTTTCATTAAAAAACAAAAACCTGTTAGTACCTTGCAACCCTCACTTGAATGAGGCTACATAGACAGGACTGGGTTTCTCATGGCATCTTCATGTAAAGGTTCATACCGTGTTTCCATTAGGTGCCCTCCCTTTGTCTCCCTAGTTGTCCTTCCTGGCCAGCTAGTTCTCCTCCTTCCCCTGTTAGACCAACCTCGGCTTTACTGCATGAATTCAACTAACCTATTTCTCACCTTCCGTAAAATCTCTTCCTCCAGTCTCCTGACCTCTGCTGTCTTGTCCTACACACACACACACACACACACACACACACACACAGATACAACAACTTGTCCTACACATACACACACACACAGATACAACAGACACAGCTACATATAATTTAATTTCCGTGTTCTGGATACGGAAAAGAATAAGCCATGCTTGTCCTTCTGACTCTGGCTTATGCTGTTTAACACAATGGTTTCCAACTGCACACACTTTCTGCGGGTGGATTTCAGGAGAAATTCTAGGAAACTCTTGGAACAGTAGCCATCAAAATAATTGTGACTACTTTAAAGACACCACTAGTGCCATACTACTGGTACATTTAAGCCAAGTTCTCATCTGCAAAAACAGGTACTTTTCAATCAAAGGTGCAGGCTCAATAGCTAGTACAGACACTTGGGAGGTACCCCTAAGCATCTGTTATCAACTGCTGGCGATTGGGTTTTTTTGTTTTTGGTCCTCAGTACCTGGCTTCATAAAGAATTTTAAAAAGGCTCTAGCAGAGCTTTTGAAGGGCATGTCTATCAAACAGTGTATCACAGTGATCAATGAAAGCTACACTTTCTTTACTCTTAAGCCTACTCAAAAACAGCATTGTGGTTTAATAATTATATTTTATAGAGAGAAATACATCCTAGGATAATAAGTCCTTTTGCTAAGTATTCACTCTTTTTTAGCTTCACTCTTTTAATCCTCACTCTCTTCTAGCTTCTAAGTCCACAGAACAGTAATCTACTGTATAGAGGAGACGTGTGTGTGTGTGTGTGTGTGTGTGTATGTGTGTGTCTGTGCATTTTAGCTATGTGTGATGAACCTAAATTCACGTTACACATGAGCTCGGTATTCCCTTGCCTACCTTCCCCAGAATAGTACTCAGTAGGGACGATGTTCTCATCCCATATAATTTTCTCAGTTGGATACAAAGGCATCTGATTCAATTGCTGAATTTGAGAGATGCGGCGTTCGTGGCGAGACACCTAAGGGAAGGAAACAGTGGAGTTACAGT
Source organism: Mus caroli (assembly GCF_978045245.1). NCBI lineage: Eukaryota > Metazoa > Chordata > Mammalia > Rodentia > Muridae > Mus > Mus caroli. Next base: position 66,382,903 of record NW_028227257.1, on the reverse strand, counting down.
AGAACATGAGTGACACCAGGATCATCAGAACCAGCAGGAGAGAGCTTATCTTCACTGCCATTAGACATGGAGTGAGATATTCCTGGGCTTCAGTCTCTGTGGCAGTTTGATAAGACTTGATTTTTCCCCTTTCTGTTTTCCCTCAGAAATCATAAAAAAAAAACCCAACAACAAGGAATTAACCAAATGAACTCGAGCTGGATCCCAGCTCCTCCATTTATAAGGAAGTTACTATACGCTTCTTAATCTGTTTCCTTTTCCTAAAACTGCTGAAGTATCGGTCTCTAACCAGGGTTCCATGGTGACAAGAAGGAATACTATAAAATTGCATCAAACTCCCTGGCACATGCCAAGAGTTTAAGAACTGTAGCATCTATGTAAAAACCTAACAAACTCCCCAAACAGAAGTTATGAGCCCTGGACTTTGTTTTCATGTTCCTTCTAAGACTCTCCCATGATCTGAGAAAGCTCCTTAATCCCCGGTCTGAGGCTTCTCTACTGTAAATGAGAGACTGGCTGAGCTGTACTCCCTCTCATTAATGATATCTATGCACGCTTGATCTCCCAGCAGTGCATCTCACACAGAAACTGTGATTTCTAATTAACAAGGCCAGAATGGCGCATAGCTTTTCTATGGGAAACATCCCTGGGAAAGGTTTGTATTTCTTCTGTTCATAAAAACTTCGTATTGATACCAACAGCCTGACTTGAAAGAGATTTTCTTGTCAGAAAAGAGCTCAGGGAATTTTTAGAAGTGTTTGCAGTTACAGACAGTGACAAGTGACTTGTAGGAGGACAGGCAAAGATAGACATCTAAGGCACATGCTCAGAGCAAACATGCAAAGAAAAAAGTAGTTTCCATTCTGGAACTAATCTGAAATGCTCCCCAAGGCTTGCTCCCCAAATGACACTCAAACACCTGTCACTGGGCCTTAAACACCTGTTACAAATGCTTTGTCTCTGCTCTCCACATTTAGCATATTACCATCATCTTCCTACAGGGAGGGATTATGCTCTCTATCGCGGTACAAGTACAAGCTTGGAAAGTAAAGCCCGGAACGGCATGCCTAATACGGTTCAATATGTAAGAAAAATCAACAGACACATATGCCTAGTTATTTAGTTAGTTCTTATTTGTTTTGCTCAGCAATGAAAATGTCTGAAATAGATGAAAAGCTACTTAATCTTATAACAGAAAAACTAACATTTTAAATCCTTTTGTTTTGTTTTACTGGAAAAGCAGGAAGATTGAGCAAAACCATGGCTGGTGTGAAGGCAGTGCACGCTCATCAGAGTGTTGGTTTTGGAGGTTAACCCGGCAGCCATAAGCACACATGGTGAAATAACCAGTTCCTGGTTTTGGTTAAATGTTCAGATATGGGTGCACACGCACACACACACACACACACACACACACACACACACACACACGTTATCTGTAAAGGTGAAAACTGTCAACACTTAAGGAGCCATTAGTTAGTGACATGGCTAAATATTTGACATAAATAGTCATCTGTTTCAGAAAATGTTGTACTGAAAAGAAGAAGGTGTCCCGACACTACGCAGTGGACTACATCTCCAAACAAGGTGAAATGAAATAAAATACTAAAAAGAGTTTTTAAGAAGTTATGGAATTACTTGAATCCTTTCGTCCTGTGGTGCTGGGAATCAACGTATAGTAGTCACTATATTGTATAAGTAAGCCCTCTCTACCACTGTGCTATATGTCTACCTTCACATTAATAAAATGACTAGCTAATAGTCACATAATTTAATAGGTCCAAGAAGTCTTCTGAGAGCTCCAGAAGGGTGCAGGTGAAGAGTCTACCGTGCTGCCTCCTGGCAACAGGAGAAGCCCACTGCATGAGTTCTTCATTCCCTGATTTGAACGACTGTGCAGTGGTGCGCTATGTACAGGGTAAGCCAAGCCCCACCCCAAAACCCAGACAACAGCCACAGCAACAACAGTAAAAAGTCACCATACCCAACCACCACCACAACAACAAAAAAACTAGTTTAGAAAATAAAGCCTCTCATTACAAAGCTGATTGAAGAATTGCTTAGAATTCTTAAGCCACTTAGAAATCATTTACTGTATTTCTAAGTTACTGAACTCACAGTATCAACGCTGTGACCTCATACTGAATACAGAATTTCAGAATAACTGCCTTTAAAATAACACATGGCCACGGTTATTAACATGCACTGTGACTAGCTGTGGTCTCCTTGAATCTCCAGAGCATAAGTGCAGGGTGACACAGAAGCTGCTCAGTGCCACAGCGACTTCCTGCTGTAACGGAGCTAAAACGTTTGAGAGGTGTGAGAAAAGAAACCACAGACGTGAAAAAAACAAGCCTGAGGCCTGGCCCCCCAAACCCCCAATTTAATTAACTCCAAACACAAGAGGCAAAGTACTAAGCCCAAACTCTAGCAGTCAGTACTGCTTATATCACTGAGTGACTCAGAAAGGTGGGAAAAGCCACAGGAGAAATGATAAGACAGTTAAATATTAATGTTTACCAGCAATTCTAGAAGAAACTCTTTATCAAAAGTTGTGTCTTCATTTTTAGGGAGCGTTGGCAAGAGGCAGAGGTATGATGCCACCTGGTGGAGTGTGTTTGAACTGCAGAATGGAGAAGATTCATTCGGGTCAATCACCTTTCCTCTTGAACCCTGTTTTCCTATTGATTATCTTAAAAAGTAAAGATAGCCCTACCGCACAGGCACACAAATGAACAAAACCCCAATGACAACAAAAATTAAAAACAGGAATTAGAATTTTTGAAGTATTTTCTGCTAAACTTTTCATGGTACCTGAATCCACTGACAGATAGCAGTGACCTTCTACCACTGAAGCTACCACTGCAGACCCAGGCCGAGGCCCAGCAGCTCCTGGAGTCCCTCCTCACTCCCACATGCAGACTATCCAAAGCCAGGTTCATTTAAGAACAACATTAATGAAACAGAAAATGTTTCTACTGAAAAAGTTACCAACACCAGACTCTCAAAGAGACATTTTTAAAAAGAATATAACAAAATGTGAAGTATGCATTTTGCATATAATTTGCTATGTGAAAGAATAAATTATGCTTCTTTTTGTCTTTTATTAGTAACATTTTTCTTTCACAACACAAATGTTTTGTCTTTCTCTAAAACCCCTCTTTTCTATTCTGAACCCCAGAACTGCTAATCTATTTTCGACTTTTTTGTTTTTTCCAGGCCAAAGAAACAGCTTTTGACATTGACTGTGTAATGCACTGACAACTCAATAGGAAAGCCACCCAAAGGCAGCACAGTGGGCACCAACGTAGCCTGTGCAGACTCTGAAGAGCCATGGCTCATGGAAGTACAGAATAAAACAAAAGGCAAATAAGCTACTAACTACTACTGTTTCCCCCAAAATAGTCTAGTAGATACGTAACAGATATTATTATTGATCTATCTTAAGAGCACAATATTTTTGTAAGTCATATCTCTAACATCAAACATGAGCTTTACTGGTTTCTGTTATATGCTGTTTATGGCTAGTGAGATTTGGCCAGGTTAGTGTTCTACTCAAAGAACAATGTTTAAGTTATTAAACATCCTTTCATCACTTCCCGAGAAAAAGATGGGTAGTTATGTTTAAGTGAGTCAAGAATCCCAAACTGCTAGAGATGAGCCCCAGGTGAAGTTAGCAAAGGGCCAGCCTGCAGCCCGCAGTCCGCAGCGCCAGAGAAGAAAGAAAAGCCCACAGCGAAGCCTAGGAGACAATGCTGTTCTTCCCATGTCTTACCTGAGAGGCCCAAAAAACTTGACCAAGGAATCTCGGGCATCTACTTCTGCCACATTGGAGAGGGCAAAGTCATAGAGCTCGGGGAAGTGTGCAAAGGCGGCCCTCTGGGAAAGCAAAGCAGAGTTAACGTCTGTGCCCCTGGAGCTCCAAGGCCACACAGGGCACATGCGCTCACCCGTGTGCTGTTTAGTCTCCACGAGTTTGCGTACTTTCATTTCTCTTGCTGCTGCTGGCTGGCTTTATCCCATTGTGGCCAGATAAAACACATTGTATTATTTCACTTTCACATACATTCATTGGGGCTGGCTTTTTTTTCTTAATATGTGAACTATTTGGGAACCAGTTCCATGAGCTGCTGAAACAAACATGTGAACTGTAGTGTTTGGATGAATACTTTATAGACATCTGTTAAATGCCTTTGACCTGTGACTTCAATAGTAAGCAAATAAATGAATAAATATTTCCCACTCATTCTTACGTTTATCTCCCACGTGCTCCCCGCCTCATTAAACTGGAGGCGTATCATGCAATAGGGAAGGAAGAAATTGTTCTGGCAGTGTGAGACCCCGACTTAGAGCGTTTCTCCCTGGAACGTAAAGCCCCTGGGCGTTCCCCAAGCTTGTTTTCCCTGATCTCTAAAAATACAGCCAGAAAGAAGCTCTTTGTTCTCTATAGCCAGCAAAAAGCCTTTTTGTTTCTATACTTTACAACCAGAGATGCAATAATTGTAAAAGACCCAGCCAGGCACTTGCCCAGCTTCCTGTGCTGAGGACACGGAAATAAAAATTCAGAAAGAACTCACTCCCCACTCCTGCCTTGTAAATTTTACCAAGGACACTCGGAAGAGAAGAACTCTCCTCCCAACTCCTCCTAACTCTTCCCAACTCCTCCCAATTCCTCAGCTAGCAGTTAAAAGCCCCCTACTGTCACCGCTTGGGGTTGAACTCCCCTGCCCTGCAAGGTGGAAGGAGTTCGTCCTCAGCTAGCTGATAATAAAACCTCTTGCAGTTTGCATCAGGTGTGGTTTCTCTTGGGTCATTGAGGCTAGTTCATCCCGGGACTTGAGCAGAGGCCAAGCTTCGGGGGTCTTACAGCAGGAAAGCGACAACAGAATCTGGTTAGTGCCCCCTCCCTGCCGCTGCTGGGGATTGAACCCAGGGCTTTGTCTATGATAAGGAAACACTGTCAGAGCTACAGCCCAGGTTTCTGCGGCCCCCACAATGTTGATATGAAAATGGCATGTATGCAGCTTTCTTGGCATGAATGGAAAAATACAAAAAACAACCCCCCTACACCCCAAATATCATTTTATTACTAAAAGCTAGCCGAAGAATACTAAAGGAAACCCCCAAGGGGCACAGCACTGGAGAGTGTACAGAGGAGGAAGCTGAAAATATGGCACATTCCTGCTCTACTCTTGTTTGGATCTCTGTAATCCTCTGGAATCAATCTCATCTAACCAAATGAGAGTAAATGAAAAGACAGCCACTCTGTGAATACAAGGACCTCATGCCCTCTAATATAAATAAATACCATGAAATAAAATTCCAGCAGATAGATTCACAGGTTTCAGATGGACCATGAAAGTCACTTTTTTTCATAAATTCATCAAAATAAAAAACATTTAAACAGGTGAGGATGAAACAATATGAACACTGTGATGGTTTGAATATGCTTGGCCCAGGAGTGGCACTGTTGGGAGGTGTGGCCTTGTTGGAGTAGATGTAGCCTTGTAGGTGTGGACTTTAATACCTTTGTCCTAGCTGCCTGGAGGCCAATATTCTGCTAGCAGCCTCTGCCTGTACCATGCCTGCCTGGATGTTACCACACTCCCGCCTTGATGTTAATGGAATGAACCTCTGAACCTGTAAGCCAGCCCCAATTAAATGTTGTCCTTATAAGAGTTGCCCTGGTCATGGTGTCTCTTCACAGCAGTAAAACCCTAACACAAATACTATTCTTATTTGCATATTACACAACTGAAGTTCCAGGCTGAGTCAACAAGCAGCATGAGGAACGGCATACTGGGTACACTGCACTCATTTACCTGCAGAGATGTAATTCTGTCATAGTGAATCGTGGTCATCTCGTTCTCTGTCAGAGCATTTCCAGTCTGGTCATTAATCTCAAAGCCAGTATAGAACTTCAGCATGTCTAAAAGCTGGAAGGATTCATTTAAATTAATAAACCATGTGAGCATGAGGCCAAGAAAGTATACAGCACTATTTATTAAAAATAATAAAAGATCTATGTGTATCTCAGGGGTTGAAAATTTTAGAATTCAGCATTATACAGCAAATACTTGAGAGCATATCCAAACATATTTAAGTTTCATGAAAATAAAATATGTATTTTATAAGTAAGTTATTAAGCCTATATGCGATATACATAGTCCACTGCTATAGAGAATATAAACTACAATCCCAAAACAATAGAGGAATTTTCCACATTAGACTGTCCTGTGGCCCAGTCTGTGACAGACTGTTCTGGCTGGTGATTGACATCCCTAGGAAGATGGGTCTACGCTCTTTCAAAAAGCTAAGCATGAACCAAAAAGCAATCTACCAAGCCTTTCCCACCGTGGCTCCACTTTGATTTCCTACTTAAGCTCTGGCTTTGCCTCTGAGTATGGACTGTGACTTGAAAGTTTAAGCCAAACAGATGCTTTCCACCCCAAGCTGCTCTCATCAGAGTGTAACATCACAGCAACAGAAAAGCGCAGTACAGGAGTGTACTGTTTCTCCCTCTTACGATACTCCACGCCACCCACCTCTCTTAAGCTTAGCTCATGTAGGAAGAGGCCTTGATTTCTGCACATGGAATATTCTGGCTGCAGTCACTTAAATATTTATTATTTTTAGTCCTAATCTGTGATACATTATAGTCAATTACTAGGAGTTAATATATGTGGCCAGTCACTTGGCAGAATTTTTTTCTGAATGAAAACAAAAAAAGTCCGTAGTAAGATAAGATAAGAGTATGTCATACACGTGAGACCTGAATCTCCAATTTATTCTCACTACATTTTCTTTCACTTGACAATACAGGAAGTCTGAAATAAACACATTCCTTTCCTTTCCAAATCAATAAAGTACATTTGCCTTCCTACTCTAAGTTCCATACTCTCAACTACCTGTCACTGCTGTCACAGACAGGAGCAAGCCATGGCACAGGGGTACAGTTCACTCACAGTCAATGCTTATACCGGTTATATCCCACAGTGGTTATGCACACAAGTGAAATATGTGAACACACGGGACTACACTTCCAAAGTCATAATTTAGCTCGATAATAAAGGAACATGCAGTTAACATACAAGTTAGGTAATTACTATATTTGTATAGGCGCATTCAAGTATGTATTCGGTTTGTACATTCTGGTTTTACTTTAAAATAACCAGAAATTTATAGTATCCAGGTCAATATTTAAGACTTTGACTTTGGCTTAAGCCTTGGTCCTCCCAGCTATAAGGCTTAAGTAACAAGCAACTTAAGAGATTTCAACATTAAATGTGTCTGATCCTCTCCGCTTACTTGGGAAAACAGATGGCCGTCCTCTTCTCTGTGAACAAGACTGGAGAGGTAGCAGTGAACCAGAAGGTGGGAGTCATCCAGGATGGTGTTAAACCAGCGCCTCGTGGGGAGTAGAGCCTGGCAAGGGGAAGCACAAAGCGCTCATTTTCCACGTACTCCCTGAAGCCAGAGATAAACTGACTACTTCACACAAAGTGGACATCACAAAATACCCTCCCACCTGCCCAGACACATGGTATAGAGAACAAAGGGTGTCATCCATGCTGTAAAACAAATGAAAACAAGAAACATCCAATGGCAATGTTTTCCCTTTTACAAAGGATGATACAGAAGAGCCTCACAGACCATCTCTTCTAGTAGTTGGGTTTTTTGTTTGTTTGCTTGCTTAGTTTGGTTTTTCAAGGCAGATTTTCTCTGTGTAGACCTAGAAGCCCTGGAATTCCCTCTGTAGACAAGGCTGGCGCTCAGAGATCAGCCTGCCTCTGTCTTCTGAGTGGTGGAACTAAAGGCATGTGCTATCACTCACTGCCTGTCTTCATTTTGTAGTTTTTACATAAAATCTGCATGGAATGCCAGTACATGTTCCATGTTTAACTGTAAAAGCAAAGATCTTTTCCATTTCCTGTCCCCAATTCCCTGATGGCAATAAGACAGACAGTGAGGAGAAACTGAGACTGATGGCTGGATAATTACTTATCTAATCAATGACATCATCTAATAGACAAAGTCTCTCAGGTTTGACATGGTGAGAGCATATAAACTAGTCACCTGGTAGAGTAAATACATGAACAAAATTCTCATGAATGATTGTTAGTCTAATAGTTTTAACACTCACTTGAAGACAAAGGACAGATTCTTTCAATTTCCTCTATCAGGGAGAAGGAAATGGATTACTCTGAACTACATCAATTTTAGATCTGAACTTCCATAAGAATCTTGCACCTAACTATATGGAATTTTCTTTAAAAACCATAATTCTAAAAGGCAATAATGACCCATGCCAATAGGATAGTTAGTACAAACCCTCAAGGAATCAAACCCAGGCCTGCTTGTCTATAAAAGCTTGAAGTAGAAGCAGACCAAGGGACATCTCAGGTAAGTATTTCAGATGTAGTCAACAGCTTCATCTTACTGTTGAATATACAGCAAGCCATCACATATTTCTTACCTCTAGATCAATCATCAGTTCGATGAATCTTTCACAGTAATGAACTTTGTCCATGGTGACAGGCTCTAAACGTGAGAGAAACATGTCAGAATTTTACCAAGCCATTTTATGTGCTAGTTCTTAAGATTGACAGCTATTTAATAATCTAGACAAAATTCTGTCTTGTTCTTTCTAGCGGGACTATCATTCAGAGTAAGATCTCATATTTTCTCAAAGGCAGGTCATCATTATTTAGCTCTACTATTATAAAGTACTTAGACTGGGTCAGAAGTGTGTTTTATTAATTTGATGCACAAAAAATGATGAATAAATTATTTTATAGGGTTAGATTTATTTTGTGTGTATGAGTGTACATGTATGTATGTCTACTATGGCCTGCAGAGGACAGAAGACACCAGATCCTCTAGGCCCAGTTATAGAAAATAAACTGCCATGTATGTATTAGGAACACAATCTGGGTCCTTTGCCAAGAGCTGCAAGTGTCCTAAATATTGAGCCATCTCTTCAGTCTTAAAAAATAGTGTTTTTAAAAATCCAAGGTAGTTTTCTTTTTAACGAAAGGCAGTTTTCTATCCAGAGTTTATTTGCTTTTTTCAGCATCATGATATACCAAACTCCTAAATATTCTCATGAATAAACAAACACATGTGAATGCCTACATATGATTGTGCTTATTCATGATAGACACACACACACACACACACACACACACACACAATGTTTATAGCTAACTTTGAAGTAGTAAATATATACACCAAAGAAAGAATTCTTCCACTGTCCCTTGATCGATTTTTTTAATCTTAAAAGGAGATTATGATTATACTGGGCAGTGGTGGTGCACGCCCTTAATCCCAGCAATTGGGAGGCAGAGGCAGGCAGATTTCTGAGTTCGAGGCCAGCCTGGACTACAGAGTGAGTTCCAGGACAGCCAGATGACTAGGGCTACACAGGGAAACCCTGTCTCGAAAAAAAAAAAAAAAAAAAAACTTAAAAGGCGGGGGTGGGGGGGTGGGGGGGTGGATTATATTGATTTAGAAGAGTGTATGAACATTGACTTTCAATGATATATTGAAAAATACAAATTTTTAAAGAATCCTAACACTGATTTATGGTATTCATGAACACAATGTACTATTTATTTTAATTTACTTTAAAATAACTACAGTCTTGTGAAATAAAATACTTTTAGGGTGTAAGTTTTTGGTTTGTTTTTTTTTTTAATGTCAGGAAATGGCCTACCACTTACCCCCTAAAATCATGGTGTCAACATTGTTTCAATTGACACACAACTTTTTTTATCCATTGCTTAGCTAAGACTCTAACAGTGACTAACCCAGTACCATATCTATAACAGCCACCCCACAAATGCTTTAGAATGCATTTATTTATCTGTAATTTGCAGGAAAATGGAGGTCAAATGTTACAAAAATCTGAAAGTTTCTCTCTACTGTATGACAATGTTATCTATAGTTTTCCTCACAGACTTTTCCAGCTGGCATACCTGCTGGCACTAAATGTCTCTTCTAGAAATTCATTTTCTAAGAGATAAACTGAGGGAAAGAGAAAGCAAGGAGCCAAGGATGGAGAATTAGAACTTGGTTTTCTAACCTTATCCTAGGCCAAAGGCTATTACAAATGAAACCAGGTAGGTCAGCTCATACACTCTCAGCACGCTGGGAGAAGCACAAGTTCAGGGCTAGCCTGGGCTAGATAGCGAGTTCTAGGCCACTATGTTCTATACAGAAAGATCTAATCTACAATAAACAAATAAATACTTAAATACACAAGATTAATGAATAACTAACTATATAAATACACAAAATAAGATGCCAGTGGGTGTGTACTGTTGCCAAAGGCACAGCCACATCAAGGACTCCCACGCCTCAACTTCACGGAAGTTGCGAAGTCCTCCTGGTGAAGCTCAGAAGCATGGTTAAGCTTTCCTCAGGTCTTTACCTTCTGGATGACGACAACCTAAAGACTGCACCCCTCCTGAGACTGCTCCTACTGAGATGAA